>NC_143012.1:84749308-85949308 GCF_055824585.1 Amblyomma mixtum
AGGCGATGGAGGACATCCCTGTAGTACTATTTAGTCATTCTTTGACCCTGTGGGGTGCGTACTCGTGGTGT
The DNA here is from genome assembly GCF_055824585.1 of Amblyomma mixtum. NCBI lineage: Eukaryota > Metazoa > Arthropoda > Arachnida > Ixodida > Ixodidae > Amblyomma > Amblyomma mixtum. The sequence continues at coordinate 84,749,380 of NC_143012.1, forward strand.
GCCACACAGAGGGAGTCAAAAAAGCAGTCAGTATCACTTTGACATTGCTGCGCACTTGGCGGGCCTTCTTTGGTCTTGGTGACGTGGAATGCGTCCTCTGTGACGACTGGGATTTGGTTTCCGGGTCGTACCCGTACACCCAAGACTCGACCCTAGTGATTACGGTGTCGGTGAAGTCAGGGTAACTGTTTGTGGAATCCAGCATCTCCTGTGAGACTTCAACACGAAGCTGCTTTTTCTCCACCGTCAGCAGCTTCGGCACGAATTTCGCCGCATTTCTCTCCATGGCCAAATCTTCGGTGATAATGGAATGTGCAGAAAAATTGCTGATGTACACCTCTCCCGCAATTTCTAGGATAGTCACACAGCAGTCCCGCATCCCCACAGCGTTCACTTCGGCAATGACCTGGTCATTTCGGCATGTTGATGGCCGACCGGAGCGTGGCTCTCTCTCCACGGATGTGCGGCTGTCTTTAAACCAGTTGCACCACTGCTTAATCTGTGTGCTGCTCATAGCATCATCACCGAAAGCCGTCTGAACATTTCGAATGGTTTCCACTTGGCTATCGCCAAGTTTCTGGCAAAATTTGAGGTAGTAGCGCTGCTCCTCTCGCTCCGCCATTTTCCTTGCAACAAAAAACCGACGAGAGCACTGCGCACTGCCTCACTCAAACGCTGCTTCCCAGCGACTGACGCTATCGGCAGGCGGGAAAAAATTCGTGCATGCGCACGAGGGTTCAAGGTCGGCTGCTGTAAGCGCACTTGTTTCACATCCATCAGGTGTTCGCAAAAAAAATAAAGTCGGATACTTTTCTAACAGACCTCGTATAACACTTACGGGCGAGCATCAGTCAGTGATCTCCTTAAAAAAAAAGCGACTTACCCTCTATGCCTAGCAGAAATTGCATATGTCACTTAAAGTTTTTCATTCAATTAATTAATATTCATTTAAAAGTTGACACCTCTAATATCCTTACTTCTTATTCCTCGGGGTACCAAACTAGAAATTGCCATTCTCCTTCCATAACGCCATTAAATTCGCGAGTGAATTGTTTTAAATATTCTTTTTTTCCAAGGATCATCACTGATTGAAATAACCTCACAGATGATGATGTCAGGCAGACATCATTGCATTTGTTTGAAGAGCACTTGAAAAGATTGCTGTTGATGACCTTGCCACGGTATTTTCTTGCTGATTTTCTATGTGCAATTCTGTTTTGTTTTTATGTGTCTGTATTTTTGTATCTTAACACACTGTTTCCCACCTGCTATGATGTTGTGCACAAGATCGCAGTATTCATAAATAAATAAAAATAAATAAACAGGTTACGGCATGAAGTATATAGCTTTACAATTAGACAATCGCTTGAGAGGGCCGGTAATCTCGGCATACTACCGAACATTTATTGTACAAGTAAAGCCCCGCCACCACCTGAGCAACCGTAAAGCTCGCATATCTAAGACGTGATTAAACCCGTATAGCTTCCGAACTGCTCCTTTTTGAAGCATTACTTGGTCTTTTTCGTTTCCGTGAGTCTGCGAAACAGCATGCGCTGGCCACTTCGCCGCGTTCTCGTATTGCGTCCAACGTGTTGGCAGCATCTGCATTTTGACCTTCCAACGCCTCAGTGATCTCTTGTTATTTTTTTGGTGTGTACAAGTCTCAATCTCTGTTCCGTAAAACCTAGGGTCCCCATAATCACCGTGTTTCTCAGCTATGATTTCAGTGTAACGATGAATTACCAACTTGCACAAACATATATTCACATCTTTAAACCCCTATGCCTGAAAGTGGCCAGCAAAGCGGCTGTTAGGGTTCTTCCGAAAGCAAAGGCGGTGTTCTGCTGGGTCATGCCAGTTTCTCGAGTTCGCACATGACGATCCTGTCTCGTAGACAAGACAAGTAGTGCGATCGAGTAAAATAAACATTTTTTTTTCAGGCCATGGCTGTTTATGTGATTTAACTGCGAGGACAGAACAGACCTCGGAGAGTTTACAGAGAACGGGAAATACTCTAAAGCAGTACCGTTTTGCTGCCATGCCTAGGTTTAGAGAGTTTCTGGTGCTATGCGATTAATTCCAAAGGCTGCTTCTCACTGTCAGGCCTAATGGCCTACCACGTGATTTGCGGGAAGCTTTGGTTTCTGGAGCCTTGATAAAGCGACGCGAACTAAAATATGAAACGTGAACATTTTGACATAAATCTCTCCGCTCGAGATGAGACGTAAAACGAAAAAAAATGCAAAACTTCGACCGGAGGTCTCATGAAGAAAAGCCCGACGTTCCGGGATTGACTCGGCCCCTTCTAGGGTGACTAGATGGGGCGGAGGTTCTGAACTTTCGCCTGATCCACTGCTACAGTTGCCGGGAAAGTTTTCGCCACACGTGACTCCCACCCTGCCCCAATGGAGGGGGGGGGGGGGGGTTCCGGGGGCGAGGGGGACTCACGTGCGCACAATGTGAGCTCAGGGATGGCGGGAAATTAACCTTCTTCTCTGTGCACCATGGAGAGCAGGATAGAAGTTTCTAAAGTCTGCTTCGTTTTTTTCTGGTCTACTGCCTGCTGCATGGTGTGTCTACAGCTTTCAGTTCGTGCTGCCTGGATAACGCGGCACGAACCGTTATTTCTGAGGACACCATGGAGAACTACATGAATACGCACGTCCAGTGACTAAACTGCGCTGGCTACCCATCAGAGCTCATACGCAGTCTTTCAGAGACCGTGCTTTGAAAGCTAAAAGCTGATGCCAAGGTCATTAGAAGGCCAGAAAAATAGAAGCACTATTTGTAATTAGTAATACTCGCGCATCTGTAAGCAAGGAACTCTATAATGCGTATGCCATCTAAGCGTGCCCTAAGTGGTCAAGTATTTTACCCTTACAGTGCAGTAAAGTGACGACAAAACGCGGTTTGCGCAGGTCTGGGCGACGACTGCTCGCTGGGCTGCATGTCGGGCTTCGAGTGCGACCCGGAAACCAAGAAGTGCGAGGGAATCGCCATGATGCGGAATCTGGGAAAGATATAAACCTTACAAACCTTGACCGACTTGTCTGAGAAGAGCGGGTTGTCCTTCGACAGAGTGTGATGTACTCTTGGTGCCACCTCTGAATACCCTCAGGTTATTCCTATATGCCGGCTCTTTGTGTCTGGTTGATGCAACCACCTTTTGAATTCTCTTCGAGAGTATTATACGGCCATGCTTACATCGGACACCGGCGGGGGCTGATTTCGCTGTATCACGGTATCTTCAACATAGGAGTGGATTCTTGTCTCACACCTCCTAATATTACAGCCGGCCCGAAAGAATGCTTCCAGATTTAAGCTGCAGCCGCCGTTCTGGCACACGGTACTCCCTCTGGTTGGTAACGCCCTGTCTTGCATCAAGCGACAGGGCAGGCGCCCAGTAAGCTTTAAATCAAGTTACTCCACCTTTTTTTATAATTCTGTGGGGTTTATCGTCTCAAAGCGACTCAGCTAGGCTATGAAGTACGCCGTTGTAGAGAGCGAGAGCTAGGAATAATTTCGATCACGTGGGGCCCTTTTACGTGCATTGACTTCCCACACTACACGGGTCTCTAGCTTTTCGCCTCCTTCGAAATGCGACCGCCGCGGCCGGGATCGACCACGCGTCTTTCGGGTCAAATGGCGAGCACCGAAACCTCTGAGCTACGACGGAAGCTCTCTCTTTAGAACTGTTCACTCATACTAATAAATGTTACGAGAGAAATAGTGATCGGCACTCAGGTTACCACGCTTTGTGTTCAGTCATCTCTGGGAGGCATATTGCTGCCATCTCTTGAGTGTATGCCCAACTCTCAATCGCCAAGTTTGGCGCTGCTCAGAAGTGACAATTCGCTGTGGGGATGCACGCCAGATTTCACCTTACTGCTGCGTCCGCACGGCAGAGCTCACCTTAATAACAATTCGTGCCCAAGCCCTGCCTCGTGAGAATAAAGACCACCGATGTTTTCTAAGGTTTATGCGCGAGCCTGCATGGAATAATGTAGATGAAGAGAACCTACAGAATAGAGGGACCTCTGCGAACTATCGCGGGGATGCCCAGTCCCAACGCCCAGTCAACGTCGATATCGAGCCACCCAGGACTAAGCTACGCGTCTGTGACGACCACGTATACATCCCGTCAAGAGCCAGCATGTTTTTACCCTACAGTGCGATAACTGCCCTGGCACTCGGGGCATCGCTGAAAACAACATGTCACTGCTCCTGGGTCAGCAAGCTTGTTTAGCCCGCGGAATAATCGAACTGAACAATGGGCGAACCGAAATTTTGGTGACCAATGTTGGTTGTGAACCTTGATTTCCATGTATGTCGATGTGGACCACCAGAAGTGGGACGCCATAGTCTCTTACGTCACATCTGCGTATAATACTGCGATCTAATAAACGACGCGCTTTATTCCATTTCGTTTAGTCAAGGTCGCGAAGCCACAACCATGCTGGACGCAATGGCGCTTCCAGGTAGTAATAACTCCTCTGTTGTGGGCGCTGTCCAATTCGTTAGTCACACCGAGGTCGCCCGCCAACTCGATCGACAGCGCACCCGGGACCAGCAAGCCAACGACACTCGCCGCTGAAGTCTCCGCCACAAAGATGTGCGTTACTAGCCTGGCGAACAAGTCTGGGTGTGGAGCCAGACTAACCTGATGTACAACAAATTATCCGAGTGTCATTCAAATTTACGCAGCTTTATAGCCACGGTTTCTCATTCCATGAAATCGAGAAAGCATACCAAGGCAGCTTGGGTGTGAACACGCGCATCAAACGCACACATTACGTACTCCTACATATGACAATAAAGCTTCGCATGATTATTCACCTGCAACCTTACATCAGGCAGAAATCGCTTTACAGATGGTAAGTAGCACGAAGGTAAATCCGACCCCGTCCTTGTTGGCAGTTCAGTGGTATCCGCCAGAGCTGAATGGCGCATGAAAATATTTTCAGAGCTTCGGACCTTAAAAATGCCCCGTTTGCAAATGTATACTGATGTACAGGGACAGGGCGGCTAAATATGATGAACAGGACTGCTTCAGCTGCCCATCATGACCAGCTTCCGCGCTCTATTTGGAGAGCTTTTATTCTTTTCGAGAAAACGAAAAACCTTGAGTCCACTGCTTCGCATAGCTTTCGGAGCACAGATGCCTCTCCAAAACCAGCAGTCAATCGTGCAGATAAACATCGTGTGGCGGCGCAAACTCGACTGCTTTTCGCACGTTCGCCACGCACCGTGCCGACGCGGCCGCCGGCCGGAGTACCCAAACTCCCAGAGTGCATCGCAGTGGCGGAGGCATAGCGCAACTGCTGGTGAAATCGGTCTATTGCTCGATGTTTTTGTAGCGAAAGCTACATTGGCCACGGACTTGCGATTTCGCCATGGCGGTGCTCCGGAGGCACAGAGACCGACCTTGAGCCGTTGCCTAGCAACCGCCGCAGCTGGCGGACGCCGCACGTTCGCCGCGCCATCTTGCATGACGTCACAGCGCGCGCCTTCGCTACGTATATCCTGGCATAGCCGAGCTAAGGCACTGCCAATTTATTGTGCTATAGACGTTCTCACCTCAAGCATCCATGGTACTGCGATTTCTTACGCTGGTTCGTTTCTCTTCCCCAGAGAAAGCGGTATTTCTGCACTGTAATTACCATAAGTATACCTCTAAGAATAGGTAATTAAAGTAGGGCTTTTACTTTAGATCGAAACGCGTTTTTAGGTTGTCAAAGTGCACTCGAAGTGTGAGGCGTGCCATTTTTATTAAGTTTATTTTTATTAAGCTTTATATTTTATTGATTTTCCTTCACTGGTCTTCTTTACGCTGCATCGAAATCTCAGTGTATGCAGAACTTCGTTTTTGTCCCCACCTAAAATCCCGGCCGGCGAAGTGGCAGGATCGAACCCACGACTTCGAGCTCAGGAGTAAGATGCCACACGCACAAGTACAACGCAACAGTTATCCGCAATCATCAGCTAAAACGGGATCTTTTATCTGAACCATCATTCATATCACCTCGCACGGATCATCGCCACAAGGTACGCATTCCATACTGCCGAAGCAATCCATACTTCAACTCATTTATACCCAAGACGGCGAGCGATTGGAACCACCTGCCCACCTTGGTTGCCGATATTTCTGACACCTGTTTATTTAAAAATGCCGCGGAAAACTATGTGTTTGACTAGGCTGTTTTGTTACCTAATCTGATATGTATTTTGTTCAAGCTTACGTTTTTTTCTTTCTTTGCTGTATTACATTACATTTTGCATTTACTTTTTGTTTTCATTTTGCTGCATTGTCTATACTTTTTTTTAACCACTCCCTTCTGTAACGCCCCACTGGGGCCCTGAAGGTATTGTAATAAATAAATAAATAAATAAATAAAAAATTGAACTCGGACATCACATATCGATGAAGCGGAAATGTACTCTGGCATTCCGTCAACACGGTCATGTACAACTTTCTTGGACAAAATGTTTTGAATATGAGAATATAGTAAGGTATTGTTATGAAAATATTAAAGGTAATTATAAATTCTCCGAATGTTAGCAAAATCTCTCTTTTAGAGTGTTTCCATCACTTGCATCGATCACTTAAAACGGCCACAGAAAACTAATGGGGAACACTGTTGACGAAAGCAAAAACGTTAGCAGCAAAAAAAAAAAAAACAAAACAAAAACGCAAGCCTGCCTACCGTAGATCTTCGGATATGTTGACTGTTGTAGTGAAATTTTACAATGTATGAAAAAAAATTGCAGAAGAGTTGAAATCTGGGTTAGTTGGTACATTATACTTAAGAAAAACCAGCCAAAAAGACGGGGACAAAGGAGAGACGAGGCACACACAACGAGGCAAAAAAATTGCGTCCCCCGTTCAAAAAAACCTATGGGGGCACTTTGGCAGCCTAAAGTGCGCTCGGCGAAAGCCTTTGACGCACTACTTCGACTGCCGATGATTGCCAATGTTTGTCACGGCTGCACCGCTTGGGAGCCATCCTCCTCCACTAGCTCCATCCTCCTCCACGCCGCCGCGCCGACAGCTCCATCTGTCGACGAAGATGACGTCACCATTTGGCAGATGCGCTCGTCGATGAGTCGCCCCAGGCGCTGGATGTAACGCCGCACAGACGGACGGGAGAATGAGCCATTAAAGACTTTCGCCTTAAAGTGCTTTCTTCCGGAATTGTTGGGTATGATAGTTTATTTCCGGCCCGGAAGCGCGCCCCCCGTTCCCTCAGGTGTCCTGCGTGGGTGGTCTGCGGTGGAAGAGGCGCATGGCGTGCCTGACGCTCTGCGCGAGCGGGAAGTGCTTCTCGGAGCAGATGCCGTGGATGTCGTCCTTGTCCACCTGCACCAGCATCACGCACAGCTCCGGGTGGTTGCGCATCGCCAGCCGCACCTGCGAGAACAAGGGGAGGAGGGTGAACGCAGGAAACGGTAGCGAGGGCGAAGGGAGCTTCACTGAATCGTTCGAACAGGCTCGCCTCCCTGCAGAACGAATTAAGCAGGCGACCTTAACTCCCATCATTCGATGCTCAACAAGCGACTAATAACGTCACTACCCACTATTTTCTTGTCTGAATAAAATAAAAACAGTGTGATGCGATTCGGCAGAGATAATCGCAGGCTCGAACTACTGCTTGACATTGCAATTTGTGTTGATGCGCTGACATTGTTTTACGCACAGACGACACCTAATGGCATGCAGCACGCGTTTCTAGCAAACATCTTTGTGAAGAGCGTCGTGGCGGTTGCCTTATCGGCCATCCCCGCTGCGGTGGCTCAGTGGTTATGGTGCTCGGTGGTTATGGTGCTCGGTTGCTGACCCGAAAGACGCGGGTTCGATCCCGGCTGCGGCGGATGAATTTCTTTGGAGGCGAAATTCTAGAGGCCCGTGTGCTGCGCGATGTCAGTGCACGCTAAAGAACCCCAGGTGGTCGAAATTTCCGGAGCCCTCCACTACGGCGTCTCTCATAGCATGAGTCGCTTTGGGACGTTAAACCCCATAAACCAAACCAAACCAAACCTTATCGGCCATCGTACGCAGCCACATGCGACAAGCTTAGTGACACCTGAAGTGCTTGAGACCAACACCACTCTGCAGAACTATCCACACTGTTATGTGTTGGCTCCGTGGGTCTCGACGACCAGATGATACCGAAGAATCGGTCCTCCATGAAGACGACCTCTTTCCAAGCCACGACGACTCCGAGGAAGCCAGGGCTGCCGTATTGAGTGCATTTAGAACGCTTGCCTGTCTGTCTATCTGTCTGTCTGTCTGCCTCATGGCTGTGGCATCTGGCACAAGAGGAACACAAACAAGGCCCGCTTACTTTGGCCGCGAGGGTCTTCTCGGTGTCGTAGCTGATCCACGTCCTGCCGCTGCGCGCGTAGTAGCCCATGGCGGATTCGATGTACTTCACCTCGCTCCAACGCCTCCGGCATATCTGAGGTGGAGAGGGGAGCGAGAAGGGGGGAGGGGAGGGTTACGATTAGGAACATGTGTGGTAATTTCAATGTGCCAGCATTAGAGCCCACATCCCGCAAAAATGGGGCACATCGCGGAGCGTGTCACGAAATCCGCGCATTGATCGAGAGTGTTCGCGTAACCTGATGACGTCATCACACCCTGCCCACGGCAGGAAAAAGAAAGAGGAGCAAGACAAAATGGCGGAAGAACCAAAGTAGCAACAATGTGGTTCTCTAATGTTCTCGCTGCACTCTACTAGGTGTTTCAGGGAAGACGAGGTAATTCTCAAAAATAGGTTTTTCAGGTAGCACTTCAGCATTGTATTACCTGTGTTGGCGGGCACCACAAAACCACTGAATCGCCTTAAGTAGTGGGCTGGTTAAATAATTTTTAAAAATTAACTTTCTAGCTATTAGAGTTAGGCGCCTAGTTGGAATTAGAGATTTGTAGCCAGTGGTTAGCAACAGCTACATTAGCTTTTAGAATTTCAAAAACGCGATTACCCTTGGCACTGTGGCTCGTTAAAATTTGGCTCTCTTGACTAGTTAAGTGCACTGGAAAGGTTGCTTTGCCTGCATGTTTTTCGAAAGCGCATGTATTTTGGCACGACGTAGAAAAATTTTGTCGACTCACTACGCCGAAGATAATCGCGTTCTCGTAATTCTAAAAACTGTTATGGCTGTTGCTATCAACTGGCTACTAATCTCTAATTGCAACCGGTAACTGTTGTTAAAAAGTTAATTACCAGAAATTAGTTAATAAGCTTACTACTTAAGACAATTCACCGGCTTTCCGGTGTCCGCCAACACTGGTAATACTACGAAACACTAGGAGGAGCTAGCAAGCGAGATACCAAAATAGCAAAATAGCCATTGTCTAATTGGTCCGAGTACGTCACACGCTACTAAACGCCAGCGTCCCTGACGTTAAATTGAAGTGTCAGCCACTGCATTCAAGAACCATTAAGGCACATCGACGTGCAGGGAATGCAATCGCTAACTCACGTGAATTGAGCACTGAGTGTTTGTAAACTGAGTGTTCATGCTACCTTCAGAAAACCATACACAAATGTGTTTACAAACACTTCATAACGGTAACTCAAATCACTTAATAAAGAACGTTGCGATGCAGTGGCCTAAACGGGTCGCACATGGTTATGACGGTGATTACGGTGGATAACAACACTCGTGATGCAGCGCAAGGTCGGCCTGAAGCCACTTTGAACACACTGCTAGAAAGAAATGTCGGAGGCCCACTACCGTGCATAGTGTTTACACAAGTGGACTGGGGCTTTGCACATTCAGCTGCCTCAGATGTGGAGATGTGCTTAGCGGCAATCGGCGCACTTGCCTCGGCGTAGGAGGCGTCCTTGATGCGTGTTCCAGGCGCCCCGATCCCGTGATGCGCAGCTTCGGTGAGCACGAACTGGTTCCCGCCCAGCGTGAGCGTGAAGCACAGGTTGGACTTGCGGGACCGGGCGGCAAGCATCACCAGCTTCTTCACCTCGCGGCTCTGGCATAGAGGCAATATGACAGCGAAAGCCGGTATAAACTACTACCCTCGAAACATTGCCGTGGCACGGCGTCACAGGATATGTACCTTAGCTCGAGGCAGATAGTCCTCGCTCTACCAAGGGTATAGAGAGTGGGCGTCTGCGCTGAACTTATTGCAATTACAAGGACAGAACAGACACGGTAGCATTGTCACAGTCGGCTGACGCATACACCGTGTTGTGAAGGTAAGGAGTTGAAGGGCAACTACACCACTTTTTGAGAATTTCGCTATAATAAAGGATTCGAATCTATATAGCTCGCAGGTAAAGCATGCCGAGCGTTTCTTCCCTAGCATTTAAAATAGTGACGTAACCGACGATTAAATGTTAGGCTTCTCCTCAAAGCACCGGAGGCGCGCAGGGAAGTTCAGCGTGACGTCGCTGAAGGTATGATTTTAAACTACCGCTGCCGTCAGCCACACCCTGACGTGCCTTGTTGGAAGATGCCAAACAACGCTCAGCGGACTTTACCTTCGGCGGCGTTGTTTTCTTTCCCCTTCAAAACAGGCGTTTATGCGTTGGAAGTGTACCGATACCTTCGATGACGTCATCATGCGCCCCCCACCCCACTTGTGTGCTGCGGAGAAGCTTGAAGGCCGTCGCTGTTTTAATCGGCGATTACGTCACTATTTCAAATAACAGCCCAAAAAGACTTCGCATGCTTGACCTGCAAGTTTCGCACATTCGACCCCGTAAATCTCGTCAATTTCTAAACCTTCTGCGATTTCCCTTTAAGGAAGCGGTGAAATTGCCGCGGATTTAAAAGTCACTGCAGCCTCGTCCGTCGTCGCGAATACGTGCAAGAATGAACAGGTCGGGACAGCCGTAGTGTATCCTACGCTCTAAACAGAAATCAGTAAAAAGGGAGTAACTGTCCTCTAGCCCGCATCGTTTTACCAAGACCTACTTGAACTGAAGTACAGACCTGGCAATCAGTTAGACAGGCAAAGCAGAACGCTGGGGCTAAGAATTAACATGCAGAAAACCAAAGTAATGTTCAACAGCCTAGCAAGGGAACAGCAGTTCGCAATTGGTAGCGAGGTACTGGAAGTAGTAAGAGAATATGTCTACTTAGGGCAGATAGTGACCGCAGATCCGGATCATGAGAGGGAAATAACTAGAAGAATAAGAATGAGGTGGAGCGCATATGGCAGGTTCTCTCAGATCATGAATGGCAGCTTACGAATGTCCCTCCAGAGAAAAGTATACAACAGCTGTATCCTACCGGTACTCACCTATGGGGCAGAAACGTGGAGGCTAACAAAGAGGGTTCAGCTTAAGTTAAGAACAACGCAGCGAGCTATGGAAAGGAAAATGATAGGTGTAACGTTAAGAGATCGGAAGAGGGCGGAGTGGGTTAGGGAACAAACGCAGGTTAATGATATCGTAGTTGAAATCAAGAGGAAGAAATGGGCTTGGGCAGGGCATGTAATGCGAAGGCAAGATAACCGCTGGTCTTTAAGGGTAACTGCGTGGATTCCAAGAGAAAGCAAACGTAGCAGTGGGCGGCAGAAAGTTAGGTGGGTGGATGAGATTAAGAAGTTTGAGGGGATACAGTGGCGGCAACTGACAAAGGACAGGGTTAATTGGAGAGACATGGGAGAGGCCTTTGCCCTGCAGTGGGTGTAGTCAGGCTGATGATGATGATGATTTAATACATATGTTTTGTCTTTCTCTGCTGTCTTAACGTCAGCAATGAAAACAGCCATAATAACAACTTTTTCGCTCTGGAAGAGTATAAAAAACGTCTTCCTTTTTGTCCGCTTTCTTTTCGTCGGCACCACCGTGCCTAGCATAGATAAATGGATGATAATGATTATGTGGATAAACGACAAAACTGCCCTGTTTGAAATGAAATGATGCAGGAGGCCATTTTCTCAACAGGTATATATTAGCGCCAAGCCGCCCGTAATGTTTCTATACTGGCGGCAAAAGGCCTGAACTAGAACATGCGCGCTGGATCAGGGTCATTTGTGCAGGCCTGCAGTTCAGTAGGTCTTGCCTTTTTTACAAAAGGAAGCGCGATAGAGGACTCCATTTTACTCCCATATAGGTGTACTAATGCTCAGAGTGTAGGACGGCTCCCAAACGGAGGCGTTGGCATCCAGAATGACACGAGTCCCTCCGCTGTCTAGACGCGTTGAGCGGCGGTGATCTTGACCCAGGAATCGTTCGGTATCATTTGTTCGAACACACACGGAAATGGGTCTACGGTATGGACTCTTTAGCCGCAGTAAGAAACCTTGTTTTGCAGGCATGCCGCGTCTGTTTGTTGCTTATCCCCAAGCTGGGGCACACAAACACAACTTTGACATCTGAATCACCTCCTCGTCGCTTAGCACAGCGACTCCTGGGCAATGTGGAGAGGGAATAAGCGTAAAACAAAAAACGCTACGTGCTGCTATACCAGCAAACCAATCTTCGACATCATACGACAGCCACCGAAGGCCCGCATGGAGCAATTCTATTTGAGGCGCGCCGGTTCCTTTAGTGTGCGCCCAGCCGAATATAATTTGGATAAAGTTTCAGATCGTTTAGCCAACAGTTCAATTCTATGTTCGGCCTCAGGTTCATCGCTGTTCAAGAACGATTCGTCTGAATCTGGCGAGGTTTAAAGCTAAATTATTCCATAGTTAAAAGCACTACCGCGCTTACGCTTAGACATCACTGAATTGCGTGATTTGCACACGAAACGTAAATTTTATCACTTCTGTTTTTACCAGTAGGCCCAGTGTTTTTGGCAATGTTCCTACCACTCCTGTACCATTGCCTCAAGAAGTCGCGATGGTAAGTAGAAGTAACAATGTACCACTACCACAAAGCGACCATCCGTCCTGACGAAGTCTACTAGGATCGAACTGAATGATGATCAGGCTTTATTACACGGCCCATTTCCATGGCAGTCAGCCCGACGGCACTTGACAGCAAACCACCTTTTGGGGAGAATTTAATACCGATGACATGGACGATAAAGACTCTTGTACGACGAACGGGTGAATGGCAAAACTGCAATTTTCTGCATTTAGCACCACAGATAATCACGGCCCGGCGATTATCAGAGATTTTTTGTGCGCTTGCGCCGACGACAACCTAGAAAAGATTGTCAGTCCCTATCGCTTGAGCTAGCTTATACTGATAAAGGCGCGCCATTTTGCATTTCTATACATTAATCAATATTAATGTGGAGATCCCTCAAGCGAAAGATCCCTTAAGGGGATATTTCACGTCATCGTTGCCTTGCCACCCCCCTCCCCCCCCCCCCCCTAGTTGCATTCTATATGCAGCCAAACAGTGACAGCATCGGGGCTTCCATCTGGCAAATTACTTCAAGTAACCGAGCACGACGTAACGGCAGAAATGGATGAAGCGCGCTGGAACAGCCGCGGCACTCAGCCGCCCTGATAAAAATGGTCTATAGACAGTCTATAGACTTCTTATTAACTCTACTGACTTCCTATAGATATTGCTTTTCTATATATAGATATTGCTGTCTATAGACTGTCTACAGTCACAAGTCTACTAAAAGTGTATGGCCATAAATCTATAGATTGTCTATAGACTGTCTAAGGCATTTGTATTGCCTATAGACTGTCCTCTAGGATTTGTCTGCGGACAGTACATAGACTTATAAAAACAAGTCTATAGACACTCTATAGACTGCCTAAAACTTTTTTTGTAAGGGCGGCCCCACACGATGACCCGCTGAAGCGGCACTCACCAGGAACCGCGCGGAGGTGCTGTTGTCGTACTTGTCGTATGGGTTGGTCAGCGTGGTGCGTTCGTCCGAGTGGCGCACGGGGCTCGTCCTGAAGCTCGCGAAGTCAACCAACCTGGACGCGTGCATGCACAGCGAAGGGACCATGGCATCTCGCAAAGCGACGTGTTTCTTCTGAGAAACGAAAGTGCGCTTAAACCACTAATAGGGCCGGCCTCGCTCTAGTAGCATTCCTCAAAGGTCTTTTGCGTGGAAGCATGTTCATGGTACGTGTCGCATTTTTGGCTGGTTTGGTTAATGGGGGTTTAACATCCGAAAGTGACTGAGGCTGTGAGGGACGCCGCAGTGAAGGTCTCCGGAAATTTCGACCACCTGGGGTTCTTTAACGTGCACTGACATCGCACAGTACACGGGCCTCTAGGATTTCGATTCCATAGAAATCCGAACGCCGCGGCCGGGATCGAACCCGCGTCTTTCGGGTCAGCAGCCGAGCACCATAACCACTGAGCCACCCCGGCGGCTCACAGAGATAATAGTAAAAGCGCCGTGCAATGTTACGGATTTGGCTTCACCAACATTTCAGGGAGGCTCCCACTAACGGCTCTCCCCTTAGAAAAAAAACCGCAGCACTAAGTCGGGCCGCGAATCAGTTTGTGGTAACGACAGTGTCAACTCGGGGATGAAGAGGAAGCATACTTAAGGATCTTGAGGAGCTCTTTCTCGACAATCTTCTGTGTGCGGTCGATGCCGATGGTGAGCAGGTACTGCCGCCTGAACGAACTGCGCAGAGCCTGGGCAAAATAAAAAGTGGAGACGTGATGAGATAGGGAGAAAAAGTGAGCAAACACACACCTGGCAGTAGTGCTAGAGTTAGTGGGTTCCCCTATGTCTCGTCCAATCGAGCTTTGAATCAAATGCGATACGTTGGATCGATAGTGCATGAGAGCACAACTCACAAGTGTCAGGTTGCCGCTCTAGCAAACCAGACGGGATTCAAAGGTCGTGAGGTCGGATCCCAGCTGCGGATTGTGGTTGTTTTCCACATTCTAGCCAAGCACCTTTGAGCCATAAAATGATTAAGCTATATAATTTCCCATTAACACCATAAACTAAAAAAAACATTGAGATACCTGCGGCGACCCGCATTGGAGCAATGCGGAAGCAAAACGTCCACATACTATATCGACGTCTGTGGGTGTTCTGACGTCCATGTACTATATGCGCGCTACGTCGCCACCTCTCCTCCTCGCCACAGGTTTACCCCTCGCCGCTGCCACGCGGTCCCCGCCGCCGTCCCAAGAGGACAATGTTCTTTCGCAAGGCGTTGCGAGAACGCGTGAGCGCTGGAGGCGACCATAAAAGAGGCCGCGCGCTACGTCGCCACTTCTCCTCCTCGCCACCGTTTTACACTTCGCCACTGCCGCGCGGTCGCCGTCCCAAGAGGAGAAGGTTCTTTCGCAAGGCGTTGCGAGAACGTGTGAGCGGCGGAGGCGACCATAAAAGAGGCCGCGCGCTACGTCGCCACTTCTCTTCCTCGCCACCGTTTTACCCTTCGCCACTGCCGCGCGGTCGCCGTCCCAAGAGGAGAAGGTTCTTTCCAAGGCGTTGCGAGAACGCGTGACTGGCGGCCGTAGAAGAGGCGCAGACATTAGCCATGGAAGGAAGAAAAGAAGACCCAGAAGTGTTACCGAGGGAGTTGGCTCAAAAGCAGCGAGCATATGAAAAGTGCAAGGCTAGACAAGCGGCTGAAACGCCAGAAGCACGAGAGGTACGCCTTGCTAAACGGCGGCAAAAGGATGCTGAATTGCGGCGTTTGGCTGCGTCAACTGAGAGTGGCCAGGTGAGCGAAGACTGTACTTCGGGAGACGTCGAGCGGTTTCGAAGGAAGAATGAAAACGCCAGAGCTAAACGAGCACCTGAAACACCCGAGCAACGAGGTGAGCGTCTCGCTAAACGACGACGACAAGAGGCTCAAAAGCGCCTCTTAGCCGCATCTGCTACCAGTGTTACCAACAAACAGAGTGAAGACGACGACGACGACGCTATGAAGTAAGAACATCGCCACGGAGCT
Organism: Amblyomma mixtum; assembly: GCF_055824585.1. NCBI lineage: Eukaryota > Metazoa > Arthropoda > Arachnida > Ixodida > Ixodidae > Amblyomma > Amblyomma mixtum. Next base: position 84,765,197 of record NC_143012.1, read on the forward strand.
TTTCGCTTCGAGATATCCAGGCTTAACACTTTAGCTAAGCCTCAGCCCAACTTTTTTGCTGGCACAAGAGCCATATAGGTAATTAAAAAATATTACAAATTAAAAATCACAAACATCTTCCTATGGTGAGCTTCGTTTCAGTGACATATTCGCTTCCATCATATGCACGAACACTGATAGTAGCATTGAAAGTTCAGAAACAACCCTAGAGTGAAAGCACGCATGGATCGGTTAATTGACTGGGTGACTCAAAACAAAAGGAACAGGGACCAAGAGGGAGTCTCAGTCTGCTAGCCAAAGTTTTGACAAGACGCCTTGTCTTCGACCAGGTTAAAGGAGCAAGGACCGGTAGAGGGGTTAGAGCGTGGAACGGAACGGCAGCGAAAGTGAAACTGAAAAGGGTGCTGCCCAGGCATGGGTGATTAGAACAGGTGGCACGGTCGTGGATGATCAGCCAGATATTCAGATTCGTTGATTATCGATCGGATAAGGATAGATAGCTGGGCGAGTTTGTAATAATTCATAGTGTGGGGGGGGGGGGGGGGTACAGCGCGAACAAGACGAAGGGTGAAGCAAGAAGACTAAGCTCGTCTACGTAGTCTTCTTGCTTCGTCTTGTTCGCGCTGTAACCCCCACAATGAATTATCAATCGGACCAGGATAGCTCACATAGTATGTTAGCATCTACCGCCATTACCAGAGGACCGTGCTGTGAACAACGAAGGCGGCGAGTACGAGTGGTGCTTTTGTAAGTCTATAGTAATGCGTTTATTGGCTGCTCTACACGCATGCCAGAGGGACAGGAAAGAGTGTACGCCAGACTAACTCAACTAAGTTCCAGACGCATGGGGCTGGCAGAATGAGGCGCGCACAAGATGACGGCCCTATGGTCGGCTGCAAGCGCTGGCGTTCTTCACTGCTGTCACTGACCCTAATCTTTCCCAACGGCCTTCCATAATATCCCCGCAGAAGAGCGGTTGCGCACTGCCAATAGAGCAGACAGAACACTGCGGCAATGAAAGCGCAAAGTTGATAGATACGTACAGATTAGGCATACCGGAGACGTATACCGGTTTTACGTATGGGAACGGCGCATGCACAGTAGCAAGCGCGTGGCCGGTTAGGACAACCGTGCATGCGCAACAGACGTAGGTACACCTAGTATGCGCCTGCGCTAATAAGTCTCCAGTATACTATTATAACTCTCTATTACTATTCACTCATTCATTTATTGTACCCTTAGAGGCCCTTTTCGGGCATTACATAAGGAGGCATTACATAAGCCCTCTCGTTATGTGAGTAAACCTGGAGTTAAAACTATAGTCATAGTTGTGCTCAGTCTTGTGTGCGCTATTTGGACAGTCTTCAATAGCGGAGCGAAAATTCGCAGTAATGGAAACCCAGTTCATCCGTGCGGCGCTCGTGTGTCACCAATGGATCACTCATTTGCACGTTGGAGTAACCCCCCCCCCCCTTCCACGCACTTGGCAATGCCGATCGATTAAATGTTTGTAGCGCGCCGCCAGGTGCCGCTACTGAACGCCGTCTGTTCGTCGCCTCCCTTTCAATATGTGAGGTTATGGGGTCGTCTGCTCTCACACATGAGTTTATAGCATGACGTGTGTCGTCGCTCTTTGGACTCGGAAAAAGTTGCGTAATCCACAGAAAGCAGATTTGGAGGTCGGATTAAAACTGGAGAAATGAAATCAATAATGAAAGAGGGATACAGTGGTGCGAGCCTATCTGCACCGTAGGCACTGAAATAGAGTGGAAGGGGAGAAAGACAACGGACACGAAAAAATTGCGAGGACACTTTGGCAACTAAAGTGTTGTGAGGCGAAAGCCCAGGACACTATGCCATGACGATCTGCGGTGCATGTGACGTCACACCGTTCCCGTGGTTATACCTATACCCAAATTAGACATCTTTCGGTTATGTTAAGTGTTAATTACGCTTAAATGCACATTTCTTCATATAATTTAACGCAAATTCGACGTTCTCCCGACCATTCTCAGACAATTTTCACTATGCCGTGAAGACTTCCGGTGGATGCGACGTCACACCGTTCCCGTGGCTACATCCACGTCCACGCTATTTCGACGCAATTTCGACATTTTTGCCTGTAATTAACTACTTAACCTACAGTCATCAAACTTGGCTTCTAGGTTCATTTTTTCCTCCTCTATCTGAAGCAACCACTGGTTTTTCTCTATCTGTTTTAGTTCCCGAGTTAAACGCGTGTTACACTCTTTGTTAATGGACGACCGGCAGTATGAGCCATTAAAGGCTTTCGCCGTAAATGTCCCACGCACACACCATTCTGTCACATTGTCCTTTTCGCATCGGTTTTCCTTCTGCGCTTCTCAGCCCGAAATGCCACTGCCGTACGAACCGTGACGATGTCGCTGACGTTCTGCACGGTCCTGGGCAGGAGGTCGAGCCCCGTCACGTGCAGTCCGTCGACGCCGCTGCGGTCGAGCCAGATGCGGGCGTCGGAGGCGAGCCGCTTGGGCGCCCAGCCGGTGCCCAGCATCGCCCCCAGGTCTACCGAGAGGAGGAGGCGCGCGTCGGGCGCAGTGTCGCGCACGTGAAGGAACTTCCTGAAGGCCCCTGCGCCCGTCATGAAGTTAGCGGAGCGTGTGTATAGGTTCAGTAACACTAACGGAAGGTTCACAAAGACTCTTTGAAGGATCTGCTTTAATCTCTCTTTCTGCACTTTCATTCCTCTGAAACAATAAAGTGCAAGCAACTTGAATAAACTCTGTAAAAAATTATTACATAAGTAATAAATGACAGCAGAAAAGAAAATGCACTCTAGTATATGCAAACGATTCTACTGCAGTTCTGTCAAATAAATGAAAGCGTATAGTCTCGACATACGGCAAACTAAAAGTGCTATTAACGTAACTCTCAATAAATAGCAGGGCAGCTATTAGGATTTTATACTGGTCCATAAACTTCGCTGAAACGGATTGGGCAGCTTCGTATAATGCCTGGAGAGACCGCGCCGTGGCGCCGCATGTATTAGAGGGTACTCTTTTATTTGTATACAGTTCGGCACCATTGGCAGGAACGTAAACTACATGGCATGGCTTCCTGATCGAACACTGGTAAGCACTGGCCGCTTTGTAAGTAGGTACAGTCGGCGACAAAAGTTTACGGACCAGGTGTTTCGTAAACGAAGCTGACAGTTCTATTATTATTTGGTGGTTAGAGACCACACTTGTGGAGGAGAAAGTCAAGATTCTGTTCTTTCATCTCCACAAGTGTCGTCTCCAGCCAGAAGCTAATAACACAGCTATCGGCTTCGCTTACAGAGTACGCGGTCCAAAGACTTTTGTCCCCGAGTGTACGTGGAGACCATGCTGCAGCTCGTAAGCCTCAGCGTGCACATAACAGGAGTTCAGGAAGGGGATTTCGTATGTTCTCACTCCACTTTTGCTTTGTTTGCGTAGGCTGAGCAAAATGTTTCCGTATGAAAGTATATGCTAGGTCGTCAACTGGCACCACGTCAGGCTAATTCTCTCTTATCGACGATAGCGCGCGTCTGGTAGCGCATGCCTTTGTCCCTTTTAAAACCTTAATGGATGTTCCGAGACCAACAGAGAGCAATCAAAAGACACTGCAAGGTGAGTTCAAAGGTGTCGCCGCAAGTACTGGGCCTGAATAGTACTTCGGAGCGTCGGTTGGAAACATATCCACAGAGCAATGCAAACATGCATGGTGCAGGTTTTAAGGCGAAAGCCTTTAATGCCTAATCTTTGTCGAGAGAAGGTCGTCAGCAGAGGTGTCACGCTTTTCTAGTCAGACCAGAAAACAAATCTTAGTGCAAGATGGGATTCGAACCACCATCCTTGCGTTCTGCAGCCTAGCGTGCTAATGGCTTATTCGATACTTCCTGCCAACGCATAAGTAGTTCTCGTTGTCTAGGACGCTGGAGAATGTTTGCAGAAAGGCGTCCAAACAGACGGATGCCTCTAGTGTCTCCAGCATTGGAGATTCACGAGCAATTGTGTACTTAATTAACATCTCAATCACACATCAGTGACACAAGCAGCAACACCGCGCATAATGCTTTCGCCTCACCGCACTTTAGGTCAACAAAGTGCCTCCTGAATTTTTTTAAATAAAGATAACAGACGACGAAATGCTCCTCAGCCACAAGTACGTTAACCGGTGCTTGCTTTCTACAAAGCACAACTGGGAGAGAACGCTCGTTCAGCTCATTCTCGTCTGCTCTTTCTTCTTCACTCCCACCTTCCTCCCTTCCCTTACGGCGCGGTTCAGGTGTCCACCGAGATATGTGAGACAGATACTGTGCCATTTCCTTTCCTCAAAAACCAGTTTACCAATTTTATCACAAGTAGGTCAATCGGTGCTTGCTTTCTACAAAGCAGAACTGGGAGAGAACGCTCGTTGAGCTCATTTTCGTCTGGTGGTGGTGGTGGTGAAAACTTTTAATTGTTGAAATAGAGTTTGGGAGCCACAGAGTGGCCCCGCTACATGGTCGGCGTCAATAGTCCGGGACACCGCATAACAATGCCCCGTCTCTCCCCCGTTTCACCAGAGCCCTTTGGGACTCAAGCGAGGAGCAGTTGAGGAGGGCAGTCTCCCATGCCTCTCTGGAAGGGATAGGGGAAGGTGGGGATTTTGAGTACATGCCCACACTATGTGGAAGTCTGCTCAAGACCGAATGCGGTTACGGGATTCGTCTCAACGATGTCTCAGCAGGCTCGGCTTGTTTCTTTTCTTTCCATTTTTTTTTTGGTAGGAGGACAGTGCGAAAAAGCAGCGTGGCTGTGCGCAGCGCCATCCACGGACCTTGGTCGTAGCTGTAGAGGACGTCCGGCGAGTCGGTTCTCGCTCGATTGGGCACGCTGGCGTAGATGAAGTGCGTGCAGACGCCGTAAGGGTAGATGCCCGCCCGGTAGCGAGGCGAGAAAAGGCACAACAGGTTCACGCTGGACGATGCTGCGAGCGCGCCGAGGAGACACCGAAAACTTTTGTATGGAGTAGGCAGAAACTTCAACGTTTCTCGCAAGCGGAACAACCTATGGGTGACGTTTAGAAGTTTTCGATCGCAAAGTCAAATAAGAAACGAGCTTTCAGTTATGAAGTTATCAAGTTAAGTCCAGACATCGAAGTTCGCTGTTACACGCTTGTTTAAACACGCACTTTTTGGGCACAAAACGTGCTTAGACGGGACAACTAGAGTTCTACCAAAGCTGTACATGCTCGATCACACATAAATGGAACACCTGAGAGCGTGGTTTTGCGACTACCGCACGGTCGCACTATCACTACCCTCGCACTGTAGTCACTACCCATGCGCTTGCGGTTAGCACTGCGCGAGCTGCAAAATCATGGTCTCAAGCGATCCCGTTAAGCGCGAGATGCTATACGGTGCGTCGTTACAAAAATTTTGGGCCACAGGGGCCTATTATTAATTGCGACAAATGTCCCGCAAACGTTAACTGTGTAAAGGTTTCACAGCCCCTACCGCTCAAACCAGCGCCAAGAAAGTTAGCTGTGCGAAAGATCACCGAATTTCAAAGACCTGATTTTACATAGCATAGCCACAATACAAAACGATTTTATTGATTTTATGACCTGATAGCTCAATGCTGGTGAATAAATTTTTATTTCAACATTGGAACCGACTTCGAGCACTACATGGGGCACGCGCTACTGTAAGCATCCCACGGATGCTTTCAGAAACGGAGGTATTTCGCCTGATGAGTTCTATTTTTTTTTGTCTGGTCATTCATGCGCTTTTAACTTGTGTACGCTCGAAATTTCTCTATCACGGCATATATAGTGCTCCGTGAAGTCCATCTTCCCTGGCTTAGAAGCCGGTAAATAGTTACTGTTATACTTGCAAAATTTAGTGCGTTATGTCTCTGCGCTGATTGTCCCTGACAGACATAACGTTGTTACAGCTAACATACACATTATCAGCATAACAAGTGGGTAACCGTGGGTAACTTCAGAGCATAAAAACACCCTTCTATTGAGAATGTTTCACGGGGGTTTGAAGTATGCGAAGCAAAAAGCACTCAAAGTATACCTGAAACAGTAATCAAAGAAGGTAATCTAACTGGCCAGACTATCCAGCCAAACATTTTATTGCAACCATTCGGTTCCTCTTCGTTTATTCTTGAAGAGGTCGAAGCGTACACTACTTATTAATTTACACTGCTCGCACATACAAAACACATGAAGTCTGCCAGACAACATGAGTGCAACATTCTGAGGAGATGTGTGCTTCACTTGGCTCACGTTCAAGAACACGAATTGAACAACAAGAAGCAGATGTTATGAAGTATGCCATTAAGTAAGCATCGCAAGAACATTTCTGTACAAGTTAATATTAAGCTAACATTATGGACCCAGGAAACGCTGAACGACTGGGGCGTCAAGTTTTTGTTCGTTGTCTCCATACTCATACTTGCCTGAGTACTTGATCGGTGCGTTTTCTGAAAAGACATATATATTGTTGATATTGACTCAGCCATACACTGCAAACATATACAATACTTCCTGTTTTTACGTTCCCGAATCACTACTCCATTTAAAAACTTGGGATGCATAATCACAACGAAATCACAAATTGTCAACTTAGCGTAGAAAGCAGGTGGGTGCTAATTACTATTTCCAGTGCTCAAACATAACCTCACTCAACATGTATATGCTTTCGATCACAATGTGTCAACATCACGCTGCTTCAAGAAGCTCACCAGTGAGGACCGCGTGTGCTTTACGCTAGCCTTCCCGTTAAACTTAAGTGTTAGATCGACTGCAGTACACAGAGGGTGACCGTCTCACCGATTTCGGATTTATCTTCACCTACAAGGACCTACGATACTATTCACAGCCGCAGTAGGGCTACTGTGAATTATGCCAAATGTAACTACAAACTCTCTGGGAAAGGGCTCTCCCTGGGTGCACGGCCGAAGCGCATTAGATATGTCAGCCTGAGATCGATGCGGTCACTGTGCTTGGGATTGATGCGGTCATTAGGATTTTAAGGCGAAAGCCTTTAATGGCTCATACTGTCGACCGTTAACAAAGCGTGTAACACGCGTTTAACTCGGGAACTAAAAAAGATAGAACCAATGGTTGCTTTAGATAGAGGAGGAAAAAATGAACCTAGAAGCCAAGTTTGATGACTGTTAGTTAATTAGTTCATTAATTATAGCCAAAAATGTCGAAATTGCGTCGAAATAGCGCCGACGTCGATATAGCCACGGGAACGGTGTGGCGTCAAATCCGCCAGAAGTCGTCACGGCATAGTGAAAATTGTCACAGAATGGTCAGAAAAACCTCAGATTTTTGTCAAATTAGATGAAGAAATGTGTAATTAAGCGTAATGAACACTTAAGATCACCGAAAGATGTACCATTTGGGTATCGATACAGCCACGGGAACGATGTGACGTCACATCCACCGGAAGTCGTCACGGCACAGTGTCCTTGGCTTTCGCCTCTCAACACTTAAGTGTTGTTTAGTTAGTGTTTAGTTTAGTTATACGGAATTTTTATAATTTTGCGATCAAAAGTGACAATCCCTTCGGAGCGCCTGATACACACAACGCACTATTCAGAACAAGCAGCAAATCCTGTTTGAGTATTTCGAGGTGGGATCCGGCGTTGTACATCATTGTTTTCGCTGTGTTCTCTTGCATCTCGGAAATGGAGAGACGAACCATAGTTCTGCTATTTCTGAAGCGTTTCAAGGACGCTTGTCCTGCAGGGCTGCGATAGGAGCTTCAGCTTTATTTCAGAGCGGAAGCTCTACTCCTCCCATGCAAAACCTGAAGGTCGTGTGGCTCCAAAGAATGACCTTCAAGCGGCGGAGCGGGGGTGTGTGACTGTGACGTCATACCACGTGAGTCGCCGCGCCTCGGCGCAGCTGCGGCGCGAGGAGCCGCGGCGTGCGCTCGCCTTCGCAACTGCGTTGAACAACGTGACTCGCTGTTCATCTCATGAGATAATAAAAAGCGCGAAGCTTTGCTTGAAGTTCCCAGAAAACGCGGAGGAATCGCGGGCTTTAAACAGTGCTTCGGCTGCGTATCGCAGACGGCTGATTGAATCCGACGATTCTTATGATCAACAACATCGACAGGGCGTGTTGGCCAATGATAGAGCGAAGAAACGTTAAACCACAGCAAACCTTGTCTAACCATGCTTAATCCAGCTTCCGCTCTGCAAACTAGAGACAGCCGTGCTGAACCTAAGCCATTTTTTTCTTTCACCGCTACGATGAGACGCAGGTACAACGACTGCCTGCTGCCCTCTTGTCAGGTTAACACTACCAGCATCACACCTACACCCCGCGACGACCTCATACAGCAGGATTCCCGACGTGTGAACCAGCGCTTCGCTTACGTTCCTGGTTGGAATTTTCTTCGAAGGCCTTTCTAATGGAGGTCATGCTCTCCTCTGGTGCCTCTGCGTAGATAGGAACGAAGGTATAAATGGTTAATTGGTTGTTACCCTTGAAAGAAACCCTAAGGCCGACGAGGCAAGCTCCCAAAGTTTTAACACCAAGTGTCGGTAATTCGCGAAATCAATCAATTAATTAATCAATCACTAAATCAAACAATCAATCAAGTGAATCTATGCGGATGCCTGCAGAGTTTAGGCGACGGTTCGGCATCGAGGGGGTCTTCGCAAGAGGCGATTTCGATTACGAACACTAAGAGGGTTCGAAACTGGGCTAGTTGGTGGTTAACATGGTCACACATAATTTGAGCTTTGAAATGACTCGGGACAACACAGGTACGACACAAACACTGGTGCGCACCAGTGTTTGTGTCGTCCCTGTGTTGTCCCAAGTCTTTTCAAAAGCCCAAATATGTGTGACCATTTCGAATACACAAGCATTCGTTCACTTAGCGACAGTTTGCTAGAGCAGGTATACTGCCGACCACATCGGACAACGAGAAACGAGGCAACCATGTACTGTTTTGTCGGCAACAGGATGAGGTCAGCATTGCGACACAGAGAAAAAATTACACTGGGTGTTCGAAGCATTATCATCGCTCCTTGCGTAATACCAGAATGCCAGAGACATGCATATCAGAGGAAAAAATATACCTTAGTGTTTGTCGCAAATTCACGACAACGGGCATTTGCGCTACTTTTTTGTTTTAAGGCGGAAGCCTTTAATTTAATGTCTCATCGTTGTAAGCAGCAGTTGTCGACAGAAAATGTCACGCTTTTCAATTGGTGGAAACGGTCGTGACGTCACAGTGCGCGAATTTCAAACGGGGCCAATTGTACTTTGGCTAGTAACCATGCAACCAATTGAAGGGATCGTATAGTGATGCTCCAAGTGGGACTGAGCTTACTTAATTGATTAATTACCCAATTAGCTTTACTAGTCAGGCCATATAAATAAATAAAACCGATTAAGAAATTGGTCGAGCTCAGGATTCGAACCCCGGTCTTCGGCGTGAGAGACGAGCATGCTATCCACTACGCCATGCCAGCTCGATGGTTTGGAATGAACAAAGGCGCGTCTAGTGAATACGGTGTCTTCGCTCACTCTCATCCTCCTCCATTCCCTTCTGGCGAGGTTTAGGTGTCCACCGACAAATGAGAGACAGATACATTTCCTTTCCTCAAAAACCAATTTACCGACGAGCGAGGCGTAGAACCGAATGGGCGATGGCGTTATATGGACTCCTTGGCAGCGTTGCAAGACGCTGTCGCGTTCCACTCTTAGCGGCGAAGCTTAACATCTTAACCACACATCAGTGACCACACTTTAGGTCAAAAAGTGCCCCCCTGAATTTTGTGACACAGTTACTGCGTAATTTCCTTTCCTCAAATACAATTTTCATTTTCTTCATTACGGCTCCTCTTTATCTCTTCTTTCACTCCCACTTCCTCTACGGTGCGGTTCAGGTGTCCACCGAGATGACAGAGAATTACTGCGCCATTTCCTTTCCTCAAAAAGCGTTGCGTTCAAAGGGCAAGGCATCGCACCGAACGGGTGGTGGCGTTCCGTGGTCTCCCTGGCAGCGCTACAACGCGCTGTCGCGTTCCACTCCTAAAGGCGAAGCTTGAGCGTCATTAATTAGCAGTTAATTATTATTCAGGCATTAATCAGTAATTAACCATTAATTAGTGATTTGTCATCACTTAGTAATTAGTACTCAATTACATGTGACGCCACCAGTGCCACAGAAACAGCGAAGGTGGTGCGGAAAACGCTTCCGCCTCTACCCACTTTAGACAGTCAAAGTGCCCCCTGATTTTTTTCTGTGCCAACTTATATATACTAAGCAAGATGTTCCCGACACAATACCACGCCACATGCCCTTGGTGCGAAGCGAGGCCAACACTATACCACATAACATGGGAATGCGACAGAAACATATCGTTCCACAAACACGACACACCAAGTCCGGAGCAATGGGAGAGCCGGCTCACCAGCTGCGAGCTAGAGGCCCAAAGGGCACTCATAGCACACGCAAGCGAGGTGGCCAGACTCAGTGGAGCCCTGGACTAGGGGACCACCCAAGGCTAAGGAGGCAACCACAAGACTTGAAGAGAAGACTTGAAGAAGACCTCCACCGCAGGCTAAATCTTAGAAATCAATAAAGTTTCTACTCACTCACTCTGTGCCTTGGTTGCCCGCGTTGTTATGCACGACACATACAAGCTATAGTTGAATGTTTCTTACTCTGAAGAGACGTAAAGCAGCGAACGGTCACTGAACGTTAATAAGTGTTTTTACCAATTTGGTAGGACTACATTCGAACGTCCTCACTGCCAGGAGGCCTTTGAAAACATTGGCGCTTTGTACAAGACCAGTGCAGCTCAGGTAGCGCCGTGTACTTGCCTTCGACGCGCATGCCTTCATCGTTGTCAACGTTTCCGAGTTGCGCTGCGAAAGAGAGGAGAGCTCAAACTCACTTGACGATTCCTGGTTTTCAAATCAACTGTCCAGCGGAGGCCTGAAAATTGAGCTCTATGTGCCGTCACAGAAGGAAGGTATGTGTAACAGGAGAAGGCGGGCTAGTTGGTGGTTGACAATGGAGTGCACATTGCAACGGCGCAAAACGACCAGAGAGCTTAGCAGGGAAATTTATGAAGCCTACTGCACAAAAAAAAGAAAATGACCGTTGCATAAGCACCACTTCAGTATCCTCATCGAAGAAAGAATTCAACTATCTGGATGCGAACTTGTGCCACGCGCGCCCACGTGCCTGTATAATGTGATGGTGCCTGTTGTCTACCAGGTGATTACGAATCTTGTATAAATGCGGTTTTCCTTGTATTAAACCTTAGTTGACGTTCCGCATGTTGTCCTGTGCTTTCCTCTCTTCGTCCCTCGTCGTTTTTCGCGGTTGAAATATGCACTCCATTAAAAAGTATGTGACCGCACATGGTAACCGAAAGTATTCAGTAAACACCAGTGGCATGAGTTTTTATTGGGCCCCGACCAAAGAGCCCGGAAAGATGTGCAAGAACAGCATGCTTATAAATTAGTCTTACAGTTTACATCCGGATGAACTTTCGGATAGTTTCGCAGTAACGTAGATCAGAGCGATTCCTGCAAGTGGTGTTGCTTTCCTATGCTGGGCTTGAGACCTGCTAGTGTATTCGTCTCATTTAATCTTGTATCAGCTTAGTTTCTCCTACAGCAAATACCCACTAGGTGCTCCGGAGGAGACACCTGCAGGGAGCGGAAGGTGCCTCAATCCGCAAGGAGCGCGGGGAAGGGGGGCGGGGAGTGTGGAGGCTTTTTACACACACACACACACACACACGCACGCACGCACGCACGCACGCACGCACCCGAAAGTGGACTATACTGCTGATTCATTACAGATAGCTTCGCTAGCTACGGAGGTCGGGCACAGTGGAAAGCTGAACTCTGCTATTCGCTAGCAAGATGTAACCTTGCGGGAAGGCATCCAACGAGTTCACTCAGTTTGGCCTTGGAGCGGCGCTTGCAGTCCTGGAGCGGGCGAACAGGAACCTCGATGCTGAGTCGGACGTTGTTGAGTGCAGTGCAGCTCGTCCGAGAAACTTCTCGTCTGTCGCTAGCAGACTTTCTACCACCAATGAATGTAGTTTCGAGAAACTTCTCGTCAGTCACTAGCAGACTTTCTACCACCAATGAAAGTATAGCTTCAAGAAACTTCTCGTCAGTCGCTAGCAGACTTTCTACCACCAATGATTGTAGCTTCGAGAAAGTTCTCGTATGTCGCTAGCAGACTTGTTACAACCAATGAATGCTTCGAGAAACTTCTCGTCTGTCGCTGGCAGACTTTCTACCACCAATACATGTAGCTTCGAGAAACTTCTCGTCAGTCGATATTAGAATTTCTACCGCTAATGAATGTAGCTTCGAGAAACTTCTCGTCTGTCACTAGCAGACTTTCTCGAAGCTACAATCATTGATGGCAGAAAGTTCTGGTATGTCGCTAGCAGACTTGCTACAACCAATACATGTAGCTTCGAGAAACTTCTCGTCAGTCGCTAGTAGAATTTCTACCGCTAATGAATGTAGCTTCGAGAAACTTCTCGTCTGTCACTAGCAGACTTTCTACCACCAATGATTGTAGCTTCGAAAATCTTCTCGTCTGTCACTAGCAGACGAATGTAGCTTCGAGAAACTTCTCGTCAGTCGCTAGTAGAATTTCTACCGCTAATGAATGTAGCTTCGAGAAACTTCTCGTCTGTCGCTAGCAGACTTACTACCACCAACGAATGTATCTTCGAGAAACTTCCCGACAGTCGCTTGCACTTTCTACCACCAATGAAAGTAGCTTCGAGAAACTTCTCGTCAGTCGGTAGTAGAATTTCTACCGCTAATGAAAGTAGCTTCGAGAAACTTCTCGTCTGTCACTAGCAGACTTTCTACCACCAATGATTGTAGCTTCGAGAAACTTCTCGTCAGTCGCTAGTAGACTTTCTACCATTATTGAATGTAACTTCGAGAAACTCCTCATCAGTCGCTAGCAGACAGACTTTATACCACCAATGAATGTAGCTTATCTCTCAAAACATGGTCACATTCCTTTGTTCCCAAGATCACGGCTCCTCGCGGCCGGACTGCACCATTTCTCTAGCGATCATGGAGAGGAATAGCGACAGGACCTTGCACCGCACAGTAGTGGACAAAATATATTTCTCCTCCTTTTAAAACAACACAGCGCATCATCAGCCTGGCTACGCCCAGTGCTGGATAAAAGCTGCTCCCATGTCTCTCCAATTAGGACTGTCCTGTGCCAGCTGCGGCCATCCTAACCTCGCAAACTTCTTAACCTCATCTGTTCCCTGCTAGGCTTTCCTTCCCTTGGAATCCAGTCTGATAGCCTTGATGACCAACGGTTATTTTGCCTTCGCATCACATGCCATGCTAAAGCCCATTTCTTCCTCTTGGTTTCGACTAGGATGTCATCAACCCGTGTTTGATCCCCAACCCATTCTGCGCTTTAATGCTACACCTATCATTTTATGCGAAGCATACTAAAATAGCCCAACCCAGCTCCTCGAGCGCGGCGGTGTTGTTACCATTGACCTTTCGTGACCTCCATGTCATACCACGTGATGCGTGACGTCACATCATATGAAAAACGGGGGCCCAACTCGCGCCGTCGCACGAGGCGTCGTGACCAAGGATGACCACGTGGTTCGTGACGTCACAGCAGATGAGAAACGGGGGCCCAGCTCGCGCCGTCGCGAGTCTCGTTCGTGCCGCCGACGGGTGCACACGTCGGCGACCGGCGTCTCTCAACAGGCCCTTTGTCTGCGCTGACGGCGACGATGGAGGCCCTATTTCTACGACGCGCGCCCAACAGCGGCCCGCCACCCAGGATTACTCAACAGTCTTCCTTGGATACCATGGCTGCGCCTCCTCATTGGTGGTCTTTCAGCAGCAACAACTCTCTCCCTGCTCTGCAGTGGACTTCCTAGCAGACTTTTTCACCGCCTTCGAACGGATTACCTGTGTGTGTTGTTCGCGTGTGTCTGCTGCTCGGACGGCGTGCCCTGGACTCTGGACGAACGGTGAACTCTCCCGCACGCACTTCGTGTGCCTGCTATACTCTTTCGCCTAACGGCCTCTCTTTTATCCTGCCACCTTCCGCTTTCTCTCAGCGCGCCACCCCGGCCCACTTCTATACCTCATGCCTTTCTGGCTTCCCCGCGCTCGCGGCGCCTGTTCCGGTGCACTCCCCGCGTTGCTCTTGGGCCGCGTGCATGTCGCGGAGTTGGCCGCAGTCGTAGGTCCACACGGGGCGGGTCGGGCTCGTACATCGCTATCTGAGAGCGGTAGTCTGCGTTGTCGTGTCCGTCGGGCGAGCCGCCCCGGACGCTTCCTCTTCTGCCGTCACCGCTTGCTCCGTCGTCGCCGCGCTGCCCCTGCGCCTCTCGGTCCTTGCGCCGGGCCCCGCCGCCGCCCGCGCTCTCTCCTCGCTCAGGGCGTCTATCGCTCTCGTGCGTTCTCTTCCTTTGGCTCGCCTTCTTGGCAGCCTAACTCCACTGCGCGCAATTTCATAGCCCCCTAACCGCACACGCGGTAAACCACATGCGAGGTATCTACGCGCATGACTACCCTTTTGCGTGCCTCAGAGCTCGTTAACTATCCTGCGCGCTCTTAGAGCCCGCTCATCTCTCCGGCCGCTCCAAAATTTTGAACGAGCCACCTTCTTTTTCGACTCTCTTCGTCCGCGGGCGCGGCGCGTTTTGGCGACTTTGTGGGTGTTCTTGTGGCGGTGGGTGCACTCTGGGGTTGGCCGCAGTTGTCGGCAAACACGGGGCAGGTTGGACACGTGCTTCGCTATCTAAGGGCGGTAGTCTGCGTTGTCGTGTTCACGGAGGGGCTGCCCCGGACGCCTCCGGCATTGCCGCCACCGCCACACCCCGACTCGTGCCTCGCTGCCCCTGCTATCCCGCTCTGTCGCCTTGCCGCGCCAGCGCCCCAACACTCTTTTAGCGCGCATTTCGTGCCCGCAGCCGCTTCGCGGCACACCTCTCTTTTCCTTTTCTTTTAGCGCGCATCATATGCCCGCTGCCGCTTCGCGGCATACCTTCTTTTCCTTTCACCTGCGCGCATTTATGCCCGCCGCCGCTTCGCGGCATATTTTACTCTTCCTTTTACCCTGCGCGAAACTTATTCCCGCAGCCGCTTCGCGGCTTATCTTTTCCTTTTTTTCCTTGCGCGCATTTTATGCCCGCTGCCGCTTCGCGGCATATCCCTCTTCCCCTTTTCCGACCTATTCTTCCGCGCGCACCTACCCTGCCCGCAATCGCCGACACGTTTGGGGTGGTGGATTCCGCGCAGAGGGTCCCTGGGACGCGTGCTTCACTGGCGCACTTCTCCGCCGCATCGTTCCCTTCCCTCTCCGCCTTTGCTACGACACGAGCCTTCCGTCTCGTCTCCGTGCCCGTTCTCTATTCTATCATCTTTCCTCCCTTTCCCCAACCCAGTGCAGTGCAGCGATCGTGACCCCAAGAGGAGACAACCAGCAAGCACTGCACGACCTATTCTTCACCAACCAAGAACCACATAGCGCCGTCGCGCGAGGCGTCGCGACCAAGGAGGACCACGTGATGCGTGACGTAACGACATAGGAGAAACGGGGCCCCAGCTCGCGCCGTCGCGACCAATGTGTTTCCTGCTTCTGCCGCTAGGTGCGCTGTAGTGAACACGTGATGCTGGAGCGGCGGTATACAAGGGGGTGCGCCTGCCTCTGCTAGGCGTACACGGGATAGAGATGCCTCCTGGAGACAGGGCTGCTCGTTGGAATGAGAAGCAAAAGTTGCGGCGTGCTACAGAGACTGATGAAGAGCGTGAAGAACGTCTAGCCAAGCGGCGTGCTCGATATGCAACTCGGCGACAATATGCTTCGCATCTGACTAGGCTTAACCTAAGCTAAGCCTCAGCCATTTTTTTCTTTTAATAGTATGCAGTACCCGCACGCACTTTTTTCGCGTTCTGTGATCCATTATCCCGTTTTTCTCTGTGACTGCGCATTCTCCAGTGCAGTGTACAAGTTGCGCTTCAGCGGCTTTTGGTGTGTGGTCTAGTGTGGCGAGTATGGGCGCTGATATTGCCACTCTGAGTGAAATATTTTACAGGTCTAACTAACAAGTTCACGTCGAGCCGGACCGAAACTGCTACCCGCACATGCTCTAAAGATGTTTAAATCCAGTGAAGGTGCGCATGGGCCCAGAAGTTATGAGAACATGCATGATGCAAGGTGTATTCTGACTGCGATTTGTGTGACGGAATAACTTGCGAGTTTGTGTCTGGTGTAACAGCATATTTAATGCAAGTACTGCTAACATATGTGAGGGCAACGAAGAAAGCATCCAGAAAACGAGCTGCGAAGTGGGATGCGAGTACCTCCACGAGTTTTCTATAAAGTGCAGTTCTGGAAGCGCCACGACTATCGTAAATGGGTTGGCTGTTCCAGTAGTCGAAGAACTCGCCTTGCTGCTGCGTCATGCCGACGAAGGCGAACAGCGCACCAGACGCCAGCGCCGCCACAAATGTGACGGCGAGGAACAGGCTGCGCTTCCACGGGGCCGCCGGAAGCCACCAAGAGACCCGAGCCTCCTGCTGCCCCGAACGTTCACTGCGCATGCACACAGGGAATAGAGCCATAGGTGACTAGGAACCTGACTTCGGCAGAGTTGTTGAAATACCTCTGTGATATATTCTGAAGTCCTGGCAGTGAAGGCAAGGATGTATCAACGCATCATCATCATCGCCAGCCCGGCTATGCCCTCTGCAGGGCACAGGCCTCTGCCATGTATTAACCCTGTCCTTCGCGAGTTGCGGCCACCGTATTCCCGCAAATTTCTTAATCTCATCCGCACACCTAGCTTTCTGCCGCCCCCTGCTACGCTTGCCTTCGCTTGGAATCCACTCCGTTACCCTTAAGGACCGGCGGTTATCTTGCCTTCGCATTACATGCCCTGCCCAAGCCCACTTCTATATATGATTGAACGTGCAAGTGTTCCCCGACAGTTAAGCACGGCCTCTTGGCCTGTAACGGCCAGCCATTGAAAACGGCTGATAAAAGTTATAAACTTTCATAATTCCGTTCTAAATGGTCCCTTCAACGCGGATATGTAAAATACTGAGACTTGTTTTAAGGCAAGTAATTTCTGCTAATTTCGATTATTTCTCAATATGAAAGACGATGCAACTGCCACAAATACGCGATCGCATGCACTAAATCAGAAGAAAAATTCAAGACTACTCCATCACCTGAAGGGTAGCATTACGATCAAAAACAGTTTAAAGCTATTTTCCCACCATCGTTGGTGTTTGAAAGCATATTTTTAAAAAGGGCGCCCAAAGGGAGGGTGAGGGCGGCCAAAGGGCCTTTTCCAGGCAATTTTCCGCAGAAGAGCCGAGAACCAGGCCATAGAAAATATTGTACCTATACGCAAACCCTGCATCCCCCGAATGGGAGGCGGATGCTCTACAACAAGGCCACCGCTTAGGTTGCTCAACAAAGTTGAAACAATGCTCGGTTAAATTGCGACTACTTGTATACGAGACACTCACTCATGAAGAATACGTCTTTGCGATGACACTGTGGAGAAAGATTCGAGTGAGACAGGCAACGGGACTGACGTCATGGCTGTGCAGTCTCTCCAAAACTGCCACAATGCTTACTTTTTGGGAGCAGTACTTTCACCACCTTGGGTATGCTCGTGAACTGGGTGAACAGGGGGTCAGATAAAACGACGCATGATTCAGGACATGCCAGAGCATGTACAGTGCAATGGTCACATTCTAGAATAAGTCGCGCGATGAGCTCAACCCAACAAACACAAAACCTCCTCAGAAACTCCAAAAAAGGATGGAATGTCCCAGTCCCAGTACAACGTTTATCAAACGTTTCCAGACCATAGAGGCACGACATAGAAACACAAGCAAAAAGGCAGTGCTCCTACTAAAGGTCTAGAAACGTTTTTTATGGAGTGTTAAGCAGCAACAAAAGCGAGTTAATGCATTTTCGTCCCAGAAATGTAACTGGGCATAACGTTTTGGGACCAATGATTTTCAACAAGAAATACAAATCGACTGCTCGCGCTCTCTTTTCTCTCTCCTTCGCGCCACAAGCTGCGGGGAGAGAAGGTTTTGCTCTTGCACTCGTCGCTTTGAGATATGAAACGGCAGTTTCATTCGAACAGCCGAAGGAAGCGGTTAACCCCGCATCTCTCTCGGTGCATGCGTTTCTCGCACGTGGGCCGTCGGCTCCATTGCAGGCAGGCGGCGGCGGTCTGCATTTTCATCGCGCCGCCGGCAGCGGCGGTCAACATCTTTCCCGTCTTCTAGCGTTTTCCCAGCTTGCGCCCAACTTCAAAATTGTGTGGTGGTCCCTCCAGGCGTCTCCGACTATCGGCACTCCTCGCTGCGCCGCTGTCTAGCAGAAGTGCGGTAATGGCCTCCCGTCGCTCGCCCGGCTTCCTCGCTGGACGGACGCCATTTTGCGCACGCTTATTCGCGCTGCCCCAGACGTTCGAGCACAAGCCACAGAGTGCGGCAGTTCTTGCTCTCGTCACTACGCCAACTGGGCTGTCGTGGACTTCGTAGCTACGGATTCACGGAAGTTTTCCCGCGCACCTCGGCGTGCCCACACCATTCCTTTTGGAACTGATGCCGCGGCTGCGCATCGCAAGTCCTTTGCGCAGCTCCACGGCCCTACTGATGCCGCTGTTCGAGGCGGCGTTCGTGGCAGCGGAGTTCGTGGCAATAGGTGACTCCTCGCAAGCACCCTGCATTCCTCAGCGCCTCCGACGACTGCAGCACGTTGGTGGTGGCAGCGTGGCCGTCTACTACGGTCTGAGGCGGGACCGCGCAGCCATCCTGCCGCAGCGGTATAGTTTGTGCAGTGTTCGCGTGGTTATATTGACTCTCTCCCACTGGATTAATCGTGCCTTGATCTCGACTTCCACGCTGGACTGTGCCGCATGCGCGGTCTGCCGCACCATGGATGCAGCGCGCCACCGCACGTACCTGAGCACGTTCACCTTCCCGCCTGGCTCCAAGCAGTCTTATCCCCACACTTAGTCACAAGAAAATAAAACTCCCAGGATCGTTACGAGGGTGTAACGCGTAGTTTGAGCGCTCGCTGTGCTGTGAGAAGGCGCAGGACAGAAGCCTGCGTTTAATTTATGGTTTCAGCTGTTGCAGCCTTGTATTTCATCCCTGGGTTTCCGTAGGCAACGTCGTCAAGGTATGTTGGTTTATTTTAATTATTTATTTAGTTTATTTATTTAAAAATACTGCAGGCCCTTTTCGCATTTTTTTTATTTTCGCCTAGTAGAACTAATATTTTTTTTCTGTTTTGATAACACGTCGCTGAAGCTTGCTCCGAGTCTCTAAGCGTGAGGGGGGTTTCAACTTGAAGAAAATCCGTGACCTGAAACTGCGTGTCTGCAGCGTACGCCCATCTCGTCTTTGCTTTTGTCACCGAAGTTGCTCTTTACATACGTTTGCTTTTGCGTGTGCATATCTGCTTTTGAAGCCCTTAGAATGCTCGTTTAAGGTGCATCAACTTTCAGCCTGTATTCTGTTTTACTTGCTTCATATTGCAGATTTCTCAGGGCTGGAGAAAAAAGTGGCCATCATATGCATGGCGCCGTAGTGTTATGTACACTGTGTATTAAATGGTGCATACGTTTGCGTCTGCTGTTTGTATTCATTCAGATTTGCGCCGTTGAACGTAAGTTTTTCGTCACGGACTTTCAATTCGGTCTGTATTGTTTTTCTCTGACTGAAACATGAATGCATTTTGATTGTGGTGGTGTATGGTGCGGTCGCCGGCATGGACGACAGGATGCAATTCGTGCTAAGAGCACACCTAGTAAACTGAAATTACTTCTGTATGGCGCTGCTATTTGCTCTTGTATGAGCCAAATCGGGTGACTTTTTGAGTTCATATTTCCTTTGCGTGCAAAATGCTAGGACATTTCACGTAAACGGATAAGTGCAGAACGGCCGAGCCAGCACGCATTCAGACGAGTGGAAAGGTTGATTACACCACCTGTAACGTAAGTATGCACCTGAAATTTGGCACATATGTGCGCTTGGATGCCTGCAGGCTGCACGAAAAATGAGGAATAATTTTTATTGAACCAGAGCCGAGAAATCGAGCATTAACCTTTTGGGGCTTTCCATGGGACGCACAACTTTTTGGACATTGCTAGTTGTGGGGACGTTTTTTAGATGTGTTCGGGAAAAATGAGCACCTCCTGGGGAGATTCCAGATGTCCCGATGGATCATTTTTGGGAGATTTTGAGGAGGTTTTGTGTTTGTTGGGAACCGTTCGAGCTACAACGATAAGTTAGTCAATAAGCGTTTAATAAAATTGCGAGAGACTGTAGAGTGCCTGATAAGTGGCAGCCACAGCCTCGGCACGTGCCAAAGGCGCTCGTCCTGTCTTTTTCTATTTCTTCGTGCCAGTCCTATGCACTCACCTTTTTCAAGTAATCGCCAGCCAAAGTGGACCAGTGGTAGCGTGCCGCGGGTATCTGAAGCAATATAGTGTCACGTTGTAGTGACGGCAGTCCAGCGGTCAGGAAGACAGCAACAAGACTTGCAAGCGAAACTCTTTAATTGGGCTGACCTGCGCCCGCAAAAGAACTGAATCACTCGGCGGCGGCGTAAGCAACAAACGTCTTCGTCAGTCGTCGAACTACGAATCCCCGCAGCTCGCGGCATCGCTCAATTTAAAGCCGACAAGGAAACTTCAAGATAATAGGTAAAAATCATCTACAGTAATCTGGAGAAACGTAGATGCAGCTCTTCATGGCTGTAATCAATCGAGATCAGTCCGGTCGCTTCTCGCGTCATGAAAAAAAAATGGTAACAACCCTTTCCTGCGGCCTTGAGCGCGAACGAACGGACACTACAATGATACGTGGCAACAGTACACTCTTGCATAAGCTCATTTTCTGACGGAAGGAGCCTCGTTTTCAGAAGGCCATTCTGCACGTGCGTGCCTCCTCGAGCTCCACCGGTTGAAAACAAACCACCAGCTTCTACAGCGTGCTCCGAGCTCATGTTAGAGACAGTTGCAAGCGACAGGTGGCGACAGCGTCAAGCGTACTCTTGGCACTGCGCACGATTAGTTGGTGCCTAATGGAACCGGATGGCGCCTGAGTAGCCCATGTGTTTTTGTGTTCAACTAGTTTTCTGAGTATCCGACGAATTTGCCAGCATACCCCAGAAGATCTTGTGAAAATAAAGGCGCACTGAAAACCTGGCCCCAGAAGGCTACGCTGTGTCCGCTTGCTTCCTCCCCCCCCCCCAAAATAATGTGAGGGATTCAAAAAAAGGAGGGTGAGGGGGCGAGTAAGTTTGAAACACGACTGCGAGAGTCACAGATACTTTTTTTTTTCAGACACGGAAACGACGCAGTAACTGTCTACTCCTCTGTGGACACCTCAACCGCGCCGTGAGGGAAGGGATGACGAAGGAAGAGAAGGAGGTGCCTTGAGGAGCCTTGCACCATGAAGGAAGAAAAGAATTTACGAGGGGGTGGGGGTTAGGTGTTATTTTTCGAAGCCATACATGACGGCACCCCACCGCCACCTCAGTGCGCTTGCGCAGTAGACCGTCTCGCGCCGCGCCGGGCCTCCGTAGGTGACAGACACCGATGACGCAGACGACGACGCTGCGCCATGGGCCAAAGCAAGGACAAAATATCCCGGCAAAGGTTTTGGGTAGGCCTTGAAAAAGTACGTAACGTCCGGCACACTCCTTGTCATGGAGCTCGGATAGCGAGGGCCTTAGTTAGTTATATGGGGGTTTTATGGCGCATAAGCAACTATGGCTATCATGCGCCAAACACAAGGTTAGATGACCTTATGTCAAGTGTATAGAGGTTACATTATAATAGGTTTAAAACACTGGCTTTCTTTAGAAACTTACAAACAAGAGAAAACTCGACGAGTGTTTGCTCGCCTAAAAGCAATGCGGGATGAAATGGAATGTGTTCATTGTAAAATACCGTAAAAAATTTTTTCGAAGTTCTTCGAGATGCGAACAAGAGATTAAAATGTGATTCACTGTGAGCTCCTCACCACACATTTCACACACAGGTTTGTCTTTTTTTGTTAGGATAGCGAGGGCCTCTTCTAAGCTTTCCTTCCTCCATGCCCTGCACTGTACATGCGCAATAACGGCGCAGCACGGATGGGGGCGAGGGGAATGCAGAGAGGAAGGTGAAAGTTGGCAGCTACAGCCTTCAGGCCTGTGGACAGGGTGGAGAAACCGCTGCACTACGCAAGAGGGCACATCCACAGTGTAACAGCTATAGCTGGGCTATTGCAATGCGCAACACAGCACTAACGCTTTTCAGTGTTCCAGGATCTTCTAGAGCAAAACCTGACTTTTAGCCAAACCCAGTGGGTGTGTACGAGCCAGTTCCTTTCTCCAGGCCAACAGCAACATAAATGCCGCTGCAGCGCTCTGGGATCAGAATGGAAGTTGATCATACTTGGCGGCCTATCGGAAATGCAGAGGTAAAAGTAATCTAATAAACAAGTAAAAAGTATGAGCCAACATTAAAAAGAAAAACCTTGCTACAGATATTACGTAAGCACAATAAACACAGAAACACAGCGCGCTAAAAAAAGTTATAAACAGTGAACAGGGTCCGATCCGCCAGAAAATCAAATCATCAACGTGGAAACGTAAAGACGCTAGCTGGATATGCATGCACAGCGAACATACTAAGCTGTGTCCTTGTCGTTGGAACTGCTTCCATAAGCACTGTAAGTATGGCATTGCTTCCACTCAGCAACCAGGAAGGTGCCGCGCTGCTGTCACACCTAAATGCTGCAGCGCAAACTGTCCGCGACAATGCGGTGAATTCACACGCAACGAGGGATATCGGCCAAGCATTTACGTATGCCTTTGCGACCACAGGACGCAAAAAATAGCGCGAGAATTGAAATTCGTATGTAGCCTGGCTTCCTTACCGAGCATCCTCTTCTTCTTCACCTCTTTATAATGGCACACACCCACGTGGGGGGATTGGCCGTATGATCTTCTTCTTTCACTCGGAAACTCAGAGGATCAGCGCTGTAAACTTGATGCGCCTTGTGACCGGTCACTGTGAGTTGCGTCTATACTACGCAGAAACGCGCCGTTTAAGCCTTCGGAAGTTCTCAGAGTGATAATAACCACAAGTGGATAAAGGATGCATCATTCACACTAACATAAAATGACGGCCTGTGGGGCGAGTTGGCGCATGACGCCCGTGACGCACATGGCGTACGAAAGAAAAATAAAACACATTTTTGTGTTTTCGTTGCGCCGCAGTATTTTCATTCACACGAAAATCCACAAAAAAAAATTACAAGACACTTTGGAAATTCTAAAGTGTGCTTGGCGAAAGCCCTGTGATCAACCCACTGCCTCTTCCCCGAACCACTTGGCGCGGAATCACTGGGCCGCTTCGGAGCCATGCGTCTCACTCACTCGACTGCAACGAGACGTCTGGCGAAAAAGCGACGGTGCAGCTGCCACCGCCGACGCGCGCGCGCTCGTTCTAACGCTACTGTGTGACGACACCGTTGCTATAGAAAGCTGCGAACATGTCACATGGAGCTGCCCTAAGGCAGACTTAGAGCCAAGAATAAACAACCCGAGTGTGATGCAGTGGAAGCACTTGCTGGCCAGCGAGGACGAGGAAGCGCAACGATTCCTTGTGCGCCGAGCAACGATGGCAGCAGTCAGGTGCGGCATCCTGGACCAAAGATCGGCCACGGCGCCCAGTGACCCGTAAGGGTCGAGAACACTTTAAATTTATCAACAATAAAGTTTTTTCCATCCATCCATCCACAGCTGCGTCCCCCCTCACCGGCGCGCCGGTTGCTCAGGAGGGGAGGAGGTTGCGCAGCTGCGCGGAGGAGAGGCCACAGTTGGCGCGATTCGAGTGCACGGACGGACACCGCGAGCATGAGCCATTAAAGGCTTTCGCCTTAATACACTGCCAGCGTTTGCCCATCACCGCAACGAGGGATCTACACAGCTAGCGTTCCGCATAGTTAAAAATTTCGAATTAGAATCCTGAAATTTGAAAAAAAAAATCGCTGTGGCTTAGCTTGGTTAAGCCCGGTAATTGCGAAAGCAATATCCGTACCTACGCCATGGTACAGCTGGTAGTGTAGCTGGTGGTGGTGCTTGTGGTTAGACTTGTGGTGATGCATTGGTTATACAATCTAATCCAATTCAATTGAATTCACTCCAATCCAATCCACTCCAGCCCAATCTAATCCAATCCAATCTAAACCAATCCATTCCAATCCACTGCAATCCAATCCAATGTAATCTACTGTAATGTAATCTAATCCAATGCAATCCACTCCAATCCAGTCCACTGCAATCCAATCCAGTCCCCTCCAATCTAATCCAATTCAGACCAATCCAATCCATTCCAATGCAATCCAATTCATTCCACTCCAATCCACTACAATGCAATCCATTCCAATCCACTCCAATCTAATGTAATCCAATCTGTTTCAGGATATTTGTATGTTGTGGACCAAGATTGGTCTCCTGAAGACATAAAAACTACGGGCGAGATTGACCCTAGAATATCTTTATGTCATTGTAGTTCCTCAACATTCCTCTACAGTTCCAATGAACTAGGAAAGCCATATTTATGTTTGGGATAGGAACGATTGAGAGTTTACTTATGTTCTGGTGCCGTTATGGTGGCCCTGCCTTTTTTCCGCTCAAGAGAGCTGTTCCGCCGCTGTAAAGCAGGCGGGCTGGGAGTTTGGTCCATCACCTCGCAAGAGGTGCTGGACGACCGCGGAGATTCCGCGGGTGTGTGGGTGTCAGGCCTCCCCCGACGGGGGGAAGTCCTGCGGGAAGCTGACCCGTGGGCCGGCACTCCCTGGCTTGGTGTTGGCAGAGCAGCCTTCGCTGTCTCTGCCTGGGGCGTGGATGGCCCTGCCACAGGTGTGGTGGAAGTGGCCGCGGCAGGTGCTGGAGTGCTGTGTGGTGCTACGCCCCCGCGCACCACATCAGCGAAGTTTGGTTTCGATGTGAAGGAGAATGTGTTGTTAAGTGCAAAACGCCTTCTATCTTCTTTGAATGATATATTTTCTTTGGTCTTAATGGTGATGATTTCTTTCTCCTTTTTCCAGGACGGACACGTCCTGGAGTATGCAGCGTGGGCTCCTTCGCAGTTTGCGCAGCGTAGTGCTGCGTCGCGTTCCTCATACTGGTGGTCCTTTGATGCGCATTTCGCGCAGGTTTTGCGGCCGCGGCAGCTCTGTGAGCCATGGCCAAACTTTTGGCAATTGAAACAGCGACGGGGATTGGGTATGTAATGCCTTACGTTGACTTTCAGGTATCCCACTTCGATTGTTTCGGGTAAGGTGCTGGTGTTAAATGTAAGGACCATGTGTTTAGTGTCTATTTCCTTGTTATCCTTGCGGATTTTGATCCTGTGGACGTCAATTACATTTTGGTCGGAGAGTCCTTGAAGCATTTCGGTTTCTGTAAGGTGGATAAAGTCAGCGACT
Organism: Amblyomma mixtum; assembly: GCF_055824585.1. Taxonomy (NCBI): domain Eukaryota; kingdom Metazoa; phylum Arthropoda; class Arachnida; order Ixodida; family Ixodidae; genus Amblyomma; species Amblyomma mixtum. The sequence continues at coordinate 84,790,730 of NC_143012.1, forward strand.
GAGATAATGCCTTTGACTGAGTTGAGGGATCGGTGGGGAGTCACGGAGACAGAGATGTCCCCTATAGAAGCAATGTTTGCAAGTTTCGAGCACTGGATGCTCTCGCGTAGTTCAAGGAGTAGGTCGCCGCTTGACATTTTGGATACCTTGTAGCCAGGCCCTAAGGTATCTGTTAGGCATTTGGTAACAAGAAATGGGGATATGATTCGGGCTTGCTTTTCTTCACAGTTACTGTGTATAACATGAAACTTAGTGAAAGTTGGTTTCTTTTTCATGAAAAAGTCTGCTGCTTCGTTCCGCCCTCTTTTGAGAGAGCGATCAGGTTTGGAAAGGGGGGGAGCCATAAAAATTGATGTTTCTCGGTCATGGTGCCAGCCACCCACCATGGAGTCCAACAAGGGGACGCGACAGGAACTTGAAAGAAAGTCCTGCCCACGCCAGCTGTACACCTTAACTATAACCTAATATGACTCAACCCAGGGTAGTTGGTCACACACGGTTAACCCTCGCCGCGAGGAAAAAATGAAGAAGAGAGGAGGATACAGGAAAGTTGTAAGAAAGGAAATAGGAAAGTGAAAGATAGAGGGGAGGACAGGAAAAGGCGACTGCCGATTTCCCCCGGTCGGGTCAGGCCGGAGGTGCCGTCTACAGGAAGCTGGGGCCAAAGTGGTGTGTTGCCTCCGCCGAGGGGCCTTAAGGGTCCAAACTCTCGGCATTGGCTCAACCACCAGGATCCCCTTTTCCCCGGACACGGCAATGCCACGCACGGCTAAGCGCGGATGCTCGGGTCCGTGGTGACGCATGCTCACCATCATCCCCCTGCGGGGATGTCCCTGCGGATGCTCGGGATACCCCGTGGTGTCGCCACTCACCAACGTCTGCATGCAGCAGACGCCCCCATGGGCGTCCGGAGGGGGGGGGGGCAAGGGGGGGCGGCTGCACCCCCCTGGAAAATCACTCACTCGAACCGTGAGTGATGGCCGCACGCCAGGGGCGGTGGTGCGCTCAGCCAAAAGGGTAAAAGCAGCCCCGCTTCGACGCTTGGTCACATCTGCGAAATGCCGCGTCCGGGCGCGCGTCGTTCCGCCGTTTTCAAACCACGCCACCGCCAGCTCTGCTGAAGGACGACCTGTTGCAGACATGCAGCGGCACCGGCGAGCATGTGTTTCGAGATGGGTGTCTGTTTCTTTGATCTCTAGAGATAGCGACACGGAGGCAGACAGTGCACAGGGCACAGGTCGCCGGCCACCGATGAATTCTTGAGGGGGGAAGGACAAATCAGCCGTGTCCACCCCCGCTTTGTCGGGGTGCTCAGGGGCAAGCGGGCGACGAGTTGGCGCCGCCGCCGCTCGCTGTCTCCTCCGATCCACGGGAGAGCTCAGTGCGGTAGAAGCGCCGCTTTCAGAACCTTCGGCAAAGGGGATTAGCTGCTTTTGTTCACGGCGACGCAGTCTCCAGAGGCGCCCCCACACCAGCGTTCCTTGCGTCTTCTCCGAAAACCAGCGCCTTTGGTCAACGCAGCCCGATGGCGCCTGCCTGGCTCGCCTGTCACCTCTGGCTGGGCCTCAAATCACAACAGCGCCCATGTACTGTGCGTGTCAGTGCATGGTAAAGAGACCCAGGTGGTCGACATTATCCGAAACTCTGTACTACTCCGTCCCTTATAGCCTGAGTCGTTTTGGGGCTCTGAACCCCATAAAAGCACAAAAACAAATTTTCCGACCGAATTAGTTGCGGGTGTCCCTTCCCCTCGGAAGTCGCGCGGCGTTCCTTACACCCCAAAAGTGCGCATTCGTGGATATTGTGGCAAGTAAGCCCTTGCACATGTGCGCGCCTCTGTGTTTGTGCTTCGGTGTTTTTAGTGGCGGGTTGTCAACGAAGGTGAGAACAACCAAGACAGCGGACGAGAAAACGACGAGCGGCGAGCAGTGTGTGTGCGGTTGCTCGACTGTGCGGATGCGCGAGCAAGATGGAGCGAGGTGTATGAAGCTGCGAGCGTGCATTTATCTTGTAAATAAGTTTTCGTTGTATATAGTCATCTTTTGTTTTCAACGTACTCGTTCAACCATTTTTCCAATCAATATATATGATGACTGTGCACTGAGAGCGTGTAATGAAGCACAGAAATGAATTTATCACCCGTGTAACTACGCAATTCGCCCAGAAAAATCCGAGGCGCCTACAGTTGCTGTTCAAGGAAGACTGACTGAGTGACTGTAGTTGCGTGTTTGTGAACATATTGCGCTGTGTGCTGGTCATCAATTCGGGTGAGTCGAGAACCCGTATGCAGTAAGACTGAGCACTTCGAGTATTGATAGTATCTTTTTGCATTTTTATTAATTTTAATTGTTTCTTTGTTGATAAACTCCAATGTATCTCTACAATCCGCGCTTTAATTTGCTGCTTGTAATTTTCTTTCATGTGTGTATTTTACTTATTTTTTATTTATATATAAATAAATAAATTTACTCCGCAAATAGTGCCTTTTCGCTACGAATATACCCCCCCCCCCCCCCCCTCCGGCGCCAACAACCAATGGGCCCCCCCCCTGAAAAAAATTCTGCGGACGCCCTTGGACGCCCCCCTGCGGGGTCGACCCTTTTTAAAGCGCGGATGCTCGGGTCCGTGGTGACGCATGCTCACCATCATCCCCCTGCGGGGATGTCCCTGCGGATGCTCGGGATACCCCGTGGTGTCGCCACTCACCAACGTCTGCATGCAGCAGACGCCCCCCTGCGGGGTCGACCCTTTTTAAAGCATTTATCATAAGTCTCTTCTAAAAGTTTGTCTTATATTTTTACTAGGTTGCACGAATTAACTTTTTAGGCCCTTTACACTGCCGTTCATTTAGACTTTTGTATAATATCTATTTCAAACAATTTTCTATACCCTGAGCTTGACGCATGATAGCCTTAGTCGCTTATGCGCCATTAAACTCAACTCAACCCGAAGTGGTAGCAAAGTGTCAACGGAGGTTGGAGATGGCTAGAACGAGGGAACGCAGTCGATTTGCAAATGAAACACTGGAGGAACGCCGCCGTCGCTTGGACGCCAACGCCGAATTCATGAGGGAAGCCATGGGTGAAGAATCTCCTGCGGGACGCGCTTTCTGCTCTTACAGAACATGCTGTCCTGCCTTTTCGCCCACAACGCCGACGATGGCGCCGCCGTATTTTCTGCACAGCTGGAGCCTTAACGCTGTCGCGTTAAAAGGTGATCACTCAGACATCTGCACTTTTCCATCGCCTTTCGCTACTGTCCTGCATTAAAATAGACAAAAGGAAAGATCTGTTGGGATTAGACATTTTGTTCTAATCTCTTTCCATATTAACGCGACAAACGTACATGGGTCCCAATAAGATCCGTGCATTTTCACCCTGTGCACTGCCCGTACAGCGAGTTTCTATATTAGCGAGGTGTAAATACATTGAAAAAGGTTGGTCACCAGGAACACTGTCCGTAATTCGAGTTTTCCATATAAACAGGTGTCTTATTAGCACAGCAAGACTGTAAACCGGCAGTAAAGATCAGGTTCTTCACCTCGCTCCCTCGAGGTATACGTTGATTTGGCGCAGGCCTCTTAGCAGACTCGCCGACGATGGACGGACAGTGACACATGGAGGAACTGGACTTTATATACCAACACTTTATCAGCAATGCAGAAAGATATACAGTTAATGGAAACAAAAGCTTCACAGACAGCTACCAAAGCAGAATCACACTTAATGCTCAGCTGCCGAAGCTGACACAGCATTTGACGCTCGCACTCCACGGCTTCCCGAAAGCCGGGGCCCGACTACTTCGCTATGCGAAGCCTGACCAAGAACCGCGGAACTCTACGCAACAATCTTTTACATAACAAGGCCCAAAATTTCTAGACGCGGGCGGCGGCGGCGCTTAGATAGGCAGCAGGTGCCGCGACAAGCGCTAAGGGGCTAAAGCCCCTAAATAAACTAAAAGTAGCGACATCTCCTCCCTCCTCCTCCTATGTCGGCGCTCCTTTTCTCGGCTTCTCCCGGGCGCCGACGGTGGCGGCACCTAGGCCGGGAGCAGCTAGCAGACGCTCCCCACCGTCGCCTTTTGGGCGGCCGGCAGACCGCGCGCCCAAATGAACTTTGTGTTGCGTTTTGTGACTTTGCTTCGGTCAAAATGACATCATGAAATGAGAGATTGAAAAATCAGTTACTGTAATAACTACCGAGACCAACGTTGGATTGCTTTGGAGGTAATAAAGTGCAGTGAAGTGAAGTGAAACTTCTTGTTCTTCGATCGCTTTGAATGCGGAGTGCACGTTGGAAGTGGCGCGCGCTAGCGAGTTCGCGGCATTTGAGTGACTACCATCGCTCGACGAGTGGCTTTCTCGTCGCTCGCGCTTTGGCGCCCAGCGGACCGCGCGCCCGCATGATTTTTGTTGCATTTTCTGCCTCCGATTCGGCCGCATTGAGATTGTGGCGTGGGAGATACAAGGCATGAAAAAAAAAATATCGAGCGTGACCTTTCATAACTGAAAAAAGAATACACAAGTGTTAACACGTCACCACTCCGCATTAAAAGCCATGAGGAGCTTTTCCAATGTCGAACTTTGGAAATGGTCTGGATCATTGCGTGCGCCCCTGCGTTAGTGATTCATTTGACACCCCCTATCCACGTTACATAGCTCCACGCAGCGTGATTTTCGCAGGAATTCGCGGCAGCGACGACGGCCTCAACCCAAAATGTCTGAAACTATGTTTTACAGAGGTCCTTGCTTGCATTCTCAAGTATTATCCACGCAGATATCGAGTATTCAAGCGACTGGTGCGTTAATGTGCCTAGGCACAGTAACGCCCGATTTCGGTTTAGAACCCTGCTTGAAAAATACGTTCAGCAATGCACGCAACATGAAAGCTAGACCTTAATCGCAAGCAGCATGAGCAGCAGGAGCTTCAACAATATGTACCACACCTTTGGTGTCGAGATCGTGAGCGAAGGAGTGCAACTGTAACAAAACAAATACGTCTAGCGATGCGTTCAACATGAAAGCTAGACCTGCACCGCGAGCAACATGAGCAGAGTAGGCTCAAACAGCGAGTACCGCCCCTTTAGTATCGTGTCCGTGAGCCCAGGAGTCCAGCTGCAGCAACACAAATACGGCAAACAATGCGCGCAGCATCAAGCCTGGACCTGCATAGCGAGCAACGTAAACGGCGGGGCTCGAACAACATGCGAACGAGCCCGACTGAAACCAAGCCGACACGCCGCGCAATGCGAGCAACATTAAACCTGCACTCCAGCACGGCTTTCGTACCCGCTAGCGAACGAGTCTATTGTCTTGAATAAACAAAGAAAGAAAGAAAGAAAGAAAGAAAGAAAGAAAGAAAGAAAGAAAGAAAATAATGCCAAATGGCATTTAGTGCGAAGAAAGACTGCAGCCGCTGGCGCTCCACACCAAATCATCCGAAAAAACACGACTGACAACTGAAAAACGACGACTTATCTCACAGAGACGCGGATCCACAACATTCTCGAAGTTAGCCCGGCCGGTCCTGTGCAGCCAAACCTTTCGGCGAGCCGCGTTGCTTTTTCTGGAAGGAATTACAAAAAATCTTTTGCCACTGCCACCTCGGTTGTTGCATCTATACGCGCAACAGAAGCTCGGCATCGCCGCAACACGTAGACGCCGTCAAAGATGAAAAAAAAAAAAAAACGCTTCCCGCCAAAACTGTTGCACAGAAAGAAAACGAAGCGCGACTCCCAGCCCCAGCAATGGCGCCGGCGTCTGCTGCGGAGCCAAAAAGCGCGCGCTAACACGTGACTACGGCGCCTCGGCCAATGGGAGGCTCGATTCTCCGGCGGCGCGCCAGGAGAGGAGGAGTGTCGGAAAGTTCAAAGCTTTTCGCTACTTTTGTTTCATTGAGGGGCTTTATAAGGGGCTAAGTTGCGTCTCTCTCCTCCCTGTCTTCTCGATAGGGCTCGAACCACGTGTCCTTGCGCGCCGCCTTATCAAGGTTGCCAAGAGAGGAAGACTATCGCCATGCGCAGAGTGGTACTGGTGATCTATGTACGAAATGCTCTCACCGTGTACTATATTTTAGTTGCGATTAAAGCTATAGTTTCTAACTGTGCTGGCGTGTTTCTGCCTCCTTATGGTAGCAGAAAATTCTCTCCTCGCAGAATGGATTGCATTTGCAAACATTCAGTGGTCTCGGCTATACATCCAAGCGTCAGACTGGTGGTGAGTATATATGGCTAGCACGGCATAAACTGGGAACCTCTTCCTTTGCAGGGTGGCTTTGGTTCGTGCTGTGTATTTAAGGACATGCTGACGGGTGCAGTTTACGCCGGGAAAGTGATCTCGAAGGCACTTTTCACGAAAGCCAACACGAAGGAAATGTTGCGTATTATTTTTCATCTGATATTTTCTGCGTATTGTCACGCGTGAGTCGGGACACGGGAATACTTGCAAATGTACTTATATGCATGCTGAGCGCAAACAGTGCTCGTCCGTGGTGGCCTTGGTAAGTTCGGCCCAACTGATTGCACTTTCAACACGCGGGGCCTGCTTTTTAAAGAAAAAAATAAATGCGTCGTCGGTCTAATTCCCAGGACCAGTGTGACGTCACTAGACCGGTAGTGACAACTATACGTTTCGATGTATCTTCATGGTGTCCGTGTCGCCATCTCTAGACATCTTCGTGGAAATATGTAACTACCAGATAGATGACACGGAGGGATGTCTGGTTGTGTGCAGACGGAAGTGCGCGGTTCCGCAAAGACAACCATGAAAAAATGACACAAAGCTCTATCTAAAAGCAGCTGTTAATGCTATCGTATTTCCAGCAGGTAATGTAATTAGGTGTCCCTGTGAAATTTTTTTGCGCATTTCTTCCCTTCTGTTTTCCTTATGTTTTCTGTTAGACGACAGCCGAGCTATTTTATATTCGGTTTTTATGCTGTGCAGGTAGCCCAAGAAATCAAGATCCAGAAGAGCCTCCATCACAAAAATATACTTAAATTGGAGAATCATTTTGAGGATGAAAATAACATTTATATCATCCTGGAACTGTGCAGTGGTGGGGTAGTTTTCTCGTTCCATCTTTTTTTCGTGTGTCCTGTCTGCCCGCCGTGGACCCAGGTTTTCATCCTGAGTTCATTTGGCTGTCGGACTGCAGCTTAAGAGCAGGCCGCGGAATACATGCCTTTCAAGAGAGGGGAGTTCTGGACATTCAGCTTTTTGTGCAGGTCTATCAGCAATACCGCTGTCATTATACGGTCCAGTTATTCAATGTTTAATTATTACCTGGCGTAGCAATGTTACATATATTTGTCTGGCAGTGCTTTCCTTACAAACAGCAGTATGCTTTGCAATGTTGGCATACTTGCCCTGTAAAATAAACTACCTTGTTTTAACCATTTATATGCAAATGCGCAGATCTGCAGTGTAGCGAACATTCCTATAATACCATGCGCTTCTAACACTTTTCTCCTGCAGCGCCAGCCACCCCCATTCATTTTTGTGAGGGTTAGGGAGCGTACATTTACATCTGTTTTCTTTCCCTGACTCCTCTCTTTTAATTGTTACTATGTTCAGTGCTGTTGCGTATTCTTTTTCTCGTCGGGTGAATACAGGTAAGCGCAGCCTTTGAAGCGAAAAGCTTCGCTACCCGCACCACAGCAGCCGCGCTTCGCGTGAGCCGTCAGAGCCAAGATTTGCCACAGCTGCGCATGCGCGAAACCGAGTGACGTCACGCGAGGCGCAGGTGGCTGCAGCCGCCGCCGCGCCGACTCCGCCGCCTGACCTTTCGGCGCAGCCGCGCGCTGCTGGGTTAACATCTTGGCGCCTTTGTCTTTCAGTCGCTTGCTGATCTGCTGAACGCTCGCAAGACGCTTACAGAGACAGAAACGCGGTCTTTTCTGCGCCAGCTTCTGTCGGCCTGCCAGTACTTGAAGCAGCAGAAGGTTATCCATCGAGACCTGAAGCCGGAAAACTTGCTCATCAATGACAAAAAGGAACTGAAAGTTGGAGATTTTGGACTCTCCATCCGTGCTGATGAGGAGGGTGGACTGGAGAGCATCGTGTGCGGAACGCTAGGGTATATTCCACCGGAGGTTTTGGCCAAAAAACAAATGCAGCTACGAGGCTGATATCTGGTCCATTGGCAGTATATTGTGAGTGTTCTGCGCTGTCAGCGATTTTCTTACATTTAGTTCCTTGAAAGGGGGGAGGCGGTCATTGCAAGCGGTGTGAGCATCCAGTGTTGACATTTTCATGAGAAAGTATAAGCCCACCGCAGCGGCTTTGCAATTAGGGTGTTTCTGCTCATTATGCTTTAAAAGAAACAAAGAAGCGGCACAGCAGGAGTAAACAGGAAAATGTACTCTAGCAGCTGTTTAATCCATTATAGCAGCTGCTCAGTCCTTGATTGCCTAAAGACTGAGACCGTTTTTACTCCTGCTTATAGGCAGGGAGCAGAAGAGCATGGGCCCTCCTTCTACGGACGAAAAGAGTCGAAAGATGGTCCTCCCCCACTTGTATAATAAACCACATCGAGCTGCAGTCTCTTTTCGGTTCTCTCTCAGCTGCGGAAGTGAGCAGACGCGCTTTCGACTGCTCTTTCAAATCGCCCGCGCTTCGCCTGTCCGAGCCATCTCGCCGCAGCAGCGACCCTCCTCGCCCATCTAAGGGAGGGCGCGCTCCTTCTACCCTCGCGCGCCGCTATTGGCTGGCGCGCCGGCGTATCCCTGCGCTCCCTGTGCTGCTCGCGGAAGCCCCGCCCTCCCGGAAAATTTCTCCTCGCGGCTGCTCGACAGTCGCCCCCCAGCCTACAGAGAAGCAGGTCGCGCCGGCGGCCGGGCTCTCGCCCGCTGCCCCCACCGTGCTCGCGCTGCCATGGACGCCACGCGCGGCACCCCCCGTCGCAGCTCCAGTGTGGGTTGCGACCCCGAGACCTTCCTGCGGCACCTGGAGAACAGCGCCCACTTCCTGCTTGCTGCGCATCACCAGAAGCAGCGGCTATTGGAAGCGGCCTCCTCCCTCAAGGTGCCCAGGCCCCGCAGCCCCTCCCCACCAACCAAGGAGGCTGCCTTTTCACCAGCGGTCACCCGCCAGCGCTCGAGGGCAGCCGACTTCCTGAGGGATGCCAGGCCTGCTGCCCAGCCACCCCGCAAGAAAGGCAAGGGAGGAAAGGGTGCCCGCCCCCTCCACTAAAGGGGACAGTGGCACCCAGCCACACACCATCCCCGGAGCCCGCACAGCAAGCTATGAAGGCTCAGGAGGAGCCCACCACTGCCCCCCCCCCCCCCCCCTCTTCGTCGGGGCCCTTGGTGGAGCCTCCTGCAACAGCCTCCTCCTCCCAGGCCTCCAACCCGCCAGCAGTCATGAAGGAGGTTCCTGTCAACCTGGGGCAAGACACCACCTTCCCGCCAGTGGGGGATTCCCCACCAAAGCCTTCCCTGGCCACCATCCTCACGAGGCAACAAGACCCCCATCCTGCCACTCACCAGGGAGACCAAGAGGGGCCGTGGAGTCTACAGCAACCAAAGAAAAAACGCCGTGGACCACGCCGCCTGCAGCTACAGCCCGAGCATCATGCTAACATCACGGGCACGGTGCTCTTCCGGCCCCGGGCATCCAAGGGTGCCTTTGCGGGCCAATGCCGCTTCGCCATAGCACAGGAGGCATCTGCGCACTCTGGGGTCGTCTCAGTGCGTGTAAACGAGCGACGCAACATTGTCGCCGTGGACGCGGGCTCCCCAGAGTGCCTGGCCGAGCTCCTCCAAAACACCTCCCTGGCAGGCATCGAGGTCCGGGCCCGTAGGGCGGCGGACAAAAACACGTCCTTCGGCTTCGTCCATGGGGTGCCTGCGAACATACCGGACGAGGAGCTGCCGGCTGCCCTGGAGGCCCCAACACCCATCCTGGCTGTCCACCGGGGACAGGGAACTACCCTCCACATCCGGTTTGACGCACCGGTCCCGGCTCCCCACGTGGCCCTCTACAAGTTGCGGCTACCTGTCCGCCCCTCACGACCACGGCCCATCCAGTGTGGCCAATGCGGCCGCCTGGACCACGTGACGGCCAGCTGCCGGGAGACACCACGATGCAGGCGGTGTGGCAAACCACACTCCACGGATCGGTGCAGCGCTACGGAGCCCTGCTGCACCAACTGTGCTGGCCAACACCCTGCCAACTACCCCTCCTGTCCCTGCTGGCAGGAGGAAAGGCAGGTCGACAGTGGCCGTGGCGGCCTCTCGAGAGCCTGTCTCACGGAGGGCTATTCGAGCACAGATCCGGGCCGATCCAGGACAACGGACCTATGCCCAGGCCCTCACCTCCAGGCCACCAGGGGCGGCCCCTTCCATTCCCGCCCCAGCAGAGCCCGCTGCCTGCCCATCCCCTCCTCCCCAGAGCAGCCCATCCGCACTAAGCAGCCAACTGGAGGAGCTCACTAAGACCCTGGCAGCCACTCTCCAGGCACTCACGAGGCTGCTCCCGGCAGTCCCCCTGCAACCACCCAGCTTGGCTCAGGGGCCGCAGCAACCGCAGAACCACCATGGGTAGTTCCCCAAGGATGACCCCCAGGCCACGGGTCCTCCAATGGAACTGCCGAGCGCTCCGCCCCCGCCTCGCTGAGCTCAATGACCGTCTCCTGCTGGAGGAGTATGATGTCCTGGCGCTCCAGGAGGTCTACCTGCCAAGGGACGAGCTCCATCTACCAGGCTTCATGGGCTATGGCAGCAAAACATCCTGCTTCCTGCCTACCTGCACGGCTGACCCATGCCTGGTGGAGGACCACCCCCCGGGACCATCCCGGGCAGCCACCTTCGTCCGCCGGACTCTGGCCCAGGCAGAGATTCTGGTGAGTGATGCGGTAGTGGCCCCCATGGAGCTCGTCTGTGTGAGGGTGAGGCTTGGTCGAGTTGACACAGCTGTGGCAAGTGTATATGTGCGTCCCAAGACCCCTTGGGATGCCGAATCCTTGCCGCAGCTGGTCGGTCTCATTGGCGGCGACTGCCTGCTCTGCGGGGACTTCAACGCGGCACACCCGCGGCGGGGATCCCGCAGGGCGGACCGCCGCGGCCGTGACCTAGTTGCGGCTCTCCGTGGCACAGGGCTCCATGTTTATGGCGCATAAGCAACTAGGGCTATCATGCGCCAAACACAAGGTTAGATGATGTTATGTCAAGTGTACAGAGGTTACATTATAATAGATTTAAAACATTGGCTTTCTTTAGAAACTTACAAACAAGTGAAAATTCGACAAGTGTTTGCTCGCCTAAAAGCAATGCGGGATGAAATGGAATGTGTTCATTGTAAAATACCGTAAAAATTTTTTTTCTAAGTTCTTCGAGATGTGAACAAGAAATTAAAATGTGATTTACTGTGAGCTCCTCACCACACATTTCACACACAGGTTTGTCTTTTTTTGTTAATAAGAAGTTATGGGTGATGTGTGTGTGACCTATGCGTAAACGACATAAAATTACTTCGATAAAACGTTCTTTATGGCGGCATGATTTCCATTCTTTTAAAATGGGCTTTATGGTATGCAGCTTGTTGTGTCGTTCATTTTCCCAAGAAGCTTGCCACTTGGCTCTTAGTCTGCTACATGTAATCCCTAGGAGGCAAATTCACATGTTTTATTTCCATGGTTCTGGTTTGTGCAGCACACATGTCGGCTCTCTCATTGTCCCTAATGCCAATGTGACTGGGAACCCAGCAGAATTTTATAACATGTTTTTGTGCTGTGACCTTTACTATATTGTGTATGATGCTTCCAATCATTGGTTCTGTGGCATTTTTGGAGTTTAATGCTGTAAGGACGCTCAGTGAATCTGTATATATGATGCTGTTTTTGATGTTTTCATTTGTTATTTTCTGTACCGCAACACTAATAGCATAACACTCCGCGGTGAAAACTGTAGCACATGAGGGCAGTCGTACTGCATGTTCATTTTTTCCTTGTATTACTGCGCTTCCTACATGAGCATGAGTTTTTGACCCGTCAGTATAAAATGCAGTGTAATTTCTGTATTTTTCTTGTAGTGCTAGATATTCTTGTATTATATGGTCGTGTGGTGTACAGGTTTTACTGAAGCATGTTAGTGTGACGTCACACACTGTGGGGAGAGTGTACCACGGTGGTAGCGCTTCGTGTCTTGGGGCAATATTTTTAATTTCGTTTAGTATGTCCAGAACTTGGCATTTTTCTTCGAAGCGCAAGAGCAACGGCTTAATCGCGTGAGGCTTGTTATTGAAGAGTATTCGGGATGGGCATTTCGTCACAATTGGGTAACAGAGATGTTTGGGCTGAGAAAGGATTTTGAGGATGTATGTACAAGTTAGTGCAGTTCTTCGATCTTCTAAGGAAGGTTCATTCATTTCCACATACAGACTTGCTATTGGTGAAGTTTTGTAAGCACCTGAAGACAACCTTAAACCAAGATTGTGGATAGGATCCAGTCGTTTTATGTAGGATGGTCTTGCTGAGCCATATACGATGGACCCATAGTCTAACTTAGAGCGAACCAGAGAACGATATATATGTAACAGGCATGCCCTATCAGACCCCCAGCGTTTTCTTGACAGTAGTTTCAGTATATTGAGGGCCTGGGAACCTTTTTTCTTTAAGCTATTTATATGTGGCAAGAAAGTGAGCTTTTTATCGAAAGTTACTCCTAGAAATTTATGCTCTTGTTTGACAGGTAATGGGGTCTGGTTTAGATATAGTGTGGGGTCGGCCTGTAGGCCTCGTCTCAAAGAGAATAGAACCGCTACTGTTTTCTGAGGAGAAAATCTAAATCCGTTTCTATCTGCCCAGGTGGCCAGTTTATTTATTGTTATTTGTATCTGTCGCTCACAGGTAGGTATGCTGGAAGACGTGCATGCTATTTGGAGGTCATCTACGTAAACTGAGTACATTATGGATTTTGGGATTACTTTGCCTATTGAGTTCATTTTGATTATGAATAAGGTCGTGCTGAGGATGCACCCCTGGGGTACACCAGTTTCTTGAATAAAAGTGTTGGAGAAGGTTGCGCCTAGGCGGACTCGGAACGTGCGGTTGGTTAGGAAGTCGTTCAAACAGCTCAGCATTCTGCCGCGGATACCTAGGTCCGCTAGGTCACGGAGGATACCGAACCTCCACGTGGTATCGTAAGCCTTCTCCAGGTCGAAGAAGACCCCGATACAGTGTTGCTTGTGGATGAACGCTTCCCGGACTGTGTTCTCAAAGCGAACAAGGTGATCAGTTGTGGAACATGTCTTTTTAAATCCGCATTGGTGTATATCTAAAAGTTGCCGGGACTGAAGTATGAAGGTTAGTCTGATGTTTAGAATGCTTTCGAATGATTTTGCTATACAGCTAGTGAGTGCTATTGGCCTGTAACTGGTGGGACTAGTTGGTGGTTTGCCAGGTTTTAGAAAGGGTACAATGATTGCTTCTCTCCATGCTTGGGGGATTTCTCCACTCATCCATATTTTATTGAAAAATTTCAGGAGAGCTTCTATGGCAGTCTCAGAGAGGTGAGCAAGCATGGCATAATGTATATTGTCTGGGCCTGGTGCTGTCTTTTTACCGGATGTTAGTACTGCGTTTAGTTCCTGCATTGTAATTAGCTGATTGTAGTTTTCATGTACGCATGTTCTGAAGGGAAGTTTTTGTTTTTCTACTATTTTTTTGTGCTTTTGAAAAGAGTGTGTGTAGTTGGCTGAGCTTGATACTGTAGCAAAATGCTCACCCAATATGTTGGCCTGCTCTTCTAATGTTGTTTGAGTACCGGGTGTTGTTAGCATTGGGAATGTGAAAGGAGTAAAATTTCCAGTGAATTTCCGCACCTGCTCCCACATTTTTTTGGATGTTATTGAGCTGTTTATCGAGGATATGTACTGTTGCCATGATGCCCTTTCTGTGTTGCGTCTGATGTACCGTGCTTTTGCTCTTGCTTTTTTAAAGTTTATGAGATTCTCATGTGTTGGATATCTCCGAAAAATGCCCCAGGCTTTGTTTTGTTTCTTTTTTGCATCTTTACATTCTTTTGTGTGCCAGTATTTGTGATTTTGTTTTACTATTCCAGAGGATTGAGGAATAGCTAAATGTGCGGCAGCTAAGATACAATTTGTGAACTTTTCATTGATCTCATTGATGTCAGTATTTTCTAAAACTATGTTCTCTAATGTGGCTTGTGCACTAAAAAGTTGCCAGTCAGCTAAATGTAGCTTCCAACATCGTGGTTTTGTGGGAACGACTGTTGGTGATGATGAGAGACTTATTACAACAGGGAGATGATCACTTCCATATGGATTATCTAAAACACTCCAGGTAAAATCGTTAAAAACAGACGGTGAACTAAAAGACAAATCTAAAACACTCATTTTCCCCGAGGTTGGGGAGCAGTATGTAGGTTTATTAGAGTTGAGTAAACAGACGTCATTGCATAAAATAAAATCCTCTACGAGATGGCCTCTAGCGTCAGTTTTCTCACTTCCCCAAAAATATGAATGTGCGTTAAAATCTCCAACTACCAGGTATGGCTCTGGTAGCTGTTCTAAAAGATCCTCTAAGTCATGTAGTGTTAAATTAAAGTGCGGATCGATATATAGTGAGCACACTGTGATGGTTTTATGGGCAACCAGAGTGGCTGCGGCAGCTTCAAGTCTTGTTTTTAGTTTAAGCTCTCGAGCCGGGACGCCGCTTTTCACTACGATGGCTACGCCTCCCGATAGTCGGCTCGCCTGTTCCCGATCGCGGCGGAAAACAGTGTAATTCTTTAGAAAGTTATTTTTTTGGGGACCTAAATTTGTTTCTTGTAGACATAAGGCGACAGGAGCGTGTGCTCCTAGTATGTCTTTTATGTCACTGTAATTGTTTAAAAGTCCTCTACAGTTCCATTGTATTATGAAAGCCATCTTAATTTTGTGTTTCTATAGGGTGGAAAGGTAGATCAAGTTGTTGTTGGCCCCATGACTCGGGGCCTGTCTTTTTTTGATCGATCCAGAGAGCTCCGCCGACCGTCCGATGTGGACGGCGCGGGGCTGCCCGGGGCCGTGTCCATTGCCTCTGCGGAGGCGCTGGACGACCGTGCAGGAGGCACGGTCGCGTTCGAGTTTGACCTCGACCTGTGGGAAGAGGTCTTGAGGCCCGCCGACCCGGGGGTCTGCGCAGCCTGGATTGCAGTTGGCGGAGCAGCGTTAGCTGCTCTGCCTTGGGGCGCGGATGGCACCGCCACAGGCTCACTGTGTGTGACCTGGACGGGTGCCGAAGCCTGGTGTGGTGCGCCGCGCCCACGCACCACATCGGCGAAGTTTTGTTTTGTTGTGAAGGAGAATGAGTTTGTGACTGCGAAACGCCTTCTCGCTTCTTGAAATGAAATGTTTTCCTTTGTCTTTATGGTGATTATCTCCTTTTCTTTTTTCCAGGACGGACACGCCCTGGAGTATGCTGCATGGTCTCCGTCACAGTTTGCGCAGTGCGGGGCTGCGTCACATTGATCAGAATGATCCTTCGAGGCGCACTTCGCGCACGTTTTCCGACCGCGGCAACTTTGTGAGCCGTGGCCGAACCTTTGGCAGTTGAAACATCGGCGAGGGTCTTACGTTAACTTTCAGATATCCTACTTCGACTGTGTCGGGCAGTGTGCTAGTGTTGAACGTCAGGATCATATGTTTTGTGTCTATATCCTTATTATCCTTCCGGATCTTAATTCTGTGAACGTCTATCACGTCTTGGTCACTCAGACCTTCGAGCATCTCTTTTTCTGTGATGTGGACAAAATCATTTTCGGATATCACGCCCCGGACGGTATTCAAAGATCGGTGTGAAGTCACGGAGACAGGAATATCTCCAACAGACACAATGTTTACGAGTTTTGAGTGCTGGATGTTGTCTCGCAGTTCGAGCAGTAAGTCACCGCTGGCCATTTTTGATACCTTGTAGCCAATGCCCAAGGCTTCTGTCAAACACTTTGATACTAGGAAGGGAGACAGGATTCTTGCTTGCTTATTTTCTACTTCACTATGGATGACATGGTATTTAGGAAAACTCACTTTTCTTTTTTGGAAAAAAACATCTGCTTCGTTCCGCCCTCTCTTGAGAGAGCGATCAAGTTTGGAAAGTGGGGGAGCCATAAAAAATTGATGTTTTTCGGTCATGGTGCCAGCCACCCACCATGGAGTCCAACAAGGGGACGCGACAGGAACTTGCGAGCAAGTCCTGCCCACGCCAGCTGTACACCTTAACTATAACCTAATATGACTCAACTCAGGGTAGTTGGTCACACACGGTTAACCCTCGCCGCCAGGAAAAAGAGGAACAAACGAAGAAGAGAGGAGGAGACAGGAGAGTTGTAAGAAAGAGATAGAAAAGTGAAAGATAGAGGGGAGGATAGGAAAAGGCGACTGCCGATTTCCCCCGGTCGGGTCAGGCCGGAGGTGCCGTCTACAGGAAGCTGGGGCCAAAGTGGTGTGTTGCCTCCGCCGAGGGGCCTTAAGGGTCCAAACGCTCGGCATCGGCTCAACCACCAGGATCCCCTTTTCCCCGGACACGGCGATGCCACGCACGGCTAAGCGCGGATGCTCGGGTCCGTGGTGACGCATTGTTCACCATCATCCCCCTGCGGGGATGTCCCTGCGGATGCTCGGGTTAACCCCGTGGTGTCGCCACTCACCAACGTCTGCATGCTGCAGACGCCTCCCTGCGGGGATGTAGTAAAAATAAAATCAATTCATGTTCCCATAAGCATTTCCGGTGTCGTAACTTGCATGGCCAGGATCTGCCTTTAATCAGTGTGTTCTAAACAAGCATGTACAGCCACCATGATTTGTGAATACAGCTCAGGGTCGTCGACTATAGGTATACTTGTTCTCTGCAGCTTCACCATGCTGGTGGGACGCTGTGCGTTTGAGGCAGCCACGCACCGGGATATGTTGCGGAAGACAAGACTTAACGTCTACAGTTTTCCTGAGGCGGTGAGCTCCGCAGCCCGAGCCCTTATCCGGAAGATGCTTGACCCGAATCCAAACGCAAGACCGCGCATTGAGGCGATCCTGCAGGATGATTTCATGACCAGCAGTAAGTTTTGGAGTTGCGCATCCGCATTGCACAGAAGCTGTACGCGGTTTTGAGTGGCGTTATTGCACTCGCAGCTGTACGATATCTTGAGTCGCTTTATTTGCAGCATCCTTGCTGTAACATTGTTGCGGGCGTTTTCAGGTGTAGCATGTTTAACAATTGCTTAGCAGGGAGTATGTGCATGGACGAATCATATGGTCAAAATTGGAACACGAGAACTGCATCGATTTACCAACTAGCATGAACAATAAGGTTGGTAAAATTAGCTCCGGAAAAATTGGAAAAGAAATCGGAGAAGTATCTAGGTGTACAATCGAATTCCAGTGACAACAATGTAGCGTGAGCAAGACGCTTGCATACCGTCTGCAAGAGCTGCCATGGCTTCTGACTTCTGATAATGCAGCCAGCAAGTCTGACGGCCAGGATAGACCCTCCATTAAATGTGTGGAAATGTGACCTCGAACCAACGTTGACCACTCCCCCGCCAAACAACGCCTAAACGTCCGACTTACTGGTGTTGAAGTTCCTTGCGACGCATTATTTATTAGAAGCTGTTTGCTTGAATGAAGCATGTCTCCAGATGGTGCACCATCACCAGTTGTAACTGGTGAGCGTGGTGAGGTGATGTCCCAGCTGGTGCTAATTAATGTGCAGCTCTTAAGAATTTGCACGTTGGACAGCTATGCCATAAAAGAACAGCTGTGGGAGCTTAGGTACGAGTGTATTGACGACATCGTCAGATAATTCTGTTTTCTTATGTAGCTGCTGTAGGTTGTACGCACATAATTCGCACTTTGCACCTGTTTGCGGTAATGGGATAGGTGTTATTTTTTTTGTAATTGCCGAGTATTAACTTTAATTGAACCTGCTGATATTCGAAATTGCTTATTATTGCACTGGCATATCATGTAGCTCTTTACCGAAGCCCTTCACTTTTATTGGCTTTTTCCAGGGCCCTTTTCCTCGTGTCTCCCACTGTCTTGCTTGGTGATAGAGAATTGCTTTGACCAACTTAGTGCCAGCCAGACCGTCGGCGACCACAATTCCCCCCGTCAAGAAATCATGGGCAGGGATCAAGGTTCAGCCCCAATATCTCCAGTTGCACGTCAATGGAATATCGGGGATGTTTCGGCTGAAATCTGGGCACAGATCAGGATGAATGATGTGGATACGCACTTCTTGGTGGTAACGCAGCCGTCATGATATTGCCACCGTACGAACCAATCAGTGGCGCCGTACCGCCGCCGAACTGTTTTATCTGCAACTTGCCATGCCTTGGGCATTCGAGCTGCTCGAACATTGTCTTCTTCCTCGTTCGAGCTCCCTGCCTGTGTAGCGCTGTAGAATTTGCAGCCATTTTGTTCTACTTCAGCCGTGAGTTCAATTACTAATGCGTTTTCAGGTCAAGCCTGGATCTTAAGATGTACTGTTAAAAGGAGAGAGTTGTTCTTCACTAAAAAGAAAGAGTATTTATTCTTCACTAAAACTCAGAAATTGAAATAAAACACTAAAAACGCAAATAAAGTACATTGTTTGAAACGAAATGTAAAAGTTGCGGTGTTCATCTGACGATGAATCACAAGTACGTATCATAGCCAAAGCCTGTTAGCACATGTTTACGGTTCGGGTGGGAAGCGTGTCGTTCGTGCGATTAATCCGCTCCGCTTCGTTCGCCTCCGTTGTGCCATGTCGCACATCCTGATTAAATGGACGACTGAAGAGTCATGGGATGTGTATCCTGTACGCGCCATTGCGGACGTCACTGTCGGCTTCTGCCTCATGAGGGAAGAAAATGCAATTGAGGAGCTGCGTGGCACGCATGTCAGTGTGAAGTGGAAAGACGGGGAACCACCAGCTACAGCAGAGCTGCTCGATTTGGGTAGGCACAAGCGCTGGCAACCGTTATTGCTAGGCACCGCGAATGCTCCGGATTTATTCCTTCTGGTAAAATAACGCAGGCAAGCTGAAAATGATGGAGCGGCGACATTCGTGGATCATGAAGAGTGCAGGTGCCTCTCGACCAGCCGTGGCAGTGCAGATGAACAGCCACCTTAAAAAAAAAACAAAGTAAATCTACCCATTAATGTCAACGTTTAGTAGTAACCCTTTCTGCTTTCTTTTTCTGCGTTGCAAGGGGCCACATAACGTCAGCACATCGTAATGATTGCTGTGATCTATTGTCTATTGCTACAGATTGTAACGAATAAAGGTTGTTAGCAGCAAGATAGAATTAAGAGCATTAGAATTCTTTGCCGTTGCTTGCGATTTTGTGCCTGCTTTCATTTTTCAAACGCACACATTTTCATGTAAACAGTACCTATTTTTATGATAGCTTACGGTTGAGTGCAAAGTATCAAGGCGCCGAAATTTTATTTTCTTACAAGAGGTAAGGGAGAATGGTTTAGATGTCTTCGTTAACTGTTTATAAAAAGGTACCGCAGTCTTAAATTTGTAATCACCGAAATTGTGAATAAGGAATAAAAGGCATATTTCCTGGTGTGAAATTATTTTTTATTTTTAAAAGTATTGAGATATTTAACAAAGGAACTTTTGTTAAATAACGGTGTTAAATTATTTTTAACAAGAAAAATAATACAGAAAGATGAGAACGTCTTTACTTTTGTGGAGCGTCAACATTGCCTGAAAGTCCCCTGCCTTAGGTCACTTGATGTGAGGTATGTGCATGCTGTAAGCTGCAGATGCATTGCAATGAAGAAACTGTACACAGCTGTGTTATCACATGAGTGATGTGATAACACAGTATGGGAACAGTATTCGGCATGAATACATGACGTGACCCACCAGTGACCCACACCAAAGTTATAAAACACTAATTAACTCCTAAAGCATTGTAAGAAACTATTTTTGGACAGATGTTGTGCTTGTGCGCCATATTGTGTACGCCCCCCCCTCTTCCTTTTCACTAATCCAGGGTAGCCATCTGGTCCATGCTTCTGCTTAACCTCGCCTTTCTGTTTCGTCTCTCTCTCTCTGTACTGCGAGCCTTGTTCATCATCTTGACCTCCATGCATCATCTTTCACTTGTACATACCATCGTCATCTTCTACGCATCATCTTCTTTCACTTGGACGGATCACCATCATCATCCCGGGGCTCCGCCGGTGGCTCGTGCCTCGGGTTCGTCGGTAGAATAAACACCGGACACGGCAGTCTTCCTCAAGCGTCTTGCCGTCTCGGTCTAGCTTGCCTTCGCAATATTAGTTTTGAGAATTTTGATAGCGCAGTTACCGTCGGCGCAGTGTCCCAACAAATTTAGCTACATTGCATCAAACATACATGTGCGTTCGAGAAGCTTGCAGGCAAAGCAACCTCTCCAGTGCACGTAACTCGCGGAAAACGCCAAAATTTGTTGGGCAGCAGCGCCGAGGGTAACCGCATTTTCGAGATTCTCAAAATTTTCGAGATTTCGGGATTTTCGAGATTCTCACGTCTTTCATACATAATTAGCGTAAAAGTAATTGTGAAAAGTTAACTACTCAATATTAGTTAACCTGCCTGCTGTCAGCACATGTTACCTGTATTCTGACGTACTGCTCCACCGACGTTAAGTCGAAAAAGGCGTTCTGGTAACTCAAAAAGCCTATTTTTTGTTTTTAAATGCATGAAGTGTTAGGTGAAACTCCCTGTATAACAAAAGTACGCATTATACGCAGAGTTATAACACTATTGCATTCATACATGAAAACGTTTCCAAGCGGAAAACACTGCTGAGGAACTTTGGGCTGTAGCGGAGAAGTTTTGTAAATATACCACCAGGGGACGCTGAGTGCCCCTTCTTGCAAGAGTTAATGTATAGGTTCCTAGAGTAGCGCGCTGGTTTTCCCTGCGCCGCTTGCGCCTCTATTGGTTAAACACGATCACATGATTGAAAAGCATCCATGCATTGCGGAGATGCCAACTTCTTTTGCATCCCTTAGCACTAGACCGTTGCTGACAGCCCACTCGTGCAGCTACTGTATTCGTATTTTGCGGCATTTTATTTTGTACGAGTGCACATGATCACTGAGATATCTCATCAACAACGCGCAGTTATGTCAGAAGTGCTGGCCAATTCTTGAAAATGTTTGTGATATGTGGCGTGTACAACAGATGGCGCCACCCATCCGCGTGGTGAATATTATGTTCCTAACTCATAGAGATAGGCCTTTTTGTAGCTGACGCATTGCTAGCAACCTGTGTCATGTAGTGAAACAGTAATCTGTTTACAATAGGGCAAGTTCGGCTGTACTGGATGAGGTCCGCCACCTGCGTTGAGAAGTTGAGGCTCCTCCTGATAACTTGGATGCTTGGGAGAGCAGCATGGCGGACCTACGCGCTAACTGCGGGAACCTGTACCGTAACTCTACTTGTTCCTGGTGTGCAGGGTTTGGAGACAAGGCCCAGCAGCAAGCAGGCAGTCAGCGTCCAGCCAGTCGTTTTTTTTCGGTGGCAGCGTTCCTTGGCAGTCCAGAAAGACAGCTGGTGACGTGGAGCCGCAGCTGGAGCAGACAGATGCACCCTCAATGGGCCTGCGTGTGAAGCAGGAGTGCCAGGAGCCGCTTGTGTGCCAACGTGAGTGCCGCGATGGGAGTTTCACGCCTGCACCTGAACTGCGAGCGCGAATGCGTCTTTGTGGGTGCCAAAAGGGGGTAAGCTGTTTTATTTATTCATTTCATGCTAAATGTTTTTTTTTCTTTTGGTGGTCATGATGCCAGAAATATGGCTGTGACCCAAGACTGAATTCTAGACTACAAACCAAATAAATAAATAAATAAGCAGTATTTCGAGATCTGCAACACTCATTCTGTTGCTCAGGCCATTGCTTTGCAGCTGCACAAAATCCTTTGGTAACTCAGTATAGTAACACAGAAAACTACAGCAAGCAGCTTCAAGTAATACATTATTGTGCCTCATTCACAGGAATTATGTGAAGTATAAAAGTGCCGAAGCAGCAGTGCTGGCAAGTGATTAACCAAAGCTACAAAAACTAGAACATAGTGTTAATATTATAAGCGGTTCATTTACATTCTCTGTGCTAGCTTGAGCTCTTGTATCCAGCCACATGTTGAAGGCTATGGCTGCCACACTATTCCACTTATACACCTTCTTTCAGGTATCCAAAATGGCAGCTGCAATGCTGATGTGGGAACGCAAGTAAATACGGTGCACCCCCGTGTTGAAGCTCAAGCTGACGATTTCATTGATTAGCCAAGTACGTATCATGGCCAAAGCCTGTTAGCACGTGTTTACGGTTCAGGCGGGAAGCGTGTCGTTCGTGTGATTATTCCGCTCCGCTTTGTTCGTCTTCGTTGTGCCATGTCGCACATCCTGATTAAATGGACGACAGAAGAGTCATGGGATGTGCATCCTGTACGCGCCATTGGGGATGCCCATGTCGGCTTCTGCCTCATGAGGGAAGAAAATGCGTTTGAGGAGCTGCGTGGCACGCATGTCAGCGTGAAGTGGAAAGACGGGGAACCACCAGCTACAGCAGAGCTGCTCGATTTGGGTAGGCACAAGTGTTGGCAACCGTTATTGCTAGGCACCGCGAATGCTCCGGATTTATTCCTTCTGGTAAAATAACGCAGGCACGCTGAAAATGATGGAGTGACGCCGTTCGTGGGTTGTGAAGAGTGCAGGTGCCTCGAACAGCCGTGGCAGTGCAGGTGAACAGCCGCCTTCAAAAAAACCGGAGGTAAATCTGCCCATTACTGTCGACGTTTAGTAGTAACCCTTTCTGCTTTCTTTTTCTGCATTGCAAGGGGCCACATAAAGTAGCACATCATAATGATTACTGTGAGCTATTGTCTGTTGCTACAGATTTAAGAGCATTAGAATTCTTTGCCATTGGTAGCGATTTCGTGCCTGCTTTTATTTTTCAAACGCACACATTTTCATGTAAACAGTACCTATTTTTATGATAGGTTACGGTTGAGTACAAAGTGTCACGGCGGCGAAATTTTATTTTCTTACAAGAGGTAAGGGAGAATGGTTTAGATGTCTTCGTTAACTGTTTATTAAAAGGTACCGGCCTCGTATCAGCATGCAGTCTTAAATTTGTAATCACTGAAATTGTGAATAAGGAATAAAAGGCATATTTCCTGGTGTGAAATTATTTTTTATTTTTAAAAGTATTGAGATATTTAACAAAGGAACTTTTGTTAAATAACGGTGTTAAATTATTTTTAACAAGAAAAATAATACAGAAAGATGAGAACGTCTTTACTTTTGTGGAGCGTCAACATTGCCTGAAAGTCCCCTGCCTTAGGTCACTTGATGTGAGGTATGTGCATGCTGTAAGCTGCAGATGCATTGCAATGAAGAAACTGTACACAGCTGTGTTATCACATGAGTGATGTGATAACACAGTATGGGAACAGTATTCGGCATGAATACATGACGTGACCCACCAGTGACCCACACCACAGTTATAAAACACTAATTAACTCCTAAAGCATTGTAAGAAACTATTTTTGGACAGATGTTGTGCTTGTGCGCCATATTGTGTACGCCCCCTCTTCCTTTTCACTAATCCAGGGTAGCCATCTGGTCCATGCTTCTGCTTAACCTCGCCTTTCTGTTTCGTCTCTCTCTCTCTGTACTGCGAGCCTTGTTCATCATCTTGACCTCCATGCATCATCTTTCACTTGTACATACCATCGTCATCTTCTACGCATCATCTTCTTTCACTTGGACGGATCACCATCATCATCCCGGGGCTCCGCCGGTGGCTCGTGCCTCGGGTTCGTCGGTAGAATAAACACCGGACACGGCAGTCTTCCTCAAGCGTCTTGCCGTCTCGGTCTAGCTTGCCTTCGCAATATTAGTTTTGAGAATTTTGATAGCGCAGTTACCGTCGGCGCAGTGTCCCAACAAATTTAGCTACATTGCATCAAACATACATGTGCGTTCGAGAAGCTTGCAGGCAAAGCAACCTCTCCAGTGCACGTAACTCGCGGAAAACGCCAAAATTTGTTGGGCAGCAGCGCCGAGGGTAACCGCATTTTCGAGATTCTCAAAATTTTCGAGATTTCGGGATTTTCGAGATTCTCACGTCTTTCATACATAATTAGCGTAAAAGTAATTGTGAAAAGTTAACTACTCAATATTAGTTAACCTGCCTGCTGTCAGCACATGTTACCTGTATTCTGACGTAGTGCTCCACCGACGTTAAGTCGAAAAAGGCGTTCTGGTAACTCAAAAAGCCTTTTTTTTTTCATGCGTGAAGTCTTAGGTGAAACTTCCTGTATAACAAAAGTACGCAGTATACTCAGAGTTATAACACTATTGCATTCATACATGAAAACGTTTCCAAGCGGAAAACACTGCTGAGGAACTTTGGGCTGTAGCGGAGAAGTTTTGTAAATATACCACCAGGGGACGCTGCGTGTCCCTTCTTGCAAGAGTTAATGTATAGGTTCCTAGAGTTGCGCGTTTGTTTTCCCTGCGCCGCTTGCGCCTCTATTGGCTAAACACGATCAAATGATTGAAAAGCATCCATGCATTGCGGAGATGCCAACTTCCTTTGCATCGCTTAGCACTAGACCGTTGCTGACAGCCCACTCGTGCAGCTACTGTCCTCGTGTTTTGCGGCATTTTATTTTGTACGAGTGCACATGCTCACTGAGATATCTCATCAACAACGCGCAGTTATGTCAGAAGTGCTGGCCAATTCTTGAAAACGTTTGTGATATGTGGCGTGTACAACAGATGGTGCCACCCATCCGCATGGTGAATATTATGTAAATAACTCATAGGGACAGGCCTTTTTGTAGCTGACGCATTGCTAGCAACCTGTGTCATGTAGTGAAACAGTAAACTGTTTACAATAGGGCAAGTTCGGCTGTACTGTATGAAGTCCGCCACCTGCATTCAGAAGTTGAGGCTCCTCCTGATAATTTGGATGCTTGGGAGAGCAGCATGGCGGACCTACGCGCTAACTGCGGGAACCTGTACCGTAACTCTACTTGTTCCTGGTGTGCAGGGTTTGGAGACAAGGCCCAGCAGCAAGCAGGCAGTCAGCGTCCAGCCAGTCGTTTTTTTTCGGTGGCAGCGTTCCTTGGCAGTCCAGAAAGACAGCTGGTGACGTGGAGCCGCAGCTGGAGCAGACAGATGCACCCTCAATGGGCCTGCGTGTGAAGCAGGAGTGCCAGGAGCCGCTTGTGTGCCAACGTGAGTGCCGCGATGGGAGTTTCCCGCCTGCACCTGAACTGCGAGCACGAATGCGTCTCTGTGGGTGCCAAAAGGGGGTAAGCTGTTTTATTTATTCATTTCATGGTAAATGTTTTTTTTTCTTTTGGTGGTCATGATGCCAGAAATATGGCTGTGACCCAAGACTGAATTCTACACTAAAAACCAGATAAATAAATAAGCAGTATTTCGAGATCTGCAACACTCATTCTGTTGCTCAGGCCATTGCTTTGCAGCTGCACAAAATCCTTTGGTAACTCAGTATAGTAACACAGAAAACTACAGCAAGCAGCTTCAAGTAATACATTATTGTGCCTCATTCACAGGAATTATGTGAAGTATAAAAGTGCCGAAGCAGCAGTGCTGGCAAGTGATTAACCAAAGCTACAAAAACTAGAACATAGTGTTAATATTATAAGCGGTTCATTTACATTCTCTGTGCTAGCTTGAGCTCTTGTATCCAGCCACATGTTGAAGGCTATGGCTGCCACACTATTCCACTTATACACCTTCTTTCAGGTATCCAAGTTGGCAGCTGCAATGCTGATGTGGGAACGCAAGTAAATACGGTGCACCCCCGTGTTGAAGCTCAAGCTGACGACTTCATTGATTAGCCAAGTACGTATCATGGCCAAAGCCTGTTAGCACGTGTTTACGGTTCAGGCGGGAAGCGTGTCGTTCGTGTGATTATTCCGCTCCGCTTTGTTCGTCTTCGTTGTGCCATGTCGCACATCCTGATTAAATGGACGACAGAAGAGTCATGGGATGTGCATCCTGTACGCGCCATTGGGGATGCCCATGTCGGCTTCTGCCTCATGAGGGAAGAAAATGCGTTTGAGGAGCTGCGTGGCACGCATGTCAGCGTGAAGTGGAAAGACGGGGAACCACCAGCTACAGCAGAGCTGCTCGATTTGGGTAGGCACAAGTGTTGGCAACCGTTATTGCTAGGCACCGCGAATGCTCCGGATTTATTCCTTCTGGTAAAATAACGCAGGCACGCTGAAAATGATGGAGCGACGCCGTTCGTGGGTTGTGAAGAGTGCAGGTGCCTCGAACAGCCGTGGCAGTGCAGGTGAACAGCCGCCTTCAAAAAAACCGGAGGTAAATCAGCCCATTACTGTCGACGTTTAGTAGTAACCCTTTCTGCTTTCTTTTTCTGCATTGCAAGGGGCCACATAAAGTAGCACATCATAATGATTACTGTGAGCTATTGTCTGTTGCTACAGATTTAAGAGCATTAGAATTCTTTGCCATTGGTAGCGATTTCGTGCCTGCTTTTATTTTTCAAACGCACACATTTTCATGTAAACAGTACCTATTTTTATGATAGGTTACGGTTGAGTACAAAGTGTCACGGCGGCGAAATTTTATTTTCTTACAAGAGGTAAGGGAGAATAGTTTAGATGTCTTCGTAAACTGTTTATAAAAAGGTACCGGCCTCGTATCAGCATGCAGTCTTAAATTTGTAATCACTGAAATTGTGAATAAGGAATAAAAGGCATATTTCCTGGTGTGAAATTATTTTTTATTTTTAAAAGTATTGAGATATTTAACAAAGGAACTTTTGTTAAATAACGGTGTTAAATTATTTTTAACAAGAAACATAATACAGAAAGATGAGAACGTCTTTACTTTTGTGGAGCGTCAACATTGCCTGAAAGTCCCCTGCCTTAGGTCACTTGATGTGAGGTATGTGCATGCTGTAAGCTGCAGATGCATTGCAATGAAGAAACTGTACACAGCTGTGTTATCACATGAGTGATGTGATAACATGAGTGATGTGATAACACAGTATGGGAACAGTATTCGGCATGAATACATGACGTGACCCACACCACAGTTATAAAACACTAATTAACTCCTAAAGCATTGTAAGAAACTATTTTTGGACAGATGCTGTGCTTGTGCGCCATATTGTGTACGCCCCCTCTTCCTTTTCACTAATCCAGGGTAGCCATCTGGTCCATGCTTCTGCTTAGCCTCGCCTTTCTGTTTCGTCTCTCTCTCTCTCTCTGTACTGCGAGCCTTGTTCATCATCTTGACCTCCATGCATCATCTTTCACTTGTACATACCATCGTCATCTTCTACGCATCATCTTCTTTCACTTGGACAGATCACCATCATCATCCCGGGGCTCCGCCGGTGGCTCGTGCCTCGGGTTCGTCGGTAGAATAAACACCGGACACGGCCGTCTTCCTCAAGCGTCTTGCCGTCTCGGTCTAGCTTGCCTTCGCAATATTAGTTTTGAGAATTTTGATAGCGCAGTTACCGTCGGCGCAGTGTCCCAACAAATTTAGCTACATTGCATCAAACATACATGTGCGTTCGAGAAGCTTGCAGGCAAAGCAACCTCTCCAGTGCACGTAACTCGCGGAAAACGCCAAAATTTGTTGGGCAGCGGCGCCGAGGGTAACCGCATTTTCGAGATTCTCAAAATTTTCGAGATTTTCGAGATTCTCACGTCTTTCATACATAATTAGCGTAAAAGTAATTGTGAAAAGTTAACTACTCAATATTAGTTAACCTGCCTGCTGTCAGCACATGTTACCTGTATTCTGACGTACTGCTCCACCGACGTTAAGTCGAAAAAGGCGCGGTGGGAGTGGCCGCGGCAGATGCCGGAGTGCTGCGTGGTGCACCGCCCCTGCGCGCCACGTCAGCATAGTTTGGTTTGGCTGTGAAAGAGAATGTATTTGTCAGTGCAAAACGCCTTCTGGCTTCTTTGAATGAAATGTTTTCTTTGGTCTTAATGGTGATGATTTCTTTCTCCTTTTTCCAGGACGGACATGCCCTGGAGTACGCAGCGTGGTCACCTTCGCAGTTAGCGCAGCGTAGAGCTGCGTCACATTCCTCAGAATGGTGGTCTTTTGATGCACATTTCGCGCAAGTTTTGCGGCCGCGGCAACTCTGTGAGCCGTGGCCAAACCGCTGACAGTTAAATCATCTTCGGGGGTTAGGGATATAGTGTCTAACATTTACTTTGAGGTATCCAATGTCAATGGTTTCTGGCAATGTGCATGTGTTGAAAGTCAGGACCAGGTGTTTGGTATCTATATCTTTGTTGTCCTTGCGGATTTTGATTCGGTACACATCAATGACGTTTTGATCGGAAAGGCCTTCCAGCATTTCTTTCTCTGTGAGATGTAGAAAATCATTATCTGAGATGACGCCACGGACAGTGTTGAGGGATCGGTGTGCAGTGATGGAGACAGGTGTGTCCCCAATAGACACTATGTTACAGAGTTTGGTGGTTTGGACATTTTCTCGGAGTTCTAGCCATAAATCGCCACTGGTCATTTTCGATACTTTGTAGCCGGGGCCCAAAGCTTCTGTTAAGCATTTCGATACCATGAAGGGGGATAGAATTCTGGCCTGTTTATCTTGAATTTCACTGTGGACGACATGGAATTTCGCAAATGTTGGTTTCTTTTTAGAAAAAAAGTTCTCTGCCTCGTTCCGCACTCTTTTAAGAGAGCGATCAGGTTTGGAAAGGGGGGGAGCCATAAAATTTGATGATTTTCGGTCATGGTGCCAGCCACCCACCATGGAGTCCAACAAGGGGACGCGACAGGAACTTGAAGGCAAGTCCTGCCCACGCCAGCTGTACACCTTAACTATAACCTAATATGACTCAACTCAGGGTAGTTGGTCACACACGGTTAACCCTCGCCGCCAGGAAAAAGAGGAAAAAACGATGAAAAGAGGAGGATACAGGAGAGTTGTAAGAAAGGAGATAGGAAAGTGAAAGATGGAGAGGAGAACAGGAAAAGGCGACTGCCGATTTCCTCCGGTCGGGTCAGGCCGGAGGTGCCGTCTACAGGAAGCTGGGGCCAAAGTGGTGTGTTGCCTCCGCCGAGGGGCCTTAAGGGTCCAAACGCTCGGCATCAGCTCAACCACCAGGATCCCCTTTTCCCCGGACACGGCGATGCCACGCACGGCT
The DNA here is from genome assembly GCF_055824585.1 of Amblyomma mixtum. Lineage (NCBI taxonomy): Eukaryota > Metazoa > Arthropoda > Arachnida > Ixodida > Ixodidae > Amblyomma > Amblyomma mixtum. Next base: position 84,819,909 of record NC_143012.1, read on the forward strand.
AAGCGCGGATGCTCGGGTCCGTGGTGACGCATTGTTCACCATCATCCCCCTGCGGGGATGTCCCTGCGGATGCTCGGGTTAACCCCGTGGTGTCGCCACTCACCAACGTCTGCATGCTGCAGACGCCTCCCTGCGGGGAAGATTTGATTGAAGTGTATTGCTGTGATAACTTGTAAATAACTTGTAAACTGTAAATAAAAAGTATCTCGAACATTCTGACCAGCGCACTTAGTGAAATGTCAGAGCTTGACTTCTTTATTCCCAGTTATACCGTGTTACTGTTTATCGGTAGACTTACCAACGTGGAAAAAGAAGTTCAACAAATTTCACTCGCAACAGCGTGTTGTTATCGAGCACTCGTTTGGCTCGTTGAAGCAATGCTACAGGCTATAGTTTGTCGACGCTGCAAGCATTAAAGGTGCACTGAAGAGGAATCTGAACTTGTCTTTTTGCCGCGGGAACTCGATCTACACGTTCCTAGCATTCTTAGAAACTGCGACTTATTGCCCTGTATGGCCGATTTCCCAAATTAAATCGAATTAACGGCCGGCTCCCGCCCTTTATTTTGAATTCTGCCTCCTACGGTGGGCGGAGTCGGCCAACGCGTGGAGTGCCTTTCACCCAGTCCCGTGGCGGCTAGCCGCTCTGCCATCGGCGGAGTAATACGTAGTAGTCCGTAGCAGCAAATAGTCCGCGCGTATTTTTATTTCTGCGGGGTTATTTTGCGGCTATATTATCTGCGAATGAAACTATTTATTCATGGAAACCTAAAAAACAAAATAAAGCGAAAGCAAAGCCTCCACGGAGCTGGCTGAAAGGAACTTCACGCGTTGGTCGACTCCGCCCATCGTACGAGGCAGAATTCAAAAAAAAGGGCGGGAGCCGGACGTTAATCCGATTTAATTAGGGAAATCGGCCATACAGGGCAATAAGTTGCAGTTTATAAGAATGCTAGGAACGTGTAGATCGAGTTCCCGCGGCAAAAAGACAAGTTCAGAATCCTCTTCAGTGCACCTTTAACAATGCTGCCTAATTATAATGGCTGCAAACGTGCTGCACAATTTGTGCAACGATGAAGGAGATTTTCTTGATGAATCGGACCGAACTGGAGGATGTGCAGAACGATGAGGACGACGACCTAGATTTTGATAACAGCGCTGCCAAACAGTGCGAAAGAATGCGGAAGGCCCGCCATGAAACAGTGCTGAGTGTGCTTCGTCTGCCAGTTGCTGTTTATGAACGTTACAAACTCGTGCCGAATCAGAGTCATCGATTCACCTAGGATTGTTCAACATCATGGACTTAGTTGATTTGATAGACTCACACTCTACCGGACTGAACAGGACTCGGGTCACGATCTGAATGTGAGCCCCGACTCACAGAGGCTGCAGAGGTGCGTAAAGGACTGGAGGCCACAAAAGCAGCCCTTGCCAAGTCACAGGGCATGGCTGCATTTTGGAAGCAGCAGTATGACTGCGTAAAAGAAAGGCTGCTGACCACAAGTACATTTCAGCAGCCTAGTGAATGCAAATACTATATGGGGCTGCCTTCATATGAAGTTTTTAAAGGGCTCTCCACGGCTCTGAACAGTACCATGCCTCGATCATCTAAAGGGCCATCACGCGCACTTGGCAGCATCAATGATTGTTTTGATGGTGCTGGTAAGGCTTCGAACAGGGATGCCCATTAATGAACTTGCACGTAATTTTGGCGTGGCCCAATCTTACATGAGCAAGGCTTTTTCTAGGCGGGTACTGTTTATGCACAAAGCCTTGCGTGCCATCACCTCACCCGTGTGCCATCGCTAGCTGAAGTGCAGCGAAATCTTCCAGAATAGTTTTTAAACTTCTGGGACACACGCATGGTCATTGATGGCACAGAGATTAGGCTGCAGATCAGTGGATGTGCAGCGACAAACCTTCTCGCCCTATAAGCATGGCAATACAGTTAAAGTACTTACAGGTGCCACACCAGACGGCTATGTCTACTTTGTTTCAGACATTTTGGGGGGGGGGGGGGGGGGGGGGCAATTTCTGACAGGGATTTAGTGATAAAGAGCAAACTACTGGACATTTTCAGATCAGGTGATGCAATAATGATAGATAAAGGGTTCAAAATATTTGACCTTCTACCTAATGGGGTAACGGCACATATGTCGCCATTTAATAGGCCCTCACTAGGTCAGATGAGCACTGGCGATGTTTTGAAGACCAGAAGCATTGCCCGTGCTATTGTCTGCTGAGCACTGCACTTTACTGTGCACTTCTGAGAAATGGTCATGATGTGTTTTGCTTACTGAATGGCAGGCGGACCCCAAACTGTGGATGCGCGCTTGTGTAGCGGTTTTGAGGAGCAGTTTGCTGAGGTGTCATTTGGCACGTTTTAATGGAACTGCATGTTATTTTGCTTATAGTACAGACCTCTGCAGCCTTTAGTGTATATTGAGCTGGTAATACAATGTATAATTTATGAACATTTGCAGCAGCAGCTGCTAGAGATGCAAGTACTGCGCACAACATCAAAAGCCTCAGTGCCCGCTCCAGTGGCAAGAGGACACCTGTAGTCATTTCATTAGAAAAACAATTCTTTATACATTTCTGTCACTAACCGTCTTCTCTGATTTTTAGCATCTGAAAAAACAACTTTCAAAAATCAGATGAAGATTCTCGTTGAACTGAGAAGCCTAAGAGCACTAATATCATCAAACAAGCCCTCAAAAAGGATAAAACTGCCAGAGGAATGCCCTGCATTGCCTGCTTCAACTGCTAACGAAGTTCTCCATCTCGAAGTATACATTTCTTCAGAGCAGAACTTTGGGAACCCGGTGAGGATTCATTTCGCGCACTTATACCTAAACGTTTTGGAGGAACTGATGTGCAAGATACTCTACGGACACTCTTATGTGGCTTGATGGTGAAGGCGGCCGCATTACAATTCAGCTGGCGCGGATCCCATGGCCAAAAACATGCATTTGGTGATTTGAAAAATATAAACAACATTATCCTCAGTAAGCACTTGATTCACTCTTATCATATTGAACAAGATTTATATATTGGGGGTGCGCATTATTTCTTTCCTTTTATAATGGTTTCATACTTTATATCAGCACAGTGTAATTCTTTACAACAGCTCCAAATCTGTTGTGGGGTTTCCTGTTGTAGTTGTACTGCGATAGTAACAGCTAAATTGGTCACGTGTTTTGTACAAATGGCACAGTTGTGCATTTGTAGTATGGGCACAACTAATATTCTGACTCTTAGAAGAGGGACCCACTTGTCGAATTTTCTGCTTATGCAGGTTGCCTCAAGGCTCACTTTCCTGACGAGGCATGCCTTGTGATAAGTGTCAGCAATGTGATAAAGCGGTGGCTAACTGGAGCGCAAGACCGTGACAGTGGTCGCAGCCAGAGGTGTCGGCTGCAGGAATCTGGAAAGCAGCTGGATACTGACAGCTCAGCCAGCCAGTAAATCTGTTCTAAGCCACTGGCGAAAATCTTTCCAACTGGTACCAGCCATAAACCAGTTGGACTGGGATGCAAATTGGTCCCAGTTGGTACCAACTGGGAATTGTCTATAAATCAGTTGGACTGGGAAAGATTTTTGCCACGTTCATCCCGATATGGGTGTCAGTAATAAGATATGACTTCATATGCAGACTTTCTTCACAAATGGTGCAGTGCTCCAGTGCATGCATACTTTTGCATGAAGCCCATTTTGGAGGCACCGTAAGGCAAACAAAGCAAGGTTGGCCTCCAAGCATGGCCCGGCAATGGGCAAACGGTGATCGAGTCATGTAAGGCCAATGTTCAATCCCCAAGCATGGCCCGACCGAGTTGATGGAGCTCGGGCCGTGGTTGACCTCGTTGGGCCCGTGCACGGGCCAGCAATGAGGAAGTTTTTTTCCCTTGGGTAGAACTACTTTTGAAGGGAAAAGATGTAGTCTTATTTAAGCCCCCTTTCAATGTAGGAGGATGTCTCGGGAAGACGTGGAAAATGTAAGGTTGCAACCGCCCGCAGTCATGTTATCATTGATAAAGCGTTCTCTAGGCACATAGGATACTGACCTGCCCTGACGGGTGCCTTCATGACCGCACAAGGAGCAGTAACGGAAGTGCTCTTCAGTAGTCCCTCAGTGGAGATTGTTTCCAGAGTTCATCCTGAAGAAGAAGAGTGCGACGAAGAAGAGGCAACTGCAGAGGCAGCCTATAACTCTGTAGCTGAGGCTGTAGGGTGCACTGAAAAGTTGAGAGACTTTGTGTCTCAAGAGCAAGCTGTGCCAGAAAAAGTGTACAAAAATATTGACTCTTTGGCCAGTTTTGTTACTTTCTGTGCTTTAAAAGTACAAGTGCAGAAGATGATTACAGATTTTTTTTCAAAGTTGGAAAGGCAGCATTATAACTATTATGCACCCTGTACATAGTGATATGTATAGATTCCATTTCACACTTTTAACACTATAGATGCCATGTCTTAAGGCTGAGTTTTATGTGCGCGAAAACTCACGCGAACGTGACGGTGGCACGTCGCACGAAGACTTCGCGCGAACAGAAATGTATGCGTTGCTTGGCTCGTCACTCGGATCTGCCGAAACAGAAAATTTTGCTCGGTCACCCAGAAGTGCATGCGCGATCAGCCAATAGCATGAACGCTCAGCGTACGTCACTGCCGGTCATTTCACGTGTTTTTTTTTTTGTTTTGAAGCGTTGTATTGCGATCGCCGCATATTCGCGCTTCCTACAAAACGATGGCCAACCAAAACTTCAATGCGCCTTATTGACGCCGTCGAGTGCGAGTAGGTCCTTTAGGACCTGCAGCACAGGTACTATAAACATTGCGGCCATTCTGATGCAGCTTGGCATAGTTGCAGAAGCCATCGGTGCACCAGGTCAGCAGTTTTGTAAACAATTTCATTGAGTTGGTCTCATTGACTGCTTACTGCTTCCGTACGCAGACTGGATATTTACGAAGTGAAGGCACTCATTTATGTCTCATGCATGTAGTGTTAGCTGTCGTCGAGCGATCGTTATCGTTCGCTAGAAAATGCGCGCTGCCGCGTAGCAGATTTGCCTGACAAGGAAAGCATGCATAGAGAACTAGAATTATACTATTTCACAGAAATACGGTACAGGCTTTTATCTTGTGGCGGGTTTAACGGCATGTGCTCTTTGTGCTTTCGCAGTTCCAGAGGTCAAAGCCCGATGGAAAAACCTGCGGTACACGTTCCGCCGCGTGTTTAAAAATCGCGTCCGGGCAAGAAAGAGTGGGGCTGGGGTGGACGACGTCAAAGAAGAAGATACCACCTGGCTCTACTATGAGCGGTTGCGTTTCCTTCGGGACACGATGTTCGGCAGGCCCTAATTCAATTCCCCATGATTTCAGCAGATTTATTTCACTTCAACAGCACAAATATATACCAACAGTATGTGCAGTCTGCCAATGCTAAAAGTTGTGCCAAATGAATTCTATTTGTGTTTACTGTCTGCAATAAATCACAGACTGTCCATGGTATTCAAGTGCATTTAAACTTGCAAGGGCATCATTTACCTCTTTGCAAGTGGAGTTTACACTCATCTTTTACATCACTGCAGAACCTCAGGTTGTGAACCGTTCTCTCGACCAGCCAGGGGTTTCATGCAGAAAAATTGCTTCATCTAAACCGCATAGCCATGAAGGCGTTCCCAAACCATCCGCAGCTCCTCAAATCCAAGGAACCGTTTTTTCCATAAGGAATGGGACAATAGGGACTGACTCAAAGGGTTCGACAATAACACCTGCTTCGGCTTGATGGGAGGAATTGAGTAAGGTTGATCGAGAAACACTTACTGCAGAGCAGAAAAGCGATCAACGGTTAAGAGATCTAAGCAATAACATGAGGGAGAGAGTAGCCAGAAAGATCCTCAGCTTTTACGCAAAGTCATTGCTTAACTACCAGAACTACCGCGACTCAAAGGGACACGTATATGAGCAACTCCTAGTGCCGGAGAAGTACTGGTGGCAGCTTCTACACACAGCTGCTGCATGTAAATGCTTGAGCAGGCCACCTGGGCATAAAGAAAATGAAAGCTAGATTAGCATTCGAATATTACTGGCCTGGCTGCTGGAAAGACATTGAACAGTCTGTTAGATCTTGCGACACACCTGCCAGTGGGTCGGAAAGTCGAAGGACACGTGGAAAGTGCCCATGACACTTGTTCCCATCATTACACAGCCCTTTCGGCGTCTTATGATATTGTTGGCCAACTGGCGTCGTCCAGCTTTGGCTGTCGCTACATTCTGACCACACTGTGTGTAGACACCAAATTTCCCGACGCCGTTCTCTTCAAAGAGCTAAGTTCTGCAATGCGTTGTAGACGCCCCTTTCGTCAGTTTTCTCTTGCGTGGGTTTCTCCACAGAGATATAGAGCGATAACGGGAGCGTCTTTACAAGCTGCTTGACAACAACGTTCTTTGAACAATGTGGAATTAGGATAATCTGGAGTTCCATTCACCACCCTCAGACAAATCCAGTCGAGCGCATGCACTCAGTGCTAAAGCGGATTCTTGGGTCTCTGTGTTTTGAACGTAAGGGAGGTTGGGAAGGCTGCATTCCAGCAGCACTCTTTGCGATGAGATCCGTTACCCACGAAAGCACAGGATTTAGCCCCACTGAACTCGTTTACGAGCAAGACTTGAGGACTCACCCCACTGCGCATGCTGAGGGGGGAAACATGGGAGGGTTACGGAGAGGATCTCTTGTGTAGTAGAGTATGTTCTAAAGCTACTGGAAAGATGGGAAAACAAGGGACTTCGTGGAATAAAATGTAAGGGCAGCATAGTCACTGTCGAAATTGTACTAAGACAAATCTGCACGTAAATGCGTAAACGCATCTTTCAAACTGGCGGCCAGGTAATGCTGCTGCGCTCATCCAAAAGGAACAAGCTTGCATAAGGTGCAATGGGTAGGGCCAGCTAAAGTGGTGTCCAAGCTTTCGGACACCAACCACGACGCAAAATTCAAGAAGAAACACAATCGGATAATCCAAAGTAATCTGATGAGGCCATTCGCGCAGCGTCAGGCACTGGTAAACATGATGGCACGCATGCGAGAGGGAGAGATTTCAGACATACCCTGTTTCACAGACGAGGACAAGCAAGCAGCAAATGAGCAGCTAGAGTTGACAAAGCCACGCTTGATGGAAAGTCAGCGAGAAGACACGAAAAACATCGTGTAGGACTTTGAGTTGGTGTTTTCTAAAAAGTCGGGAAAAACGAGACTGATCGAACGCATTTAACTGGCCAGCGAACAGCTGATCAGGTGCAATACCGTACCGTCTCTCTCTCCAAGGTGAAAAGAAATCATTGAGAATAAGATCCGCCCCAAGTGTGACCTTGGCGTCATAGTGCCCTGTGAAAAGCACGTCACCAATCATTACTGTAGAGGTTTGGGGCAAGGATCAGAGGGTTTGCGTTGACTATCGAAGGCTGACCTCAATCACAGTGGACCAGACCTGGACACTGGATTTGGATCATGGTTACCAGCAGGTGCCGCTCACTGAGCACACCAGCCGGTACACAGCATTCCTGTCTCCTGCCGGCACGTTTCATAGTGAGATAGTGCATAACACTCGTTCTTCTTTTGTGGGTGGTTATTCTTTTGTACTTTTATGCGTTTCTGGCTCTCTCTGAGCTACAGGCATATGCCGCGACAGTAAAAAAACCATGTGCGAACTTTTTTTGAAGAGCGTAGCTTCGTAGGCAAAGACAAGGGCTCATAGTCCTGTGTGCGACCAGATAGCAACATAATATGAATGAATTGGTGCATTAAAGGGACAGTGAGGAGAGCTCTGTCAATACTTTTTGGTTAGCAAAATCCGATAGTTAGGCATTTCACGGCATTGTTGCCTCTTGACCGAGAGTGAAAAATGGATTTATTTCTAAGATATTTGAATTTGAAATTGAAGAAGTTTTTCCCGACGCTCTGTTTACACCGGCGTTTTGGCAGCGTTACGGTGGATCTCGCTCCCAAACCAGACAACGAAGTCCTCGCAAAGAACTCCTCCGGCCTGCACTTCAGTGACTTCAGCCCCACAGAGCGTGCAATGCTTTTGAGGGCTGAAGCGGCTGGTGTGGCCGGATATCAAGGATGTCCAAGCACCAAGGAGCCGGCATTGTTGGCAGCAAGTGCGGCAGCAATCATCGCCGAGCCATCGTCACGACTGATCAGTGGTATGTGCGGACACATATGAATTCTGTAATAGCCTTCGTACATCGTAGTGCTGCCCAGCGTCTTGATAACATCGAGGCCCGTGCAACTATAGCTAGCCATAGGCATTTTCCTCTTCCTTCTCCAAAGCGTGCGACTGCGAAGTGCATGAAAAGAACGATTAAAAGCTGGCAGCTGCTATGACGCCTACCGCCACGAGGAACTGTGATAATAAACCCTTTTATACATTTGCCGGATGAACGATATGCAAAATTTGCATTGCCAGTGCAGATAAGCGTACAAAGTCAGCTTTTTCTTTTGCGGTTGTTTCTGGTGCAGTAGTGGACAGTGTACAGTACAAGTTCTGTCGAAATTTGAGGAGCTGGAGTGTGTGTACTGCCGTGAGATGGACCATGTAGTTGCGGCTCGGCCGGAGGGCTGTATCACGGAGCCCCCGGAATTCAGCCTGCTATGCCTCAACATCGGCGTGGTCCATGTTGCTTACTACGAGCAATGCGCACAGCAGGAAACTATGAGCGACGAAATCCGAGTTGGCACTTCAGATGCGGCAACAAAAAGATACTGCTTATACTTTTCCCTCTTCGGCATTTCCACACGTACCTATAAAAATAAACGGCTGATTCACAAGGACACACTGTGGTCCCTGTACTGTGGTTACAGAGAGCACAGCAAAGCGCTAACCGCATGCAAGTGGAAGAAGTCCAATTATGGTAGAGGGGACGGCTGATAAGAAGAACGAAAGGGGAAGTGGCGTTGGAGGTAGGGTTATATACAGGCGGTAGGGAGGGCGATGAAGTGCGAGTCATTTTTTAATTAGGGCTGGTAGAGTCACTCGATAAACTTTTATGGTGGTTGTCACCGCCACACACGTACGACCGCGGCCGCAAGAGGCAGCACGTTTGTTCCTACCGGCATTCCTACCGCAGTCGGCCACTTCCAGCCTGTCGCCATTTAGTCACCTAGCAGTTAGCATTTAGTAGATTTTTGGACTGCGCACTATTAAAAGAACTGTTGCGAAAAGCCTTTCCAATGCGACTTATGTCAAAAGAAATTCAGTTACAATAGAAGTTTGAAGCAGCACAAACAGAAAATTCACAAACAATAGCAGTGGTTCACGATGCCCTTAGTTAAGAGTTCTGCTAGGCGCCACTTTGTATGCCAGCTAACGAGATTATTTTTTTCTTACCTTTCTCCTTAAGTTTAGGGGATTGATTCTTTTTGACACAATACTCGGCCATTCGCTTAGAGTTCATGTACTATCGTGCGCAAAAGTGGAGAGACCACGGCTTCGACGACAGGAGCGGCTCCGGGGCCGCACCGCGGCACTGCTATCTCGCGCTGCGCGCTTGCTGCGAGATTGCCTCGCGTGACGAAAAAGTTTTCCCTCGCTCTCGGGCTGGTGCTTATCATGACTGACAAATTTCTAGTGCGACGCTTGACTCTTCTTATTTGGCAACCGTTATTTCTAGGCACCGCGATTGCTCTGGATTTATTTCTTCTGGTAAAATAACGCAGTCACGCTGAAAATGATGAAGCAACGACGTTCGCGGGTCATGGAGTGTGCAGGTGCCTCGACCAGCCGTGGCAGTGCAGATGAACAGCCGCCTTCAAAAAAAAAGAAGGTAAATCTGCCCATTAATGTCGACGTTTAGTAGTAACCCTTTCTGCTTTCTTTTTCTGCGTTGCAAGGGGCCACATAACGTCAGCACATGCAAGCACAGGGTGCAAATTTTAGGTCTGTGAGGTGATGTGTGAAGTGGAATCCTGTATAATCTGTATGAGCACTACTGCCGAACTGTACATAGAGGGGGCCGGGCTTTGTCAAGCCGCAGTTATGCAGCTTTTACCCGTCACCCCCTTTTCTCCTTGAGAGAGAAAATAAAGATGACTTGATTTGATAATCATCACTGTGATCGGTTGTCTATTGCTACAGATTGTAACGCATAAAGGTTGTTGGCTGCAAGATAGAATTATGAGCATTATAATTCTTTGCCGTTGCTAGCGATTATGTGCCTGCTTTTATTTTTCAAACGCGCACGATTTCATGTAAGCAGTACCTCGTCCGGACACTCTCGGGGCACCTGTGACTATGAGAAGTATTACTTCAGTGGCGATTATTCCTGTCGTGAGTGCTCTTGCAACAGGTGCTTAAAATTTCCAGTGAGTTGGCCAATGTGTCAGAAAAACAACATCACATTACGCCAACAGTGCTTCTGACTCAATGGCGAGTTATGGTGCAGCAGAGAGAGCCTGCAAGGTCGAAGTAAGTTGCTTTTTTTTTTGTGACATCCCGAGCAAACAAGCCAGTGGAGTCACTGCTGCAATTAACGAAAGATGCAGAGGCTGCGAAAGAGAGGCGCCACGCGGAGAGGATGACCCTCTGTGAGAATCGATAAGTTCCCTGAAAGATAAGTCTCCGTAATGCTGTTGTTGATTTGTTGCATAGTGTTGTGCTGCTTTATAGCTCTGTTATTATAATGCGTGGCTTTGTTCGATCTGCGGATGAAAGTAGTATGTAACTTAAGCAATTTGAAAGATACGGGAAGTGCCTGACGCTCTTCTGGAATGCTCGAATGTCGTACTACGGCAACCTTGGTTTAAAGAAGGCTTAGTGTGATTTCCTACGAAGGTACATATACAGTACACTGCTTGGAACTTGCTTTTAAGACAATGCAGCATGCTCATATAACATTTGTTCGCTGGACAGTGGGAGCAGTAAGCGCGAGGAGATGGCTTCCACAAGTGTGTGCTGTTCTCACGCTTTTTCGGGAGCGTACATCACACAGCTGCGGGAGCCCTCAACTCGCGCGGCTAATTCCCACTCCTCTTCAAAGTTGCAGGACGGAGTATTTCCGCATCTTCTTAATTTTTAAGGCACCGCTAGGTTCACTGTGCCTATACAAAGTGTGACAACGCGCGAAAGGCAGACCATAGGAAGCATGTGCAGTTCGCAACGGAAGCTTTGCGGCTTTCTGTGCACAGTCGCGTACAGTGCTAAATAAAGAACAGATACACTGTCAAATATGGTGTGGAAAAGTGAGTTGTGATTGCCTTATACTTATTGAGGTGTTTGTTAAAGTGCATTGTCTATTATACTTGCAGCATTAAACACTTCTATTAATTGGTTCCAATGTTTTTACTTAGGCTGCTGCAGTGTGCCACTTGTTTCACCTGACCGATGTTTGTCGCTTTCTTTTTTTTTTTTTTCAGAAATCCTGTGGGTGGGAAGGTTATGGATGTTTGTCCCAAGCTTGCCACATTTTAAATCCGATTTAAGGAATTTTACGAATATAACCCATTACTCGGCTGATGTATCATCAACCACACCATGTCCGGCCGCGCTCGGGAGGTCTGATGATACCTGGCTGATTGGATTACATCGCATGAACCGGGCAAGTTGGCCAACAGGCTCTTTCCCTGTTTGATTGTTAGAGTCAGGCGCGGTGTTGTTTACCGCGTTGTGCTTTGTCGTCGCGCGACGGGTCCCACGTGGACCGAGGAACGCGAAGCGGGAGTGAGCCGCGTCGCCGCCTCGCGCGGCACGCATGAATCGGACGGGAGGGAGCCGCGTCGCCGCCGCGCGCGGCTCGCGGGTTAGGCGGGCGCTCGCTTCCTTGGTAGAGCAGCGCCCCGCGCGCGCACTGCTAGGATGGCAGCGGCCAAAAGGCTCAAGCCTTTCACCTTTTTTGGGCGTGTGCCACAGGGCACCACGACCGTCGACCTGGCCAAAATACTGGTCGGACGTTTTTCAAAGGCAGAGCTTGGTGGAGTCCAAGACTTCACGGGAGGCAAGTTTGAAGTGTTCCTGAAGACGCGAGCTGCTGTAGAACGATTCCTGCAAGACCCAGTACTAGAAGTAAAGGGCACGGCTGTCCCCTTCGAATACCGCGGAACGAGAGCTAAGCTCGTGAGAGCTTTCGGCTACTCGGCTGAGCACCACGACTGAGCGCGCTGCAGCCCTATGGGAAGATAATAAGCGTGTCGCGAGAGTCAGTGCCCGGATTCCCCACCGTCACCACGGGAATCCGGCGCATCAAGATGGAAATGAAGACCGCAGTGCCGAATTTCCTCGATATAATAGACACCACGGTGCAGCTTGAGTATGAAGGGGTGCTACGTGTCTGCCGCCGCTGCGGCGCTCACGGGCACATGGGTGCCAACTGCGAGACAGCCCAATGTAGCCGCTGCGGCGCTTACGGGCACGAGATTTGTGAGGCCCCGTGCCCAAAGTGCGGAGAAGACCCCCCTGCCAGGGAATGCAAAAAGCGTACTTTTGCGTCCATGGTGGGGGGGCTGATGAAGAGCCTGGACGGCCCGCAGCAATGTGGGAGCAGCCCAGAGCTGTGCAGCCGCAGGCGGCCACTATCTCGCTAACGTCAGCGAGCGACAGCGGCGCCGCAGAACCAGGAAGCGCGACAACACGCGCTACTGAAGAAGGCACTCCCGCGCTGGTGCAGCCCCCCGCCGCACCAGTAGAGAGTACTGAAGCAAGCACAGAAGTTGAAAGAAACGATGCAGACAAGGGGAACTCAGCAACAGCTGTAGGACCCGCTGAAGGAAAGAAGGCAGAGGGCTCTAACGTGGTCGTTACAGAGGAAGCCGATAGCGATATGGAGGTCAACAGCGCGCGCCCCAAACAGAAGCGCAGCCCGCGCAAGAAGAACAAGCCCAAGAAAACGGCATCCAGCTCCTCGAAATGATCGGAGGGCGCGCCTCTCTCCAAACGCGCTTTCCTGAAGAAACCACCCTCATCATCAAGCGACTCGGACAGTGAACCAGAAACCGGCACCGAAGAACCATGCGTACACTGCGGTGGAACAGGCTGCGACTGCTCGTACATCTCGGACAGGTCCTACGAGTCCTCGTCCGAGTCGCCGCCCCGTTCCCCCCCTGACGATGCCGTTAACCCATCCAGTCAGTAACCATGCCGCACGCCCCCCGCCCTTCTCTCCGTCACATACTGGCCTTTTCCCTCGTCCTTTTATGCCTGCCATGCATAAAATTGTTTTTCGTTTATTGCATCGCCGAAGTGAAAAAAGCACGCATGCACAATATATGCGAATATTTGAGAAAGATCCGCCAACAGACGTACTCAACTGCGAATATTTGCGCCTCGTACATGTCGTTTGTGTTTCCTTGTTTTCGTCCAGTCTTTCGCGCAAGTACGTACCCTTTTCAAGCTATGAACCAACTCGCCCAGATTAGAGTTTTAATAGAATTTTAACTGGATGTCCGTTGGCAGGCGCACCGTATACCTTTGCCTTGTTATCGGAGGGCCGATGGACGTCCACCACCTGTTTCCGGATGTTCAGCAGACGTACGGAACATCCGAAACGGACCTCTGTCGGCAGTTTGAAGGATATCGGAGGTTGCTTGGGGGTGTTCTTGTCACTTGTCTATTTAAATTTCCAGTATGAAGTCCTGATGCGCAAGGCGGTCCTCCGAACAGTGCAAAAGCAGCACGGCGAGTTGCTCATGGGAATCTGGAGCCTAAAGAAACTGTGCCTGAGAGCAGTGAAGTTCTGAGGAACCAGTTCGATGACGTCGTACAAGTGAAAAATTTCGACAGAAGCCTTCATTCTTCCACCAGGGATGCTCTGGTAAAAAAAAAAACTGCTGTTCATTAGCTTTATCATACTCCAAGTGGCATGGTTTTGTGATCCTGGTTTGTGTTCATGCAGATACGCCAATTCCACCAAATAGGTGGTTCCACACCGCAGTCTTGTACACGTCGCGTGCTCAGAGCCATCATGACTGACAAGCTCGCTACACTCTTCTCGTACCAAAGAAAGAAAGGAAAACAAGCCTTCTGCGAGCTGCAGGTTTCGAAATATATAAACGGTAAGTATATGTCAACTTTTTATTATCTCAAATCGAAGTTATTAGGAAGATTTGGAGCTTTGCCTTGAAGCTATACCATATTTTGACTCTTTAAGTGGCCTTTTTCTTTTGTAAACAAAAGTTGATGGCGCTATTATGGCAGTTTAGCACGACACTGTGCACCGCTTGGTGTGCAGAGAGAATAAGATTGACAGCCAGAAGCACATATTGTTCTTTAGAGGGGCGAACCATGGCAGTCTCCTGAAGTTATCGGGCAACCAGACAAATGTACACAGAGCAACTCTCGCAATGTGGGTCATTCCAGAAATGCTTCTGAAATATGTCTTCATTTTCCACTTGTCTTTGACAGCCTGATGCAGCCACTTTCATTCTCAGTCTCCAGCAGCATCTGGAGTTCATAGTTGGGTTTCTCATTATTCAGAAGGGTGTGCATGTAACCTGTCGTGTAAGCCGTGTGTGTGCAGACTACCTTATACACATGCATGCGCAATCTTTTACCAGTGGTCATCATGTGGACATAGCTGCCAAGATTTTCCATTTTTGGCCGTTACCAGCAGTCACTGTAAGAGCTCTTGGAGCATTTCCCAATGTGGATGAGTTGAAATGATCCATTTTTTTTAAAGCAAGTAATTCAAGGCACAAGCAAAATTCTTGGCAGCAACCAGAGTATTTTTTCCATATCTTCTCTTCTGTTTGCACAACTTTTGTAATTGTGCAAGTTTAGGTGGCCAGTAGCAGAACCCTAGCTCTGGTACAGCAGCAGCTGACATTTACATTTTTTATTGCCTTTTGATCTGCACACTATCTTTTCAGCCTACTTGAAGGCTGAATCAGCTGCACTTATCCATCTCCATTCCATTTCTTTGCGAGCACATCAGTCCAGGGCTTCACTTCGCGTTGTTTCTGGGCGTATTTGAATGCTCAGCATTGCTGTGCGGCTGTTTTTGAATGTACAGCCATGGGGCAGACATGCTTGGTATGCTCATTAATTTTCATGTGGTCTTTGGTAGCTGCCGCGACTGCTGTGCACAACTGCAGTGAATTCGTGGTTGAGACTGCCATCAGGGATTGGCTTCGCCATGCTCCTGCGAGGCATCGAGATGCATTCCTATGCTCAGTTTTTCTGTGCTTCAAAATGTTCACTGTGTATTATCATTTTATTGCCAACGCTTTTCTTGCCCAGCGGAGTGGCCTAAGCACAGCTGAACAGTGAACCTACTAACTTCAAGCCAAAACAAGAGCTGCAAGGCCTCGTCGCTTTTGTTGCCGATTGGAGTGACCCATGTACAGCTCTACTGTGAGGACCTGCTGACTTCAAGCTCACAAGCAAGATATGCTAAGGGGTCTTTACGGGACTGAATATTTTTTAAAAGTTATAAATGCGTGAAAAAACAAACTGGAAACAGTATGCAAGCCAAAGAAGCTTGTAGACAGACTAGAAACAGGAGTTGTCACAAAAAAATCTAGCATGACAATTCAAATCACAGTGAACGGGCTGACAGAGACTGAGAAGAAAATGTTCACCGAGTAAGCTGGTAATTGAATATCTACCAACAGGCTAATGTTGCTAATGAAGTGTTATGCCAGATTTTCTGTGACCTCTACAAGTTCCTGCTTGCATATTCATGCATACGCGTGCTCTTCAGCAAGTTATTCGACGCCTCAGTGAGAAGAGGAGTGTGAGCCAAGCAAGCTCATGTTCACTGGATGTGCCAAGTTAAACTGTCTGGACAGCGCTGTGATGGATCAGCTGTGCCTCCAGAATTTGAAGGTATACAGCACTCCATGCTGGAAATGAAGGACACAGTGTTGAAACTCGGCATGACAACTGTGTTCGCTTGAAAAATGGTCACATTGTTTTAATAACAATTTTTTTTGTGTTCATCAGGAAGTATTGACATCTGTGGACATTTTTTCACAACTTTAGGCAACGTTTTTCTGAGCCCTCTGCCGTCATCAGAACTGATGATTGTCTCTGCAAAAGGAGTTTCACAGAATACTTCAGTATGGAATGTAGATGACATTCAGCATTAGTGTGTGTTCCTCCCAAATGGACCGAATTCATATGCAGTTTTCCCTCTTCTGCACACGTGCAAAGGTACCTAAATCTGAAGAGGATATCTGGAAAAGGTAGGCATTTATTACAAATATATTTTAAAGTTGCGGTAACGTGCAAGAATTGTGGCTTTGTTGATAACATTTGGTGCTTTAGCATCTTATTTGTACTTTTGGTGTGGGGGTTTAGAGATTTGTGTTTTTTAATGTGTGCTTTCAGGTTCTAAAATGTTCAGCATTGCGCATTTTCAAGATGTGGATGAAGTTTCTGTTGTTCCATCTACGTGGATAATTGCAGAAAACACAGTACAAAAATTCGAGCAGGATTAACGAGGCAATACAGAACAATGAGAAACCATCTGACCATTGGAAGAAGTACAGATATAGAGTGTTGTGCACTTGTGGTAAGCAGTATTTGAAATACTTGTAAGCATCATTATGTACCTTGGTTACACTCTGAAAATGGGATTCTTCTTATGCCTGTAGCCTAGCCTGAAATATTCTCAGGTTGAAGCCTGTTTTACAAACAAGGTATGCTCGGCGAAAAGATGGTGCTCCTATGTTTGACGAAATCAGGTTTATTCTTGCCAGCAACGACAACCACTTTTCCTAGTTAAGAACCGTCCACTCAAGATAAGAGCTTGCTATTCACTTTTACTACATTGTAAGCAGTGACGGGCCTTTCAAATGCACAAACTTAAAAGCCTCTTTGATTGGACTCAATTGGCACAGTATGAATTCTCCCTGTTGTTCTGTTGAAAGCAAGCTCCAATAGATTTTGCGTGATTTCATGCCTTTGAGAGGCGGATTGGTCTCACGACAGTACACTGCCATCCGGCTAGCACATATGGACAATGAAGCGATAGAAACTACTATACAGAATCTGCTGAACTGTGGTATTCAGTCACTTGAACACCTGAAATATGTAGTGGAAGCTAACCTAATGTTTCCAAATGTGTTCAGTATGTTCAGAATGTGTGTGAAAAGTTCCATATAGCCACTTCCCCAGCTGTACAAGTGTCCATTCCACAAGAAAGTGAGGCTTCCGTGAGCATGCTGTACCAAGATTTTGACATTCCAAGGGACTCATTTCCTTCCCAACTCAGAGCATGTCAAGAGGGCAGGCACCCACTCAAAATTAACCCCAATGAAATAGTGAGGACAGTAAGTGACAGGGTGCTCGCCTGCTATCAGAAGCCTGGCCACAATGTGCTGCGAGCCATTGCAAGTGACTTTGTTGGGAATGATACCGTCATTGCTACTGAACTAGAAACAGTTAGTTATATGGGGTTTTATGGCGCATAAGCAACTATGGCTATCATGCGCCAAACACAAGGTTAGATGATGTTAAGTGTATAGAAGTTTTGGCTAAGATCAAAGTGTAACTAGAAACACTTCTTCGGAAGCAGGAAAATTGCGTTAATAACAAATGATGCACACTTCTGAGTGTATGAGGCGATGTATTCCAGATGATGATGAAGATTCGACTACAAAAAAGCCACAACTGCAAAAGGATTCTTACGGCTGAGTAGCCTGGCAACCTGACCTGCTATACACAGAAACGGCTGAAATGCAAGAAAAAAAAATCAGAATAGCTGAAAGCCCAACTCAGGCTAGCTTCCCGAAACAACTCTCGACAGACAGTGTCTGGTAAAAATCCTTGTTTCCCCATTTATTTTTTGTCGTGTTTCCTCTGTGCAGCATGGCAAAACCATTCGCCGTGGTTAAGTTTCCGCTCGAGGACGACTGCCTTGCAGTCATTCCTGTCGGATGGCTCACTGAGACAAAAGAAGAGTGCTACTGGCCTGTGGCCAGGAGCTCGGAGGTAACGCGGCTCGCAAAAGCTGAGGCCGAGCCACCTCTCGGAGGGGAGTGGATGCGTTGCCCAGTGGTCGTCGTTACCACTTGCCGTAAGTAGTCTTATTGTAGACATAATGATGGTAACTTCATCAGCGATTGTAAAGGCCTCTTTGCTAGATTCTGTGAGTCTGCACCTCTGCATGGCTAAATTACGACTAAGAAGTCATGTTGACAGCCACCGCTTAGCCAGCTGTCAAAAAGAGGAGCAGAATGAACTGTTAGCTATTGCACTTGCGGCTCACATGGTCGCCAAGCTTGCAAAGCTTGGGTTGTGTCAGCACAACGATTCTGGTGAATAAAGAGTCCGACGACTCTTTATTCAGTGGCTTCGGGTATGGGTCAATTAACCCGAGAGGGAACTAATGGGGTCTTGCATCTTGGCAAGGGGCCAAGATGCATGAATTCTGATTTTCAAAGAGAGCACTGCACCCCGAAAATTTTGCTCACATCTTCTTCCTAAAGCTGTTTAGACCACGAAGACACCACTTTCACCCAGGTGGGACCTTTATTGGGCATTCTATGCTTGATTTTTATTATGCCTCGTGGGCACTTTGCTAGGCCCAATGAGAGCTTGCACAAACACCGCCCTGGACGGGGTTGCCCATATGGCGGCCTCCGCTATTCGGGGCTACAATCCGTCTACCCTCTTCTGGACCGAAATCTCCCCTGTTGCTGCTCAAGATGCTGAGGAATCGTCGGACGATATTTCTGACGAGAGGCTCTACACGTTGCTCGTGCTAGGCAAGCGTGGCCAACGCCCCAAGACGGATGACACCGTCTGCAATACCGACGTCGCCGCTCAACACTCTCCTGCTCCAGAGGTCGGCGCGCAGGTTCCGCCGGCACAGAAGCCATCGTGGCGTCCACGCAGGATGCCTTTTTTCGAGAAGGGAGACATCATTAAGATCATAAAGAAAATATAAACAAAAGCACATAAAATCACAACAAGCTTCTAAAATATTCAGTCACAGCTTAAATACTCACTACAATAATACAACTGTTAGTTTTTGTTTCTTCTATTTAGCTGAAATGTTTTTGAAGCGCATGAGTTGACGCAAGGCGGTCATGGCTTGACGCAGGTTCTCACAGCAGTACAAATTGAATTTTGTTCAGACCGTTGGTTCGAAGGCAGTTAGTTCGCCTATACGGAGATAGTCGATGCCGAGCAAGCGTACGACAGCTTACTGCATGCAGTGCTTTTACCCATGTTTTTACTTTGGTGTCGGACCTGGGGATCCCGAAGCTTCCCCTGGTCAACATTCTATGTCTTTGTGAGGAAAACACGGTTGTCGTGCACTTCGGGTCCTCGATCGGCCCCATCGCAGTGAAGAAAGGTCTGCGCGAAGGGTGTCTGCCGTCACCACTGGAATATTCTCTATGGTGAGTATCGAGCGAGAGCTGCTTAGGTCATAGATTGGTTTCCGCCTCATATGGAATGGATGACAACCGCTGACTGCCAGGGGTAAAGCCTTCACGGACGATCTAGTACTGCCTGTGGAATACCCTCCTAAAGATTTGCAATTTCTGCTAAACAAGTGCCAGAATGTGGTTGTTTGCCTGGCTGGAACCAACACAGCGGATTAGGAATTAACCTTGGAAAAATAAGACCTTCGACCAGAGTTCATAATTCCGATGTCTAGGAGTGAAGATGTGCGCTGAAAATCCGTTACGGCCTTCACAAGGCTACCGACAGGCTGCCCTGCAGGTTCAATCTATCTTGTGTCGCCGATGACTCAAGGGGGTAATCGCTATGTGATGGCTGGCGACCAGCGGAAGCTTGCGCATGTACTTAGACGCTTGCGAATGCTGTGCTGTGCCTGTCAATGCACACGAGAATAACGCGAGAGACAACAGCGCGAATTTGACCGAACTTCCTACACGTTCCAAGCATCCTTAGAAACTTCGAATTTGCCGTGTGTGACCGATTTCCCTTTTATTGTAAACTCTCAAGAAATGAAATAAAATAAACAAAAAAAATTGGAGAGGAAGCCCGCACCCAACCAGAGGTTATCACAGGCAATCCAATTAAACATAAAAGAAAAGAGCCCAATGCCCAAGAGAAAATTTAAGAAAAACCAATTACAAGAGAGGGAAAAAAAAGAGGCACAAATGATGGGCGGGGGCAAAAGTGATTTTTAAAGCAAGACGCCCCTGAAGGATTAAGAAGTACGAAATGAACATGAAACAGGGATGGGTCCAGCGTGCCCAGATTCTTCAGACAGGCTCGCAGGCGGCCAGGAGGAGGGAAGGTGCGGGGATCTGTAAGAAGGAAGAAGAGACAGGAAAAGAAAGCGAGGAGAAAAGAAAAAAAAGACAAACAGGAGATAATGGGCTTAAGAAAGCAAAAGGGGTACATAGAATAGGGGAAATAGAAAAGAGGATCAAGTAAATGACAAAAAGGCATGCAATAACGCAAGGAAATAGAACGAGCGAAAAGTAAAAAAAAAATCAAACAAACAATTAAAACATGAAAATATAACAGCTAGAGAAAAGAAAAAGGAATGGCAAAAAATAAAAATAAACATGAAAAAACGAAAAGCAAACAAAACAAAGACTGCATGTACACGCAAAGCCAGCAAATATCAAGGTCCACATACCATCCACATGCCCGTGAGGCAGGGGCAGGGCCCCGGCCCACCAATATTGGCCATATGGTGCCCCCGACCACATGAGACATGGGGAGGCACAGAAATGGCAGGGAGGTCTACGAGCCATCAGGGCGGGAATAAACACAAGAGACAGGTGAAAGAAGGGAAGAAACGCGAACAGCAACGCACGAGACCGAGGGGAACCTAACAAAGAGGGGAAGTCATGAGGGGAAAGGAAGTGCGGATAGCCGGGAAGCCCTGCTGCTATGTCTGCGGTGAGAGGACAGGCACGCAGGTAATGAAGAACATCCCCCACAGCTGCCCCGCATGGACAAGAAGGCGAAGGAAAGAGGGCAAAACGATGGTGAGAGGAGTCGACCAACCTTTCACCCATGGCAGCTTGCAGCTTTGCCATCGGCAGAGCGATACATAGTGACCAGAGTTGTTGTGACTGCACTCTTGCAAATTGCAGACTAGGAGAATGCTGCACTCGCGTTGCTGCACTGCTCTTCAGCGTGGAAGCAAATGTCAAATATGGATTACACAATCCACCGCCAACCGAGCCCTACTGATCTCATTAACCAGCTAGAAATGATTCAAAATAATGCAGCTCATTTCATCTTCTCTAAGTATCACCGCACCGCTAGTATATCCCCAATGCAGGCTAATCTCAATCTGCTACCCCTCACATCTCGTCAAAAGCATGCACGGTTATGCCTCTTTCATAAGATATTTTACCATGATGACTTGCACGGTAAATTGCTCATTCCGCCTTCATATGTATCATCCTGCATTGAGCACATTCACAAGGTTGGCATAAATTCATGCAACACTAAATGTTTCTCCGATTCATTCATACCCCGCACATCTAAAGACTGGAACTGCCTTCCCTCTTCCGTTGCAACAAAACAATAAATTTTGGTTATTTCTGTCTGCTGTGCACAATATAGACCATGCCAGTTTTTCTTAACACTGTATAAAACAAACCTACCTCTCTTCCTGTGCGTTCGTATATTATTTAATTCCACCACTGTGTACTCTTAAACGTTATCGCGAATTTCATTGTGTTATATTAAGTGTTATGGGACTTTGTTTAGAAACTTTTGTAACCAACCTCAACTGTCACAGTGTTACTTGTAAGTTCTTATTCCTGTGCATATTTTTTGTTTTATTTATTACAACCCACTCCCCTCTGTAATGTTTATACCCTGAGGGTAATAATAAATAAAATAAATAAATAAACAAACTGATGCTGCACACGAGTGGATCGAGGTATCAAGGAAGAGCACAGTAAGCTTGAATAGTTTAACTTTTTTTTTTTCTTTCGCCATCCTCTCGTGCCATGTAAGTCATCATAAACTGAGCTGTCAAAACTGGACGCAGACGGCACCAGTCAGCGACATATTTTTCAAGCCAAAGACAGGTCCGCCAGTGCCCCAACCTGTCCCTAGAGCCCAAAATAGCGCACCAATCTGGACCGATCAGCAACGGCATAGCTTCTTGCAGCAAGTCAAGGTAAAAAAAAAACCTCAAGCACATACAGGCAGCTTGCACACATTTACCTATGAGTTGTACCATGACAAAAGTACAAGCAAATAGGGCTTGCGTGTTCACTTTGCCACATGTTGTAATACAAGGATGCATTTATACACGCCTGGTGTTCATTTTTTTCAGGTAGTTATTATAAAAAAAATGCTAAATAATGTTTGTATCAATGTGTTACCTAGTTTTCACTGTGTGCTATGAATATGCTTTATTTATTTTGCTTGCATGTCAACAGCCATTCGCACCAAACACTCTGCTGCTAACATCAATAACAGACAGCAAAGACGCAGATTCTTCACCTGAAGCAGCTGTCCAGGAAGAGCAGTTCAACGACTGAACAAGTGCCACAGTTTCCACTTCATGCTATATATTAAGGCATGGATATACAAGCAGCTACACACAGAAGTGCAGCTAACAGATGCATGTTGCAATGAAATCGAAAACGAACACGTGGGCAGTCAGAATCATTGATGTAGGTGTCAGAACAAAAGGGACGAATAACGGCATCATTAATGCATCACACGGTATCATGCAGGAGTGGCACAGATGGATTCGTAGCCGAGATTATGGGGTACATAAAGGCACCACATACTTTTAACTTTCGCTGGGGCTGTAAAATGGAGCCAAAAGCTAGTGCGGCATTCTTGGCTCAAGAGTAAGCAGCACATCAAGACTCTCAGATCCACGAGTGTGGTCTGTGTGCCCTTGAGAAGCAGCCATATCTAGCTGCATCTCCGACGGCATTGGATCTTGTACATGCTACGGAAAAGCTGTACTGGAGGTGAAGAGTCCTGCCTCTGAGAAAGGACAACCACTGAAATCTACTTTAAAGCAGTTGCCATATTTAAATGAAAGTATGCAGCTAAGGAAGGAGCATGTCTACTACAATCAAGTGGAGGCCCGAATGGCAGTAACGATGGAGATGGAGAGGCGCAAACTCTGAGTACCAAAAAAACATGACTGTAAAACTGGCAAGGAATTTAACCAGAAAGCATGTGTATCCCTTGAGTTTGGAAAAGATGAATGTATTGCATGCTGCGCAGATATTTTCCCCACAAATGATTGCATCGTTGGAGCACCTTCAAGAAAACTCGCACAGTGACCACGCTTTCTTCATTTTCAAGGATGCAAGCTCTTTGATTCACTTCACGAAAGTCATGAAAAAATGGTTTGATAATCACGACACAGCTCTCACAGGAACTGGCCAAAAGTTGCCGGTTTCTAAAGAAGATGAGATGACCGACGTTTGCTGTGGCTTGAAGAATGTCACAGCTACATAGAGAACATGCAAAAAGTTTCCATGGCCTCAAGGACACTTTCACCAATCAGACATCTCAGGCCTTGCTATTTGTGACAAACAATTTGTGCGCGTACACTGGTGCCCGCATAAACCTGGTCAGTGACTTCCTGGAAGCGGCCGACCGCGCCATCCTGGCGTCGTGTCGCCACGGAGGGGGGCTCGACGCTGTCACAAGGAGGGAGATCTGCACGGAGTGAACAAAAGGAAGCGGCGAGCGGGCGGCGCGCCCCGCGGCGAGAAGCAGCCAGCGGCTATGGCTAAGGGGAGGCGGCAGAAAGAAAGAAGCAAAAGGCTTAAAAGGGGAAGCCGATAGGAAGAACGGCAGACAGGGACGATTCGAGTGGGCGGTCGAGACGGAGGAAGGCAGAAGACCGAGGCGGCGCATGGACCAGGGAGCACGGGGTCTAGCCTTGCTCGCGTTCGGCCTCCGACAACACGATTCAGCACCTGGCAGCTCCTCCAGCGCCTGGCCGAGAACGAGAGCCACTCAGCCGCGGCAGATATCCAGCCATTCGTCGAGCCCGTGCCACAACAAGCTGACCCAGTCCCGATGTGGATGAGCCCTATTGCATTTCCCATAAGCGGCATAAAGCCAGATCCATTAATTAAATCTTATCCTAAAATCATTCCTGGAGTCTGTGCATCAATCTCCTTATGCCCAGTGTGGACCCAGGGCCATTTTAAGAAACTGCTCCATCACATATTCACGTCCAAGTAAACTGCGGGGACAGTGCAGTACCTTGTCGAAGCAAGATGTGAACTATGCGCTCACAAAAAAACTTAACAGCGACTCCATTGAGGCACTTTTCGGCAGGCTGAGGTCAATGTGTGGTGGCAATGAGATGGTGGACGCAAGAGCCATTACGGCAGCACTTGATGACATCATGAAAGAAGAAATCGTACGTCCAAAAGACATGAAGGCACTCGAAGTTGACGCCCAAAAAGTGGCTGCAATGCTGTCACCAGCTCTGCTAGAAAACCTCAAGAGCGTAACAGATGATTCAGGGGTTCCGACTTTTTCTGTGACATGCTCGGGTCTCGTATATGTAGGAGGGTGTATGGCTAAGCTAATCGCTGACTTTGGATGCGATGCCTGCACTCTACTTGTGATAACTAGTTATTTGAGCGATCCGATTTC
The DNA here is from genome assembly GCF_055824585.1 of Amblyomma mixtum. NCBI lineage: Eukaryota > Metazoa > Arthropoda > Arachnida > Ixodida > Ixodidae > Amblyomma > Amblyomma mixtum. The sequence goes on from NC_143012.1 coordinate 84,844,438, forward strand.
AAGCCTCTGGAGAGTCAAGACAGAAGCGAACTTTATTATCCAAGCCAGAGCTGTTAGCTCTTTTGGATAAACTTGTGAACTTCTTTGAAGAGGCTGTGCAGCAGTTGCCCCGCACGAATATTCTTGAGGTGCTCCAGATAACAACTGAGCCGCAGCTTGAAAAGTCAGCTATACTCAGATGCCCAGAAGGGGTAAACAATAGCCATGCCAAAAGGTGACCCTGCTTGAATGCTGAGAAGTTTGTAAGGATACTGCTCATTAATTACATAAAAATGGTCACTGATCAAAACGATCGCTCATGTACTTATGCTCACAAGCCTTCAAGGAAACATTTCAGGCTGTGATGTTCTGTAAGCCAAAGGTAGTGCTGTTTCTGTGCTAGATGCTATAGCAAAGGGCAATGTAGTGTTATAAAAGCGTTATTCTCAATTGTTTTGGCAAAGCTGTGAATCAGTAACAGCGTGTTTAGCATTTAAAAATGTTAAGTCGTGATGTTCCGCAAGCATGCTCGCATGTACTACCAGATTTGATTGAAGTGTAAATAACAAGTATCTCGAACATTTTGACTAGCGTGCTTAGTGAAATATCAGAGCTTGACTTCTTTATTACCAGTTATACAGTGCTACCGTTTATCGGTAGCCTTACCAACGTGGAAAAAGAAGTTCAACAAATTTCACTCGCAACAGCGTGTTGCTTTCGAGCACTCGTTTGGCTTGTTGAAGCAACGCTTCAGGCTATACCTTGTCGACGCTGCAAGCATTAAACAATGCTGCCTAATTAAATGGCTGCATGCGTGCTGCACAATTTGTGCAACAATGAAAGAGATTTTCTTGATGAATCGGACCAGCTGCCCGAACTGGAGGATGTGCAGAACGATGAGGACGACGACCTGTATTTTGATAAAAGCACTGCCAAACAGTGCGAAATACTGCGGAAGGCCCGCCAGGAAACAGTGCTGAGTGTGCTTCGTCTGCCAGTTGCTGTTTATGAACGTTACAAACTCGTGCCAAATCAGAGTCATCGATTCACTGAGGATTGTTCAACATCATGGACTTATTTGATTTGATAGACTCACACTCTACCGGACTGAACAAGACTCGGATCACGATCTGAATGTGAGCCCCGACTCACAGAGGCTGCAGAGGTGCGAAAAGTACTGGAGGCCACAAAAGCAGCCCTTGCCAAGTCACAGGGCATGGCTGCATTTTGGAAGCAGCAGTATGACTGCGTAAAAGAAAGGCTGCTGACCACAAGTACATTTCAGCAGCCTAGTGAATGCAAATACTATATGGGGCTGCCTTCATATGAAGTTTTCAAAGGGCTGTCCACGGCTCTGAACATTGCCATGCCTCGATCATCTAAAGGACCGTCACGCGCACTTGGCAGCATCAATGATTGTTTTGATGGTGCTGCTAAGGATTCGAACAGGGATGCCCGTTAAGGAACTTGCACGTAATTTTGGCGTGACACAATCTCACGTGAGCAAGACTTTTTTCTAGGTGGGTACTGTTCATGCACAAAGCCTTGCGTGCCATCACCCGTGTGCCATCGCTAGCTGAAGTGCAGCGAAATCTTCCAGAATAGTTTTTAAACTTCTGGGACACGCGCATGGTCATTGATGGCACAGAGATTAGGTTGCAGATGTTGTCATCAGTGGATGTGCAGCGACAAACCTTCTCGCCCTATAAGCATGGCAATACAGTTAAAGTACTTATAGGTGCCACACCAAGATGGCTATGTCTGCTTTGTTTCAGATGCTCAGGGGGGGGGGGGGGGGGTCAATTTCTGAGAAAGATTTAGTGATAAAGAGCAAACTACTGGACATTTTCAAATCAGGTGATGCAATAATGATGGATAAAGGGTTCAAAATTTTTGACCTCCTACCTAACGGGGTAACAGCACATATGTCGCCATTTAATAGGCCCTCACTAGGTCAGATGAGCACTGGCGATGTTTTGAAGACCAGAAGCATTGCCCGTGCTATTGTCTGCTGAGCACTGCACTTTACTGTGTACTTCTGAGAAATGGTCATGATGTGTTTTGCTTACTGAATGGCAGGCGGACCCCAAACTGTGGATGCGTGCTTGTGTAGCGGTTTTGAGGAGCAGTTTGCTGAGGTGTCATTTGGCACGTTTTAATGGAACTGCATGTTATTTTGCTTATAATACAGACCTCTGCAGCCTTTAGTGTATATTGAGCTGGTAATACAATGTATAATTTATGAACATTTGCAGCAGCAGCTGCTAGAGATGCAAGTGCTGCGCACAAAATCAAAAGCCTCAGTGCCCGCTACAGTGGTAAGGGGACACCTGTAGTCATTTCATTTGAAAAACAATTCTTTATACATTTCTGTCACTAACCGTCTTCTCTTATTTTTAGCATCTGAAAAAACAACTTTCAAAAATCAGATGAAGATTCTCGTTGAACTGAGAAGCCTAAGGACACTAATATCATCAAACAAGCCCTCAAAAAGGATAAAACTGCCAGAGGAATGCCCTGCATTGCCTGCTACAACTGCTAACGAAGTTCTCCATCTCGAAGTATACATTTCTTCAGAGGAGAACTTTGGGAACCCGGTGAGGATTCATTTTGCGCACTTATACCTAAACGTTTTGGAGGAACTGATGTGCAAGATACTGTACGGACACTCTTATGTGGCTTGATAGTGAAGGCGGCCGCATTACAATTCAGCTGGCGCGGATCCCATGGCCAAAAACATGCATTTGGTGATTTGAAAAATATAAACAACATTATCCTCAGTAAGCACTTGATTCACTCTTATCATATTGAACAAGATTTATATATTGGGGGTGCGCATTATTTCTTTCCTTTTATAATGGTTTCACACTGTATATCAGCACAGTGCAATTCTTTACAACAGCTCCAAATCTGTTGTGGGGCTTCCTGTTGTAGTTGTAGTGCGATAGTAACAGCTAAATTGGTCACGTATTTTGTACAAATGGCACAGTTGTGCATTTGCAGTATGGGCACCACAACTAATATTTTGACTCTTAGAAGAGTGACCCACTTGTCGAATTTTCTGCCTATGCAGGTTGCCTCAAGGCTCACTTTCCTGACGAGGCATGCCTTGTGATAAGTGTCAACAATGTGATAAAGCGGTGGCTAACTAGAGCCCAAGACCGTGACAGTGGTCGCAGCCAGAGGTGTCAGCTGCAGGAATCTCTAAAGCAGCTGGCTACCGATAGCTTCGCCAGCCAGTAAATCTGTTCTAAGCCACCGGCGAAAATCTTTCCATCTGGAACCAACCATAAACCAGTTAAAGATTTTTGCCACGTTCATCCCGATATGGCTGCCAGTAATAAAATATGACTTCGTATGCAGACTGTTTCTTCACGCATGGTGCAGTGCTTCAGTGAAGAGCACCTGCATGCACACTTTTGCATGAAGCCCATTTGAGAGGCACCTTAAGGCAAACTAAAACAAGGTTGGCCTTCAAGCATGGCCCGGCAATGGCAAACGCTGATCGAGTCGTGTAAGGCCAATGTTCAATCCACAAGCATGGCCCGGCCGAGTTGATCGAGCTCGGGCCGTGGTTGGCCTCGTTGGCGGCCGTGCATGGGCCAGCGATGGGCTGAGGAAGTTTTTTTCCCTTGGGAAGAACTATTTTGCGGGAAAAGATGTAGTCTTATTTAAGCCCCCTTTCAATGTAGGAGGATGTCTCGGGAAGACATGGAAAATGTAAGGTTGCAACCGCTCGCAGTCATGTTATTATCATTGATAAAGCTTTCTCTAGGCACACAGGATACTGACCTACCCTGACGAGTGCCTTCATGACCGCACAAGGCGCAGTAACTGAGGTGCTCTTCCGCAGTCCCTCAGTGCAGTACGGACTGGCAATGGAGCCAGAAGCTCGTGCCGCATTTGAAAAACAATACGACGTGATGGTACCAGAATTTGGTATAGCTGTGTGCCCCATGGAGCCTTGGCTGTCACGTTAACCTGACAGCATATTTAGGTAAGCTGTTTTGCAAATTTATTTAGTTTTTTCAAAGACAAAGACGGAGAAACCATCCTGCTCGAAATAAAGTGCCCACGCAGCTGCAGAAACACCACGCTGAGAAATAAGCCTATGCTGAATTACTTGTGTGGCGATAAAGACATCTCCCTACGAAGTAGTCACCAGTACTTCACTCAAGTTCAGCTCTACATGCATGTGCTTGGGCTCGAAGGGTGCCACTTTTATGTATACTCTAGCGCAGGTGCGCTAATGGTACCCGTGAAAAAAGACGACTTCTTGCTACCAGGAGTCTGCTAAAGCATCCGATCATGAAGGCTACAGTGACAACGAGGAATCTGAGCCAATGCTGACAAGATTGACAAAGACTGACAATAATATTTTTAGCAGCCTGGTCAAGGTCTACCAAATGACGGCAGGTGACGAAAGGATAGACACAGCCATTGGTAAAATTACCAATGAAGTCTGCAAATTGAAAGCCTTGACGATGGAGGCCTTGCACAAGAATAATGAGTTTCTGAGGGGCAGACTGGCGGAGTGCGAGGCTCAGGCCCAATCCCCCACTTACTCAGAAGTTGTGCGGAAGACCATCCCCAAAGAACATCACGAACAGAAGGAGACGAAAGCTATTATCGTCACATCAAAGAAAAGGAAGGAAGGAGAAGACCCTCGAGGACCTCAAGAATACAATGGACCCCATGGAAATGGACATAAGGGACACGAGACAGAAAAGGAGGGAGCAGTGATTGTCTCCATAGACGCCCCCTCCTTGGAAAAGGTCACAGAGAAGATTAGGAGTGACGTGGACGGCATGACCTGCAAGTCCAACACCCCAAAGGGCGTCGACTGGAAATGAAAGTTGTGGGAGTCGACCAGGAGATGGAGGATGAAGAACTGATCACAAGGATCATCTGTCAGAACAATCTTCAATGCCAAGAAGACATTAAGGTCAGAAGCAAATATAAAGGGCAGTACGGGAAAAATATCATCAGTATAGTCAACAAGCAAGCCTATTAAGGCTTAAAAGACAAAACCCATGTCAACGTAGGTTGGGAGAGGTGCGCCCTTTATGACATCGTATTTATAACAAGGTGCACTATATGACCGTCTATGGGTCACGCGGGAAAGTTCTGCAGACAACCAGGGAGACATGTTAACTGTTCAAGGAAAGGGCACTCGGCAACAGAATGAGGGCCAGTCGAAGGACGAAAGCAACCATCCTCTCCTGTCTGTCTACTGTGAGACCCTTCAGAGGAAAGTGCAAGAGGCGAAGATAAGGATCATCCAAAGGATGTTCTAAATCTTGCATTCATCATGGTGGAAACACCACTAATCTGCGGAAGAACAAAGACCGTGTGAGAAAAACGGCAAAATTGAAAGTCAATGCCGAAAACAGCGAAGTAATTCAAATCAATTAGCAAGATCTTTTAAAGCAACGAAGCATTTAAGTAACGTGGAATACCAACTTAAACAGGCAACCATACGCACTACAGAATAAGTAATTGGCTTTCGCACAAAACACAAAACCTAAAACAACCCAAAAATGGCAATAGGCAATGGCAATAACGAAAAAAATGAGTATTCCCATAACATTAAGCCAAAACATAGTGGCTGTTAAAATTAACTAGTACAACAAGGAACTTCTGTGCATTAACTGCTATATACCACCGAATCAAGCAGTAAATCTAACTTAAATGGTGTTTGTGTTTTGTTTTGTTGTGTTTAATGGCGCATAAGCGGCTAAGGCTATCATGCGCCAAGAACAAGGTTTAGTAAAATTGGCTCGAGAAAAGTTTGAAGACAAAGTGTATAAAAACGGTGGTGTAAAGGGCCTAAAAGTTATTTTTATTCCCTGGCTCATTAAATACAAACACTTTAGAAATGGCTGTTTGCAGAAGCTTTTAAAAGTTGGTTAACCTCCGTGGACATCCTTGGCTTGCCAAGGATCTCGAGGCCACCAACTACTCAGATAAAAACCTCAGCATCCTTCTCAGGACTGAGAAAGTGGTTGAGGTGTATCGTTTTAAGTAGAGAAGCACAGGGTAAGAACATTACAGGTTTTGAAGAACACCGGCTTCCCTTAAAAAGCTAAAAACATCAAGCATACTAACGGGTGCATGTTCAGCTAAAATCAATGCTGGATGAAATGGAATATGTTCTTTGTAAAATGTAGCAAAATATTTTTTCCTTACTGATTCAAGTTTTGTGCATGATAGTAGTATGTGGTTTACGGTAAGTTCATGTCCGCATTGCTCGCAAACAGGTTTGTCTTTCTTTGTTAGCAGGAAGTTGTGTGTGAGATGTGTGTGTCCAATACGGAGACGGCATAAAATAACTTCGATGAATCGTTTTTGGTGTGAGCATGATTTTCATTTGCCTAGGATGGGTTTTACTAAATGTAGCTTATTATTTCTTTCGATGTTCCATTGCGACTGCCATTTATTCCTTAATTTGCACTGCACCAACCTCATACCATCTTTGTAAGGAATGTACACTTTCTTTATTTCTTTGTTCCGAGCTTTTCCAGCACATTCATCTGCCCTCTCATTGCCATTGATTCCAATGTGACTGGGAACCCAGCAAACTTTTATGTCTTGTCCCTGTATTGTAGCACTTCTTATGTTGTGTATGATATCACCAATTAGTGGTGTCACTGCATTTCTATGGTGAAGTGAGGTTAGTATGCTCAGAGAATCAGTGTAAATGATACTGTTCTGAATGTTCTCATTTATTATTTTTTCTACAGCTAGCAAGACAGCGTAACACTCGGCGGTGAAAATGGATGCACACTCAGGTAGCCGTACTATTTTTTCCCAATTATTATGAACTACAGCACTTCCCACGTAGTGCGCCGATTTTGATCCATCGGTATAAAACGCTTCGTATTCTCTGTATTTTTCGTTTAGTGCTAAATACTCTTGTAATATCTGTTCATGCGGTGTATGTTTCTTCTGAAATTGTGTTAATGTGAAGTCGCACACAGATGGTAGACAGTACCAAGGCGGGAGTGGATCACGTTTGCGGGCAATATTAGGCAATGTGTCCATTATATCTAGTTCTTGGCATTTCTCTTCAAAGCGGAGAAGAAGTGGCCTGATTGCGAGGGGTCTGTTGGTAAATAGTGTTCGGGATGGGCACTTTGTAACGAGTGGGTAACAGATGTGTTTAGGCTGGGAACGGATCTTTAAAATGTATGAGCATGTGAGCGTTGTTCTTCTGTCTGCAAGTGGTGGTTCATTGGTTTCTACGTACAGGCTTTTTATTGGTGACGTCCTGTATGCACCAGTTGAAAGGCGCAATCCCAAATTGTGAACAGGATCCAGTCGCTTCAAGAACGATGGCCTTGCTGATCCATACACTATGCAACCATAATCTAGAATGGAACGTACTACAGAGCGATAAATGTGTAGAAGGCATACCCGATCAGAACCCCAGTGTTTGCGTGAAAGGACTTTCAGTATGTTCAGTGCTAGCGACGCCTTCTTTTTCAGTGCGTTTATGTGAGGCAGGAAAGTAAGCTTTTTATCGAAGGTTATGCCTAGAAATTTGTGTTCCTTTTTTAAAGGTAGTTCGGTTTGGTTTAGGTGTAATGTGGGATCTGTGTGCAAGCCTCGTTTGAGTGAAAAAAGTAAGGCTACTGTTTTCTGTGTTGAGAACTGGAAACCATTCTTGTCTGCCCATGTTGCCATTTTGTTGATTGTAAGCTGTACCTGTCGTTCGCATGTGGATATATTGGAAGATGTGCACGCTATCTGAAGATCATCAACATACATGGAGTACATAATGGACCTTGGGATTATTTTTCTAATAGAATTCATTTTTACAACGAAGAGAGTTGTGCTTAAAATGCACCCTTGAGGAACTCCATTTTCCTGAATGAAGTCCCTCGAAAGGGTCGAGCATAGGCGGACATTAAATGAGCGGTTAGACAAAAAGTCTTTAATGCAGTTGAGCATTCTGCCACGGATGCCGAGCTCAGCTAAGTCCTGGAGAATCCCGAACCTCCAGGTTGTATCATATGCTTTTTCTAAATAAAAAAAGACGCTAAGACAGTGTTGTTTGTGTATAAAAGCTTCCCTGACAGTATTTTCAAGGCGGACTAAGTGATCTGTAGTGGAGCATCCTTTTTTAAATCCACACTGATGGATATCAAGCAGTTCACAGGATTGAAGAACAAAGGTTAGTCTTATATTTAGGACACTTTCGAAGGATTTGGCGAGGCAACTGGTTAAGGCTATGGGTCTATAACTGCTAGGAGAGGTTGGGGGTTTACTAGGTTTTATAAACGGTATAATAATAGCTTTCTTCCAGGCTTCAGGTATTTTCCCTGACATCCAAACTGTGTTGAAGAATCTTAAAAGTGCTTCTATGGCAGGCTCAGAAAGATGTGCAAGCATTTCATAATGTATATGGTCGGGTCCTGGAGCAGTTTTTTTTCCGGCAGACAGTACTCTGTTGATTTCTTGGAGGGTAATTAGACTATTGTATTTTTCATTTGCACCTCCAGTTGTTGGCAGCCTCTGTTTTTCAGCTGTATTTTTGTATTTTAAAAAGGACTGCGTGTAGTGTGATGAACTTGAAACTGCAGTGAAATGTTCCCCCAATATGTCTGCCTGTTCCTCTATGCTTGTTTGTGTGCCAGGTGTTGTTATAAGCGGAATTGTGAATGGTGAAAAGCTACCGTTTAATTTCCGAACCTGCTCCCACATTTTTTTAGATGGGATCTGACTGTTGATAGATGAAACATAATTCTGCCATGAAGCTTTCTCGGCACTGCGACGGACGTACCGAGCTTTAGCTTTTGCTTTTTTAAAAATTAAGAGATTTTCATGTGTCGGATACCTACGGAATTTGCCCCAAGCTCTGTTTTGTTGTTTTTTAGCTTCTTTACATTCTTTTGTCCACCATACTTTATGGTTTTGTCGCGTCACTCCTGACGACTGAGGAATAGCTGCGAGTGCGGCAGTTATGATACAATTAGTAAACTTTTCGTTTATCTGGTCGATAGTAAGATTTTCTAAAATTATATTTTCTAAAGTTGCCTTTGCTCTAAAAAGTGACCAGTCGGCGAGGTGGAGCTTCCAGCGACGTGGCCTTGTAGGGATTATTTCCGGTGGGGATGTTAAAGTGATTAGTACAGGGAGGTGATCGCTGCCATATGGATTGTCAATGACGTCCCAGTTAAAATCGTTAAAAACAGAAGGTGAACTAAACGACAAATCTAAAAAGGTCATTTTCCCTGAGGTAGGGGAGCAGTATGTGGCTTTTTCTGTATTTAAAAGACATACATTATTTGTGAGGATAAAATCTTCAATTATTTGACCCCTAGAGTCACGGTGCTCGCTTCCCCAAAAAGTGGAGTGAGCGTTAAAGTCCCCAACTACTAGATACGGTTCTGGAAGTTCATTGACAAGTTCTTGTAAATCGTGGACTGTTAATGTAAAGTGTGGAGGAATATATACAGAACAGATAGAAATTGTTTTATGGCTGACGACACTGACCGCAACAGCTTCAAGCTTTGTTTTGAGTGTGATTTCTCGAGCAGGGACGCCGCTTTGCACGACAATCGCGACGCCTCCAGAGAGTCTATTTGCCTGCTCACGATCGCGTCTAAAAGTTTTATAGTGTTTCAGGATATTTGCATGTTGTGGACCAAGATTGGTCTCCTGAAGACATAAAGCTACGGGCGAGATTGACCCTAGAATATCTTTTATGTCATTGTAGTTCCTCAACATTCCTCTACAGTTCCACTGAACTAGAAAAGCCATATTTATGTTTGGGATAGGAGTGATTGAGAGTTTACTTATTTTCTGGGGCCGTTATGACGGTCCTGTCTTTTTTTCGCTCAAGAAAGCTGTTCCGCCGCTGTAGAGCAGGCGGGCTGGGAGTTTGGTCCATCACCTCGGAAGAGGTGCTGGACGACCGCGAAGAAGCCGCGGGTGGGTGAGTGTCAGGCCTCCCCCGACGAGGGGAAGTCCTGCGGGATGCTGACCTGTGGGCCGGCACTCCCTGGCTTGTAGTTGGCAGAGCAGCCTTCGCTGTCCCTGCCTGGGGCGTGGGTGGCCCTGCCACAGGCGCAGTAGAACTGGCCTCGGCAGGTGCCGGAGCGCTGTGTGGTGCTAGGCCCCCGCGCACCACATCAGTGAAGTTAGGTTTCGCTGTGAAGGAGAATGTGTTGGTAAGCGCAAAACGCCTCCTCGCTTCTTTGAATGAAATGTTTTCTTTGGTCTTAATGGTGATGATTTCTTTTTCCTTTTTCCAGGACGGACACGCCCTGGAGTGTAGCGTGGTCGCCTTCGCAGTTTGCGCAGCGTAGTGCTGCGTCGCATTCCTCAGACTGGTGGTCCTTTGATGCGCATTTCGCGCAGGTTTTGCGGCCGCGGCAGCTCTGTGAGCCATGGCCAAACTTCTGGCAATTGAAACAGCGACGGGGATTGGGTATGTAATGCCTTACGTTGACTTTCAAGTATCCGACATCTATTGTTTCGGGCAAGCTGCTGGTGTTAAATGTGAGCACCATGTGTTTGGTGTCTATTTCCTTGTTATCTTTGCGGATTTTGATTCTGTGGACATCTATTACATTTTGTTCGGATAGTCCTTGAAGCATTTCAGTTTCTGTTAGGTGGATAAAGTCAGCCTCTGAGATTACGCCTTTGACTGTGTTGAGGAATCGGTGGGGAGTCACGGAGACAGAGATGTCCCCTATGGAAGCATTGTTTGAGAGTTTCGAGCATTGGATGCTCTCACGGAGTTCGAGGAGTAGGTCGCCGCTGGACATTTTGGATACCTTGTAGCCAGGCCCTAAGGTATCTGTTAAACATTTGGTTACAAGAAATGGGGATATTATTCGAGCTTGCTTTTAGTCACTGTTGCTATGTATCACATGAAACTTTGTGAATGTAGGTTTCTTTTTCAAAAAAAAGTCTGCTGCCTCGTTCCGCACTCTTTTCAGAGAGCGATCTAGTTTGGAAAGGGGGGGAGCCATAAAAAATTTGATGTTTTGCGGTCATGGTGCCAGCCACCCACCATGGAGTCCAACAAGGGGACGCGACAGGAACTTGAAAGCAAGTCCTGCCTACGCCAGCTGTACACCTTAACTATAACCTAATATGACTCAACTCAGGGTAGTTGGTCACACACGGTTAACCCTTGCCGCCAGGAAAAAGAGGAAAAAACGAAGAAGAGAGGAGGATACAGGAAAGTTGTAAGAAAGGGAATAGGAAAGTGAAAGATAGAGGGGAGGACAGGAAAAGGCGACTGCCGATTTCCTCCGGTTGGGTCAGGCCGGAGGTGCCGTCTGCAGGAAGCTGGGGCCAAAGTGGTGTGTTGCCTCCGCCGAGGGGCCTTAAGGGTCCAAACGCTTGGCATCGTCTCAACCACCAGGATCCCCTTTTCCCCGGACACGGCGATGCCACACACGGCTAAGCGCGGATGCTCGGGTCCGTGGTGACGCATTGTTCACCATCATGCCCCTGCGGGGATGTCCCAGCGGATGCTCGGGTTAACCCCGTGGTGTCGCCACTCACCAACGTCTGCATGCTGCAGACGCCTCCCTGCGGGGACTAACTTAAATGGAAATAGGAGAATCAAAAAATACCCTTCAGATCATGTCTGAATCGCACGAGATTTTAAAGCGAAAAATTCTACTTGGGGAGGAAAACAGATGAAAAGGCACACAGGTGGCTGATTGGAGGTCAATAGCAATACTTAGTTTGAAGACTATGCACAGTGTGACAGTGCACTGATTACCTGTGCAGGACAGACGGATCTGGAGATTGTTTCCAGAGTTCATCCTGAAGAAGAAGAGTGCGACGAAGAAGAGGCAACTGCAGAGGCAGCCTATAACTCTGTAGCTGAGGCTGTAGTATGCACTGAAAAGTTGAGAGACTTTGTGTCTCAAGAGCAAGCTGTGCCAGAAGAAGTGTACAAAAACACTGACTCTTTGGCCAGTTTTGTTACTTCCTGTGCTTTAAAAGTACAAGTGCACAAGAAGATTACAGATTTTTTTTCAAAGTGACAAAGCCAGCATTATAACTGTTATGCACCCTGTACATAGTGATATGCATAAATTCCATTTCACACTTTTAACACTATAGATGACATGTCTTAAGGCTGAGTTTTATGTGCGCGAAAACTCACGCGAACGCGACGGTGACACGTCGCGCGAAGACTTCGCGCGAACAGAAATGTATGCGTTGCTTGGCTCGTCACTCGGATCTGCCGAAATAGAAAATTTTGCTCGGTCACCCAGAAGTGCATGCGCGATCAGCCGATAGCATGAACGCTCAGCGTACGTCACTGCCGGTCATTTCACGTGTTCTTTTTTGTTTTGAAGCGTTGTATCGCGATCGCCACGTATCCGCGCTTCCTACAAAACGATGGCGAACCAAAACTTCAGTGAGCGTCTTATTGACGCCGTCGAGTGCGAGTAGGTCCTTTAGGACTTGCAGCACAGGTACTACAAACATTGCGGCCATTCTGAAGCAGCTTGGCGCCGAGTTGCAGAAGCTGTCGGTGCATCAGGTGAGCAGTTTACTTGTAAACAATTTCATTGAGTTGGTTTCATTGACTGCTTACTGCTTCCGTACGCAGGCTGGATATTTACGAAGTGAAGGCGCTCATTTATGTCTCATGCATGTGGTGTTAGCTGTCGTTGAGCGATCGTTATCGTTCGCTAGAAAATTCGCGCTGCCGCGTCGCAGATTTGCCCGACAAGGAAAGCATGCATAGAGAACTAGAATTATACTATTTCACAGAAATACGGTACAGGCTTTTATCTTGTGGCGGGTTTAACGGTATGTGCTCTTTGTGCTTTCGCAGTTCCAGAGGTCAAAGCCCGATGGAAAAACCTGGGGTACACGTTCCGCCGCGTGCTTAAAAATCGCGTCCGGGCAAGAAAGAGTGGGGCTGGGGTGGACGACGAAGAAGAAGATACCACCTGGCTCTACTATGAGCGGTTGTGTTTCCTTCGGGACACGATGCTCGGCAGGCCCTAATTCAATTCCCCATGATTTCAGCACATTTATTTCACTTTAAGAGCAAAAATATATACCAACAGTATGTGCAGTCTGCCAATGCTAAAAGTTGTGCCAAATGAATTCTATTTGTGTTTACTGTCTGAAATAAATCAAACAGACTGTCCATGGTATTCAAGTGCATTCAAACTTGCAAAGGCACCACTTACCTCTTTGCAAGTGGAGTTTACACTCATCTTTTACACCACTGCAGAACCACAGGCTGTGAACCGTTCTCTCGACCAGACAGGGGCTTCATGCAGAAAAACTGTTTCGTCTAAACCGCGTAGCCATGAAGGCGCTCCCAAACCATCAGCAACTCCTGAAATCCAAGGAACCGTTGATTCCATAGGAAATGGGACAGTAGGGACTGACTCGAAGACCTGCTTCAGCTTGATGGGAGGAATTCACTAAGGTTGATCGAGAAACACGTACTGCAGAGCAGAAAAGCGATCAACGGTTAAGACATCTAAGCAATCACATGAGGGAGGTAGTCGCCAGAAAGATCATCAGCTTTTACGCAAAGTCATTGCTTAACTACCAGAACTACCGTGCCTCAAAGGGACACGTATATGAGCAACTCCTAGTGCCGGATAAGTACCGGTGGCAGCTTCTACATACAGCTGCTGCATGGAAATGCTTGAGCAGGCCACCTGGGCATAAAGATAATGAAAGCTAGATTAGCATTCGAATATTACTGGCCTGGCTGCTGGAAAGAAGTTGAACAGCCTGTTAGATCTTGCGACACCTGCCAGCGGGTTGGCAAGTGCCCATGACACTTGTTCCCATCATTACACAGCCCTTTCGGCGTCTTATGATATTGTTGGCCAACTGGCGTCGTCCAGCTTTGGTTGCCGCTACAATCTTACCACACTGTGCGTAGACACCAAATTTGCCGACGCCGTTCTCTTCAAGGAGCTAAGTTCTGCAATGCATTGTAGACACCCTTTTGTCAGTTTTCTCATGGGTGGGTTTCTCCACAGAGATATAGAGTGATAACGGGAGCGTCTTTACAAGCTGCTTGACAACGTTCTGTGAACAATGTGGAATTAGGATAATCTGGAGTTCCATTCACCACCCTCAGACAAATCCAGTCGAGCGCATGCACTCAGTGCTAAAGCGGATTCTTGGGTCTCTGTGTTTTGAACGTAAGGGAGGTTGGGAAGGCTGCATTCCAGCAGCACTCTGCGATGAGATCCGTTACCCACGAAAGAGCGGGATTTAGCCCCACTGAAATCGTTTACGAGCAAGACTTGAGGACTCGCCCCACTGCGTATGCTGAGGGAGGAAACATGGGAGGGTTACGGAGAGGATCTCTTGTGTAGAAGAGTATATTCTAAAGCTACTGGAACGATGGGAAAACGGACTTCGCGGAACAAAATGCAAGAGCAGCATAGTCACTGTCTAAATTGTACTAAGACAAATCGGCACGTAAATGCGTAAACGCATCTTTCAAACTGGCAGCCAGGTAATGCTGCTGCGCTCATCCAAAAGGAACAAGCTTGCATAAGGTGCAATGGGAAGGGCCAGCTAAGGTGGTGTCCAAGCTTTCGGACACCAACCACGAAGTAAAATTCAAGAAGAAACACTATCGGATAATCCAAAGTAATCTGATGAGGCCATTCGCGCAGCGTCAGGCACTGGTAAACATGATGGCACGCATGCCAGAGGGAGAGATTTCAGACATACCCTGTTTCACAGACGAGGACAAGCAAGCAGCAAATGAGCTGCTAGAGTTAATCGACAGAACCACGCCTGATGGAAAGTCAGTGAGAATACACGAACAAAGTCGTGTAGGACTTTGAGTTGGCGTTTTCTAAAAAGTCAGGAAAAACGAGACTGATCAAACGCATTCAGCTGGCCAGCGAACAGCTGATCAGGAGCAATACCATACCGTCTCTCTCCAAGGCGAAAAGAAATCGTTGAGACTGAGACCCACCACAAGCGTGAACTTGGCGTCAGAGTGACCTGTTAAAGACACGTCACCAGTCATTACTGTAGAGGTTTGGGGCAAGGATCAGAGGCCTTGCGTTGACTACCGAAGGCTGAGCTCAGTCGCAGTGGACCAGACCTACCCAATACCAATACAAAACATTGAGGCGAGGGCTGAAACAGCCATTAAATCAAGGCACATATTCACACTGGATTTGGATCGTGATTACCAGCAGGTGCCACTCACTGAGCACACCAGCCGGTACGCAGCATTCCTGTCTCCTGCCGGCACGTTTCATAGTGAGATAGTGCATAACACTCGTTCTTCTTTTGTGGGTGGTTATTCTTTTGTACTTTTATGCGTTTCTGGCTCTCTCTGAGCTACAGGCATATGCTGCGACAGTAAAAAAAACCACGTGCAAACTTTTCTTGAAGAGCGTAGCTTCGTAGGCAAAGACAAGGGCTCAAAGTCCTGTGTGCGACCAGATAGCAACATAATATGAGTGAATTGGTGCATTAAAGGGACAGTGAGGAGAGCTCTGTCAATACTTTTGCTTAGCAAAATCCGATAGTTAGGCATTTCACGACATTGTTGCCTCTTGATCGAGAGTGAAAAATGGATTCAGTTCTAAGATATTTGGATTTGAAATTGAAAAAGTTTATCCCGACGCTCTGAATCAAACTCGGGACTCTCTAATCACGACATAGGACAAAGTGACGTGAAACGTGACGTGACACATGACGTAAACGCAGACTCCGTGATTTCTGGCGGCTGGTGGTGCGATCTAGCAGGCGAAATGAAAGCTATCGCCAGCCGTACATTGAAACGTATCTATCGGCTGTCGCTATCGTCACTTCGTTTTTTTTAAGTTTACACCGGCGTTTTGCCAGCGTTACAGTGGATCTCGCTCCCAAACCAGACAACGAAGTCCTCGCAAAGAACTCCTCCGGCCTGCACTTCAGTGACTTCAGCCCCACAGAGCGTGCAATGCTTTTGAGGGCTGATATCAAGGATGTCCAAGCACCAAGGAGCCGGCATTGTTGGCAGCAAGTGCAGCAGCAATCATCGCCGAGCCATCGTCACGACTGATCAGTAGAGACTGGTATGTGCGGACACATATGAATTCTGTAATAGCCTTCGTACATCGTAGTGCTGCCCAGCGTCTTGATAACATCGAGGCCCGTGCAACTATAGCTAGCCATAGGCATTTTCCTCTTCCTTCTCCAAAGCGTGCGACTGCGAAGTGCATGAAAAGAACGTTTAAAAGCTGGCAGCTGCTATGACGCCTACCGCCACGAGGAACTGTGATAATAAATCCTTTTATTCATTTACCGGCTGAACGATATGCAAAATTTGCATTGCCAGTGCAGATAAGCGTACAAAGTCAGCTTTTTCTTTTGCGGTTGTTTCTGGTGCAGTAGTGGACAGTGTACAGTACAAGTTCTGTCGAACTTTGAGGAGCTGGAGTGTGTGTACTGCCGTGAGATGGACCATGTAGTTGCGGCTCGGCCGGAGGGCTGTATCACGGAGCCCCCGGAATTCAGCCTGCTATGCCTCAACATCGGCGTGGTCCATGTTGCTTACTACGAGCAATGCGCACAGCAGGAAACTATGAGCGACGAAATCTGAGTTGGCACTTCAGATGCGGCAACAAAAAGATACTGCTTATACTTTTTCCTCTTCGGCATTTCCACACGTACCTATAAAAATAAACGGCTGATTCACAAGGACACACTGTGGTCCCTGTACTGTGGTTACAGAGAGCACAGCAAAGTGCTAACTGCATGCAAGTGGAAGAAGTCCAATTATGGTAGAGGTGACGGCTGATAAGAAGAACGAAAGGGGAAGTGGCGTTGGAGGTAGGGTTATATACAGGCGGTAGAGAGGGCGATGAAGTGCGAGTCATTTTTTAATTAGGGCTGGTAGAGTCACTCGATAAACTTTTATGGTGGTTGTCACCGCCACACGTACGACCGCGGCCGCAAGAGGCAGCACGTTTGTTCCTACCGCAGTCGGCCACTTCCAGCCTGTCGCCATTTAGTACTGTTGCGAAAAGCCTTTCCAATGCGACTTATGTCAAAAGAAATTTAGTTACAATAGAAGTTTGAAGCAGCACAAACAGAAAATTCACAAACAATAGCAGTGGTTCACGATGCCCTTAGTTAAAGAGTTCTGCTAGGCGCCACTTTGTATGCCAGCTAACGAGATTATTTTTTTTCTTACCTTTCTCCTTAAGATTAGGGGATTGATTCCTTTTGACACAATACACGGCCATTCGCTTAGAGTTCATGTACTATCGTGCGCAAAAGTGGAGAGACCACGGCTTCGACGACAGGAACGGCTCCGGGGCCGCACCGCGGCACTGCTATCTCGCGCTGCGCGCTTGCTGCGAGATTGCCTCGCGTGACGCAAAAGTTTTCCCTCGCTCTCGGGCTGGTGCTTACCATGACTGACAAATTTCTAGTGCGACGTTTGGCTCTTCTTATTTGGCAACCGTTATTTCTAGGCACCGCGATTGCTCTGGATTTATTTCTACTGGTAAAATAACGCAGTCACGCTGAAAATGATGAAGCAACGACGTTCGCGGGTCATGGAGTGTACAGGTGCCTCGACCAGCCGTGGCAGTGCAGATGAACAGCCGCCTTCAAAAAAAAAGAAGGTAAATCTGCCCATTAATGTCGACGTTTAGTAGTAACCCTTTCTGCTTTCTTTTTCTGCGTTGCAAGGGGCCACATAACGTCAGCACATGCAAGCAAAGGGTGCAATTTTTAGGTCTGTGAGATGACGTGTGAAGTGGAATCCTGTATAATCTGTATGAGCACTACTGCCGAACTGTACATAGAGGGGGCCGGGCTTTGTCAAGCCGCAGTTATGCAGCTTTTACCCGTCACCCCCTTTTCTCCTTGAGAGAGAAAATAAAGACGACTTGATTTGATAATCATCACTGTGATCAGTTGTCTATTGCTACAGATTGTAACACATAAAGGTTGTTGGCTGCAAGATAGAATTATGAGCATCAGAATTCTTTGCCATTGCTAGCGATTTTGTGCCTGCTTTTATTTTTCAAGTGCACATGTTTTCATGTAAACAGTACCTCGTCCGGACACTCTCGGGGCACCTGTGACTATGAGAAGTATTACTTCAGTGGCGATTCTTCCATATCGTGACTGCTCTTGCAACAAGTGCTTAAAATCTCCAGTGAGTTGGCCAATGTGTTAGAAAAACAACATCGTATTATGCCAACAGTGCTTCTGACTCAAGGGCGAGTTATGGTGCAGCAGGGAGGAGAGCACGCAAGGTCGGAGTTTTTTTTTTTTTTGTGACATCCCGAGCAAACACTGATTTACACGTAATTTATAGGGAAGAAGGCATGCCCGAGGAGCCACTTCAGGAGGAGAGGCAAGCCGAACAAACTCTGAGTAGGAAACGGCGCCGCAGGTACAAGCCAGTGGAGTCACTGCTGCAGTTAATGGAAGATGCAGAGGCTGCGAAAGAGAGGCGCCACGCGGAGAGGATGGCCCTACTGTGGGAATTGATAAGTTCCCTGAAAGATAAGTCTCCGTAATGCTGTTGTTGATTTGTTGCATAGTGTTGTGCTGCTTTATAGCTCTGTTATTATAATGCGTGGCTTTGTTCGATCTGCGGATGAAAGTAGTATGTAACTTAAGCAATTCGAAAGATACGGGAAGTGCCTGAAGCTCTTCAGGAATGCTGGAATGCCGTACTACGGCAACCTTAGTTTAAAGAAGGCTTAGTGTGATTTCCTACGAAGGTACGTATACAGTACACTGCTTGGAACTTGCTTTTAAGACAATGCAGCATGGTCATATAACATTCGTTCGTTGGAGAGTGGGAGCAGTAAGCGCGAGACGATGGCTTCCACAAGTGTGCTGTTCTCACACTTTCGGGAGCTTACATCACACAGCTGCGGGAGCCCTCAACTCGCGCGGCTAATTCCCACTCCTCTTCAAAGTTGCGGGACGGAGTATTTCCACATCTTGTTAATTTTTAAGGCACCGCTAAGTTCACTGTGCCTATATAAAGTGCGACAACGCGCGAAAGGCAGACCATAGGAAGCACGTGCAGTTCGCAGCCATTCGCAACGGAAGCTTTGCGGCTTTCTGTACACAGACGCGTACAGTGCTAAATAAAGAACAGATACACTGTCAAATATGGTGTGGAAAAGTGAGTTGTGATTGCCTTATACTTATTGAGGTGTTTGTTAAAGTGCATTGTCTGTTATACTTGCAGCATTAAACACTTCTATTAATTGGTTCCAATGTTTTTACTTGGGCTACTGCATTGTGCCACTTGTTTCACCTGACCGATGTTTGTCGCTTTCTTTTTTTTTTCAGAAATCCTGTGGGTGGGAAGGTTATGGATGTTTGTCCCAAGCTTGCCACATATTAATTCAGATTTAAGGAATTTTACGAATATAACCCATTACTCAGCTGGTGTATCATCAACCACAATAAAATATGCCTGCCATGCATCAAATTGTTTTTCATTTATTGCATCGCCGAAGTGAAAAAAGCATGCATGCATGCACAATATATGCGAATATTTGAGAAAGATCCGCCAACGGACGTACTCAACTGGATGTCCGTTGGCGGGCACACCGTATACCTTTGCCTTGTTATCGGAGGGCCAACAGACGTCCACCGCCTATTTGCGGATGTTCAGCGGACGTACGGAACATCCGAAACGGACCTCTGTCGGCAGTTTGAAGGATATCGGAGGTTGCTTGGGGGTGTTCTTGTCACTTGTCTATTTAAATTTCCAGTATGAAGTCCTGATGCGCAAGGCGGTCCTCCGAACAGTGCAAAAGCAGCACGGCGAGTTGCTCACGGGAATCTGGAGCCGGATACCTAAAGAAACTGTGCCTGAGAGCAGTGAAGTTCTGAGGAACCAGTTCGATGACGTCGTACAAGTAAAAAATTTCGACAGAAGCCTTCATTCTTCCACCAGGGATGCTCTGGTAAAAAAAAAACTGCTGTTCATTAGCTTTATCAATACTCCAAGTGGCATGGTTTTGTGATCCTGGTTTGTGTTCATGCAGATACGCCAATTCCACCAAATAGGTGGTTCCCCACCGGAGTCTTGTACACGTCACGTGCCGAGAGCCTTCATGACTGACAATCTCGCTACACTCTTCAAGTACATGTCAACTTTTTATTACCTCAAATCAAAGTTATTAGGAAGATTTAGAGCTTTTCCTTTAAGCTATGCCATATTTAGACTCTGTAAGTGGCCTGCTTTTTCTTTTGTAAACAAAAGTTGATGGCACTATTACGGCAGTTTAGCATGACAGTGTGCACCGTTTGGTGTGCAGACACAAAAGATTGGCAGCCAGAAGCACATATTGTTGTTTAGAAGGGCGAACCATGGCAAGTCTCCTGAAGTTATCGGGCAACCACAGTGATGCGGGTCATTCCAGAAATGCTTCTGGAGTATGTCTTCATTTTCCACTTGTCTTAGACACCCTGATGCAGCTGTCTGGCACTACAACTATCAGGTTTTTGAGGCTGAAGCCACTTTAATTCTCTGTCTCCACATGGTGCAACACCTCCTGACCAGCAGCATCCGGAGTTCATAGTTGGCTTTCTCATTATTCAGAAGGGTGTGCATGTAACCTGTCGTGTAAGCCGTGTGTGTGCAGACTACCTTATACACATGCATGCGCAATCTTTTACCAGTGGTCATCATGTGGACATAGCTGCTGCCAAGATTTTCCATTTTTGGTCGTTACCAGCAGTCACTGTAAGAGCTCTTGGAGCATTTCCCAATGTGGATGAGTTGAAATGATCCATTTTTTTTAAAGCAAGTAATTCAAGGCACAAGCAAAATTCTTGGCAGCAACCAGAGAATTTTTTCCAGATCTTCTCTTCTGTTTGCAGAATTTTTGAAACTGTGCAAGTTTAGGTGGCCACTAGCAGGACCTTAGCTACATTTATTGCCTTTTCATCTGTATTCTATCTTTTCAGTCTACTTGAAGGCTGAATCAGCTGCACTTATCCATCTCCATTCCATTTCTTTGTGAGCACATTAATTAGTCCAGGGCTTCATTTCTTGTTGTTTCTGAGCATATTTGAACGCCCAGCATTGCTGTGTGGCTGTTTCTGAATGTACAGCCATGAAGCAGACATGCTTGGCATGCTCATTAATTTTCATGTGGCCTTTGGTAGCTGCCAAATGCAGTGAATTCGTGGTTGAGACTGCCATCAGGGATTGGCTTCGCCATGCTCCTGCTAGCATCAAGATGGATTCCTATGCTGTTTTTCTATGCTTCAAAATTTTAATTGTGTATTATCATTTTATTGCCAATGCTTTTGTTGCCCAGCGGAGTGGCCTACGCACAGCTGAACAGTGAACCTACTAACTTCAAGCCAAAACAAGAGCTGCAAGGCCTCGTCGCTTTTGTTGCCGATTGGAGTGGCCCATGTAAGGCTGTACTGTGAGGACCTGCTGACTTCAAGCTCACAAGCAAGAGATGCGAAGGGGTCTTTACGGGACGGAATATTTTTTTAAAAGTTATAAATGCGTGAAAAAACAAACTGGAAACAGTATGCAAGCAAAAGCTTGTAGACAGACTAGAAACAGGAGTTGTCACAAAAAAATCTAGTATGACAATTCAAATCACAGTGAATGGGCTGACAGAGACTAAGAAGAAAATGTTCACCGAGTAAGCTGATAATTGAATATCCACCAACAGGCTAAAGGTGTTAATGAAGTGTTATGCCAGATTTTTTGTGACCTCTACAAGTTCCTGCTTGCATATTGATGCATGCGTGTGCTCTTCAGCAACCCAATGGGCATTTGAACTCTCTTGGACATCCCACGGACGTCCATGGGATGTTCAGTGCCCATTGGGAAGTTATTCGACGCCTCAGTGAGAAGAGGAGTGTGAGCCAAGCAAGGTCATGTTCACTGGATGCGCCAGTTAAACTGTCTGGACAGCGCTGTGACGGATCAGCTGTGCCTCCAGGATTTGAAGGTATACAGCACTCCATGCTGGAAATGAAGGACACAGTGTTGAAACTCGGCATGACAACTGTGTTCGCTTGAAAAATGGTCACATTGTTTTAATAACATTTTTTTTGTGTTCATCAGGAAGTATTTACATCTGTGGACATTTTTTCACAACTTTAGGCAACCTTTTTCTGAGCCCTCTGCCGTCATCAGAATTGATGATTGTCTCTGCAAAAGGAGTTTCACAGAATACTTCAGTATGGAATGTAGATGACATTCAGCATTAGTGTGTGTGCCTCCCAAATGGACCAAATTCATATGCAGTTTTCTCTCTTCTGCACATGTGCAAAGGTACCTAAATCTGAAGAGGATATCTGGAAAAGGTAGGCATTTATTACAAATATATTTTAAAGCAGCGGTAATGTGTAAGAATTGTGGCTTTGTTGATAACATTCAGTGCTTTAGCATCTTATTTGTACTTTTGGCGTGGGGGTTTCAAGATTTGTGTTTTTTAATGTCTGCTTTCAGGTTCTAAAATGTTCAGCATTGTGCATTTTCAAGATGTGGATGAAGTTTCTGTTGTTCCGTCTATGTGGATAATTGCAGAAAACACTGTTGTGCGGCCATAGTACAAAAATTCGAGCAGGATTAACGAGGCAATACAGAACAATGAGAAACCATCTGACCATTGGAAGAAGTACAGATGTAGAGTGTTGTGGACTTGTGGTAAGCAGTATTTGAAATACTTGTAAGCATCATTACGTACCTTAGTTACACTCTCAAAATGGGATTCTTCTTATGCCTGTAGCCTAGCCTGAAATATTCTCAGGTTGAAGCCTGTTTTACAAACAAGGTATGCTCGGCGGAAAGATGGTGCTCCTATTTTTGGCGAAATCAGGTTTATTCTTGCCAGCAACGACAACCACTTTTCCTAGTTAAGAACCGTCCACTCAAGATAAGAAGAGCTTGCTATTCACTTTTACTACATTGTAAGCAGTGACGGGCCTTTCAAATGCACAAACTTAAAAGCCTCTTTGATTGGACTCAATTGGCACAGTATGAATTCTTCCTGTTGCTGTGTTGAAGAAAGCTCTAATAGATTTTGCTTGATTTCACGTCTTTGAGAGGCGGATTGGTCTCACGACAGTACACTGCGAGCCGGCTACCACATGTGGACAATGAAGCAATAGAAACTACTACACAGAATCTGCTCGACTGTGGTATTCAGTCACTTGAACACCTTAAATATGTAGTGGAAGATGACCTAATGTTTCCGAATGTGTTCAGAATGTTCAGAATGTGTGAAAAGTTCCATATAGCCACTCCCCCGCTGTACAAGTGTCCATTCCACAAGAAAGTGAGGCTTCCGTGAGCATGCTGTACCAAGATTTTGACATTCCAAGGGACTCATTTCCTTCCCAACTCATTAGAGCACGTCAAGAGGGCAGGCACCCACTCAAAATTGACCCCAATAAAGTGGTGAGGACAGTAAGTAACAAGGTGCTCGCCTGCTATCAGAAGCCTGGCCACAATGTGCTGCGAGCCATAGCAAGTGACTTTGTTGGGAATGATACCGTCAATGCTACTGAACTAGAAACACTTCTTCGGAAGCAGGAAAATTGCGTTAATAACAAATGATGCACACTTCTGAGTGTATGAGGCGATGTATTCCAGATGATGATGAAGATTCGACTACAAAAAAGCCACAACTGCAAAAGGATTCTTACGGCTGAGTAGCCTGGCAACCTGATCTGCTATACAGAAACGGCTGAAATGCAAGATAAAAAAACAGAATAGCTGCAAGCCCAATTCAGGTTAGCTTCCCAAAACAACTCTCGAGTCACCTAGCTAATGGCTGAAACATATCTCTCACAGAGGCAGGTGATCAACACCGGCAGAAGTGCACTGATCATGAAGGAGTATTGGCCTTTCCGCTTCAAACACATATGATTGCATGTCAATATAGTGCTGGGGTTCAGTGCCTCGAAGACTTTCAAAGACCAGGTGAAGATCACAGAGCGACAGGTCTCCACAGCGTGTTGCGAGGAAAAGTCAGAAATCCTGCAGCTTCTATAGAGCTTGATGGAGAATCCCCTTCAGTGATAGGTTCCGAGTCCGATCCTGTGGTACTCAGCGAGCTGGACTTGCTTGCTCTTTAATCAAGTGTGGAGGACTGTGCATGCAATGTAAGAGGTCAGCTTAGGGCTTCCACTTTAAAACACCAGGGCAGGAGAGCAACAGTGAATTCTGTGCTTTGAATTTTTACGCCGTACTTCCCAAGTCTCCCAAAAACTTACCATACCCTAATGTCCCCACCCCGGCATGTACCGATCGTGCAAATGACTAATGGCGCTTCGGACATGTGGTACCTTGTGGACGTTAGTGCCCTCTCTCTGTTGGTGAACATTGACGGTCTGCCTCTATTTAAGAGCAGCAACACGCAAGTCTGGCCGATACTGGCACATCTGCACCACCCAAGCAACAAAGATTTAGATATTTTACTTGCTGTGGGGGTATTCTGTGGCACATCAAAACCAGAATGTGCTTTTACATGGAAGTGATCACAAAGGCATGCACCATGCAGTGACACTTAAAGCAATCCTTTGTGTTATTATGGTTGCAACAAGCGCTGTGCAAAAGGTGTGTATATTGGCCGCATGACGTATCCGTACATGCATAGTCCGTTACGGTCATTTGGTACGTTTTAATTGGTACGTTTTTTTTTGGTTATTTTGCTTCCGTAGTACCGACCTCTGCATCCTTTACTGCACATTCATTTGATAAGAGCTGGTAATGCAATGTATAATTTATGAACATTTGCAGCTGCTGTGCACAACATCGAAAGCCTGAGTGCCCGCTTCAGTGGTAAAAGGATGCCTGCAGTCATTTCATTTGAAAAACAGTTCTCTATAGATGTCTGTCACTAACCGTCTTTCGTTTCCTTTAGCATTTGAAAAAAAGACTTGAAAATCAGATGAAGATTCTCGTTGAACTAGGAACTCTAAGGGAACTAACATCATCAAACAAGCCCTCAACAAGGACAAAACTGCCAGACGACTGCCCTGCATTGCCTGCTACAACTGCTGATGTTCTCCATCTCGAAGCATACATTTCTTCAGAGGAGAACTTTGAGAACCAGGAGGAACTGATGTGCAGGATACTGTCCGGACACTCTTAAGTGGCTTCATGAGGAGGCGGCCACATTACAATTCAGCTGGCGTGAATCACATGGCCAAAAACATGAATTTGGTAATTAGAAAAATATACACATGATCCTCAGTAAGCATTTCTTTCACTCTTATCATATTGCAACACTTATGTTAAATATTCTACCGGCGCCCCTGTGCGGTCTGTCTTCATACTTTGCCGCACGCCAGACTTCGTCATCTTCTGCTCGGCTCTAGGGTCGGTCGGCTGTGCTCCGCTAAGTGCTCTTGCCAAGTACTGTTGTGCCAATAAGAACGCTCTACCGGTGTTCGGTGACATTTTGGCAGAGTCATTTTCACAGTCTTAGTGTAATTCTTTACAACAGCTCCAACTCTGCTGTGGGGTTGCCTGTTGTAGTTGTACTGTGATAGTAACAGCTAAATTGATGGCAGTGACTTGCTGGTCACGTATTTGGTACAAATGGCACAGTTGTCCATTTGTAGTATATGCATCACAACTAATATTTTGACACTTAGAAGAGCGACCCACTTGTCGAATTCTGCTTATGTCATTATGTCAGTTTCCTAATGTCATTTGCTGACATGGCTGCTGTTCCTGCTACATTTGCCTTCCCTTGAAATTCAGTCTGTTATCCTTAGAGACATCAGTTATCCGCTTCCCAAATCAATACCCTGCCCATACCATTTTCTCTTCATCTTAAGTAGGCTGTTATGAAGTCGTGTTTGCTCCTTAGCCCACTCCACTCTCTTCCTGTACAACCCAAATGAAAAGATACACTTAATTGACACTTATGACCTGAATTTACTTTCGCTTCTCAGTCAAACCTGAAATGTGTTACAGGCAATACTGCACACGAAAAGTACGTGCTTTATGATGACTCGATGCTCCCTTTGCTTTGTTTCTACCTGTGCGGATTTTGTGAATCTTTTGGCTCAGTGCTTTTAATACATGCGGCCTCCTTCAAAGGCTACATCCTCATCTTAGTTTCAAAGACCTTGAACAGCTTTCTAAGTTCTGCGGCTGAGCCTTGCATTAATTTTTTTATCAAAAAAATGAACAAGCCAAGCATGATGTCGAAGCTCAAGGCAGCGCAGCACCTCAAGCTAAGCAGACTGAATTATTTGTACACTGCTTGCTTCGTGCATTGAAGCTTTCTAGTCAGCTTGAGCTAAAAACACTTGCAATAAAATCTTATGAAGCAGTGAACATTGTTTAAAATATTTTTCGCGCCATGCGTTATTGCTGCCTTTTGAGTCCGATTTCTGTCTTGCCTGCCTAGGCCTCGTCCTTTGTGTCTTGCCATCCAAGCGCAGGTAAGTGAGGCTGTTGCCATGCCTCAGCATGCACATCGACTGTGCCCACAGACGTTTTTCAGCCGCGTGCCACAAGGCGTGTGCGGCGCAGATATTTGTAAAGAGTTAGTGAAACGCTTCTCGAAGTCTGAGCTGGGCGGCGTGCAGGACTTTGGGGCTGGCCTGCCATCCAGCGCTTTCTCGCGAAGCTTGTAATCGAGGTGCAAGGCACCGCGGTGCGCTTCGCGTACCGCGGCACGCTGAGCACCGTGGTGCGAGTGTTTGGTTTTCCAGTTGACATCGAGGTAGCCGAGCTGAAAGGAGCCCTGGTGCAGTACGGACCAGTCGAGACCATCGCCGCAGAGTACGTGCCTGGATTCGACGGCGTGCCGAACGGGACCATGCGCGTGCGGATGGAGATGAAGTTGGCGCTGCCCAACTTCCTGCAGGTGCCCGAGTTCACCGTGCAGTGCGAGTATGAGGGTGTCGCACGTCTCAGCCGGCGCTGTGGTTCTCGCGAACACGTGCGGGCGGCGTGCGATGTGCCTTTGTGCTCGCGCTGCGGTGTGTTTGGCCACGCCACGAGTGAGCAGCCGTGCCCCCAGTGTGGCGGCGACCACGGCGTTGCGAAGTGTGCAACGCGCACGTTTCGCGTCAGTAGCGAAACGCGCGATGCTGTCTGCCGCAGCCGCTGCTGCGTCGCAGGTTGTCATTGCGTCAGAGAAGGACCAGGACCCTGCCACGGACACCTCGGTCGAGGCCTCCAGTGGCCCCGCAGTTCCAGGAAGCAGCCAACACGAGGACGACAAGCCTGCTGAACCATGCGCGGCGGAACCGGTCGCGGCGGAGGCAAGCGCGCCCCCGAACCAGAAGGGCGAGGGGGAGTTCACTCTCGCGCAGCGGCGGAAGCGCCGACGGAAGGAGCGAGCAGCCAGCCCATGAAGCGAGCCCCCAGCGCCATCTGAGGACAGCTCAGCGCACTGCCGTGTGCCTGCGAAACTCAAACGGTGTGACGTGCCACGCGCTTCTCCTCTTGCAGGGGACGGTTCCGAGCAGTCCGGAGACGAGGGGCACTGATGCGACTCGTGCAGTGCGGTCACCAACTGCGACTGCAGATTCCTGACCGACGCCACGCACAGCTCGGACGAGGATGAAGACGAGGTAAGCGGGGGCAGCCGCCCCGCGACCATGACCGCCTTCCTCGCGCGTCGCGGCCCTTGTCCGGGTAGGACCTTCACCCTAAAACAAAAAAACTGTCCCCCCCACTTGTGGAGGGGGACTGGGCCTTGCCGGGGGTGTCGGCTGGACGATGATGAGTTGATGGGTTATGTGTGACCCAGGGCTGAGGGCACTTTTGGGTGCCAATCCTTCTCCTCATCTGACAACGGTAACTTACCACCAAGAAATGAGACCATACACTGAAGAAGCGAAGGCCATGACCGTGTCTTGGATATGCGCATCTAACAATGTGCTTTGTGCGTAAGAAGTTCCATCTGATGTTTCATTGCATACCTCTGAAAAGGTGGGTCGCCAAGTTTCTCTCAACTGAAACTGTCGCAAGGCATGGCAAAAGATGGGATGATGGGAGCTCCCACAGTTTTAATGCTGAAGCAATTGAGGCCACTTTCAACTCCAATGCACGGCTTTCCTGCTGACGTGCAGGTTTCTTTGGCACCACAGCATCAACTGTGAGCAGACACCTCAGGAAGAGAGGGCTGCGTCCTAACAAAGCTCGCGTGCACCACGAACTTACCGCCCAAGACCTGGCACAACGAATGAATGGAGTTCTGTCGTGCAGAACAGAAAAGAACTGCTGCAGACCCTGGACGTTTGCAGTTTGTATTGCTCACTGATGAAGCGATTTCCCACCTCGACGGCGATGTGAACCGACAAAACACGCGACAGTGGTCCCAAAAAATCCCAGGTTTTCAACGGCATGTCCTGTGCACTCTCCAGGTGTGACACTTGCAACTCTCAACCTGTCAGTTGTCATGGTAGTGTGAAGTTTTCGGCACCCAAACAGGCAAGTGCCAGTAGAGTATGGCACAGACAGTGTCTGGTAAAAAACCTTGTTTCCCCATTAATTTTTTGTCGTGTTTCCTCTGTGCAGCATGGCAAAACCATTCGCCGTGGTGAAGTTTCCGCTCGAGGACGACTGCCTTGCAGTCATTCCTGTTGGATGGCTCACTGAGACAAAAGAAGAGTGCTACTGGCCTGTGGCCAGGAGCTCGGAGGTAACGCGGCTCGCAAAAGCTGAGGCCGAGCCAGCTCTCGGAGGGGAGTGGATGCGTTGCCCAGTGGTCGTCGTTACCACTTGCTGTAAGTAGTCTTATTGCAGACATAATGATGGTAACTTCATCAGCGATTGTAAAGGCCTCTTTGCTAGATTCTGTGAGTCTGCACCTCTGCATGGCTAAATTACGACTAAGAAGTCATGTTGATAGCTACCGCTTAGCCAGCTGTCAAAAAGAGGAGCAGAATGAACTGTTAGCTATTGCACTTGCGGCCCACATGGTCGCCAAGCTTGCGAAGCTTGGGTTGTGTCAGCACAACGATTCTGGTGAATAAAGAGTCTGAGGACTCTTTATTCAGTGGCTTCGGGTATGGGTCAACTAACCCGAGAGGGAACTAATCGGGTCTTGCATCTTGGCAAGGGGCCAAGATGCATGAATTCTGATTTTCGAAGAGAGCACTGCACCCCGAAAATTTTGCTCACATCTTCTTCCTAAAGCTGTTTAGACCACGAAGACACCACTTTCACCCAGGTGGGACCTTTATTGGGCATTCTGTGCCCGATTTTTATTATGCCTCGTGGGCATTTCGTTAGGCCCAATGAGAGCTTGCACAAACACCGCCCTGGACGGGGTTTCCCATATGGCGGCCTCCGCTATTCGGGGCTACAATCCGTCTACCCTCTTCTGGGCCGAAATCTCCCCTGTTGCTGCCCAAGATGCTGAGGAATCGTCGGACGATATTTCTGACGAGAGGCTCTACACGTTGCTCGTGCTAGGCAAGCGTGGCCAACGCCCCAATACCGTTTGCAATACCGACGTCGCCGCTCAACAATCTCCTGCTCCAGAGGTCGCCGCGCGGGTTCCGACGGCAGAGAAGCCATCGTGGCGTCCACGCAGGATGCCTTTTTTCGAGAAGGAAGACATCATTAAGATCATAAAGAAAATATAAACAAAATAGCTGAAATGTTTTTGAAGCACATGAGTTGAGGCAAGGCGGCCATGGCTTGAGGCAGGTTCCCACACCTTACTGCATGCAGTGCTTTTACCCATGTTTTTACTTCGGTGTCAGACCTGGGGATCCCGAAGCATCCCCTGGTCAACATTCTATGTCTTTGTGAGGAAAACACGGTTGTCGTGCACTTCGGGTCCTCGATCGGCCCCATCGCAGTGAAGAAAGGTCTGCGCGAAGGGCGTCTGCCTTCGCCACTGGAATATTCTCCATGGTGAGTATCGAGCGAGAGCTGCTTAGGTCATAGATTGGTTCAGAAATAGATTTTGATCAGATTTTGATCAGAATAGATTTTGATCAGAAAGTCCTTCAAGCATTTCGGTTTCTGTTAGATGGATGAAGTCAGCTTCTGAGATAACGCCTTTAACTGTGTTAAGAGATCGGTGGGGAGTCACGGAGACAGAGATGTCCCCTATGGAAGCAATGTTTGAGAGTTTCGAGCATTGGATGCTCTCACGGAGTTCGAGGAGTAGGTCGCCGCTGGACATTTTGGATACCTTGTAGCCAGGCCCTAAGGTATCTGTTAAACATTTGGTTACAAGAAATGGGGATATTATTCGAGCTTGCTTTTGGTCACTGTTGCTATGTATCACACGAAACTTTGAGAATGTAGGTTTCTTTTTCGAAAAAAAGTCTGATGCTTCGTTCCGCACACTTTTCAGAGAGCGATCTAGTTTTGAAAGGGGGGGAGCCATAAAAAAATTTGGTTTTTCGGTCATGGTGGCAGCCACCCACCATGGAGTCCAACAAGGGGACGCGACAGGAACTTGAAGGCAAGTCCTGCCCACGCCAGCTGTACACCTTAACTATAACCTAATATGACTCAACTCAGGGTAGTTGGTCACACACGGTTAACCCTCGCCGCCAGGAAAAAGAGGGAAAAAACGAAGAAAAGAGGAGGAGACAGGAGAGTCGTAAGAAAGGAAATAGGAAAGTGAAAGATAGAGGGGAGGATAGGAAAAGGCGACTGCCGATTTCCTCCGGTTGGGTCAGGCCGGAGGTGCCGTCTGCAGGAAGCTGGGGCCAAAGTGGTGTGTTGCCTCCGCCAAGGGGCCTTAAGGGTCCAAACGCTCGGCATCGGCTCAACCACCAGGATCCCCTTTTCCCCGGACACGGCGATGCCACGCACGGCTAAGCGCGGATGCTCGGGTCCGTGGTGACGCATTGTTCACCATCATCCCCCTGCGGGGATGTCCCTGCGGATGCTCGGGTTAACCCCGTGGTGTCGCCACTCACCAACGTCTGCATGCTGCAGACGCCTCCCTGCGGGGAGTTCCGCAATCGGTCGAGCGCGTCATCTATCCTGGGCAGCGGGTAAACGTTCTTTTTGGTCACGTTGTTAAGTTTCCTGTAGTCCACGCAGAAACGCAGAGTATTGTCCTTTTTTTTGACAAGAACCACAGGCGATGCCCACGGACTGGTGGACGGCTGAATGACATCGTCTGCAAGCATCTCGGCAACCTGATTCTGAATGGCTTCTCTCTCCACCGGGGAAACACGATATGGGCGCTGGCAGACGGGTCGCGTAGTCTCATCAGTGAGGATACGATGCTTGGCGAGTGGAGTTCGGCCGACCTTCGAGCACGTAGCGAAACAGTCCGCAAAGTCTGCCAAGAGGTCCGACAGAAGATCTCGCTGAACCGACGGCAGGGCAGGATTTATTTTGACTGACTGAAGAATGTGATGTGGGCCAGCATACTCCGGAGTGGGTCCTCCCACGGTGCACAAACCTGGAACCTCAGCAACGTCGTGGAGGAAGGCAAGTCATGCCTTTGGCCAGGTGCTGATATTCGTTGGCAAAGTTAGTCAGGAGGACGTGGGTACGGCCGTCACGTAGTTGGACGAGACCTCTTGCAACGGCAAGGCCCCGCTTAAGCAGCAGTGGACTATGGCTGTCCGCTAGGCCCTCGTAGTCGTGAAAGAGGTCATTCCGCACGAGCACCAGAACACTGCACCGCGGCGGCACCGTAACGTCGTTCTCGACAATGCGCAGCGCATTGCTGCAGGGATCGCGGGAGTCAAAGCGCGCTACCGCCTGTTTGGTTGAGAACGTGACACGTGCCTCCTGAAAGTCAATCACAGCGCCGTTCGACTGCAGGAAGTCGATCCCCAGAATCAAATCTCTGGAACACTCTGGGAGTACGACAAATTCACCAACATACGTGAAACCACTAATCCCAACTCTAGCCGTGCACTTGCCCACAGGGGAAATTAGGTGGCCACCAGCGGTGCGAATGGGGGTCCCCGTCCACGGTGTCAGAACTTTCTTAAGTTCTCCAGCAAAGACACGGCTCATAACAGAATAATTAGCACCGGTATCGAGCAGCGCGGTAATCTCGGTGCCATCAATTGTCACACGCAAATCGGATGCAGCATATCAGATACTGTCGCTGCCTCTCTCTGTCCAGGTATCGTCGGCTCGAGGGTTTCGCGACGGAGGATCTTGACTGGAGCAAAATGGTGGTTTGAGCTAGTTGCTACATCTTTAAAATTTCACCAGCGCTGCGACTAGGAACAAGACCAGAGAAGGAAGACAAGGACAAGCGCTTGACACGGAAGGATCTTGACACGTCCCGACGTCAGCGGCCTTGCCTCCAGAGGTCGCTGGTGTTAGTTTTCCCGACGTGGACTCGGCGAGCGACGGCCAGCAGAGCTACTCTGGCGGCCAGGGCTGGAAGGGCGATAACGGAGAGGCGAAGGGGAACGGGACTTGCGCC
Organism: Amblyomma mixtum; assembly: GCF_055824585.1. NCBI lineage: Eukaryota > Metazoa > Arthropoda > Arachnida > Ixodida > Ixodidae > Amblyomma > Amblyomma mixtum. Next base: position 84,876,750 of record NC_143012.1, read on the forward strand.
TTCCAGAGTAGGCAGGGTTCTGGCGTGCCCAGAGATGCTGCGCGATCTCATGCGGTCGTTCGCCGTTCTGAGGGCAGGGTGCGTTGGGACGGAAACCGCGAAGGCCCACTTGGCGGTACGGACAGGCGCGGTAGAGGCAGTGGTGGAACTGGCAACTGGCTTCTTGTAGCAGCTTTTGTAGCAGAAGAAATCGCAGTTTGTAGCAGCAATTGTAAGTTTTGTAGCAGGAAAAATGGCATTTTGTAGCAGAATTCGAGCTTTTGTAGCACAAAAAAAAAGCTTCGTACCAAAATTTCATGCCAAAAAACGTTATTTTAAATAAAGAAGCTTTGTTGTATTTCTGGAACAGGCATTTGCTCAGACGTTTTTAGCAACCACAGCCATGCAAGAGCAAGCTTCAATCCCAAATGCAGCTTAAAGTGCTTGGTTCCTTAAATATAGCCGAAAATATACAAAACAGGAGGTTCTCCTAAAAACACTGCCGTTTTTGTTCAGAAGAGCGACATAACGAGATGCTCAACAGAACTATAAAAAATGATACCGTTCATAAAACAAACTTTCAGGTACTATTTCTTCCCTTTTCTTGATCACTCCAGCTTAGACACTGCCGCTGCGAGCTTTTCCTGTCCATTCTTCAGAAGGGCTTGTCCACTCTCAACGACTGCAAAATGTTTAGACTTGACACCTTTTGTGAAAAGCAGCTCAGCATTGGTGATCATATTCCTGGCCAGTCTGATCTCTCCTTGTACCTTCTCTTCATTCTGACCTCTCTTCTGGGTGTCTTTGTCCTGTACATCACAGTCTTGTTTCGCTTGTTTTGCACGGGTCTCTTCTCCTGCATCCGCCTCCAACCGTTGCAGCTGACGCTTCCGCGACCCTTTCACCGCTCTGATTAATCCTTGTGTCACAGGAATGGCAGCTGGATTTTCTGCCCGATATAAGTTAGTCATAAGTTTTGTTGCCTTTCAGCTTTGACAAAGACATCGAAGACGTGAAGTGTCCATTCACACAGGCAGTGCGCTGACAGTGGTCCCTTTGTTCACCTTCGGTTGTGTTCGGTTGCAAAGCAGCGATGGCGATGTGGCTGCCGGCAGATGCGTTGCCGGCAGACATCAGTTTTGGTTTCACGGAAATGAGTTTCGGTTTCGTTCTCGGCAGAGTTATTGGAGTTATTCAGAGATATTTCGGCGCAGGCGTGGCGCAAAAGTAGGCAAAAAAACGATTTTGTAGCAGCATGTAGCAGGATTTCCCATTTGGCGCAGTTTGGCGCAATTGGCGCAGCAGTTCCACCACTGGGTAGAGGTGACCAGGCTCCCCACAGTGGTAGCAGAGAGGCCTGTGGTCCGGTGTACGCCACAAATCCGACTTGCGAGGGCGTGGCCCAGCTGCAGCAGATGCGGTTGCAGAATATGTGGCGATGTTACTCACGGGGGTCGGCGGGGTCACACCGTAGCCAGGCACGCTTGCGTGACGTGCCGATGTTGCTCACACCAGGCGTTGGGGTAATGGGACCGTAGCCTGTCGTGCGATGTACAACAGATGCGTACGTGGGTCGGTCATCGAACCGGGACGGCGCTTTGGGTACAGGAGGTGCCTGCGCAGCCTGTCACACCTCGTCCCTGACAACTTCGGTCAGCGCTGCCAGCGGCGCAGGTGCAACCTGGGGCAGATGGATCCGTTCAAGTTCCTCCCGGACAACTGAGCGAATTATTTCGTGCAGGGTGTCTGCACTGCCGCCGAGACACGACGAAAAGCCTTCGGGCACCATGCAGTTGATGTCCCGGTTGTACTGGCGGGCTCGTTGTTGCAGCGTCGTCTCCATCGTGGTCGCCTCGGTTAGAAATTCTGCCACCATGCACGGTGGGCTGCGCACGAGGCCCGCGAACAGCTCCTGCTTAACCCGACGCATGAGATGGCGCAGCTTCTTCTCCTCTGTCATGTTGGGGTCGGCGCGCTTGAAAAGACGGGCCATGTCTTCGGTGTACATGCACACGCTTTCGTTCGTGCGCTGATTTCGGGAGTGCAGCGAAGCTTCGGCCTTCTCCCGGCGGTCAGCGTTGGGGAACGTAGCCAGGAGACTCCGGCAGAACGTCTCCCAGGTGGGAAGGGTAACCTCGTGGTTTTCAAACCACGTCTGAGCAGACTCTTCCGGGGCAAAGTAGACGTTATTGAGCTTGCGCTCGTCGCACCAGCCGTTGTAGCGTGCAACCCACTCGAAGGTCTCCAGCCAGTCCTCAGCGTCTTCGAACATGTCACCGTAAAAAGATGGCGGTGTTCGCGGTGGGTGGCAAAGGATCGGCGCCAGGGGCCTGGTGTCAGCGGCCATGGCAATTGGACTCGACGGTAGAGGCTGGGTCGGCGGCGGGGTCCTGGTCTCAGTGGCCATGTCGGTTGGACTCGGCGGTCGAGGCTGCGTCGTCCTTGTTGGCGGGGGAAGGGGCCCAAATTCAGGCGACTCTCCGCGGAGACGGCGGCTGGGTCACTGGTGAACCGGTGTGAGGTCCGTAGTGACGTTGTACAGAGTACGCAGGTCGGGAAGCGTACCCAGCACTGCTCCACCAAACTGTAGCGTGCAACGCGAAATAGAACACCGGAGCTGAGACGACAAAACTGCGGCAGTCCCTCAGTGGCCCGAGCGCGCGCGCGTGAGAGCCAACTAACTTCTTCCTCTTCTAGTGCATGCATTACTTCGGTTTCTTCGAATGCATGTATCAATATACTGATCGGAAGGTGTTTCACCGTCTCCATCTGGCGTTATTGTGTGAATACAAGGCGCTGCCCTGTTACCAGCGAGCTCAACATATTTTGGAGGCACGTTAGGTGATATCCGCTAGTGGAATTCCTATAGTAAGCGGCTCCCACACGGCTGGCGACGTGAACGCAAGCAACTGCACCTGTCGCGACTTCATCTGCCGCTCGCTGAAACTTGCCAACGCATGAAATAATACCCACTTGCCTTCGCCGCCTTTAAGTACTCATCTTTTGAATGTGAAAGCATTAAAAGCCTGAGTTTGTAACGCGGCGTCCCTTGTCAGGTTGTTAGGCGGTCGGCTATAGGCAAACCGCGGATAGTTACGGTGGCTCAGTGGTTATGGTGCTCGGCTGCTGACCCGAAAGACGTGTGTGCAAACCCGGCCGCGGTGGTCGAATTTTGATGGAGGCGAAATTCTAGAGGCCCGTGTACTGTGCGATGTCAGCGAACGTTAAAGAATCCCAGGTGGTCGAAATTTCCGGAGCCCTTCACTACGGCGCCTTTGATAGACTGAGCCTCTTTGGGACTTTAAAACCGACCGACCGACCGACCGACCGACCGACCGAACGACGGACCACTTCTTTTTTTTATTGCGAGAGCGCGCCTTCTGGCATAAAGTATTATTTACACATATAGATACATGCCGGATTCCCGAAGGAAGTCCAGCAAGGTCTGGCCGGTAGTGCGGTCCAAATTTTCAGTCGTCTACATCCGGCGGTTGACCTGGGGTGATCCGCAGGAGCTACACTACGCCAGCCGCTTCGCAAGGTCAGCGTGGCTGCGCACTGAACCGTGGCAACACCGCTCCACCAGCCGTGCGCATGCGCGGCGCGCCGGCGAAGCCGAATGGGGGAGGAGTGGAGAGGGTAAGAATGGGGAGAGGGAATCCACGTCCAGGGACGAGGACGAAGAAGGAACGCCGAGGGAAACGGAGCGGCGAAAGACTGACTTTGCAGTTCGACTGAGCGAGTTCCACTCGGCCAGCTGTAGCTATCGCGCAACTCCAGGTTTAACCAGAGCTAAACCAGAGCCATTTTTTTTTTTGTAGAAAGTCGACACATCTTCAATGAGCGCGACAAAACTTCAATGCAGTATCTCTTCTTTTTCATGTAATGGCCTTTTGTGCTGCCTATTGTGCCACTGAGCCTAAATATTCGCTCAAAATTATTCGAAGAAAATTACTACCCGCTTCGAACCAAAAAAACACTGTTCACAGATGCCTACCAGCAACCCTATGGATCGCTCGCGAGCGTCGCCTCAATGAAGACCACAGGTTTAGGCTTCTTGTCTAGCGAACTAAAGCGCTTGAAGGCTTGCACGCATGCGTGCTTCTGTCGCACTGGCCAAGCTCAACTCATCGGTGTGCACTGACGCTAAGCCGCATCCGCGGCTCCAGCGAGATCAAGGAGCGTCTCCGGACGGAGTCGCGTGGTACGGGTTGGAAGTGGGAACAATGGGGCGGGAGTGCAATGGTGCGCAGCTGAACGAAATACGTCACAGACTTCCGGTCGACCGTCTGCTCCATAGAATGAGATTAGCTCGGCAGCCGCTCCAGGAGTAGCCGCGCCCCGAAAAGAGCAGAAAAAGTTAACCGCAAAGTGGTTCGACTCTGTAATTCGGATTCACAATGAGTACCGAACACTTCCTCCATCTATCACGAGCCACTGCAGAGAGGATCAAATCTATGAATGGAAAAACTGGTGGTATCAGCATTCGAACGAGCATTTGACAAGCCTCTCCAGGTAAAACAAACTACCGTACACGTATCGACCAACAAGCTTTTCTCCCGGGGCGAAATAAAACGCCTTGCACATAAACGACACGATGCATGTGCATGACATAGCCTTACAGCAGGTGCGCACTGCAGGCACTGCAGGTAATAAGCAGTAGTAATTATTGGTTCAGTTTCCTCAATTTCAAGATAAAAATAGACGCCGTGATTATCTTGACACCGTTTCTCTCTCACTTGTACGCAAGACCACTTTAGAAACGCGATCAAGAATTAGACGAGGAGGAGGGGGGGGGTGCAAGCGACATTTACAGACAGGCAACGCTATGGGCTTCACTGCTGACAAAAAAAGCGCACTAATGGAAAATTAAATTCGCTCGGTCCGACAAGGAAGGAAAAAAAATTGCCAGTGGCTTAGCTCTGGTTAAGCCTGGGTATACAAGCGAAAAGCTGCAGTTGTGCTTGGTTTGACGTCATGGCTGTCGCAGTTCGCGCACAATGCACTGGAAGCACCACGATAACGGTGTAGGCAAGCGCGTTACATAGCCCTCCTTGCGCATGCGTAGTAAATGTGGTAAACATGCGGCTGCAACGAAAGGTCATACGGTGGCGAGGAGGCGAGCGCGCAGTAGTAGCGGAGGTGAGGAGGCGGTGCACATGCGCAGCAGCGCGCGGCTGCGCCGAAAGGTCAGGCGGCGGAGTCGGCGCGGCGGCGGCTGCGGCCACCTGTGCCGCGCGTGGCGTCACTCGGTTTCGCGCATGCGCAGCTGTGGGAAATCTTGGCTCTGACGGCTCACGCGAAGCGCGGCTGTGGCGCGGGTAGCGAAGCTTTTCGCTTCAAAGGCTGCGCTTACTTGTATTCACCCGACGAAAAAAAAGAATACGCAACAGCACTGAACATAGTGACAATTAAAAGAGAGGAGTCAGGGAAACAAAACAGATGTAAATGTACGCTCCCTAAGCCACACAAAAATGAATGGGGATGGCTGGCGCTGCAGGAAAAAACTGTTAGAAGCGCATGGTATTATAGGAATGTTCGCTACACTGCAGATCTGCGCATTTGCACACAAATGATTATAACACGGTAGTTTAATTTACAGCGCAAGTATGCCAACATTGCAAAGCATACTGCTGTTTGTAAGGAAAGCACTGCCAGACAAATATATGTAACATTGCTACGCCAGGTAGTAATTAAACATTGAATAACTGGACCGTATAATGACAGCGGTATTACTGATAGACCTGCACAAAAAGCTGAGTGTCCAGAACTCCCCTCTCTTGAAAGGCATGTATTCCACGGCCTGCTCCTAAGCTGCAGTCCGACAGCCATAATGAACTGAGGATGGAAACCTGGGTCCACGGCGGGTAGACAGGACACACGAAAAAAAGATGGAACGAGAAACCTACCCCGCCGCTGCACAGTTCCAGGATGATATAAATGTTATTTTCATCCTCAAAATGGTTCTCCAATTTAAGTATATTTTTGTGATGGAGGCTCTTCTGGATCTTGATTTCTTGGGCTACCTGCACAGCATAAAAACAGAATATAAAATAGCTCGGCTGTCGTCTAACAGAAAACATAAGGGAAGAAATACGCAAAAAAAATTCACAGGGACACCTAATTACATTATCTACTGGAAATACGATAGCATTAAAAGCTGCTTTTAGATAGAGTTTTATGTCATTTTTTCATGGCTGTCTTTGCGGAACCGTGCACTTACGTCTGCACACAACCAGACACCCCTCCGTGTCATCTATCTGGTAGTTAGATATTTCCACGAAGATGTCTAGAGATGGCGACACAGACCCCATGAAGATACATCGAAACGTATAGTTGTCACTACCGATTGTGTGGCAGTGACAGGCTCCTGCGGTTCCACTCGCTTTTCTCAGTGCTTGTTAAGCAAATCACTCGTGTATACAATTAATGAGTGCTTCAAGATTCCTGCAGGAATGCACCGATTCGTAAATTGCAAGTATGTACACCCCAGCGTGTTTGTTTACAAAGCTAGTGTACCAGTGGCTGTATATTGCTCATTTGTACAGGATGAGACGCAAGGTAAGTTCACATTACCAAAAATGTTCTCTTCTGTTTCTCACCAGTTGTAGCTTTATTTGTTCACACACTGTAACAGTGCTGCAAGAAGCGTCAAGGATGTGACTTCCAACATTGGGATATTAGAGGATCTCCACTTCCCGCTAATTACATGTGCATGCTTTATTCGATATGACCAGCACTTAATTTTAAATTGTTTAATCCAGAAGCATGCTTGGTGACCATTTGCATTAAATAAAGGCTCCAAATTTGTTGTCCACAAGCAGTGCCGACAGCTACCGGCTGCCTTCAGCATTAATCACCAGACAAAGTCACATTGTCGCTACTTGCTCAATGTGCATGCGTCCTGTGATGTAAGCTGTCGTCGATTTGGGGGTAGTATTACAGGAACCATACTAGACGGCCACATGCGACTGCCAAAAATTGTGAATGTGCTCTCCACTATAGCTGAAATTGCAGGCCTGAAACCTGCAGACTCGCTAGGCATACTCATTGCGCGAACGGGCCAGCGGGCCGGTGTTGGCTGAAATTTCTGACAAAGCTGATAGCTGATCAGTGTTAAAGTATGAACATATAAAGTATAGCCGCTTGTTTTGTTTCAGGTACAGACAAGTGCACCTATTCAGGTCATTGCCTCATTGAATCTGAAGCTTCGGCTCAGCCTCTGGTCTGCCGAAGACAGATCGAGTGACCATCTGCCGGTTGGTTTCATCGGTCGCAGGCTTTAGGCGATCACTGGTTGCGCTGGTATCGTCACCGGTATAATGCGAAAGATTGGTGCATCAATCAGCTAAGGCCTATGCCGCCCAGCCCACCGAGTGCAACCATGCCTTAACTATGCCAATAAAAACATACATTAAGTTTATCATTTTAGCAGAGTAACACGTTCATGACAGTCCCGCATGAGGGAGGACCACTACTTCATTTATGCACAAAAGGAAGGAGACATGTCCTTTGACAGTGTAGCCTGCATTGCAGATGACACTCTGCCGATCTATTGTGACATCACATGAGCAGTTCAATATGGTGGCCACTCTCAGTGGGAACAGCTTCCGGATCACGATTTCTATCGCATTTTTTTTAAAAAATAAAGCGCCCCACGTACTAATACTTCCAGGAGTAGAATCAGACTTTCATGTTATTCCCAGAAGCACAAAACTGCCTTTCCTCAAAAACCAATTTACCAATATGTCGAATGACCCTGTCATAGCCCCTTCAAGTGCACCGGGATTTTTTTTCCAGTTTCACTAATAATACTGCTGTGGCTTCATTCCTCAGCACCTAACTACAACACTGCCATTTGAGAGTGCACAGCACTACTGCATGTAAACGCTGTTCTGGGCTGCTTTGCTGACTTTATGCCCGTTCAGCTGCCTGTATAGCAGCACTCAGGCACACAGACCATCAGTTTGAAAGCCTGTGAAACACTCACGTGGCAGAGGCATTGTTTTATTTGCAATTAAAAGTGTGATTCTTATTTCTAAGGTTTAACAGCTTTAAGCTATGAAGAATAACGTAGAGGAAGACTCCAGATTAATTTAGACCACATGGGGTTGTTTAACATGCACTGATATTACAGAGCACAAGTGCATTCTGCACTGCTCCATTTCACCACAGACAGGATGTAACCTGGGCCCTCAGCTCAGCAGCATGGACCACTCAGCCACCGCGACAGGCTTACAATTCAAACTGAACTAAATGTAAACAGCTGGATGAGTTGGTTCTGAATTTGCATTATGAAACACTGTCTCAGTGCACAACAAACATGGATGAGGAAAGAGCACACAACGCAAAGCATCAATTGATGTCTGGCATTTGTATTGTGTGCTCTTTCCTCGTCCGTGCTTTTTGTGTGCCAAAACAATGTTTCATAATGCAAAAAAAAAAAAAGATTACCATACTAAACCTTTCTGTACTAAAAATTATTAAGCATACTGAGTGCAGCACTAATTCTGGGAACTACAGGTCTTCAAAAACAAGGCACTAATGAGTTTCAGAAGTAGTTCATCAGCTTACAAGTGCAATAGCTAACAGTTCATTCTGCTCCTCTTTTTGACAGCTGGCTAAGCGGTGCTATCAACATGACTTCTTAGTCGTAATTTAGCCATGCAGAGGTGCAGACTCACAGAATCTAGCAAAGAGGCCTTTACAATCGCTGATGAAGTTACCATCATTACGTCTGCAATAAGACTACTTACGGCAAGTGGTAACGACGACCACTGGGCAATGCATCCACTCCCCTCCGAGAGCTGGCTCGGCCTCAGCTTTTGCGAGCCGCGTTACCTCTGAGCTCCTGGCCACAGGCCAGTAGCACTCTTCTTTTGTCTCAGTGAGCCATCCGACAGGAATGACTGCAAGGCAGTCGTCCTCGAGCGGAAACTTCACCACGGCGAATTGTTTTGCCATGCTGCACAGAGGAAACACGACAAAAAATTACTGGGGAAACAAGGATTTTTACCAGACACTGTCTGTGCCATACTCTACTGGCACTTGCCTGTTTGGGTGCCGAAAACTTCACACTACCATGACAACTGACAGGTTGAGAGTTACAAGTGTCACGAGCGCCTGCAATTTGGGACTTATTTAAACAATATTTCTGTGCCTGCTGTCATGTGAACCAAATAACAGCCAGCAATAGTGGCGTGCAACTTCACTGCATTGAACATCAAACTGAGTGCAGTCTACCAGGAACATAGTGATGAAAAAAGAAACCAGTAAAACGCAAGAAATGACCAAATGAGGAAGAGAGAAAACAAGTGCGTTCAATTAGCGAGCTAAAAACTAGCACTCGCTATATGTAGAGTCACACTGATCTTAGACTTCGTAATACAAGGCTCTCAGTAGCGGGAAGGGGCACACATAAATAAAAAGTACTCTCAATTATTTTTCTGTAACCGATCACTGGCAGGAGCAGCATTACTTCTGGCAGTACAGAAGAATTGTGTTCATTCATCCCGTTCTTGTCACATTTCTCTCATCGCACGGAGACTCGCAACGCAACAATGTCAACACTGCCATGGAAGCATTTGTCAATCAAGCACAAGGCATGCAGGCTGCGACTCTATGACGTCTGACATGCATGCCTGAACCAAGCGATTAGCTTCACAAAAGCAAAAATTGGCGATGAAAAACACTCAACTGCATCGCACGTGGCAACTGGTTGGTCATGGGGGGCGCCGCAGAGAACGGCTCCGGAAATTTCGACCACCCGGGGTTCTTTAACGTGCACTGACATCGCACAGTACATGGGCCTCTAGAATTTCGCCTCCATCGAAATTCGACCGCCGCAGCCGGGATCGAACCCGCGTATTTCGAGTCAGCAGCCGAGCGCCGTAACCACGTGACGACTGTCATTGCGATCATGATCATAATATCTATACACGTACATAAATGTACGATGTGCCGTGAGAAACAAACCCTCTCAGAAGCAATGCGCCAACAAGATTTGCCGGGATAGTGCGTTCACCCTGATGAAGGAACACACAAACACACACGACATTTAGAAGCGCTTCCCTTCGTGTACGTGTGTGTTACTTCATATTACCCCAACCCTTACACGCAGTCACACCTTGCAATGCGCCGCTGAGTTAATCAAAAGACAACTGCTAACAGATGCCTACAGACAAGTTAGATAAAGGGGCGACACACGAGGCGTGCTCATTGTCCTCACTCGTGACAAGTTCACAAGTAAATATATTAGCTGACAACTAACATGAAAGGGAAAAAAGGACAGAATGTATACTTACGCAAGCAGTGCCTTCTGATTCCCCTCGGTGACTCACGCGCGCCGCCACCAAACTTCAAAGAGCTTGGAAAAATAAAAATTCACAAGCGCGTGCTTTGCTGCCAAACGTCCAAACGAAATGACCACAAGCTATGGATTGGGATTGGCTTGGAACGCACGTGGGAGCGAGAGCGGATGCCTACGTTTATGCGTAAAGCGGTGGATAAATACACGTTTAGTTTCGGAAAATTTCTTTGAAGCTTAGTGTTGACAACACCGCCAAGAACAATTTTTATCAATATTGTTACACTTCAATTTATTAATGAGCTAAACATCTTATTTTACGCGACAGCTTATAAAGCTAAGATGGAATGGCATGGCTACTTTTGACTACTTTCAGCTCAAGTTTTGGCTCCTTTTAAAATGTTCCCAACGGCAACCCTGCCCGCGAGTCATGCCGCGAGTGCTCGCCGTTTTTCTTTTGTGGTGTGTAGGTGTTGGTCGTACTGCCTGTCTGCTGTCCCTTTGTGCAGCTGTCGCGGTCCTCGTCTTTCACTGCAAAGCTTCTGCATTTTGCCATGAATGCAAAGCAACGCAAGTACCGTATCGTTGAAAAAGAATACCGTGAGATCTTGCAAGATCTCGGTATTTCACAACGGCCGGTCGCATCTACGTCTTCAAGCTTGGATCAAGGCGGCAGGAAACGATCGCACACCGAAACATCAGTCGACGTACGCACCCCCCAACTCTTGCTACCGTCTGAAGCAACCACGCGACGCAGAAGTGAAGTGTGCGGTGAAGGCGCGTGCTCCAGTGGAAGCGGGCGAGTTGTTCCGTCACCACCTGCTGACCCGCCGTTACCGTTTGTGCACGAGTCTGATCGTGCGTCACCAGGGAGCAGCTCATCGTGCACAGGCAGCAGGTCAAGTGATGCTGCAGCCTCAGATCATTCGAGTCATGATGCAGTTTCAGACCGTTCAAGTAATGCCACAAGCTCAGAAGAATAGTTAGTTAGTTATATTGATTTTTATGGCGCAAAAGCAACTGAGGCTATGCTGCGCCAAACACAAGGTTAGAGTTTTTGTTAATGGTGAAGCTTTTTAAAAATACTTAGAGTTTGTTTAAAACGTTGGCTTCCTTGAGAAACCTAAAAATACATGAGATGTCAACCAGTGCTCGATCACCTAAAAGTAACATGGGGTGTAATGGGATGCTTTCCCTGTAAAATGTTGTGAAATATTTCTTTCTTAGTTCTTCTAATTTTATGCATGAAATTAAAATGTGGTTCACTGTGAGTTCAGCACCACACATTTCACAGAGTGGTTTGTTTCGTTTGGTTAGCAGAAAGTTGTGCGTGAGGTGGGTGTGTCCGATGCGGAGCCGACATAAAATAACTTCGGTAAAACGTTCTTGATGCCTACATGATTGCCATTCCCCTAAAATTGGTTTCACAGAATGTAATTTGTTGTTTACGTGATCTTGCCATGCGGCCTGCCACTTATTTCTGAGTTTACTGTTGATAAACTTTAAGCAATCCCTATGCGGTATGCTCACTTGTTTTATTTGGCCATTCCGGGCTTGTGCAGCGCATACATCTGCTTTTTCATTACCTACGATTCCAACATGGCTAGGAACCCAGCAGAATTTAATGTTATGTTTTTGTTTTGTGATTTTAACAATGCTATGTATGATGTTACCTATTATGGGTTCAGCAGCATTTCTGGAGTGCAGTGCTTTGAGCATACTCAGGGAATCGGTGTAAATGATGCTATTTTTGATATTCTCTCTTACTATTTTTTCCACAGCTACAAAGATGGCATAACACTCAGCAGTAAAAACCGATGCGAATTCTGGTAGTCGCATTATCTGTTTGTTTTTTCCTTGGATTACTGCACTTCCAACGTGACTTTCTGTTTTTGAGCCATCGGTATAAAATTCAATGTAAGTGTCATACTTTTCTTGTAGTGCAAAGAATTCCTGCAATATGTACTCATTTGGTGTTTGCTTTTTATCTAAATGTGTCATTGTGAGGTCACATACTGAAGGCAGGCTGTACCATGGTGGTAAATATTCATTCCTTTGTGCAATATTCGGTAGGGCATCTAGTACTGTTAGCTCTTCACATTTATCTTCAAAGCGCAGCAGTAATGGTCTGATAGAATGTGGTTTGTTGATGAATAATCTTTTAGATGGGCACTTGGTGACAACTGGATGGCAGAGATGTTTCGGAAGAGAACGGATTTTTAAGACATATGAGCATGTAAGGGCAATTCTTCGATCCTCAAGAGCGGCTTCATTAGTTTCAACGTAAAGGCTAACTACTGGTGATGTTCTGTATGCTCCGGATGATAGGCGCAGACCAAGATTATGAATGGGGTCTAATCTTTTTAAGTAGGATGCTCTTGCCGAACCATATACTATGCACCCGTAGTCCAGCTTGGAGCGCACCAGAGAGCGATATATTTGTAAAAGGCTTGCTCTATCGGACCCCCACCGCTTCCGTGAGAGAACTTTTAATATATTGAGGGCTTGAGAAGCTTTCTTTTTAAGGTTGTTAATATGTGGTAGAAATGTGAGTTTCTTGTCGAAAGTTACGCCTAAAAATTTGTGTTCTAGTTTAATTGGTAGGGCAGTGTGTTTCAAGTATAGATTGGGATCGACCTGTAGGCCTCGTCGCAATGAAAAAAGAACAGCTACTGTTTTTTGAGGAGAAAATTTAAACCCATTTATGTCTGCCCAAGCACCTAGTTTATTTAGTGTGATTTGTATTTGTCTCTCACAGGTTGATATGCTGGAGGACGTGCATGCTATTTGTAGGTCATCTACATAGACTGAATACATTATGGACTTGGGTATTACTTTAGCTAAGGAATTCATTTTTACTATGAAGAGTGTCGTGCTTAGAATGCACCCCTGGGGTACGCCGTTCTCTTGGGTGAAAGTCATGGAGAGAGTTGCTCCTAGGCGGACTCGGAATGTGCGGTTAGCCAGGAAGTCGTTCAAGCAGTTCAACATCCTGCCGCGGATACCTAGCTCTGCTAGGTCACGGAGGATGCCGAACTTCCACGTAGTATCGTAGGCCTTCTCCAAGTCGAAGAAGACCCCAATACAGTGCTGCTTGTGGATGAACGCCTCCCGGATGGTGTTTTCTAGACGGACAAGGTGATCTGTGGTCGAGCATGCTTTTTTAAACCCGCATTGGTGTGTATCTAATAGTTGCCGAGATTCGAGTATGAAGGTCAATCTAATGTTTATTACACTTTCGAAAGATTTAGCAATGCAGCTGGTGAGGGCTATTGGTCTGTAACTGCTAGGACTTGTTGGTGGTTTTCCGGGTTTGAGAAAAGGTATTATGACTGCTTTTTTCCACTCGTCAGGTATATTGCCAGTTATCCAGATTTTATTAAAGAATTTTAACAGTGCCTCTACAGCAGCCTCGGAGAGATGTGCAAGCATAGCGTAATGCACGTTGTCTGGTCCCGGTGCTGTCTTTTTGCCAGAAGATAGTACCTTATTTAATTCTTGTAGTGTGAGAGGCTGGTTATAATCCTCATGTACACCTGCTCCAGATGGAAATTTTTGTTTTTCAGCTATTGATTTGTGTTTCTGAAATGTGTTTGTGTAGTTAGATGAGCTTGAGATCTCAGCAAAATGCTCGCCCAGTATGTTGGCCTGTTCTTCTAAAGATGTTTGTGTCCCGGGTGCTGTCAAGAGAGGAAGTGTGAAAGGGGTATGGTCACCAGTAAATTTACGCACTTTTTCCCACATTTTCTTTGATGTTATTGAACTATTTATTGAGGAGACATATTTCTGCCAAGAGGTTTTCTCTGCATTTCTTCGCACATACCGCGCTCTGGCTTTTGCCTTCTTAAAGGTGAGTAGGTTCTCTGCAGTGGGATATCGACGCAGAGCGCTCCAGGCTTTCTTTTGTTGTTTTTTTGCTAATGTGCATTCTTTTGTCCACCACACTTTGTGTTTCTTTTGTGCAAGTCCTGTTGTTTGTGGTATAGCGAGTGTTGCGGCCGATATTATGCATTCAGTAAACTTCTCATTAATTTCATCTGTGCTAAGGTCGTCACAAAATTCCTTTTCTAGAGTGGCACTTTTTGTAAAAAGTGACCAGTCGGCGAGCTGAATTTTCCAGCGCCGTGGCCTTGTGGGGATGATTGGAGTGGACGATGAGAGCCTGATGATGGTAGGTAAGTGATCGCTGCCCATGGGGTCATTTAAAACATCCCATTTAAAATCGTTAAAAAGTAATGGTGATGCGAAAGCTAAATCGAGAGAGCTCATTTTTGCTGAGCTTGGACAGCAATATGTGGCTTTTCCCGTATTTAAAAGACAGACATTATTAGAAAGTATAAAATCTTCGATTGTTTGTCCTCTAGAGTCACAGCGTTCGCTTCCCCAAAACGGAGAGTGAGCGTTAAAATCGCCAACTACCAGAAATGGCTCCGGCAGTTCATCGATCAGGCCTTCTAGATCTTGGCATGTTAATGTTATATGTGGAGGAAGATATACAGAACAGATAGTTATAGTTTTGTAGCTGACAATGCTGACCGCAACTGCCTCCAGTTTTGTTGTGAGTCTGATCTCTTGAGCAGGGACGCCGCTTTGTACGACAATCGCGACGCCTCCCGAGAGTCTATTTGCCTGCTCACGATCTCGTCTAAAAGTTTTATAATGCTTCAGGATGTTCTTATGTTGTGGACCTAGATTGGTTTCCTGGAGACATAAGGCTACGGGTGACATTGACCCTAAAATGTTTTTTATGTCATCGTAATTTCTCAACAATCCTCTACAGTTCCACTGAACTAGAAAAGCCATGTTTATGTTTGGGGTAGGGACAATAAAGTGTTTACTTATTTTCTGGGCCCGTTATGAGGGCCCTGTCCTTCTTCCGCTCAAGAGAGCTGTTCCGCCGCTGTAAAGCAGGCGGGCTGGGGGTTAGATCCATCACCTCGTCAGAGGTGCTGGAAGACCGCGGTGAAGCCGCGGGCGTGTGGGGTTCAGGCCTCCCCCGACGGGGGGAAGTCCTGCGGGATGCTGGCCCATGGGCCGGCATTCCCTGCTTTGGGGTTGGCAGAGCAGCTTTCGCTGTCTCTGCCTGGGGCGTGGGTGGCACTGCCACAGGCGCGGTGGAAGTGGCCGCGGCAGGTGCAGGAGTGCTGTGTGGTGCTACGCCCCTGCGCACCACATCAGCGAAGTTTGGTTTCGCTGTGAAAGAGAAAGTGTTCGTGACTGCGAATCGCTTTCTTGCTTCTCGAAATGATATATTCTCCTTTGTTTTTATGGTGATTATTTCCTTTTCCTTCTTCCAGGATGGACATGCCCTGGAGTACGCAGCATGGTCGCCTTCACAGTTAGCGCAGCGTAGAGCTGCGTCACATTCCTCAGAATGGTGGTCCTTTGACGCGCATTTCGCGCAAGTTTTGCGGCCTCGGCAACTCTGTGATCCGTGTCCAAACCGTTGACAATTAAAGCACCTTCGGGGGTTAGGGATATAGTGTCTAACATTTACTTTGAGGTATCCAACGTCGATGGTTTCTGGCAATGTGCATGTGTTGAAAGTCAGGACCAGGTGTTTGGTATCTACATCTTTGTTGTCCTTGCGGATTTTGATTCGGTACACATCAATGACGTTTTGATCGGAAAGGCCTTCCAGCATTTCTTTTTCTGTGAGATGTAGAAAATCATTTTCGGAGATGACGCCACGGACAGTGTTGAGGGATCGGTGTGCTGTGATGGAGACAGGTGTCTCCCCCATACACACTATGTTTGCAAGTTTGGAAGTTTGAACATTATCTCGGAGTTCCAGCAATAGATCGCCGCTGGCCATTTTTGATACTTTGTAGCCGGGGCCCAAAGCTTCTGTTAAGCATTTCGATACGATGAAGGGGGATAGAATTCTGGCCTGTTTATCTTGCACTTCACTGTGGACGACATGGAATTTGGCGAATGTTGGTTTCTTTTTGGAAAAAAAGTACTCTGCTTCGTTCCGCACTCTTTTAAGAGAGCGATCAGGTTTGGAAAGGGGGGGAGCCATAAAAAATTGATGTTTTTCGGTCATGGTGCCAGCCACCCACCATGGAGCCCAACAAGGGGACGCGACAGGAACTTGAAAGAAAGTCCTGCCCACGCCAGCTGTACACCTTAACTATAACCTAATATGACTCAACTCAGGGTAGTTGGTCACACACGGTTAACCCTCGCCGCCAGGAAAAAGAGGAAAAAACGAAGAAAAGAGGAGGATACAGGAGAGTTGTAAGAAAGGAGATAGGAAAGTGAAAGATGGAGAGGAGAAAAGGAAAAGGCGACTGCCGATTTCCCCCGGTCGGGTCAGGCCGGAGGTGCCGTCTACAGGAAGCTGGGGCCAAAGTGGTGTGTTGCCTCCGCCGAGGGGCCTTAAGGGTCCAAACGCTCGGCATCGGCTCAACCACCAGGATCCCCTTTTCCCCGGACACGGCGATGCCACGCACGGCTAAGCGCGGATGCTCGGGTCCGTGGTGACGCATTGTTCACCATCATCCCCCTGAGGGGATGTCCCTGCGGATGCTCGGGTTAACCCCGTGGTGTCGCCACTCACCAACGTCTGCATGCTGCAGACGCCTCCCTGCGGGGACTCAGAAGAATCAGATGATGAGAATGTGTCATCCATAGTGGCTCAGAACGTGGGTGAGCCTCGTGAGCATTTTACTCACAGTCTCTCGGCGACTGAGGAGTTGGCTCTCTTAGCTAGCAAGCACAACATGACGCATGCTTGCCTCAATGATATGCTTGACTTCTGTAGTCGTCGTGGGATTGAGGAGCTACCAAAAGACGCGAGGACAGTAATGCGGACACAGCGAAAAGCGCTACTTGAGCACAACGGCACTTTTGCTCATTTCGGCCTTGCTGAAGGCATTCAGCAAGCAGTCGGGCAAGGCCCTGTGCCCGAGAACATTAGGCTGCAAGCCAACATTGATGGCCTGCCTTTGCACAAGAGTAGTCAAACTGGTTTCTGGCCAATACTTTGCCGAGTTACGAACCTCAGAAATTCGGCACCATTTATGGTGAGCGTGTACTGCGGCACAGGGAAGCCACCGTGCCTCCAGGAATTTCTTTCCCCCTTTTTAAAAGAAGTACACAGCCTCAGCAGTAACGGTTTGGTATTGAAAGGAACCTGCGTTGCTGTCACAATGACTGCTGTGATCTGCGATGCCCCGGCAAGATGTTTCGTGAAGGCAATAACTGGGCATGCAGGCTATCATGCTTGTGAAAGATGCAGCCAAAGGGGCCGCTATGTGGAGAACAGACTCACATTTCCAGACCTCCACGCACCTCAACGAAGTGATCAATCATTTCGCTCTCAGGAAGATCGGCGGCACCACACTGGTGTTTCACCATTCACTAACTTAGATATTGACATGGTGGCATGCTTTCCCACCGAATACATGCACCTGGTCTGCCTGGGAGTAATGCGGCGGCTACTGCGAAATTGGGTCTCCCCGGGCCATGCTGCTCGACTTAGCAGACAGGAACGGAGCCAGCTCAACAACAGGCTGCGAGAAGCGGCCACAGCTTTTCCCAGTTGTTTCCAGCGAAAACCAAGAGGAACTGAGGAACTGGACCGTTGGAAAGTAACCGAGTTCAGAACGTTTTTACTGAATCTGGGGCCTGTAGTTCTCAAGTCTCTCCTGACTGAAGAACAGTACAAGCATTTTCTTCAGCTCCACGTGGCTTTAAGGATACTTGCCTCCCCTGAGCACCATGTAGCTTGGAACAGTTTTGCCCGGGACCTGCTCAGGTATTTTGTTCAGGAGTTTGGCAGGTTGTATGGCGCAAAATAGCTCGTGTACAACGTTCACAGCTTGGTGCACCTGGCGGAGCAGTGCCTAGACCATGGCCCTGTTGATCAATTCAGTGCATTTCCCTTCGAAAGCTATTTGGGAAAGGTAAAAAAAATGCTCCGCACTACCAACAAGCCACTAGCACAGCTGAGCCGCAGGATGTCGGAAGCAAGGCAGTGTACAATGATCAGTGCAAGAGTTGAGCAACACGTGAAAGTGGGAGACTGCTTTTTAGTAGACAACTCTGCTGTTGTCATTGTTGCTGAGTACAAAGAAAGCGTCAAGGCTGGCATCTTGCGAAATGGCAGAGATTTCTTTAAGACACCGATCGAGAGCTCAAGGCTCAATATAAGGCGTTACAGTGGTCTTGGAGAAGAAGCTAAGATGTGGCCTCTCTCAAATATGAAAGACCAAGTTCGATGCCTAAAGCTTAATTACAAGCGAGGGCACGTTATTTTTCCTCTACTCCACTGTGAGTGAAATCTGAGTGCTGTTGGTTTGGTTTAACATTGGAAAGCAACTCGGGCTAAGAGGGACGTCGCTGCAAGGCTTCAGAAATTTCGACCTCCTGGGGATCTTTAATGTGCACTGACATTGCACAGTAGATGGCCGCCTCGCTTTTCCCCTCCATCAAAAAGCAGCCAGGATTGAACTCATGTCCTTGGCCACCTGAGCCACTGTGACAGATCAGATTGCTATTTCAGCATGAAGAAATATGTGCCTGTATGAAGAGGGGGCAACCTGATATATCTCCATCCATTCTGCTTCCATTGAAATAAGCTGAGAATGGACCTCCAGCCTTGTGTTCAGCTGCACAACACTGCAGCCGTTGGTGTTGAGTGCATCATCTCCTACAACCTCACCTGTGGGAAGCGTCAGCTTTGAAGATAACGGCCCTTTTCAGCGCCACCCAAATGATGCTGGCAGGGCCGCAGCTGCGCCTCCAAAGACCCTCCCGTTCCCATCAAGGTTGTTTACTATTTGACAGTCTAAAACAGACAGTGTAAAACAGAATGCAGATATTATATTATTGAGCCCACGAAGCTGCATTAAAATGGATTGATGTGAATATTAGGTGTGCAGCATAATTACTTGAAGTGATGCGCAACTGACATGATTCCAAAGAATTACGCAATAGGAGAATGTAAATTGATAGACCTCGCACCTCTATACTCCGTTTCATACATCTTGTGCAACGCTGCCAAAGCTAGAGCTTTTGTTTGCACTCTCTACATCCGCAATCTAAAAGTTCCTTGTGGGGAGCGAAAAGTAATAAATGCTTTGCCTTCAGGCATGATACATGACAAATTCGTCATGAACCTGATTAAGTGCACTCTTACTGCTGACGAAATGCTGTCGCTTTCTCGTGTCTTAGACCCCTCAGGCTCAGAAGAAGCGTGGAGTAACATGGCTCTATTTTTTCATCTGGACTAATTCCGTACCTTTCACAGCGTTGCACCTCCTATATGAAATGGAGTATAGTGTCACTTCGGGACGTTGAACCCCAGAAATCGCAAAAATTTAAGTTTTCCTGTTTACTTTCACTGAAAATAGCGCTTTTTATATGCTAGAAAACAGAAATAAAATGGTATTGGTATTTCTGGCAGTGGCCGCTTTCATAACCAAAGTGAGGCTATATGATGCACTGCAACTTATTCTTAAACAGTGAGAAAAGCGGTGTAAAATAATACTGTGGCTTCTTCAAATACAGGAAAGTTACACGGTCATAAGAACTACATAATGATCTCAAAAAATGGAGGTGCTTATCATTTATGATGACATTAAAGCACTCGCCAAATAAGGCTAGTGCTCAAACATCAGTGCCACTTTGGGCAATGTAAAATGGGCTGCACAAAGCATACTGCACACAAAAGGTAGGTGAAGTTCAGTGGTCACTGACGGTGGTCAAAAAGAAATGTCAGCTCTCTTCTTCATGGTTGGGAAGAGCTGTAGCGCTCCCTTATCATCATTTGTTTTTGACCATGATCATTGACCAGTGAACTTCATCAACCATAATTCCTGACCGGACAGTGGGCTATCAAACCATCGACTACTCACAAAAGGACACTTTAGGCTTCTGTTTTGACTGCTTTTTTGCTGCAATGGGAGTGGAGTTACGTGTCCGAGTGCTTAAAGTGTTCAGAGGTCACACATCTTGTCTCTTGTACCATACAAACTGATGTGGCAAAATATGACAAAGTGTTGTTAGAGTTATGGTAGTCGTGTAAATTATACTTTGGCCAGAAGTTTTCAGTCAGGAAAAGGTCAGCAACGCCATTGGCAGTAGTGTTTAAGGTGTCCAGAAAAACACACCTAAACTACTGTAATGCAACACTTCAGTTTAAAATAGTACTTTTCATTTTATTACATATTTATTGCAGTTTTTTGTTCGAGAAAGTAGGTTGTTCAAGGATATTTTTCAATTTTCATATACGCAATACTAAAAATTACATTTGGGTAACAAAAATCTCAGAAACTAGCGATTGGTTAAAGGTGCACTGAAGAGGAATGTGAACTTGTCTTTTTGCCGCGGGAACTCGATCTACACGTTCTGAGCTTTCTTAGAAACTGCGATTTACTGCCCTGTGTGGCCGATTTCCCCAATTAAATCGAATTAACGTCCGGCTCCCGCCTTTTTTTTTTTAATTCTGCCTCGTACGGTGGGCGGAGTCGACCAACGCGTGGAGCGCCTTTCACCCAGTCCCGTGGCGGCTTGCCGCTCTGCCATCGGCGGAGTGATACGCAGTAGTCTGTAGTAGCAAATAGTCCGCGCGTATTTTTATTTCTTTGGGCTTATTTTGCGGTTATATTATCTGCAAATGAAACTATTTATTCATGGAAACCTAAAAAACAAAATAAAGCGAAAGCAAAGCCTCCATGGGACTGGGTGAAAGGCGCTCCACGCGTTGGTCGACTCCGCCCACCGTACGAGGCAGAATTTTAAAAATAAGGCGGGAGCCGGACGTTAATTCGATTTAATTAGGGAAATCGGCCACACAATGCAATAAGTCACTGTTTCTAAGAATGCTAAGAACGTGTGGATCGAGTTCCCGCGGCAAAAAGACATGTTCAGAATCCTCTTCAGTGCACCTTTAATACAGGAGTCTTCAATTATTTTAGCAGTGAGGAACACCAACAGCTTTCAAGAAGGGCTGAAAAACTTCACTAGTTTTTTTTTACTTCCATACCTTCCTGCCTTAAATGCATGAAAAAATAGAGCCTGCAGATTTGCAGCGCTTCAAAAAAAAGGTACATTCAATTATTTAGGCTAGCTGCATAATGTAAGCCACAAGTAAACATTTATCAGTCTGAGAATAAGGTTAGATGAAGAACAGGCAAGAAATATGTATGGATTAAGGTTCTCAGGGAGCCCCAAGAGGAACCCTGGGATTCCACGAAACCCACTTTACGAATCTTAGGGTTAGAGAAACTAAAGCAACCACATCAACTAATGTCCTGCTACAAGTATAAGTTTGTCACTGCACTGTACTGTGCTATGAACAAGAATGCAATCAAGGGGAGCCGCACAAGACAAACCAAAAGATGACTGATAAAATTTTGCCTCACTGGCATTTTTAGTGCGTGCCGAGGGGGTGTAAATGGCTGCTGGCCTTGCAGGTACATGTGCTTTCAAGCTCAATGTGCTTGGTGAACTTTGGTAAGAAGACCTAGGTGTTATTGATAGAATCTTAAAGGTTTTTTATTCCATTAAGGGTGCTTTAATGAAGACGTACTGAACACAAGTGAAAGGTTAAATTAATAGCACACTTTTGAAGGCGTTCTTGTGCTAAACATTGCATCTAGAAATGAAATGACTTGAATCTGGCATGTCAAGTTGCATTTTAAGGCAGCACTGAAGTGAGTTAGTTAGTTAGTTAGTTAGTTAGTTATATTGATTTTTATGGCGCAAAAGCAACTGAGGCTATGCTGCGCCAAACACAAGGTTAGAGTTTTTGTTAATGGTGAAGCTTTCTAAAAATACTTATAGTTTGTTTAAAACGTTGGTTTCCTTGAGAAACCTAAAAATACATGAAATATCAACCAGTGCTCGATCACCTAAGAGTAGCATGGGGTGTAATGGGATGCTTTCCCTGTAAAATGTTGTGAAATATTTCTTTCTTAGTTCTTCTAGTTTTATGCATGAAATTAAAATGTGGTTCACTGTGAGTTCAGCACCACACATTTCACAGAGAGGTTTGTTTTGTTTGGCTAGCAGAAAGTTGTGCGTAAGGTGGGTGTGTCCAATGCGGAGCCGACATAAAATAACTTCGGTAAAACGTTCTTGATGCCTACATGATTGCCATTCCCCTAAAATTGGTTTCACAGAATTTAATTTGTTGTTTACGTGATCTTGCCATGCGGCCTGCCACTTATTTCTGAGTTTACTGTTGATAAACTTTAAGCAATCCCTGTGCGGTATGCTCACTTGTTTTATTTGGCCATTCCGGCCTTTTGCAGCGCATACATCTGCTTTTTCATTACCTACGATTCCAACATGGTTAGGAACCCAGCAGAATTTAATGTTATGTTTTTGTTTTGTGATTTTAACAATGCTATGTATGATGTTACCTATTATGGGTTCAGCAGCATTTCTGGAGTGCAGTGCTTTGAGCATACTCAGGGAATCGGTGTAAATGATGCTATTTTTGATGTTTTCTCTTACTATTTTTTCTACAGCTACAAAGATGGCATAACACTCAGCAGTAAAAACCGATGCGAATTCTGGTAGTCGCATTATCTGTTTGTTTTTTCCTTGGATTACTGCACTTCCAACGTGACTTTCTGTTTTTGAGCCATCGGTATAAAATTCAATGTAAGTGTGATACTTTTCTTGTAGTGCAAAGAATTCCTGTAATATGTACTCATTTGGCGTTTGCTTTTTATCTAAATGTGTCATTGTGAGGTCACATACTGAAGGCAGGCTGTACCATGGTGGTAAATATTCATTCCTTTGTGCAATATTCGGTAAGCAGTCTAGTATTGTTAGCTCTTCACATTTATCTTCAAAGCGCAGCAGTAATGGTCTGATAGAATGTGGTTTGTTGATGAATAATCTTTTAGATGGGCACTTGGTGACAACTGGATGACAGAGATGTTTCGGAAGAGAACGGATTTTTAAGACGTATGTGCATGTTAGTGCGATTCTTCGGTCCTCAAGAGCGGGCTCATTAGTTTCAACGTATAGGCTGGCTACTGGTGATGTTCTGTACGCTCCAGATGATAGGCGCAAACCAAGATTATGAATGGGGTCTAATCTTTTCAAGTAGGATGCTCTTGCTGAACCATATACTATGCACCCGTAGTCCAGCTTGGAGCGCACCAGAGAGCGATATATTTGTAAAAGGCTTGCTCTATCGGACCCCCACCGCTTCCGTGAGAGAACTTTTAATATATTGAGGACTTGAGAAGCTTTCTTTTTAAGGTTATTAATGTGTGGTAGAAATGTGAGTTTCTTGTCGAAAGTTAGGCCTAAAAATTTGTGTTCTTGTTTAATTGGTAGCGCAGTGTGATTCAGGTATAGACTGGGATCGACCTGTAGGCCTCGTCGCAATGAGAAAAGGACAGCTACTGTTTTTTGAGGAGAAAATTTAAATCCATTTCTGTCTGCCCAAGAACCTAGTTTATTTAGTGTGATTTGTATTTGTCTCTCACAGGTTGATATACTGGAGGACGTGCATGCTATTTGTAGGTCATCTACATAAACTGAATACATTATGGACTTGGGTATTACTTTAGCTAAAGAATTCATTTTTACTATGAAGAGTGTCGTGCTTAGAATGCACCCCTGGGGTACGCCGTTCTCTTGGGTGAAAGTCATGGAGATAGTTGCTCCTAGGCGGACTCGGAATGTGCGGTTAGTCAGGAAGTCGTTCAAGCAGTTCAACATCCTGCCGCGGATACCTAGCTCTGCTAGGTCACGGAGGATGCCGAACTTCCACGTAGTATCGTAGGCCTTCTCCAAGTCGAAGAAGACCCCAATACAGTGCTGCTTGTGGATGAACGCCTCCCGGATGGTGTTTTCTAGGCGGACAAGATGATCTGTGGTGCAGCATGTTTTCTTAAACCCACATTGGTGTTTATCTAGTAGTTGCCGAGATTCAAGTACGAAGGTTAGTCTAATGTTTATTACACTTTCGAAAGATTTAGCAATGCAGCTGGTGAGGGCTATTGGTCTATAACTGCTAGGACTTGTTGGTGGTTTTCCGGGTTTGAGAAAAGGTATTATGACTGCTTTTTTCCACTCGTCAGGTATATTTCCAGTTATCCAGATTTTATTAAAGAATTTTAACAGTGCCTCTACAGCAGCCTCGGAGAGATGTGCAAGCATAGCGTAATGCACGTTGTCTGGTCCTGGTGCTGTCTTTTTTCCAGAAGATAATACTTTATTTAATTCTTGTAGTGTGAGAGGCTGGTTATAATCCTCGTGTACACCTGCTCCAGATGGAAATTTTTGTTTTTCAGCTATTGCTTTGTGTTTCTGAAATGTGTTTGTGTAATTGGATGAGCTTGAGATCTCAGCAAAATGTTCGCCCAATATGTTGGCCTGTTCTTCTAAAGATGTTTGTGTCCCGGGTGCTGTCAAGAGAGGAAGTGTGAAAGGGGTATGGTCACCAGTAAATTTACGAACTTTTTCCCACATTTTCTTTGATGTTGTTGAGCTGTTTATTGAGGAGACATATTTCTGCCAAGAGGTTTTTTCTGCATTTCTTCGCACATACCGCGCTCTGGCTTTTGCCTTCTTAAAGGTAAGTAAGTTCTCTGCAGTGGGACATCGACGCAGAGCGCTCCAGGCTTTCTTTTGTTGTTTTTTTGCTAATGTGCATTCTTTTGTCCACCACACTTTGTGTTTCTTTTGTGCAAGTCCTGTTGTTTGTGGTATAGCGAGTGTTGCGGCCGATATTATGCATTCAGTAAACTTCTCATTAATTTCATCTGTGCTAAGGTCGTCACAAAATTCCTTTTCCAGAGTGGCACTTTTTGTAAAAAGTGACCAGTTGGCGAGCTGAAGTTTCCAGCGCCGTGGCCTTGTGGGGATGATTGGAGTGGACGATGAGAGCCTGATGACGGTAGGTAAGTGATCGCTGCCCATGGGGTCATTTAAAACATCCCATTTAAAATCGTTAAAAAGTAATGGTGATGTGAAAGCTAAATCGAGAGAGCTCATTTTTGCTGAGCTTGGACAGCAATATGTGGCTTTTCCCGTATTTAAAAGACAGATATTATTTGAGAGGATAAAATCTTCGATTATTTGGCCCCTCGAGTCACAGCGTTCGCTTCCCCAGAACGGTGAGTGAGCATTAAAATCGCCAACTACCAGGAATGGCTCCGGTAGTTCATTTATCAAGCCTTCTAAATCTTGTATTGTTAATGTCATGTGCGGGGGAAGATATAGAGAACATATAGTTATGGTTTTGTAGCTCACGACGCTAACCGCAACCGCTTCCAGTTTTGTGTTAAGATTGATTTTTTTAGCAGGGACGCCGCTCTGAGTGACGATTGCGACGCCTCCTGAGAGTCTGTTAGCATGCTCGCGATCACGTCGGAATGTTTGATAATGTCTCAGGATATTCGTATGTTGTGGACCGAGGTTGGTTTCCTGAAGACATAAAGCTACAGGAAACATTGAGCCAAGAAAATGTGTGATATCATTGTAATTCCTGAGCAATCCTCTACAGTTCCATTGAAGTAGGAAAGTCATGTTTATATTTTTGAGTGAGGATTGAAGGGATTTACTTGTTTTCTGGGCCCGTTATTGGGGTCCTGTCTATTCTTCGCTCAAGAGAGCGGTTCCGCCGCTGCAAAGCGGGCGGATCGGGAGTTACCTCCATCACCTCACTAGAGGTGCTGGTGGACCGCGGGGAAGCCGCGGATGTGTTAGTGTCAGGCCTCCCCCGACGGGGGGAAGTCCTGCTGGGTGCCGACCCGTGAGCCGGCGCTCCCTGCTTTGGGGATGGCAGAGCAGCGTTCACTGTCTCTGCCTGGGGCGTTGATGGCACTGCCACAGGCTCCGTGAAGGTGGCCTGGGCAGATGCCGGAGTGCTGTGTGGTGCGCCGCCCCTGCGCACCACATCAGCAAAGTTTGTTTTTGTGGAAAAGTTGAAGCTGTTCTTTGCGTAAAACAGTCGTCGCGCTTCCTTAAATGTGATATTCTGTTTTGTTTTGATTGTAACAATTTCTTTTTCATTTTTCCACGATGGACATGACCTCGAATAGGCGGGATGATCGCCTTCACAGTTTGCGCAGCGAGGTGCTGCTCCTTCACAGTTGTCGGAAGCGTGTTCTTTTGATGCACATTTAGCGCAAGTTTCGCGGCCACGGCAGCTTTGAGACCCATGACCGTACCGTTGACATTTGAAGCACCTGCGTGGGTTTGGGATGTAATGTCTGACATTTATTTTAAGGTAGCCAGCTTCTATGGATTCGGGGAGTGTGCTTGAGTTGAAAGTCAGTACTAGGTGCTTTGTAGGTATCTCTTTGTTGTCTTTTCTTATTTTGATACGATACACACTTATGACATTCTGTTCTTTGAGGCCTTCAAGCATCTCTTCCTCGGTGAGGTGAATGAAATCTGCTTCGGATATCACACCACGGACGGTGTTCAGAGATCGGTGTGCTGTAACTGATACAGGGATTTCCCCGATGGACACTAGGCTGGAAAGTTTTGAGTATTGGGCAGTGTCTCTGAGTTCAAGGAGCAGGTCACCACTTGGCATTTTAGACAGTTTGTACCCGGGACCCAAGGCCTCAGTTAGACTTTTTGCAACTAAGAATGGGGACATGGTTCTTGCGGTTTTTTCAGTTTCTTCGCTATGAAGAACGTGAAATTTTGGAAATGGTTTCGGTTTTTCGAAAAACTCTGCAGTTGCCTCGTTCCGCCCTCTTTTATGAGGGCGATCTGGTTTGGAAAAGGGGGGAGCCATGAAAAATATGTGTTGTTCGGCCGTGGTGCCAGCCACCCACCATGGAGCCCAACGAGGGGACGGGACAGGAACTTGCGAGCAAGTCCTGCCCACGCCAGCTGTACACCTCAACTATAACCCAATATGACGCAACTCAGGTTAGTTGGCCACACAAGGTTAACCCTCGCCGCCAGGAAAAAAGGGAAAAAACTAAGAAGAGAGGAGGATACAGGAAAGTTGTAAGGAAGGAAATAGGAAAGTCAAAGATAGAGGGGAGGACAGGAAAAGGCGACTGCCGATTTCCCCCGGTTGGGTCAGGCCGGAGGTGCCGTCTACAGGAAGCTGGGGCCAAAGTGGTGTGTTGCCTCCGCCGAGGGGCCTTAAGGGTCCAAACGCTCGGCATCGGCTCAACCACCAGGATCCCCTTTTCCCCGGACACGGCAATGCCACGCACGGCTAAGCGCGGATGCTCGGGTCCGTGGTGACGCATTGTTCACCATCATCCCCCTGCGGGGATGTCCCTGCGGATGCTCGGGTTAACCCCGTGGTGTCGCCACTCACCAACGTCTGCATGCTGCAGACGCCTCCCTGCGGGGGAGCACTGAAGTGAATAACTTTGAACAGTACCACATGTACATGAATGCGTGATGAAATTATGTTGCCAGTTTGTGATTTACTCAAAAGATGGTAGGTACAAGTATACAGAGACACAAACATTAGCACACATCATTGAAGTTGAGACGTAGGCTTGAACATAAGGGTCTGAGAGGAAAACTGTATAGTTCAGAGAAGTTTATTATTGCCACCATTCCCCGGCTGGTTATGCTCACTGCAGGGCATAGACCCTAGCTACTGTTGGTCTTGTGCGGGTAGCATAGTCTTACCTGACTATGTGATAAGGCTGTCTGATCAAAACGACCATTGTTGCAAGAAAATATACCTCCAGAGTGTATTGGTCACTGAGTCATGCTTCCTTCGTGTGCAGGTCTAATGCATGAAGTGATTTGAATCACAGAGACTGATGAAGGGGTGAAAAATACGAAACGCTGTCAACTAGGCCTGAACATTATCCTGTGTACTGCTGATATCAACAGCTGTTATATTGCATTGATAACATGCAAGCTCCTGTGTGTCACTGGGTGTAGAACCTCATTTTTTATTCTGAGGCATATGCCGTGTAAGCCATATATAATCACCATATTGCAGTTTTTTTGCTGAACTGAAGTGTCGCAAATGCAATGCTCATCATTACCCAGTGGTGTGTTTGCTAGCAATATAGTAAAACTACCATCTCGTTCAGTTTATCACACTTAGAGGAAGAGCTGTTCTTACCATAGGGATCAAATGATGGCCATAGTAGTGGTGAATTTTGCTGCTATATTTCTTTGTGACTCCGAGGGGGAAGGCTTCGATAGTTTTGCCTAAATGCCCTCTGTAAATACCGTTGTGCACATTAACCATGCTATCGAAAAAAACATTTTTGAAAAGTACTGTCAACTTTGGATGGTATACATGCATGTGTGTCAGCACTGCCTATCAAGGGATACGCGCTGAAGCAGTGGCCGCCGCAAGCATTTTCATCGCACTTTCTCCCAACGTGATCCTTGAGCAGTTTTCTACCGAATGAACAGGTTTGTCTTTATACACTGCTGCGACTCATGTATGTTTTGTTTGTTTTTTTTTTTCAAAAAAACAGCCGTTTGGAGAGGGGTGCGGCTAGCTTATACACTGAAAAATACGGGAAAACAAGCATTAATATGAAACTTAAAAGGTGGCACAAAGCAATGAAAATGCTTAATTGCGGACTATTCATCTCGTGTAATTGTGCTCTCATCTTGTGCCTCGATCATGTTGCAACAATACAGCGACCATGTAATGAACGAGTCATAAATGACACTAATACAGGCAATTCATTTTGATTATGCGATGCAAAGCTACCTATGCTTATAGAACTTCCAATCCTCCTCATCTTCAGGAGCAGATATAAGTGTTACATGATAGCAAGAAAGACGTAGCGCACATTGAGGTAAACGAATACACACTTAATTCGCTCACTGCTGTTTACCCTCAATGGGCGTGTGTGTGAAGCAGGAGTGCGAGGAGCCGTCTGCATACCAGTGTGAGTGCCGCGTGTGAGTTTCCCGCCTGCACTTAAACTGCGAGCGCGAATGCGTCTAGCTGACAGATTCACCCTCAATGGGCGTGTGTGTGAAGCAGGAGTGCGAGGAGCCACCTGCATACCAGTGTGAGTGCCGCGTGTGAGTTTCCCGCCTGCACTTAAACTGCGAGCGCGAATGCGTCTAGCTGACAGATTCACCCTCAATGGGCGTGCGCGTGTGAAGCAGGAGTGCCAGGAGCCGTCTGCATACCTGTGTGAGTGCCGCGTGTGAGTTTCCCGCCTGCACTTAAACTGCGAGCGCGAATGCGTCTAGCTGACAGATTCACCCTCAATGGGCGTGTGTGAAGCAGGAGTGCGAGGAGCCGTCTGCATACCAGTGTGAGTGCCGCGTGTGAGTTTCCCGCCTGCACTTAAACTGCGAGCGCGAATGCGTCTAGCTGACAGATTCACCCTCAATGGCCGTGTGTGAAGCAGGAGTGCGAGGAGCCGTCTGCATACCAGTGTGAGTGCCGCGTGTGAGTTTCCCGCCTGCACTTAAACTGCGAGCGCGAATGCGTCTAGCTGACAGATTCACCCTCAATGGGCGTGTGTGAAGCAGGAGTGCGAGGAGCCGCCTGCATACCAGTGTGAGTGCCGCGTGTGAGTTTCCCGCCTGCACTTAAACTGCGAGCGCGAATGCGTCTAGCTGACAGATTCACCCTCAATGGGCGTGTGTGAAGCAGAAGCAGGAGTGCGAGGAGCCGTCTGCATACCAGTGTGAGTGCCGCGTGTGAATTTCCCGCCTGCACTTAAACTGCGAGCGCGAATGCGTCTAGCTGACAGATTCACCCTCAATGGGCGTGTGTGTGTGAAGCAGGAGTGCGAGGAGCCACCTGCATACCAGTGGGAGTGCCGCGTGTGAGTTTCCCGCCTGCACTTAAACTGCGAGCGCGAATGCGTCTAGCTGACAGATTCACCCTCAATGGGCGTGTGTGAAGCAGAAGCAGGAGTGCGAGGAGCCGTCTGCATACCAGTGTGAGTGCCGCGTGTGAATTTCCCGCCTGCACTTAAACTGCGAGCGCGAATGCGTCTAGCTGACAGATTCACCCTCAATGGGCGTGTGTGAAGCAGAAGCAGGAGTGCGAGGAGCCGTCTGCATACCAGTGTGAGTGCCGCGTGTGAGTTTCCCGCCTGCACTTAAACTGCGAGCGCGAATGCGTCTAGCTGACAGATTCACCCTCAATGGGCGTGTGTGTGTGAAGCAGGAGTGCCAGGAGCCGCCTGCATACCAGTGGGAGTGCCGCGTGTGAGTTTCCCGCCTGCACTTAAACTGCGAGCGCGAATGCGTCTAGCTGACAGATTCACCCTCAATGGGCGTGCGCGTGTGAAGCAGAAGCAGGAGTGCGAGGAGCCGTCTGCATACCAGTGTGAGTGCCGCGTGTGAATTTCCCGCCTGCACTTAAACTGCGAGCGCGAATGCGTCTAGCTGACAGATTCACCCTCAATGGGCGTGTGTGAAGCAGAAGCAGGAGTGCGAGGAGCCGTCTGCATACCAGTGTGAGTGCCGCGTGTGAGTTTCCCGCCTGCACTTAAACTGCGAGCGCGAATGCGTCTAGCTGACAGATTCACCCTCAATGGGCGTGTGTGAAGCAGGAGTGCGAGGAGCCGTCTGCATACCAGTGTGAGTGCCGCGTGTGAGTTTCCCGCCTGCACTTAAACTGCGAGCGCGAATGCGTCTAGCTGACAGATTCACCCTCAATGGGCGTGTGTGTGAAGCAGGAGTGCGAGGAGCCGCCTGCATACCAGTGGGAGTGCCGCGTGTGAGTTTGCCGCCTGCACTTAAACTGCGAGCGCGAATGCGTCTAGCTGACAGATTCACCCTCAATGGGCGTGTGAAGCAGGAGTGCGAGGAGCCGCCTGCATACCAGTGGGAGTGCCGCGTGTGAGTTTCCCGCCTGCACTTAAACTGCGAGCGCGAATGCGTCTAGCTGACAGATTCACCCTCAGTTAGTTAGTTATATTGATTTTAATGGCGCAAAAGCAACTGAGGCTATGATGCGCCAAACACAAGGTTAGAGTTTTTGTTAAAGGTGAAGCTTTTATACTTACAGTTTGTTTAAAACGCTGGCTTCCTTAAGAAACCTAAAAATACAAGAGATGTCAACCAGTGCTCGATCACCTAAAAGTAACATGGGGTGTAAAGGGATGCTTTCCCTGTAAAATGTTGTAAAATATTTCTTTCTTAGTTCTTCTAGCTTTATACATGAAATTAAAATGTGGTTCACCGTGAGTTCAGCACCACACGTCACAGAGAGGTTTGTTCTGTTTGGTTAGTAGAAAGCTGTGCGTGAGGTGGGTGTGTCCAATGCGGAGCCGACATAAAATAACTTCGGTAAAACGTTCTTGATGCCTACACGATTGCCATTCCCCTAAAATTGGTTTCACAGAATGTAGTTTGTTGTTTACGTGTTCTTGCCATGCAGCCTGCCACTCATTTCTGCGTTTACTGGTGATAAACTTTAAACAATTCCTGTGCGGTATGTTCACTTGCTTTATTTGGCCATTCCGGGCTTGTGCAGCGCATACATCTGCTTTCTCATTACCTACGATTCCAACATGGCTAGGAACCCAGCAGAATTTAATGTTATGTTTTTGTTTTGTGATTTTAACAATGTTATGTATGATGTTTCCTATTATGGGTTCAGCAGCATTTCTGGAGTGCAGTGCTTTAAGCATGCTCAGGGAGTCGGTGTAAATGATGCTATTTTTGATATTCTCTCTTACTATTTTTTCCACAGCTACAAAGATGGCATAACACTCAGCAGTAAAAACCGATGCGCATTCTGGTAGTCGCATTATCTGTTTGTTTTTTCCTTGGATTACTGCACTTCCAACGTGACTTTCTGTTTTTGAGCCATCGGTATAAAATTCAATGTAGGTGTCATATTTTTCTTGTAGTGCAAAGAATTCCTGTAATATGTACTCATTTGGCGTTTGCTTTTTATCTAAATGTGTCATTGTGAGGTCACATACTGAAGGCAGGCTGTACCATGGTGGTATATATTCATTCCTTTGTGCAATATTCGGTAAGCAGTCTAGTACTGTTAGCTCTTCACATTTGTCTTCAAAGCGCAATAGTAATGGTCTGATAGAATGTGGTTTGTTGATGAATAATCTTTTAGATGGGCACTTGGTGACAACCGGATGGCAGAGATGTTTCGGAAGAGAACGGATTTTTAAGACGTATGTGCATGTTAGTGCGATTCTTCGGTCCTCAAGAGCGGGCTCATTAGTTTCAACGTATAGGCTGGCTACTGGTGATGTTCTGTATGCTCCAGATGATAGGCGCAGACCAAGATTATGAATGGGGTCTAATCTTTTTAAGTAGGATGCTCTTGCCGAACCATATACTATGCACCCGTAGTCCAGCTTGGAGCGCACCAGAGAGCGATATATTTGTAACAGGCTTCCTCTACCGGACCCCCACCGCTTCCGTGAGAGCACTTTTAAGATATTGAGGACTTGAGAAGCTTTCTTTTTAAGGTTGTTAATGTGTGGTAGAAATGTGAGTTTCTTGTGAGAAATGTGAGCCCGCACAGCAAGCTATGAAGGCTCAGGAGGAGCCCACCACTGCCCTGGCCCCCCCCTCTTCGTCGGGGCCCTTGGTGGAGCCTCCTGCAACAGCCTCCTCCTCCCAGGCCTCCAACCCGCCAGCAGTCATGAAGGAGGTTCCTGTCAACCTGGGGCAAGACACCACCAGTGGGGGATTCCCCACCAACGCTTTCCCTGGCCACCACCCTCACAGGGCAACAAGACCCCCATCCTGCCACTCACCAGGGAGAGACCAAGAGGGGCCGCGGAGTCTACAGCAGACAAAGAAGAAACGCCGTGGACCACGCCGCCTGCAGCTACAGCCCGAGCATCATGCTAACATCACGGGCACGGTGCTCTTCCGGCCCCGGGCATCCAAGGGTGCCTTTGCGGGCCAATGCCGCTTCGCCATAGCACAGGAGGCATCTGCGCACTCTGGGGTCGTCTCAGTGCGTGTAAACGAGCGACGCAACATTGTCGCCGTGGATGCGGGCTCCCCAGAGTGCCTGGCCGAGCTCATCCAAAAGACCTCCCTGGCAGGCATCGAGGTCCGGGCCCGCAGGGCGGCGGACAAAAACACGTCCTTCGGCTTCGTCCATGGGGTGCCTGCGGACATACCGGACGAGGAGCTGTCGGCTGTCCTGGAGGCCCCAACACCCATCCTGGCTGTCCACCGGGGACAGGGAACTACCCTCCACATCCGGTTTGACGCACCGGTCCCGCCTCCCCACGTGGCCCTCTACAAGTTGCGGCTACCTGTCCGCCCCGCACGACCACGGCCCATCCAGTGTGGCCGATGCGGCCGCCTGGACCACGTGACGGCCAGCTGCCGGGAGACGCCACGATGCAGGCGGGGTGCAGACGGATCGGTGCAGCGCTACGGAGCCCCGCTGCACCAACTGTGGTGGCCAACACCCTGCCAACTACCCCTCCTGTCCCCGCTGGCAGGAGGAAAGGCAGGTCGCCGTGGCCGTGGCGGCCTCTCGAGAGCCTGTCTCACGGAGGGGCACAGATCCGGGCCGATCCAGGACAACGGACCTATGCCCAGGACCTCACCTCCAGGACACCAGGGGCGGCCCCTTCCATTCCCGCCCCAGCAGAGCCCGCTGCCTGCCCATCCCCTCCTCCCCAGAGCAGCCCATCCGCACTGAGCAGCCAACTGGAGGAGCTCACTAAGACCCTGGCAGCCACTCTCCAGGCACTCACGAGGCTGCTCCCGGCAGTCCCCCTGCAACCACCCAGCTTGGCTCAGGGGCCGCAGCAACCGCAGAACCACCATGGGTAGTTCCCCAAGGATGACCCCCAGGCCACGGGTCCTCCAATGGAACTGCCGAGCGCTCCGCCCCCGCCTCGCTGAGCTCAATGACCGTCTCCTGCTGGAGGAGTATGATGTCCTGGCGCTCCAGGAGGTCTACCTGCCAAGGGACGAGCTCCATCTACCAGGCTTCATGGGCTATGGCAGCAAAACATCCTGCTTCCTGCCTACCTGCACGGCTGACCCATGCCTGGTGGAGGACCACCCCCCGGGACCATCCCGGGCAGCCATTTTCGTCCGCCAGACCCTGGCCCAGGCAGAGATTCTGGTGAGTGATGCGGTAGTGGCCCCTTTTTCCCGCCTCAGGGACAGAGGGATAACTGAGTTCTTAAATACTGTCAATTGGCTAACGCTTCGCTGCAGAGGCCCAGTGGACGGAGTGTGGCGGGATATCGGACCCCGCTCTCCCAGGCGCGCACCTTACGGCCGCTGGAGCGAGGTATAGGGAGAGAGACTCCGAGAGAGCGCATGTCGCGTGCACTTCCTGTTCTCGTCCGCAGCTTGGGACTGGGATGTGTTCGACCAGTGCATACTTGAGTATGGCCACACGGGGCCCTGCGTACTTCGACAGGTATGCCTAGGGTTGATTCCGCACTCCTTCGCGACCCGGTCCTGTGGTCACCTCCAGAGAGGCCACAGCATGGCCGCGGGGAGCCAGTGGGTAAAAAAAAAACTTCGTTTGATTTGCAGATGTATGCGCCCAAGATTGCACCACGTCGTTTGTTTATGCATTATTGCAACCGACGTTTTCTGAACGATTGTTCCTCGAAAAAAGTACCAGCACAGGTGCTGTTGCCTCGTCATGCGATCTGACTGAGCATACGCAACTGTCAAGTCTCATCAACCAATCACAAACGCGGAAGGCTTCGCAATAGAAAAACCTTTCGCGTCCCCAGAAACATTTCCAAAATACTATAGCGGAGTCGTATATGAGATCCCCCTCGCCACTTCGCATGCAAAGACCAAGATTGGGCAATTGGAGTGTAATAAAAATAAAATCAATTCATGTTCCCATAGGGTTTTCCGGTGTCGTAACTTGCGTGGCCATAATGTTGCGTGTTTTGGATCTGCCTTTAATCAGTGTGTTCTAAACAAGCATGTACAGCCACCATGATTTGTGAATACAGCTCAGGGTCGTCGACTACAGGTATACTTGTTCTCTGCAGCTTCGCCATGCTGGTGGGACGCTGTGCGTTTGAGGCAGCCACGCGCCGGGATATGTTGCGGAAGACAAGACTTAATGTCTACAGTTTTCCTGGGACGGTGAGCTCCGCAGCCCGAGCCTTTATCCGGAAGATGCTTGACCCGAATCCAAACGCAAGACCGAGCATTGAGGCGATCCTGCAGGATAATTTCATGACCAGCAGTAAGTTTTGGAGTTGCCCATCCGCATTGCACAGAAGCTGTACGCGGTTTTGAGTGGCATTATTGCACTCGCAGCTGTACGATATTTTCAGTCGCTTTATTTGCAGCATCCTTGCTGTAACATTTGTTGCGGGTGTTTTCAGGCGTAGCATGTTTTACAATTGCTTAGCAGGGAGTATGTGCATGGAGGAATCATATGGTCACAATTGGAACACAAGAATTGCACCGATTTTCCAAGTAGCATGAACAATAAGGTTGGTAAAATTAGCTCCGGAAAAATTGGAAAAGAAATCGGAGAAGTATCTAGGTATACAATCAGTCAGCCATGTCTTTTGACTTCTAATAATGCAGCCAGCAAGTCTGACGGCCAGGATAGACCCTCCAATAAATGTGTGGAAATGTGACCTCGAACCAACGTTGACCACTCCCCCGCCAAACAACGCCTAAACGTCCGACTTACTGGTGTTGAAGTTCCTTGCGACACATTATTAATTAGAAGCTGTTTGCTTGAATGAAGCATGTCTCCAGATGGTGCAGCATCGCCAGTTGTAACTGGTGAGCGTTACCAAAGCAAAGAGATGTTCGGAGCAGTAATGGATAGCCCATCCTTGAGGTGGCAATCATGGTTACGCTTAATGTCCCATCTGGTGGTAATTAATGTGCAGCTCTTAAGAATCTGCACGTTGGACAGCTATGCCATAAAAGAACAGCTGTGGGAGCTTAGGTACGAGTGTATTGACGACATCGTCTGTAATTCTGTTTTCTTATGTAGCTGCTGTAAGTTGTATGCACATAATTCGCACTTTGCACCTGTTCGCGGTAATGGGATAGGTGTTATTTTTTTGGTAATTGCCGAGTATTAACTTTAATTGAACCTGCTGATATTCGAAATTGCTTATTATTGCACTGGCATATCATGTAGCTCTTTACCAAAGCCCTTCACTTTTATTTGCTTTTTCCAGGGCCCTTTTCCTCGGGTCTCCCACTGTCTTGCTTGGTGACAGAGAATTGCTTTGACCAGCTTAGTGCCAGCCAGACCGTCAGCGACCACAATTCCCCCCCGTCAGGAAATCATGGGAAGGGATCAAGGTTCAGCCCCAATATCTCCAGTTGCACGTCAATGGAATATCGGGGATGTTTTGGCTGAAATCTGGGCACAGATCAGGATGAATGATGTGGGTACGCACTTCTTGGTGGTAACGCAGCCGTCATGATATTGCCACCGTACGAACCAATCAGTGGTGCCGTACCGCCGCCGAACTGTTTTATCTGCAACTTGCCATGCCTTGGGCATTCGAGGTGCTCGAACATTGTCTTCTTCTTCCTCACTCGAGCTCCCTGCCTGTGTAGCGCTGTAGAATTTGCAGCCATTTTGTTCTACTTCAGCCGTGAGTTCAAGTACTAGTGCGTTTTTAGGTCAAGCCTGGATCTTAAGATGTACTGTTAAAAGGAAAGAGTTGTTCTTCACTAAAAAGAAAGAGTATTTATTCTTCACTAAAACTCAAAAATTGAAATAAATCACTAAAAACGCAAATAAAGTACATTGTTTGAAATGAAATGGATAAGTTGTGGTGTTCGTCTTACGATGAATCGCAAGTACGTATCATAGCCAAAGCCTGTTAGCACGTGTTTACGGTTCGGGTGGGAAGCGTGTCGTTCGTGTGATTAATCCGCTCCGCTTTGTTCGTCTTAGGATGTGCGACACCTGATTAAATGGACGGCAGAAGAGTCGTGGGATGTGTATCCTGTACGCGCCATTGCGGACGTCACTGTCGGCTTCTGCCTCATGAGGGAAGAAAATGCAATTGAGGAGCTGCGTGGCACGCATGTCAGCGTGAAGTGGAAAGAATGGGGAACCACCAGCTACAGCAGAGCTGCTCGATTTGGGTAGGCACAAGCGTTGGCAACCGTTATTGCTAGGCACCGCGAATCCTCCGAATTTATTTCTTCTGGTAACATAACGCAGGCACGCTGAAAATGATGGAGCGACGCCGTTCGTGGGTTGTGAAGAGTGCAGGTGCCTCGACCAGCCGTGGCAGTGCAGGTGAACAGCCGCCTTCAAAAAAAACAAACAAACAAAGTAAATCTACCCATTAATGTCAACGTTTAGTAGTAACCCTTTCTGCTTTCTTTTTCTGCGTTGCAAGGGGCCACATAACGTCAGCACATCGTAATGATTGCTGTGATCTATTGTCTATTGCTACAGACTGTAACGCATAAAGGTTGTTAGCAGCAAGATAGAATTAAGAGCATTAGAATTCTTTGCTGTTGCTAGCGATTTTGTGCCTGCTTTTATTTTTCAAACGTACACATTTTCATGTAAACAGTACCTATTTTTACGATAGCTTACGGTTGAATGCAAAGTGTCACGGCGGCGAAATTTTATTTTTTTACAAGAGGTAAGGGAGAATGGTTTAGATGTCTTCGTAAACTGTTTATAAAAAGGTACCGACCTCATATCAGCATGCAGTCTTAAATTTGTAATCACTGAAATTGTGAATAAGGAATAAAAGGCATATTTCCTGGTGTGAAATTATTAATTTTTATTTTAAAATGTATTGAGATATTTAACAAGGGAACTTTTTATGTAGCAAATGCGTTTGTTTTCAAGAAACATAATATAGAAAGATGAGAATGTCTTTACTTTAGTGGAGTAACACGTCAACATTGCCTGAAAGTCCCCTGCCTTAGGTGACTTGATGTGAGGTATGTGCATGCTGTAAGCTGCATTGCAATCAAGAAACTGTACACAGCTGTGTTATCACATGAGTGATGTGATAACACAGTATTGGAACAGTATTCGGCATGAATACATGACGTGACCAACCAGTGACCCACACCACAGTTATAAAACACTAATTAACCCCTAAAGTATTGTAAGAAACTATTTTTGGACAGATGGTGTGCTTGTGCGCCACATTGTGTACGCCCCCTCTTCCTTATCACTAATCCAAGGTAGCCATCTGGTCCATGCTTCTGCTTAACCTCGCCTTTCTGTTTCGTCTCTCTCTCTCTATACTGTGAGCCTTCTTCATCCTCTTGACCTCCATGCATCATCTTCTTTCACTTGGACGGATCATCATCATCATCATCCCGGGGCTCCACCGGTGGCTCGTGCCTCGGGTTTGTTGGTAGAATAAACGCCGGACACGGCCGTCTTCCTCGAGAGTCTTGCCGTCTCGGTCTAGCTTGCCTTCACAATATTAGTTTTTAGAATTTCGATACCGCAGTTACCGTCGGCGCAGTGTCCCAACAAATTTAGCTACACTGCATCAAACATACATGTGCGTTCGAGAAGTTTGCTGGCAAAGCAACCTTCCCAGTGCAGGTAACTCGCAGAAAAAGCCAAAATTTGTTCGGCAGCAGCGCCGAGGGTAACCGGATTTTCGAGATTCTCAAAAATGACATGGATATTACTTAGTGTGGGCTGCACACTTTTCATACATAAGTTAACCTGCCTGCTGTCAGCACATGTTAGCTGTATTCTGACGTACTAGACCACCATGTTATGTCGAAAAAGGCGTTCTGGTAACTCAAAAAGCCTTTTTTTTTTAAAATGCGTGAAGTCTTAGGTGAACTCCCTGTATAACAAAAGTACACAGTATACGTTTGTGTAGCATGGTAGTCTACACCGCTGAGGAACTTTGGGCTGTAGCGGAGAAGTTTTGTAAATATACCACCAGGGGACGCTGAGTGTCCCTTCTTGCAAGAGTTTATGTATAGGTTCCTAGAGTTGCGCGTTTGTTTTCCCTGCGCCGTTTGCGCCTCTATTGGCTAAACACGATTACACGATTGAAAAGCATCCATGCATTGCGGAGATGCCAACTTCCTTTGCATCGCTTAGCACTAGACCGTCGCTGACAGCCCTCGTGCAGCTACTGTCCTCGTGTTTTGCGGCATTTTATTTTGTACGAGTGCACATGCTCACTGAGATATCTCATCAACAACGCGCAGTTATGTCAGAAGTGCTGGCCAATTCTTGAAAACGTTTGTGATATGTGGCGTGTACAACAGATGGCGCCACCCATCCGCATGGTGAATATTATGTAAATAACTCATAGGGACAGGCCTTTTTGTAGCTGACGCATTGCTAGCAACCTGTGTCATGTAGTGAAACAGTAAATTGTTTACAATAGGGCAAGTTCGGCTGTACTGTATGAAGTCCGCCACCTGCATTCAGAAGTTGAGGCTTTTCCTGATAACTTGGATGCTTGGGAGAGCAGCATGGCGGACCTACGCGCTAACTGCGGGAACCTGTACCGTAACTCTACTTGTTCCTGGTGTGCAGGGTTTGGAGACAAGGCCCAGCAGCAAGCAGGCAGTCAGCGTCCAGCCAGTCGTTTTTTTTCGGTGGCAGCGTTCCTTGGCAGTCCAGAAAGACAGCTGGTGACGTGGAGCCGCAGCTGCAACAGCCTCTGGGGGACGAAGAGCAGACAGATGCACCCTCAATGGGCCTGCGTGTGAAGCAGGAGTGCCAGGAGCCGCTTGTGTGCCAACGTGAGTGCCGCGATGGGAGTTTCCCGCCTGCACCTGAACTGCGAGCGCGAATGCGTCTCTGTGGGTGCCAAAAGGGGGTAAGCTGTTTTATTTATTCATTTCATGGTAAATGTTTTTTTTTCTTTTGGTGGTCATGATGCCAGAAATATGGCTGTGACCCAAGACTGAATTCTAGACTACAAACCAGATAAATAAATAAGCAGTATTTCGAGATCTGCAACACTCAATCTGTTGCAGTACGAGAGGCCATTGCTTTGCAGCTGCACAAAATCCTTTGGTAACTCAGTATAGTAACACAGAAAACTACAGCAAGCAGCTACAAGTAATACATTATTGTGCCTCATTCACAGGAATTATGTGAAGTATAAAAGTGCCGAAGCAGCAGTGCTGGCAAGTGATTAACCAAAGTTACAAAAACGAAGAAAATAGTGTTACTCTTCATTCAGTTCAATGATAATATTATTACAAGCAGGGGTTCATTTACATTCTCTGTGCTAGCTTGAGCTCTTGTATTCAGCCACATGTTGAAGACTATGGCTGCCACACCATTCCACTTATACACCTTCTTTCAGGTATCCAGGTTGGCAGCTGCACTGCTGATGTGGGAACACAAGTAAATACGGTGCACCCGCGTGTTGAAGTACAGAAAGGTGGGCAAGTTGGTTATTACTATCCATGGTAAAACAGCGTGGAAAAAACACGAGGATGGAACAAACACGACAACACGAGCGCTGACGAAGCTCAAGCTGACGATTTTATTGATTACCCAAGTACGTATCACGGCCAAAGCCTGTTAGCACGTGTTTACGGTTCAGGCGGGAAGCGTGTCGTTCGCGTGATTATTCCGCTCCGCTTTGTTCGTCTTTGTTGCGCCATGTTGCACATCCTGATTAAATGGACGACTGAAGGGTCATGGGATGTGTACCCTGTACGCAGCATTGCGGATGTCAATGTCGGCTTCCGCCTCATGAGGGAAGAAAACGCAATTGAGGAGCTGCGTGGCACGCATGTCAGCATGAAGTGGAAAGACGGGGAACCACCAGCTACAGCAGAGCTGCTCAATTTGGGTAGGCACAAGCGTTGGCAACCGTTATTGCTAGGCATCGCAAATGCTCTGCATTTATTTCTTCTGGTAAAATAACGCAGGCACGCTGAAAATGATGGAGCGGCGACATTCGTGGGTCATGAAGAGTGCAGGTGCCTCGAACAGCCGTGGCAGTGCAGATGAACAGCCGCCTTCAAAAAAAACAAAGTAAATCTACCCATTAATGTCGACGTTTAGTAGTAACCCTTTCTACTTTCTTTTTCTGCGTTGCAAGGGGCCACATAACGTCAGGGTGCAAATTTTAGGTCTGCGAGATGACGGGTGAAATGGAATCCTGTATAATCTGTACGAGCACTACTGCCGAACTGTACATAGAGGGGGCCGGGCTTTGTCAAGCCGCAGTTATGCAGCTTTTACCCGTCACCCCCTTTTCTCCTTGAGAGAGAAAATAAAAGACGACTTGATTTGATAATCATCACTGTGATCGGTTGTCTATTGCTACAGATTGTAACGCATAAAGGTTGTTGGCTGCAAGATAGAATTATGCGCATTAGAATTCTTTGCCATTGCTAGCGATTATGTGCCTGCTTTTATTTTTCAAACGCGCACGTTTTCATGTAAGCAGTACCTCGTCCGGACACTCTCAGGGCTCCTGTGACTATGAGAAGTATTACTTCAGTGGCGATTATTCCTGTCGTGAGTGTTCTTGCAAAACAACATCATATTACGCCAACAGTGCTTCTGACTCAGGGGCGAGTTATGGTGCAGCAGGGAGGAGAGCACGCAGTCTGGACAGCACTGTGATGGACCAGCTGTGCCTCCAGCATTTGAAGGCATACAGCACTCCATGCTGGAAATGAAGGACACAGTGTTGAAACTCAGCAAACGTGACAACTGCGTTCGCTTCCAAAATGGTCACATTGTTTTAATAACTTTTTGCGCTCGTCAGGAAGTATTTACACCAGCGGACATTTTTTCACAACTTTAGGCAACCTTTTTCTGAACCCTCTGCCATCATTTGGTGCTTTAGCATCTTATTTGTACTTTTGGCGTGGGGGTTTCAAGATTTGTGTTTTTTAATGTGTGCTTTCAGGTTCTAAAATGTTCAGCATTGTGCATTTTCAAGATGTGGATGAAGTTTCTGTTGTTCCGTCTACGTGGATAATTGCAGAAAACACTGTTGTGTGGCCACAGTACAAAAATTCGAGCAGGATTAACGAGGCTATACAGAACAATGAGAAACCATTTGACCATTGGAAGAAGTACAGATGTAGAGTGTTGTGGACTTGTGGTAAGCAGTATTTGAAATACTTGTAAGCATCATTACGTACCTTAGTTACACACTCAAAATGGGATTCTTCTTATGCCTGTAGCCTAGCCTGAAATATTCTCAGGTTGAAGCCTGTTTTACAAACAAGCTATGCTCGGCGGAAAGATGGTGCTCCTATTTTTGGCGAAATCAGGTTTATTCTTGCCAGCAACGACAACCATTTTTCCTAGTTAAGAACCGTCCACTCAAGATAAGAGCTTGTTATTAACTTTTACTACATTGTAAGCAGTGACGGGCGTTTCAAATGCACAAACTTAAAAGTCTCTTTGATTGGACTCAATTGGCACAGAATGAATTCTCCCTGTTGTTGTGTTGAAAGCAAGCTCCAATAGATTTTGCATGATTTCATGCCTTTGAGAGGCGGATTGGTCTCACGACAGTACACTGCCATCCGGCTAGCACATATGGACAATGAAGCAAGAGAAACTACTATACAGAATCTGCTCGACTGTGGTATTCAATCACTTGAACACCTGAAATATGCAGTGGAAGCTGACGTAATGTTTCTGAATGTGTTCAGTATGTTCAGAATGTGTGTGAAAAGCTCCATATAGCCACTTCCCCAGCTGTAGAAGTGTCCATTCCACAAGAAAGTGAGGCTTCCGTGAGCATGCTGTACCAAGATTTTGACATTCCAAGGGACTGATTTCCTTCCCAACTCATTAGAGCATGTCAAGAGGGCAGGCACCCACTCAAAATTGACCCCAATGAAGTGGTGACGACAGTAAGTAACAGGGTGCTCGTCTGCTATCAGAAGCCTGGCCACAATGTGCTCCGAGCCATTGCAAGTGACTTTGTTGGGAATGATACCGTCATTGCTACTGAACTAGAAACATTTCTTCGGAAGCAGGAAAATTGCGTTAATAACAAATGTTGTGTTGTGTTGTGTTGGGTTTAGTGGCGCATAAGCATCTAAGGCTATCATGCGCCAAGCTCAAGGTGTATGAAAAATTGATTTCTGTAGCATTTTACTAAAAAGCGAAAAAAATCGATGGTGTAAAGAGCCTAAAAATTGATTTGCTGCTACACTGTATTGCTGGAATAAAAATTTTGGAAATGTGAGAATTAAACCTTTAAAAGAAGGTCGAGTAACCTCAGTGGCAATCCTTGGCTGGGCAAGGATCCCGAGGCTCCCAACCATTCAAGTAAAAACCTCAGCATTCTTCTCGGGAATGAGAAGACGACTGAGGTGTATAAAAAGTGGAGCAAAGCTCTGAACTAGAAATTAAAGTCTGTCGAGAAAACCTGCTTCTCTTAAAAAGCTAAAAACACACGATATGTTAACAATTGCATTGTCGCTTAAAATCAGTGCAGGGTGAAAAGGAATGCGTTCATTGTAAAATTGAGTGAAGTACTTTTTTCTTATTTTTTCAAGTTTCACACATGAGAATAAAATGTGATTAATTGTAAGTTCGTCTCCACATTTTTCGCACACTGGTTTTTCTTGTTTTGCAAGCAGGAAGCTGTGTGTAATGTGTGTGTGTCCGATTCGCAGACGGCATAAAATCACTTCGATAAAACGCTCCTGATGCCCGCAGGTCTTCCACTCACCAAGGACAGGCTTTACTAAATGTAGCTTGTTGTTAAGTTCGTTGTCCCAAGAGGCCTGCC
The DNA here is from genome assembly GCF_055824585.1 of Amblyomma mixtum. NCBI lineage: Eukaryota > Metazoa > Arthropoda > Arachnida > Ixodida > Ixodidae > Amblyomma > Amblyomma mixtum. The sequence goes on from NC_143012.1 coordinate 84,920,592, forward strand.
ATTTTCCTCCAAGTTTATTTTTTACTAGTTTCATGCAGTCGTTATAAGGTATATCTACTTGTTTTATTTGTACATTACTAGCACGTGCGGCACATGCATCAGCCCTTTCATTCCCCATGATTCCCACATGACTAGGGACCCAGCAGAACTTTATTACAAGTCTTTGTGTGTCTGCTTTAATTATGTTATGTATTATGTCTCCTATTATAGGCTGAACTGCATTTCTGGAGTTGAGTGCTGTAATTACGCTGAGTGAGTCGGTGTAGATGACACTATTTGGAATATTTTTCGTGATTATTTCTTTAACTGCCACAGCAATGGCATAACTTTCTGCTGTGAAAACTGATGCGCACTCAGGTAGCCTAACTATTTTTTCTTCTTTTTCATGTATTACTGCACTCCCAACATAGTGTGCGGTTTTAGAGCCATCTGTGTAAAATTCTGTGAAGTTGTCGTACTTTTCTTTTAATGCCAAGAACTCCTGCAATATATATTCTTGTGGACTTCGATTTTTGTGTATGTGGGTCAACGTAAGATCACATACTGAGGGAAAGATGAACCAAGGTGGCAGTGGGCGGGGTCTCGGGGCAATATTGGGCAGTGTGTCCAGTACACCTAATTCTTCACATATTTCTTCAAAACGGAGGAGTAGTGGTCTGATTGCTTGTGGTTTGTTGTTAAAGAGTTGTCTGGATTGGCATTTTGTAACTATGGGGTAGCACAGATGCTTTGGCAATGAACGTGTTTTTAGTACATATGCAGATGTCAGTATAGCTCTTCTATTTGTAAGGGAGGGTTCATTTGTTTCGACATAGAGACTGTTTATGGGGGATGTTCTGTAAGCGCCAGTTGAGAGACGTAAACCGAGGTTATGCACGGGGTCCAGTCGTTTTAGGTATGATGGTCTCGCTGACCCATACACGATGCACCCGTAATCTAGACAGGATCGTACTAGAGCACGGTAAATGTGCAAAAGGCATGCCCTGTCGGACCCCCACCGTTTACGTGAAAGCACCTTCAGAACATTTAAGGATCGGGAAGCTTTCTTTTTCAGGTTGTTAATGTGTGGAAGGAATGTTAGCTTTTTATCAAAAATTATACCTAGGAATTTGTGCTGTTCATTTACCGGTAATTCTGTTTCCTTTAGGTGGAGAGTGGGATTGTTCTGAAGGCCTCGTTTGAGAGAGAACATGACGGCCACTGTTTTTTGAGGAGAGAACTGGAATCCGTTTCTGTCTGCCCATGCTGCTAGTTTATTTATTGTCAATTGTATTTGTCTCTCGCACGTTGATGTGTTGGTTGATGTGCAAGCGATCTGGAGGTCATCAACATAAACTGAGTACATAACTGATTTTGGGATGATTTGGGCTAACGAATTCATTTTTACGACAAAGAGTGTAGTGCTTAAAATGCATCCCTGTGGTACTCCATTCTCCTGAACAAACTTCTTTGAGATGGTTGAGCCTAGGCGGACGTGAAAGGAACGATTGGATAGGAAGTCTTTTATGCAGTTCAACATCCTTCCCCGGATGCCAAGCTCAGCTAAATCGCGAAGGATACCGAACCTCCAAGTGGTGTCGTATGCCTTTTCGAGGTCAAAGAAGACAGCGAGACAGTGTTGTTTGTGTATGAAAGCCTCTCGAACAGTATTTTCGAGGCGAACTAAGTGGTCTGTTGTGGAGCATGCCTTTTTAAATCCGCACTGATGAATGTCAAGGAGTTCCCGAGATTCAAGCACAAAGGTTAGCCGGATATTTAATATGCTTTCAAAAGACTTGGCGAGGCAGCTGGTAAGAGCTATTGGCCGATAACTGCCAGGGGAAGTTGGCTGCTTACCAGGTTTCAGGAATGGCACTATAATTGCTTTTTTCCAAGCTTCCGGAATTTTTCCTACTGTCCAAATTTTGTTAAAAAATTTCAAAAGTACTTCTATTGAAGGTTGTGAAAGATGTGCTAGCATTTCGTAGTGTATTTCATCGGGGCCTGGGGCAGTCTGTTTGCCGGCAGATAAAACTGTTTATTTCCTGGATTGTGATTAATCTATTGAAAGGTTCAGTTATGCAACCAGTTGTTGGAAGTCTATTTTTCTCAGCTGTGTTTTTGTATCTTAAAAATGATTCTGTGTAGTGTGTGGAACTGGAAACACGTGAGAAATATTCACCCAGGATGTCTGCTTGTTCTTCTATACTTGTTTGTGTATCAGGTGCTGTAAGAAAAGGAACTGTAAAAGGGGAGAAGTCGCCATTTAATTTACGAACTTGCTCCCACATTTGTTTGCTTGTGATTGAACTGCTTATGGATGATATGTAATTTTTCCAAGAAGCTTTCTCGGCATTACGACGTATGCGTCTTGCATTGGCTCTCGCCTTTTTAAAGTTTATATGGTTCTCGTGTGTGGGGTATCTTCTAAAAATTCCCCAGGCTTTATTTTGCACCTTCTTCGCTTCTCTACATTCCTTGCCATACCACACCTTGTGTTTGTGTCGAACCACCCCAGATGACTGAGGGATAGCCAGGCGTGCCGCAGAAATTATACAGGATGTGATCATTTCATTTAGTTCGTCTACATTAAGGTGATCCGCAAATGTTTTTTCTAGAGAGGCTTTTTCCCGAAACAGCTCCCAATCCGCTATGTGAAGTTTCCAGCGACGTGGTTTGGTTGGGATGATTGATGGTGATGACGACAAGCTGATTACTACTGGTAGATGATCGCTTCCGTACGGGTTGTCAAGGACATCCCATTTAAAATCCATAAAAACAGACGGTGAACTAAAAGATAAGTCTATACAGCTCATTTTTCCCGAGCCTGGAGAACAGTATGTGTTTTTGCCTGTATTGAGCAGGCAGAGATTATTTGCTAGAATAAAATCTTCTAAAATACGACCCCTAGAATCTGTTTGTGTACTTCCCCAAAAATTAGAGTGAGCATTAAAATCACCGACTACCAGATATGGCTCTGGCAGCTGTTGTAAAAGTGTTTCTAAGTCATGAAGTGTTACTGATAGATGTGGCTGTAGATATAGAGAGCATATGGTGATGGTTTTAAAATGGAGGACGGTGACTGCAACAGCTTCATATTTGGTTTTGATCTTGATTTCATGGGTTGCAACACCACTCTGCACAATAATGGCAACACCTCCTGAGAGCCTATTTGCTTGCTCTCGGTCGCACCGAAATACTTGATACTTCTTTAGGATATTCTGGTGTTTTGGACCTAAGTTTGTCTCCTGTAGGCATAAAGCCACAGGGGAAAGTGTATTTAGAAGTTCTTTTATGTCAGAATAATTATTTAGTATTCCACGGCAGTTCCAATGTATAAGGAACGCCATGTTGGATGATTTATGGAAGTGTAGTAAAGAAGTTACGATAGAGGATTTGGGGGTGCCATTACTGGGCTCTTGTCTTTTCTTTTTCGCTCAAGTGAGCTGCGCCGCCGCTGAAGCGGAGGCGAGGTTTGCGTTGTGTCCATCGCCTCGCTAGAGGCTCTGGAGGCCCGCGGGGAACCCACGGGTGTGTGGTTTGCAGGCCTCTCCCGACTGGGGGAAGCCTTGCGGGTAGCCGACTGAAGGGCCGGCAGACCCTTTTTGAGAGGTGGCAGGGCAGCCTTGGCTGCGCCTGCCGGGGACGGGGAAGGCCGTGCCTCAGGCTTTGCCTGGGCATTGGCCGGAAACCGGTGTGGTGTGCCGCCCCTGCGCACCACATCAGCAAAATTTGTTCCTGCAGTGAAGGAGAATGTATTGATGTTGTGTGACAATCGATTACGAGCTTCTTTGAATGAAATGTTTTCTTTTGTTTTGAGTGTAATTATTTCTTTTTCAGTTTTCCATCTTGGGCAGGACCTTGAGTAGGCAGGATGATCTCCTTCACAGTTTGCGCAGCACAGAGCTGCGGCTTCACAGTTTTCAGACACATGTTCATGTGATGCGCATTTTGCGCAGGTTTGTCGACCACGGCAACTCAGCGACCCATGGCCATATCGCTGGCAGTTGAAACATCTTCTCGGGTTTGGGATATAGTGTCGGACTTTGATCTTCAGGTAACCTACTTCAATGTACTCGGGGAGTGTGCTGGAGCTGAAAGTGAGGACGAGATGTTTGGTTGGTAGTTCTTTGTTGTCTTTCCTGATTTTGATACGAAAGACATTTGTGACGTTTTGGTCTTTGAGACCCTCAAGCATTTCATCTTCGGTGAGGTCGAGAAAGTCAAATTCGGATATCACTCCACGGACGGTGTTTAAGGATCGGTGAGCAGTTATTGTAACAGGGATGTCTCCTATTGAAACTATGCTGGACAGTTTGGAATGCTGGTTGCTGTCTTTTATTTCTAGAAGCAGGTCACCGCTAGGCATTTTTGACAACTTGTAGCCCGTGCTCAAAGCATCGGTCAGACTTTTGGACACCATGAATGGCGACAATTTTCTGGCAGTTTTTTCAGTTTCGCTGTGGATGACGTGGTATTTGGGGAAAGTTTGTTTCGTTTTTCGGAAGCACTGGGCTGTGAGGTCTTCGGTCCGCACTCTTTTTGGAGTGCGATCGTTACTTGAAGTAAGGGAAGCCATAAAAATGTGTGTGTTTCGGCCACGGTGCCAGCCACCCACCATGGAGCCCAACAAGGGGACGGGACAGGAACTTGCGAGCAAGTCCTGCCCACGCCAGCTGTACACCTTAACTATAACCTAATATGACTCAACTCAGGGTAGTTGGTCACACACGGTTAACCCTCGCCGCCAGGAAAAAGAGGAAAAAACTAAGAAGGGAGGAGGATACAGGAAAGTTGTAAGAAAGGAAATAGGAAAGTGAAAGATAGAGGGGAGGACAGGAAAAGGCGACTGCCGATTTCCCCCGGTCGGGTCAGGCCGGAGGTGCCGTCTACAGGAAGCTGGGGCCAAAGTGGTGTGTTGCCTCCGCCGAGGGGCCTTAAGGGTCCAAACGCTCGGCATCGGCTCAACCACCAGGATCCCCTTTTCCCCGGACACGGCGATGCCACGCACGGCTAAGCGCGGATGCTCGGGTCCGTGGTGACGCATTGTTCACCATCATGCCCCTGCGGGGATGTCCCTGCGGATGCTCGGGTTAACCCCGTGGTGTCGCCACTCACCAACGTCTGCATGCTGCAGACGCCTCCCTGCGGGGATAATAACAAATGATGCACACTTCTGAGTGTACGAGGCGATGTATTCCAGATGATGATGAAGATTCGATTACAAAAAAAAGCCACAACTGCAAAAGGATTCTTACGGCTGAGTAGCCTGGCAACCTGACCTGCTATACACAGAAACGGCTGAAATGCAAGAAAAAAAAAATCAGAATAGCTGAAAGCCCAACTCAGGCTAGCTTCCCGAAACAACTCTCGAGTCACCTAGCTAATGGCTGAAACATATCTCTCAGAGAGGCAGGTGATCAACACCGGCAGAAGTGCACTGATCACGAAGGAGTATTGGCCTTTCCGCTTCAAACACATATGATTGCATGTCAATATAGTGCTGGGGTTCAGTGCCTCGAAGACTTTCAAAGACCAGGTGAAGATCACAGAGCGACAGGTCTCCACAGTGTGTTGAGAGGAAAAGTCAGAAATCCTGCAGCTTTCTATAGAGCTTGATGGAGAATCCCCTTCAGTGATAGGTTCCGAGTCCGATCCTGTGGCACTCAGCGAGCTGGACTTGCTTGCTCTTTAATCAAGTGTGGAGGACTGTGCATGCAATGTAAGAGGTCAGCTTAGGGCTTGCACTTTAAAATACCAGGTCAGGAGAGCAACAGTGAATTCTGTGCTTGGAATTTTTACGCCGTACTTCCCAAGTCTCCCAAAAACTTACCATACCCTAATGTCCCCTCTCCGGCATGTACCGATCGTGCACATGACTAATGGCGCTTCGGACATGTGGTACCTTGTGGACATTAGTGCCCTCTCTCTGTCGGCGAACATTGACGGTCTGCCTCTACTTAAGAGCAGCAACACGCAAGTCTGGCCGATACTGGCACATCTGCACCACCCAAGCAACAAAGATTTAGATATTTTACTTGCTGTGGGGGTATTCTGTGGCACATCAAAACCAGAATGTGCTTTTACATGGAAGTGATCACAAAGGCATGCACCATGCAGTGACACTTAAAGCAATCCTCTGTGTCATTATGGTTGCAACAAGTGCTGTGCAAAAGGTGTGTATATTGGCCGCATGACGTATCCGTACATGCATAGTCCGTTACGGTCATTTGGTCATGTTATTTGGTCATTTGATATGTTATTTTGCTTCTGTAGTACCGACCTCTGCATCCTTTACTGCACATTCATTTGATAAGAGCTGGTAATGCAATGAATAATTTATGAACGTTTGCAGCTGCTGTGCACAACATCGAAAGCCTGAGTGCCCGCTTCAGTGGTGGATGCCTGCAGTCATTTCATTTGAAAAACAGTTCTCTATAGATTTCCGTCACTAACCGTCTTTCCTTTGCTTTAGCATTTGAAAAAAAGACTTTCGAAAATCAGATGAAGATTCTTGTTGAACTAGGAAGCCTAAACTAAGAAGGGAGGAGGATACAGGAAAGTTGTAAGAAAGAAGATAGGAAAGTGAAAGATGGAGAGAAGAACAGGAAAAGGCGACTGCCGATTTCCCCCGGTCGGGTCAGGCCGGAGGTGCCGTCTACAGGAAGCTGGGGCCAAAGTGGTGTGTTGCCTCCGCCGAGGGGCCTTAACCCTTTCGGCCCTGGTGTCCTAAATATAGGACACATAGCAAAACACGCGACATGAGGCCACGAATGACGTGTCCTATATAAAGGACACCAGGGCTCAAGGGTTAGCGATCAGCGGGAGGTTTCAATGCGGGGCGTTCGGTGTTTACTTTTACGGGAGCAATAATTTCGCGTTGTTTTTTATGTAGGTGCGACAATACCTACTGCGTTGTTCTACTCGGCAAGGAGATTGCCTCGCTCAAGAAGGCCACGTCTCGAAGATCCGGATATTATCTTTGCTGCACTGGGAAACGGCGATATATCGACATCGACGATTACGAAGAAGAGGTAGACGAAGCAGGTGAGCTAGACGATGCAGTGGACGGCGACTGGGACAACCAGCAGGAGCTATCTGACTCGTCTGACGAGGAAGAGCCGGATAAAGAGAGTGCTCGAGAGTACGGCTCCTGGTGCAGCAAACCATTTGAAAAGCCAGCTGCTGAATTCAAGCCGGTAGCTGACGAGGACGAAAGCTATCGCGATCCTCTTCTCACGCCTTACGAGTATTTTTCAAAGTATGTGCCCAAAAGCGTGTTTATTGAGTTAGCCGACAAGACCAACACATACCCAGTTTTCCAAGATGGAAAATCAGTGCTGACAAATGAAGAAGAAATCAGAAAACTTATTGCACTTCATTTGACAATGGGTGTTCTGCGCTATCCACGGCTGCGCATGTATTGGAAGCCTTCAATGAAAACAGAACTTTTGGCATCTGTAAACATGTGCAGGAATCGCTTTGAAAAGCTCAGGAACTGTCTTCATATTGTAGATGTAAATGGAGATCACAACAATGACCGCTTGTGGAAAGTGAGGCCACTTCTGAATTCATTTCAAGAAAGATGCCATAATCTTCCTTTGGAGGAGCGCCTATGCATTGATGAACAGATCATTCGTTCAAAGGGAAGCTTGATATCAAGCAATACATCAAAGGCAAGCCAAACCCCTGGGGCGTCAAAGTGTTCATGTTGTGTGGTGCGTCGGGAATAATTTATGATTTTCTCATTTACCAAGGCTCCACAACAGAACTTAGCTCAGAAATCAAGAAAACGTTCGGAGTAACAGGCTTTGTTCTCCATTTAGCATCCAGGATACCTGATGGCATCGGGCACAAGTTGTTTTTTGATAACTATTTCACCTCCCTGCCTGTGCTCCGTGTGCTGCTTGAGAAAACAATTTATGCTGCTGGCACTATTCGCCAGAACAGAACTGAAAAATGCCCTTTGAAGACTGAAAAACAACTGAAAAAAGAAGAAAGAGGGTCATCAGACTACCTCGTGAGCAGCGACGGAAAAATTGTGATCACACGATGTGACAAGGTGGAGCAAAGCAGACTGGGCTTTCATAAATGTGAAACGCCCAGCGGTTGTGCAGCAGTACAACGAAAGCATGGGGGGAGTAGACAAGACAGATTTTTTGGTGTCCCTCTACAGGACCTCAATTCGATCGAAGAAATGGACACTGCGTGTAATAACGCACTTTTTCAATTTGTGCGTCACAAACTCGTAGTTGGAATACAGGCGCCATGCTGAGCACCAAAAAATCAAGATGAAGGATCAAATGGATTTACTAGAGTTCACTCTGAATGTAATAGAGAGCTTGGCAAAAGCTTGCTTAGCCGGGTTGCCACGGAAGCGCGGACGGCCATTTTCCTCTTCACTTCTGCCGCTGAAGAGGCCGAACTTGACTGAAGTGAGGCCAATCCAAGACATTCGGTATGACCAAACTGGTCACTGGCCTTCAGTAGAGGAAGAGCAGCAGCGATGCAAGCTTGAAGGATGCAAAGGCAAGCCCAAGGTGAAGTGCCAAAAGTGCAATGTGCACCTTTGCTTATCTGCAGCAAAGAACTGCTTTCGAGCCTTCCATACGCAATAGCCTAAGCCTTTGCTAGAAAAAGCTCCAAACAACTGTTTCTGTTTGAAAATAAACTTCAGATTGCAACCTTGTGTTTTGATTTCTGACAACCTCCAAGCCCTGATGTCCTATATATAGGACATGATCTAATCTCGAACCCCAATGAGTCCAAAAGGTAATATTTGATTGTAACATGCTTTTTGTTGGGTAATTAGAGTACTTAAGGCAAAAAAAAAATTTACGCGCCATAAAAATAATTCAGGGCTGAAAGGGCTAAGGGTCCAAACGCTCGGCATCGGCTCAACCACCAGGATCCCCGTTTTCCCGGACACGGCGATGCCACACACGGCTAAGCGCGGATGCTCGGGTCCGTGGTGACGCATTGTTCACCATCATCCCCCTGCGGGGATGTCCCTGCGGATGCTCGGGATACCCCGTGGTGTCGCCACTCACCAGCGTCTGCATGCTGTAGACGCCCCCCTGCGGGGAAATGTTTCACTTGTGTGGTATCTTTTGGCTCAGTGCCTTTAATACATGCGGCCTCCTTCAAAGGCTACAGACTGTTGCCTTCCTCATCTTAGTTTTAAAGACCTTGAACAGCTTTCTAAGTTCTGCGGCTGAGCCTTGCATTAATTTTTTTATCAAAGGAATGAACAAGCCAAGCGTGATGTCGAAGCTCAAGGCAGCGCAGCACCTCAAGCTAAGCAGATTGAATTATTTGTACACTGCTTGCTTCGTGCATTGAAGCTTTCTAGTCAGCTTGAGTTAAAAACACTTGCAATAAAATGTTATGAAGCAGTGAACATTGTTTAAAATATTTTTTGCGTCATGCGTTTTTGCCGTCTGTTTGCTACCAACTGCATCTTTTGAATCCGATTTCTGTCTTGTTTGCCGGACATTTACACATTCAAAAAGAGCAACTCTACTGACATTGACGATATCCAAACGAGACGCCCTAGGCCTCGTGCTTTGTGTCTTGCCATCCGAGCGCAGGTAAGTGAGGCTGTTGCCATGCCCCAGCATGCACAGCGACTGCGCCCGCAGACAATTTTCGGCCGCGTGCCACAAGGCGTGTGCGGCGCAGATATTTGTAAAGAGTTAGTGAAACGCTTCTCGAAGTCTGAGCTGGGAGGCGTGCAGGACTTTGGAGCTGGCCGCTTTGAGGTCACCTTTAAGTCCAAGCCTGCCGTCCAGCGCTTTCTCGCGAAGCCTGTAATCGAGGTGCGAGGCACCGCGGTGCACTTCGCGTACCGCGGCACGCTGAGCACCGTGGTGCGAGTGTTTGGTTTTCCAGTTGACATCGAGGTAGCCAAGCTGAAAGGAGCCCTGGAGCAGTACGGACCAGTCGAGACCATCGCCGCAGAGTACGTGCCTGGATTCGACAGCGTGGCGAACGGGACCAGGCGCGTGCGGATGGAGATGAAGTCGGCGCTGCCCAACTTCCTGAAGGTAGCCGAGTTCACCGTGCAGTGCGAGTATGAGGGTGTCGCACGTGTCTACCGACGCTGTGGTTCTCGCGACCACGTGCGGGCGGCGTGCGACGTGCCTTTGTGCTCACGCTGCGGTGTGTTTGGCCACGGCACGTGTGAGCAGCCGTTCCCCCAGTGTGGCGGCGACCACGGCGTTGCGAAGTGTGCAACGCGCACGTTCGCGTCAGTAGCGAAGCGCGCGATGGTGTCTGCTGCAGCTGCGTCGCAGGTTGTCATCGCGTCAGAGAAGGACCAGGACCCTGCCACGGACACCCCGGTCGAGGCCTCCAGTGGCCCCGCAGTTCCAGGAAGCAGCCAACACGAGGACGACAAGCCTGCTGAGCCATGCGCGGCGGAACCGGTCGCGGCGGAGGCGAGCGCGCCCCCGAACCAGAAGGGCGAGTTCACTCTCGTGCAGCGGCGGAAGCGCTGACGGAAGGCGCGAGCAGCCAGCCCACGCAGCGAGGCCCCAGCGCCATCTGAGGACAGCTCCGCGCACTGCCGTGTGCCCGCGAAACTCAAACGATGCGATGAGCCGCGCGCTTCTTCTCCTCTTGCAGGGGACGGCTCCAAGCAGTCCGGAGACGAGGGGCACTGATGCAACTCGTGCAGTGTGGTCACCAACTGCGACTGCAGATTCCTGAGCGACGCCATGCACAGCTCGGACGAGGATGAAGACGAGGTAAGCGGGGCAGCCGCCCCGCGACCGTGACCGCCTTCCTGGCGCGTCGCGACTGTTGTCCGGGTAGGACCTTCACCCCAAAACAAAAAACTGTCCCCCCCACTTGTGGAGGGGCACTGGGCCTTGCCGGGGGTGTCGGCTGGATGATGATGAGTGATGATGATGATGGAATCGAACCCGCGTCTTTTGGGCCAGCAGCCGAGCACCATAGCCACTGAGCCACCGCGGCGGCGCGTAAGAAGTTCCATCCGATGTTTCATTGCATACCTCTGAAAAGGTGGGTCGCCAAGTTTCTCTCAACTGAAACTGTCGCAAGGCATGGCAAAAGATGGGATGATCGGAGCTCCCAGAGTTTTAATGCTGAAGCAATTGAGGCCACTTTCAACTCCAATGCACGGCTTTCCTGCTGACGTGCAGGTTTCTTTGGCACCACAGCATCAACTGTGAGCAGACACCTCAGGAAGAGTGGGCTGCGTCCTAACAAAGCTCGCGTGCACCACGAACTTACCGCCCAAGACCTGGCACAACGAATGGAGTTCTGTCGTGCAGAACAGAAAAGAACTGCTGCAGACCCTGGACGTTTGCAGTTTATATTGCTCACTGATGAAGCGATTTCCCACCTCGACGGCGATGTGAACCGACAAAACACGTGACAGTGGTCCCAAAAAATCCCAGGTTTTCAACGACATGTCCTGTGCACTCTCCAGGTGTGACACTTGTAACTCTCAACCTGTCAGTTGTCATGGTAGTGTGAAGTTTTCGGCACCCAAACAGGCAAGTGCCAGTAGAGTATGGCACAGACAGTGTCTGGTAAAAATCCTTGTTTCCCCATTAATTTTTTGTCGTGTTTCCTCTGTGCAGCATGGCAAGACCATTCGCCGTGGTGAAGTTTCCGCTCGAGGACGACTGCCTTGCAGTCATTCCTGTCGGATGGCTCACTGAGACAAAAGAAGAGTGCTACTGGCCTGTGGCCAGGAGCTCAGAGGTAACACGGCTCGCAAAAGCTGAGGCCGAGCCAGCTCTCGGAGGGGAGTGGATGCGTTGCCCAGTGGTTGTCGTTACCACTTGCCGTAAGTAGTCTTATTGCAGACGTAATGATGGTAACTTCATCAGCGATTGTAAAGGCCTCTTTGCTAGATTCTGTGAGTCTGCACCTCTGCATGGCTAAATTACGACTAAGAAGTCATGTTGATAGCCACCGCTTATCCAGCTGTCAAAAAGAGGAGCAGAATGAACTGGTAGCTATTGCACTTGCGTCCCACATGGTCGCCAAGCTTGCGAAGCTTGGGTTGTGTCAGCACAACGATTCTGGTGAATAAAGAATCCGAGGACTCTTTATTCAGTGGCTTCGGGTATGGGTCAATTAACCCGAGAGGGAACTAATGGGGTCTTGCATCTTGGCAAGGGGCCGAGATGCATGAATTCTGATTTTCGAAGAGAGCACTGCACCCCGAAAATTTTGATCACACCTTCTTCCTAAAGCTGTTTAGACCACGAAGACACCACTTCCACCCAGGTGGGACCTTTATTGGGCATTCTATGCTTGATTTTTATTATGCCTCGTGGGCACTTTGCTAGGCCCAATGAGAGCTTGCACAAACACCGCCCTGGACGGGGTTGCCCATATGGCGGCCTCCGCTATTCGGGGCTACAATCCGTCTACCCTCTTCTCAACCGAAATCTCCCCTGTTGCTGCTCAAGATGCTGAGGAATCGTCGGACGATATTTCTGACGAGAGGCCCTACACGTTGCTCGTGCTAGCCAAGCGTGGCCAACGCCCCAAGACAGGGGGGGCCACCGTCTGCAGTACCGACGTCGCCGCTCAACACTCTCCTGCTCCAGAGGTCGGCGCGCGGGTTCCGCCGGCACAGAAGCCATCGTGGCGTCCACGCAGGATGCCTTTTTTCGAGAAGGGAGACATCATTAAGATCATAAAGAAAATATAAACAAAAGCACATAAAATCACTACAAGCTTTTAAAATATTCAGTCACAGCTTAAATACCATGAGTTGAGGCAAGGCGGCCATGGCTTGAGGCAGGTTCTCACAGCAGTACAAAATGAATTTTGTTCAGACCGTTGGTTCGAAGGCAGTTAGTTCGCCTATACGGAGATAGTCTATGCCGAGCAAGTGTACGACAGCGTGCAGTGCTTTTGTAGTCGGACCTGGGGATCCCGAAGCTTCCCCTGGTCAACATTCTATGTCTTTGTGAGGAAAACACAGTCGTCGTGCACTTTGGGTCCTCGATCGGCCCCATCGCAGTGAAAAAAAGTCTGCGCGAAGGGTGTCTGCCGTCGCCACTGGAATATTCTCTATGGTGAGTATCGAGCGAGAGCTGCTTAGGTCATAGATTGGTTTCCGCCTCAGATGGAATGGATGAAAACCGCTGACTGCCAGGTGTAAAGCCTTCACGGACGATCTAGTACTGCCTGTGGAATACCCTCCTAAAGATTTGCAATTTCTGCTAAACAACTGCCAGAATGTGGTTATCCGTCTGAACCGGCAACTCAGTTTCAAGAAGACTGTGGTTGTTTGCCTGGCTGGAACCAACACAGCGGATTAGGAATTAACCTTGGAAAATAAGACCTTTGCCCAGAGTTCATAATTCCGATGTCTGGGAGTGAAGATGTGCGCTGAAAATCCGTTACGGCCTTCACAAGGCTACCGACAGGTTGCCCTGCAGGTTCAATCTATCTTGTGTCGCCGATAGCTCAAGGGTGTAATCGCTATGTGATGGTTGGCAACCAGCGGAAGCTTGCGCATGTACCTAGACGCTTGCGAATGCTGTGCTGTGCCTGTCAATGCACACGAGAATAACGCGAGAGACAACAGTGCGAATTTGACTGAACTTCCTACACGTTCCGAGCATCCTTAGAAACTTTGAATTTGCCGTGGACCGATTTCCCTTTTATTGTAAACTCTCAAGAAATGAAATAAAATAAACAAAAAAAATTGGAGAGGAAGCCCGCACCCAACCAGAGGTTATCACAGGCGATCCAATTAAACATAAAAGAAAAGAGGCCAACGCCCAAGAGACAATTTCAGAAAAACCAATTACAAGAGAGGAAAAAAAAAAAAAAGAGGCACAAATGATGGGCGGGGAAAAGTGATTTTTAAAGCAAGACGCCCCTGAAGGATTAAGAGGGACGAAATGAACATGAAACAGGGATGGGTCCAGCGTGACCAGATTCTTCAGACAGGCTCGCAGGCGGCCAGGAGGAAGGAAGGTGCGGGGATCTGTAAGAAGGGAGAAGAGACAGGAAAAGAAAGCGAGGAGAAAAGAAAAAAAAACGAACAAACAGGAGATAAGAAAGCAGAAGGAGTACATGAAAAAGGGGAAATAGAAAAGAGGATCAAGTAAATGAGAAAAAGGCATGTGATAACGCAAGGAAATAGAACGAGCGAAAAGTAAAAAAAAAATCAAACAAACAATTAAAGCATCAAAATATAACAGCTAGAGAAAAGAAAAAGGAATGGCAAAAAATAAAAATAAACATGAAAAACGAAAAGCAAACAAAACAAAGACTGCATGTACAGAGGTGTCCACTTCCAACCTGAACACCGCTCCGTGCAGCCAGCGCGGCCGGCGCTCCGCGGTGCGCCTCTCTCGGGCGCCTGGGGGAGCACTGCGCGCAAGCGCAGTGACAGCTGTAGGCGGGGCCTTCGCCGCGTCGTCTGCTTCAGTGCGGCGGCTCCACCAAGCCAAGCTTGCTATGCGGTGAAGCGAACTTTGCTCTTGCTATGCGCAATAAAACGGCAGTCCTGCACGGTTTTTGAGAAGCGCAGCAACCGCGCTTGGTTCTGTGTAGCGCGTGATACAGCGGTGGCATTTGCCCCTGTTCGTGTTTTCTTTCTTTCTTTCTTTCTTTCTTTCCTTCTTTCTTTCGCCCAACTCTGAGGTATGAAAACAATCATGTGAGTCCGGGGAATAGCCTGACTGATCGCCACCGAGGAGCTGAGGAGCTGAGTTGTCCGCACAGCTTGAGCATCTCATTCACACATGGACCAAGTTTTACACGAGAGCCTTAATCGCATGAAAGAAAGAAAGAAAGGAAGAAAGAAAGAAAGATGGAAAGAAAGAAAGGAAGAAAGAAAGGAAGAAAGAAAACACGAACAGGGTCAAACGCCACCGCTATATCACGCGCTACACAGAACCAAGCGCGGTTGCTGCGCTTCTCAACAACCGTGCCGGACTGCCATTTTATTGCGCATAGCAAGAGCGAAGTTCGCTTCACCGCATAGCAAGCTTGGCTTGGTGGAGCTGCCGCGCTGAAGCAGACGACGCGGCGAAGGCCCCGCCTACAGCTGTTACTGCGCTTGCGCGCAGTGCTTCCCCAGGCGCCCGCGAGAGGCGCAGCGCGGAGCGCCGGCCGCGCTGGCCGCACGGAGCGGTGTTCAGGTTGGAAGTGGACACCTCTGTACACGCAAAGCCAGCAAATATCAAGGTCCACATACCATCCACATGCCCGTGAGGCAGGGGCAGGGCCACGGCCCACCAATATTGGTCATATGGTGCCCCCGACCACATGAGACATGGGGAGGCACAGAAATGGCAGGGAGGTCTACGAGCCATCAGGGCGGGAATAAACACAAGAGACAGGTGAAAGACGGGAAGAAACGCGAAAAACAATGCACGAGACCGAGGGGAACCTAACAAAGAGGGGAAGTCATGAGGGGAAAGAAAGTGCGGATAGCCGGGAAGCCCTGCTGCTATAGTCTGCGGTGAGAGGACAGGCACGCAGGTAATGAAGAACATCCCCCACAGCTGCCCCGCATGGACAAGAAGGTGAACGAAGGAGGGCAAAACGATGGTGAGAGGAGTCGACCAACCTTTCACCCATGGCGGCTTGCAGCTTTGCCATCGGCGGAGCGATACATAGTGACCAGAGTTGTTGTGACTGCACTCTTGCAAATTTCAGACTAGGAGAATGCTGCACTGCTCTTCAGCATGGAAGCAAATGTCAAATATGAACTACACAATCCACCGCCAACCGAGCCCTACTGATCTCATTAACCAGCTAGAAATGATTCAAAATAATGCAGCTCATTTCATCTTCTCTAAGTACCACCGCACCGCTAGTATATCCCCAATGCAGTCTAATCTCAATCTGCTACCCCTCACATCGCGTCGAAAGCATGCACGATTATGCCTCTTTCATAAGATATTTTACCATGATGACTTGCACGGTAAATTGCTCATTCCGCCTTCATATGTATCATCCTGCATTTACCACATTCACAAAGTTGGCATAAATTCATGCAACACTAAATGTTTCTCCGATTCATTCATACCCCGCACATCTAGAGACTGGAACTGCCTTCCCTCTTCCGTTGCAACAAACAATAAATTTTGGTTATTTCTGTCTGCTGTGCACAATATAGACCATGCCAGTTTTTCTTAACACTGCATAAAACCTACCTCTCTTCCTGTGCGTTCGTATATTATTTAATTCCACCACTGTGTACTCTTAAACGTTATCGCGAATTTCGTTGTGTTATATTAAGTGTTATGGGACTTTGTTTAGATCCTTTGTAACCAACCTCAACTGTCACAGTGTTACTTGTAAGTTCTTATTCCTGTGCATATTTTTTGTTTTATTTATTACAACCCACTCCCCTCTGTAATGTTTATACCCTGAGGGTAATAATAAATAAAATAAATAAATAAACTGATGTTGCACACGAGTGTATCGAGGTATCAAGGAACAGCACAGTAAGCTTGAATAGTTTAACTTTTTTTTTTCTTTCGCTATCCTCTCGTGCCATGTAAGTCATCATAAACTGAGCTGTCAAGACTAAGTGCAGGCGGCACCAGTCAGCGACATATTTTTCAAGCCGAAGACAGGTCCGCCAGTGCCCCAACCTGTCCCTAGAGCCCAAAATAGCACACCAATCTGGACCGATCAACAACTGCATAGCTTCTTGCAGCAAGTCAAGGTAAAAAAAAAAAAGACTTAATCAAGCACATACAGGCAGCTTGCACACATTCACCTATGAGTTGTACCTCGACAAAGGTACAAGCAAATAGGGCTTGCGTGTTCACTTTGCCACTTGTTGTAATACAAGAGTGCATTTATACACGCCTGCTGCTCATTTTTTTCAGGTAGCTATTATAAAAAAAAATGCTAAATAATGTTTGTATCAATGTGTTACCTAGTTTTCACTGTGTGCTACGAATATGCTCTATTTATTTTGCTTGCATGTCAACAGGCATTCGCACCAAACACTCTGCTGCTAACATCAATAACAGACAGCAAAGACACAGATTCACCTGAAGCAGCTGTCCAGGAAGAGCAGTTTGAGTCCCACTCGACTGAACAAGTGCCACAGTTTCCACTTCATTCTATATATTAAGGCATGCATATACAAGCAGCTGCAGAAGTGCAGCTAACAGATGCATCTTGCAATGAAATAGAAAACGAACACGTGGGCAGTCAGAATCATTGATGTAAGTGTCAGAATGAAAGGGACGAATAACGGCATCATTAATGCATCGCGCAGTATCATGCAGGAGTGGCACAGATGGATTCGTAGCCGAGATTATGGGGTACATAAAGGCATCACATACTTTTAACTTTCGCTGGGGCTGTAAAGCGGAGCCAAAAGCTAGTGAGGCATTCTTGGCTCAGGAGTCAGTAGCACATCAAGACTCTCAGATCCACGAGTGTGGTCTGTGTGTCCTTCAGAAGCAGCCATATCTAGCTGCATCTCCGACGGCATTGCATCTTGTACATGCGACAGAAAGGCAGTACTGGAGATGAAGAGTCCTGCCTCTGTGAAAGGACAACCACACAAATCTGCTTTAAAGCAGTTGCCATATATAAACAAAAGTATGCAGCTAAGGAAGGAGCATGCCTACTACAATCAAGTGGAGGCCCGAATGGCAGTAACGATGGAGATGGAGAGGCGCAAACTCTATGAGTACCAAAAAAACGTGACTGTAAAACTGGCAAGGAATTTAACCAGAAAGCATGTGTATCCCTTGAGTTTGGAAAAGATGAATGTATTGCGTGCTGCGCAGATATCTTCCCCACAAATGATTGCATCGTTGGAGCACCTTCAAGAAAACTCGCACAGTGACCACGCTTTCTTCATTTTCAAGGATGCAAGCTCTTTGATTCACTTCACGAAAGTCATGAAAAAATGGTTTGATATTCACGACACAGCTCTCACAGGAAATGGCCAAAAGTTGGCGATTTCTAAAGAAGACGACCGACATTTGCTGTGGCTTGAAGAATGTCACAGCTACATAGAGAACATGCAAAAAGTTTCCATGGCATCAAGGACACTTTCACCAATCAGACATCTCAGGCCTTGCTATTTGTGACAATTCGTGCGCGTACACTGGTGCCCGCATAAACCTGGTCAGTGACTCCCTGGAAGCAGCCGACCGCGCCATCCTGGCGTCGTGTCGCCACGGAGAGACAAGGCCACATAGCGCATAAGATGGCCGTCGACGACTCCTACGGTGGGGATTAAGCGTGTCACGAAGATTCCAGGGAAGAGCTGCGCGGAGTGAACCCAGTCAGCGACTTTCCCCGGAAGCGGCAGACCGCGCCATCCTGGCGTCGTGTCGCCACGGAGGGGGGCTCGACGCTGTCATGAGGAGGGAGATCTGCACGGAGTGAACAAAAGGAAGCGGCGAGCGGGCGGCGCAAAGGCGAGGCAGCAGAAAGAAAGAAGCAAAAGGCTTAAAAGGGGAAGCCGACGGGAGGAACAGGCAGACAGGGACGATTCGAGCGGGCGGTCGAGACGGAGGAAGGCAGAAGACCGAGGCGGCGCATGGACCAGGGAGCACGGGGTCTAGCCTTGCTCGCGTTCGGCCTCCGACAGCACGCTTCAGCACCTGGCAGCTCCTCCAACGCCTGGCCGAGAACGAGAGCCGCACAGCCGCGAAAAATCCCAAGCCCGGCCGCAGCAGACCTCCAGCCATTCGTCGAGCCCGTGCCACAACAAGCTGACCCAGCCCCGATGTAGATGAGCCCTACTGCATTTCCCGTAAGCGGCATCAAGCCAGATCCATTAATTAAATCATATCCTAAAATCATTCCTGGAGTCTGTGCATCAATCTCCTTATGCCCAGTGTGGACCCAGGGCCATTTTAAGAAACTGGTCCATCACATATTCACGTCCAAGTAAACTGCGGGGACAGTGCAGTACCTTGTTGAAGCAAGATGTGAACTACGTGCTCACAAAAAAAGTCAACAGCGACTCATTGGGGCGCTTCTCCGCAAGCTGAGATCAATGTGTGGTGGCAGTGATGTGGTGGATGCAAGAGCCATTACGGCAGCACTTGATCACATCGTGAAAGAAGAAATCACATGTCGAAAAGACGTGAAGGTACTCGAAGTTGACGCCCAAAAAGTGGCTGCAATGCTGTCAACAGCTCTGCTAGAAAACCTCAAGAGCGTGACAGATGATTCAGCTGTTCCGACTTCCTCTGTGACATGCTCGGGTCTCGTATATGTAAGAGGGTGTATAAGCTAAGATAATCGCTGACTTTGGATGCGACGCCTGCACTCTACTTGTGACAACTAGTTACTTGAGCGATCCGATTTTCAAGCTTCCGGAGAGTCAAGACAGAAGTGGACTTTATTATCCAAAGCCGGAGCTGCTAGCTCTTTTGGATTAACTTGTGAACTTCTTTGAAAAGGCTGTGCAGCAGTTGCCCCGCACGAATATTCTTGAGGTGCTCCAGATAACAACTGAGCCGCAGCTTGAAAAGTCAGCTATACTCAGATGCCCAGAAGGGGTAAACAATAGCCATGCCAAAAGGTGACCCTGCTTGAATGCTGAGAAGTTTGTAAGGATACTGCTCATTAATTACATAAAAATGGTCACTGATCAAAACGATCGCTCATGTACTTATGCTCACAAGCCTTCAAGGAAACATTTCAGGCTGTGATGTTCTGTAAGCCAAAGGTAGTGCTGTTTCTGTGCTAGATGCTATAGCAAAGGGCAATGTAGTGTTATAAAAGCGTTATTCTCAATTGTTTTGGCAAAGCTGTGAATCAGTAACAGCGTGTTTAGCATTTAAAAATGTTAAGTCGTGATGTTCCGCAAGCATGCTCGCATGTACTACCAGATTTGATTGAAGTGTAAATAACAAGTATCTCGAACATTTTGACTAGCGTGCTTAGTGAAATATCAGAGCTTGACTTCTTTATTACCAGTTATACAGTGCTACCGTTTATCGGTAGCCTTACCAACGTGGAAAAAGAAGTTCAACAAATTTCACTCGCAACAGCGTGTTGCTTTCGAGCACTCGTTTGGCTTGTTGAAGCAACGCTTCAGGCTATACCTTGTCGACGCTGCAAGCATTAAACAATGCTGCCTAATTAAATGGCTGCATGCGTGCTGCACAATTTGTGCAACAATGAAAGAGATTTTCTTGATGAATCGGACCAGCTGCCCGAACTGGAGGATGTGCAGAACGATGAGGACGACGACCTGTATTTTGATAAAAGCACTGCCAAACAGTGCGAAATACTGCGGAAGGCCCGCCAGGAAACAGTGCTGAGTGTGCTTCGTCTGCCAGTTGCTGTTTATGAACGTTACAAACTCGTGCCAAATCAGAGTCATCGATTCACTGAGGATTGTTCAACATCATGGACTTATTTGATTTGATAGACTCACACTCTACCGGACTGAACAAGACTCGGATCACGATCTGAATGTGAGCCCCGACTCACAGAGGCTGCAGAGGTGCGAAAAGTACTGGAGGCCACAAAAGCAGCCCTTGCCAAGTCACAGGGCATGGCTGCATTTTGGAAGCAGCAGTATGACTGTGTAAAAGAAAGGCTGCTGACCACAAGTACATTTCAGCAGCCTAGTGAATGCAAATACTATATGGGGCTGCCTTCATATGAAGTTTTCAAAGGGCTGTCCACGGCTCTGAACATTGCCATGCCTCGATCATCTAAAGGACCGTCACGCGCACTTGGCAGCATCAATGATTGTTTTGATGGTGCTGCTAAGGATTCGAACAGGGATGCCCATTAAGGAACTTGCACGTAATTTTGGCGTGACACAATCTCACGTGAGCAAGACTTTTTTCTAGGTGGGTACTGTTCATGCACAAAGCCTTGCGTGCCATCACCCGTGTGCCATCGCTAGCTGAGGTGCAGCGAAATCTTCCAGAATAGTTTTTAAACTTCTGGGACACGCGCGTGGTCATTGATGGCACAGAGATTAGGTTTAAGTGAATGCAAAGAATATACGGAGCTACCTTCATATGAAGTTTTTAAAGGGCTCTCCACGGCTCGGAACAGTACCATGCCTCGGTCATCTAAAGGGCCATCACGCGCACTTGGCAGCATCAATGATTGTTTTGATGGTGCTGGTAAGGCTTCGAACAGGGATGCCCATTAATGAACTTGCACGTAATTTTGGCGTGACCCAATCTTACATGAGCAAGGCTTTTTCTAGGAGGGTACTGTTTATGCACAAAGCCTTGCGTGCCATCACCCGTGTGCCATCGCTAGCTCAAGTGCAGCGAAATCTTCCAGAATAGCTTTTAAACTTCTAGGACATGCGCGTGGTCATTGATGGCACAGAGATTAGGTTGCAGATGTTGTCATCAGTGGATGTGCAGCGACAAACCTTCTCGCCCTATAAGCATGGCAATACAGTTAAAGTACTTATAGGTGCCACACCAAGATGGCTATGTCTGCTTTGTTTCAGATGCTCAGGGGGGGGGGGGGGGGGGGGGAATTATTAGTGATAAAGAGCAAACTACTGGACATTTTCAAATCAGGTGATGCAATAATGATGGATAAAGGGTTCAAAATTTTTTACCTCCTACCTAACGGGGTAACGGCACATATGTCGCCATTTAATAGGCCCTCACTAGGTCAGATGAGCACTGGCGATGTTTTGAAGACCAGAAGCATTGCCCGTGCTATTGTCTGCTGAGCACTGCACTTTACTGTGCACTTCTGAGAAATGGTCATGATGTGTTTTGCTTACTGAATGACAGGCGAACCCCAAACTGTGGATGCATGTTTGTGCAGCGGTTTTGAGGACCAGTTTGCTGAGGTGCAATTTGGCACGTTTTAATGGAACTGCATGTTATTTTGCTTATAGTACAGACCTCTGCAGCCTTTAGTGTATATTGAGCTGGTAATACAATGTATAATTTATGAACATTTGCAGCAGCAGCTGCTAGAGATGCAAGTACTGCGCACAACATCAAAAGCCTCAGTGCCCGCTCCAGTGGTAGGAGGACACCTGTAGTCATTTCATTTGAAAAACAATTATTTGTACATTTCTGTCACTAACAGTCTTTCCTTATAGAAGCAGTTGAAAAAATGACTTTCAAAAATCAGAGGAAGATTCTCGTTGAACTGAGAAGCCTAAGGTCACTAATATCATCAAAGAAGCCCTCAAAAAGGATAAAACTGCCAGAGGAATGCCCTGCATTGCCTGCTACAACTGCTAACGAAGTTCTCCATCTCAAAGCATACATTTCTTCAGAGGAGAACTTTGGGAACGCGGTGAGGATTCATTTTGCACACTTATACCTCAAGCTAAATTGATGGCAATGCCTTGCTGGTCACGTATTTTGTACAAATGGCACAGTTGTGCATTTTGCAGTATGGGCACCACAACTAATATTTTGACTCTTAGAAGAGTGACCCACTTGTCGAATTTTCTGCCTATGCAGGTTGCCTCAAGGCTCACTTTCCTGACGAAGCATGCCTTGTGATAAGTGTTAGCAATGTGATAAAGCGGTGGCTAACTAGAGCCCAAGACCATGTTAGTGGTTGCAGCCAGAGGTGCCAGCTGCAGGAATCTCGAAAGCAGCTGGATACTGACAGCTCAGCCAACCAGTAAATCTGTTCTAAGCCACTGGCGAAAATCTTTCCAACTGGAACCAGCCATAAACCAGTTGGACTGGGATTCAAATTGGTCCCAGTTGGTACCAACTGGGAATTGTCCATAAATCAGTTGGACTGGGAAAGATTTTTGCCACGTTCATCCCGATATGGGTGCCAGTAATAAAATATGACTTCATATGCAGACTTTCTTCACACATGGTGCAGTGCTTCAGTGCATGCACACTTTTGCATGAAGTCCATTTTGGAGGCACCTTAAGGCAAACTAAAGCAAGGTTGTCCTCCAAGCATGGCCTGGCAATGGCAAACGGCGATCGAGTCGTGTAAGGCCAATGCCAATCCCCAAGCATGGCCCGGCCGAGTTGATCGAGCTCGGGCCGTGGTTGGTCTCGTTGGCTGCCATGCATGGGCCAGCAATGGCCTGAGGAAGTTTTTTTCCCTTGGGGAGAACTACTTCTGCGGGAAAAGATGTAGTCTTGCTTAAGGCTCCTTTGAATGTAGGAGGATGTCTCGGGAAGACATGGAAAATGTAAGGTTGCAACTGCTCGCAGTCGTGTTATTATCATTCATAAAGCTTTCTCTAGGCACATAGGATACTGACCTGCCCTGACAATGCCTTCATGACCGCACAAGGCGCAGTAACGGAGGTGCTCTTCCGCAGTCCCTCAGTGCAGTACGGACTGGCAATAGAGCCAAAAGCTCGTGCGGCATTAGAAAAACAATACAACGTGACGGTACCAGAAGTGTGCCCCATGGAGCCTTGGCTGTCATGATAACCTGACGGCATATGTAGGTAAGCTGTTTTGCAAATTTATTTAGTTTTTTCAAAGACAAGGACGGAGAAACCATCCTGCTCGAAATAAAGTGCCCACGCAGCTGCAGAAATACCACGCTGAGAAATAAGCCTAAGCTGAATTACATGTGTGGCGATAAAGACATCTCCCTATGAAGTAGTCATCAGTACTTCACTCAAGTTCAGCTCTACATGCATGTGCTTAGGCTCGAAGGGTGCCACTTTTATGTACACTCTAGCGCAGATGCGCTAATGGTACCCGTGAAAAAAGACGACTTCTTGCTACCAGGAGTCTGCTAAAGCATCCGAAAATGAAGGCTACAGTGACAAGGAGGAATCTGAGCCAATGCTGACAAGATTGACAAAGATTGACAACAATATTTTTAGCAGCCTGGTCAAGGTCTATCAAATGACGTCAGGTGACGAAAAGACAGACACAGCCATTGATAAAATTACCAATGAAGTCTGAAAATTGAAAGCCTTGACGATGGAGGCCTTGCACGAGAATGAGTTTCTGAGGGGCAGACTGGCAGAGTGCAAGGCTCAGGCTCAATCCCCCACTTACTCAGAAGTTGTGCGGAAGACCATCCCCAAAGAACACAGAAGGAGACGAAAGCTATTATCGTCACATCAAATAAAAGGAAAGAAGAAGATCCTCGAGGACCTCAAGAATACAATGGACGCCATGGAAATGGACATAAGGGACTTGAGACAGAAAAGGTGGGAGCAGTGATTGTCTCCACAGACGCCCCCTCTTTGGAAAAGGTCTCAGAAAAGATTAGGAGTGAAGTGGACGGCATGACCTGCAAGTCCAACACCCCAAAGGGCGTCGACTGGAAATTAAAGTTGTGGGAGTCGACCAGGAGATGGAGGACGAATAACTGATCACAAGCATCATCTGTCAGAACAATCTTCAATGCCAGGAAGAAGACATTGAGGTCAGAAGCAAATATCAAGGGCGGTACGGGAAAAATATCATCAGTGCAGTCAACAAGGAAGCGTATCAAGGCTTAAATGATAAAACCCATGTCAACGTAGGTTGGGAGAGGTGCGCCCTTTATGACATCGTATTTATAACAAGGTGCACTATATGACCGTCTATGGGTCACGCAGGACACCAGGGAGACAACCAGGGAGACGTCTGCAGACAACCGCCGTGATGGGCCGTGATGACAGCTACTATCACTATCTGGCGGATATGTTTTTGTCTACCCGCTCACCGTGGTCCGCTTCAATCGGGCCAGGTACACATCTTTTCTGCAACACTATAGCTGCCTTGTTGGGGATGGAATCAGCCCAACACACCAAGTTCGTCAACTGCGAGGGACCCACCGGCATCATCTGCAACGGGACTGTTGTCGGCTGTCTATCGCTCAGGCTCAGGGTATCGCAAGGTCGTCGCAAAAGGAAGAGGAGCCGCCGGCCAACTCCTACAAACACTAAAGGTCGCGGAAGATGAAGAGGAGGAAGATGAGCTTGACGTTCCCGAACTGGGGGCTATGCCTCGCAACCGCAGCTCAGATGCCTGGTTGGACTACATGTCTACCTTGAACTGGCACTTGCCAGAAGTGGTTCAAAACTGGGCCCGAGCTCGGGTTGCCATGTTTCGACAGCCGCATCCAGGATCTACCGCTGAGTACCTCCGGGCCTACTTTGGAGTCGACGGTGATGCTCATGCACCAAAGTGGGCTTATGCCGCACTTCCTACCAAAACTTCAATGCGCCTTATTGACGCCGTCGAGTGCGAGTAGGTCCTTTATGACCTGCAGCACAGGTACTATAAACATCGCGGCAATTATGATGCGGCTTGGCGCCAAGCTGCAGGTGAGCAGTGTTGTAAAGAATTTCACTGAGTCGGTTTCATTGACTGCTTACTGCTTCCGTACGCAGACTGGATATTTACGAAGTGAAGGCGCTCATTTATGTCTCGTGCATGTGGTGTTAGCTGTCGTCGAGCGATCGTTATCGTTCGCTAGAAAATGCGCGCTGCCGCGTAGCAGATTTGCCTGAGAAGGAAAGCATGCATAGAGAACTAGAATTATACTATTTCACAGAAATACGGTACAGGCTTTTATCTTGTGGCGGGTTTAACGGTATGTGCTCTTTGTGCTTTCGCAGTTCCAGAGGTCAAAGCCCGATGGAAAAACCTGCGGTACACGTTCCGCCGCGTGTTTAAAAATCGCGTCCGGGCAAGAAAGAGTGGGGCTGGGGTGGACGACGTCGAAGAAGAAGATACCACCTGGCTCTACTATGAGCGGTTGCGTTTCCTTCGGGACACGATGTTCGGCAGGCCCTAATTCAATTCCCCATGATTTCAGCAGATTTATTTCACTTCAACAGCACAAATATATACCAACAGTATGTGCAGTCTGCCAATGCTAAAAGTTGTGCCAAATGAATTCTATTTGTGTTTACTGTCTGAAATAAATCAAACAGACTGTCCATGGTATTCAAGTGCATTTAAACTTGCAA
The DNA here is from genome assembly GCF_055824585.1 of Amblyomma mixtum. Lineage (NCBI taxonomy): Eukaryota > Metazoa > Arthropoda > Arachnida > Ixodida > Ixodidae > Amblyomma > Amblyomma mixtum. The sequence goes on from NC_143012.1 coordinate 84,946,420, forward strand.
GGGCATCATTTACCTCTTTGCAAGTGGAGTTTACACTCACCTCAGGTTGTGAACCGTTCTCTCGCCCAGCCAGGGGCTTCATGCGGAAAAACTGTTTCGTCTAAACCGCATAGCCATGAAGGCGCTCCCAAACCATCAGCAACTCCTGAAATCCAAGGAACCGTTGATTCCATAGGAAATGGGACAGTAGGGACTGACTCGAAGACCTGCTTCAGCTTGATGGGAGGAATTCACTAAGGTTGATCGAGAAACACGTACTGCAGAGCAGAAAAGCGATCAACGGTTAAGACATCTAAGCAATCACATGAGGGAGGTAGTCGCCAGAAAGATCATCAGCTTTTACGCAAAGTCATTCCTTAACTACCAGAACTACCGCGACTCAAAGGGACACGTATATGAGCAACTCCTAGTGCCAGATAAGTACCGGTGGCAGCTTCTACATACAGCTGCTGCATGGAAATGCTTAAGCAGGCCACCTGGGCATAAAGATAATGAAAGCCGGATTAGCATTCTGATTAGCATTGGCCTGGCTGCTGGAAAGACATTGAACAGCCTGTTAGATCTTGCGACACCTGCCAGCGGGTTGGCAAGTCGACGGACACGTGGAAAGTGCCCATGATACTTGTTCCCATCATTACACAGCCCTTTCGGCGTCTTATGACGTTGTTGGCCAACTGGCGTCGTCCAGCTTTGGTGTCTACGCACAGTGTGGTCAGAATGTAGCGACAACCAAATTTCCCGAGGCCGTTCCCTTTAAGGAGCTAAGTTCTGCAAGGCGTTGTAGACGCCCTTTTGTCAGTTTTCTCTTGCGTGGGTTTTTCCACAGGGATATAGAGCAATAACGGCAGTATGTTTACAAGCTGCTTGACAACAACGTTCGTTGAACGATGTGGAATTACGATAATCTGCAGTTCCATTCACCACCCTCAATCAAATCCAGTAGAGCGCATGCACTCAGTGCTAAAGCGGATTCTTAGGTCTCTGTGTTTTGGACACAAGGGAGGTTGGGAAGGCTGCATTCCAGCAGCACTCTGCGATGAAATCCGTTACCCATGAATGCGCAGGATTTAGGCCCACTGAAATCGTTTACAAGCAAGACTTGAGGACTCACCCCACTGCGCACGCTGAGCGAGAAAACATGGGAGGGCTGCGGAGAGGATCTCTTGTGTAGTAGAGTATGTTCTAAAGCTAGTGGAAGGATGGAAAAACGAGGAACTTCGTGGAATAAAATGTAAGAGCAGCATAGTCACTGTCTAAATTGTACTAAGACAAATCGGCACGTAAATGCGTAAACGCATCTTGCAAACTGGCGGCCAGGTAATGCTGCTGCGCTCATCCAAAAGGAACAAGCTTGGATAAGGTGCAATGGGAAGGGCCAGCTAAGGTGGCGTCCAAGCTTTCGGACACCAACCACGAAGTAAAATTCAAGAAGAAACACAATCGGATAATCCAAAATAATCTGATGACGCCTTATGTGCAGCGTCAGGCACTGGTAAACATGATGGCAAACACGCCAGAGGAAGAGATTTCAGACATACCCTGTTTCACAGACGAGGACAAGCAAGCAGCAAATGAGCAGCTAGAGTTAATCGATAGAGCCACGTTTCATGGAAAGTCAGCGAGAAGACACGAAAAACGTCGTGTAGGACTTTGAGTCGGTGTTTTCTAAAAAGTCGGGAAAAACGAGCCTGATCGAACACATTTAGCTGGCGAGCGAACAGCTGATCAGGAGCAATACCGCACCGTCTCTCTCCAAGGCGAAAAAAAAAAATAATTGAGACTGATACCCACCACAAGCGTGAACTTGGCGTCATAGTGCCCTGTGCAAGGCACGTCACCAATCATTACTGTAGAGGTTTGGGGCAAGGATGAGAGGCCTTGCGTTGACTATGAAGGCTGAGCTCAATCGCAGAGGACCGGACCTACCCAATACCAATACAAAACATCAAGGCAAGGGCTGAAAGTCATTAAATCAAGGTACATATTCACACTGGATTTGGATCGTGGTTACTAGCAGGTGCCACTCACTGAGCACACCAGCCGGTACGCAGCATTCCTGTCTCCTGCCGGCACGTTTCATAGTGAGATAGTGCATAACACTCGTTCTTCTTTTCTGGGTGGTTATGTCTTTTGTACTTTTATGCGTTTCTGGCTCTCTCTGAGCTGCAGGCACATGCTGCGACAGTAAAAAAAACCACGTGCAAACTTTTCTTGAAGAGCGTAGCTTTGTAGGCAAAGACAAAGGGCTCAAAGTCATGTGTGCAACCAGATAGCAACATACTATGAGTGAATTGGTGCATTAAAGGGACAGTGAGGAGAGCTCTGTCAATACTTTTTGGTTAGCAAAATCCGATAGTTAGGCATTTCACGACATTGTTGCGTCTTGACCGAGAGTGAAAAATGGATTTATTTCTAAGATATTTGAATTTGAAATTGAAAAAGTTTTTCCCGACGCTCTGAATCACTCTGGACTCTCTAATCACGACATAGGACAAAGTGACGTGAAACGTGACGTGATACATGACGTAAACGCAGACTCCGTGATTCCTGGCAGCTGGTGGTGCGATCTAGCAGCCGAAATGAAAGCTATCGCCAGCCGTACATTGAAACGTATATATCGGCTGTCGCTATCGTCACTTTGTTTTTTTTAAGTTTAAACCGGTGTTTTGCCAGCGTTACGATGGATCTCGTTCCCGAACCCGACAACGATGTTCTCGCAAAGAATTCCGGCCTGCACTTCAGTGACTTCAGCCCCACAGAGCGTGCAATGCTTTTGAGGGCTGCAGCGGCTGGTGTGGCCGGATATCAAGGATGTCCAAGCACCAAGGAGCCGGCATTGTTGGCAGCAAGTGCGGCAGCAATCATCGCCGAGCCATCGTCACGACTGATCAGTAGAGACTGGTATGTGCGGACACATATGAATTCTGTAATAGCCTTCGTACATCGTAGTGCTGCCCAGCGTCTTGATAACATCGAGGCCCGTGCAACTATAGCTAGCCATAGGCATTTTCCTCTTCCTTCTCCAAAGCGTGCGACTGCGAAGTGCATGAAAAGAACGTTTAAAAGCTGGCAGCTGCTATGACGCCTACCACCACGAGGAACTGTGATAATAAATCCTTTTATTCATTTACCGGATGAACGATATGCAAAATTTGCATTGCCAGTGCAGATAAGCGTACAAAGTCAGCTTTTTCTTTTGCGGTTGTTTCTGGTGCAGTAGTGGACAGTGTACAGTACAAGTTCTGTCGAACTTTGAGGAGCTGGAGTGTGTGTACTGCCGTGAGATGGACCATGTAGTTGCGGCTCGGCCGGAGGGCTGTATCACGGAGCCCCCGGAATTCAGCCTGCTATGCCTCAACATCGGCGTGGTCCATGTTGCTTACTATGAGCAATGCGCACAGCAGGAAACTATGAGCGACGAAATCCGAGTTGGCACTTCAGATGCGGCAACAAAAAGATACTGCTTATACTTTTTCCTCTTCGGCATTTCCACACGTACCTATAAAAATAAACGGCTGATTCACAAGGACACACTGTGGTCCCTGTACTGTGGTTACAGAGAGCACAGCAAAGCGCTAACCGCATGCAAGTGGAAGAAGTCCAATTATGGTAGAGGGGACGGCTGATAAGAACGAAAGGGGAAGTGGCGTTGGAGGTAGGGTTATATACAGGCGGTAGGGAGGGCGATGAAGTGAGAGTCATTTTTTAATTAGGGCTGGTAGAGTCACTCGATAAACTTTTATGGTGGTTGTCACCGCCACACGTACGACCGCGGCCACAAGAGGCAGCACGTTTGTTCCTACCGCAGTCGGCCAATTCCAGCCTGTCGCCATTTAGTACTGTTGCACAAACAGAAAATTCACAAACAATAGCAGTGGTTCACGATGGCCTTAGTTAAGAGTTCTGCTAGGCGCCACTTTGTATGCCAGCTAACGAGATTATTTTTTTTCTTACCTTTCTCCTTAAGTTTAGGGGATTGATTCCTTTTGACACAATACACGGCCATTCGCTTAGAGTTCATGTACTATCGTGCGCAAAAGTGGAGAGACCACGGCTTCGACGACAGGAACGGCTCCGGGGCCGCACCGCGGCACTGCTATCTCGCGCTGCGCGCTCGCTGCGAGATTGCCTCACGTGACGCAAAAGTTTTCCCTCGCTCTCGGGCTGGTGCTTATCATGACTGACAAATTTCTAGTGCGACGTTTGGCTCTTCTTATTTGGCAACCGTTTTTTCTAGGCACCGCGATTGCTCTGGATTTATTTCTTCTGGTAAAATAACGCAGTCACGCTGAAAATGATGAAGCAACGACGTTCGCGGGTCATGGAGTGTGCAGGTGCCTCGACCAGCCGTGGCAGTGCAGATGAACAGCCGCCTTCAAAAAAAAAGAAGGTAAATCTGCCCATTAATGTCGACGTTTAGTAGTAACCCTTTCTGCTTTCTTTTTCTGCGTTGCAAGGGGCCACATAACGTCAGCACATGCAAGCACAGGGTGCAAATTTTAGGTCTGTGAGATGACGTGTGAAGTAGAATCCTGTATAATCTGTATGAGCACTACTGCCGAACTGTACATAGAGGGGGCCGGGCTTTGTCAAGCCACAGTTATGCAGCTTTTACCCGTCACCCCCTTTTCTCCTTGAGAGAGAAAATAAAGGTGACTTGATTTGATAATCATCACTGTGATCGGTTGTCTATTGCTACAGATTGTAACGCATAAAGGTTGTTGGCTGCAAGATAGAATTATGAGCATTATAATTCTTTGCCATTGCTAGCGATTTTGTGCCTGCTTTTATTTTTCAAACGGACACGTTTTTATGTAAACAGTACCTTGTCCAGACACTCTCGGGGCACCTGTGACTATGAGAAGTATTACTTCAGTGGCGATTATTCCTGTCATGAGTGCTCTTGCAACAGGTGCTTAAAATTTCCAGTGAGTTGGCCAATGTGTCAGAAAAACAACACCACATTACGCCAACAGTGCTTCTGACTCAATGGCGAGTTATGGTGCAGCAGGGAGAGCCTGCAAGGTCGAAGTAAGTTGCTTTTTTTTTTGTGACATCCCGAGCAAACACTGATTTACACGTAATTTATAGGGAAGAAGGCATGCCCGAGGAGCCGCTTCAGGAGGAGAGGCAAGCCGAACAAACTCTGAGTAGGAAACGGCGCCGCAGGGACAAGCCAGTGGAGTCACTGCTGCAGTTAACGAAAGATGCAGAGGCTGCGAAAGAGAGGCGCCACGCGGAGAGGATGACCCTCTGTGAGAATTGATAAGTTCCCTGAAAGATAAGTCTCCGTAATGCTGTTGTTGATTTGTTGCATAGTGTTGTGCTGCTTTATTGCTCTTATTATAATGCGTGGCTTTGTTCGATCTGCGGATGAAAGTAGTATGTAACTTAAGCAATTCGAAAGATACGGGAAGTGCCTGAAGCTCTTCTGGAATGCTGGAATGCCGTACTACGGCAACCTTGGTTTACAGGCTTAGTGTGATTTCCTACGAAGGTATGTATACAGTACACTGCTTGGAACTTGCTTTTAAGACAATACAGCATGATCATATAACATTTGTTCGCAGGACAGTGGGCGCAGTAAGCGCGAGGCGATGGCTTCCACATGTGTGCTGTTCTCACACTTTCGGGAGCCTACATCACGCAGCTGCGGGAGCCCTCAACTCGCGCGGCTAATTCCCACTCCTCTTCAAAGTTGCGGGACGGAGTATTTCCGCATGTTGTTAATTATTAAGGCACCGCTAGGTTCACTGTGCCTATATTTAAAAGTTATAAATGCGTGAAAAAACAAACTGGAAACAGTATGCAAGCAAAAGCTTGTAGACAGACTAGAAACAGGAGTTGTCACAAAAAAATCTAGCATGACAACTCAAATCACAGTGAACAGGTTGGCAGGGACCCAGAAGAAAATGTTTACCGAGTAAGCTGGTAATTGAATACCCACCGACACGCTAAAGTTGCTTATGAAGTGTTATGCCAGATTTTTTGTGACCTCTACAAGTTCCTGCTTGCATATTGATGCATGCGTGTGCTCTTCAGCAAGTTATTCGACGCCTCAGTGAGAAGAGGAGTGTGAGCCAAGCAAGCTCATGTTCACTGGATGTGCCAAGTTAAACTGTCTGGACAGCGCTGTGATGGATCAGCTGTGCCTCCAGAACTTGAAGGCATACAGCACTCCATGCTGGAAACGAAGGACACAGTGTTGAAACTCTGCAAACGTGACAACTGTGTTCGCTTGAAAAATGGTCACATTGTTTTAATAATTTTTTTTTTGTGGTCATCAGAAAGTATTTACATCTCTGGACATTTTTTCACAACTTTAGGCAACCTTTCTCTGAACCCTCTGCCGTCATCAGAATTGATGATTGCCTCTGCAAAAGGAGTTTCACGGAATACTTCAGTATGGAATGTAGATGACATTCAGCATTAGTGTGTGTGCCTCCCAAATGGACCGAATTCATATGCAGTTTTCTCTCTTCTGTACACGTGCAAAGGTACCTAAACCTGAAGAGGATATCTGGAAGGGGTAGGCACTTATCACAAATATATTTTAAAGCTGCAGTAACGTGCAAGAATTGTGGCTTTGTTGATAACATTTGGTGCTTTAGCATCTTATTTGTACTTTTGGTGTGGGGGTTTCAAGATTTGTGTTTTTTAATGTGTGCTTTCAGGTTCTAAAATGTTCAGCATTGTGCATTTTCAAGATGTGGATGAAGTTTCTGTTGTTCCGTCTACGTGGATAACTGCAGAAAACACTGTTGCGTGGCCACAGTACAAAAATTCGAGCGGGATTAACGAGGCTATACAGAACAATGAGAAACCATCTGACCATTGGAAGAAGTACAGATGTAGAGTGTTGTGGACTTGTGGTAAGCAGTATTTGAAATACTTGTAAGCATCATTACGTACCTTAGTTACACACTCAAAATGGGATTCTTCTTATGCCTGTAGCCTAGCCTGAAATATTCTCAGGTTGAAGCCTGTTTTACAAACAAGGTATGCTCGGCGGAAAGATGGTACTCCTATTTTTGGTGAAATCAGGTTTATTCTTGCCAGCAACGACAACCACTGTTCCTAGTTAAGAACCGTCCACTCAAGATAAGAGCTTGCTATTCACTTTTACTACATTGTAAGCAGTGACGGGCCTTTCAAATGCACAAACTTAAAAGCCTCTTTGATTGGACTCAATTGGCACAGTATGAATTCTCCCTGTTGCTGTGTTGAAGAAAGCTCTAATAGATTTTGCTTGATTTCACGTCTTTGCGAGGCAGATTGGTCTTGCGACAGTACACTGCCATCCGGCTAGCACATATGGACAATGAAGCGATAGAAACTACTATACAGAATCTGCTCGACTGTGGTATTCAATCACTTGAACACCTGAAATATGTAGTGGAAGCTGACCTAATGTTTCAGAATGTGTTCAGTATGTTCAGAATGTGTGTGAAAAGTTCCACACAGCCACTTCCCCAGCTGTACAAGTGTCCATTCCACACAGAAGTGAAGCTTACTTCAGCATGCTGTACAAGATTTTGACATACGATGGGACTCATTTGAGCATGTCAAGAGGGCAGGCACCCACTCAAAATTGACCCCAATGAAGTGGTGACGACAGTAAGTAACAGGGTGCTCGTCTGCTATCAGAAGCCTGGCCACAATGTGCTGCGAGCCATTGCAAGTGACTTTGTTGGGAATGATACCGTCATTGCTACTGAACTAGAAACACTACTTCGGAAGCAGGAAAATTGCGTTAATAACAAATGATGCACACTTCTGAGTGTATGAGGCGATGTATTCCAGATGATGATGAAGATTCGACTACAAGAAAGCCACAACTGCAAAAGGATTCTTACGGCTGAGTAGCCTGGCAGCCTGACCTGCTATACACAGAAACGGCTGAAATGCAAGAAAAAAAAAATCAGAATAGCTGCAAGCCCAACTCAGGCTAGCTTCCCGAAACAACTCTCGAGTCACCTAGCTAATGGCTGAAACATCTCTCTCACAGAGGCAGGTGATCAACACCGGCAGAAGTGCACTGATCATGAAGGAGTATTGGCCTTTCCGCTTCAAACACATATGATTGCATGTCAATATAGTGCTGGGGTTCAGTTCCTCGAAGACTTTCAAAGACCAGGTGAAGATCACAGAGCGACAGGTCTCCACAGCGTGTTGAGAGGAAAAGTCAGAAATCCTGCAGCTTCCTTCAGTGATAGGTTCCGAGTCCGATCCTGTGGTACTCAGCGAGCTGGACTTGCTTGCTCTTTAATCAAGTGTGGAGGACTGTGCATGCAATGTAAGAGGTCAGCTTAGGGCTTGCAATTTAAAACACAAGGTCAGGAGAGCAACAGTGAATTCTGTGCTTGGAATTTTTACGCCGTACTTACCAAGTCTCCCAAAAACTTACCATACCCTAATGTCCCCTCCCCGGCATGTACCGATCGTGCAAATGACTAATGGTGCTTCGGACATGTGGTACCTTTTGGACATTAGTGCCCTCTCTCTGTCGGCGAACATTGACGGTCTGCCTCTATTTAAGAGCAGCAACACGCAAGTCTGGCCGATACTAGCACATCTGCACCACCCAAGCAACAAAGATTTAGATGTTTTACTTGCTGTGGCGGTATTCTGTGGCACATCAAAACCAGAATGTGCTTTTACATGGAAGTGATCACAAAGGCATGCACCATGCAGTGACACTTAAAGCAATCCTTTGTGTTATTATGGTTGCAACAAGCGCTGTGCAAAAGGTGTGTATATTGGCCACATGACGTATCCGTACATGCAGTCCGTTACGGTCATTTGGTACGTTTTAATTGGCACGTTTTTTTTTGGTTATTTTGCTTCCGTAGTACCGGCCTCTGCATCCTTTACTGCACATTCATTTGATAAGAGCTGGTAATGCAATGAATAATTTATGAACATTTGCAGCTGCTGTGCACAACATCGAAAGCCTGAGTACCCGCTTCAGTGGTAAGAGGATGCCTGCAGTCATTTCATTTGAAAAAGAGTTCTCTACAGATTTCTGTCACTAACCGTCTTTCCTTTGCTTTAGCATTTGAAAAAAAGACTTTCGAAAATCAGATGAAGATTCTCGTTGAACTAGGAAGCCTAAGGGAACTAACATCATCAAACAAGCCCTCAAGAAGGACAAACCCGGCATTGCCTGCTACAACTGCTGATGTTCTCCATCTCGAAGTATACATTTCTTCAGAGGAGAACTCTGAGAACCTGGTGAGGTTCTATTTCGCGAACTTGTAACTAAATGTGTTCCTAAACAGCTATTTTCCAGTTTTGGAGGAACTGCTGTGCGGGATACTGTTCGGACACTCTTAAGTGGCTTCATGGGGAGGCGGCCACATTACAATTCAGCTGGCGTGAACCCCATGGCCAAAAACATGAATTTGGTGATTTGAAAAATATAAACAACATGATCCTCAGTAAGCATTTCTTTCACTCTTATCATATTGCAACACTTATGTTAAATATTCTACCAGAGCCCCCGTATGGTCTGTCTTCGTCCTTTGCCGCACGCCGGACTTCGTCGTCTTCTGCTCGGCTCTAGGGTCGGTCGGCTGTGCTCTGCTAAGTGCTCTTGCCAAGTACTGTTGTGCCAATAAGAACGCTCTACCGGTGTTCGGTGACATTTTGGCAGAGTCATTTTCACAGTCTTAGTGTAATTGTTTACAACAGCTCCAACTCTGCTGTGGGGTTTCCTGTTGTAGTTGTACTGTGATAGTAACAGCTAAATTTGATGGCAGTGCCTTGCTGGTCACGTATTTGGTACAAATGGCACAGTTGTGCATTTGTAGTATATGCATCACAACTAATATTTTGACACTTAGAAGAGCGACCCACTTGTCGAATTTTCTGCTTATGTCATTATGTCAGTTTCCTAATGTCATTAGCCGACATGGCTGCTGTTCCTGCTACATTTGCCTTCCCTTGAAATTCAGTCCGTTATCCTTAGAGACATCAGTTATCCGCTTCCCAAATCAATACCCTGCCCATACCATTTTCACTTCATCTCCAGTAGGCTGTTATGAAGTCGTGTTTGCTCCTTAGCCCACTCCACTCTCTTCCTGTACAACCCAAATGAAAAGATACACTTAATTGACACTTATGACCTGAATTTACTTTCGCTTCTCAGTCAAACCTGAAATGTGTTACAGGCAATACTGCACAGGAAAAGTATGTGCTTTTATGATGACGCGATGCTCCCTTTGCTTTGTTTCTACCTGTGTGGTTTTTGTGAATGTTTCACTTGTGTGGTATCTTTTGGCTCAGTGCTTTTAATACATGCGGCCTCCTTCAAAGGCTACATCCTCACCTTAGTTTCAAAGACCTTCAACAGCTTTCCAAGTTCTGCAGCTGAGCCTTGCATTAATTTTTTTACCAAAGGAATGAACACGCCAAGCATGATGTCGAAGCTCAAGGCAGCGCAGCACCTCAAGCTAAGCAGATTGAATTATTTGTACACTGCTTGCTTCGTGCATTGAAGCTTTCTAGTCAGCTTGAGTTAAAAACACTTGCAATAAAATCTTATGAAGCAGTGAACACTGTTTAAAATACGTTTTGCATCATGCGTTTTTGCCGTCTGTTTGCTACCAACTGCATCTTTTGAATCCGATTTCTGTCTTGCCTGCCTAGGCCACGTGCTTTGTGTCATGCCATCTGAGCGCAGGTAAGTGAGGCTGTTGCCATGCCTCAGCATGCACATCGATTGCGCCCGCAGACGTTTTTCAGCCGCGTGCCGCAAGGCGTGTGCGGCGCAGATATTTGTAAAGAGTTAGTGAAACGCTTCTCGAAGTCTGAGCTGGGCGGCGTGCAGGACTTTGGGGCTGGCCGCTTTGAGGTCACCTTTAAGTCCAAGCCTGCCGTCCAGCGCTTTCTCGCGAAGCCTGTAATCGAGGTGCGAGGCACCGCGGTGCGCTTCGTGTACCGCGGCCCTCTGAGCACCGTGGTGCGAGTGTTTGGTTTTCCAGTAGACAGCGAGGTAGCCGAGCTGAAAGGAGCCCTGGAGCAGTACGAACCAGTCGAGACCATCGTCGCAGAGTAAGTGCCTGCATTCGACGGCGTGCCGAACGGGACCAGGCGCGTGCGGATGGAGATGAAGTCGGCGCTGCCCAACTTCACCGTGCAGTGCGAGTATGAGGGTGTCGCACGTGTCTGCCGGCGCTCTGGTTCTCGCGACCCCGTGCGGGCGGCATGCGACGTGCCTTTGTGCTCGCGCTGCGCTGTGTTTGGCCACGCCACGTGTGAGCAGCCGTGCCCCCAGTGTGGTGGCGACCACGACGTCGCAAAGTGTGTGACGCGCACGTTCACGTCAGTAGCGAAGCGCGCGATGGTGTCTGCCGCAGCCGCTGCTGCGTCGCAGGTTGTCATCGCGTCAGAGAAGGACCAGGACCCTGCCACGGACACCCCGGTCGAAGCCTCCAGTGGCCCTGCAGTTCCAGGAAGCAGCCAACACGAGGACGACGAGCCTGCTGAACCACACGTGGCGGAGGCGAGCGCGCCCCCGAACCCGAAGGGCGAGTTCACTCTCTTGCAGCGGCGGAAGCGCCGACGGAAGGAGCGAGCAGCCAGCCCACGCAGCGAGCCCCCAGCACCCAGTGCGGTGACCAACTGCGACTGCAGATTCCTGAGCGACGCCACGTACAGTTAGGACGAGGTAAGCGGGGCAGCTGCCCCGCGACCGTGACCGCCTTCCTGGCGCGTCGTGGCTCTTGTCCGGGTAGGACCTTCACCCTAAAACAAAAAAACTGTCCCCCCCACTTGTGGAGGGGGACTGGGCCTTGCAGGGGGTGTCGGCTGGACGATGATGAGTTGATGGGTTATGTGTGACCCTGGGCTGAGGGCACTTTTGGGTGCCAATCCTCCTTCTCATCTGACAACGGCAACTTACCACCAAGAAATGAGACCATACACGGAAGAAGCGAAGGCCATGACCGTGTCTTGGATATGCACATCTAACAATGTGCTTTGTGCGTAAGAAGTTCCATCCGATGTTTCACTGCATACCTCTGAAAAGGTAGATCACCAAGTTTCTCTCAACTGAAACTGTCGCAAGGCATGGCAAAAGATGGGATGATGGGAGCTCCCAGAGTTTTAATGCTGAAGCAATTGAGGCCACTTTCAACTCCAATGCATGGCTTTCCTGCTGACGTGCAGGTTTCTTTGGCACCACAGCATCAACTGTGAGAAGACACCTCAGGAAGAGAGGGCTGCGTCCTAACAAAGCTCGCGTCCACCACGAACTTACCGCCCAAGACCTGGCACAACAAATGGAGTTCTGTCGTGCAGAACAGAAAAGAACTGCTGCAGACCCTGGACGTTTGCAGTTTATATTGCTCACTGATGAAGCGATTTCCCACCTCGACGGCGATGTGAACCGACAAAACACGTGACAGTGGTCCCAAAAAATCCCAGGTTTTCAACGACATGTCCTGTGCACTCTCCAGGTGTGACACTTGTAACTCTCAACCTGTCAGTTGTCATGGCAGTGTGAAGTTTTCGGCACCCAAACAGGCAAGTGCCAGTAGAGTATGGCACAGACAGTGTCTGGTAAAAATCCTTGTTTCCCCATTAATTTTTTGTCGTGTTTCCTCTGTGCAGCATGGCAAAACCATTCGCCGTGGTGAAGTTTCCGCTCGAGGACGACTGCCTTGAAGTCATTCCTGTCGGATGGCTCGCTGAGACAAAAGAAGAGTGCTACTGGCCTGTGGCCAGGAGCTCAGAGGTAACGCGGCTCGCAAAAGCTGAGGCCGAGCCAGCTCTCGGAGGGGAGGATGCGTTGGCCAGTGGTCGTCGTTACCACTTGCCGTAAGTAGTCTTATTGCAGACATAATGATGGTAACTTCATCAGCGATTGTAAAGGCCTCTTTGCTAGATTCTGTGAGTCTGCACCTCTGCATGGCTAAATTACGTAAGAAGTCATGTTGATAGCCACTGCTTAGCCAGCTGTCAAAAACAGGAGCAGAATGAACTGTTAGCTATTGCACTTGCGGCCCACGTGGTCGCCAAGCTTGCGAAGCTTGGGTTGTGTCAGCACAACGATTCTGGTGAATAAAGAATCCGAGGACTCTTTATTCAGTGGCTTCGGGTATGGGTCAACTAACCCGAGAGGGAACTAATGGGGTCTTGCATCTTGGCAAGGGGCCAAGATGCATGAATTCTGATTTTCGAAGAGAGCACTGCACCCCGAAAATTTTGCTCACATCTTCTTCCTAAAGCTGTTTAGACCACGAAGACACCACTTCCACCCAGGTGGGACCTTTATTGGGCATTCTATGCTTGATTTTTATTATGCCTCGTGGGCACTTTGCTAGGCCCAATGAGAGCTTGCACAAACACCGCCCTGGACGGGGTTGCCCATATGGCGGCCTCCGCTATTCGGGGCTACAATCCGTCTACCCTCTTCTCAACCGAAATCTCCCCTGTTGCTGCTCAAGATGGTGAGGAATCGTCGGACGATATTTCTGACGAGAGGCTCTACACGTTGCTCGTGCTGGGAAAGCGTGGCCAACACCCCAGGACAGGGGCCACCGTCTGCAATACCGACGTCGCCGCTCAACACTCTCCTGATCCAGAGGTCGGCGCGCGGGTTCCGCCGGCACAGAAGCCATCGTGGCGTCCACGCAGGATGCCTTTTATCGAGAAGGGAGACATCATTAAGATCATAAAGAAAATATAAACAAAAGCACATAATATTCAGTCACAGTTTAAATACCATGAGTTGAGGCAAGGCGGCCATGGCTTGAGGCAGGTTCTCACAGCAGTACAAAATGAATTTTGTTCAGACCGTTGGTTCGAAGGCAGTTAGTTCGCCTATACGGGGATAGTCGATGCCGAGCAAGCGTACGACAGCGTACTGCATGAAGTGCTTTTACCCATGTTTTTACTTCGGTGTCGGACCTGGGGATCCCGAAGCTTCCCCTGGTCAACATTCTATGTCTTTGTGAGGAAAACACGGTTGTCGTGCACTTCGGGTCCCCGATCGGCCCCATCGCAGTGAAGAAAGGTCTGCGCGAAGGGCGTCTGCCGTCGCCACTGGAACATTCTCTACGGTGAGTATCGAGCGAGAGCTGCTTATGGTTTCCGCTTCAGATGGAATGGATGACAACCGCTGACTGCCAGGTGTAGCCTTCACGGACGATCTAGTACCGCCTGTGGAATACCCTCCTAAAGATTTGCAATTTCTGCTAAACAACTGCCAGAATGTGGTTATCCGTCTGAACCGGCAACTCAGTTTCAAGAAGACTGGTTGTTTGCCTGGCTGGAACCAACACAGCGGATTAAGAATTAACCTTGGAAAATAAGACCTTCGCCCAGAGTTCATAATTCCGATGTCTGGGAGTGAAGATGTGCGCTGAAAATCCGTTACGGCCTTCACAAGGCTACCGACAGGCTGCCCTGCAGGTTCAATCTATCTTGTGTCGCCGATGACTCAAGGGGGTAATCGCTATGTGATGGCTAACGACCAGCGGAAGCTTGCGCATGTACCTAGACGCTTGCGAATGCTGTGCTGTGCCTGTCAATGCACACGAGAATAACGCGAGAGACAACAGCGCGAATTTGACTGAACTTCCTACATGTTCCGAGCATCCTTAGAAACTTCGAATTTGCCGTGTGTGACCGATTTCCCTTTTATTGTAAACTCTCAAGAAATGAAATAAAATAAATAAACAAAATTGGAGAGGAAGCCCGCACCCAACCAGAGGTTATCACAAGCAATCCAATTAAACATAAAAGAAAAGAGGCCAACGCCCAAGAGAAAATTTAAGAAAAACCAATTACAAGAGAGGAAAAAAACAAGAGGCACAAATGATGGGCGGGGGAAAAGTGATTTGTAAAGCAAGACGCCCCTGAAGGATTAAGAAGTACGAAATGAACATGAAACAGGGATGGGTCCAGCGTGCCCAGATTCTTCAGACAGGCTCGCAGGCGGCCAGGAGGAAGGGAAGGTGCGGGGATCTGTAAGAAGGGAGAAGAGACAGGAAAAGAAAGCGAGGAGAAAAGAAAAAAAAACGAACAAACAGGAGATAATGGGCTCAAGAAAGCAGAAGCGGTACATAAAAAAGGGGAAATAGAAAAGAGGATCAAGTAAATGACAAAAAGGCATGTAATAACGCAAGGAAATAGAACGAGCGAAAAGTTAAAAAAAATCAAACAAACAATTAAAACATGAAAATATAACAGCTAGAGAAAAGAAAAAGGAATGGCAAAAAATAAAAATAAACATGAAAAAACGAAAAGCAAACAAAACAAAGACTGCATGTACACGCAAAGCCAGTAAATATCAAGGTCCACATACCATCCACATGCCCGTGAGGCAGGGGCAGGGCCACGGCCCACCAATATTGGCCATATGGTGCCCCCGACCGACCACATGAGACATGGGGAGGCACAGAAATGGCAGGGAGGTCTACGAGCCATCAGGGCGGGAATAAACACAAGAGACATAGCCCTGCTGCTATGTCTGCGGTGAGAGGACAGGCACGCAGGTAATGAAGAACATCCCCCACAGCTGCTCCGCATGGACAAGAAGGCGAAGGAAGGTGGGCAAAACGATGGTGAGAGGAGTCGACCAACCTTTCACCCATGGCGGCTTGCAGCTTTGCCATCGGCGGAGCGATACATAGTGACCAGAGTTGTTGTGACTGCACTCTTGCAAATTTCAGACTAGGAGAATGCTGCACTGCTCTTCAGCGTGGAAGCAAATGTCAAATATGGATTACACAATCCACCGCCAACCGAGTCCTACTGATCTCATTAACCAGCTAGAAATGATTCAAAATAATGCAGCTCATTTCATCTTCTCTAAGTATCACCGCACTGCTAGTATATCCCCCATGCAGTCTAATCTCAATCTGCTACCCCTCACATCTCGTTGAAAGCATGCACGGTTATGCCTCTTTCATAAGATATTTTACCATGATGACTTGCATGGTAAATTGCTCATTCCGCCTTCATATGTATCATCCTGCATTGACCACATTCACAAAGTTGGCATAAATTCATGCAACACTAAATGTTTCTCCGATTCATTCATACCCCGCACATCTAGAGACTGGAACTGCCTTCCCTCTTCCGTTGCAACAAACAATAAATTTTGGTTATTTCTGTCTGCTGTGCACAATATAGACCATGCCAGTTTTTCTTAACACTGTATAAAACCTACCTCTCTTCCTGTGCGTTCGTATATTATTTAATTCCACCACTGTGTACTCTTAAACGTTATCGCGTGTTATATTAAGTGTTATGGGACTTTGTTTAGATCCTTTTGTAACCAACCTCAACTGTCACAGTGTTACTTGTAAGTTCTTATTCCTGTGCATATTTTTTGTTTTATTTATTACAACCCACTCCCCTCTGTAATGTTTATACCCTGAGGGTAATAATAAATAAAATAAATAAATAAACTGATGTTGCACACGAGTGGATCGAGGTATCAAGGAACAGCACAGTAAGCTTGAATAGTTTAACTTTTTTTTTTTCTTTCGCTATCCTCTCGTGCCATGTAAGTCATCATAAACTGAGCTGTCAAGACTAAGTGCAGGCGGCACCAGTCAGCGACATGATATTTTTCAAGCCGAAGACAGGTCAGCCAGTGCCCCAAGCTGTCCCTAGAGCCCAAAATAGCACACCAATCTGGACCGATCAACAACTGCATAGCTTCTTGCAGCAAGTCAAGGTAAAAAAAAAAAAGACTTAATCAAGCACATACAGGCAGCTTGCACACATTCACCTATGAGTTGTACCTCGACAAAGGTACAAGCAAATAGGGCTTGCGTGTTCACTTTGCCACTTGCTGTAATACAAGAATGGATTTTTATACATGCCTGCTGTTTATTTTTTTTCAGGTAGTTATTATAAAAAAAATGCTAAATAATGTTTGTTTCAATGTGTTACCTAGTTTTCACTGTGTGCTATGAATATGCTTTACTTATTTTGCTTGCATGTCAACAGGCATTCATACCAAAAACTCTGCTGCTAACATCAATAACAGACAGCAAAGACACACATTCACCTGAAGCAGCTGTCCAGGAAGAGCAGTTTGAGTCCCACTCGACTGAACAAGTGCCACAGTTTCCACTTCATTCTATATATCAAGGCGTGGATATATACAAGCAGCTACAGAAGCGCAGCTAACAGATGCATCTTGCAATGCAATAGAAAACAAACACGTTGGCAGTCAGAATCATTGATGTAGGTGTCAGAACGAAAGGGACGAATAACGGCATCATTAATGCATCGTGCAGTATCAGATGGATTCGTAGCCGAGAATATGGGGTACATAAAGGCAGCACATACTTTTAACTTTTGCTGGGGCTGTAAAATGGAGCCAAAAGTTAGTGAGGAGTTCTTGGCTCAAGAGTAAGCAGCACATCAAGAATCTCAGATCCACGAGTGTGGTCTGTGTGTCCTTGAGAAGCAGCCATATCTAGCTGCATCTCCGACGGCATTGCATCTTGTACATGCGACGGAAAGGCAGTGCTGGAGGTGAAGAGTCCTGCCTCTGAGAAAGGACAACCACTGAAATCTACTTTAAAGCAGTTGCCATATTTAAATGAAAGTATGCAGCTAAGGAAGGAGCATGTCTACTACAATCAAGTGGAGTCCTGAATGGCAGTAACGATGAAGATGGAGATGCGCGAACTCTATATGAGTACCAAAAAAACATGACTGTAAAACTGGCAAGGAATTTAACCAGAAAGCATGATGTGTATCCCTTGAGTTTGGAAAAGATGAATGTATTGCGTGCTGCACAGATATTTTCCCCACAAATGACTGCATTGTTGGAGCACCTTCAAGAAAACTCGCGCAGTGACCATGCTTTCATTTTCAGGGATGCATGCTCTTCTATTCACTTCATGAAAGTCATGAAAAAATGGTTTGATATTCACGGCACAACTATCACAGGAACTGGTTAAAAGTTGCCGAGTTCTAAAGACGATTGATTAGATGACCGACGTTTGCTGTGGCTTGAAGACGAATGTCACAGATATATAGAGAACATGCAAAAAAGTTTCCATGGCCTCAGGAAAGGATACTGTCACCAAAGAGACATCTCAGCCCTTGCTCTTCACGTCCAAGTCAACTGTGGAGACAGTGCGGTACCTACTGAAGCAAGGCGTGAACTATGTGCTCACAAAAAAAATTTAACAGCGACTCATTGGGGCGCTTTTCGGCAGGCTGAGATCAATGTGTGGTGGCAATGATATGGCGGATGCAAGAGCCATTACGGCAGCTCTTGATCACATCATGAAAGAAGAAATCGTACGTCCAAAAGACATGAAGGCACTCGAAGTTGAAGCCCAAAAAGTGGCTGCAATGCTGTCACCAGCTCTGCTAGAAAACCTCAAGAGCGTGACAGATGATTCAGCTGTTCCGACACCTTCCGTGACATGTTCGGGTCTCGTATATGTAAGAGGGTGTATAAGCTAAGATAATCGCTGACTTTGGATGCGATGCCTGCACTCTGCTTGTGACAACTAGTTACTTGAGCGATCCGATTTTCAAGCTTCCGGAGAGTCAAGACAGAAATGGACTTTATTATCCAAAGCCGGAGCTGTTAGCTCTTTTGGATTAACTTGTAAACTTCTTTGAAAAGGCTGTGCAGCAGTTGCCCCGCACGAATATTCTTGAGGTGCTCCAGATAACAACAGAGCCGCAGCTTGAAAAGTCAGCTATACTCAGATGCCCAGAAGGGGTAAACAATAGCCACGCCAAAAGGTGACCCTGCTTGAATGCTGAGAAGTTTGTAAGGATACTGCTCATTAATTACACGAAAATGGTCCCTGATGAAAACGCTAGGTCATGTACTTTTATGCTCACAAGCCTTCAAGGAAGCATTTCAGGCTCTCATGTTCTGTAAGCCTTGCTGTTTCTGTGCCAGATGCTATAGCAAAGGGCAATGTAGTGTTATAAAAGCGTTATTCGCAATTGATTTTGGCAAAGATGTGAATCAGTAACAGTGTGTTTAGCATTTAAAAATGTTAACAAGTCGTGATGTTCCGCAAGCATGCTCACATGTACTACCAGATTTGATTGAAGTGTATTGCTTTGATAACTTGTAAACTGTAAATAAAAAGTATCTCGAACATTCTGACCAACGCGCTTAGTGAAATGTCAGAGCCTGACTTCTTTATTCCCAGTTATACAGTGTTACCATTTACCCGGTAGGTAGCCTTACCAACGTGGAAAAAGAAGTTCAACAAATTTCACTCGCAACAGCGTGTTGTTATCGAGCACTCGTTTGGCTCGTTGAAGCAACGCTACAGGCTAGTTTGTTGACGCTGCAAGCATTAAACAATGCTGCCTAATTATAATGGCTGCATGCGTGCTGCACAATTTGTGCAACGATGAAAGAGATTTTCTTGATGAATCGGACCAGCTCACCGAACTGGAGGATGTGCAGAACGATGAGGACGACGACCTAGATTTTGATAACAGCGCTGCCAAACAGTGCGAAAGAATGCGGACGGCCATCGCCATGAAACAGTGCTGAGTGTGCTTCGTCTGCCAGCTGCTGTTTATGAACGTTACAAACTCGTGCCAAATCAGAGTCATCGATTCACTGAGGATTGTTCAACATCATGGACTTATTTGATTTGATAGACTCACACTCTACCGGACTGAACAAGACTCGGATCACGATCTGAATGTGAGCCCCGACTCACAGAGGCTGCAGAGGTGCGAAAAGTACTGGAGGCCACAAAAGCAGCCTTTGCCAAGTCACAGGGCATGGCTGCATTTTGGAAGCAGCAGTATGACTGCGTAAAAGAAAGGCTGCTGACCACAAGTACATTTCAGCAGCCTAGTGAATGCAAATACTATATGGGGCTGCCTTCATATGAAGTTTTCAAAGGGCTGTCCACGGCTCTGAACATTGCCATGCCTCGATCATCTAAAGGACCGTCACGCGCACTTGGCAGCATCAATGATTGTTTTGATGGTGCTGCTAAGGATTCGAACAGGGATGCCCGTTAAGGAACTTGCACGTAATTTTGGCGTGACACAATCTCACGTGAGCAAGACTTTTTTCTAGGTGGGTACTGTTCATGCACAAAGCCTTGCGTGCCATCACCCGTGTGCCATCGCTAGCTGAGGTGCAGCGAAATCTTCCAGAATAGTTTTTAAACTTCTGGGACACGCGCGTGGTCATTGATGGCACAGAGATTAGGTTTAAGTGAATGCAAAGAATATACGGAGCTACCTTCATATGAAGTTTTTAAAGGGCTCTCCACGGCTCGGAACAGTACCATGCCTCGGTCATCTAAAGGGCCATCACGCGCACTTGGCAGCATCAATGATTGTTTTGATGGCGCTGGTAAGGCTTCGAACAGGGATGCCCATTAATGAACTTGCACGTAATTTTGGCGTGACCCAATCTTACATGAGCAAGGCTTTTTCTAGGAGGGTACTGTTTATGCACAAAGCCTTGCGTGCCATCACCCGTGTGCCATCGCTAGCTGAAGTGCAGCGAAATCTTCCAGAATAGTTTTTAAACTTCTGGGACACGCGCGTGGTCATTGATGGCACAGAGATTAGGTTGCAGTGAATGCAAATAATATACGGAGCTACCTTCATATGAAGTTTTTAAAGGGCTCTCCACGGCTCGGAACAGTACCATTCCTCGGTCATCTAAAGGGCCATCACGCGCACTTGGCAGCATCAATGATTGTTTTGATGGTGCTGGTAAGGCTTCGAACAGGGATGCCCATTAATGAACTTGCACGTAATTTTGGCGTGACCCAATCTTACATGAGCAAGGCTTTTTCTAGGAGGGTACTGTTTATGCACAAAGCCTTGCGTGCCATCACCCGTGTGCCATCGCTAGCTGAAGTGCAGCGAAATCTTCCAGAATAGCTTTTAAACTTCTGGGACACACGCATGGTCATTGATGGCACAGAGATTAGGTTGCAGATGTCATCAGTGGATGTGCAGCGACAAACCTTCTCGCCCTATAAGCATGGCAATACAGTTAAAGTACTTATAGGTGCCACACCAAGATGGCTATGTCTGCTTTGTTTCAGATGCTCAGGGGGGGTGGGGGGGTCAATTTCTGAGAAAGATTTAGTGATAAAGAGCAAACTACTGGACATTTTCAAATCAGGTGATGCAATAATGATGGATAAAGGGTTCAAAATTTTTGACCTCCTACCTAACGGGGTAACAGCACATATGTCGCCATTTAATAGGCCCTCACTAGGTCAGATGAGCACTGGCGATGTTTTGAAGACCAGAAGCATTGCCCGTGCTATTGTCTGCTGAGCACTGCACTTTACTGTGTACTTCTGAGAAATGGTCATGATGTGTTTTGCTTACTCAATGGCAGGCGGACCCCAAACTGTGGATGCGCGCTTGTGTAGCGGTTTTGAGGAGCAGTTTGCTTAGGTGTCATTTGGCACGTTTTAATGGAACTGCATGTTATTTTGCTTATAATACAGACCTCTGCAGCCTTTAGTGTATATTGAGCTGGTAATACAATGTATAATTTATGAACATTTGCAGCAGCAGCTGCTAGAGATGCAAGTGCTGCGCACAAAATCAAAAGCCTCAGTGCCCGCTACAGTGGTAAGGGGACACCTGTAGTCATTTCATTTGAAAAACAATTCTTTATACATTTCTGTCACTAACCGTCTTCTCTTATTTTTAGCATCTGAAAAAACAACTTTCAAAAATCAGATGAAGATTCTCGTTGAACTGAGAAGCCTAAGGACACTAATATCATCAAACAAGCCCTCAAAAAGGATAAAACTGCCAGAGGAATGCCCTGCATTGCCTGCTACAACTGCTAACGAAGTTCTCCATCTCGAAGTATACATTTCTTCAGAGGAGAACTTTGGGAACCCGGTGAGGATTCATTTTGCGCACTTATACCTAAACGTGTTGGAGGAACTGATGTGCAAGATACTGTACGGACACTCTTATGTGGCTTGATAGTGAAGGCGGCCGCATTACAATTCAGCTGGCGCGGATCCCATGGCCAAAAACATGCATTTGGTGATTTGAAAAATATAAACAACATTATCCTCAGTAAGCACTTGATTCACTCTTATCATATTGAACAAGATTTATATATTGGGGGTGCGCATTATTTCTTTCCTTTTATAATGGTTTCATACTGTATATCAGCACAGTGCAATTCTTTACAACAGCTCCAAATCTGTTGTGGGGCTTCCTGTTGTAGTTGTAGAGCGATAGTAACAGCTAAATTGGTCAAATATTTTGTACAAATGGCACAGTTGTGCATTTGTAGTATGGGCTCAACTAATATTTCGACTCTTAGAAGAGTGACCCACTTGTCGAATTTTCTGCTTATGCAGGTTGCCTCAAGGCTCACTTTCCTGACAAGGCATGCCTTGTGATAAGTGTCAACAATGTGATAAAGCGGTGGCTAACTAGAGCCCAAGACCGTGACAGTGGTCGCAGCCAGAGGTGTCAGCTGCAGGAATCTCTAAAGCAGCTGGCTACTGATAGCTTCGCCAGCCAGTAAATCTGTTCTAAGCCACCGGCGAAAATCTTTCCATCTGGAACCAACCATAAACCAGTTGGACTGGGAAAGATTTTTGCCATGTTCATCCCGATATGGCTGCCAGTAATAAAATATGACTTCGTATGCAGACTGTTTCTTCACGCATGGTGCAGTGCTTCAGTGAAGAGCACCTGCATGCACACTTTTGCATGAAGCCCATTTTAGAGGCACCTTAAGGCAAACTAAAACAAGGTTGGCCTTCAAGCATGGCCCGGCAATGGCAAACGCTGATCGAGTCGTGTAAGGCCAATGTTCAATCCCCAAGCATGGCCCGGCCGAGTTGATCGAGCTCAGGCCGTGGTTGGCCTCGTTGGCGGCCGTGCATGGGCCAGCGATGGGCTGAGGAAGTTTTTTTCCCTTGGGAAGAACTATTTTGCGGGAAAAGATGTAGTCTTATTTAAGCCCCCTTTCAATGTAGGAGGATGTCTCGGGAAGACATGGAAAATGTAAGGTTGCAACCGCTCGCAGTTATGTTATTATCATTGATAAAGCTTTCTCTAGGCACACAGGATACTGACCTGCCCTGACGAGTGCCTTCATGACCGCACAAGGCGCAGTAACTGAGGTGCTCTTCCGCAGTCCCTCAGTGCAGTACGGACTGGCAATGGAGCCAGAAGCTCATGCCGCATTTGAAAAACAATACGACGTGATGGTACCAGAATTTGGTATAGCTGTGTGCCCCATGGAGCCTTGGCTGTCACGTTAACCTGACAGCAGATTTAGGTAAGCTGTTTTGCAAATTTATTTAGTTTTTTCAAAGACAAAGACTGAGAAACCATCCTGCTCGAAATAAAGTGCCCACGCAGCTGCAGAAACACCACGCTGAGAAATAAGCCTATGCTGAATTACTTGTGTGGCGATAAAGACATCTCCCTACGAAGTAGTCACCAGTACTTCACTCAAGTTCAGCTCTACATGCATGTGCTTGGGCTCGAAGGGTGCCACTTTTATGTATACTCTAGCGCAGATGCGCTAATGGTACCCGTGAAAAAAGACGACTTCTTGCTACCAGGAGTCTGCTAAAGCATCCGATCATGAAGGCTACAGTGACAACGAGGAATCTGAGCCAATGCTGACAAGATTGACAAAGACTGACAAGAATATTTTTAGCAGCCTGGTCAAGGTCTACCAAATGACGGCAGGTGACGAAAGGATAGACACAGCCATTGGTAAAATTACCAATGAAGTCTGCAAATTGAAAGCCTTGACGATGCAGGCCTTGCACAAGAATAATGAGTTTCTGAGGGGCAGACTGGCGGAGTGCGAGGCTCAGGCCCAATCCCCCACTTACTCAGATGTTGTGCGGAAGACCATCCCCAAAAAACATCACGAACAGAAGGAGACGAAAGCTATTATCGTCACATCAAAGAAAAGGAAGGAAGGAGAAGACCCTCGAGGACCTCAAGAATACAATGGACCCCATGGAAATGGACATAAGGGACACGAGACAAAAAAGGAGGGAGCAGTGATTGTCTCCATAGACGCCCCCTCCTTGGAAAAGGTCACAGAGAAGATTAGGAGTGACGTGGACGGCATGACCTGCAAGTCCAACACCCCAAAGGGCGTCGACTGGAAATGAAAGTTGTGGGAGTCGACCAGGAGATGGAGGATGAAGAACCGATCACAAGGATCATCTGTCAGAACAATCTTCAATGCCAAGAAGAAGACATTAAGGTCAGAAGCAAATATAAAGGGCAGTACGGGAAAAATATCATCAGTATAGTCAACAAGCAAGCCTATTAAGGCTTAAAAGACAAAACCCATGTCAACGTAGGTTGGGAGAGGTGCGCCCTTTATGACATCGTATTTATAACAAGGTGCACTATATGACCGTCTATGGGTCACGCGGGAAAGTTCTGCAGACAACCAGGGAGACATGTTAACTGTTCAAGGAAAGGGCACTCGGCAACAGAATGAGGGCCAGTCGAAGGACGAAAGCAACCATCCTCTCCTGTCTGTCTACTGTGAGACCCTTCAGAGGAAAGTGCAAGAGGCGAAGATAAGGATCATCCAAAGGATGTTCTAAATCTTGCATTCATCATGGTGGAAACACCACTAATCTGCGGAAGAACAAAGACCGTGTGAGAAAAACGGCAAAATTGAAAGTCAATGCCGAAAACAGTGAAGTAATTCAAATCAATTAGCAAGATCTTTTAAAGCAACGAAGCATTTAAGTAACGTGGAATACCAACTTAAACAGGCAACCATACGCACTACAGAATAAGTAATTGGCTTTCGCACAAAACACAAAACCTAAAACAACCCAAAAATAGCAATAGGCAATGGCAATAACGAAAAAAATGAGTATTCCCATAACGTTAAGCCAAAACATAGTGGCTGTTAAAATTAACTAGTACAACAAGGAACTTCTGTGCATTAACTGCTATATACCACCGAATCAAGCAGTAAATCTAACTTAAATGGAAATAGGAGAATCAAAAAATACCCTTCAGATCATGTCTGAATCGCACGAGATTTTAAAGCGAAAAATTCTACTTGGGGAGGAAAACAGATGAAAAGGCACACAGGTGGCTGATTGGAGGTCAATAGCAATACTTAGTTTGAAGACTATGCACAGTGTGACAGTGCACTGATTACCTGTGCAGGACAGACGGATCTGGAGATTGTTTCCAGAGTTCATCCTGAAGAAGAAGAGTGCGACGAAGAAGAGGCAACTGCAGAGGCAGCCTATAACTCTGTAGCTGAGGCTGTAGTATGCACTGAAAAGTTGAGAGACTTTGTGTCTCAAGAGCAAGCTGTGCCAGAAGAAGTGTACAAAAACACTGACTCTTTGGCCAGTTTTGTTACTTCCTGTGCTTTAAAAGTACAAGTGCACAAGAAGATTACAGATTTTTTTTCAAAGTGACAAAGCCAGCATTATAACTGTTATGCACCCTGTACATAGTGATATGCATAAATTCCATTTCACACTTTTAACACTATAGATGCCATGTCTTAAGGCTGAGTTTTATATGCGCGAAAACTCACGCGAACGCGACGGTGACGCATCGCGCGAACAGAAATGTATGCGTTGCTTGGCTCGTCACTCGGACCTGCCGAAATAGAAAATTTTGCTCGGTCGCCCAGAAGTGCATGCGCGATCAGCCGATAGCATGAACGCTCAGCGTACGTCACTGCCGGTCATTTCACGTGTTCTTTTTTGTTTTGAAGCGTTGTATCGCGATCGCCACGTATCCGCGCTTCCTACAAAACGATGGCGAACCAAAACTTCAGTGAGCGCCTTATTGACGCCGTCGAGTGCGAGTAGGTCCTTTAGGACTTGCAGCACAGGTACTACAAACATTGCGGCCATTCTGAAGCAGCTTGGCGCCGAGTTGCAGAAGCTGTCGGTGCATCAGGTGAGCAGTTTCCTTGTAAACAATTTCATTGAGTTGGTTTCATTGACTGCTTACTGCTTCCGTACGCAGACTGGATATTTACGAAGTGAAGGCGCTCATTTATGTCTCATGCATGTGGTGTTAGCTGTCGTTGAGCGATCGTTATCGTTCGCTAGAAAATGCGCGCTGCCGCGTCGCAGATTTGCCTGAGAAGGAAAGCATGCATAGAGAACTAGAATTATACTATTTCACAGAAATACGGTACAGGCTTTTATCTTGTGGCGGGTTTAACGGTATGTGCTCTTTGTGCTTTCGCAGTTCCAGAGGTCAAAGCCCGATGGAAAAACCTGCGGTACACGTTCCGCCGCGTGTTTAAAAATCGCGTCCGGGCAAGAAAGAGGGGGGCTGGGGTGGACGACGAAGAAGAAGATACCACCTGGCTCTACTATGAGCGGTTGTGTTTCCTTTGGGACACGATGCTCGGCAGGCCCTAATTCAATTCCCCATGATTTCAGCAGATTTATTTCACTTCAAGAGCAAAAATATATACCAACAGTATGTGCAGTCTGCCAATGCTAAAAGTTGTGCCAAATGAATTCTATTTGTGTTTACTGTCTGAAATAAATCAAACAGACTGTCCATGGTATTCAAGTGCATTCAAACTTGCAAAGGCACCACTTACCTCTTTGCAAGTGGAGTTTACACTCATCTTTTACACCACTGCAGAACCACAGGCTGTGAACCGTTCTCTCGACCAGACAGGGGCTTCACGCAGAAAAACTGTTTCGTCTAAACCGCGTAGCCATGAAGGCGCTCCCAAAACATCAGCAACTCCTGAAATCCAAGGAACCGTTGATTCCATAGGAAATGGGACAATAGGGACTGACTCAAAGGGTTCGACAATAACACCTGCTTCAGCTTGATGGGAGGAATTGACTAAGGTTGATCGAGAAACACTTATTGCAGAGCAGAAAAGCGATCAACGGTTAAGAGATCTAAGCAATCACATGAGGGAGAGAGTAGCCAGAAAGATCATCAGCTTTTACGCAAAGTCATTCCTTAACTACCAGAACTACCGTGCCTCAAAGGGACACGTATATGAGCAACTCCTAGTGCCGGACAAGTACCGGTGGCAGCTTCTACATACAGCTGCTGCATGGAAATGCTTGGGCAGGCCACCTGGGCATAAAGATAATGAAAGCTAGATTAGCATTCGAATATTACTGGCCTGGCTGCTGGAAAGAAGTTGAACAGCCTGTTAGATCTTGCGACACCTGCCAGCGGGTTGGCAAGTTGACGAACACGTGTAAAGTGCCCATGACACTTGTTCCCATCATTACACAGCGCTTTCGGCGTCTTATGATATTGTTGGCCAACTGGCGTCGTCCAGCTTTGGTTGCCGCTACATTCTTACCACACTGTGCGTAGACACCAAATTTCCCGACGCCGTTCTCTTCAAGGAGCTAAGTTCTGCAATGCATTGTAGACACCCTTTTGTCAGTTTTCTCATGGGTGGGTTTCTCCACAGAGATATAGAGTGATAACGGGAGCGTCTTTACAAGCTGCTTGACAACAACGTTCTGTGAACAATGTGGAATTAGGATCATCTGCAGTTCCATTCACCACCCTCTATCAAATCCAGTCAAGCACATGCACTCAGTGCTAAAGCGGATTGTTAGGTCTCTGTGTTTTGAACATAAGAGAGGTTGGAAAGGCTGCATTCCAGCAGCACTCTGCGATGAGATCCGTTACCCACGAAAGAGCAGGATTTAGCCCAACTGAACTCGTTGACGAGCAAGACTTGAGGACTCGCCCCACTGCGCATGCTGAGGGGGGAAACATGGGAGGGTTACGGAGAGGATCTCTTGTGTAGAAGAGTATGTTCTAAAGCTACTGGAAAGATGGGAAAAAAACGAGTGACTTCGTGGAATAAAATGTAAGAGCAGCATAGTCACTGTCTAAATTGTACTTAGACAAATCGGCACGTAAATGCGTAAACGCATCTTTCAAACTGGCGGCCAGGTAATGCTGCTGCGCTCATCCAAAAGGAACAAGCTTGCTAGAGGTGCAATGGGAAGGGCCAGCTAAGGTGGCGTCCAAGCTTTCGGACACCAACCACGAAGTAAAATTGAAGAAAAAACACAATCGGATACACAATTTGATAATCCAAAGTAATCTTATGAGGCCTTTATATGCAGCGTCAGGCACTGGTAAACATCATGGCAAACACGCCAGAGGAACAGATTTCAGACATACCCTGTTTCACAGACGAGGAAAAGCAAGCAGCAAATGAGTTGCTAGAGTTAATTGACAGAGCCACATTTGATGGAAAGTCAGCAAGAAGACACGAAAAATGTCGTATAGGACTTTGAGTCGGTGTTTTCTAAAAAGTCAGGAAAAACGAGACTGATTGAACACATTTAGCTGGCCAGCGAACAGCTGATCAGGAGCTATACCCTACCGTCTCTCTCCAAGGCGAAAAGAAATCATTGAGACTGAGACCCGCCACAAGTGTGAACTTGGCATCATAGTGACCTGTTAAAGACATGTCACCAATCATTACTGTAGAGGTTTGGGGCAAGGATGAGAGGCCTTGTGTTGACTATCGAAGGCTGAGCTCAATCGCAGTGGACCGGACCTACCTAATACCAATACAAAACATCGAGATGAGGGCTGAAACAGCCATTAAATCAAGGTACATATTCACACTGGATTTGGATCGTGGTTACTAGCAAGTGCCGCTCACTGAGCACACCAGCCGGTACGCAGCATTCCTGTCTCCAGCCGGCATGTTTCATAGTGAGATAGTGCATAACACTCGTTCTTCTTTTGTGGGTGGTTATGTCTTTAGTACTTTTATGCGTTTCTGGCTCTCTCTGAGCTACAGGCATATGCCGCGACCATAAAAAAACCACGTGCGAACTTTTTTTGAAGAGCGTAGCTTCGTAGGCAAAGACAAAGGGCTCGAAGTGCTGTGTGCGACCAGATAGCAACATACTATGAGTGAATTGGTGCATTAAAGGGACAGTGAGAAGAGCTCTGTCAAAACTTTTTGCTTAGCAAAATCCGATAGTTTGGCATTTAACGGCATTGTTGCCGCTTGACCGGCAGGGGAAAATGGATTTATTTCTAAGATATTTGGATTCGAAATTGAAAAAGTTTTTCCCGACGCTGTGATTCAAACTCAGGACTCTCTAATGATGACATAGGATAAAGTGACGTGAAACGTGACGTGATACATGACGTATACGCAGACTCCGTGATTCCTGGCAGCTGGTGGTGCGATCTAGCAGCCGAAATGAAAGCTATCGCCAGCCGTACATTGAACGTATCTATCGGCTGATGCTATCGTCACTTCGTTTTTTTACGTTTACACAGGCGTTTTGCCAGCGTTACGATGGATCCCGTTCCCAAACCCGACAACGAAGTTCTCGCAAAGAACTCCGGCCTGCACTTCAGTGACTTCAGCCCAACAGAGCGTGCAATGCTTTTGAGGGCTGAAGCAGCTGGAGTGGCCGGATATCAAGGATGTCCAAGCACCGAGGAGCCGGCATTGTTGGCAGCAAGTGCGGCAGCAATCATCGCCGAGCCATCGTCACGACTGAGCAGTAGAGACTGGTATGTGCGGACATATATGAATTCTGCAATAGTCCTCGTACATCGTAGTGCTGCCCAGCGTCTTGATAACATCGAGGCCCGTGCAACTATAGCTAGCCATAGGCGTTTTCCTCTTCCTTCTCCAAAGCGTGTGACTGCGAATTGCATGAAAACAACGATTAAAAGCTGGCAGCTGCTATGACGCCTACAGTCACGAGGAACTGTGATAATAAATCCTGTTATTCATTTACCGGCTGAACGATATGTAAAATTTGCATTGCTAGTGCAGATAAGCGTACACAGTCAGCTTTCTTTTTTTTGTGGTTGTTTCTGGTGCAGTTGTGGACAGTGTACAGTGCAAGTTCTGTCGAACTTTGAGGAGCTGGGTTGTGTGTACTGCTGTGCGATGGACCACGTAGTTGCGGCTCGGCCAGAGAGCTGCATCATGGAGCCTCCAGAATTCAGCCTGCTATGCCTCAACATTGCAATGCGCACAGCGGGAAACTTGCAATGCGAGCAATGCGCACAGCGGGAAACTATGAGCGACGATATCCACAAGTGAGTTCTGCTCCTGTCTGATGCTGCGTTAGGCTGCACATACGGCACAACTTAGCATTCCAGGGCATTCATCCCCAAATGCTCTTATTTTACACTTGATCATAGTGCAGTTCTATTTTTATGTGTGTGCTCCGTACATTGCAAAAAAGTTAATTTCCAATGCACTCCAATCAGTCTAGCAACATAATGAGTTTTACAATTATGTGACTTTATTCATCCTTGGGTGTTATCTAACATGCATGCACGTGTGTATTATCATCACAGTGCATGATTCACTCGGTTTTTTGGTTGTTTATTCCAAGAAGGTACCGGTACACAGCATACCAACGGTTTGTTCGATGGCTCTGGCGTCGCCTGTGAAAAAAACATCGCCTCATCTTGCCAGCCTGCGTTGTGCCAAAGATAAGGGCATCATTCCCAACGGACACACCAAAAGGGTTTCGATACTCTGCATATTAGTGGGCAAGTAAAGCCAATTCCTCAGGTTCTTGTAGTGTGCGCTATATACCGTGCTCCTAAAGGAAAGAGCAAAAAACCGTGGTTCTCTTTACATCTCAAGAGAGCTTCTCATTAGGTGGGTTGGTAGCTGTTCAGTATAAAAATTTATAGGCCTCAAAGCAACTACACATCCAACAATGGAAGACTATGGGACATAGCAAGACTCACAGGTGCTTTATTTCACAGAGAACACGTGCATATGTATCCTCAGTCGTCAACTGCTCAAAGAACATATTCATGCATCAAATCACCATCATCATCAGCCCGACTACGTCGACTGCAGGACAAAGGCCTCAGCCATAATTCTTGAATTAACCCTGGCCTGTGCCAGCTGTGGCCATCCCATCCCCGCAAGCCTCTTGTGGGGATGGGGATAGAAGCAGCAACTGTTTAAGCAACCTTCAAAAAATGCCCCATCTCTGCTTGCCATGCCGGAGGGCGTAATCACAGGAAGATGATCCTCTTTGCAACTGGCTAACCGAGAACAGATGTCACTTCTCTGCCCTACATCACTCTGTGCGGACTTTTGGGGAGAATTGTGCTTCAACCGACAGGGAAAATTTTCAACTCTTCGCGAAAATCCTTGCTCGCGCGCGCTGCCTTCCTTGTTATGATAAGTGCGCATATGCCAAGCTGCATCTCTTGCTTTCTTGTTTTTCCTTTTGCCTTGAGCACGGAGACGGACACGTGCAATGGAGCTGCTTCAGCGACCACCGGCAAAAATTTCGGATCGAAAAGGTGTAACTTTTGCGACAAAGTGTTCTCCCACACAAGTAATTTAAAGAAACACGTCAAGAATGTTCATGGGGAAGGAGCTTTGGAACATACAAAAGATGAGGAAGCGCTGAAATGTAGTAAGGTACGGTCATTCTCATGCGACTTGTGTCCACAGCATTTTGTCATCCTTCGTGACCTTGTTTTTCCTTGTGTCTTGAGCATGAATGGACACATGCAATGGAGCTGCTTCAGCGACCACCGGCAAAAATTTCGGATCCAAAAGGTGTAACTTTTGCAACAAAATGTTCTCCCACACAAGTAATTTAAAGAGACACGTCAAGAATGTTCATGGGAAAGGAGCTTTGGAACATACAAAAGATGAGGAAGCGCTGAAATGTAGTAAGGTACGGTCATTCTCGTGCGACTTGTGTCCGAAGCATTTTGTCATCCTTCGTGACCTGCGGAAGCACCGAGTGCAAGCACACAAGTTCAAGGAAGAAGTGGAGAATCTAGTCTTCAACTCTATGCCTTTGACAGCAGTTACTCCACACGTCCATACGCCGCATGGTAAACAGCCATGTCAGAAAACCACCGTGGCGATTTCAGCGATGGTTACTGTGGCAACCGTGGAGACGTCAGCAACCTAGGAACTATGGCTAGGAATGTTTAAAAATTTTGCGGCGCCATTTTTTCCTAGTTTTGCAATAAAAAGTACCCAGAAATGTACTAAATTAAGTGCCAATTTGAAATGTCATTACAAGTCACGTGACATGTGGATCGCTGTCCTCCTTTTGGCCCTACGCCATGCATGCTGTTGACGCTGCTTTTATGTATTTTTAGGATTACCTATGCCGTCTGTGTGCTGCGCACAGTGTAAAGTTAGAGTTCTCATGTCCTTGTTGTGATGGCGCTATCAGAGCTGAAGATATTTGCATAAGTTTTTGCAATCTTATACGGATAAATTTCCGTGCTTCGTCACATCAAGAAAAAATGAGCATTTTGCCCTTTGTACAACGTGTAGATGCGACATCAGCGTGTGTCACATGTCCATGGCGAAGCATCAAAGCTATGTTTGCGCTGCTGAACAGCAAGGCAGCATAACAAACTTTCTCCGGAACAACTGCGATGACAATGTTATACGTGCGGAGTGCCTCTTTACGGGATTTCTCGTCGACCACAACCTGCCACTGAGTGTAAGCGATCACGTCTGGCCTCTTCTGCACAAGCTGTTTCCAAAATGCAACAAGACGAAGCGTTACGGATGTGGACGTACTAAGGCAAGTGCAAGTGTGGAAGAAATGGCGACAGAGGTTCACAGCATGATGCTGGAGACCATAATGCACCGTGCTTTTGCTGTTGTGGTGGATGGCAGCAATGACGCTACTGCGCAGCGGTATCCGACTGTTGTGACCTACTACGTCAAGGAATGCACACGGATTGAAAGCAGGTTACTCAGCATTCATGAACTCCACAGGGAGGCGACAGGAAGAAAAACCGGGAACCTCATGTGAAAGGCTTTGGAGTTCGGAGACCCTTGACGTGCCCGTGTCTACCTGCATTGCGTTTTGTGTCAACAACGCAAACGTTATGCTAGGAAAAAAAACGGCATCGTCGCAGTCTTGAAGGAGGCGCAAGAAAACTTGGCTGTGGTTGGCTGCCCTTGCCATCTAATTAATCTTGCTGCTGAGAAAGGAGCCGCGTGCTTGCCAACTAAGTTCGACGAGGTCCTTGTGGATATCTTTTATTACTTGGAAAAAAGCTCTAAACACAAGGTCAAACTGTCTGAATTTCAAGAAATGCACAATGTGGAAGTGCAAAAAATTTTGAAGCATGTGCAGACTCGTTGGTTGTCTCTACTCAAGTGCTTAACAAGAATTCTTGACCAGTGGTAACCTCTGGTTAGCTTTTTCTTGAGTGAAATCAAAGCAAAGAAGTGGCGTCCATCCTTTTTGGACTCTTAACCAGATTCCTTGGAGGCCAGTATTATCAGGAGGCGAAAAGCCTGAAGAACTTGAAAAAAAAAAAAGGAAAACTGCTAGTAGAAAACTGCTAGTAGAAGAAAATGCCTTTACTGTAACGGCGAAATGTGTGCCGCAAGTAAATGACAAGATCACTTACGATATGGAATTCAAGGTAAATACCTTTTATTTTCGACATGGTTAATTTCGCAAAATATTTAATTTTTTTGGATGGCTGAGCAGCTCAGTGCGCGCAATTTTTGTTACGTTTTTTACAGAATAATAATACTTATTTGAATTGCCTTAAGGAGAAGCGAGAGGCTGAAGACAAAATTCAAACACACAAGAAATGCGCCTACTAGCTGCTGCTCATCTATGGTTAACAGAAAAAATGCTCTAGTTTGGTTAATTACTACCACTGAGATAAACAGTTGGTATATTTATTTTAATGCCGATTACAGAGCATGTGCATCCCCAAAACAATTTATTCGCAAAGCCATCGGTCATAAATGCTCATGCATGTGCAAGCAAACGTTTTGACTCTTTAACTGCTTTCTTTTTTAGAAATTCCATTCATGCACATGAACACTGATCCTTCAATTACTATAGTAATTCCTCCTCCACTAAATGTTATATTTTCATGCAAAATTTCAGAAAATAAATGTGCCTGTATAAATGATGCCATATTTTTTTCAGCTTTCATGGTCATGCCCTCAAAAGCAACAGCTTACAATAAGCAGTGGCAAATGCACTTGCAAGGCTGGCATTCAGGGACACTACAAGCATGTGTCTGCAGTGTGCTTATTTAGAGATAACCGTGAGGAGCCGTCCTGCACAAACCAGCCCCAGGAATGGGTAAAGCCGAGGAGCAAGCGGCTGAAGCGTTCGGCAGGTCTAGAGAAACTTCTCCTGAGTAAGCGTGCACAGCCGGTCCCCTTTCAGTTACTTTTTTCCTTCAGTGGTACATTTACATAGTTCTGTCCGTAAATGTTTCTCAGATAGACAAACCACATTATGATTGTACATTTATAAGCTTGCTTTTAATTTGTAGACACAGACAGTAATGTCACTTTATTGACCTCGCTTTGAAAGCAGGTCAAAAAGCCATTTCCCTGGATGTGAAGGCTGCTTCTCGCACCATTCTGCTGAACTATCCTGAAGTTTGCCCATTGAAATAAGTGGTGGAGCTGTCGACATTGCATGCAGATGAATTAATTTGCAAAGAGAGCCTCGATGATGTATTTGAGAGGGCTTCAAAATCTGTCAAAGAAGAGGTCGTAGAAGAAATGTTGTCATCAATGGCGTCGAGGCGAATCTATCACCATCTCGAAATTCTAGAAGATGACACCACACAGCCGAAGGACTTTCTGTCAGAACTGCGTGCCGATCAGGCACAAAAATACAAAGTCATGATACCTGTCCACGGTATTGTGGACTCTTGCCTCATGTTCAGTTCAGTGCAGTCGACAAGGCTAATATTTCCTACATTTCACAGATGGCACAAGGAAAGGAGACTCCGGCTGGGCAGTTCAAGAGCACATTCAGTCGACACGAAAAAAAAGTTGAAGATGAAGGGATCCAAAGGGCCGCAGAGCAGCTGTCAAAGTCTACATCCTATGCAAGTGCAGGAATACGCTAGGTTGGTTTCCTGACATCACAAGTAATTGCTAAAAAGAATTAAAATTACAATGCAGAACTTAATGTCAAGATGAAAGTTTGAATACATGCCTAATTATTATTTGACAGGCACGAAGACGGAAGCTGAAGCCCAGCAGAACTTGGAAGAAAAACTTGAAACACGCATTTTCAAGGTAAATATTTTCCTTCTTTTGCAGCACATTCAGTCAGTGTGCTCATTGTAAATTTTTTGAGAAAGGACCACTGCCATCTCAGGTTTTTCAGACTGAACTAGTGATGCTGCCGCAGCAACCGCAGCATTGCTTGTCGCAGCTCGTCTTGCGGCCGAACTGCCGCAGCTGTGCCAGCACCAGCTCGTCGTACGGCTCCAGGCAGAAGAGCACCTCCACGTCCCGCGAGCGCACTGCCTCAAAGTAGGGGGAGGCCTCGGCCAGCTGGCGGCTGGGTGCGGCCAGGTAGTAGATGTCCCGCTGGCCCTCCTTCATACGGCCACAGTACTCGGTCAGGGTCACAGTGCTGCCCACCGGCTGCTGGGACGACTCGAAGCGCAGCAGCTGCGCAACCTCCTCCTTCTCGGCCTTTGGAGCGGGAAGAGTCCTGTTCGGTTGCCGCAGTGGCGCCCTCTGGAACAGCGTGGACTTCTGGCTAGCGGCCGGCTTCTTGGCAGCCACCAGGTTCTCGGACTTCTGGGTCGCAGCTGCATTCTTGGTGGCCGCCAGGTTCTCCGCTCCATTCCATCGTGCCGAGCGCCCAAAAGTCGCCATGTCCGGGTCTAAGTTTCAACGTTTCGGTCAAACGTCCAGCGCCCGCAGCCGTGATCCGCTCACGCTCTCGGACAGCTCGTGCACT
Source organism: Amblyomma mixtum (assembly GCF_055824585.1). Lineage (NCBI taxonomy): Eukaryota > Metazoa > Arthropoda > Arachnida > Ixodida > Ixodidae > Amblyomma > Amblyomma mixtum. The sequence goes on from NC_143012.1 coordinate 84,982,113, forward strand.
CCACCCGCTCCACCTTCGAAAGTGCCCTGCTGGAAAGACTGAGCTGGAGTAGCGTGCCTGGTTTGAGGGCCAAAGTGGGTAAACTTGTTTTAGTGGTGATGAAATGTGGTTGATGAAAAGTTATTATTATAAATAAACTAATAACTTTTTTGTGTGAATTGTGTATGCCTCTGCATCCGCCCCTCCCCTCTATAATGTACACTTGTACCCTGAGGGTATAATAAATAAATAAACCCTGGCTCTGTTACAGCCCTGATAGGCTAATCAGAATGGGAGGAGAAACTGTTCTCATTGAAATTCAGTGCACATTTAGATTGTGGTTAGTGGTGATGAAATGTGGTTGATGAAAAGTTATTATTATAAATAAACTAATAACTTTTTTGTGTGAATTGTGTATGCCTCTGCATCCGCCCCTCCCCTCTATAATGTACACTTGTACCCTGAGGGTATAATAAATAAATAAACCCTGGCTCTGTTACAGCCCTGATAGGCTAATCAGAATGGGAGGAGAAACTGTTCTCATTGAAATTCAGTGCACATTTAGATTCGAAAATACACCATTCATAAATTACGAAGACCGTACTTGCTAACTCCCTTATCCCATATTCATCGACGACATCATCACACTCAACAAGACACAGCAATATTACACACAGATGCAAGTGTCACTGTATGTACTAAACCTGCAGAAAGCCCTCCTATATGTGTATTCGACCTAATCAGTCTGCAATCATAAGAGTTGTGAGACACGAGTTGTTTCTTTGGGAAGTTATTCCAAAGATGGAGCATTTTTACTTAAGTTCTTGATTCCAGCGTTGTTTTAACATTTCAATGTGTTTTTTTGCCCCTTGGGTGATGAAATGTTTAATGGTTTTACTCTTTTATCTTTTTTCTGAATCTATAGTTAGATACTGAACACACATGTTGTAGTATAGTGTAAATATCTGTGTATATATATATTTGTGTATTTGTGTGTGCCACCTCCACTACGATACCACTTTCTTCCTTTATTCTTTGTCCCTGTTTTCAATAGACCGCTTATGTTTACGAGTACGAGTATTGATGCAGCGGCCTGACTGCCCTATGGAGCAGCGTCACCTAGCAACGCATTGCCTTGATCACAAATGCATGCCTCTGCTCAAAGAAGTTAAGATTCTGCGCAAGAGCAAAATTGAGATAGCACGGGAACTTCTAGAAGCGTTTTTCACCAGACAGAAAGGACAAGAATGCATAAGTGATATATGAGACTATATAAGAGAGAGGCACACTTTCCTGAAAGCATTATGACGTAAACTGGTTTTTTTTACACTGTACGCTTGTGATACCCTTGTGCGCCAGCGCTGACATGCAAACATTTATATGTCTGTTCCTTGAATAAATCAGTTGTTACTAACTGCACTTGTCACGTCTTCTATCATGTGACTGTCCCTTTTGCACAACCCATCTTTATGCTACAATGAACCAACTTGCCCAAAAACTCACCTTGCTGAACTACGCCAACAGGCTGAAAAGGAAAACTCAGAATTTGCTGTGAGAAGTGACATTTTTGTGAAGGATAATGCTGACGGAAAGGGACCCAAGGTTGTAGTACCTGTCGGTGCGCGGCACCCTTGCACGCTGTTTTGTCGAGGTTGCTGAATTTAGTGCAGCTCAGTTATCGAACTTTATTAGTGGTGCTTTTCTGTTGTGCGCCTCTGTCAACGCATTCTCTGCCGGGGAAACGCCCCAAGTATGAGGCCAAGGACTTGGCTACCAAAGTGGAAATTTTGCAGGCCCTGAAGGACGGGCTATCTCTAAAAAAAGCCATGAAGAAGTGCGATGTGAAAAGAAGTACCTTGAGCACATATGTGAAAAATGAAGAACAGATTCTTCAGGCGTTCTAATGGGAGAACTTCTGAGCGTCACGAAAGCGTCTACGAACAGCAGCTCATCCAGAGTTGGAAGAGGCCTTCGAATGGGAGAAGTTCTGAGCGTCACGAAAGCGTCTACGAACAGCAGCTTATCCAGAGTTGGAAGAGGCCTTGCTTAGGCGGGTGGACAACTCACGTAATGCGAACCTGCCATTGAGTGGACCCCTCATCATGGCGCAAGACGAGAGGTTTGCACTGATGATGCACATCAATGCATTCAAAGCATCGGAAGGCAGGTGTGCGCGCTTCAGAGAGAGACATGGTCTAGTTTTTAAGACTGTGTGCGGAGAAAGAGGTGCTGCAACAGACGTTGCCACCAACTGGAAGAACGCTCAGCTATTCGAACACATCGCCACCTATGGTCCAAATGATATATTTAATGCTGACGAAACAGCACTATGTGGGACGTATGTGTCCCACTGTCCCACAAAGGGTTATGGCATTGTCAGACAAGACTGTGACTATGAAAGGAGACCCACGGTTCATCAACAAGAAGACAGCTGCAATGCGAGAAGACCGAACAAAGGAGGATGTAAACGTAGAGAATTGTGTGTGAAACCAGTTATAATCTCAATCAAATCTTCGACAAGTCCTTCCAATGTCTAATCCCACATCTAACAACCACTTAATGGGGGAGTGCCCACAATCCCCAGGGGTGAGACAAAGAGAAGCCGTACCCAGTAGAGAAGCCTGGGAGACGTTGAAGCGAAGCGCGGATGCTACCATTCAGTGACGCACCATCCATCTGGCGGAAGAGGCTGCAACAAGCCAAGGCCTGTCTGTTAGCCTCAAATCCGCAGGCACACGGCTCCTCGTCTTACAGGCCTGCAGGCTGGGGCAAAGAGGGAGGCGCCCTTTTTCTGATCGAAGGAAAAGTACTGTCCTTTGTAGATGCACGTTACACGACTTTTGGGTCAGCTCCTTCCACTTCTACAGCAACTTCGACACTTCTTCTGAGCCATGTGAGAGTTAAAAGAGTACCATTTTATTTCTACATGTACTGTACTCCTGTATTGAATAGATGACTCACTAGCTGTTCCTTCATTCAGATGCAGCTCTGATTTTATATGCCTTGTCAGTTTGGCGTTGCTGACAGTTCTGTTGCCTGCCGTGCCGAAATGCAAACCAAGTGTTCAAAAGGGAGCTCTGATGAAAGTGGACACCTTTTTTGAAAGTTTCAGCTTGCTCAAAAAATGTGCACTCTATCTTGGAATAAACTCAACACCTTGAACCATGCACCCCAATGTGAACACTGCTCAATGTGACTTCGGGGTGGTTGTTCTCTAGCCAGGACATGATGGGCGCCCGCAGTGGCTGTACTATGGGCAAGCAGGTCAGCTTTTCCAAGTCCCACCATGTTCACATGACCAAGAACTTGTGCGATCTGGAACACACCAGTTGGTACATCTATCAGCACCTTCGTTCTTTTTCCACAAAGTTTCGAGACTGCTTTATTTTCTTCCTAGTAGCGAATCCCCAAAACGAATGCTGGTGCTAGTAAGCCTACATGTATGGCTTTTTTTAGTGCAGGGAAATTCTTTGAGATACTTGTTGCTGACGCCCGCTAAATTTCAGTGCTGCGACTTCTGGGGTTTTCGTGGAAACTGCGCCATTTTGGCCGGACTCATTTATTTTCTTTGTAGAAAAAAACCTCCAAAACAAATGTTGGTGCTAAGGAACCTACATATGCCGATTTGCTTAGGGTGGGAACATCCTTTGAGGTACCCCTTGCGGATGCCCGCTAAAGTATAGCGTTGCAAGTTCTGGGGTTTTCGAAGAAAACATGCCATTTTGGCTCACAACTACAATAGCGCAGTGAACTTACAGTGCTCCTCCTGCTGTGTGCCAGGGGGGGGGAGAAAGGGGATGATCGCTGCTCGGCTGCCACCAGCTTTTGATACGGCGTGGTGCGGTGTGGCTGTTAAGGCGCGGTTATACTCAGACGTAGCGCGCGCGAGGCACGGAGACGTCAGGCCAGCAAAACGCAACCGTCTACACTCCAGCGGTGCCTGACCACTAGCGTGCTCAACGGCTTCCAGTGTGGTTCGACGAAATCCGGCACCGAATGCAGCAGGCTGCATTTGCATATGTTCCTCACGCAGGTACCCATGTTTTGCTGCATCCTGAAACGATCGACCTTGCACAGTGGCTGAACGACATAAAGTTGTGGCCCCTTGTGAAGGTGCACCATGTCTGCACTCCAGCAGTGCCTGACCACCAGCATGCTCAACGGCTTCCAGCGCGGTCCGATGAAGTCCGGCACCAAATGCAGCAGGCTGCATTTGCATATGTTCCTCACACAAGTACCCATGTTTTGCCGCATCCTGAAACAATCGATCTTGGACCTTGTGAAGGTGCACCACATCTACACTCCAGCAGTGCCTGACCACCAGCATGCTCAACGGCTTCTAGCGCAGTCCGACGAAGTCCGGCACTGAATGCAGCACACTGCATTTGCATATGTTCCTCACACAGGTACCCATGTTTTGCCGCATCCTGAAACGATCGATCTCTCCCCCCTTATAAAAATGGTCTATAGACTTTCTATAGACTTTTATATACTCTGTACCCATCCTTTAGACTTTTCCTTTTGTCTATAGACAGTCTATAGAGAATCTATAGGCTAAAGTCTATATGTGCTTTAATTTCCTTTCGTATATAGACGGTCTACAGACTAAGGTCTATAGCTGCCTCAATTTCCTTTTGTCTATAAACAGTCTATAGACTCTCTAAAGACTAAGGTCTATAGCTGGCTCAATTTCCTTTTGTCTATAGACGGTCTATAGACTGTATAGAGTAAGGTCTATACCTGCCTCAATTTCCTTTCGTTTTTAAGCTGTCTATAGACCCTCTATAGACTAAAGTCTATAACTACCTCAATTTCCTTTCGTCTATAGACTCGCCATAGACTAAGGTCTATAGCTACCTCAATTTCCTTTTGTCTATAGACTCTCTTTAGACTAATGTCTATAACTCCAATTTCCTTTCGTCTATAGACGGTCTATAGACTCACTATAGACTAAGGTCTATAGCTGACTCAATTTCCTTTTGTCTATAGACTCCTTATAGACTAGTCTAACTCCTTCAATTTCCTTTTGTCTATAGATGCTCTATACTCTTTATAGACTAAGGTCTATAGCTGCCACAATTTCCTTTTGTCTATAAACGGTCATAAACTTTCTATAGACCAAGGTCTATAGCTATCTCAATTTCATTTCGTCTATAGACGTTCTATATAAGCTGGCTCAATTTTCTTTCGTCTATAGATGGTCTATAGACTGTGTTGACTAAGGTCTATAGTTGCCTCAATTTGCTTTAGTCTATAGACTTTCTATAGACTACAGTCTACAACTACCTCAATTTCCTTTCGTCTATAGAGAGTACACTATAGATAGTCTACTGTCTATAGACCAGTCTATAACAATCCTAATTTTATCTAACAATGTTCTATACACTGACTTTCGACTAAGTCCAGAACAATGTCAATTTCTTTTTGCACTGCATGCTGAGGGAACCTGCATCTGGTGACCGCAACTATCTCTGGAGTCCTCCACCTCCTTCGCTATTACGGAAATTAAAAAGTATTGCGTGAGGACATTACAACACCCTGCTGTATATTGTTTTCAGGAGCCTTGATAAGCTCCTTTTCGTTATACCGTGACGTACGAGGTCTGTTAGAAAAGTATCCGACCTTTGGCCGAATAAAAAAAACTGGCATAACTGGAGCGTTAGAAACCTAATAACCTTCAAAGTAGTCTCCTTGGGGCTCCATATGCATCTCCCAGTGGTGCTGCCATTGTTCGAAGTATTCCGAAAAGGCTCTTTTCGGAATGGAATTTAGCTCTGCTGTCGTTGCAGCCATAATGTCCTTTCTTTTCTGAAATCGCGCTCCTTTCAATGACCTCTTGATTTTAGGAAACAGCTAGAAGTCGTAGGGGGACATATCAGGAGAGTAAGGAGCCTGTTGAACTACAGGAGTCTGGTTTTTCGCCAGAAAAGTCTGAATCAAATGTGAGGAATGCGCAGGAGCAATGCCGCGAGGGATGCGCCAATTTCTTGTTGACCTTAATTCCGGTCTCTTGCATCGCACAGCACCACGTAGGCGATGGAGGACATCCCTGTAGTACTGTTTAGTCATTCTTTGACCCTGTGGGGTGCGTACTCGTGGTGTGCCCCACAGAGGGAGTCAAAAAAGCAGTCAGCATCACTTTGACATTGCTGCGCACTTATCGGGCCTTCTTTGGTCTTGGTGACGTGGAATGCGTCCTCTGTGACGACTGGGATTTTGTTTCCGGGTCGTACCCGTACACCCAAGACTCGTCACTAATGATTACGGCGTCGGTGAAGTCAGGGTAACTGTTTGTGGAATCCAGCATCTCCTGTGAGACCAACTCGAAGCTGCTTTTTCTCCACCGTCAGCAGCTTCGGCACGAATTTCGCCGCAACTCTCTCCATGGCCAAATCTTCGGTGATAATGGAATGTGCAGAAAAATTGCTGATGTCCACCTCTTCCGCAATTTCTCGGATAGTCGCACAACAGTCCCGCATCACCACAGCGTTCACTTCGGCAATTACCTGGTCATTTCGGCATGTTGATGGCCGGCCGGAGCATGGCTCTCTCTCCACGGATGTGCGGCCGTCTTTAAACCAGTTGCACCACTGCTTAATCTGTGTGCTGCTCATAGCATCATCACCGAAAGCCGTCTGAACATTTCGAATAATTTCCACTTGGCTATCGCCAAGTTTCTGGCAAAATTTGAGGTAGTAGCGCTGCTCCTCTCGCTCCGCGATTTTCCTTGCAACAAAAAACCGACGAGAGCACTGCGCACTCCCTCACTCAAACGCTGCTTCCCAGCGACTGACGCTATCGGCAGGCGGGAAAAAATTCGTGCATGCGCACGAGGGTTCAAGGTCGGCTGCTGTAAGCGCGCTTGTTTCATATCCATCAGGTGTTCGCAAAAAAAAAATAAAGTCGGATACTTTTCTAACAGACCTCGTATATTGTCAATACAATTAAATATTTAATGCTAACAAGTAAGCCGAGGAAAGGCAGCCGTTCTTGAAGTAAGGGCGCCCGCAAACGGTACTACATCGAACGAATACGCTGACCCTTAACCCATTCGCGTCAAAAGACGGCGATTCGCCGTCCGGCGGAGAAAGGGCCGAAGTGGCAAAAGACGGCGAAACGCCGTCCGACTGAAAACCGCAAGTTATCGCAATAAATAAGAGATGGCGCCACATGAAAGTGTTTCTTGGTTTGTGTTTACTACTTTTTACACCAGGTGGAGATAGTTGTCTGCAAGAGTCTCAAATATTTGCAAGGAGAAAAGTATTTTTCAAGCCCGCGTTTCTGAGTCTAAGATGGCGACGCGGCGAGGCAAGCCTCTCACGCAGGCCGAGATTGAATCAGTTCTATTTGCAAGTGATGATGATGACAGCGACGACACTGTAGTTGTAGATGACCTGCAAAGCAGCGATTCTGAAAGTGACTCGTCCGACGAGGATGCAGGCTCTGACTCCGAGTCAAACCCATCAGATGTGGGTTGCGCGCCGCCTGCAAAAGCACCGAAGTTAGAAGACTGGAAGTGGAATCCGAATGACAGCGACAAGAAAGTGGAAAAGTGTTTGTTCAGTGGGAATTCAGGATTGAAGAGAACTGTTCAGTTAGCCCTTTCTGCAAATCCGACAGCTTTGTCGTCTTTCAACTGCTTGATCGGCGAAGACTTCTGGCAGATGATCGCTGATGAAACGAACGCATTTGCTGTTCTGAAACAGGCTTCAGCGCCCGATCGGTCTTGGTTTCCCACAACACCAGGTGAGATGAAGGTTTTCTTTGCCATCTGTGTGCTTATGGGCCAAGTCAAGAAAAACACAATTCAGTCATATTGGGCACACAGATCGGTAATTAGCACACCGTTCTTCCCAACCCTGATGCCAAGGCAGTGTTATCAAGCCCTTTGTAAATACTTGCATTTTTCGGACAGTAGCGGCCAAGCACAAGGGGATAAGCTGTGGAAGCTGCGCTCAGTGTTAGATTACGTCTTGGAAGGTTTCTCCAGTTCCTACTATCCAGAAGAGCAGTTGGCAGTGGATGAGAGTCTCATGAAGTTTCGAGGCCGACTCTCCTTTGTGCAGTTCAACCCGTCGAAGAGAGCACGTTTCGGTATAAAATTTTACAAGATCTGCGAATCCAACAGTGGATACTGCCTCAAATTTGCGATATACACCGGAAAGAGCGACAAGTCGCCTGTGATGGCTGGAATGTTGTGCAGCGAGGCCATTGTTATTGATCTTGCAAGCAAGTACCTACCAAACGGCCATACCATTTTTGTGGACAATTGGTATAGTTCTCCCACCCTGTTTCTTCGTGTCAAAGATTCAGGATCCAATGCTGTTGGTACAGCGAGATTACACCGAAAAACATGCTGAAAGATTTTAAGAAATTGAACTTGCAACGGGGTGAGTGCTCCACTGTGTTTTCCCATGGCATCATGGCTGCAAAATGGCAGGACAAAAAGCCAGTGACAATGCTCTCCACTGTCCACACTGCTGCAGACTTCACTGACTCGTGCAGAAAAACCAAAGATGGTCAACCGATCCAAAAACCTCGTGTTGTGCTTGACTATAATAAAGGCATGGGAAAGGAATCGCTCGACACAATTCCATTCCATCTTTCGATCGTTACTGTCCAACGCGCTGAAATCAGAAACATTTCTCAACAGTTCTACATTTCTCTTCAAAACGTCCTGAAAATAAACGGGGAAAGATGGGTGTGAGAATTCAAGGAAGCTCCCATCCCTTAGAAGAGTCTCCAAGAGCCTGGTCCTCTGTGGTATTAACATCTGCCATTTATACCTTTGCAGTTTGTATTCACGTGAATAAGTGCTGTGACGCAACAATCACGAAGCCAGTATTTTTTCGTTCCTACCCTTGCACCTGTTGCTTCGGAGCCAATAACACGCTGATGTCGCGCATATAAGTTTTCTAAACACGAACACACGCAAAAAAGACGTTCTGCTATGCAACATTATAATTATTATTTGAGAATTGTACCACATACTATTCAGTGGCAGATGCGGTGCGTATACGGACAAACAGTTAGATTTCGGTTCTGTTTTCATGACAACAATAAGGTTTTAACAGGGTAAGCGAAGAATTTAAGCTTATAAACCAATTGCCTTCTGTGGTCTTGGATATCAGATAAGCTGCACACAGCAAGAGTGCGATCGATAAAGATACGACCATGAAATGGGTTTCTGTTTCACGTTTTACCCGTTTTACCGCGAGACGGCGGAAAATCATTCGGGCTGCAAACAACACTGTGCGTGAATGCATCGGTGGCGTTGGCGTGTTTTCTCGCGGATTACGTTTTCTTCAAAATCCAACTTCATCGTCTGCTTACGGTAAGTCTACACATTTATATTTTATTCATTTGGTCTCCTAAACCACTGTAAGCAGAGTTGTGTGTGCAGAACAGATTATGTGGACAGCGACAAACGTCCTATCTTCGTTTCTAAGGCGGAAGCCATCGGGTTCTCGACTAATGCCGCTTATCTCTGTGCTGCTGTCTTTACTAACGCGCGGAAAGGCAGTCTGTGCGATGCCCTTGATGCTAAGTGCTCCTCGCGAGCTGTCTACTAGATTTTTCGTGTTTCAAGGTAGATGCGCGGCCAGAAATGTCGTTTTGCCTGTGAATGACGGCCGAAATGGAACTGTGCGTTATAGTTAGCGCCGTGTAAGCTCAATTTACGTTGCACCTCTGAAAACGTACTTACATGCACTCTCGTTCTATGGAGGATTACATTTATTTTTTAATCTTAGTGTTATCGCCTGTCTGGACCATGGAGTGCTGTTCTTTTTGAGGTGTGCATTGCTTGCTACGTGTGGACGCTCGCTCGGTGTGCGTCGTGGACGCCGACGTTTCAGCAAAGGTGTCTTGTAACACTATAGACTGGAGCGCGAGACGTTTGTCAAGTTGTAGTCAAGCAGTGCTGGAGGAATGCTTATAGTGTGATGGGTGAATAAAATTCGTTGCCGGCGCGAATGGCCGGCGTACTCAAACACCGCGAAGAATCCGTGAGCTGCATCCCGTCTCCCCTTCGTTGCATGTGTATGTATTCGTCCATGTCAGTCATCAGAGCCGTTGGCCGCCGCCGCTGGCCTGCGGGCACTTCATTTTGAAAGCTGGGTAAAGGTCGGCTCGACAAGAGGTGGCTTACATTTCGTTCCGAGTGGTTCGTTCATGAATCCCGCTCACGCGTGCCCAGATTTCTCGAATACCATTTGCGCGAGAGGCAAAGTATGTGTTTCTGGTTTCAGACCTATGTTACGAAAGCGCCGATGTAACTCGCCGCTTATTTGCGCCTAAAATGCACTTCAGCTCTCGTGTTATTATACCTGCGCCTGTTGAAGGCGTTAATTGTTTCATTGAAATACTTCCTACTTTGAGCGCGTTCAATGCTTTCACTGATTTTTCTAGCAGCGTTAGGTTAGGCTATCTCCATGCAAGAAACACACCTCTTTACTGCGTTGTTGGGGCTGCACTTGAAGGAAAAACTAAGTGAATTTCAGACGGTATTTTATCGTGACAGTAATATGTTGTCTCAACCTCACGACTGCTTTTGAAACGGCGCAGCTGCAGCCTCTGTGTGCTGTATGAGTTTTCTGAATAATGAGCGCGGCATGGAAGCGCTGCAACCCGCTTGTTTCAAAGAGCGCGCGCTGATGTATGAGCATGCTGTTCTGTCTTTGTGCTTCAAGTTATAGGCGCAAATCTGTGGTGAACTGGTTGCTTCTGCCTGCTGGTTTTGTATAGCTTGTGCCTGTTTGAGTATCGGCTTACGTACGCCGGGCCAAATCATTAACTGGCTGTGGTGTCGCATCGCTAAATGCACCTTGTAAAAAGGTGCCTTTCGGCTACACTGCTGGCATATTTATGCTGTAATTTGACGCGTTAGATGGAATTTCATGGTTTCTTTTTGTTAATATAATGTTTGAGTGGAGTGCTTGCATGTTTCGATCAAAGTTATCAGAAATATTCATCGTCTGCCACTACGAAGAGCCGAAACAAGCGGAATACGCAGCAATGGTTCTGGTGGCGCATTTGCACTTACTCTGGGTAAACGACTTGTCTGCCATGAAAGGAGTGGTAGTTTACCCAGAGGATGAGGCCATATGGACCAGATCCATTGCTGCGTCTGCTGCTTATTTCAGCTGTTCGTAGTGGCAGACGAATATTTCTGATAACGTTGATCTAAACACGCAAGTACTGCACTCAAACATTATATGAACAAAAAGGAACCACGAAATGACATTTCACTCGTCAAATTACAGCGTGAATATGCCAGCAGTGTAGCCGAAAGGCGCCTTTTTTACAAGGTGCATTTAGCGATGCAATACCCAAGCCAGTTAAAATTTTGGCCGGGTGCACCAGGCTTCACGCAGGGTATTTTGAAGCGCTTCTTCTATAGCGGTTATAAGAATAAATGCTGCAATATTCTCCTTTTTGGATGCCTGTGTAAGGTGCGCTGAATCTGTATTTTATGGAGGTGGCATTCTTAACAGCTCCTTGCGAGTCAATGCAGATATGTGGCACAATTGTTCGAAGTCTTCTGTTACAAATAATGTAAAAGGATTGCCATACAGAGATCAGTATTCGCTGTAACAGTATTGCCATACAGAAATCAGTATCAGTACTGGATTCAGAGTAGAGTGCTCCAGGGATTGTGGGTCTTTGTTACAATGTTTTATCTGTCCTGTATTTACTGAAATGATTGAGCCGGCGTGATAGCTCAGTGGCTATCTTGTTCGTCTGGCGACCTGAAAGATGCCGGTTCGATTTTGGCCTAGGCGGTCGCATTTTAATAGAGGCAAAATGCTGAAGGCCTGTGTACTCTGCACAGGTGGCCGAAATTATTCCGCAGCCTTTCACTTCAGCGTCTCGTAGCCTGTCACCTTGGGTCTTTGAACCCCATAAAACCAAACCAAAAGATCAAGATTGCCTTTCTAGAATGGCGCAGCCAGGATATGCCTTGCATTGTAAAGCACATGTGTAGAGATGGAATGGGAATTTTTTTCCAGTTCCTCTTATATTATTTTTTTCCTTTGTGCTGTACAGGTGAACGGCCGCAAGAACGCTTCTGAGGAAACTAGCCGGACTGTTACTTTCAACATTTATGTTAGTGTGGTGCATTCTTATGATGCATGTATTGCATATTCCGAGCCTGGATAGCTTTGAAATAAACTAAATTTGTAAGTATATTGATTGTGTCATTTGTGAACTCTGTCTGGTGACCTTTTTCAGCGGTTGTAGACTGTCTGTCTATAGGCAGTCTATAGATAATGGTCTACTACTAATAGTTTAGTAGACAGAGGTCTATAGACAAAGGTCTATAGCACTGCCAGGCCACACACCTATGGAATGTCTATAGACATTTTATAGACATGTCTACTGGACCAGTAGACTTTTGTCTGTAGACTGTCTATAGACAGTAATCTACAGGAAGTCTATGGCCAAAGGTGTATAGGTCGTCTATAGTCCGTCTATAGACAAGTGTCTTAGACGGTCTATAGACAACTCTATAGGAAATGTATAGCCATAAGTCTATAAATTGTCTATAGACTGTCTATAGACCTGTGTCTATAGACTTCCTATAGACCTATAGCTATAGGTAGCTATAGGTCCACTCTACCTGGGCTCAAGGATCACGAAAGCCACAAGCATCTTGCTCATCCTGGGCCACGGCCTTCGCCATGATGCCTCAAAAGAAGCAACGAGGAGTGTTCTCCACTTAATCCACAGCCACCTTCCAGAGGGTACAACATTACCGACCTCCAAGTACACATTTTTCAAACATTTCACAAACAGTGATGTTAACAGGACAAGGCATTTTTATTGCAGTAACTGCTACGGTTATATTGAAGCAGTGGAAGAAGGCGCACACATTACGTGCAGTGAGTGCAAAGCTGACCATAATATAACTGCCCTCTTAAAGACCTCCTCCTATTTCTATTCACTGGACCTGGAACCCCAGATATCCAACATATTAAATGGGATGACAACCATGTCAAGTCCAACACCTTTGTCCTATGATGTTACAGATATTACGAACAGTATAGGACATAGCAAGCTACCACTTGGGGCTGGTGACATCAGCTTGACATTCAATACTGACGGTGTCCCACTGTTTGAGTCGAGCGGCTTTGGAATCTGGCCCCTTTTGGTTCAAGTAAATGAGCTCCCTTATAAGGAGAGGATTCAAAAACTTCTTCTAGCTGGACTTTGGTTCGGCCCCAGGAAGCCAGCTATGAACACATTTTTATTGCCTTTTGTGCAAAAAGTAAATCAGCTTTCTACTATTGGTATGTCATGGAAGGATAGCAAAGGAAATGAGAGGAGGACTAAAGTCTTCCCAGGTCCATGTTCTGTGGACAGTGTTGCCAGATGCGAGCTGATGGGCATGACGCAATTCAATGGGGAACATGGCTGTGCTTGGTGTGAGATCACCGGTCAGGTGGTTGCCAAGGGTAATGGCCACTGCCATGTGTATGCTGCTCCTGAAGCTATCCCTACTCTGCGCACCCATGAGTCATTTCTTTTGCATGCACAGAAAGCCAGAACAAAACCTGGAAAAATAAATGGTGGTGTGAAAACTACCAGCATTCTTATGCTACTTACTTATTTCAGTTTTGGTTCTGGCTTTGTGGTGGATTATATGCATGCTGTTTGCTCCGGTTTTGTGAAAAGCACCACAATGCTCTGGTTGAAGTCAAAAAAGTGTCGCCACTTTCAGCTTCGAACTTGTTTTCAAGAGGTCGATGAAAAGCTTCTCAGTTTGCGTCCTGTGTGGGAGTTTTCCAGGCTTCCAAGGTCGTTGAAGGAAGTTAAGTATTGGAAGTCAACTGAATGGCGAAAATGGTTGATATTTTACTCTCCTGTCGTCCTCTACGGTTACATTCCTAGCAGAAATTACAAAAATTGGCTAACACTTGTTGAAATTATGCACTACCTGCTGGGTGACCGCATTTCATTTGAAAAGCTCAATATCATGAGGGCTGAAATGCTAACATTTCTGAAAGAATATCAGGATCTATATGGCCTGTGCAACATGACGTACAACTCACACTTACTGCTTCATATGTTTGACACTGTTCAAGAATGGGGACCTCTGTGGGCATACTCCATGTTTTCATTTGAAGGAATGAATGGAAAGTTGGGAAAATTAGTCAGAGGGACAAGGTATCCTGAAAGACAGATTATAGACAAGTTCTCTCTCATACAAGCCATGCCTACATTTTGGCACAAAGTTACTGGAAAAACTAAGGATATTGATCAGATTTTTAAGTCTCATGTGAAAGGATATAAAAAAGGCACTTTGTCCACAATGGAGCCGTTACATTCTTTGGAAAACCTACACAAAAGCCCAATGGCAACCACTATAAAAAAAAATGAGTATAGGCTCGATGAACTTCTGCATTGCCCAGCTTGATAAATCACGGAGAATGAACTCTTTTGTTAAAATTGGCAACATTTATGGACGCATTATTGACATTATTGCAGTCTGTCATCACGGACATCAGGTGTGCAAATGTGTGGAGATGCTGTACTTTGTATTGAGGTGTACAGAGTATGCAGTAAGCTATGTTTAGCACATATTGTGAGGATGAGTGCTTGGTGAAGGTTGAAACCACCGGTGAAAACCAGAGTCTGTCAGTCACCTCAGTTCGCAAATGTGTTATACTGGACTGTAGAAGACTGGAGAAGAATGCAGCAAAAAATATTACTCATGTTCGTCTGCATGCCTCATCTTGCTTTGCACTGGCTTCACTTTTGTTATGCCAGTTCGCTACATTGGGTTAACATCTTGGCGCCTTTGTCTTTCAGTCGCTTGCTGATCTGCTGAAGGCTCGCAAGACGCTTACAGAGACAGAAGCGCGGTCTTTTCTGCGCCAGCTTCTGTCGGCCCGCCAGTACTTGAAGCAGCAGAAGTTTATCCATCGAGACCTGAAGCCGGAAAACTTGCTCATCAATGACAAAAAGGAACTGAAAGTTGGAGATTTTGGACTCGCCATCCGTGCTGATGAGGAGGGTGGACTGGAGAGCATCGTGTGCGGAACGCTAGGGTATATTCCACCGGAGGTTTTGGCCAAAAAACAAATGCAGCTACGAGGCGGGTATCTGGCCCATTGGCAGTATATTGTGAGTGTTCTGCGCTTTCAGCGATTTTCTTACATTTCAGTTCTTTGAAAGGGGGGAGGCGGTCATTTATAAGGGACAGTGGCTGAACAACATGAAGTTGTGGCCCCCTGTGAAGGTGCACCACGTCACATACCACTTGCTGAAATCGAAGGCATGCAATTTAGAAGACGCCCAGGCACTGAAGACCTTGGCCTCCTATAAATATGTAATCAGTAGAAAAGTGGGGCAGCTGCGAATCTATCAAGTGGATGAAGATGTTTACTTTGCAAGGGGACCTGTTCCACCATCGCAAGCAGACAGTGCTCAACCATACCAGGCTTGGGTGAGCATTACAAAGTCATGTAGCGTACTTTCTAATTCTTGCAACAGCAAGGTTGGCATAGGTAAGCACAAGTGCACACACGGGTTATTCAAGGCGAGCTTTGGCATAGTATTCTCCGGTGACATCACGCAGGGACTGCAGAACCTCTTTTTGAGTAGGGGGAGGAGGCAAGACATCGAGTTTGTTTTATTTATACATTTATTATTTCTTCTTTATAATTTGTTAATGCACATAAACTTCAAATTAAAATGGGCAGCTTCATAAAGATGTACACGAGGAGTGACCGACTACATTAAAAAGCTTGCGCATAGGCTGTTCCATTCTGCAATCATGCTCATGAAAAAAAGGGCAGTCAATTAACGACTTGCAAGGGTAGACCATGGTGCTTTACACAACAAAACCATTGAGGGGGAATGTGACATGACAGATGAAGCAGAATCTGCACGGAATGGTTGGGACTGTGCCGACTGATGACAAAAATTGAGTGCTAGTGTATTGTTCATATGTGCATGACTTAGTCCAAACTGTATTTCAGTAACGTTTTGTACATTTTTATGTATGCTCTTGCCTTGGAATCTCCCACCCCGACGGGCACTGCCTCACAAGCCCTCTGTTGGCTTTTGCACGCCTGTATGTGCACCCAGAAATGGGACAATTAAAGCATTAATTATTGTTATTACGTGGCCATCTGCCAGGCACCATCCCTCAAGCCTTCTTTGGCAGGACTGATCACTGCAAAAACATCAAAATTGTCTGAGCCGTTATTTTTGGGGACTTGATAAAAAGAACTTCTTAACCTCTTCTGGGATGACAGGTGCAGTCTTGTGGAAAATGGAATTTGCCAATAGCCTTAGTGGGCGTGCCTGCACTGACCGAAGCTCACTTTGGAGTCGTGGAGCCAAGTGAAATATGATGCCATCAAAAGTCTCCGATATGAACTTCACGATGAAGAAGGTGTTAAGAGAGGCGTCGGTGGAAACACAGTGCTGATCTGCTGCCACGTTACAATACCCACGAAGAGTAGGTGCAAGCTATGAGAAGCTCCAACATAGCACCTCTCCTCGAGGTAAAAGGGAACTTGCTACAGCTAACTATCGATGCTACAGTACCGGACAATGTGCCTGCAGTCGGCGAAGCAGCACCTGTACACACATCGCATGAGGATGATGAGCCTTCCCGCAGCACCTGCAGACACTTCTATGACAAGTGGGTTCACTTGAAAGAGCCAGCCAGGCTACAGCTTGCAGAGGTGACCGTGCAACAGGCTGACCCTTGTGGGATATACGAATATCCTGCACCGCCCCCGCGCCGAGTCACGCGACGAGCGCGCGCGCCGCGGGGCATGGGGAGAGGGGGCACCCGGCCACTCGCCTAACTCCCAGCGCGGACGTGACGTCACGGCTACGCACTAGCCCGGTAGGAGAGGAATGTCGGAGGCGTTCAAAGGGAGCAGCGGGCGGCGGGAACCTCTCTCTCCTGCCGCTGCGATCCTGCGAGTTTCCCCCCCGCCTGACGGATCCCCTGCCTGCCCGCGCCTCCTGGACGACCACACGCCGGTCGACGACGACTTGGTGAGCAACTGAACCTTTGTATCGCATAGAACATTCTTCCGCAGTGTGCTTGCCTTGCGTTAGGTTAATAAACTGTTTCCTAGCGTACTCTGTCTTCGCCTATTTTGTCCGAACCCGCCGTGGCTCTGACACTGCGCCACGGGTTGGGGACACGAGTCGCTTACGAGAACGCCCGCACATAGCCGGCACGGAAGCTCGCCTTCCCGGCCGGCTGGACGCGGAGTGACCCCATGCCCTCTATGGGAGGACAGCTGCAAGCTGAAGCTGACGGCATCAAATGTCGCCAAACTGCCGCGAAAAAAAAAAAAAACATTACCCGACAAATTTGCCACATCACGCCTTTTTTCCCATTTTAGAGGAAACAAAGCAACAAGACATGGGCAACGGTATGAGCCTGTTGCTCGACAGATGTTCGAAAAGCTATGCAAAGTTGAAGTGAAGCAGCGTGGCGTCATTGTGAGTGAAACCCACCCATTTTTGGTCAGCGAGCCCCGACGGATTAGTTGGTGAAACCAGCATCTTGGAGATCATGTGCCCCTACACTAATGATTGCTTAGAGCTTGTGAAAAGTAACACATACGAAGCGAGAGAGAAAGCAGAAGGAAAGTATTACCTGGCCAAAACTGAATACTATTTCCAAGTGCAGTTTACCATGCTTGGCATGCAGAAATCTCAGTTTTTTTTTGTTTGGTGAGTCCTCAACACTATTTTAGTTGAGATGTATGATGTGCATGCAGGCATTGTGGTATCAGGGTGTAGAGTGTTATGTGCAAATATTGGAAGATATCTCATTTTCCAATACTCCAACTCATTTTCACCACCAGCAGCTCATAAAGGAGCAGCATGCATTTTATGTTTAAGTAAAGTCCCGTCAAATTTACCCGTCAAATTTTATGTTTGCCAACTTGGGAATGTCCCGTGAGAAACGATGAGAGTCGCCAGCAAGACACCGTGTGTGTGTGTAAGAATTGTGTGCAGGCATGAAGGCGCATTTGTAGGTAAGCCAGTAGCATGGTACACAGACTGGTATGCAACTGTTAAATCCAGTTTTGCACAAAGGCCTCTCTCATTGGACCTTACGCTGTGTTCCAGGCCTGCATTAGTCACAGCCACCTTATCCCTATATATTTTCTGTCTTCGCCTCTCCTCCTCGCTTCAGGAGCCCAGAGAAGCACTTTGTTTCCTATGGAATCCACTCGGTTATAATTGCAGACCATCTATCTGTTCATGTTATACTGCCGCAAATCTTTGTAGTGTTTGTCTGTTCATTCTTCAATGCTGCCGGCACACCGCTTTATCGCTTTGTTTGTGATGCAAGAAGCAACCAGATTTATCTCCACTGATCACATCCAGGCGGAGCCGATTCTATGCTGTTCCAAAATATTCTAGTAACTCTGCATGCTTTACCTTGAAAGTTCGCTATCAGCTTTAAATTGAGCACGGCTGAGAGCAGCGGGCATCTGGTTCAACGACCACCGAGCACGCTTGTTACTACGCCCCCGCCGAGTCATTCAGTTCTTTGGGGGTGCACGTCAGTCCAAACAGTTTTGTTTAGAAGACATTTTAGCCGTCTTCCTACCCTCTGGACTGGCTCTCATCCAGCGGAGAACCCAGCGGCATCCGAGAAAATGTGGATTGCTCGAAAAAGTAGTGATGTCACGTGGAGCGGCAAATTTTAAGACAGAGATGTAAACATCACATAAATTGTGAACATAAGGTTTGCAACATGATTCAAGTGTCATTATGACATGTAGAAATATAGGGTAAACTAACTGCACTTGATAGAAAATTGAGGTGAGACGGGAACCAAACCCGTGCCCCTTGTACCCCGAGTCAGACACTTTACCACTAGGCCAATGAGGCATGTTTGTTCAACTCAGTTAAAGGGAGGACTTTTCTCCCATGACCAACAGTGTCCGTGTCTGCGGAGAGGACGCCAGGCCACTGAAGACAGCCATTAATGCTACAGCGCCGTACCCTTAAGACGGAACCTAAGTGTCCTCAAATTTTTTTTTCATTAGCAGTCGCGTTCTCAATGTGAAAGCCTGCAACAAGAACTGGTTTCTATAAAAAGAAGAAATGAGGAACTGGAGGCTGCCCATGGCATGTCATATCATCATGTTGCTGCTAAGGGCTGAGATGTTTATTGGTGTAGCTAGAGTTCAACCTGGCGGTATAACGGGCTTGATAACTTATCTTTTAATATACCTACTGTCGGAATGTGTTCAGCTTTTTTCTGATGTGCCACTTTGCTGAAACTTATTCTCAGTTTTCCATGGTGAGAAATGGCTATTTTCTTACTGATCACTTGCATATAACTGTATAATGTACAGCTACTACTATTAGTAAGTTATAAATCTGCTCTTTTAGCAGACGTACTCTTAAAAATTATATTCATGTGGCTGATCCATGCCATTTTCTAGTAGGGCACCATGGTAGGTGGACATGACCGCCACTCTAACAAGACAACCCAACTTGAGGATAGAATAACAAAGCTAGAAGAGAGGCTAGCTCAAAGCGATAGAAGAGTCAAGGAGCTAGAGGAACAAAACATGAATCATAAGGCAGAAATCGAAAGACAAAAAGTGCAATACATCAATGCACTAAAAAACCTCGAACATGCCAAGAAAAACACCTCCCTCACGGAGGGTGAAACAGTCCAAATGTGCCCACCTAGTGTATCGGTATTTGTCGTGTTCAGAGGCTCTTCTGGCAACCTGGCTGCAACACCAGCGCCCCCAAAAAGATGTATACAGCAATTGCTGAATGAACAACCCTTGTTGTTCCTGCAATGTCGATGTGATTGGTCTGCGTTAACGATACATGGTGCTAAAAGTAAAGTGACGCTAAAAGTAAAGTGACGAAGACATGCGAAGGTAGAGAGTCTCAAGGCAACGGAGCCGCTTCAGTTTGTTGGAAATGTTGCTAAGAGCTAGCGCCGTTTCAAACAGCACCTGGAAATTTTCATGACGACACCGATGGCGGGTCAAAGCGACACACAGAAGACAGCATTGCTGCAGCATGTGGCAGATGAGCAAGCCGTCAGCATTTATAACACGGTTCAGACCAAAAGGCCAGCCTACCTTCGTCACAGTGGTACAAAAGTTCCAGGACTACTGTTCACCCAAGAAAAATGAAACTTACGAGCGGTTCGAGTTCCGCATGCGAGAGCAGACAAAAGGAGGGCTATTTGAGCAGTTCTACCACGATCTGCTGCCTAATGCACAGTCCTGCCAATTCGGCAGTCTGAATCCATGATTCGCGACCAAATCGTACATGGCACCGCAAACAAGAAGCTGCACCAACGACTCCTGCGTGAACAGGATTTAACTCCGCAGGAAGCAGACGACATGCACAAGAGCGACGAGATATCGACCAAGCAGAGTAAGCTGTGGGATGAACAACAGCAAGTGATTCACCGTGTGAACCAAGGCTCTCGAAAATAGGACGGAGTCGGCACGAGTGCCGACCAGACAATGCTAAGGCAAGCCCGCCTACGTGCACAAGGGACCGGCTGTTGCATTCACTTGCTCGGCCATCCTTGGTTTGGCAGGTCGCTGGTTCGACTCCCATCTTGGACCTCTTTTTTTTTTTCTTTTCTCCTTCATTCTTGTAATTGGACTATGGTCATTTCCTCCATTTCAATAACATAGGTGCCTCCTCTTCCAAGTAGTTCAGTGCTACGTGTTTGGTATCCCTGTTTCTTGTTCACAGCGGTCACGATGAAATCGTGCCTTCGCCACTACGTCATGGTGCTGAAGGAGGAGTCCTCTGGTATGGGCATTTCTCTCTCATACTTTCCAGGCTTTGACCACACCCTTTCAATACAGACCGTACAAGTTCCAGGATGTATGGTTGATTTTAAAATATTCCGGCTCAATATTCTCTACAATGCACGTTCACTAGAGTGGTTGGGTCTCTCTTTCACTTCGGAATAGTTCTGTACCTAGTGATGTCACCCTATACATTATGGATGTTCTCATAAGGGTCAGTGTTGGAGTCTTTTCCTGGTCTTCACGCTCCGACGGTGGTCCGGGTCGCCCGGGACGGGCTCTTTTCAGAGCTTTGAATCATGGTATCAAACGTAGTGACATTGACTTACCCTTTTAAGCCAATAACTTGTATCTATTGTAACTTACAATTCAGGACTTATTCCAGTTTGGGTAGTCACATAGTCATGCATGGGATGTATGCAGTATGAAAATGTAAATATTGCACAAAGACTAGCGCACAAGCTTCAAAGCTTACTTCTCACTATGTATATGCTGTATGTAGCACAGGTGGAGCGCCAGCTCTTGAACTCGTAGCTCGGATTCACGCGCGGCTACATCAACGACGGAGTGAAAGATCAATGGATCTTGCCAGGCCTGGTATTTGCCGACGATGTGGTGTTAACGGCAGGAACAAATGCGCAGCTCTGGGCTCTCATCAACGTATGCGTGGAAGCCATGACACCACTTGGATTGAATTTCAACGCAAAGAAGTCGGCGATGCTGTGTTTCTCAACGCCTTCAGACGACAAACAGCTTGTCCACATACCCAACGAGGATGCCATCGAGAAGGCTACGAAATACAGGCACCTCGGCATCAGGTTCAGTGCGCAGCCTGATTACGCAGCCAGACACGAGGATCACCTGAAACAAGCTGCGCGGCGGGCAGGAAACATACTGCGAAAGCAGTGCCTATGGGGTTGCAATCGCTTTATTATGATGCGAGAGTTATGGAAGGCAATCCATGTGCCCACACTAACATTTGCAAATGTCGTCTGCTTGATATCACCCACATGGGAATGGCTTCAACGCAGCGAGTGAGCAGTGGGACATCTTGCGCCAGGGTGCAACTCTTGTGTGGCTCATGAGGCTGTGCAGGGTGATCACGGCTGGTCAACCTTTGAGGCCCACAAGGCACGGAGCAAGATAGCCTATGACGGCAGGCTACACCTTGTGCAAAAGGAGAAGTGGGAGTGCAGTTTTTGATTATGTCCGACAAAACTACCTGCGAACGAAGTGGGTTAAGCGACTCCAGAAACTTGGTCGTAAATTCGGTTTCTTCAGCAATGAGGTATAGGCTGACAGTGCGAAGAAATGGGCGAAGGTGGTTGACGCTCAAGTGCACGCTCGGGAGCTAGAGTCGTGGAGAGCTGCCATGGAGGCGAAACCGACGCTGGAGCTGCACCTGACAGGCAAGCGAGCCATCTGCGTCGAGAGCCTCTGCAACAACAGCGTTGGTAGCCGCTTGTTGTTCAAGGCGCGCGCGCAGGTGCCATGCCAAAGCTTACCTACCGCAAGGGCTTCGACACTGCAGCTGATTGCACTCTCTGTAGGGCGTGCGGGACACAGGTCGAGACAACAGAACATATTGTGCTGTTCTGCGAGAAACTGCTAACATCACCGCAGGCGGGCACTACGTTCACACAGCTGCTGGGTTTTTGCTCGTCCAATGAGGACAGCACAATGGCCACGGCAAACAAAGCGGCAGTCACAGCAACGAAGTGGCGCTTGACTGAGTCATGGACGCTAGTACAACGTAAGCGAACTGTTTCTCGCTGATAGTTTCGTCGTTATTTTGTGTGTGTGTGTTAGCTGCTTTGCTCTCGATATTGTTTTTTACTTGTTTTCTTTCCCCCTTTTTTTTCGGTGTATCCGGACAGGGCACTTTTTTCCCCTCAGCAGCCTGCCCATTTCAAAGGGAACGCCACACTATCATCATCATCAGATTGTAAAGGTAAAGATCAGACTAAAACAAGGATGCCCGATGACGAAAGTTCTATACATGCTTTACACGGCAGAGCTGGAGCAGCACTTGTTTCGGTCCGGCGTTGGCTCCCATACACAAGGGAGGGCATCCCAGAGGTCTGGACTCTCCCGTGCCTTGTGTTCGCGGATGACATCATGCGCTCGGCCAAAGATGAGGCACAGCTACAGCAGCTGATCTCACTGTCTGCCAAACATCTAGAACAGCTGGGGCTATGCTTCAACGTGAAGAAGTCAGCTGTATTGAGCTTCACAGGCTCCACTGTGCATCCGCCAGGCGGAGAGCCCATGCCACAGATCCCCGAATACCGATATCTTGGTGTCACCCTTAGTGCCCAAGAAGACCTATACGCTGCACACGAAGAGCGCATACAACTCTCCCCCCAGAGCACCTGCTGCATTCTGAGCAGACATTGTCTGTGGGGGTATAGTCGGTATGTGATTGATTGTGAGCTGTGGAAGGCTGTGCACGTCCTGAGTCTAACCTTTGCGAATGCCGTTGTGTGTATGTCGGCCTCCACACTTGCCTGGCTAAAGCGAGGACAACACAAAGTTAGCCGAGTGGCCCTGGGGTGCCGTGGTTAAGTCGCCGTTGAGGCAATCCAGGGCAACTTCGGCTGGTCGTTGTTCGAAGCTCGGGAGGCCAGCAGCAAAGTCACCTTCGAGGAACGGCTGCGCATACTATCTGACACCTGTCGAGCACGCCAAGTGTTCCGGTACTTACACTTTAAATGGGTCGAAACGCAATGGTGCGCTCACGTCCAACAGGTACGCGGCAAATTCAGTTTCTATGCCCAGTCCATCGAGAACACTGAACAAACCGAACACAAACAGAGCCACAAAGTACGGGCCCAGGTACAGGCAGTGGAAACCGCTCACTGGCAATCCGCTATGCAAAAAAAGGCAACGCTTCAACTATACGAGCGCATAAGTAAGAAATTGCACCACAGCTGCACTCACTGGCAATCCGCTATGCAAAAAAAGGCAGCGCTTCAACTATACGAGCGCATAAGTAAGAAATTGCACCACAGCTGCACTCACTGGCAATCCGCTATGCAAAAAAAGGCAGCGCTTCAACTATACGAGCGCATAAGTAAGAAATTGCACCACAGCTGCACTCACTGGCAATCCGCTATGCAAAAAAAGGCAGCGCTTCAACTATACGAGCGCATAAGTAAGAAATTGCACCAGAGCCGCTGTGCGACAACAGCGGGAGCAGTGCTCTGCTCTTCGAGGCAAGAGCGCGTGCGCTGTGCACACTCAAACACCGCCACTTCAACCCCTCTGTCCACGTGCAAGCCGCTATCTGCAGGGCCTGCGGAAAGCAAGAGGAGCTCCCGGAGCACTTGGTGCTCCACTGCGACGGATTGTCCCCTCCACATGCAGGTGGCGCCACCTTCCCACGGGCACTGGGAGTTGAGGCAGGCGAAGAGGAAGACGAGGGAGAGTGCGGTGCAAACAGGCAAATATCAACAACAAAAGCCGCGTCCATCCCGAAGGCCCGGCTCAGCGGTCAGCACATTTGGCATTTCAGTTCGGCTTCAGGGAACACCTATCGACACAAGACGTGCTACTACAACTGAAGCAAGAAGTCCTAGAAACAATGCCGAGCAAAGGGGAAAACGTAGTCATGGCCGTCGACATCAAAGGGGCTTTCAAAAACGTATCCCACGCAGCAATCATGGAAGGCATCAACACCACTGACTGCGGAGAGAAAACGCACAACTACGTGAGAAGCTTCCTCACGAACAGAACGGCAACGGTGGGCTTGGGAGACCTGCGAAGCGAAGTCTTCCAAACACCATGCAAAGGAACCCCGCAAGGCTCGGTGATATCACCAGTGCTCTTCAATATAGCAATGATCATCCTAGCCAGAGAACTTAGCCAGATACAAGGGATTAGACATGCAATGTATGCGGACGACATAACCATATGGACCAACGAAGGCTCGCTGGGAAGTAAGCAGGAGGCGCTACAAGCGGCAGCCATCTGCATCGAAGAATATACGAAGAAAAGGGGACTAAAATGCTCTGCGTAGAAGTCAGAACTCCTCAGAGAAGGAAGGCACCCCACGGAAGCCAGCCTCGAGGTGAAACTAGAAGGGCAGAATATACCGGAACAAAGAATAAGAATACTCGGCATGTGGCTGCAAAGCAGCAGGAAATGCAGCCACACACTCAGCCTGCTAAGCAAAGCGGCAGAGCAAGTAGGCCGAATGATAAGCAGTGTAGCCAACAAAAGACCCGGCATGAAGACGACCTCCACCATCAGACTGGTGAACAGCCTGATAGTCAGCCGGGTGACATACTCACTACCATACCACGCAACAACCAAAGCCAAAAGGCAGCAAGCAGAAACAATCCTCCGCAAAGCATACAAGACAGCACTACATCTACCAAGGAGCACGGCCAACGAGAAACTAATGCAGTTGGGGCTCAGCAACACATTCGAGGAGCTGAGTGAATGCCAAGTTAAAGCGCAAGTCCGAAGAGTCAGCGACACAAAAACCAGAAGAGCACTTCTGACGAGGTTGGGTCGAGAGACGGAGAACCATCAGAGTGACAGGGCAGACATACCAGATACATTAAGAAGTAACATAAGCATACAACCCATACCCCGCAACGTGGACCCAAATCTCCATGCCAGCAGAAGGAAAGCTAGGGCAGAGCACTACGAGAAAACGATAGGACATCGAGACAGCACGGTATATACCGATGCCTCCCCGTACTACGGCGAACATAGAAACAGGATGGCGGCAGTAGTCGTCAACCACCAGGGAGAACACATAACGAGCCTCACGGCCAGGGCATCAAATGTAGCAGAGGCGGAGGAGATAGCGATAGCCCTAGCAATGAGGGAGGGGGATAGAAAGGGGAGACCCTTGAATATCTTAACAGACTCACAAGAAGCGTGTCGAAGCTACACAAAAGGAAGGGTAGGCAAAACGACACTCAGGATCCTCAGCGAGGGGACACCGTCGGGGAGGAGAGAGAAACATAACATAATTTGGATACCAGGCCACGCGGGGGTCTGGGGCAACGAAAGGGCGGACGAACTAGCTCGAGGGCTTACTATCCGAGCTGGGGGGTCACAAGCCCCGGAGGAGCTCTGGACTAGCCTAGGGGCTGGGTACTCTGAAACACTAAGTTTATACAGGTGGCTAAGATACAAATACCCCCCACCACACAAAGAGCTAAGCAAGGAAGAAGCCGCAAAATGGCGGAAGCTACAGACAGGCTCCTTCCCCAACTTATATATACTAAGCAAGATGTTCCCGACACAATACCGCGCCACATGCCCTTCATGCGAAGCGAGGCCAACACTATACCACATAACATGGGAATGCGATAGAAACATATCGTTCCACAAACACGACACACCAAGTGCGGAGCAATGGGAGAGCCGGCTCACCAGCTGCGAGCTAGAGGCCCAAAGGGCACTCATAGCACACGCAAGCGAGGTGGCCAGACTCAGTGGAGCCCTGGACTAGGGGACCACCCAAGGCTAAGGAGGCAACCTCAAGACCTGAAGACGACCTCCACCGCAAGCGAAACTTAAGAAATCAATAAAGTTTCCACTCACTCACTCACTCAGCAAATCATGACTGAGATTTTAGAAGGATGTCCAGGGGTATTATTTTATATTGACGATATTGTTATTGATATTGTATGATATTAATATATGATATATTGTATACTGTATGATATATGTCCTTTGAAAAAGGACAGGCTCTGTCCGAAACGTCAACTAGCAATAAATGTTTACTTAAATGAAGCGTTTCAACCAAGCATGTTTATCTTTTTGTGCATATATATATATATATATATATATATATATATATATATGTATATATATATATATATAGGTTGCAAACAGTAAATTTAGCTCGTGCGACCTTCTCGGTTCTCATAACTATAGTACCTAGAAAAATAATCAACTCTCGCTCCAGGTACATCCTGAAGACACTTTAAGACATGATATATCTATATGTGCTATCAATGTCAAGTACATTGTTTTATTCACAAATGTCTAATGTTGTCCAAACAGCTTTGTTTCAAGTACTAGAATCTAATGGGTTGCAATTTTTTTTTACTCCCTTATCCACGCACCTTATAGAAAAATACACAAGCTCTTAGAAAGCATAGCGCAAAAAGAACATGGATGACACAAACTAGATGGGACAGACGTATTGCTGTGGTTTGGACAGCAGAGGCAGCTCGTTATTTTTCTAAACATCATTGAAAAGGCAAGGCCAATTCTTTCTATAGAGCAACTCTCATACTGCAGCGATACTTCGAGACTTCACGAGAGACTCAAACTATCCAGGTAACAGAAGACGTAACCAAGTACAACGAGTGTTTGGCACCAGAGTGCTTTGCACTATGTCATCAAGTGATCACTGACAACAAAGCGAGAGAGAGATTAGGAATCCCCACATTGCCAGAAGAAATCAAAGTCCTTTCGACATCATTTCAACATTGCACTTTTATGCATGGCTCCTGCAGAGAGAACGTCCCTCGTATGCATGAGTAAAGTCTGCTTGCAAGCGAGCTAAGCTCATGTAGGTGAGAATATTGCACTGTGGTGAAAACATGAAAACAGTGCAAGCTTCATTTGTTTTTTTGTTTTTCAGCCCCCAAAATAAAGTGATGAACGTGTGTTGTTTAAATCTGCCATTTATCCTATTATACAAGTTATATGCCAAGAAAGAGTGCTTTGGATTTATTCCCACAATTTTAAAAGATCAAGTTGGCCTGCTGATTGCTACTTCACCGCTTTTTCCACAATTACAAATAGCTGGCTTGAAAAGAATCTGCATCTTTGAGTATCTTTACACAGTTAACTGCGAATGAGTTGGAAGTTGCGCTTTGTACATGTCGTGTGTGTTCCTTTGTTGTGCCCTGTCTTTTTTGCGCAAGTACGTACCCGTTCAAAGATGAACCAACTCGCCCAAACAAGACTATTACTTGACTGAGCAATGTGTAGCCCCTCTTCAAGCCAATTGATGCTAAAACACAGATTGTGCTTAAGCCTGTAAGCAAATGAGCTTCCAGAAGAAAATTCTCAAGAACACTGTACTGTGCCCGGAGGTGCTTAAGCATTTCAACACATCTTTTGATGGCGCGTGCCAGTTCTGAGGGGAGGTGGCTGACACCTTCCACATGGTTTGGGCGTGTGAATCAAACCCATCTATCCCCCCCAACCCCACCAGAGAGGACTGGGAGGCGGCCCTGCTCGGCTGTCAAGGCCTCAAGACCCAAAAGGCCTTGGTGCACCGGACGCTGGCAGCATTGCTTCCCAATGGGGTCTCGGAATAGGGGCTCCACCTAGTATTGTGAGGGGAAAGGGCCAATAGGGCCATATTCCAATCACCTCTCTGTAACAATATATAATAGAAGACAAATGATTTTCACCACCACGAGAAGAAAATTTGGCGTCTCGATGGCATTGACAAAATGTAATGGTAATGAGATCAACGCCTGAAAACCAGCCACAGCTGATTAGCAGAGCGCAGCAGATGGCCAAGGCAGCTGGGGTCCTGTAATAAGGACTCCAACCGCAGACTCCGGGGAAGCGCACCAGCCTCTCTAGAGCCGAATAAAGATTTCTAATCGAACTGCTAAACGCCAGACTTTAAAAACATTCAGAAAAAAAAAACACAGGTGACAATGCATATTGCATTTGTAAGTTGCTACGTCGAAGGAACTGAGCACCGTCGCCAACGCAGAGCTGCACCTGAGTAGAGCTACTCGCAGCGCTCCTGCCATCTGCTAGTGCGCCCAGGAATGGAGGCGCCCGCGATACACTGCGCCTATGGAGAGTTCGACAACTGGAGCAGTGAGAGATATTTCAATGTTGCTGAGACCTCCACCATCATGACATTCAAAAGGTTCCAGGCCACAATGAACTCTGCACCTTACAAACGAGAAAATCAAGCGCCATGGTGAAGAAGGCTTTGAGAGACTTGCGAAAGTCAGGCCCCTTGTGAACGCTCTAAATGAGCGCTTCGTACTCAATACACGTCATCAAACCACCAGGCTATCGATGAGTCCATGGTTTGCTTCAAAGGTCGATCAGCACTGAAACAGTATGCACCCATGAAGCCGATAAAGAGAGGCTACAAAGTGTGGTGTCGCGCTGACTCTGCAACCGGCTATCTGGGCGAACTTCAGATTTACGAAGAAAAAATCAACTGAAAGAGAGGCCAGTCTGACCCTAGGAGAGCATGTCGTTCTGTCGCTCTGCAGTGAATTGGACGAAGGCACTCAGCTCTATTTTGATCATTTTTTCACTACTGCAAGACTAATGGAAAAATTGTCTGAGAAAAACATCCTCGCCGCTGGTACCGTTCGCAAGAACAGAAAGGACATACCCTCTGAAATAAAGTACGACCAGCGGATAAAGAGGGGACAGTAAGTTTGGAGGGCCAAAGGGCAGGTGTCAGTATATCAATGGAGAGACAACAGAACTGTCACTATAATCTCCAACTTTCATGACCCTTGCGAGATAGTTGAAGATAATCGCACCCTATCCAATGGGTCTAAGATAGGTGTGGCTTGTCCAAAAGTGGTCTCTGACTCTAAGAAGTACATGGGAGGAGTCTACCGCTTCGACCGGAAAAGAAATGCCTGTGTGCGCGACAGGAGGTCCAAGAAAGGCTGGCACCGTTTGTTCTATTATGTGTTGAATGCTGCAGTAGTGAATGCATTCATTCAGTACTCTCACCATACGCAATCGGAGTATTTGTGGTTTCGGTTGCTTCTCGGCAGCGAACTAGCGAACCTTCAGACAGAAAAATGTATTGCCTGCATTCCAGTACAAGAAATGTGGAAGCGAGCCCGGACAGAAGATGGTTGGCGTTCTCAGGAGGTTAGGTACCTTGGGGCTGCCCACCACCCTGTCCCAAATGCAAACCGAAGAAGATGCAGGTGGTATTCTACAAAAGCCAAAGAAGCAAGAACACGTTAACCTGCAAATTCTGTGACGTGTCCCTTTGTGCAACTTGCTTCTTGCCTTTCCACAACAGAAAGTAGACAGCGGAAGGCGCGCCCGTGTTTGTTCTCCGAACATGACAGTGAGCGCTGAATACAGAATGCCATTCTTTAGATTTTTCGTCATAGAAAGTAGGCTTTTGTATGCTATGTCCTTTGTTGCTTGTATGCCCACAGCAATTTCACATCACAAAGTAATACTTCTTTTTCTTAAGCGGCTGTGCTTGAGCGGTCAGCGGGTGTCACAAAATTCGGCACAATTTTGGAAAAAAAAAAAAAAAACAGCAACGAGCAGACGCATCTCGCCAACACGCGCCGTAAAACTGGGGAGACGGAAACCCCGGAGAGCGACTAGCCTTGTGTGTGTGGCTGCCCCCTCCACCACCGCTCACTGGCGCGATGCCAAGGAATTGCGTCAGAACCTTCTAGAATGCCGGGGTCGTTTCTACTCAATATTGGCGGAGAGGGCGTAGGCTTGCGTAAGCTAAGAGATGCCCCCTGCCTCTTCACTCGCGTGTTGACGGCGGCGTCAGACCAGAAGCCGCTCCCGGCGTTTGACCAATGGGGACGTGTGCCTGGCGCACATGCAGCCGATACTGTGTGTATGTGCATGCCTGCCTTGGAGAAAAGAACAGACAGACGTGGAGCTAGCCTATATAAGAAGGGCATTGATCGCTGTCGACTAGCCTGAGCCGCCGTTGAAGCTTCAGTGAAGCACACCCACTTGACTCCCGGGACAAACCTCTCGCCCAGCCACAGTTCAATGAGGCAGCGCGCGCCAGTTTGCGGGACGGCACCGTCGTGGACCTCTGGTCGTCGGACTACTGCAGTGCCGGTGAACAAATTGTGTTTTGTTTGTTTACCTCCCTCTTGTGTTAGTGGACTTTAGGTGCAATGTTCCTTTTGTGCTGTAATCTCTCTCGAGTGTAACTTTGCACGAGTTGCATTGTTTTGTTAATCACTTTGTATGTGCTGGTACCAGTGATTGTAAAATCCTCTCTATCATCTCTTTGCTGTATAAAGTCTGTTTTGTTTGTGCACCTTTGGCTCCGACCCATTCTCTGGCTTGCGACAGGCGAAAGCTGGGCACCAAACGACCAAAAACCTCTTGTCACCTGGTAGCTAGTCTCCAATGAGCTTGCCACGCTGAGTCGAGGGCATCGCTTTGAGTCCGAGACCGCTACCCCCATGTGCACTAAGGGAGTCTGGGAACGCATGCTAAAGTGCACGAAGTGGTGACAGCGGGAAACTTATGTCCCACTTTCTCAAACACACTCATGGCGCGGTGGGACTCCTATGTCCTAGCTGATAAGAACGAGAATCCCGCCCTGAATAGCCAGCGTGCATTGCTCAAAACTTCATGTCTCATAAGGCGTTAAAGTAGTTTAAAGTAGTTCAGCAGCATTAGGTTTAGTGACCATATGAATGTGCCTGCCAAAGTTAAATATTAACACATAGATGATGCAGTTCCTTTTGCCGACAGCAAAAGGATTTTAAAGGTTTGTTAAGCTAGGGACTGAAGACACACTTCCTGCCATCCTGCCAAGGTTAAATATTGTTACGGGACGGTGGGCCCGCGCAGAGAAAGGCACAGAGAGACGCAGGAGACCCAGACACAACCGGCCGCGGCGGTTCTCTTTCGTTCTCTACCTCTCGCGCTAGCGCCGCACGCTCTCCCCTTGCGCTCGCCCCGCGCCTCTTCTTTATTTGTATAGCGCAGCGCACTCTTAGTTAGCGTAGGTCGTATGCCGTTACAATATTAACACACAGCATGATGCAGTTCCTTCTTCCAACAGCAAAAGGATTTTAAAGGTTTGCTAAGCTTGGGACTGAAGACGCACTTCCTGTCATAAAGTGTACACCACATTTTTTCCTCAAGCTCGATTTTGAGGTGCTGTTTCAGGAAAGAGTGGAAGCAAGGATATTTTGTTGCATGTGTTGTGCAGGCCATGCCCAGCTCAAAGTTGGAGATTCCGCCCGAGAAGTGGGTGTGGATAATGAGGAATACATCAGATAGCAAGTGCTGCCTTGAAATCGCCAGGCAGCGTTGTGCAGGCCATGCCCAGCTCAAAGTTGGAGATTACACCCAAGAAGTGGGTGCGGATAATGAGGAATACATCAGATAGCAAGTGCTGCCATGAAATCGCCAGGCAGCGTTGTGCAGGCCATGCCCAGCTCAAAGTTGGAGATTCCACCCAAGAAGTGGGTGCGGATAATGCGGAATACATCAGATAGCAAGTGCTGCCTTGAAATCGCCAGGCAGCGTTGTGCAGGCCATGCCCAGCTCAAAGTTGGAGATTCCGCCTGAGAAGTGGGTGTGGATAATGAGGAATACATCAGATAGCAAGTGCTGCCTTGAAATCGCCAGGCAGCGTTGTGTAGGTCATGCCCAGCTCAAAGTTGGAGATTCCGCCTGAGAAGTGGGTGTGGATAATGCGGAATACATCAGATAGCAAGTGCTGCCTTGAAATCGGCAGGCAGCTTTGGATAATGGAGGAGGCAGCCACGCGCAGCCTGTAGGACTATGCTGAGCGCTACATCTAAAGTGCCAGCAACACCAGAAAAAGTGCAGGCATTGACAAGCAAGCAAATGTTGCATAATTTATGGTACTGCGAGACTGCATTAATATTTAAAAGTTAAAACCTAGTGGGGCTTTCTGGTATAAGAACCAAAAGTACTATTATTTGCTTCCTTGTTTTGTTTTTTTATGTCATTTCTAGTCTTTTTGTGCCACGTCTCAGGCGCAAAGTGTCAGTAGAGAAATTTCCCACAACACCCACAAAAACATACGTTTGAAGCATTGGAGGCCTTTCATTCTAATTTTAGACAACTTGACTAGGTTGGATGCATACTGCCATGAAGTGTGAAGACCATCTGCTACTGCACTTCAGACCAAGCATCACTACTTGGCTATTGACCTAATCATACCAATAAAGATACCAATAAAGTAGCCTCATTAGTGAACAATGCCCCGCCGCAGTGGCTCAGCGGTTACGGCGCTCGGCTGCTGACCCAAAAGACGCGGGTTCGATCCCGGCGGCGGCGGCCGAATTTCGATGAAGGCGAAATTCTAGAGGCCCGTGTACTGTGCGATGTCAGTGCACGTTAAAGAAACCCAGGTGGTCGAAATTTCTGGAGCCCTTCACTACGGCGTCCCTCATAGCCCGAGTTGCTTTGGGACGTTAAACCCTAATAAACCAACCATCATTAGTGAACAAATGGGCTGCACTCGACCCAAGTGTATGTTGAGTTTCTTGATGCTCTGCGGGAGGGAATCTGCACTTTCCTAAAATCAGGGCTCAACGAGCGCAGATGAGGGATATTGGTTCAGTTCTGGAGCCGTCACCCGACGAGTTGTGTGGGGCTTGCAACCTACACGGAAAACTGGAATGGAAATAAGGAATGGAACATCAAGGACATATCAGGCTTCCCGCTGCCTATGTTCATCATCAGGGGAGTGATGGTCAAGTCGGGTATGGAGATCAAGTGCCCAGTGATAACACATGATATGTTCGATCTGGATGAAGATGTTGATGCTCTGGGTTTTTATACAATGGTAGGCTTGCTTGCTTCCTCTACAAGGCATGGCTTTTGGTGCAGCATCTGAATCCTACACTTCATATCATCATGGAAGCCTGCATCACAGTGAAAGACATGCGCTATTGGCTACCACAGTGGTCGGGCAACAAAAGACAAAATGTCATTGAAATGCATGGGTCACCAAATTGAAAACAAACCAGTAGCAGTAAACAGTATTTGCTTCCAATAGCAAGCCTCAGAAATGCAAGTGCTGTGAAACCTGGCGAGTGCTCAGATTCAGATAATTTGGATTGCTGCAAGTGTCCTGCCCATTGCTCATAAAGTATGTGGCATAGGATGTTTGCAAATTCAGACACCACGAGCCTTGCATCAGTTGATTTGGAAAGCTCCCAAAGGCGCCATGTCTAAGTGCGACCTTGCTGGCAACTAAGTGTTCATGTATTCAACCTCGGGCCTGAGTTGTATATTACATTGTTATTACACTGTATATTGTATACATCGTATATTACATTGTTGGGGTGAGGAGTTAGTACCTTGTACGGCACAACCGAGTGGTGCGGCCATGGCCATTCGTTGTAGAGACACAATGCCATTGCTCTCATACGACTGATGGTAGCACCACCCTTGTTTACAATAAGCGTTTGCTGTAACTGCGGCCACTATAAATGGGCTCAACTATAAATTAAATTGCGGTTGTAAGCGAATATGGTGCGGTGGTCCATGTATAGTAATCTCAGCAAAGAAAACGTGCAAGCGAAATTGGTGGCTATCCTCCTTTAAAGTGCCTAGTTCTAAATAATTTGTTCCAGGTAAGTATTCAACAGTTTGTAAAACTAACATTTACGCTACCATTGAGACAAACGAAGAGGGATATATATTTATTTCTCTTTCAGACTATTTTGCCAGGTTTGTGGCTGCTCATCCTGCACCAGCACCGTGGTAAAGTGTGAGTCGCAGCTGTCCGTAAATATCTACGCGACTTCTTTGTAGAAGCAGGCCGCCTTGGAAAGCACACAAGAAGGAAGCCAGAGCGATCTGCAATCCTGCAATAAAGAGGCTTGAATAATTCAAACTCGATGGTGTTTCTTTTTTTTTTTTTTAAGCACATATGCAGTGCATGCCAGCTAATGCCAGCTATAGACAATGTTCAGACTGCCAAAAATGAGGAATGAATACTGCCATTCTAAGATTCCCGTCACTTTTTTGTGGCTGTCATCAATATCAACGTGACATTTTCACACTGTTAATCACCAAGAACGTTATCTTATCTCTCTTTCAGACTATTTTGCCAAGTTTGTGGCTGCTCATCCTGCACCAGCACCACCATCGGAAGTGCAAGTAGCTGCTGTCCGCAAATATCTACGCAGCTTCGAAGCAGGCCGCCTTGGTAAGCACACAGGAGAGAAGCCGGAGCGATCTGTAATCCCACAATGAAGAGGCTTTACCTTGAGCAATTCAAACTCGTTGTTTTTCTTTTAAAACACATATGCAGCGCATGCCAGCTACAGACAATGTTCAGATTACCAAGAATGAGGAATGAATACTGCCATTCTAAGATTCCCGTCACTTTTTTGTGGCTGTCATCAATATCAATGTGACATTTTCACACTGTTAATGACCAAGAACGTTATCTTATCTTTTTATCAGACTATTTTGCCAAGTTTGTGGCTGCTCATCCTGCACCAGCACCACCATCGGAAGTGCAAGTAGCTGCTGTCCGCAAATATCTACGCAGCTTCGAAGCAGGCCGCCTTGGTAAGCACACAGGAGAGAAGCCGGAGCGATCTGTAATCCCACAATGAAGAGGCTTTACCTTGAGCAATTCAAACTCGATGTTGTTTTTATTTTAAAACACATATGCAGCGCATGCCAGCTACAGACAATGTTCAGATTACCAAGAATGAGGAATGAATACTGCCATTCTAAGATTCCCGTCACTTTTTGTGGCTGTCATCAATATCAACGTGACATTTTCACACTGTTAATGACCAAGAACGTTATCTTATCTCTCTTTCAGACTATTTTGCCAAGTTTGTGGCTGCTCATCCTGCACCAGCACCACCATCGGAAGTGCAAGTAGCTGCTGTCCGCAAATATCTACGCAGCTTCGAAGCAGGCCGCCTTGGTAAGCACACAGAAGAGAAGCCAGAGCGATCTGTAATCCCACAATGAAGAGGCTTTACCTTGAGCAATTCAAACTCGATGTTGTTTTTCTTTTAAAACATATGCAGCGCATGCCAGCTACAGACAATGTTCAGATTACCAAAAATGAGGAATGAATACTGCCATTCTAAGATTCCCGTCACTTTTTTGTGGCTGTCATCAACGTGACATTTTCACACTGTTAATGACCAAGAACGTGATCTTATCTCTCTTTCAGACTATTTTGCCAAGTTTGTGGCTGCTCATCCTGCACCAGCACCACCATCGGAAGTGCAAGTAGCTGCTGTCCGCAAATATCTACGCAGCTTCGAAGCAGGCCGCCTTGGTAAGCACACAGGAGAGAAGCCAGAGCGATCTGTAATCCCACAATGAAGAGGCTTTACCTTGAGCAATTCAAACTCGATGTTGTTTTTCTTTTAAAACATATGCAGCGCATGCCAGCTACAGACAATGTTCAGATTACCAAAAATGAGGAATGAATACTGCCATTCTAAGATTCCCGTCACTTTTTTATGGCTGTCATCAATATCAACGTGACATTTTCACACTGTTAATGACCAAGAACGTTATCTTATCTCTCTTTCAGACTATTTTGCCATGTTTGTGGCTGCTCATCCTGCACCAGCACCACCATCGGAAGTGCAAGTAGCTGCTGTCCGCAAATATCTACGCAGCTTCGAAGCAGGCCGCCCTTGGTAAGCACACAGGAGAGAAGCCAGAGCGATCTGTAATCCCACAATGAAGAGGCTTTACCTTGAGCAATTCAAACTCGATGTTGTTTTTCTTTTAAAACACATATGCAGCGCATGCCAGCTACAGACAATGTTCAGATTACCAAAAATGAGGAATGAATACTGCCATTCTAAGATTCCCGTCACTTTTTGTGGCTGTCATCAATATCAACGTGACATTTTCACACTGTTAATGACCAAGAACGTTATCTTATCTCTCTTTCAGACTATTTTGCCAAGTTTGTGGCTGCTCATCCTGCACCAGCACCACCATCGGAAGTGCAAGTAGCTGCTGTCCGCAAATATCTACGCAGCTTCGAAGCAGGCCGCCTTGGTAAGCACACAGAAGAGAAGCCAGAGCGATCTGTAATCCCACAATGAAGAGGCTTTACCTTGAGCAATTCAAACTCGATGTTGTTTTTCTTTTAAAACATATGCAGCGCATGCCAGCTACAGACAATGTTCAGATTACCAAAAATGAGGAATGAATACTGCCATTCTAAGATTCCCGTCACTTTTTTGTGGCTGTCATCAACGTGACATTTTCACACTGTTAATGACCAAGAACGTGATCTTATCTCTCTTTCAGACTATTTTGCCAAGTTTGTGGCTGCTCATCCTGCACCAGCACCACCATCGGAAGTGCAAGTAGCTGCTGTCCGCAAATATCTACGCAGCTTCGAAGCAGGCCGCCTTGGTAAGCACACAGGAGAGAAGCCAGAGCGATCTGTAATCCCACAATGAAGAGGCTTTACCTTGAGCAATTCAAACTCGATGTTGTTTTTCTTTTAAAACACATATGCAGCGCATGCCAGCTACAGACAATGTTCAGATTACCAAAAATGAGGAATGAATACTGCCATTCTAAGATTCCCGTCACTTTTTTATGGCTGTCATCAATATCAACGTGACATTTTCACACTGTTAATGACCAAGAACGTTATCTTATCTCTCTTTCAGACTATTTTGCCAAGTTTGTGGCTGCTCATCCTGCACCAGCACCACCATCGGAAGTGCAAGTAGCTGCTGTCCGCAAATATCTACGCAGCTTCGAAGCAGGCCGCCTTGGTAAGCACACAGAAGAGAAGCCGGAGCGATCTGTTTTCCCACAATGAAGAGGCTTTACCTTGAGCAATTCAAACTCGATGTTGTTTTTCTTTTAAAACACATATGCAGCGCATGCCAGCTACAGACAATGTTCAGATTACCAAAAATGAGGAATGAATACTGCCATTCTAAGATTCCCGTCACTTTTTTGTGGCTGTCATCAATATCAACGTGACATTTTCACACTGTTAATGACCAAGAACGTTATCTTATCTCTCTTTCAGACTATTTTGCCAAGTTTGTGGCTGCTCATCCTGCACCAGCACCACCATCGGAAGTGCAAGTAGCTGCTGTCCGCAAATATCTACGCAGCTTCGAAGCAGGCCGCCTTGGTAAGCACACAGGAGAGAAGCCAGAGCGATCTGTAATCCCACAATGAAGAGGCTTTACCTTGAGGAATTCAAACTCGATGTTGTTTTTCTTTTAAAACACATATGCAGCGCATGCCAGCTACAGACAATGTTCAGATTACCAAAAATGAGGAATGAATACTGCCATTCTAAGATTCCCGTCACTTTTTTATGGTTGCCAACGTGTACGGGCTTAACTTTTGAACATCCAGCATGCCGACACCAACAGTTTTCACAGTCCCGTCGTTTATTTTTTATGCTGGTGATCCCAGCGTCATCCCAACATTCAACATGCCCAATCATCCCAACATACTACAATCTATCAAGGGGTTGGATGCTGGTTTTCAACATTCCCATCATTGCCTCTTTTGTTCAACAGGGCAAAATGGATTCCCCCCCACCGCAGAACCAGGATCTCGTCTTCTTTGTCCGTGGAGAATGCGAGCTCAGCTCTTGACAGAGGTCCAGGCTGAAAGCATGCACTCAATAAGCAATGGGCAAAGAAGCTCTGCAGACACGCCAGGCAAGCTTAGAATTCCTTTATTTCGGACTCTGCTTCCTCCGTGGACAGAAACCAAAAGAAACCCATCAACCGGGTCCTTGCCGTCCCAAACTTCAACTCCTTCCGAAATATGACATCAAAGTCGTCATCCGACCAGCACGTGGACTTGTGTTCGAGAAATACCCGACTCGGCTCCTTTTTCACAGCGCCAGTTCATTCTGGCCGAGACGTGACCAAGGTGAAAGACAAATACAGGGTAGTTCGAAAGTTCCCAGGCCACAGGATCCGCTTTTCTTCGGTGTATTCTGGCACGTAAGATGCCGCTAAAGCTATCAAGGTTGTAAGAGGTTAGAACGATGCTTCTTATACCCTCTACAATTATTATGAGCTTCACAAGTGTCGTAACTCCCTGACTATACTGTTCAAAAGCAGACTCTGCGGGATGGAAACTTTTGATCCACCCTGTACATACTCCGACCTCATATGTTGGGTCCAACATCCTTGTGATTAGCACCGTGCACGAAGAAACGGCGGAGCTTTGTGAAATTACCGAACTCAATGTGGACGTCAGCCCCAACCCCATGCAAGCGTATGTCCCCTTTCCAGCCACGACAATCCGAGGAGTCTCACGGACTGGATCCCCGGGAGACAAGCGGCACCCTCATGGCGGGGGTGTGCATCAGAGACAACCGCAGCGAGCTCTTATTCTCCAGAATTCTCGCCTCTTCAACGACAGCCCTTCTCACATTCGAAGGACCCCAACTCCCCAACATACCTGTGCTTCACGTACAGGCAAGCCAGGCAATTCTGCCAGATACGCATGCAGACCAGCGATGTCCAGGTCTGCTGCCTATGTCGGGTGAATCTAGTGTACGGTGAGGTGGTGGGACGGTGTGTAGGTTGTGTTCCATGTCAGCACCACTGCCTCGATTGGCCCAGATTGCAAGTCGGCAACGCCACTGTCCCTTCTCTTGCAGCGCTCGAAATGGAAACGAAGAGGAAGGCTATCTCGCTCGAGACAAAGCTACAGATATTGAGAGCTGTGGACAGTAGCCGCAAGAAAAACGACGTTGCATCGGAATTTAGCGTTCCCCCAAGTACCTTATCCACCATTTTGGCCACAAGGAATAAGATTGAGGGCAACACCGAAGGCGCCATAAAAGCCGTTCGTAAGCGAGTTAGGCCTTGCCATCACCCGGATGTGGAACCGGCTTTGCTTTCATGGTTTAAAGACGTAAGGGCGCAAAACTTGCAGTATCGGGAGCATTTCTTTAAACGAAGACCAACAGCCTGGCCTGTGCACTGGGGCATGACGATTACATGCAAGCAGCAGTTGGCTGCAACGTTTTAAAGACAGGCACAAGACTGCGTGCAACAAGTTGCATGGCGAAGGGTCCGCTGTCAACGTGGAGACATGTGAAAAGTGGCTAGAGAACTTTCGGCCTCTGCTCCAGGAATACGAGTGCAATGTGTACAATGTCAACGAAAACAGCATGTCTTTCAAGCTGCTCCCAGAGCGGTCAATGGCAGTAAAGAACGAAACCTGCCATGGAGGCAAAAAGAACAAGGACAGGGTGACAGTAGCAGGAGTGAACATGGGTGGCTCTGACAAAAGACTGCTCACCATCATTGGCAAGTCTGCCCGTCCGAGGTGCCTGACAGGTGTCCAGAATTTGCAGGTTGAGTACATGTCTAACAAAAAGGCCTGGATGATGTCCAAGCTTTTCGAGGACTGGCTCAAAGCTTCGACCAGGACACGGAGAGGCAGCACAGAAAAGTTCTGTCAGTCTTGGACAACAGTTCAGCACACAAAGTCTCGATCGTGCTGAAGGCACTTCGCTTAGTGTTCCTGACACCAGACGCAACTTATGCTTTGCAGCCGTTGGACAAGGGCATTATCCGTTCACTCAAGTGCAATTATCGGAACTGTTTGGGGATGCAACTGGTTTTCGATAACGATCGACGCAGATCAACATCCATCAACATCAAGATGATGCTCAAAATGTTGTACGGATCATGGAATGAAGTGAGGCAGTCCAGAATAAAGAACTGTTTTGCAGATTTCGGTTTTGTTTTGCCTGCAGTTGAAGACAAAGTTCAGCCCAAAGATCTGGTAGAGCTGGACAAAACTTGGGATCGACTGGCACTCCCAGGCATCGCATTTGACGATTTCGTTTCAGCCGAGAAGAACTTGGCCGTAGCGCCCGAGCCGATGGATTACGAAATTGTGGATCGCATCGTGTTAACTGAGGATAACAGAAGCAGCGATAGCGAAGCTGACAGTGAACGTGATGAACCACCGATAAGCAGTGCGGACACCGTGGACATGGCTAGGAGGCCGAGATGCTATTTGGAAAAACCCCTAACAACCAAACCTACTGAAACAGAAAAGGCCCTCTTTTGCGTAGACACTGTGGAAAACTTCATTTCGCTCAGTGCTGTGAAAAGGCACTAGATGAAGATCACATCCTTCTTCAAATAAATTAACGCAGACCTATTTTGTCAAATGAACTTTATTGTGTTACAATGCGACCTTGCCATATTCCGGTCAATTTTGTTTGAAATGCCACAAGGAGACGGGTAAGGATTACTTTGTTTATCGTGAATGCATTTTAATATCTAGAATATTTGCACGAGCCAAACTGCGGATCTGTCAGAGCCGAGATTTATATACTGTTACAACGAATATCGTATACAACAAACTAATTTATGGTCCCAATGTTACTTCGTTATAACAGGGTCTGGCTGTAGGCCAAGATAAAAAAAGAAGCCCTTGGAATCACATCTGGATATGAAAGGTTTCAGAGTTCATAGCTGGCACTAAGATAACTGTGGAAACTGATCATCAGCCATTGTTGGCGATAGCAAAGAAAGGCATCACCGAAATAATATAAAATAATATATATATATAACTTTATGGCTACTTCCTTTCTTGTAGCCGATTGCCCTCCAAAATGAGTGCGCACCGAAATAACTGCAAATTTATTTTTAAAAAATGAAAACAACTTTCCAAGGTTCCACGTGGTCCACAGCGAACATGCGGACCTAACTGCACGACTGGTGTGACCCTTCCTTGTAACAAGAACCCTAACTGAAAGCATCGGACAAGGCTACAAAATCAAAAAACTGGCAAATGGCGGCCTCCTGTTGGAAGTCCTTTACAATCATCAATATGAGAAGTTGTCAGGAGCAACAGGTTTTGGACAAATACCAGTGACAATCACCCAGCACCGTTGATTGAATACTGTTCATGGAGTAATTTCCGATGATGACCTGAAGTATTTAACAGAAGAAATCCTAGACGGACTTAGAAACAAAATGTAACAAATGTGTACAGGATCAAAAAAGGCGTGACAACATGGAAATACCAACAAAGCATTGTTCTCGCACTTGCCTCTAGTATACTACTTGATTCCGAGGAGGTAGGTTACACAAAGCTCAAACTCGGACCATACATACCGAACCCCCATTGATGCTACAAATGCCAGAGATACAGCCACGGTTCGCAGAGCTGCCGGGGCCAACAGACCTGCGACAAATGTGCTTCTCACGACCATCCCACTGAAAACTGTGATGTTGAACCTCACCTTTGTGCAAACTCTGAGAGCAGTCATCCACCTTACTCACGGTCATGCCCAGGTTGGAAAAAGGAAAGTGACATAATAACACTAAAAGTCAGAGAGAACGTATCTTTCAGGGAAGCGTGGAAACAAATTTCGCAGCAAACTCTAAGCTACCCCGCCGTGGTGCAGCAGGGCACAGCATCACAGCGGTTTCCTGCACAGGTCACACACAGTGAGCCTGGAGCGGGACCACCCTGGTGGCAGCAGTTTGCACTGCGCCACCACCCACAAAACAGGCCACGCGGACCTCTAGGTCAGCGGGCCACAAGGCCCCACACAGCCCTTCCCCACACGGCCCCTCCCCCACACTGCAGCGCCTGACATTACTCTGTCAAACCTGTCTTTGAGGAAATCCAAGGATGACGCTACATGTGTGATCAAAGCAAAACCCGTGTTCAAAGACGCGAGTATGGAAAGAGACCTGGCTTGCATCAATGCAAATTTCTCAACACTGACGGAAAGAAGGATGACAAAGTTGTACAAGGCTGGACTCTCAACAGATGAATCACTGAAGGCAGTCGAAGAAGTACATCAGCACTTCGGGGACTGGAAGGAAAGGGCGCTACTGCTTCTAGGAAGATGGAACAACTGGTAGAATAGAGGCCCCGGAACTATTTTCCAAACCAGAGATCTTCTATGTGAGGCTGTAGGTACCCCCCACAGCTTCACAGCACGAATGAGGTGTCCACTGACCTAGTGAACCAGTTACACTTTCTCTCGCATTCACACATCATGAGAAATGGTTAGGTGTCCCTGTAATATTTTTAACTTCTGGTTGGCATTTTAGTCTCAGTTAAATTAAATTCCTTTCCCAACCAGACAGACCTCTGATGAGTGTTTTCTTCAAGAAACATGAGTGTGCTCATGCAGAACTTGCGAGAAAGAATTCTAGGAGTGTGACCACGAGGGCGACATGGAGAGCCTTGTGACTTCGGCTGGTTCAGACTTCAACACTTCTAGCTAGAGTGAGAGCGAAATGAGTGGTATCAAAGAACTGCTCAGAGTACCATTTTCTCAACAATAAAGCATTTTGTGCTTCTGGCATCGCTAGGGCACCAAGGGAGAGCTATAACTTTTTTTTCTTGCGAGCATTTCTCTTGATGCTCAGCCAAAATGTCTTGGTACGTCTCCGCATTGTTTCTTCTCGTAGCTTTAAGCACTTCATTACGGTCTCTTTATTTGTGGACACCTACAATAAAATGCACTGAATTGCAAGTGCATTTCTGTATTTTTCTGTCAAAGAATTCACTTCACTTTCCCTTTCTCTATAAATATCTCGCTCAACATATCTAAAACAGTGTGAGCATGGACAGCTCTAGTTAATAGATAAGACCATTCTCTCTATAAAGCCCTGAATATAGGCGCTAGAAAAAAACTAGAAAAGCAATGACTTGAAAACGAAAACAAGATATCCATCTCCCTCCCATGTCACACTGCTGAAATATGTGTCAAAATTCAAAGGTATGTGCACACAATTACAAATATTTCTTTTTAAAAAACTTATATTTCTTACACCTCAAGAAACCTACAGTTTCTCTGAATAGACTAGAAATAACGACGGCGATCGATATCTTTAAACAAAAAATTTCAACTTGCCATAAAAGCACTGTTGCTTGAACGGTAACACTGTTCGTGAAAAGGTATGGACAGCTGACATTTATGCCGCTGAAAGCAAAACCGCAAGCGATGTCAGCCTTGTGCAGACTACATGACGCATTGATAAACGAGTGTGGAAGCTTTGCCTCTGTACCGTTGCCTGCACACCCGCAAAAAGTTGTCCGTGAGTTAACGTAATAGTACCGTGGCCTACAACAGCGCAAACAGCCAAAAGTGAGTGCCATTCATACTCTGGCCAGACCATGGGGCTTATACCCGTGCCACACGCGCACAAGAAATGGCAGTAAATGCTTAAGGCCTTAAGTTTGTTAATGCCATTATTTCCGGAGTTGGCGCTACACGTCCACGTTTAATGCCATTATCAGAAGTGACGATGGCGATAACGCTTGCAAAGTAGTTAAAAGTTTCATCTGAATATAAACATTTTTAGTGAGCACAATATATCGGGAATGTTGTTCAAATGTAATGTAAAAACGATTTTCCAGAAAATATGGCTGTTCCTGCTTTACAAGTCGAAAAAGTAGGCATAAACTCGCATGTCAGCACATAAGTCGAGAGTACCTGTCACTAAGGCTGGTTAAAATGGTGCTCTTCGCATCGAAAATGCGGTACTGATGCCTCATCTGACTGAAAGTTAAGAATTAACCATTTCCTACTGGTTAGGAAGTTGTTACTAACAAAGCT
Source organism: Amblyomma mixtum (assembly GCF_055824585.1). Taxonomy (NCBI): domain Eukaryota; kingdom Metazoa; phylum Arthropoda; class Arachnida; order Ixodida; family Ixodidae; genus Amblyomma; species Amblyomma mixtum. The sequence continues at coordinate 85,026,177 of NC_143012.1, forward strand.
GCATGCTTTTCTGCGTGTGGAATGGGAACGAGAGTACACGTTGCACGGGCGAATGAGTTGTGGTGAACTCAGTAGGTCGCGAATGGCAGTAAGGCTAATGCCATTAAATTTATGCGTGTGGCACCGCACGAATGCCATTAAAACTTAAGGCAGTAAGCACTTAATGGCATTAAGTCTGTCCGTGTGGCACGGGTATTAGATTATCAGGGTCTCTCCACCGCAACATTTTTCACTCTACAGACCATTTTCAAGATCTGCACTCACCAGAAATGTCTATGGAGCCACTGCGCAAACATGGCTGCGCTGCTCACCTGCAACTGGTTGCATGCAAATTAAATGAACATGCACACCACCAACCAATACTTTGAGGACGGATTTCACGTCATGTGGGACTTGCAGTTTGTGCTAGTCTCTCATCTCCGTAGAACTAGCGGACGACGGCTCTCACCATGGCGGTGTCCAACATGTCCTTTTTGCAATACACAAAGGAACCTGCAATACAAAAAGCATTGTTCGAGAGCAAGGACAAAAAAAAATCTATGAAGCAAGATTCCACAACAAATGCTCCTGGCACCATGGCGAAGACTGGACTGAGACTTTTTAACGGTTGCCACCTTCAAAGTTATATTTTACATTTTCTCCAATGAAAGGAACTGGAGGAATTGGAATTCCATCTATACTGCACGTACAGAGGGCAAAATGCATGTCTAGAACGGCCGAACTGCGTGCTCCGGGCCGCTCAGAGCTACGTGCGCGACGTCTAGCGATATAACGCCTGGTTCGAGACGACGGAGTGTGGGCATGCGTGGCCACACTGATAGCGCTGCCTGTCTTTTCGGGGCTTGCAGGCGGCCGCGGCTTTACCTCCTGCTTTTGTCGTTTGTAGCGCTGATTTGCGCTCCCGTCTGCGAAAGGACATACGCGGCAGAGCGCCCACCACTGACTTCTTTTTTTTTTTACTTTCTTTTTGTGCACTTGCAAAGCTCTGGCGAGGAGCAATTCACCGCATCACATACGCGCTGGTGTACTGCATCGTCATCGCGGCTACGAGCCTTAGATAAGGGAGCGAGGTTTGGCGTTTTGGAGTTCTTCGGCAAATGCCAAAATAGGCATGTGACTATTGAAAGCATACTGGGGCCTCAGGTGTGGTGGCTGTCGTCGCACAAAAAGAAGGTAAAAAAAAATCTCTCCCTCTCCCGTAAACGAGAGTAGAGTAAGCATGAAATGTTTAAGGGCCTAATGTCATTTCAGTGGACACCCGAACCGCACCGTACTGGAAGGGAGGAACACCACCACCCGTTCAGCCCAATGCCTTGCCATTTGAACTTAAGGTTTTTTGAGGAAAGGAAATGGCGCAGTAATTCTCTGCCATCTTGGTGGACACCCGAACCGCACCATAAAGGAAGGGAACACCACCACCCCTTGGTGAGATGCCTTGCCCTTTGAACTTTGAACGCAGCGCTTCTCCCCCGGATCACGTATGGCAACGAAGTGTAACGTGGCATTTATGTGCTTTTTGCACGCGTTATTAGAAATCGGAAATTATAATTCCGTGCATTATGAAACCCACAGCTCCACTGATATCTTGATAAACATTGAGAAGGCACTGGCAGCAGTTATTTTTTGTCTCGTTTGGAGACCAACCGGCGCTTGCATGCCGGTCGCGTAGGAGGGCTTAGAGATAAAGTCTGGTACGGTGCCCAGATGTTCTCGTTTCAGAGCCCGGATGACTGGAATTCAGTGCCCGGATGAGTGGATTTCAGTGCCCGGATGATGGCTCTCGGTCTCGGCGTGACGTCACCACACTGCCGACAACGGGAGCTAAAAGCATTTCATGCTTAAAAAAGAAGTCAGTTGTGCGCGCTCTGCCGCGTATGTCCTTTCGCAGACGGTAGCGCAAATCAGCGCTACTAACGACAAAAGCAGGAGCTAAAGCCGCGGCCGCCTGCGAGCCCCGAAAAGACAGGCGGCGCTATCAGTTTGGCCACGCATGCCCACACTCCGTCGTCTCGAACCAGGCGTTACATCGCTAGACGTCGTACACGTAGCTCTGAGTGGCCGGGAGCACGCAGTTCGGCCGTTCTAGACATGCATTTTGCCCTCTGTACTTATGTTTCCTGCAGGGGTGCCACGAAAAGCCTGATGTACCGTGTTCCGGCTTGTAGTGGCTGAGCATTTGGATGATGTCCTCAGGCTTAATGGTAATTACCCACGGCGGGTGATCGGCCAGGGTGCATAGCGGATACAAACGCACTCATGTACAAGGAGTGGAGTGTTTTGATAATTTTGGGACTTCAGAGCTAGAATTTGTACAAAATAAAAAAAATACGGAAAAGAAAAAGTTGTGATTCTAGCAGAGGAATTTACCAGATGAAATTATATAACCTTGAATATAATTAAGCAAACAAGGGAAGGGGAATGAGGGGCTCGTTATAAATATGACAGAAGCCAACAGCCACAGAAACCAAGGGGCAGAGGGGATTTTTTTAATTTTTTATTTATTTATTGCTAGCGAGGGCCTCGGTTCTGGCAGCCTTGACGCCATAGGAAGCATAAGAGGGTTCTCACGCAGCTTCCACCCTCACCGTTCGATGACGTTCTACGTCACACCTGCGGTAACTCAGGACGTTCTACGTCCGCCTCTTATGAACGTGGGTGGCACTGATGAACACTCTCAAGGTTAGGTTACTTGTAAACATAAATACCCACGAAAGCAGAAGATTTGATAGCCGTCGCCGTAGCTCAGAGGTAGAGCACCGGACGCGTAATTCGGAGGTCGTGGGTTCGGAGGTCGTGGGTTCGGATCCCACCGGCGGCATGTGGTTGTTTTTTCTTCTGCTTTTCTAATCAATTATCTTTAAGCGATAACATATTCAGTAATATTCTAAATTGATCAACACCACAAAATAAATAAATAAATAAAAAAATAAAAAATCCCCTGTGCCCCTTGGTTTCTGTGGCTGTTGGCTTCTGTCACTTGAATATAATTGCACCGCTACGTCGCAGTCGCCGCTACGAATAATTCAAACAAGGTGCACAGATCAGTGCAACAGAAACATCAAGTAAACAATCGAAAATGGGAAAATACGACGCACAAACTTTTAGAGCGGAGGAGGAGGGACGGCGCTGCGAGGGTTATGCAACGCCAACGAGGAAAAAGAGTATTTTTATGCCTCAAACGTGACCTAAACTTTGACATCACAGCTATGTTCCGATGTTAAGTCGAAACAGCATGAAAACAGAAATTCAAGGAAAGCGCCAGCACATAGTCTTTTCAAAGCTCACTGCAGCATCATGCGAGACGCTACGCTACCGACGCTACCGTGTTACACGGGCGCTTTCAACGGCAGTTCAGTTAACCCTCAGTTGAGTATTTCAACTGTCGTTGATTTCAACTGGATTCGCTTGCTGTTACACGAGCACTTCGCGTTCAGTTCAGTTAGCTCACTAACCACGTGACGTCGCCTCTAGAGCGAAATGAAAGTAAAGAAAAACAGCGTGTACATTTTTTTGTGTGTACTAAATGATCGTCTTGTACATATTCTTTCCTATAGCGACAAATTTTGTGCCTTTTTTTTTGCTTTTGGGCAAAAATTTGCGTGACGATGTCGGTTCGTAGCCAAGACTATCCGATGTGGGTCGGTTCGCTGGTCGTCGTCGTTTTTTTTGTGTTTTCTCAATTCGACTGCTCGACGCACGCGCTATGTCAACCTGTGTTTAATGCGTCTCCAGTTTTATTTGGAGTGTTTTCTTAGTTTGCCGCAATACACTGAGCCAAGACAATCCACGACGGTAATTTTTTTTATCCGTTGGACGCCATCTTGTCAGTTGGCCGTTCAACTGGGACCCCCGATCTCAGTCGAACTCAACTGCCGTTGAGATTTGGACGGCAGTTAGCGCTGCCGTGTAACACTGCTAACTGCCGTTCAGTTCAACTGACGGTCAACTGAACTGCCGTTGAAAACGCCCGTGTAACAGGGGTAGAAGAAAATTGGCTTCCAAGGCGTCATTGCCCGAGGCGTTAAATTCAAAATATGCACATGTACTTTTTGCGCCACTTCCAACGACTAAACAAGCGTAAACGGAACAAAAGAAGCAACCTGCTCGCGCCATGGTTCGCGCGCTAGTTACTGTGTGCCACGTGCTCACGCGACGGACTGGGACCCTTTGAAATGCGCTCTGCGCTAGCGAGCTTGCCAAAGAGCTTTGCTCACCTGAGTGCGAGTTCAACGTCACGTTCTCTGCATCTTCCTTGAAGCGGTGTCCTCGCAGGTCGAAGGGCAGAGGTCACATGAGAATGACCGCCTTTGACTCTGCTCCAGAGCTTATCCCTCTTGTGTTCCACAACTATCTTTTTCGCCCCAAATGCACTTCGCACAAGACCAGCAGGACTGTTCAGCCACATGGAATCCGGCGACACAAACACACTTGCTGCCGAAAACAAAACTTCCGCTCAGTGGCTAGGGCGCTCGGCTACCGAACAAAAGTTCCTTGGGTTCGAACCCGGCCGCGGCGGCCGCGTTTCGATGGAGGCGACAAAGGCGCCCATGTGCTGAGCGATGTCAGCGATGTCAGTGCACGTGAAATATCACCAGGTGGTCGAAATTATCCCGGAGCCCTCGACTACGGCACCTCTTTCACATCCACCTTCCTCCCTTCCCTTACAGCGCGGCTCGGAACCGAGACGCGATACAATTACTGCGACTTCCTTTCCTCAAACAAATATTTCAATTTCGCTCGTGACAACGTTGGCTGGTTGGCTTGACTTGGCTCGTTCGTGTGTGGCTTGTGTCAAAACGTTCTTTTGATTGTTTTAACAACAATTGCATATCATTCTGGAGTAATATTAAATGTTAAATTTTCAGACAAAATGTGGTATTAACAATGTGTTATACTTAAAAATAGAGGAAATTTAGAAAAGTCTTGAAATCGACAAGCATGACAAGAATCAGACAATAAGCAATCCAAGTCAAAGCAGCTAATGTTGTGTGGCCGCGCGTTTCAGTTTCTTAATAGTTACTGATAATTTGGAGGAAATAAAGGGCTGTGAGCGGCTCTTCATTCCATCTAGTTTCTTCAAAGTGCACCCTTTTCAAAGGCAAGTAATTGCTCATTGTGCGTTAGTGCTCAGGAACGAAGCCGTCCTGGTCAAAAGGACTTGCGTTCGAGCACGCAGTTTAGTGACCGGTAGCATTTCTTCAGGGCTGCCTACTTTTCTATGCGTGCTTTTTTGTTTGTGGGAAGAAATGTATATTTTTTTTGTATTCTAGATAGTTTCAAGCGAAAAAAGCGCCAAGGAATCTGTAGCTTGGCTAGTTCTCTTCTTTCGCTGCGTGATTAACGCCTTGTCTAGAGCATGAACGACTTTATTCGTTAGTACTCCATCGCAGTTCATTTCACGGAGCACACTTACTATTATAGAGGCTAGTGGACTGAGGTTCCCCCTTGTTATTATAAAGAGGAAGAAGTAGCGCGATGCACGCACACGCGCTCACGCGATAGAAGTATAGAAATGCTTGCTGTACGGACGCTATGTGCTTCGTGTCCTCCTGTGTTCTTCATGCCTAGAACGATGCAACACTTGTGCTGTCAAGAATGCCGTATTCTTGTTTTTTTTTTTTCTTTACCGTGGTTCCTGAAGACGGCAGTTCAAACAGTCTCTTGATAATAAAGAAGTTGCAGTCCAGACGGAAAAGCTGATTGGAATTGGACATTCCTCGTACCAGCATCCTTTCTGTATGCTACCTGGGGCGACCGCATGTGGTTTGAGGGCTACATTGCCGGGATGTATTACATCCGACCAGTTTTTTAGCAGTATCGCGCGACCATTGACCCGCCGACTTGTCAACGCCGTATAATGGCACGAAGCGGCTAAACCAGCGAGAATGTCATCATCATCATGAGCCTGACTACGCCCACTGCAAGACAAGCCTTATTCTTATCCTCGCTTGCTTCGCCGCTGTCACACCGGCAGGTGAATGGTCGTGCAACTGTTAAAGAATTGGCCGGGAGTAAGGGAAGTTACTGACACAAGAGGGAGTCTGCCCGGTCGTTCGGTTGCAGTCGCACTGTAACAGAGTCGAGGACATTAAGCTTGCACGTTGCTGATGGAAAAACAGGTGTGGTCGTCATGACTGCCGTTCTAGATGCGACTACTTATATTGGCATCATTTATGCCATCCAATGGAAACCGTGTCAACACCAAGAATTCTTTATTGAAGTCATCTTGTTGCCTCCGTATTGCACATACGCATCTTACACATTACTTTATATTCATGAAACATGGAAATTCCTTTTGTGAACTATGTGGCGAAGTGATCACACTAAACCAGGTTTTATTTTCACGCAGAAAACCTGAAGAGCTTAGAAAAAAAAACATTTAACAGTGTCTTACAACAAACACATCCCTTTCCACCCCAACTTACTTCTATAAGAGAATGAAGTTCTTAGATTCCTAAAATGAGGAGATGTCATAAGCAAACTATAACACTTAAAAAGCAGTAGTTTGGCAGCACAGCACTGAGATCTTGCCAACCGTGTGTTTGGCACATGATAGCCTCATCTGCTTCTTCATCATGATCAGCCTGACTAAGCCCACTGCAGGGCAAAGGCCTCTGCCATGTCTCTCCAATTAACCGTCTTCTTTGCCAGCCATGGCCACCGTATCTCTGCAAACTTCTTGATCTCATGCACCATTGAACTTTGCTCACCAACCACTTTTTATCTTTTCACTTTTCTTGCTACCATGCACAGACTGGCACAAAACTTGTATGCGATGTCATAGTTGTGTCTTATTAAAGGTGTATGCCATATACAGTATGCTGCATGTGCACTGATTGAAGAGAGTTCCTTTTGAAGCCTTGTGTCTGTCCAGCTTGGAGAACTAGTGACCTCATAGATGAATGATGTCTGTCTTGACACGACCTCATGGATGAATGATGTCTATCTTGCAGGGTGTTTGCCACTGGTCCCCTGATTCATCCCTGTGAGGACCTTGTGCAAGAAACAGGATGAGTGGCAACACGACAACTACCGGCTTCACCTTTGGCGCGCAGCCCACAAACAGTATATTGCATTCTTTAAAATTTATTTTTTTGTGTTATGTGATCTGCACCCGCATTAGTTGATCATAGTACACCACAATACACAACAAGACAATTTGGAGCGCTGAGGTAAAGCACATCTACCGCAAGATAAATGCTTTCAACAACCTCAGTTCTGTAAAAACGTGCTGGTGCCCTCTACAAGCTTTCTGTTGCAAGCAAGCGAACGAAACCACTTTTCTTCCACTTTGGCCGTATGTTAGCTCCCTTTACTCATGGAACTGTGTATGTTTATAGTTTTGTTCTAGGACAGTTGTTCATTCACCTCACTTGGCTTGGAGCCTCAGTGGAAGTAGGACTGGAGGAAACTGCATGGCAACTGACATTCAAAGCCACTCTAAACCTTAGTGATGCTACAACATAGATGAAAGGCTACTGCTGCTGTAATTACCACACTGCAGCCCGAAAGGCGATTTCTTTTTTTTCTCGTTTGTGTTGCATTGACGGGCTGCTGAGTGGGGTCGATTGAAGGTGGACTTATGGAGAGGATTTTTTTCTCTCCCCCCCGGAAAACAGTGGCTAGTGGTCAGAAAAGTTGCAGCGAGTGTCCTACGTGTGTTTCGCAGCATTTTCTTTCGGGGCCAACAAGACGAACCCGACGTTCAGCTTTGGCCAGCAGCAGCCGTCGACAGGTTTTGCAGCTGCGCAGCCATCCACTGCAGCCCCTGCCACTGCGACTCCCGCCGCCACTGCTGCAGCTGTGACTGGTGAGGTTGTTGGCATCTGCCGCTCTCCTCCTGTACCATATTCGCTCGCGTATAATGGGCGCGCTCCCTACTTTGGCTGTCCGGAAGTGCAATTTTTTTTTTCTTCGTGTAATGAACACACCTCCTTTCTTTTGGTGTGCGCTGTGCTGATGGTGATAGTGAACGCCAACAGGGGCTTTTTTTTGGGACGCCGAACTGCACGGTACTACAGTACGCCATCTGTTGAATGTCAAGACTACTGTACCTTACCTTACCCTATGGGACGAACAGCCAAGTAGTAATGTACCGCCGAGAATCCGAGAACCAGTAAAAATCCCATCTGGCCACAACATTTCTCACTGTGACATGGCATATCTTTGTGACTGTAGCAACTTCTTTCAGTCGGACTTCGCGCTGAAGTCTGTGAGCTGTGCTAAAGTGAACTCTAGTCATGTTTTCATTCAAAATCATAATAAACTGCTATGTGAGTTATGCTTGCAGGCGTAAGTTAAAAGTTGTTGATTTTGCCCTCGAGCAGAGAAACCGTGCTGAGGAGTGTGTTTTCTGTAACGAGTAACAGAGTGGATTCCAAGAGGAGTCAAGCATAGCAAGGGGCGACGGAAAGTTAGGTGTTCGCGGGGATACAGTGGCTGCAACTGGTGAAGGACAGGGTTAATTGGAGAGACATGGGAGAGGCCTTTGCCCTGCAGTGGGCGTAGCCAGGCTGATGATGATGTTGATGTTCACATTTCGTGATGTCCGCCGCCGCGGTGGCTCAGCGGTTATGGTGCTCGACTGCTGTCCCGAAAGACATGGGTTCGATCCCGGCCGCGGCGGCTAGAATTTCTTTGGAGGAGAAATTCTAGAGGCCCGTGTACTGTGCGATGTCAGTGCATGTTAAAGAACCCCAGGTGGTCGAAATTTCCGGAGCCCTCCACTACGGCGTCTCTCATAGCCTCAGTCACTTTGGGACGTTAAACCCCATAAACCATAAACCATAAATATTTCGTGATGTCATTGGCATTTTCCCTAGGCCTCACATTTGGTAATAGGCTAGCGAAAGTGTATGGTGATGAGCAGCTTTCGGTGGCAAGAGTTGTTGCTAGGGCATCTCGTCATCGCTGTCCCCCAGTTCTTTGTTATTTTGTGCAGTCATAAGTATGCCTTGTAAGCAGTTTCTTTCTTACGTTTCTCGTTCTTCCTCTGTCTGCTTGCCTTTGCTCAAGAGGCAGCACAACCTGTCAGCTTAGCTTGTGCCTTAGCACTGCCCAACAAAGACCAAAGGTAGCTTGCTGTTGCCAATGGCTGAATGAAAGTGACAAAGCCACGTCTTGTGTCTGTTGAAGCAGTGGTGGGGTTGTCTCTTAAGGGGGGACACTGGTCATTGAGACCACAAAATGACCAAAAAATCTGTTTTCAAAAAGTGACATGTGTGGAATCTCCAGCTATTATTTTCCAACTGTACCAATTTTTTCCTTCAAGAAATCACCATTTTGGCCATAATATATTACATGCAGATCATCGTACGAGCTGAATTTATGCAGGAGCAGACAATTTACCTAATGGCATGAAAATTTTGGACATCCGGCTGTCTTAGTGTGTCGATATCTCTACATCTAGGACAGACAGAGATGCCATATTGTTTGTTAAGGGAACCTGAAGGCACAGTGTGTGCAATAATTGAAGCAGGTTTCTTCAGTCGCACTTCAAAAATGTATAATTTCGCAAAGTTTATCGATTCACGCCTTGAATATTGATATTCCAAGAGCTGTAAAATTACTAATGAGGGTAAAACGAAAAAATGGTTTTGATTATTGCGCTCTTTACTCACCATACTATGCAACCATGGATTAAAAATGATTTTTTGTGGAGCATTTCTTTTTGCACCAAGGTACTAATGGATGACTAATTAAAATGAATTATCCTGGGAACCGACTAATTTATGACAAAGGTAATTTCATTGTTGAAATCAGTATAGAAAACTGAGCAAGGTGGTACAGTTTCATTAGAATTGGACTAAAAATAAGGAAAATAGGTCTTAAGACCAGTGTCCCCCCTTAAATGACGGCGAGAGATGCTTTCAGTCATTCATTGCTTCTGCATTCTTTTGTAGCTACCACACAAGCCCCAGCGCCGACGTCCAGCTCTACTGCACTGTCCTCATCGTAAGTGCACCTTTGAAAGCTGTACAGCAGAAAAGCATCAACCGTGGCCATGGGTCATGGTTTAACGAGCCGTGGCTTATTAGAGTAGATGCTTGGAATGAGTGCCATTATGTGCGTTACGCATTTTACGCAGTCTTTGCACTGCAATAGAAACCTCATTAATTCATGCACCCCGTCCAGTCCCCTTAAAGGGAGACGCGGGTCTTGAAGTGAAATTTTTTTATTATAAAAGATATTGTAATGAAAGTTGGTTGGCTTATTGGGGTTTAACGTCCCAAAGCGACTCAGGCTATGAGAGACACTGTGGTGAAGGGCTTCGGAAATTTCGACCTAAGGTGCACTGATATCGTACAGTACACAGGCCTGTAGAATTTCGCCTCCATCGAAATTCGGCCGCCGCGGCCGGAATCGAACCCGCGTCCTTCGGGTCAGCAGCCGAGCGCCGTAACCACTGAGCCACCGTGGCGGGTTGTAATGAAAATGGGTGTGCATGTGTGTTTCTTCTTCCTGTTTTCAAAAGTATAATTAGTTTCAGTATGTCTCCATTAGTTCCCACGTTATGGAAAAATAACTCCAGCCTAATTAGGTAATTTATTACGGGTAATTAAGACACTTTCCTTCAATGCTTTTTGGTTTCGACTGAAAAGAAGCTGTAGCCAACGGCCTACCATACAGAGCTGTGCTGTTTATACTGTTATTTAACTGTGTCGTTATATAAAACTGTTCAGTTATGTCCAAGCACCATAATTAGCAAATATAGTTAGGTGACATTATGGTTAGGTGACATTGAAGAAGCAACCTAGAAGGCAACATAGGTCTAGTGAATTTTTGGCATCATTATAGCGTGCCCAGCGGATTGGAAGTGAACTGAACACTGTGGCAGGTGACAATTAAATTAATGATTGTTCACAAGAGGTTGCTCGGGAAGGGCAGCCTGTGTCACACAAGGCCCACCACTGGGAGCACCTGCCATCGCAGTGCACTGGCTCATCGCTTAACTGCTGCGCACTGCGGCAGAAATGTGGTACGAGGACTCCCGGGGATCTTGGAATGTAAAGTGGAGAATGACCAATTCCGCTTATATGGGTGTTAACCCATCAAGAGCATCATGCCTTAAGGTGTAGCTTAAGTGTCTCCACCAATTTATTTCATTTGCAAAGACTAAACATTGTTTTAAAAATATAAGCACAGCAACATTTGCTTGTTTATAGTTTTCTGAAATATATTTGTTTTTTTGTACTGAACAGATATTGAAAGCCATTTTTTCTTCATATTCGGATTGGAGTTGTATTCGAAAATTTCAGTATTCGAGCACCCCTCTTAATAGGCTTTGCCGCAGTGCCTTGTGCTTACACTTCGTATTGTACTGGGAGCGGACATTTGTTTTTTTCTCTGTTGTAAATGATCCTGAACTTTTTGCATAGTCAATTCCTATTTGCAGCACTTCTCTGCTGCCTACCTGTCGAGGCTTTCACCCATTCTTCTCAGCATTTGAAGTTATTCTGGTGTACACCAGGAAAGCTGATTACTCGGCACTTTGCATCTTGCTTGAGGATGCTTCTGCCTTTGAGAGCATTATACAGGGTGTTTCACCTAAGACTTTCTGCAATTTTTAAAAATAAGCTCTTCAAATTAGATGCGCGCTTTTTCTGCCATAGCATTGTCAGTGGTGTAGTACATCATAATGCAGCTAAGACGTGCTAACTAGCAGGCTTGTTAACCAATATTTAATAGTTAACTTTTAAACTATTACCGTTGGGCTCCTTAATTATTGAGAGGCATGCAGCCCACCGTAAGTAATGTCCATATCCGTTTTTAGAATTTCGAGAACGCGATTATCCTCGGCGCTGTGGCCCAACAAATTTCACCTACATCGCGCCAAAGTACATGCGGTTTGAGAAGCTTGCAGGCAAAGCAACCTCTCCAGTGAACCTAACTCGTCGAAATAGCCAAAATTTGTTGGGCCACACTGACGAGGATAATCGCGTTCTCGAAATTCTAGAAACGGATATGGACATTACTTACGGTGGGCGGCATGCCTTCCAATAATTAAGGAGCCCAACGGTAATAGTTTAAAAGTTAACTATTAAATATTGGTTAACAAGCCTGCTAGTTCGCACGTCTTAGCTGCATTATGGTGTACTACACCACTGACAATGCTATGCCAGAAAAAGCGCGCATCTAATTCGGGTAGCTTATTTTTAAAAATTGCAGAAAGTCTTAGCTGAAACACCCTGTATACGTGCTGCAGACAGCTGGATAGTTGGCGGCTTTGAAGATGAGGCAGGGCACTGTATAATACAGAGAAGCGGCGAAGAAGAACGAGCACGGACAAGTTGATATCTTTAAGCAAAGCCGAAAGTTCGGCAGGTTGGATAACGTTCGTGATGTAACAATAGCGCAAAAGGAACACGAGGGATGGAAGAGAAACAACGCTTGTCTGCAGCGTTTCCTTTCCGTTCCTCGTGTTCCTTTTCAGCTAGTGTTTCATCATGAAAGTTGATGTCCAGCATTCGTGGTGTCTGTTCATCCTTAAACTTCTTCTCTTTTTTGCTGGTAGTATCCTCTCTCACTGTGCTCTTGGCAGCAATGATGCTCCCTCGTAGTTTGCTCCAAAGTGTGCACGGTTGCTTTCTCCGCATTACCTGTGAAGTGCTGACTTCACCTGCGAATGCACTGACAGCAGCAACCAGATTGCTGCAGCTGAATTAGATTCTCGTCTGGGTCCTTGCATAGGAACACTGTCCTGGCAGTCTCTTAAGGAATGGCCGCAGTGGTGGCTCAGTGGTTATGGCGCTCAGCTGCTGACCCGAAAGACGCGGGTTCGATCCCGGCCACGGTGATCGCATTTCAATGGCGGCGAAATTCTAGAGGCCCATGTACTGTGCGATGTCAGTGCACTTTAAAGAACCCCAGGTGGTCGGAATTTCCGGAGCCCTTCACTACGGCGTCCCTCATAGCCTGAGTCGGTTTGGGACGTTAAACCCCCATAAAACATAAACCAAACCATTTTAAGGAATGAACTTGTGCGCACAGTGCCTGACTGTTTGCGGACAATGTTGCAGGATGCACTACCGACTTCTGGAGGAGTCGGTCAACCAGTGGAAGGTGGAGCTGGAAGAGCTGGAGAAGAACTTCATCAACCAGGCCACCCAGGTATGCTGCGTTGGGGAATAGCGAAGTAGAATAAAAAAAAATTGCTGTATGCGCTGATAGGCTGCGAGTATGTTTATAGTTTTTTTACTGGAAAAGCAGCTCATCCAAGCAAAAAGAAGCTATTCAGTCAGCGAAAGTCACTGAATAGATGTATTTTCTCATACTTACCTACAAAACTTAAAAAATGCACTCCATGGGAGCAAATAGTTCAAAATTTTTTTTGCATGTTGCCAGAATTCAAACAAAAAGTAATATTCATATAGGTCAGTTTATTTTTTTTTTCATTAGATAAAAAAATTCATGGTATAAGAGGTTAAAGACGCATCAACAACTGGCACCAGATGCTTGGCTGCAAATTTTTAGGCAGCAGTTTTCATGCCATATGACACTAGCATTGAAAATATATTGCAGGGAAAAAAAATTCTTTTCTCGCTGGTTCTTTTGAACACGACCATGACGTTGATGAAACAGTGAAGTTTCAACGGTGCTGAAGATCAGGCACTGGTTTTTGGCTGTGAGGGGGATGCAGACTTATTAATAGCTTAAACTTTTAGATGGCAGTGAAAGCAGTAAGTGCGAATTGATCCGCAAAGCGAGGATTATTATTTGAACTCAGAGCATGGCATTTCAGGCGTAGTTGGAAACCCAAAAGTGTGCGAGGAAATATTCGTCAGTGTAATATATATAGCTGTTTTCATCAGCTTTATATTCTACTAAAACCGACTGTAAATGAATGAGCTAATCCGAGGAAAAGTTTTATCTCTTTGAAAAGATATTTCACATGGCTTGTGTTGCTGCAAGAGCGCAGGAAACCGGCTGTAGCTCTATCCCAAGTTAGTGTAGAGGCTTGTCAGTGGCACCGTTTTGATTGCCAGATACCTTCAAATGACACCATAGCGGTGAACGTCACGTCAATTTTAGTGTACAAAGCCAATTTTAGGGTACAAAACTGCGAAAGCTTTCGGGAGTGTGACAAGTGCCGCTTTACAGTCACACACCTGACTGCTTTAATATTTTTCACGAACAAGGAAGATTTTCCTCGCTCTAGATTTGTGATTGTCTGGAGAGCTGAGTGAAATAAAAAATTTCTCGTATGCAACCTTTTCAGCATTAGTTATTGCTGATTCTTTGCAGCCCCCCAGGTCGTGCTGTGCGGTCATCAACAGCCCGCAGAAGTGAAGGATTAATCCGCTAAGCCAGCTACCTTAGCTCTTCAAGCAAGGAGAAGACCTAATGCTAATCCATTGTCATTGTATAATGACAATTAAACCCCCTTAACTTTTATTGGTCCACATTCGATTCATTGAGAGCTGGTTTCTGTGTCCAGTGTCTGGACATCTAACTTGAAATTAATCCAGTGGTCAGTTGTAGGCCCCGCCGCAGTGGCTCAGTGGTTACGGCACTCGGCTGCTGGCCCGAAAGACGCGGGTTCGATCCTGGCTGCGGCGGTCAAATTTCTATGGAGGCAAATTTCTAGATGCCCGTGTGCACGTTAGAGAACACCAGGTGGTAGAAATTTCCGGAGCCCTCCACTACGGCGTCCCTCATAGCCTGAATCACTTTGGGACGTTGAACCCCAATACACCAAACCAATAAGCCAGTGGTCAGTTCTATTATTAAGACACTGGCCATAGTTACAACAGCGTCATTGCGGTGCTCTTCCGGTGAAAGGCAATGGGGTGGAGAATGTGTGTGGCACGCAGGTGAACGCCTGGGATCGGCTGCTCCTGGCGAGCGCCGAGCGGGTGGCCCAGCTGAGCGGCCTGGTGGAGCGCGCCCAGCTGGACCAGCAGCGGCTGGAGCACGAGCTGGACTACGTGTCCGCCCAGCAGGGGGAGCTGGAGCGGCTGCTGGCGCCCCTGGAGAGCGCCCTGCGCACCGCACCCGCCCTCTCTGTGCAGCAGCACGCCGACCTGGAGCGGGAGCACACGTGCGTAGGCACCCCCCCCCGTTTCCATCCTGCTGTTTCTTTGGCGCTGCAGCTGACCCTAGATAGTTCAGACTCAGAGGAGACCAGAAATTCGGTCGAATCAAAGGTAGCTTTTTCGATGTACTCGATGTTGGCAGAACCAAAGCTTCAGTTCATAAAAACCAGCTCTTCAAATTAACATTCGTCTTACCAGCTTATGGAGTCTCTTATTGGCAGCGTAGTACTGGCCTTGCGGTTGCGAGTCCAAAAAAAGTGTGAAGCCTTTCATTGTGCAAGCATCTTTTAAGGCGGAAGCCTCTAATGCCTTATGGTTGTCGACAGAAGGTTGTCAGCAGAGGTGTCACGCTTTTCGGTTGGTCGAAATGGTTACCGTATTTATTCGAATCTAGGCCGATAGTTTTTTCAAAAAGATGAGATGTAGAACTCTTATGTCGGCTTAGATTCGAGGATTTCGTTTCGAGGTTTCGTATTCGTAAAATACGAATAAATGTAGCACGCAGGTGGCGCCCCCACAAAACGACAACGAAAGACAGCACTGTAGCCGTTGCTATCCGTAGCCGTTGCTATCCTTAGCCGATACTGATCAAAGCACACATGAGCACTGGCTGCCATTTTGGCCTTGTTCTGTTCTCGTGCGGTGGCGTGAGCACATTCGCAGCAGTGAAGTTTTCGTGCGTGGTTTTTAAACAGGCGGTGCCATTATAGTGCCGCCTTCAAGCGGAAAGTTATACTCGCTGCAGAGCAGTCGTCAAATCTTCAAGCCGGGCGGGACTTCGGCGGCTGATCCCGGGCTGGCGTTGCATATGTCTCCTCGCCCAAACGCCAGCTCGGGATCAGCCTGAGCGGGTTCCTGGCAATAAATGTCGTTTGCGTGCTGTACCTCTTGTTCGCAGTTGTTTTTTCGGCCGGCCTACAATCGAGGTAAGTTTTTTTTTTTTTCTGTGACCTTCAACTTTCGGGTCTCGGCTTAGAATCGTGGCCGGCCTAGATTCGAGTAAATACGGTATGACGTCAGTGTGCGCGGATTCGAAGTAATGAGGTCACCCACAGATGCCTGACGCCGCCTTTTGGAGCACACGAGAACTAATAAAATAGTTGTCGTCCGCTCCGACAGGGGGCGTAAGGCGTCCGTGGGCGACCACATTACATACCTCCTTACTGCGAACAGAGCCATGAACTCATCGAAGCAGAGGGAGAGTCGTGCTAAAGAAGCAGTCAAAGTCGTCAGTCAAAGTGTGTAGTTGTAATGTGTAGTCAAAGTGTGTAGTCAAATAAAGCACTAGTGCAGCACAAACAGTCTCGCAATCAATGCCAAACAGTGCCCCCTGAATGTTCTGCCAGGTAATGTGCCAGATACCACTAGCTTCAGATGGCTTGTGCACAGAAAGCAGCAACCATGTTTTCACGTTGCTGACAGTAGCCTACGTTATTGCTCTCGTTTTTTTGTTGCACGTTGCAAGTTGTTAGTGAATCATTGTTGCGGAGGTTACTGCTATGTCGATTGCGTTGTTAAAAAATTGATTGACTCTCCCATCTCAGCTCTGAAAAGACAAGAAAATGCCCTCACTTTTTATCGAGGCGCGAAGTGTGTGCCATTAAAATAGCGCTTTCTTGCACAGTATGTTTTGTTTGCCCAGTGTCTCTGTTCCCAGTTTTTTTCAGGCAGCCAGTTTTTCCCACCATGTTAATAGGACCAGTGCAGTCCCAGCTTGTATAACACTTTGTTTGAGTGCATTCCAGTGCAACTCCAGCTAATTTCGCCAACCACCAGTGTCCCCAGTTAGCCAGTTCGAAGATGTGTTAGTTTCATACAGGAAGGCACTGGTTTTGGAACATCACAATTGATTAGAAGACCTTGCTCAGTTCTTCAGAAATTGGCTCATAGAAACAGAGGCCATGCCGCTAGCCGTTGTCTCCCTACCCTAGTTGCAGTATGGGAAAATGGTTTCAGAACTTATTGCTCATTTTTTTCATGATCTGCACATCTCACTAAAACATCCCATTTTTGAATTCTGGGATGATTTGCAGCCACAAAATTTCACAAAGGCACGATGAGGTTGGAGACAGCCGCCTCTATTATTGACAGTGTACTAAAGAGCCAGCATGATGGATCTTGTATACGCAGCATTGCATACTGAGAGCGCACAGCACTCGAAGTTCATGAACATGTGAAAGATTGTTTTGCTTAAAAGAAGAAATAAAGGCTTTCACATGATCATTAATCCTAAAATTTGCTAAAAGAAAATTTTGTTCACAAGCTACCGTATCTTTCCGCTTATAAGTCGACGTTTTTTTTTAAATGTCCTTCCATAGTTGGGGGGTCAACGTATAGTTGGAGTCGACATATATGCGGAGTCTTTAAGTCTGCCTATATGCGGGGTCAAAAGTAATTTCGACTGAGTCGCAGATAATATCACGCCCCGAGCGCTCGTAATACCATAATAGTTGTCAGACACAGTGCAAAAGTAGATCTGCTTAAAAAAACTTGAATTTAATTGAGATATGCACCAAAGGTTTGTTTTAATATGATAGCAACTTGTTATCGACAAACCGTGGGAATTCCATGGAAAAAGGGCCAAAGCTGGTCAGGCTGGCAATGTTTGATACAAATGTGACAGCTACAAATCCAATCCAAAACTAGACCACACGTGACCAGTCGCATGAGCCGAGAAGCATTTTCGCGTGGTGTTGTGCAACGTTGTTGTCTGCCTTTCGCCATTTTTGCACATCACACCGCCCACGCGACAGCTAACAGCGGTGTATGTGGTTTGTGTCACTGCCCGACGTGCGCTTTGCAAGATGCCGCCGCAACCTCGACAACAGTACAGCGGGGCTTTCAAGCGGCAAGTCATCCTCTATGCCGAGTCGGAAAACAGCGTCGCAGCGGGGCGGAAGTGTTCTATGCCGAGGAGGCGGAAGGCAGCACTCAACAAGCCATTCAAAGACCGCATCGGTGCATTCTACAACGAGTGGCTCCAGCAAGAAAACCCAAAGACACCAACAGGGCGGCTGAAGCGAGCTTCTTTGGGTGAAGTGGCGCAATGGGTCAACAATGCCTGGTATGGACTACCAACAGACATGGTCTCTGCGACATTTTCCACGTGCGGCATCTCGGCACCGCTTCCAATGACCAGCGGCAGCAGTGGCTCATAAGATGATGATCGCGACTGTGTCCTCACAAGCGAGGACGAGTCAGAGATGTCTCGTGAACGAATAATTGTTTCTTTATGACTCGGCCTCCTGAAAAAACTTTTTGGGCGAGCTAGGACCGCAGGGTGCAGCAGCATCAACCTAAATTCGGAGTCTAACTTTTATTGGGCAAAGGGGGTCGCGAGTTGGGGGGGTCGGCTTATTATCGGAGTCAACTTATAATCGGCAATGTATGGTATATTGCAGTGGCACGAGGACCTCTCCAGTTTAAATTTATTGAATTTATGCTGACGCCAAAGGAAGTGCCATATTTGGGTGGCCAGGTTTCATTTGTTGACAGCGAGAATCATTTGCAAGTCTATAGATTTTTTGCTAAATGTAGACTGTTTCCGAAGGTCATGAAAATGACATGATCTTTGGTGCAGTATAACGCCAGCTGACTTTCAGAATCTTTGTGCGCTGCGCACCGTTTCACTATCATCATGAAATAATTGCGCCTAGAACGGAGATTGCTGTCTTTGCTTTGCGTTATATTTGTCAGCTTCTGAGCGGTGTCTCTTCTGCCTCGTGCATTGCAGCTACCACCTGGCTGACAACATCAACTCCCAGCTGAACTGTGTGTCTCGGGACATCCGTGACATTGTGGAGCAGCTCAATGCTGCCAATGCATTTGCTGCACAGGACAAACCGGTTAGTCCTCGTCAAGTTTCCCAAATTACCATAAACTGAAAACACTTTGGAGTCTGGAGCTGTACATCGGGAATAAAGGGCCCGACTCCTATGCAGTGGTGGTATGCAGTGAGCACGTCTAGAAAGATTCCTCTAGCGTTGTATCAATGAGTTAGTCACGATAGCGTGACTGGTTACAGCATACCTCGTTCCGAAGTTTTACGACAAGATTCAGCTACGGATCGCTACGGATTACCATGCACTCTCACAACATGCCATCAAAAATGTAAAAAAAAAAAGCATCAAGGCACAAGCCGGCTAGGTATATTGAAGACGTGTGTTTTAAAAGTTTGTTTTGAATGTGAAGAGTTCAAGATGTTTCGACTGTGGTGCTCATGAAACATTTCAATGTAGCGGACCCCTTTGCACAGTAATGTTTTGCGAAGCGTTCTGTATTTTACGTTCATTATCATGTTCACGAGTTTCGTAGCTAGGGCGAGGTCAAAGCAGTACATTAGTTTCGGATGTGGCTAATTACTGTAATTTACGATGTACGGTCCGCACTCGATGTATAGTCGGCAGGGCTCAATTTTTTCTGTAAGAAATTTTGTTCACTAGGTTGTTCATGCCCGCAGGACAAACGTGTGCAACTTGCACTTAAAAAATGTTGGTGCACACACAGCGAAAGTATCAACCTCGTGATCGAACAAGCGCAGGGAACTTGATGCCATGTTAACGATGTTGAAAGGGAGTGTACCGTCCGTACCTGTTGATAGTCCAAAAGCGCAAAATTTCAGCTTTTAAACGTGTACAGGTACAGTGTGCAGACTGTATACCAGAAATTACGATGCATGGAAGCCAAATTAGTTAACTATTTATGTTGAAAACTTTCATCGCAAAGTATTGCGACACAGGACTGAACAGAGGCACATGAAAGTGTTTATTTCGTCCTTGTTCTTTCTTCGCGTTGTATGGTCTCCAGCAGTTAGTAGATCACATAGCTAGCATTAAAAGATGTCTCATCCTCTACGATGCACCTCTGCGTTTCTTAAGTCAGCGTCAGAATTGCTTCGATAGACACAAGGGGACTGGTAGCTGCACGATCCTTCATTCCGTTCTCCATGACAACGATGCCATCGCGCCACCCGTAGGCGTTGAAAACTGCAAGTAACGAAAACTAGCCAGTGTAGACTATGTTGAGAGCTTTGTTTAGTGTCCACTTGATAAGACTGGCACCAGACCCAATTGCGCGCACCAATCTTTGTTTCTTTTTTTCCCACGCAGCTTCAGCAGATCTCTAAGGTGCTGAATACACACATGGATGCCCTCATGTGGATCCAACACAACTCAGGTGAGTAGCACCCGTTGTTGCACTCGGCGTCATCGAGCAGCTTGAACCACTTGTCTGACCTCCGTATAATCACAAAGTCAGAAACGTCATGTCCAGTTCTGGAGAGGAATTTCTTTTGTGCGGAGATGAAGTGGTAGAGTACCTTTCCATCTTTCTCCCTGCCCTGTCACGTGCCTTTTAAGTCCACCATTACTTATGGAGCAAAAATCTGGGGGGGGCTTGAGGCTTGGATTAAAGTACAGCCTTTGTCAAAAGTTTGGAGCCCAGGGAGTTTGCTTCAGAAGCACACTGTCCGGTTCGTAATGCATCTCCAGCGCTCAAAATTTGCTGAAGCTAAGAAAATTTCTGGTCCTGCCTCCTCCAAAGGGTAGGGCTGCCACGAATGATACAGGAGTCCCACTGCGAGGCTTAGAAGCGAACCCCCTGGGCTCTAAACTTTTGACAAAAACTGTACCTGTCCTTCGTATAGTTCGGAAAAGTTAGCATTTGGCCCACCAGTACTGTTGTTTAGCTTACTTGTAAGTCATTAATACAACGACCTTGCCCTGTACCACATCCATGACACAAGGCTCCGTCCTTTTTTTTTTTTTTTGTGTCTGCAACAGACCTTTTGCAGCAAAAGCTTCAAGACCTGGAGCGTTCTGGACAGCAGCAGAGGACTGACTCGCTGCTGAAACGCTGAGGGCCCGGGTGACGCACAGGTCACTGTATACAGTTACTAATAAACTGTTTTACTTCATCGTTGGCTGTGAAACCGTAGCGATGGCCTGATGGCTTCAGCATCTGCCTTGCTTGCTGGAGATGCGGGGTTCGATCCCCAGTGCCGCCGAGTACCCACTGCTGACACAGTGGGCACAAGCTTTCCCCAGACCTGTGGCTTGGCTTCTTTAGGGTGGAATGCTTGGGAAATGGGTTCGTTGACCCCACCTTGTGAAAACGAAAACAATTTTCGCCGTGGCGTTCTTTGGCCCCAGATGCTCTTGCACCATTAAAAATAAAATCGCCATCATCATCATCATTTGCTGTGCCTGCTGTTTTGTTCATTGTGCTGCCTCATGGGGCGACTCGAGATGGTACAGTGAGAGCCCAGTAAGATACAACCAGTTACGACTTTCAAAAATTTATCTGGAACCCAACTGAAAATTGTTTGGAGCCAACTGCCTTCTATTTGGTCCTGCTTGGGCTTTTGAAAGTTACGGTTGGTATTTTTTGGCTTGGGAGTAGTACGATGCAATGTTTGAAGCCAGAGTAGAACTGTTACGCAAGGGACTGCGCAACAAAAACATGGACGTGCAGAGCACAAGGACAAGCGCACTTGCTGGACAGTGTACGACTGAATTGCCCAACTATGTGCACTCTTGAACCAAAGTGGGACCTCTATTGGATCTCACAGTTTGCTACTTTGAATGTTGGCTGGCCATAGCACATTCACTGAATAACAAACGAATCTATTGAAGGTAGATGCAGTGTGTTGGAAATTCCTATTTATTTTGTTCATTTGAGCAGCTGAGTTGTGTCTACAAACAACATTTCTGCCAAACGGCAGCCTGACTTGCGCATGAACATAATCTGACCTGAAAAAAGAAACAGCTATGCATGTAGGGATGCTCGCTCAGATTGGAAACTCAGCCTAAAGGTTACATACTCAACATCTGAGCCATCCTTGGCAATGGTTGTCATGGTCTTCTCGCCGTTGCTGTGACGTAGAGTTCCATGCTCTTCAACAAATTATGAGACTCAAAGCCCGACTCTCAATTTCACGTAGACTAAGTGGCACGGTCGATACAAGGCCATGCAAGGCGGTGATGTGCAACTTTCCTTAGCTTCGAGCCAGTGCCGTGTTAGCTTTTTGTTGGTCCTTTGTCGGCCTTTCATTGATCCTCAGTTGGTCAGTAGTGATGATCATGGTCAGTCATCCAGATGCACTGATCACGCTCAGCCTTGGCATGTCCAGCTGCTCCTTTATGAGCCAAGACATCGCAGTCATGATATACGAATGCCCAACTCTTCCCGTAAACCCCATGCCAGTTCCAAAGCAAGGGCACGCAGCTCAGGCGTTCCTTCTTTTACCTCTGTGGATGTGGAGGCATGCATTTCTAAAGACACTAGCCCAGCAATCTCCTGAGCAGGGTTCACAAGTGTGCAAGGAATTCCGATTCTTGAAGACTAAAGAACTGCTGTATAATACAAACGTTAGAAGCATACTTGAGTATGCTTGCACAGTCTGGGATCCGAAACCCTTTCTTGACGTTCAAAAGCTAGAAAGAGTGCAGAATTTGGCCGTTCGTTTTGTTTTCAATAACTATGGGCGATATTTTAGTGTAACGAGCGCGAAAAAATCTTTGGGTTGGGACTCACTTCAAAAACGTAGGAAAGTACTGCGTTTAAAATTATTTCGTAATATATTTCATTCTAGAACTGGAATAGACAGAACCAAATATATAGCCAACCCTGATTACGTGTGTTTACGTAGAGATCATTCACTTAAAGTTAAAGAATACAGGTGCCGGACTGACCTTTTTAAAATGTCTTTTTTTCCCCAAAACGGTTTCGGAATAGAACAAGCTGCCTGAGGAAGTAGTGTCCATATTATCAAATGATTCATTTTCTTCCATGCTGTGACATTTTTTGTGTATAATAATTCCGTGTTCTTTCTATCTCATTGTTATCTTTTTTTTTGTAACCACCTGCACGCAGTGGCATTTGTGTACTTTTTCTTCAACCCCCCCCCACTGTAATGCCAGACAATGGCACTGTGGGTATGATGATAAATAAATAAATAAATCAGTCTTTCTCATTGTGGCCGAAAACTGGGCGCCTAGATTCATGTCGGAAAACTTTTTCTTGGAGATGCTGCAATGATTTTAACACTGTCCCCACTCATTCACTCACTCTCCACATCCTGAGTCATGTTTCAGTCTTGACTGCTGTATAAGCTGAACACAGCAGCTGTTCCAAAATTTTCACTACACTGAAGTAAAACATATCTGTAGAAACTTCCTATTATGTCCCTTGGTAAGTACGTACACATGCAAGCACTCATCTAGAACAAATAAAGGTCGACACCATCAACAGGTGTGGCAAGTAATGGTCGGCACCTACACTGCCCGATGACAGCCCTGGTGGCAACCATGATGCCTACTTCATTTTTTTTTTAAATGAAGATTCTAGGATTGCATGTGGGTCCAGCAGACTTAAGAAATTTTGCTCAGCAAGGAAAAAGAAACTTGGGTTCAACACTGCTGTACCAAATGTCGAGGGATAGCTCCAGTGATATATGGCACAACGCTGGTTTCAATGTTTAATTATTACCTTGCTTGGCTAGGAGCTTTGGCTATGGGCGACAGGGCGTTGCATCATCAGCTAGCACGCGCAGCCAACGTGACTAGAAACACGGTGGCTCTTTAGAGGCAAGATTGCAGAGCCAGAGGTAATACGCCGAAACTCGCCAGAGGGGGGTCATGATAGTAGAGCTATTGCTCTAAGCACTGCAAGAAAGTGGTGTAGTTCCTGTCACACAAATTAACTGTCTGAATTCCGCCTTTAACTTATCAAATGCTATTAGCTCGCATAAAAGCCTTCAACAAAAACTTTAGTTGCAATGTGTTGAGACTTCTTACCGTCACTCCCAAAATATGAACAGAGGTTTGGCGATGCCCTTCACAAGGTAAGCACACAGCCGATGTATCTTGGTAATACTCAGCTATGGGCCTGAAACTTCGAAGGCCAATGAAAAGGCTTGAAAAGAAACCAATGACAGTGTGGCAAACAGTCTAGAGGAAAAGGATCCGTGTACTAAAAAGAGCAGCATGAACTAGAGAATGCAAGTAAACATTCCGTGCAAAATTAACAGTTGGGCAGGACGAGTAACGCACAAAACAAGCAAGGGTATGAGAGAACTAGTTGCTGTAGTGTAGTTGGGTCATTAGTGACGACAGCTTGGCCACAAGTGGAACGAGATGGATAATTAGAGGTCTACTTTCTGCATTTGATTTGACTCAACGAAGCAGCCACTGCACAATTCTGCAGTACTGATGTGCGCAATAAGATATAACTGACATTATTTTCATGCAAAAAAAATGGCTGGGGTTCAACGTAGCTTGAACCTAGTTGTACGAGCGAAAGCTCAGTTAAGCATCGTCTACACAGTCTCAAATCAAATGTCAAGGTCAGGTACCTAATGGTTATAGTCATATGATCACATAGTCAAACAGTTAAGTTCAATTTGACCTTGTGAGGCACTGAAGGTCTTTGTTGATGTGAGTAGTCTCAAATCAAATGTATGTCAAGGTCAGGTACACAATGGTCATAGTCATATGATCACATATGGCACATAGCATAGGCCATACCACCACGCAGTTAAGTTTGGTTTGACCTTGTGAGGCACTGAAGGTCATCTATCAAAATCGGAAGTTGTACCCAGAGTAGGACTTCCACTCTAAAATTGCTCTGCAAAATGAGCAACAGCTTAGACTAACTGAGCATGGTTCTTGACATTCATCTTGTCTTATGGGTCTCCTCCAACAGGGCGTTTGCTAGTGTATCCACAGTTCAGAAGGACCATGTTTGTTGGTGCATGCCTCACAATGTAAACAGAAAATTTTCTGTTAGCAACTTCTGCATGACTAGTGTTTCAGTAACATGTCGGTGATGACTTTGATCATAAGTTTGAGATGAGATTTACCTCTGCAGAACATCGCGGTCATAAGTGAACACTTCCTGAGTTGAATTAAAGGGAAACATACGATGACCATACTTGGTGAAGGGCGTAGCAGCAGTACAACTGCTCCAGTCCAGGGTTTTTTCACAGTCTCGCCAAATTTCGCACCAGGCCGCACCGTCAAAAAGAAGCCACAAGGTTGTCACATATGCACATCACTCGTGCAGGAAAACAATCTTTTTTTTCTCTCTTCTTTTTATTCTGCTTCAGAAAGCGTGGTGTCTGCCGACTCCTTCAACCACCACCACCGGGAGTGGTGCACAGGTGCGTTCCGAGGCCACACCGGCCACCGTTTCTGCACACACGTGCTAGGCTGACGCAAAAAGAAAGTGCGGCTCTCCTTTCTCATGTGCACTGTCTTTGGTCACATGGCAGCCGCCAACCACGAGCGGGGAAAAGGCCTCTTGAGCAGCACAGGTAATCAGCCCAACATTGGCCGACATCCGGCCAACCTAAAGCCAATATATTTGGCCAACAACGGGCCAATATGTTCAGCCGACAAAGGGCCAACATCAGGCCAACCAGAGCCGATCCATTTGGCCGACATCGGGCCAATATGTCCAACCGACATCGGTCCGATATTGGTTTCACTCTTTTCTTTGAAAGACTGGTTTTTGCCAACATATTGGGCCGATTAGTTGTGCTGCTGTGGCCGGGCGCCCTTATGCAGAGGCAGCGCCCCCTCCCTACTGCTGGGGGAACGGGTCGGCCAGCTGGGTGACCTTGGGGAACCGCATCCGGGACACCCCCTGTGGCAGCTGTTCCAGCTGTTCCTGTGCCCACAGCAGCAGGCGCAGCAGCACCGACAGCTGCGGCCGTGGGTTCTGGTCCTCGAGGAGGGCCGCGTTCACCTCGCTGGCCACCTTCTGTCGCTGTGACGGGTGCAGCAGGTCCCCGAAGGGGCTCGACTGGGGCTCCTCGAAGGCCAGCAGAGCCAGCGTTCGCTCCAGCTCGGACAGCACCTGTTCGCAATGCATGTGTGCGTCGTGCAGAAACCATGATTATGTTGTGTCTTCGAGGGGTACAGACGCCAAATTTCTGGTTCAGTGTTTTCTTCTGCATGAGACATTAGTACACATGAATCACCACAAGGTATTCACCTATGACCTTTAAGTAATTTGTAATCAGAAACCATGATTACGTTTTGTCTTAAACGAGTATGGATACCCAATTTCATTGTTCAATGTTTTCTTCTTTAAAGGTAATGACAGACAAGACATTAGTACACATGGATCCCCACAAGGTATTCACCTACAACCTCTAAGTAATTTGTAATCAGAAACCATGATTATGTTGTGTCTTAACCCTTTGAGGGTCGAATTATTTTGAAGAAAACTTTCCTAGGTGGTCAAATTACTTTATTGCGGATCTTGAATCTACAAAATGTATATAATCGAGAATAAATAGTAAAAAAAGAAAAGGAACAGTACTTTGGTGACAGCATCACTCACAACTGGAAAATGTTCAATAGAATAGAATAGCAACGGTGATAAACAAGCTAAGAGCAGCACCAATAAAGATAGAAATCAACTTCCGCCGCCTCTGCAAGAGAGTGCCCAAAAAGAGAAAACACGTTTCGCGCGACTCCGTTGCGATCCCGCGGCGGAATCAAAACCGCGTAGGCGCTTTGCCGCAGAGAGCGAGAATACCTCGCGAGCAACGGTGATAAGCAAGCTAAGAGCAGCGCCAATAAAGATAGAAATCAACTTCGGCAGCCCCTGCAAGATAGTGCTCACAAAAAGAAAACTCAAATTTCGCGCGACTCCGTTGCGATCACGCGGCGAAACCAAAACTACAAAAGGGGTGTTGCCGCAGTCTGTGCCGCCGCGCTAAGACATAAGTTCTGCTTATCTCCGTAAGAAGGTAGCACAAAATTCAAACACTTCTTGTAAGTCCTAAGAGGTGGCAGCACCCCCCAGTGAGCACGCATTGTTCTTTTGGCGCAAAATTTCAAACGGAAGATCGAAACCGTACCCGTACAGCAAAGACCTTGCGGGACAGAAAACCGCCGCCGTACATATACGGCAGAAACCTTCAAAGGGTTAAAGGCGTACGGATATCAAATTTCATTGTTCAGTGTTTTCTTCTTTAAACGTAATGATACACAAGACATTAGTACACATAGATCACCGCTAGGTTTCACCTACGACCTCTAAGTAATTTGTAATGAAATTTAGCCCCTCACCTGTTTTGATTTCGGCTTCAACAGCAGAGTGATGACTGCAACATCAAAGGTCATTCAAAGTCACGTGAGGCATGAAATTGCTGTTCTGTCATTTTGATTCACTGCAACTTTAAAGCGAGCCTGCCTCAAGAGCTATCACAACTTAAGAAGGAATTATTATACATTGCAATTTGATTCATGCCTCACATGACCTACACTGACCTTTGATGTCAAAGCGATCACTCGGCAGTTGAAAATGAAACCGAAACAGGTGAGAGAAGAAACTGAATTGTAAATTATTCAACGGCCGTAGGCAAATACCACATGGTGATCAATGAACAGTAATGTACTGCGCATTATTACAAAGAAGAAAATATGAAACTAAAATTTGGTGTCTATAGACAAGCGTCACGTTTGTAAATAAAGGCAGCACTGCGGTCGGCAGCGACATGGGATGTAGGCAAAAACGCAGCATGGGTGCACTGCGTCAAGCGGTGCTGCCCTCGAAACAAACTAGCGTACGCAAATATTTCAAAGCATGCGCGTTACTCGTGGCAACAAACATTTCTACTGGTGCCCGGTTCAGTTGTTCAACCAGTTCACGAGACGGAATTGCGAGGCAGAGTGCTCATTGGCTTCCTTCTCCGCTCCTAGTTGGCAGCTATGGCACAGCTACGGTGGGTGACTGCGTTAACGTATTCAATGAAACTGATGAAGCACGAGATATATAGGGAAACTAATCGTCTACAATCTCAACTTCTGGACCGATACAGCATACCCAATTGCTAAGTACAAGAAGCAGTAAGATGGAATGCATCCCGCAAAGCAGCTTTTTCACATGATGCACATTGTGATGTGCTTCCCGTTTTCTATGAGCCCACTCCGGAGAACGTCGAACACTGCTGGGCACTTAAGTCACACAGTTCCTTTGAACAAGGCAAATGCAATCTCTCTGTTCTTTGGAACCCTGTCGAGTGTGCAGCGAACTTAAATGCTTTATTCTGCTTGATCAAATAGACATTTGTGGCAGGAGTCAACGTCTCGCTTCACCGATAATGTCCTCAAGAATTCTCCTTTTGTTCTCTTGGCTTGGAAGAGCTACATAGGCACATACATAAGACGTTTTCGTCGAGCTTCCAATGAAATTTAGGTTCACTCTGCAGAGCTAAACAATTTAAGCCATTCTGCTTATTTTAAAATTAGCAATCAAGTGCGTGCCATATCCCGTTCGATCAAAGTGGCTTTTGGTGTGGTCTTAGCTGTTGTCGCCAGGTTCTGATCGAGCTGCCATGGAAAAATTAAGGTAATCTGGAAACTAACACTACATCACCAACGGTCTAACTGCAATTACAATGCCTAGCAAATGACTGGAACTGAATCCACACCTGGGGGTTCTCCTCGCCACACTCGCTGAGGTGGTCCTGGGCGTAGGCGAGCGCCTCCTCGGTGCGGCCTTCGCGGATGAGCTCAATAAGGTGCTGCTGCTGCAGGTGGAATAGCAGGCACCGGTCGTTGTCCAGAAGCTCGGGCCGCAGCCCATTGAGCAGGGACACCGCCTCCAGCACACGGCCCTGCACAAGCCAGAGAAGCAGCCCTTCATTTCACCGCTAAAAGCACAAAACAGCACAAGGTACTGCCAGCTGAGGCAACTTGAAAAGGATGGAGAGAACGATCAAGAAACCCGACTGCGTCCTTTTCGCTGGTTTTGTACATACAGTGCAGATAGAGTTACCTTCGATGGTTACACTAATGCTACTACTCTAATGAATGCTTTTACTGGGTGTATGGAGGTGGGGTGGGGAGGTGGTCGAAAGTGCTGCTTCTGGCTTTCCCACTGCATCTTTTAGTTTGATTTTTGCCATTGCTTTTTCATTCCGCTACTGCGTGGGCTTTTAGTGGGGTGGAGGCTTCACTCACAGAGGCTTCACGCAGACGACGCCAACATTTTTGCCAAGAGCCACTGGTACTGCTGTTTCAGTTAAATTTCATCCGGAATCTGCTCAAAAACAAAAGACAGCTCACTCAAAATTGCACTCACTGCATGTGATAAGCCACCCCCTCCATATCCCTGGCTGCTCCCCATTTTCATGTCCTTTCACTCCTCAGACTCCTGGCGGTTCCCCATTTCCACGTCATTTCACTCCCTAACTCCCCAAAACACTCCTGGCTGCTCCCCATTTTCATCTCATTTCACTCCCCAAACAGACTCCTGGCTGCTCCCCATTTCCATGTCCTTTCACTCCTCAGACTCCTGGCTACTCCCCATTTTCACCGCTGTTCACTCCCGAACTCCCCAGACTCCTGGCTGCTCCCCATTCTTACGTTCTTTCACTCCCCAACTCCCCATTTTCAAGTCTTTCACTCCCCAACTCCCCATGCAAACTCCTGGCTGCTCACCATTTCATGCCCTTTCACTCCCCAAACACACTCCTGGCTGCTCCCCATTTTCATGTCCTTTCACTCCCCAGATTCCTGGCTGCTCCCCATTTTCACATCCTTTCACTCCCCACACAGACTCCTGGCTGCTCCCCATTTTCATGTCCTTTCACTCCCCAAACAGATTCCTGGCTGCTCCCCATTTTCACATCCTTTCACTCCCCAGTCTCCTGGCTGCTCCCCATTTTCACATCCTTTCACTCCCCAAATAGACTCCTGGCTGCTCCCCATTTTCACGTCCCTTCACTCCCCAAACAGACTCCTGGATGCCCCCCATTTTCATGTCCTTTCACTCCCCAACTCAGACTCCTGGCTGCTCCCCATTTTCATGTCCTTTCACTCCCCAAACAGATTCCTGGCTGCTCCCCATTTTCACATCCTTTCACTCCCCAGTCTCCTGGCTGCTCCCCATTTTCACATCCTTTCACTCCCCAAACAGACTCCTGGCTGCTCCCCATTTTCACGTCCCTTCACTCCCCAAACAGACTCCTGGCTGCTCCCCATTTTCATGTCCTTTCACTCCCCAACTCCCCTGACAGCTCGCATGACAGCCTGTGCCCTCGCACATTTCATTAGCTCCGATTCTAAGGCTAGTTTCGGGGTTGACAAAGTGACGAACTTTGCTGCAGTCACTTTGCCGATGACGCTGGTGCTTCCGATGGTGGCAACGCGTTTCTGCGCGCGTGCCCTTTCTCTCTTTTCGGTGGCACCACTCTTTCTTATGCCTGCCTTTCATCTTTCGGTGGCAACTCTCTTTCTTGTGCTTGCCTTTCCTCTCCTTTCGGCAGCACCACTGTTTCTCCTGTTTGTCTACCACCTTCTAGACAAATTCTCCATACAGAGCTCATTCACTACTCTACACGCCATATGCTGTTCTTCCCACTGTTTAGGTGGAATTACATGTGTTTGTATAGAGTACTTTCCTCAACCTAGGGTTCTTCTGTACCTTCCTTTCAAAAAGCTGCCAAGGACTACACAGGACACAATGGGGAAGGGGCAACATAAGTGCTGCATAAAATGCATGCTGAGGTGGGTATTGCTTCAGAAGGCTTGTTAGGAGGCAAAGGAGCAAAATAGATGTCTTTTCTCAATTGGCAAATACAAAAATACACAAATGTGTGACAAAAATGAAGATCACTGACTGAGTGATCTGTTAACAAAATGAGGTTTGACTGCACATTAGTCTAATGACTATAAAGTTTGTTTAACCATGAAATCTCCCCATGGGTGGCTGTGAGCACCTCAAAGTAAACTGTCAATATACAATGTTGCTTTCACCCACAGAACTTCGCAACACAAAGTCTGTGATGAATGAGCAGTGAATGCACAATGTGACAAGGTGAGTGTGACTGAAATAGCTTATGGCCATTAGCCCAGAGCACAGTGCAAAAAAGTGGACACAAGGATCAGCATAGCTGTCACCACAAAACGAGAGCCAAAATTTGTCCCATGCAAGACACTGCGTCAAGCTAGTTAACACGAGTGCTGGTGAAAGGGATAGAATCCCGGCTATGGCAGCTGTACAGTATTTCAGTGAAGGTAAGATGTAAAAGACACCCACGTAATGTGCGCTGTGGATGCACGTGGCCGAAATTAATCTGGAACCCGTCTCTCTTCCTTTTTCCACTCCCTCCTACATCCCTTTCCTTATGGCAAGGGTTCTCAAAGTGGCTTCCTTGGAATGCTTCTTGGGTTCCCAAAGCACATAAGTCCATGCATGTCTCAACCTCCTTTTGTTTCCTTTCGCCTCACCATACTGTGATTGCTGAGAGCAAACTCTCTTACTTAGTAGAGTCACCATTATTGAATTTGTTCAATTTTCTGAGGAACTGTATGTTTACATGCTCTCGTGGTGTCCGCATGAGACATATGGGGTTCCTCTGCACCTTGTGAAAAGAACCACTAGCATTCCTTGAGGCTAAAAAGATTGAGAACCCCTGTCTTGTGGCATGGCCCCAAACCCAACCCCCCCTTGCAATGAGATGTTTACTGCATTTTTCCCTTGCCCACAATCACAGTTACTACTACTACTGTACTAGTATTACTATTATTATTACAGAAGCCCATAGAGGAAGACGTAAAAAGCACAGCAATGATAGAATGCCTCTGTAGAGATGGCAAATGCACTATGCTAGAAGCACTCCAAGCGTGTTCCGTCGATGACCGCTTGACCTATAAACAATGGCCTCAACATGGCTATCTCTCCCCTTAAATCTTAGCCGTGTATCTTGGGCAGTGCTCCTATCAGTCATGCTTCCGATAACAACAGCGCCTGCTCTTTTGGATGACATAAGACAGTTTACAAGCAGGAATACAGCGTGGGTCCTGGATATCATTTATAGCACTTATTGCCAAGCTACTTTATAGTGCCAAGCCGAACTATTTGACAATGAGAACCTTTTCCATACACTCCGTTCCATACACAGCAGTCAACACTGCGGAAGTAGTACGTCCGCAAAACCATAATAAGGCAAAAGCCTGTAATGCCTCATCGTTGTCCACAGAAGGCTGTCAGCAGAAGCTTGTCAGCAGAAGCTTGTCAGCAGAGGTGTAACGCTTTTAGACACCCGAGATACCTGAGACAGTTACTGCGTAATTTCGGCCCTTCTCTCTCTTTCTTCTTTCACTCCCACTTCCTCCCTTCCTCTACAAACGGATTACGGGTGTCCACCAAGGTATGTGAGACAGTTACTGGCAATTTCCTTTCCTCAACGGCCCCTCTTTCTGCTTTCACTCCCACTTCCTCCCTTCCTGTATGGTGCAGTTGAGGTGTCCACCGAGATGACAGAGAATTACTGCGCCATTTCCTTCCCTCAAAGGGCAAGGCATCGTGCCCAACAGGTGGTGGCACTCCCTGGCAACCCTACAACATGCTGTCGCAAAGCTTAAGCATCAATAATTAGTTGTTAATTAGCGTTTAGTCATTCATCAGTAATTAGCCATTAATTAGTTATTTGTCACTACTTAGTAATTAGTGCTTCATTATGTGTGACGTCATCCAGTGCTGACGTCACCAGTGTCACAGAGGCAGTATTTTTATAGTGCCACAGAGGCAGTATAAGTGACATTTTAACAAGATGTGGTCATGAGGTGGACTTTAGCGACAATAGCAGTTTTCACCACAAGATGCCTTTCTATGCGATTTTCATTCAATTCCAAACCAAAAATTATAAATCCTCGTTTCTTTGACATTGCAGTCCAGTGACATTGCAGTGCACAATCTTTTCATGAAGCACAATCTTTTCATTTCCTCCATAATCTCATGACCGTTTTGAGCAGTTTTCGGTCGCTTTAACTGGAGGCTAGCAGTACGGTAAATAAATACCTAAATTTAACACGTATGTATGTCACGCTCCTTGGGGATTTGTCCATCTATAAACCAAAAGGTAGCCACACAAGCTCACAGTACATCATACAAGCATAACGCGGTACTTGCATCCTGTAGGCAGTCGCGGATTCGGATGCGCTCGTCGAGTGTGTCCAGCGGCACAGGCGGAACGACGCCAGCTTCCAGCCGGAACTTGTCGGCGGCTTCCTTGAAGCCCTCGGTGACCAGGTAGTCCATAATGAGCCGGTTCAGGTCGCCCCGGTGCAAGTGGACCTTGTCCAGCCTCTCCAGCCACTCTGCACGGCTTGGCTCCTCTGTGCCCGTCTTCTCACTCGACCCTGCGTGTATGCGCCCCACACATACTCATCATTAGTGTAGTGGAAAAATAGCAGCAGTCTTTCAATTGCGACCAACAGCAATCACTTCAAGTAACAGTGCAAAAAACACAGACAGGACGCACAGAACAAGAACACACAACGAGCGCAGCACAACGAGCGCAGCACAACGAGCGCAGCACAACGAACGCTGTGTGCAGCGCTCATTGTGTGTTCTTGTTCTATGCGTCCCGTCTGTGTCTTTTGCACTGTTACTTGAAGGTGAATAACCAACAAGCCCCAGCTGCTGTTCTGGCAATCACTTCATGACCGGAGAAAGATGAACAAAGTAGGTAAGCAGCATACAGTGACTCTCTCTTTGCTTTCCAACTGAATGTGCTTTCAGGTACTATCAGCAGTGAAAGTTAATGGTATGTGAATGCATAGATAAAAAATTAGCAGACGGTTTAGCATGGCTAAGAGTGGAATATCGTGCAATAGCACTACTTACAGGAGGCATTCAAGCTCCTTAAGCGCTAAAGATATTTAACCTAAAGGTATCATGAAGACCTTTGTCCTAAAGGCCTTCTATCAAAAGGCCTTTACCCAGGATGCATTGACCTAAGGTCTTTACCACAAAGGCCCTTGACCTAAAGGCCTTTACCCAGAAGGCGTTTGTTCTCAAGGCCTTCATCCAGGTGTACCCTTCACCCAGGTGAAGGTGACCAGGTGCACATACACACCTGACAAATATGAGAGGACATGCATGCTCTTTCACACTGATAACAATACCAGGCAACTGAATCACGACGGAGTACTGGAAAATCTTTTCCCAAAGATACGCTTCAAAAACTTTTGCTGCCAACAGTGCCTCTGCTTGTAAACTCTTTAACGTGATTTTCAAGATATAAATAACTTTTTATACATTCAAGATATAAATAACTCTTAATACATTCATGCTTTCCGAGCTTTTTCTTCAGTTTTCGCAAGTCATAAATACTTGGTGCCCAACTCAATGTTTGACAAAATTGTTGGTATTGGTAAGTCATTCCGTATGAGAATTTGCTTTCTGATTCCAACAGATATTTACTTCTATGGCGAGAGCTGCACAAGAGGCTCTCTCCAAGGTAAAGAGTGTAGCTATCAGTGTAGTGCATCATCACTAAAAGGTAGTCATAACTATTGTGCCAGCCAACAGAATGGTTCCCAGGTGAGAAAAACATGTAAAAGACATGTGAGCTGAGGGCTAGGTGCTCCTGTGACTGCCATCAAAGGTAATGTGATCCCGTGTGCATTTCTGAGTGGGTACACTAAAGATGGGCAGACAGTAACTGTCAGCCTTTTCGGTGTCTTCAGATGTTCTAGATGTGATATGCATCTTGGCTGGTCTGAAAACGACCGTCCAAAGTAGATTTTAATATTCCTGATTCAACCAGAAGCTTTTATAAATGTAATACTGCACTGTTTTGGGAAAGCAACAAGCATATGAGCTCGATATGGGCAAACAAAAAACCTGAAAGCTACGGGCTGGGTCATCGGAAGAGTAATGTCTGTACTGAATATTCTTGCTCACGCGTAAAATTTAAAACAGTGCCGCGGCAGGCAACAGACGAAATTTTTCGAAGAGTTAGCACTTAACTCTGTGCTTCTTAGTTGCTTTTCAGTGTTTTACAGCGCTTTTACGATACTGAGTTTATTTTGAGCAGCCGGGGAAAGGACTGGCAAATCTCGCACGGGGCAATGTCAAAGAAATGAAAAGTGTGTGAAAGCACAAACCAACCCTTTCTTATTCTTCTAAAGTGTACCAAAGTCGCTACAAGTTATGACGTCCAACGCACTAGCTGAGTGTTTCCTGCCCGTTTTTGCAAGCACGGAAGCTAAATTTACCAAGGTCCTGTAACTCGAAGCTTTAAGTTGGCGCCCCAGCGATGGCCCATGCAGTCAACAAATAGAGCTGAACACAAATGTTTAACTCGCCGCTAGCAGAGGAAAACGGCACAATCCAGAGGTGCTTGAACACGCCCGAATGAAAGCCAGAAAGTGTTTGTGCGCAGCGAAATTTCTTATGGCACATTCATTTCCGACGACTTTAGGACTGCTTGTTCATCGCGACCAAAGTGATGTGCACTAACTGCGAATAAGTAACGCGGCAGGCGCTATACAGTCGATTCACAATTATTACAGAAACTCACTCGATTTGCTAAGAGGCGCTGTGCTTTGACTCATGGTTACACAGCCTGTTACAACTCAGCTGGCTCAGCTGCTTGATGCTGTGCGAACTAGTGGCTCGACAGTCGACTAGCCGTCCTCAGATCTGTAAGCTTCGGCCGCTCGAAGCTACTCGATAAGGTGTCCGCAACTCGCACAACACTCGGCCACATTCACAGACACCATAGCAGTACGTCCAGACGCCGCACAACTCCAATCGCAAGCAGAAGCACACCGAATGCGCGACCCAACACACAAAATGCGCTCGCAAGAAAAGCACACAAACAGCAGCACCTGTCCCAGAATTCCGCACTCCTTTAGCGAGAGCAAGATGGCGGTTTCGGTGTGCTGCTCCGACATGGCCGGAGACAATTTCGTTAAAGTTTAACGCTCGTCGGGCTGCCGTGGTCTTCGTTTCGCCATGGCCAGCGAAAAGTAAGCCCTCGCCTTTGCGCGCTCGCGTTGAGCGCAGCGTTTGCGTAGCGTTTTCCGGGTTTTGTAGAGCGCTTGATCGGCGCTACGCTTGGCGATCGCGGAAAGAGCGGAATAGATGCAGATCTCTGATCATCACTTTGCTCTCCCGAAGGAAAACGCGCCGACTTGTAGGGGGTTAAGAGAAAGTCGAAGCCGGTCGCCCGCGTCGTGTCCACGACGCTAGCGGGCGTTTTGGGCGGCGTCGGTCCCGTTTCGACGGACCCGAACGGGACCCCGCCAGCTGGGCGCGGTGCCGCGAACCGAACCTGCGGTGAGCGTGAGAAACTGTCCCGTTGGGCCGTCCTTGCGGTTTGGTTCTCCTCGATCACGTCGGCAAACGTCCACCGAGCTTAGCGTGCCGGTGTGCGAGCCGCCACGGGGGTCTCGTTCACGTTTCTGTTCGCCGCGTTGCGTTTGTTGTTTACTTTATGTTCGGAGCGTGGCTCACTCATTGCGCTTGTAAGGAGATGTGCGCTGACAACCAGCTTGTCCCATAAGCTGTCGCCGCGCTTGGATGGAAAAGCGTGTCTCGGTCAAACGCCTGGATCATCGCGCGCCTTTGCGTCGGCGTCTTTCGGAACGTCAAACGATTCTGGGACGCTCGCTCTCGTCCGTCGCTTGAAGACCTCGTAATTAGCTGCAGTCGTGATCGTGAGGAATACCACACCTTGGCACGAACCCCGACCAGATGAGTGCTATTTCTTTCCATTTAGCCTCACGTGAACGCAGAATTCTTCCGACATGTTTTTAGGTAATTTGTTTCGCCACATTCGTGAAGATTCACTGCGGGTTCCGAAGAACTGCGTTTGTTCGTTTCTTGTGCTGAACCTTTTGCATGCACATTCTTGTGGTACCTTGTCTAAACTGTTTCTAAGTAAAGCAGTGAGCGAGTATGCTAATGTGGCTGTTCTGCAAGAGCTTGTAAAACTATTCGCTGAGCCAAAAGGCCATTTGGATGGCGTATGCACCGTTTAAGTAATGACGTGCAGTCCACAAGCACCGATTTCTTCTCTTGTGGAACGTTAAAATGTTGATTGAAGTAACCGTGTGCAGTTCTGACCTACTTTTTTCCCCAGCGGTGCTGCCAAAGTGTGAAACATCACAATTATCTTCGGTACTTGTACATTGCTCTTCGTCATGTGAGACTACAGCGTGGGGCTTCACTGTGAGGTCTGAAAACTTAACCTTCCAAAACCACGAAGACATAAAAGAGTAGACATAAAAGCGCCTGGTTACATGCTACCATAGTTTGTGTTCAGGTTTCATAATGCTTTTGCCTTTGAGGTTACAGCTCATAGTGAATCCCATGCTAGTAAATACTCAGACTAGTTATAACTCAATGAACGTTCTGCTGCAGCCAAACTTGACACGATACCAGGGGTTAATAAAAGGGAGAAGCACGAGAAAAAAAAAGCATAGTTATCATTTTCAACTGTGTGCTACCACATTCGTGCACACAGGAATGCTTGTGCATGCATGTCAGACAAGCGTTGGTTGTCCAGTTAGTAATGCTGCTGCTCAGGTTTGCTGAGCTCAATACGTGTTTGAAAAAAGCCGAACTTGTGGCATTAATTCTTGCGTCTAAAACTGCGTGTTCAGACTTTCGAGGCTGCTTCTGTTTTATTTTTATTAGGTTTCTTTAGTTATGTAGGGAGGGCTGTTTCATGTCTGAATCCACGTTGCACATGATCATGTCTTAACAATTCTTATCGCTTGCCCAAAAAGCCAAAAATAGTGACACACGCATCAAAGCTCGAAACACTGGATTTCCTTTCTCACATTCAGGCCGTCATGTGCTGTGCCCTTTCCTTTGTTCAGTATGTCAAGTGTCGTGGTGACGAACAACGAGGGGTGATGTTGCAGTCTCTACAGGAGCAGCTGATTCATCACACGCTTGTTTCAAACAGATCAACCGCAGATTTTCATTGCTTCATAGTGTCCACGTTTGAGAGTACTGGTTGTCTCCGAGACAATAGCGCGAAAAGTGACACAGAGCTGAGGTTGGTCCGAATGCACAGCATCATACCGCACAAAAACCAGGAAACATTGAAATGCGCATTCATTCTGTCTACGGAAGGGGCGTGAATTGGGCTGCCTGTACCAAGGTCGAGTGAAATAATTTTCTTTTTTTTTTGTTCGGATGATGTGGTGCTCATTGTGAGGCCAAAGCAAGGTTTAAAGAACTTTTTCGGTTGCGAATAGTTACAGTGCTTCTTGTTATGCTGTTAGAATATCCGTAACTTGAATCCAGTTGTGTGAAGGGCATGTTGTTTTGCTTGCAAGCAGTGAGTCAAAGTCTTCTAGCAGCTTACAGCGTGCCTGGCACTAGTCCAGTATTGGCTGCGGGAGAGTGATGACTTGAGGGGTATGTGTAACCTAGATATGACAACGCATGAGGGCCTTTTAATCTTGCGGAACCTAATACTCCCGGGAGGACATACAGCCCATCGGAGCTTCCATGATTGTTTTGTTTTTGTGGCAGAAATGTGCTACAAATTCTAGACAGGCACCCTTTTTCCCATGCCTTTCCTTGTTGAGCGTTTTTCTACCATGTTCTTGCGGCTGTAGCATATCATAGCTGTGTTTCTTTTTGAAGCTGTGAATGATATGGTCATGGTAAAAGAACATCGACTAGCG
Organism: Amblyomma mixtum; assembly: GCF_055824585.1. Taxonomy (NCBI): domain Eukaryota; kingdom Metazoa; phylum Arthropoda; class Arachnida; order Ixodida; family Ixodidae; genus Amblyomma; species Amblyomma mixtum. The sequence goes on from NC_143012.1 coordinate 85,064,668, forward strand.
TTCTTTACTAACTCTTTGGAACATGTTCTAAAGCACAGCTTTGACAGAAAATTCATGTTGGCTGTGAAGTGTCCATTCACATTAGATGTGTCAGCCAAAAGAAACTCGGGGACGTAAAACGACAGAAATCATTCTAAGGCACCTAAGTAGTGACCGTGATGTTGAATAAACTAGACTTGAAAGTGAGTTCCCCCTTTGTTGCTGTTGGTGTTTGATGTACTATGGATAAAAAATTTTGGCTCTTTAAAGAACTAATTTTCAGTCACCTTGATTCTTTGCAGCACAATGTCTAGACAACTGCTAAATACTTCTCACTTGGGATAAATGCTGATTTTCTTTATTCCAATTTTCGGAGACTTGGAGGTGCAGGGTGGCTGGTTGTGGTTATGTTGGCATGGTTGGCAGTCTGTAATATGTTCCTTTTCAAAAGGTGTATAGACATCTTTCGAGTGATCTATACATTCTTGTTTCTATACTTAAAATTGTGCCCTTTGTTGTAACTGTATTGTGATCTATTTACCTTTAGCATGGACAAATTTAAACAGATTGTTACTGAATTGGTACAGATTGCCAGAAAGATAAAAACAAGGGATTAAGGTTACTGAAAGAGGGTAGTTCCTAAGCACATGCAGTAAACTGTCTCATTTGTTGCTGAGTCTTACGTGGGTACCGTTTGCGTTACACTCACTCCAATGTGGCCAGACTCTGCACGAAAAGCACGTTGGGACGTTCGTTTGACATGGTACCATTGCATATGAAGCCTCCTATGGCATTCTACAAGGGCTGCATGACAAGTAGAAAAGTATCGATAGTAGCTTTTGCAACGTTCGCAGCTACTACCGGCATTGAACCATTTGGTTTTGAATATTACATTTCATGATTGTGCAGAACAAATCATTTCCTCTGAGCATGCAACCAGTAAGTTCTCAAAAGTTGCTATTATTTGTATTTGGTCACTGTGTGTGTGTGTGGGCCTCCTTTGAATAGCATAACTAAGGAACATTTGTGCGACAGGATTCTATAAGCACCACTTGTAACGCAGACATGTCTTGTTACAGAACCTTTCTTCATTATCTTGTTACTTGCATTACTGAAATGGTTTTTGTTTAAGACTGGGAGCAGTTCCTTTTAACCATGTGTTACTTGCTGCTGTGCAGTTCTGTGTGGAGTGTACTGGGAAGCGTTTTTGTATTTGCCTCTCCTCCCTGTTTGCAAGAGTTGGAGGGGGGAGCATTAACTGATTGGCCCCTGTCGCTTGCGTGCAGAGTGGAATGGGTGGAGATAATCGAGCCCCGCACCAAGGAACACATGTACGCCAACCTGACGACGGGCGAGTGCGTCTGGGATCCACCCATAGGAGTCAAGATGTAAGTGCTGCTCGAGCTGAGTCCCCTCACCTTATCCGTCTGTGGTGGCTGTGGTGATGGCTGTTTTGGCAGGAGCCCCGGATGAGTTGGTTTAAGCTGAGTTTTAGTTATGCTGAGCTTCATTAAGTTAAGCTGCTTGTGGTTGTGCTTACTTGTAGGCTAAGAATGTGGCCTAGTTTCTGGTTGTTGATTTCAAATACCCTGCTACCAAGATTTATTTATTTGAATGTACTGAATGCTCTCAAAATGCGCAGAAATTGAAGGCAACAACATGAAACATGCTTCTTGTCGCTGTTGTCTTTAATTTCTTTCTTTTTTGTTCTTTGCATTTCAACAGCACTGAATTTAGAATGAATGTGTGTACTTGTTTACTGATTAGCCTAGTGCATTTGGTTTACGCTTAATCTGCAGTGTCCACAGATATGAGGAGGGAGACGCAACGTTGACGTCACCAAGGAAATGGCATAAGGCAGTGATGCTGTAAAGTCGGCTGTGCCGCTCAATACATTGTAGACATATTGTTTCTTATGCACACTGTGTTTAAGGCTTAAAATGAAAAAGATAATAAATTTCCTATTTTTTGGCATCACAGGAGTGATGCAACTACATTAGAGCAGATGAGACAAAAGGCACTGCTTTGCTTTATATTCTGCGTTGTGACCTAGACTGTTCTCGTCATCTCAGTGCACAGTGAGAAAGCAGTTACGAGGTTAACTATAATTTCTCTGAGTCGGATAATTTTGTTCGCATTGGGTGCAGTTTGAATACTGACATCAATCTGTGCTTATACGTGAAGCCAAATTTGTGCATTCAAATGTGGACATACGGTTTAGAAACATGTTTTTTACACTTTTCTCTGTGTAGGCCTGCCTGTCATGCATAAAGGAGCATGCCATGTGTCATGAAGAAAGGGACACATTGTAAACTGACTGGAAAACATTAAAATTTAATACGAATGATAATGTTTTATGTAAGCCTTGTGAGTGCATATCCATAAATAAGGCCCAGGAGAGGAAGGGGTTGGCTTGTATTGAATAACAGAGCAGCTGGCTGTGGCTGAAAGTGTTTCCAGACACTGTTGGAAGTATGCCGCCAAAGCCATTAGAGGGGCTGAAATTTGTTCAGCCTAGTTGCATTGTTCACTAGTTGCCATAAACTCAATTACACAGTATACATACCATGCTCACTATCCTTTACGTATGTTCCGGCACACATTTCATTTTTAGCTAAGTGCTTTCACTGAGGTGGTCTGGATTTCCTTCATAGGTACAGCATGAAAGCTTGGTAACTGCATAGTTGCATGAAATGTGCAGTTACACAAAGATGTGGAGAGAGACGATCTTAGGTACACGTAGGGGGGGGGGGAGGGGGGGGGGGAAACTGTCAGTCGTCTAAAAGCGCCAGTCTTTGAAGCATGCTGGAAACTTCGTGAGTCAAATAAAATTTTAAAATACCTGAGAGTCCACTGCAAGAAAAGATGATTTGTTGAGATCCACATGAATAGCTTGCATGTTGGCTCTGTGAGACAAAGGGGAACCTCATGGATCGGGCTTTTGGCTGTGCAGCAAGCTGACGGATGACAACCAGTGGTGGGAGCTGTTCGACCAGAACACGTCTCGTTTCTACTACTACAATGCCAGCAGCCAGCTGACCGTCTGGCACAGGCCCAAGAACTGCGACATCATCCCACTCGCCAAGCTGCAGGTGGGTGCTCGTAGTCCGTCTCATTCTCTCTGACGGGACATGTTTTGGTGTCCTGCGACCTCCTTGGATCTGCTTGGCTCACACATGACGGAGAGCGTTTTAAACAAGTAATATTGCCATTCTAAAAGATATTCCGGCATTAATTTTCTCTAGTTGTGCGGATGGCCAGGGTGACAGGCTTAGTCGTTATTTCAATGTGGCCTTCACTGGTAGCAAATAAAAGCAAGGCCAACAGCAATGCCTGTTTTTGATAGCAAACCATGTGGGTGCAGCGTTAATTTCTTGTAGGCTTTCTGCATTGGAGTTTCCTTCTCTCCTTGCAGCATGTCTCTTGGTTATAAAGGACAGTGCTCGGCGCATTGTAGTATGCATCAGGTTTCCTTGCAAGTCGCTGTGCTTATGTTTGCGCATATACACGGCCACTTTTTCTACTACCTTAAAGGTGCACTGAAGAGGAATCTGAACTCGTCTTTTTGCCGCGGGAACTCAATCTGCACGTTCCAAGCATTCTTAGAAACTGCGGCTTATTGCCCTGTGTGGCCGATTTCCCTAATTAAATCGAATTAACGTCCGGCTCCCGCCTTTTTTTTTAATTCTGCCTCGTACGGTGGGCGGAGTCCACCAACGCGTGGAGTGCCCTTCAGCCAGCTCCGTGGAGGCTTTGCTTTCGCTTCATTTTGTTTTTTAGGTTTCCGTGAATAAATAGTTTCATTTGCAGATAATATAACCGCAAAATAAGCCCGCAGAAATAAAAATAAGCGCGGACTATTTGCTTCTACGGACTACTACGTATTACTCCGCCGATGGCAGAGCGGCAAGCCGCCACGGGACTGAGTGAAAGGCACTCCCAGCGTTGGTCAACTCCGCCCACCGTACGCGGGAGAATTAAAAAAAAAAAGGCGGGAGCCGGATGTTAATTCGATTTAATCAGGGAAATCGGCCACACGGGGAAATAAATCGAAGTTTCTAAGAATGCTAGGAACGTGTAGATCGAGCTCCTGCGGCAAAAAGACGAGTTCAGATTCCCCTTCAGTGCACCTTTAAGATTGAGGGGTGGATTGAGGGCTGCGTGAACATATGAGTGCCGTGCGAGCACACATAGATTACATTGGGATTGTAGCCAGTAGCATGTTAGAAAAAGTTGAATGCTATACAGTAATCAGTAGTATACAGCACAAGTAATCGGCCCAGTATTGGAAATGGGTGGTTTCACTGTGGTCCTTTGTACAACCGGCCTTTGCCGATATATTTCCAATACTGGGCCGATTTCCTGGGCTGCTCGGGACATAGTTTGGGCACACATGATCTGCATTCCATTAGTTCTGCGTGCCCCGATAGAGCTTCCGTTCTTTCCCCCGTGTGCCTTAGGTGATGGACAGATGTACAGCGCGGTCAAAAGTAAACGGAGCACGTAACTGTCTTCGAATATTTTTCACGCATCACCTAAATGAAATTTCCAGCAGTGGTACGCGCATGCTGGTAGAGGAGGTTAGTGCGCTTTCTTGTAGACAAACAAAGCTTCTTCATTACTAATGGAGAAAGCGTGAATGCACTTCGAATGCAATAGCGTGCTCCATTTACTTATGGCCACGCCTGTACATGCCATGTAGTGTGGTGTCACATCATGCTTGGTGTCTGTCTGGGTAGTGCAGACTCTGCGGAGTGGCTCCCTCTGTGGTCATTTGGACAGCCCGTTGTGCTCTAAGCGGTGCGGGCCGGGCTCTATTATTTTACTTTCCTTTTAGACAAGCCCACCCTAACATCTGTGGTCATTTGGCTGGGTTGCTGAGAACTTTGGCCTCTGCAGCTGTGAGCTACGCAGCACGCCAGCCGCGTTGACGGGCTACCACCTATAGTTGAGACAGCTCGGTGTCCACTGCACCCTTCTGCCTGGTTCTTTTGTGCACCATTTTTTTTTTTAAGTTTCTTTGTTGGCCTTTTGTGCACTGTTGTTACCTGCTCTGCGCTGCATGCTTTGTTTTGTGTGCGGACCCTGGTTGGGGTCTCAGGAATGGGAAAGTTGTCATTGTTCATTTGTTTGCACTGCTTGTGGTTACCCAAGAGGCCAGTGAATCAGCTGACAGCGCGTGTGTGTGAATCCAAAAGTATTTCTGGTGGCAGAGGGGCCCTGGCTGGCTGATTGGATGCCCACAATCCGAGTCCTGTTGCTCCAAAGCCAGGAAGAAAAGACATTACTGCACTCGAAAGGAAACGGACCAGGACTACAATAGCCGACCGATATTTCGGACTCCGATAATTCAGACTAGCGTGATATTTCAGACCTCGCTGAGGAACCGTTGCGCACCTCATAGGAACGTAATAAGGGAGAAATTACTCATTGACATCCACCCGAGCCCGAAAGACGCGGGTTCGATCCCGGCCGCGGCGGCTGAATTTCTTTGGAGGCGAAATTGAAAATGGTACAGCGGGACAGCTGCAGCATCCGCCGCGGCTTGGATGACACACCCTGTGATGCGGGGCAGCAAACTTGGTAGACGAGGGGGACTGCATTCGGAGGTGCTTGCTTCTGCACGCATCTTCTCGTGGGTTACCCTTCCCGAACGTCACTGCCCCATGCAAATCGACTGTTTTTGCTTCGCACAGCGAGTGCATTCATTCGCAGCATGACCGCGGCCGTGTTGCATGGTCTGGCGTCATGATGTGATAGGATGCAGACATGAAGAAAGCATGGCTATGACTCAGATAGTCTAATATTATCGCTTGTAGACAGAACATGGGGAGCAGTGATTTTCGCGATTTTGAAAGCCAGTTTTTTGCAGAAAAGTTTTTTTTTTTTTAATATACGGATTTTTCGAACTGTTCGATTAGTCATACTATTTTTTGGGTCCCGCCGAGTCCGAAATACCGGTCGGTGACTCTAATACTAAGCACTTGAGGTGTATCAGATGGTGAGATTAATGTCATCCATGTGCAGCCAACTTTGTCGCAATGACAGTTACCGCTGCCACCAGTGCTTTGAGCAGCCCAGTTAAGTGTAGTAGTTAAGTGTAATGTTCTAGCACAGTTAACATCCTCTAACCTTCATTTGAAAATCGTTCCCAGCCCCACCAGAGCCTCGCACCATGTGTCAGCAGCACTGTGCCTCCTCTGGTCACCACAGACGAACTTTGCATGCGCGAGCAAGTTTATGTTGTTGCTGTTCGGCCTCTGACGGGAAGAGTGGGGAAAGAGGGTTACCCCGGCTGCCCTGGCTTGCCTCTCGTCGTTGAACGCCGTGCACTGGGTGGGTTGCAATGGGTGTTTCAGACGTTGAAAGAGAGCACAGAGCTCGAAGAGCAGGTCTTGAGGGCACCAGTTAGGAAAGAGTCCGTGGGAACACAGACCAGAGTAAGTGACTCCTTGGTTCTCCTCTGTTCCTTTCTTTCACCCCTTTTCTGTTCTTTCTTTTTTCACGTGGTAGCCCTTGCCAGTCACGGGGGGGGGTATCTCAGTGGATGCTATGCCTTCTGGTGCCAGTGTTACGTTCACAACTGCTCTCAGTTTTGCTTTTGGGAGTCAGGAGTTCACCACGATGTTGCCACAAACTGAACTACTTTTATGCTTTGCCACAGTACGTCAGCAGCTGATATGATGGTGCTAATCTGGTTGGTTTTGTTTGGTTTATGGGGTTTAAAATCCCGAAGCGACTCAGTGAAGGGCTCCGGAAATTTCGACCACCTGGGGTTCTTTAATGTGCACTGACATCGCACAGCACACGGACCTCTAGAATCTCGCCTCCATCGAAATTCAGCCGCCACAGCCGGCATCGAACCGCGTCTTGGAAGGCATAATAAATAATCATTACTTACCCTCTTTATGGGCAGTGAAGATCGGTTAGTCTGAGGGCATGATCCACTACAAGTGGATGGTGTTCTGAAGATCACAGCGCCTGGAAACTTGTGGATGGCACACTATACAAGCCAGTCTAGTTTGACCTAAATGACGAGGTAACCATCTTGAGAGTGGCAATCTGTGGCTTTGGCGTCAAAAAAACATGCTCAGGTGCTTTCTTTGTGATCCAGAGTTTCGTTTCTTCGCCCTTGCCTCCAGACTCGGGTGCAAAAACTGCGGTATTATAAGAGAATGCCGGAATTGCTAGGATTGAGCAAGGTGAAGGTATTGTGTTGGTAACTGGCAATACGTAGAGTGGATGATGTACACCCTAATGGTCAGTGGTGGTGGGCTGCGTGGCTTCAGGGATTATGAATTAAGGTGACCGCAAATAACGAAGGCAGCGCGCAGTGAGGTATCCCCCCTCCCCAACACATACTACATGCAAGAAGTTGCTCCTTTCCTTAGAAAATGTTGCTGTGTATTTTGCTCTACTGTTCCTTTTTTTTTTTGCTTCTTTCTCATTCTGCTTAATTTTTGCATGAAGTGTCATGGTTTTGAGTTTTGCCTGCCTTGTTTTTGAGTTAGCACGCTGCTAGGTCTGGTGCTAGGTCGTTAGCTTGCGATTCGGTGCATTCACCATATCATATTATGATTCCAAGACCAAGGATGGGCAACACAGAAATCTTATTTTAATGGCTCGCTGTCCCAGCGGAATTCAAAGTGCCTTTGGCACGTTAACTTCGACATGGAACAAATTGTGGCCTCGGGGAAGCGTGACAAGGAAGTTTGATTGCCTCAGTCAGAGTCCAAAATTGAATTGCATAACAAAACCATTTAGTTCATCTAAAACTGTTCCAGGCATCTATTAGGTGTCAGGCATCCCGACGCGAGAAATGAAAATCACTTTGTTTGTTCAGTGGTCAGATCAATAACTCCATCGTCATCAGAAGTTCCACTTGGAACTGAAGTGGAGAGAGACTGCTATTTAATTCATTTGGTGTCGTTTCCATAGGTCATTGATAACAGCGGAGGTAAAATATGTAAGTATGGTTGGCTCTTTTCCTGTCTGTTGTCCAGTCAACTTGATAAGGCCAGTTTGATTGTGGTTATTAAGTGTTTACAACCGTACATCAAGATAAGCACCGAGTTCTCTCATTAGTGCAATTTACAGGAGCAGGTGCCTGTTAAGATTACTAATGATCTTTCTAAAATAATTAATCTCAGTAGTAATGCAGTTTTGAGCAGTGCACTTAACGTGTCTTTCAGTTTGTAGAAGGTTATCATCCAATTCTGGAGTGAACACAAATGCACCATACATTGGATACCCGTGAACTAATGGACAGATGCAGGTTGTGCAGGCAGCTGCCACGGCTCCTAAATTTGCTGTGCATGCACAGTAATGTGGACATCAGCCTCATGTGACACTCTGCGGAGCTGTGATTTAAACCTCATTACATGTTCTAGTGTTCCCTTATATGTAGACGACCCTGTATGTGCACACAGAAAGTTGCTTTGGGCCAGCATCGATGTTGCTCAGTCTGTTGAAAGAAAGAAAAAAAAAAGTCGCAGCAAGTCAGTCCAGTCTGAGCCAAGTGTGTGCTGCGACTTGTAAAAAAAGTATGTCCACATTCCGCATGTGCATTAGAGTGTTCAAGGCCCATGGTCTCAACCCTGAGTGGATGACAGCCACTTACTGGCAGCAGCCAGCGAGAATGTACACACTAGTTGCTTTATAGCGCAAGTAAAGAAAGGTAGACACATTATTAACTGGCCTGTTTCTGTTGTTTGCACTGTGCAGCTGGTTTGCGTGCGGCGCTGTTTTTGCGGTAATGGAGGGACATAATGTGTGGCTCTGATCAGACGAAAGCATCTGTGACAGCATAGCTAGTACGGGTGCCTCCCAGGTTCCTGCCTTCCTTACCTCCCGCCTTGTGGGGCTGATGGTTCTCCCTCGGTGAATGTTGCAGGTACGGGAAGAACCCACAACATGCACCGTCTCCACCCAGACCAGCCCAGCCCCGTCCCCACGGCAGCACCGCAAGGTAGGAGGACATCTGTTGAGAGCATAGAGTTGGAAGTTTAGTGGGCATATTTCAATGCAGGCAATTTGAATGCATGTTAACAAAGCCCTGAATAGTTGAATTTTGTCTGTAGCCCTCCACTCTGGTGGCCCTCAAGAGCGAAAGCAAAACAAAGAGAAAATAAAAAGTGTGCGACCAATGCTGTTTGTGCGGCACACTATGCGTTCGCATTAGTGTCGCCTCTGAATGGAGCTGCTGCTACCGCTGACGAGTTCAGACTGGGCGAGCGGCTAGCATGATCCAGTCCGCCAATCACTCTGTATGACATGCCATGCCCCCACTCCGGTCTTCCGATCCAATCCAGCAAACACGGTGTGACACTCCGTACTCCCTCTCTACTCTCCCCCACCCCCACCTTCTCTTCGTATTCACTCTCCCTCTTTCCACTTTGCCACCTGCCAACTGAAGCATCAGATGGATGAACAGATTTTTCTGACATGGGGGTTCTAAAGCTAACACATTAAAATTTCACCTCATATATCAATGTCAAGGCTAGTTGAGAAAGGTCCAAAGCCACTTCTTGGGAGATCTTTCTTTGTTGTTTGTGAGGCTTTTCCTCTTCTCTAATTGTTGCCGGTATACTGGAAGTTGCAAGCGTACTGCCAGTGGCGCACAGGTAGAGCGGCTTCAAAGTTGATTCACTTACCGGACATCATGTTGCATCATTTTTGATTTGTTTCCTTTTGGCATTGCTAGCTATGATGCTCCCTCATCTCGTAGAAAAAATTGTTAGCGGGGCTGACGTTCTACATTCAGTATCGCAGGATTCTGAATAGCCTGCCGCGGTGGCTCAGTGGTTATGGTGCTCGGCTGCTGACCCGAAAGACGCGGGTTCGATCCCGGCTGCGGCGGTTGAATTTCGATGGAGGAGAAATTCTAGACGCCCGTGTGCTGTGCGATGTCAGTGCACGTTAAAGAACCCCAGGGGGTCGAAATTATCCGGAGCCCTTCACTACGGCGTCTCTCATAGCATCAGTCGCTTGGGACGTTAAACCCCATAAACAAACAGACAGACAGACGGATTCTGAATATGGTGCATCACAAACTGCATATTGTACTCCACAAAAGATGCATGGCAGGGACTTGCTATAATGTAGGGATGACCTGACAAGAGTGGTTCTGCATTGCTCTAGGTCTGTTAGTCCTCTGGCGTTATAAGACAACATTGAGCAGAGTAGGAGTGAAAGAATTGAGCGAACGAGGGAGTGAAGGTACTGTATTAGGCAGAATGTCCAATGTCCAGGTGGGGTCCTTAGTCCAGGACCCCAGTGGTGAGGATGTGATGACGTACCGACCACTAATGAGTTCCATCGTGCCGAATCTCTACTCCTTCCCTCCAAGTGACCCTGTTGTGCGCCGTGCATTGCAGCGGGAGGCGTCGCTGCGGTGTGGGGCCCAGCTGCCGCTCCACCACTACATCCTGGAGCAGGCGAAGCTGCTGGGCTACCGGTTGGACCTGTTCGAGGACGGCTCCTCCTCTTCGGCCTCCTCGGCCGCCGGCGACTGGGGCCACGACAACGACGACGAGGAGGACTTCGCCGACGACGAGGCCATGAGCGCCCCTTCGTCCCCCTCCTCCTCTCAGGACGAGGCAGACGCCCACGACGGGGCCGTCAGCCGCTTCTCGGGTGAGGACCCTCCGTGCTCCGTGCTGCCGTGATCAAAGCTACGCACAGACTAGCCCCTAGCCTAACTGCCCTCTGGTGCTAGCTTTTCTGTGTAGCAACTGGCAGTGATGTGTTTCAGTGATGTGTTTCAAAATGAAGGTTGTTTTATGCTGTCTGCATGGCGGACAGAATGGTGAGCTTATGAGGGCTCTCTAGGCCTCAGATGCAAATTGAGGACATTGTTAGGACAGTGTGGCGGCGGAGGGTCTAGTTCCGGGGGATGTCACGAGAGGGCGCTAGTGGATCGCCAAGTCATCATCATCATGAGGCGGTGGCGGGAAGATCGGAGAAGTGCAATAAAGGTTGTTGGCGTGGAGTCCGCGAGTTGTGCGAGTGTGTCGCCGCTGAAGCGTGACAGCGTAATGCAGGGAAACATACACATCGCATGCGCGGAAATTGTACAGTTCAGGAAGGAATATCTCTAAGTAAGGGAGTCTGTGCAGAATTAGCAAGATTGCTCTCGTGAGGCCTATTATTTACCATATATTGTTGCATGTAAGTGGACGTTTCTTTTTTTATTTTTTTTTTAAATGACCATCAGAAATTAGAGGTTGACCTTTATATGGAGCTGCCCTATTCAGGAGGTACCTAAGGTAGTTTGGATTGAGTTACGGGTAGTATGTGTCCTGCACTGATGTCCATCCCCATCAATATTGATTCATGGAGCTTTCTGCATAAAAAAAGAGCGTCGCTAATTCGCTTGCAGATGAGGTCTGCTAATGAAAATTCGAACTGCGCACCGTTTACCCGGCTCGCTCGTGCTTGCGGCCGCTTTCCTGGGCGAGCTGTAGATAGGGCAAGAGCAGATTCTGGTAACCTTCGGAGGTTCCTCACGCCGGAACCTGGAACTGCAGGACCGTGGGCAGTTCGGTTTGCTGCTCAAGGTCATCAGCTGTTTTGCACGCAGGTGTGGAAGGCAAGAAGGTGTGCAGTGCCGTTTTATCACCTTTGATCTCCATATGACACTGACTGATGGCCTCACCATTGCTCCATTACGTGTCTGATGCTCTGAGCACCCTGCAATGCCATCCTTTGAAAAACGCTGGGACTAGAATCTACTTTAGGTGGTGGGAATGTTTTTTATTCATTGAGGGCTGCTATTGGGGGCTGTTGACTTCTATTTGGAGCTGACTTACCTATCTGCAACAATATATGGTAACTGTGCCTTACTGGATCATCAGTAAAGGAGCCCTGAAAGGCAGTTTGTTTCTAGTGCGATCTGTCCAGTCACTGTTCACGCTAGGGTGTGCACCAGAGCTGTGCAGAGTGACATACATCACAAGATTATGCTGTTGTGTCGTGTTTGCATCTTGAGGCCGTTGTTGCACCATGTGTACTACAACTATCTATCTAAGCCGGCAATTGCCTCCTTAGTGTGGGGGAAAACCAAAGCAGGGCTGTCGCTCTTTGGTTCCCTGCAGAGAGCGACAATGGCAGCTGGACGTCGGGTTCCCCCGTGGGCCACCCGGGAGCCACTCAGCACGCTTCCCTGCGGCGCGTTGGGCACTCGCGGCCAGACGGCGGAAGCCTGCTGGAGAAGTCGCAGGTATGTTATAGTATGTCTGATCATAACTTATCCCACCGCAGTGGCAGTGTGGCTGTGGCGTTTGAACTGATTAGTCCAGGGCTGCTGGCTTGGTGAAATGCAAGAACATATTATGTACCGAGATTGCAATGCACTTTGAAGAACACTAGGTACTTGAAAATAATCTAGAGTTGCTTTGGCACGAAAGGAGTGCGGTGAGAGAATGGATGTGGCAGAGGCACTGTGATCTTTTTACACGCATCATTGTCCTTCGCTATTTGGTGAGAAAATAAACGGTGTTCCAGTTCTTTTCTGTTTTGGGAAAAGCTGCTTACCGTCTTTTAAAGGCAAAGCATCTTCGCACATACATTCCTGAATTTGTCCACACAGCATGTTATCTTTCTGCATTTCTGCCAGCTTTGACTTTGTCCTGGGCATTGTTGTGATGCCTGTGCCACTTTTTGAACAAAAAGCACTTTCAGCCTTGAAAAAGAATTTTAAAGTGGTTTGCACTCTGTTCTGTTAGTCGAACCCGGATATATTGAACCCGCATATTTCGAATTATTGGCTATATCGAACACACAGATTACCCCCTTGAAAATACTATGTAAAAGTATAGGACAGTTGCGTTGTATATCGAATTCCATTTTCGCCGGACATTGGATATATCGAACGCCGCGTCGCGCCGCGCCCCTGGAAGGCGCGCTTTCCCCAAAGACATTCCTGTCCGGTCCTCAGCCGCCTCAGCAGAGAACATTTCCGCAGTCAGTCAGCAGGGGCAGGGCCCTTTTTCTTTTTTTGTTCCCCGTTTTTGCGCCCCACCGGCGCGAGCTTTCCCGCTCCTCCTGTACCGCCGGCATGTGCTCCGTCAAGGTCATTGGAGCTCAGCGAAGAGAGAGCGCGGCATGGAGACGCGCGCCGACGGTTCTAAGCCACGCTTCTTGGGGAAAGAGAGAGAGAGAAAACGGTCGCTCGTGGGCACTTCGTGGGTCTGGGGAAAAGAGAGAGCTCAGAAAAAAAAGAAAAAAAACGAAGCCCAGAGCGCCGATCTTTCTCCCTGCTCTTTCTTTTCCCTCCATCGTTCCTTCGCAGCCTCGTTGACTGCCGCTCGCATAGGCTTCGCTCTTATCGCTCCATCTGCGCCTCGCGTGTTTTATTTTTTTGTGTGTGCCTGTGTTTCAACGCGCGACGTGAAGCAGGCCTTGAAGTGGCCGGAGATGAATGTCCGGAAGATTTAGATGACGATGAGTGCTTGGACGACGCGTTTCGCGACTTGTCCAATTTTCTCGACGCCGTTCCATCCGAAGTGGGACTTTAACGCTGACAGCGAACTTCAAGCGGTAACTGGCGTTCAAGACGCCGACTCCAGCGACGATGAGGGCAACTGTGTTGTCGAAGAAACGCGTCCGTGCGCAGCCACTGAACTGCCGTCAGCGTTAGCCTGATTCGGCGCTGTCGCGGCGAAATGGAAGGCACTGTGCTCTCGCACCTGGACAGTCTCGAGAAGATCGAGGCCAGTGTTTTGAACTTCGTTTCCCAGGGGAAAAAGTAGCCCAAAATTAGTGATTTTTTTTCCGCGAAATAAAGCGCTTTCACATTGCGTGCCCATACTATGTGATTCGCGGCTGTTCCAAACGGTAAGCCACAATTTGTTATGATCGGGAGTGCAGTTTTAGCCTATATCTGTATATCGAATTTTCGCTATATCGAACTATTTTCCAATCCCCTTCGAATTCGATATATCCGGGTTCGACTGTATTACGTCTCTTTTCCTCCTCTTTTTTTTGCACAAGTACATTCCATTTTATGCACTATGCGTGAGCTTGGATCACATCCTAGAAATTTAAAGCAAAGTGACATTATTCAAGGTGGGTAAATCTGTCTTTAACTGCCCTGATGGGTTCCCTGTTTTGAAAATTATTGCTTTCTACTTCCACAACTTAACGCAAGAAGCGCCTCCTTGCAGTGTAAGGCTTCTAAGATGTCCTGAAACAAAAGGAATCACTTCTAGGTGATGCAAACTCTGTGAGAGAGGTGCGAGTTCACTGTGTAAACAATTGTGTTCACGTCATCTGAAAGGGTTAAGAGCCTCCATGTGTCTTGATCCGATCGCAGACCCGCTGATTTCCGGAGAGGAGAAGCATTGTTGTTCACCGATGTTTGCGTGCGGGGGGCAGTCATTCCAGGTGGCGGGGGGTTCCCGGGAGGCATCGCCTGCACTGCGGCCGCTGTCGGCCGAGCGCAAGCCCCCCTCGGAGAGCGACATTGTGCAGTACGCCCAGGACAACCTGAACCGGCACAAGCGGGGCCTGTTCCGGCGCAAGTTCTCCCTGCGGGACATGCTCTCGTGGTCCAAGGACCCCATCCGGCAGCCCATGATCATGACCACCGACAAGTCGCTCAAGCACGACGCCTGCCACCTCTTCAAACTCATACAGGTATATAGCAGGGGGCATCGCTACTCACCGGTCATGCTAGCCGTTTCCTCTGTTCAGAGGGCTGAATCAGCGACACCGGGCTGGAAACGAATCAGGTTGCTGCTCACAAAAAAAAAAAAAAAAAACGTGAAGGTTTGGTAGCAGTGGTTTTATTTTTACAGCGACGGCTGTTAGTGGCACAAATCCGCGATGTTGGCGTAGGCGTCTGCACCGCAGAGAAGTGCGACGGAGCTAGGATAACTGTTTCACTGTGCCGTGTGTGCAGTGTTGCTTCCTTTTGCCGACACTGCTTTCATTGCACATGTAGCACTGCATAACAGCTGTCTCTGGGTTCTCACATTACGCAGCGTAGCGTGAGCGCTTGTCTTTTTTTTTTTGTCTGTGTGTGTGCGCGCCAACAAATTTGAATTTGACTTCTGTAGCTGCCATTTTGGGCTGTTGAGTTCCTGTTTAATTCGAGCGAAGATTTCACTATACACTTAGCTCTGCCAGAGGGAAATCCGCTCCTCTGCCTGTCATCAACTGGGTGCATATTAAGGCGAAAAGCCTTTAGTGCCTCATCGTTGTCGACAGAAGGTTGTCAGCAGAGGTGTGGTGTCACGCTTTTTTAGTCAGACCATAAAAAAAAAATCTTTGTGCACGATGGGATTTGAACCACCATCCATCCGTTCCGCAGACGAGCGTGCTAATGGCTGCGCTACTTCCTGCCAACGCATGTGCAGTTCTCCTTGTCTAGGACGCTGGAGAGTGTTTGCAGAAAGGTGTCGAATCAGACGGATGCCTCCCAAACGCCCTCCAGTGTTTCCAGCGTTCTAGATTCACAAACAATTGTGTACTTGATTGACATCTTAACCACACATCAGTGGCCCAAGCAGCAGCAGCGCGCTAAAGGCTTTCGCCTCACCGCACTTTAGGTCAACAAAGTTCCTTCCTGAATTTTTTAAATTGTTAGGTCTAAATGCATATGAAACAGCAACTCGTCTTGCCGGCAGTTTCGAGCAGCATTCAGACATCTTTTTATCAGGGAAGTGGCTGTTCCCTTTCTTGAGTTTGTGTCGCTCTGTGCTTTGCACGTCTTCTTGGAGTCACTCGACATGCGGGGCTTAGTGGAGGGATGTGGTGGCCTGGTGTGCAGGCGTACATGGGTGACCGCAAGTGGAAGGCGCCCCCGGAGCAGGTGTCGGTGGAGATTGCCACCCGGGGCTGGAGCCAGGCGGCCCTGCGGGACGAGCTGTACATGCAGATCTGCCGCCAGACGACGGACAACCCCCGCGGGGAGAGCCTGCTGCGGGGCTGGGAGCTGATGGCCGTCTGCCTGGGCATCTTTCCCCCGTCGGCCACCTTCCGGCCCTACCTGGAGAGCTACGTGCAGCGGCACCGGTGGGTGCGGTATAGAGCACTGCACCAGTTGGCGTGGTGACGTAACGCAAACCCAGTGCGATGAAAAAAGGGTCAAATGAAAGCAGTGAAGTACAGCCGCAAATCCCATTTTCTGAGGACAAAGGGGGCAGGAACATAGCTCCGAAGATGAATGATGAAAGTTGGTTTACGGTTTACGGGCTTTAACGTCCCAAAGCGACTCAGGACTATGAGGGACACGGTAGTGAAGGGCTCCGGAAATCTCGGTGACCTGGGGTTCTTTAGAGCGTGCACTGACATCGCACAGTACACGGGCCTCTAGAATTTCGCCTCCATCCAAATTCAACCGCCGCGGCCGGGATCAAACCCGCGTCTTTCGGGTCAGCAGCTGAATGCCATAACCACTGAGCCACCGCGGCAGCTTGAATGATGAAAGTTAATCATGCGAGGTAATTCGTGAGCACCAGCTTTCAATGTGTGCACGCTCAACGAGTGATTCTTTTTGGACTTGGCAGTGCCTGTGAAATGGTCTGAATAATCGAGCAGTTTTGAAAAGCCTCAAAAAACAAAAGACATATACACAAGCTGTTGTGAAAAAGCAGCATGAAAAATGGTGAATTTTGCTATTTCCCACATTTCACATCACATCGCATCACTTTATTTTCCTTAAAGACCCTTTTCCAGGGTGTTACTTAAGTGGTGGGGTTTACAAAATGCAGGAATCAACAGTGCTTGAAAATGATGATGAACATGTTATGGCAGCAATATTATGGGGAAGGCCGTTCCAGTCAGCTGCTGCACGAGAAAAAAATGAGTTGGCAAAAGCAGTGGTACGGCCACGTGGACGCAAAACTTGGAAGAGAATGACCGATGCGATGGGACCTGCGTTGTGGAAGTGCGCAAATGTATGGTTCTTGTTTTAGTGGTGAATAAAAGAACTTGTGAAACAGGACAAGACTGGCTATGCGACTAGAAAGATTAGCTAGACCTGACTGCGATTTGAGGGATGATATGCTCACGTCGTACGAGTATGAGGAGTGAATGAATCTGAGCCAGAGGCATGCTTTCATGTCCACGCTGCATTTGGCCGCACTGCATGTTACGTCACCGGTGCCAAAATGCATTAAGCCGCCTCATGTCGCGCCACAAACCATGTCGCTAGCTAATCCTGCACTAGCATGCCGCGGGCAGTGGTGGTTGCGAAGACCAAAAGAGGGAGAAACCCGCCAGAAGATGCGAGCTCCTTAGACTCCCTTGAAGGCAAGCTGCAACGAAAATTTGCAGTCGATAAAAAGACGTTTTTCTAGTGCCATATAAACAGACAGTTGTAAAATCAAGAGATGTCGTTCATAACAGAAGTGACTGCGACAGGAATTGCTTGCAAAAATTGCTGTTTTTCGAAGCAAAATTTTAAAAAAAAGGGGGTGGCTATTATCGAGCACTGTAAATGACGTAAAAACGAACTGCTTGGCCCCATATTAGTGGAGTTTTAGGGGCTCACTGTTTTCATAGAATCCAGAGCAAGTGCGTACACGTTCTAAGCGTGCCCTATTACAAATGCGAACGCCGATCTCAAGAATTTACTGCACCACAAAGGAACGCACAGGAGCAGAGACTACCTTTTCTTTTCAGTGCATCTGCTTTTTTCTTTTTGTCACAGAGGAGACATAGCACTGCTAGTTCAGATTTTGCGAAACACTTTTTTTGACTGGAATCATGACAGACGATGTGGAATTTTGATTCATATTGACCAATCCAGGCGAGGGCCTCAAGCCACATGGAAGGAAAGAGAACGCTATATGCTGTACTTCAGAAACGCATGCGGCATGAATGTTTGTGTGTGTTGTGAACTTTCATGCCCCTGACAGCTACACAGCACTTGCAGCATGATAACCTCGCCTGTAATTTCGAAACACTTTTCCCCAGTGCTACAGCAGGACTGCCACGCCAGTTAGGCTTAGGTCATGCTTTCCAGTTTCACCTGTACATGCGAGCATGATTTCCCTCCCGTGCAGGGACGATGTGGCAGTGGGCGCTTACGCGGGGGCCTGTGCCCAGCGGCTCGAGCGTGGGGCCCAGAGCGGGGCCAAGCGGGGCCTCCGGCGGCCCACGGCCGAGGAAGTGGCCCAGTCGCGGGCGCACCTCTTCCGGCCGTCCATGTTTGGCAGCCGGCTGGAGGAAGTGATGGCGCTCCAGTGCGACCGCTTCCCCGACCGCTGCCTGCCCTGGGTGCAGACCACCTTGTCGGAGGCCGTGCTGCGGCTGCACGGCGCCCAGACCGAGGGCATCTTCCGGGTGCCGGGAGACATCGACGAGGTACGTCGCTGTTGATGTCGTTGTATGCGACTGACTCCATTTGTTTGTTGCAAGCCCACAATCGTTCCTCAAAGCATTACATTGAATTGGGGGGTGGGTGCCTATGAGAATTAAAAGAATACACAGTAAAAGCTTGTTAATTGGACTTCACGGGACCAGAAAAAAATTGTCAATTATCGGAAAGTTTTCAACTATCGAATGGCATTGGTATCACTGTGAGCATCTGGCCGATGCTAGAGTGTTTTTAGATGAGAATTGCCCAGGGGTAGCAGCTTTTCGCATTTGTCAGTTGCTTACTGCGCGCCTGCTGTCGGGAGTGTCGAAGCAGAGCTGCCGCAGAACATTAAAGCCATCTGCGGCCTTTTTCACGGTGTGACGCAGTAGCAGTCGAGCCTCCTCACAAGAGGCGTTGTCGCATGTGAGGGCACTTCACCACGCAAACTGCAAACAGCGCAGTTTCAGCACACTGGTATTACGGGGCAACCGCACTGACAGAAGCGGAGGAACGCCTCGTAAATATTTGCACAGCGTGTTTGACGTTGTGGTAAAGCGGATTTCACCTATATCTGCGGTGGTGCGAAACGCTGGTGCTGTTTGGTGAGTCCAGCAACTCTGGGTAGGGGTGTAGGATGTTGGCTGTTGCATTTAAATCCCACTGCAGTTGCATTAGCACCACATGTAAGCTCTAGTGAATTCTTTTTGCCAAGGGTGTTGAAGTAGACAGGTGCAGTCACCATTCGAGGGGTGTGGTTGTGAGGTTAGCGTTCTGGGAATAGGGTAATGCATGGTAGGCGTGTGTGTGATGGGCGTGCCATGATGTAACCCGTGAGGGCACTATGCTAAGGGTGGCGCATAGCAGCGGTCGTGTTACGCCGACGACGCCACAAAAATGTGAAATGCAGCTTTAACAGCTCTCGCTGTAAATGAAAAGACCAGTGAGGCGCAGCTGTGCTTGGCTGGCTGGCTAATGTGCAGCCAGTAGCGGTTGCCACCGTGGGCTCGCACAAAGCTCAGAAAATCGGAACCGAAACTCTGCAGCTGATATATCTTTCACTGATTGCAGCCTGCGGTCATCATCATGCCGGCTGTTGCACACGCAGTAGAAGGGTGCGAGTGGCGCTGCACCTCGCACTTGAGGCTTGAGGAAGGCTCATTGGATGATCATGTGCTGTGCCGCTCATACCTCGTCACGGCCCCCTTTGGAGCCCGTCCGAATTCACCAGTGCGAGATCCGCAGCATCTGAATTATTGTGCGTCCAACGCCACAAACTTACAAGGCTATTGGCCGGGATTGCGCCGCCAGTCCGAACTGTACTCAGATTTCCAAATTAATAAGTTTCTACTCTACTTAATGTGCATCACTGCCAAAGGTAATGAAGCTGTGCACTCATACTACAGAGGAAGGTGAAGTTTCAAGCGGAGAGCGAGGAGAGGTAGAGAGAAAGGTGCGACTGAGTTTAGAATGGCACTGCGCATTTTAGTTTCAACAAGTACCATTGAATCCATCCGTGTAGCAGCTAAAGAATGATGTGCGGAGAATGCCATTCACCGTAGATGGGGGCATCAGTGTTTTCCATGTGTCAACTTAGCTTGATATTCAGCAGCTGACACAGTGAGCCTACAAAACTTGAATACAGAAACTCATAAAATGAAGCTGATGCAAATGATAACATTGACGTTGCTGGACGATGCATGCGCAGGCAAATCATGTGAAGGTATGTATGCCTGCATGGAGCTTCACTCTATTCTGTGATTCTTCAGGAGGAGGAGGATAAACTTTATTTCCGTCGACAAATGTATCTGACGGTGTGGGGTTACAGCCCCATCAAGTGACCATGAGCCCGTGGCGTTCGGCGACTTCTAGGGCTCGTCACAACCCGGATCTGTGTGTGTCCGAGTCGGAGCTGAGCAATACGGCCTCCCACTGGTCTGGATTCGAAAGCTGCAAGCCTCGAGGGGGGGAGTCCCGAGGGCAAGCCCAGAGTATGTGGGATAGAGTGGCATGTTGGCCACACAGTTGACAAGAAAGGGAGTAGACCCCAGGGTATATGTGGGCATATATCGCAGGATTGGGGAAGGTGTTCGTTTGGAGTTGCCTCCACGCAACCTCTTGGGGTTTGGTGAGAGAACTATGTGCGGGGGGATATAGGGGCCTACCTAAGCGGTAATGCATGGTTATGTCATGAAATGTAACCATACGATCTCTCGAAAGCGAGGCTCAGAGTGGATGGATGGTGTGTGTCCAGGTGAATGCTCTGAAGGTGCGGCTGGATGAGTGGCAGGGGGTGGACTGCACGGGGGGCGACCCCCACGTGCCGGCGTCCCTGCTCAAGCTGTGGTACCGGGAGTTGCACGACCCCCTGATCCCGGCCGCCCTGTACCAGGAGTGCGTGGACTGCTGCGGTGAGCCCCAGGCGGTGCTGGCGCTGGTGCGGCGCATGCCCGAACTGAACCAGCGAGTCCTGGCCTACCTCATCCGCTTCCTGCAGGTGCGGTGCCATTGCACGCTCTCACACTGGGGCCGCGTGAAGAAAAATTCAGGGGGCACTTTGTTGACCTAAAGTGCGGTGAGGCGAAAGCCTTAAGCGCGGTGTTGCTGCTTGTGTCACTGATGTGTGATTGAGATGTTAAGCTTCACCTCTAAGAGTGGAACGCGACAGCGTCTTGTAACGCTGCCAAGGAGTCCACAGAATGCCATCGCCCGTTTAGCTCTACGCCTATGGTAAATTGATTTTTGAGGAAAGGAAATGTATCCGTCTGGCATATCTCGGTGGACACCTGAACCTCGCCTTAATGGAAGGGAGGAAGATGGGAGTGAACAAAGACGCCGTATTAGCGTATATTAGGGAGAGGCACCTTTGTTCATTCCAAACCATCGAGCTGGCATGGCGGAGTGGTTAGCATGCTCGTCTCGCACTCCAGAGACCCTGGTTCAATTCCCCAACTCAACTGATTTCCTACTCGGTTTTATTTATTTATGTGGTCTGACTAGAAAGGTTAATTAGGCTAATTGGTCCTTACCATTGTTCTAATGCCATCCATCATGTCCTGTCAAGCGATGGAACACTCTAGAATGTTCGACACAATGTCTATGAAACGTCTAGAAACGTCTAACTATTAATGGTGGTTAATGATAATTAAGCATAACTTTTACATTTCGAAAAGCGGTGTGGCAAGCACCGGACAGCTCCTTTGTAATCTGGCCCTTGTACTTTCCTGGTGCCGCACCAGGTGGTACACCACTAAGAAATGGGAAGCACTTTTGAGAAACCCACAGGGGTCTTGGAATCGGATCCCGGTCATGACAGCGACATTTCAGTGAAGGCGAAATGCAAAAGCGGCCATGAGCTGTGCAGTGTCAGTGCGCATAAAACAGTGTCATGCAGTCAAAACTGATACGGATCCCTCCACTGTGGTATCTGTCATAGAACTTCAGCTTCGGGAGGTTACACCCATGTGCCAGATTTTGAGAATGTGCTGTTCAGATCTAAAGATGACGAAAAAAAAAAAGCACTGGAGCACAATTTGAATAGTACCATATATACGTACTCGTGTAAGGGCCGCGCCCCGAACTTGGCTGCTGGTAACCTTGTTACCAGTTCACCATCGCACAATAACCTCACATTAAAAAAAAAAAAAACACAAATTGATTTCTGCAATGCCTTCGACAGTGAAGTGCATGGAAAAGCAGGTCAGGAGCTAGACGATGTTCGTGGGAACAAGCAGGGCATTGGATGACGCGCCTCTGCACTTGTAACCTTAACCTTTTTTTATAGGTCATCGGATTTGTTTCGAGGTTGTTTGCTCAGAATTAGCATCCAGACATACGTGTTCATATGGACTGAAACCTTGTTGCATGCAGCTGTTGTCAAGACGACTGCGTAAAAGTCTCACATGTAAATATTATTAAATAAAATGCGAAACTGCTTGGTGGTCTGGCAACAGCATGCTTATGGTTTTTGGTTGCCATCATTGTTCATGCTCCTGTGCGGGGTGCCTGGAAGTCTGCGCTTTTTTTATATGACGTCTACATACTTTGTTTCACACTTAGCGTGCAACGTTACGGAGGCTACAAAAGCAGTGCACTCACAAAAGCATGCCAGTCTGCTGCATATAGCTTGCACTACTTCTTGAAGCCTCGGTGATGGTTTTGATGAGAACATGGAACGTTATAAGACGACGTACTTGGCATTGCAAATGACAGGCTAGGTAGGCAGGTGTTCAGTTATTGAACCTTCTCGTTATAACTTTTACTACTTGTGAACTACTTTCTAAGCGCGGATGCAGTCAGTGCAATTAGGTGTGCCAGTCGTGTATCACTCCGCCGTGTGTCACCCTTACTTCTCGAGGTCTCAGTAATGGGCTGGACGGAAACGTAGTAAGAAGTAAAACGAAGTGCAGCACGTTGCCATTTGTAGTATTCGAGAGTTTTCACAGTAACAGATTCTTGCCCGTGCGTCGAACGTATGACGAACTACTTTTCAGGCGCGTACATAGGCAGTTCAAAGAGGCATGCTAACTTTGGCAGCGTTGCACTCTATGCGTGCAACGACGTATAGCCATTGATGACGATCGTATTCACCGTTTCTGTAAACATGGCGGCGTGGTTTTTGATACCGTCAGAGCTCTCTGTCGGCGCTGCGGTCAGATTATATACATGCTTCTTGTTCTTCAAATGCACCACGCCATCGAGATGCCCTCGCACTGTCTACTACAGTTAGGGGTTGGACTTTTCCAGTTTGAATTGATAAAAGTACGCTGAATTCAGTTTTAGAAATTCAGATTTAACCAAAAAAGATCAGATTCAGGCCACTGAGTGCAATTTACACTTGGTCAAAGTTGAAAATGAACTAAGCGTGGAGCCAGGTGCTTGATGAGGCAGCGGTATTGTTGGATAAGCAGCGCAGCGGTGCGATTTGTTGGGCAAAGTTGTGTACGAAGGGTGCACTGCACTGACGGCACAGTGTGGAATGGGGCAGGGATGCAATGCATAACAGAGTGCTACAGCTGTTAGTTCGGTTCTGCACAGAGTAGCGTAAAGGTGCGGCAGCTTTTTCATAATTAGAGAGTTCCTTATGGCCAGTTGTCTCCGGATGCATGACCAAAATGACAGTCATCTCTCAGAAACACCGCCGCTGCAATGGCTCAGTGGTTATGGCGCTTGGCTACTGTCCTGAAAGACGCGGGTTCGATCCCAGCCACGGCGGTCGAATTTCAATGGAGACAAAATTCTAGAGGCTTGTGCACTGTGCGATGCCAGTGCACGTTAAAGAACCCCCTGGTGGTTGAAATTTCCGGAGCCCTCCACTACGGCGTCCCTCATAGCCTGACCCGCTTTGGGACGTTAAACACCCAGAAACCACCTAAGCCTTTTAAAAACACCGTTTGACGGGCATATGTACGTGGCAGGCAAAATTGGATAAAGCTGTACTTCTGCCTTCATGTGGTCTTGCAGTGTTGCGTTGTTAACACGCTTGGTACTCAGTTCTGAGCATACATCTTGGCACAACGTTATAGGGGCATGCTACCTGACAAGCAGCTCTGTCAGTACACCATTCTTAGCCCTGTCCTTTGCTGTGTGTTCATTGCACTTCTTCTATTGCGGATCACTTGCCACCACTGCCTTCGGGCTCCTTGCAGTCCTTTTGGAATGCGCTGTCCGCACTGACCCCCCCCCCCCCCCCCTCCCCCCCCCGGGTTGCTGTTGCAGGTGTTTGCCGCGCCCGAGAATGCGGCCCTTACCAAGATGGACGCCAGCAACCTGGCCATGGTGATGGCCCCCAACTGCCTGCGCTGCACGTCTGACGACCCGCGGGTCATCTTCGACAACACACGCAAGGAGATGGCCTTTGTGCGCACCCTCATTCAGACGCTAGACACCAGCTTCATGGAGGGCGTCCTATGACCCCCGCCGCCGCCGACCAAACCCAGCCGCCCCGAACGGCGGCACTGCGGATGTCGGGGCTAGTGCACTGTGCACACAGTGGAAGGGGTTGCGACGCAGGCGAGTGGCACTGAAGGGTTGAAGCAGCCTGTGGTGACGGTGGCGGCAGGTGACAGGTGACGTAGAAAGCTGAGTGACGCTGCATCCCTAAGATCTGGCCGAGTTCACGTATCGGGTTTACTTGTGGGTGACCTGCCTCATTTATTTAAAATAACTCGAGTCTCAAAGAGGCGAGCGTTATTTGAAATTGAACACTGCCACGCAGTATGTCTAATCATTGCAGCTACTTTGGGACGAGGCTGAAGTGCAGAAACTGCCAGTGGCATAGATCTAGGTTTTGCCTCAGGGTTTTATAAAGGGGCCCCCTTGCAAACTACAGTATTTATACTTGTGTAATTCAGCTTAAGTTAAGGACAATGCAGCGAGCTATGGAAAGAAAAATGATAGGTGTAACGTTAAGAGATCGGACGCAGGTTAATGACATCCTAGTCGGAATCAAGAGGAAGAAATGGTCTTGGGCAGGGCTTGTGATGCGAAGGCAAGATAACCGCTGGTCCTTAAGGGTAACGGAGTGGATTCCAAGAGAAGGCAGGCGTAGCAGGGGGCGGCAGAAAGTTAGGTGGGCGGATGAGATTAAGAAATTTGTGGGGAAACAGTGGCCGCAACTGGCGAAGAGACATGGGAGAGGTTAATTGGAGAGACATGGGAGAGGCCTTTGCCCTGCAGTGGGCGTAGTCAGGCTGATGATGATGATGTTTAATTTGCAACACCTGTTTCTTTCTATCTAAAGTAAGGCTTCAAAAAGGGGGTGCTCAAATTACACGTAGGTTTTGCGAACACGTCCTAAAAAACTCTATGTAGGTTGTAGTATGCAATATATGCCATATATTGCTGCCTATACATCTACCTCCCATGTCGCACCCATCACCGGGAAAAAAATGATACAATCGCAAAGTCAGCTCTGCCACCATCGTTGGTGCACGCTGCATTGTTCAACGTGCTTGCAGGCGAGGTTGATCACTGGCTTCAAGCCCCCGCGGTGGCTCAGTGGTTATGGCGCTCGGCTGCTGACCCGAAAGACGCGGGTTCGATCCCGGCCGCGGTGGCTGAATTTCTTTGGAGGGGAAATTCTAGAGGCCCGTGTACTGTGCGATGTCAGTGCATGTTAAAGAACCGCAGGTGGTCGAAATTTCCGGAGCCCTCCACTACGGCGTCTCTCATAGCCTTAGTCGCTTTGGGACGTTAAACCCCATAAACCAACCAACCATCACTGGCTTCATTCTCTATGTGCCGCTTGGCTGCGTCGCACTAGTTTTTTTTCTCTAGGAGGCTGGCGGGGTGTTTGTTGAAGTGCACGGCGCGCTCGGGACCATCCGGTGCGGCACGCACCGAATCATCCCACTTCCCCAGCTTTGCCGTCGCTCGGTATTTGGAGAGAAGGCTGCGACTCGCACTTGGCTTGGATGTGTTCACCGAAGGTGCATCTGATGCCAGGGTGCTGTTCTTGGCGCCACAGACCTAAACCCGTGTAACGTGGGCACTTTCAGGCGCCCATCCACAAGCTCAACTGCCAAGCGGCAACTGCCAAGCGGCAGTTGAGTCTGTGAATGGTTCCGTGAAAGGCATTCCTAAATGTGCACGTGACACGGGCGTAAGACAGACTGGAGCACTGCCAGCTCGAACAGCCCACAGTTTGTTGTTGTTGTTAGCTGCGGTTGCTGCGGGGGTGCTCATCTCGTGGGCTTCTCTTGCGAGTGTGCCGCGTTTTCTTTTTATTATTTTTACTTTTTGCACATTTGGAAGACGCTCAGGCGCCCAGCGCGATGCAGCTGTATTATCCATTGGCACTCTGTGGGCCGCGTTAGCTTTTTTTTTTTTTTTCTGTCCTCAAATCTTCCTGCGTTTCGCAGCTGTGAGATGCATTGTGAGACACCCTTCCCAGCCAATCGTGAGATGGTCGAGGATAGCAAAAGAAAACAAAACAGGAATCGAGGTCTGAAAACGAGCTACTCTCAGTAATCACTCATCTTTTTATGATCGCCAAACTACGCATGAGAAGTGCAAAGTAATGGAGTTGAAGAACATACTCATAGGAGCATGTAACTTAACCTATAGTTTGATTTTCGAAACTGTAGCACTGGCATTTCTTGGGCTGTTGCTTTTTTTTTTTCTTGGAACTGTCTCGGACTGTTTTGACTAGGAAGGCACCAGTTTTGGTGCGACGCGTAGGATTGAGGTGTGACTCACAGATGACTCATACTGGGCGACCGATGGCCTTGCATTTACTGTACTTGAACGAGATGTACTGCTGCCAGGTTTCTGGGAGAAGATTCCAGCCTGACCGCTCGCTGTAGCCGTTCTCTTGAGCGATCACCGCAGTCGTGCCACTGATTTCACTCAAGTGCAAGCGTTGGACTGTGCCTATGTCGTGGGCCTGTGATGGGCCGATTGCCTTGTGGGCTGTTGTTTAACTCCGGTGTTTTTTTTTTTTTTTTCGCTCACGTACGGCTTGTAGGTGGTGACACTTCGTTTGCTTTGTCATGACAGAGTTGTTGTTGGTTAGACCCTGTAGCGCCTACCTACTCTTTCGTCACGCCACTGGGGCTTGTGCAATTTTACGGTGTGGTCACGAGGGAGGCACAAGGCAGCAGAGTTGTTCGCAACATTGCGTGACAAAATTTCACATTTTGGCTGGCTCGTTCTTCTTGCTTAATGGCACTGTCTACAGCTTTCAGCTTACTTAACTGTGCCGCGTCTCGAGCACTGCAACTTTGTCTCGCTTCATCCATGTTCTCGTAAGACTTGCACGGTTTAAGGATGTCAGCGCGTGTATCATGAGGCTGTGCTCTAGGAGAGGTCTCGGCATATGTCAGAGAGGAAAATGATCGACTTGCAACGACTGAAGACTCGTTGCCGAGAGGGAGAAACGTGCAGATTAAGTGCGATTTCTGCTGTTGTGTTGCGTTGCTCCTATAAGGGGTTGTGCGGCGTCTCTCTCTTTCTTGTCTCACCCACTCTCAGTTTTACCGCAGTTTGTTCTCCGCTTTGTTCTCAGCTTTGCTCTGGCAAAGTGGTGGTAAGCAGCTGTGCTTTGTGAGTGTCCCGTTAAGAGAGAAAGAAGAGGTGAAAATCTTGGCCACGGCTGCCATGTTTCGATGGAGGCGAAATGTGAATATGCCTGTGTGCTGCGCAATTTCAGCGCACCCTGAAGAACGCCAGTTGGAAAGGGAATAAGGAAGCGAAAAGCGCTAAGCATTGAATGCAGGGATGGTGTGGAGTGCGGCTAGCTACCATTCTGGCCCTTTGTGTGCCAAGGGCTGTAATAATTAATGTTGCCTGTTTCTAAGAGACAGGAGCATTAAGGATGTGTTATACCAACTGCATAGTTTTTAGCCTCTTAATTTTTTAATTATAATGTAAACGGAATCCAGACTACTTGAGTGGAAAGTAGGTGTTCTGAGAAATTCACTGGAAAGGCAGTGTAGTTTGTCAGTTTTTGTTTTTTTTTAGTGCTTATACACCGTTGCCACTTTTTAAAACTGACCGTACTGCACCTGTTATAGTTAAAACAGCTGCGCAGGTCATGCTGGTCGTGCTGCAGCATGTTGCTGCGCTAGTTTCAAGGCCACTCTGCTGCGAGAAAATTCTGCACGTATTGTACACAATTTGTGCACAGCATGAGAGCCAGTACGTTAGCAGCTGTGCAGAATGCTTTTTTCCTTTTTGAGTGTTTCAGTGAAGTTTAGAAGAATTCTTGTGCTGTTCCGCTGTTGTATTGCTAACGTGCTAAGGTTTCCGTGATAGTAAAGGAAAACTGCTTTGCTCTCGGGCACAGTGCAAGGAGATCCTCCACGTAAAACAGGATAATGGGCCCCGCCGCGGTGGCTCAGTGGTTACGGCGCTCGGCTGCTGACCCTAAAGATGCTGGTTCGATCCCGGCCACGGCGGCTGAATTTCGATGGAGGCGAAATTCTAGAGTCCCGTGTACTGTGCGATGCCAGTGCACCTTAAAGAACCCCAGGTGGCCGAAATTTCGGGAGCCCTCCACTATGGCGTCCCTCGTAGCCTGAGTTGCTTTGGGACGTTAAACCCAATAAACCAAACCAAAACAGGATAATGAGAGCAATGTGACCACTCTGCTGCCACTTTTGACACATTGGCATGGGTGAAAAAAAAATTTGCTTCCATTGTAATTTAATGCAGTGTAATTTTTTTTCTCAACTTAGGCTGAAAGACTTAATTCCATAGCTTGCTGTATGGGAGATTTGACTAACAGGTGACTGGTTGGCTAGACAGTAATGCCGTACCTGTTTTCTGCATTGTGCAATGATGCAAGCCAGAGTCTCGTGGAGGAAACAGGTCTCAGATGCTGTGACAACCGCGGGGATGGGGTCAGATGTTGACACAGCAATTGGCTCATCTGACGAAGTGAGTTTATATTGTTGTTACATCTGTGTTAGTCACGATATACGCACAGCACCATTTTGTGTAGTCTTCGTTAGGTGAACTGTTCAGCCAGAGAAATGCCCCTGCTGAATCATAGGATTTCCTTGTTGCCCCCCCCCCCCCCCTTTGTCTTGTGCATCGTTTTAATGTTACTGGCACGAAGGAGAGGGCGACCTTGTTTTCTGCTGGTCCCTAGGGATCTAGACACTTGTCTACACATTGCACAGTCATCATACGTTACATAACTCATAGTGTACAGTACCACATTTATTGTTGTACATGTAAAAATTGACACACATGCTGTGTGATCATCTGTTTACCCTATATACTGTATAATCTCGTGTAAGGGCTGCACCCTTTCAAGGGCCGCATCCGTATATGGGCCGCACCCCTTGTTTTGGACTAGATAATTGAGAAAAGAATAGGGTTACACGTTTTGTTTTTGTTTTTTTAATTTGTGTGTGGGCCACATCTTCAAAATTCACACCCAAATTTGAAAAAAAAAAGTATGGCCCTTACACAAGTTTATACGGTGTCATAGTCATTTATGCACTACTTCAGGTAGGCAGACATGGTTTCCAAGCTTATTGTGGCACGACTGTCTTCTTTTGATTGTTGCGATGGTTTTTCTGTTTGTCGTTATTCTTGTCTCGTTTTCGTCCTGTTCTCTGTGACAGCGAGTCCACGCGTCAAATTTGTGTACGAGTTCTGTGCAGTGGGTTTGCTCCCAGTGCCGCTGGTTTAGGCATGTACAAGTGCTAGACCGGTGCTTTCTTTCTTTTTTTTTTCTAACTATCAGCTGCAGCAACTATGAGTTGCTAATGCCCAGCACTGACAGCAAACATTGCTTGGCGATGTTTTCCCGGTGGTACTATCCGTAGGTGCCCAATTGTTTTGCTCGTTTCTTTGCCCAGTCGTCATGCTTTTACTTTTGTGATTTTATTGAAGGTGGGTAGCTCTTAAAGCACGAGGGAAGAGTTTCAAAGTGTGTTACTTAATGGTTTTTTATGTTTGGAAAGTCTCACTAGCCTGCATTGAATGCAGATCGCGCAGTTCTCTCTCCTGTGGCAGTTACTTGGATATATACTTACTTTTTTATTTGTTTATCTTGAGTGCCTCATGACACCGAAGTATTTTACTATGACATGGTAGTCATGGACAGTAAGCTACAAATTGGTGGAAATGAGTTATAGACAGGTGATTTTTGCAAGCATAAATGCGTTCAGTAAAAAAAAAGTGATGACAACATTTTGTTACAAAGGGAAAAAACTTGTCAGTTATTTCTTTCCCTGTATGTTGGCTTGATGCTTGTTTGCGAGTCTTTTTCCCTGCCATCATTTTTACCATGGCAAACAGACTTGATTGGGCCTGGCATTTTTTTTTTTTTACCAAACTGCCGTGACCTTTCGTTGTCACTTCAGTTAGTGAAGGGACCGGATATCTCCTTCGCTGTTGCGGAACCGAGCACTGCCACAAGTTGCTGGTGGTCAGTAGCCTACATAAGGCCTTTCCCCTGTTGGACTTGGTTGCAGATCTCGACTTGCATGGCCATTGCTGTGTGGTGTTTCATCACATTCTGAGAGCAGGTGCGTGGGATCATAACTGCGGCTGCTGGTACTGTTACAGGGCGTGTTTGCCAGTGCGGGTGCGAAGTGTTTGTCAGTGCTTCACTGCGATAATGCACACCATTAGTGCGCACAATTGGTTTTGGGCCAAGAAGCAACATTGTGGATCTGTTGGACGCTGCTGCCTTGTGTCGCTCTCACCGTGCTCGCCCATATGTGTGCCGCCGTGCCGGTAGAACCGTGCATTGTTGAACGCCTACCCATCTCAAGTCTGTAGGAAAGTGTGGGTGGGTTTTCTAGTGGCACCAGATGACAATGCTTTTAATAGACACGGCGAAGTTCTCCTGTTCCCTGTGACCACATTTAATGGTGGTGCTCCTTTCAAAACTGACACGCTTAATGGAACGAAGGTCGCGATGACGCATGAGCTCAGTGCCTCTGCCTGCGTGCTAAGTATGAGATCCTGTGCAGAACAAGAGTAGGGGCTGCCGTCGGACTGCCCGCATTGACCAGAAAGTTTTGGCACACTGTTAGGCTGGGATTTTCAGTCAATGTGACTTGTTCGCGCACCCTAGAGCATAGTGTCGGAGTCTGTTCACTGCTCTTCTACCTTGTACTTTCAAAAAGAGGCAGGCTTCGTGCATGCATTGCCGACCCGATGCTATCTTGAATCGGTTCAGCCATTTTGGGCTTATCTAATGGAAAGTCATGTCACCAGTGCTGCCAAAGGACAGATTCAAGCACTTGCTGTATCCCAGTTTTCTTAGTGTGACTGCGCATTTAACCACGCACAGGAGGGTAGTATTTGGCATGAAGGCTGGCGTACGCGAACACTACTTCGGAGACATGCAGGCATTGCACTGCTTGGTATTGTGCTCGATACTGGTGCCATCGCCTTCCGTTTTGAAAGAAAGAGAACGTGCACCTCTTCCAGTATTATGCGAGGTCTTCAGCGTGGAAACTGATGCCTGTGTAGATGGACAGGTGTCAGATCTTTCGCCCACGCCGAGTTACTGAGGGAAAGTTTTGAGGAGAGAAATGGGAAGTGCCGTGGATTGACATGCTCTTTGGACACTTGCATATCTGTAGTGTTTTTCAAGCTACTTCATTTCTGTGTTAACACTTCACCAGTGCAAAAAAGCCTGTTCTCAAGAACAGGGTCATTGTCCCGGTTCTGGCTGACTCTGGCAAATCTGCCACAAGTCGGGACCCGTTAGTTTTTGATCAACACATGCCGCGTCGAACAACTGACATGACACCAGATGTGTTCCCCAGCGTTCTGGCTGTCATCATCTTCATTGAAGCTTTCATATTAGGTGCTTTGCTGCTGTATAAAAATGGTGGATGCTTGCGAGGTAGGGGCATACATTTGTGCAAGACCCCGTCAAGAAGGAGGAGCACATTTCATTTGTTGAAGGTGGGATGTCTCAATCGTGTCGTTTCCTGCAGCTTCTTGTGGGAATCATTTTCCTCCGTCATCATCTTGACGGAGGCATCATACGACCAATCACTGGCTGCGACTGCTTGCTGTAAGTTAAGGCTTGTCTCATTGCATTTAGCCTAACACCTTTCATCACCGACTTAACCTTGTTGCTATGGCTGTTTGTGCTAGGCATGTATTGTTTTCAGCTACCAATTGTGTAAAGACATACGTGGTCATGTGCAAAGTTATATGACAGTGAGCAGCTACATCTGGCATTGATGCACATAGCTGTCTACGTTATGCTGTCGTTCTTTCCTGTAGCGCATTTGAAATTTTAATGATGAACTATTTCGCCTGAGTTTGCCAACACAAATCTGTTACTCAAACAGCTCGTTATTGTACCGGGAATGTGGTGGGGGTAGGATAACGACTCCCACAAGATAAAGAACACCAAGATTTGTTTGGAAGCCAATCTTGGGTGAATGGGCGTTGCCCACGGCTAGTGCATTGGCGGCAGCGTCCGCTTACTCTTGTGCCTGTGACGGGGTCGCGCTTCTCATCTACAGTGGTGTCAGCCACGAGTGTTCACAGGGCCCGTTGGGGTCGACTGTGCCAAGTTTGATCAGCGTAGCTTGTGGTAGCAACTTAGCGGCCTGGTCACTTAGTGAACAGATGCTCTGATGCCTTTTTTGCTCCCCTCGAGTAAAGTTCTAGTCCTGTTGTGTCCCGACGTTTGCGTTTTTTAGAGCGTTTTTTTTTTTTTTTTTTTTGCCATTACGAAGGAAGGGGGCTTTGCATTGCGCGGCATCGTTCTTATATGGTACATGCTGTTATAGAGCCTGCTTAAAAATACTCTAGCAAAGGCAATTCATCAATGTATGTATTTATTCCACATGACAATACAATGTACAGTCTGTTTTAGTGACAATAAAGAGAGTCTGCAAACCATTCTAACTGCCTGTGTTGTGTCTGAAATCGGCGAATGCTAATAAGCCCGAAAAATTCGCCATTACCAGGTGGGTGAAGGTGACGAGGTAAGGACGCCGACGCCACGTAAGTGGGAGTGGCCATGGTAACACTAATTTTGATGAGTCATTCAGAATTAGTCTGTAAATGGGTGATATGAGGGAGGGAAAAAAACGAAACTTTACCCCTCTAAAAGACAACAGTGGTGTTCTTTAAGAAGGGATCGATGTCCTTCGCAATCGGTTGCAGACGGTCCGCGTTAAGACCAGGCGTCGGCGCCTTTTTCCTCGTCCGAGTACGGCGCAGCAACAGGTCCTGGGGAAGGTATGAAGGCTGCTCTGAACACAGCACGTGAGACCGCGCGCAACAGGAGCACCAAGCAGCTTCGGAAGGGTGCGCGAATAAAGTAAAACAGCGTATGCGTACGCATCGGGACGTGCGAGATCCGATATCCTCACGGAATCTGGGCGATTCCATTGCGCGCCCAGAGGGGAGGGGAGAGCGGCCAGAAGTGTAGCTCCTCCCTCCCCTCCGGCGGAGAGGCGCTGGTGAGCGCAGCCCGAGCAACGAGGAATGCCGGGAAGTCGTCTGGCCGCAAAGCAGCCGAGCGATCTTCGTTGCCAGCCATAGCGTAGTACTGGAGCTTCGAAAAGTTTTCTTTGGTTTCGTCGAAGCCGTCGACGAGAATGTAATGATCTTTTCCGACCGGCACGCATCTGACGAGCATGGAAGGAGACGTGAATGGTAGGTGTGCCGGCGCTGGCTGGCAAACTGCTGCGAAGTCACCCCGACTCTCGAAGTGTTGGAGCAGGGGCACTTTCCACTGCGTTCCCGCCGATGGGTTGACGGTGTTTTCGGGTTCCTAGGGCCGCTAGAAACCGACTGCCGAGCTCTGGTAGTCTCTGTGAGTTGCGTCCAAGTGTTGTGTCCGACAGCGGGCGGCTGGAACGTCTTTGACTGCTGTCACGATGACCCCGATTCCCGTGTCTCTCGTCTCGCAGGTACTACCAAGACATTGGTCTTCAGGAGCGAATGCTTCACCTCGACAACGGTGAGTTCTGCTCGGAGTCCGAGCCGGGGTCCCGGGGGATGTTCTCGGGCCCGAACGCGTCGTTGACGTTCTTGGCGGCGGCGCCATGTGTAATGTAGCTTAGCTGGCCGTCGCGATCGTGAACTCCGCCACCATCGCTGGCTGGTTGTGAACGACTCCCTGGCGTTGCGCTGTGCAGGCGGATGGCGAACCCCCGCGAAAGCGTCAGCGTACCTCGGAGGATTTCATCTCCTTCTGCAAGTTTATCCTCGAGTACGAGAACTACGAGAGCATCAAGCAGGAGGAACTGCGAGAGAAGGCTGCGAGCCCGTCAGACAGCTCGGCGGACAGTGTCGACAGCGTCAAGCGAGAAGACAGCGAACAAGGTTGGTCAGACGTTCCATCGCCCAGGCTTGCGGGGCCCGCGAGTTCTGCGTCGAATGTCTGGTGATCGAACTCGAGCCTCCGACGTTTCTGCCCCGCGTGTCCTAAGTGTCATCTCTCGGGGCGCTATAGAACCCGATACTCGTGTTCGGGCGCCCTCGGCTTGAGAAGTTTTAATGGCGGATGCGGTTTCACGTTAACGAGACTCGCTGATTGCTGCATCGTGTCTTTCGATCAGGAGTTAGCGCGGTTGGCTACGGCAGGGTTCGGTCGCCGACGTTCTTTCGACGTAAGCGCTGGACGCCTAGGCGTCGGATAGCGGACTCAGCTCGACTGGTGCCGAACCGCGGAGCAAATCTCTTTCCAACTACACCTGTGTGAAAAATCGGTAGCTAGCTCACGCTACAGCGGTAGTAATCACCGGCTGCGGGGACGCAGTGGTGAATAAAACCACCACACATCAGCTCAGCTCGGGCCTCGCTTGGTTGTTCGAAGCTTTCACCGGAGGTGGTGTGGAACCCCGGTCAGCCAAAAGAACAGCGTTACGGTGTAAAATAGGTCCCAATCAACATTCTTTTAGCTGTGAAACGCCAATCCGGATCGCCCAGAAGTGGCACTCTGTCGTGAAGCGTTTTAGAACCCATGGTTCAGTCGAGGCTTTGTTTCGGGAGTAGGAGTTTCCAGTCGCATCCACGGTTGAAAAAAGAAAAAAAAATGCTCGCAGAAGCTTCCCTCGGTCGAGCAGATGCTGTGAATCGCAACTGTGTTCTCTGACAACCAGATTGTGCCTGCGATTTCTGAATGGAACGGTTCCTGAACAAGGGTGGCAGGGGGCTATGCTGTGTCCTTCAGTGGCTGGTGTAGAGTACGTGTGGAGACTCGCGGTTATTGTCCCTGGACGCGAGATATCGGCTGTGCACATCCTGTCAGTTGAGGACGTCATTCTGAACTAGAAAGCATGGCTGGTGTGAGCCTCTTAGCATGTACTGCTGGACGTGACACTCAGTGGGCTGTAGGCTTTGCTCGAGGCAAGAACTCGCTACTACAGCTGCTTCTAAATGCTAGACTGCAACTCTGTGCTGATATCTTGTTGTACGTCAGGGACCCTCTGCTGTTGTGTGAATTAATCCAATGCTGCCCAATGTGAGTGACACCTTAACAGTGCAACTCTGTGCCTTGGTGTGCGCTGCACGTCCAGTGTCTACCATTGGATTGTTTTGTTAGTGGGGAGGACAGCACTCGCTTGTGCAATGCCAGAGAAGGCTTGGGGCATCGTAGCAAAACCTAGCTGCCATTGGTGGGAGCAAGCCCTCTGTCATTAGTTTGCGTGATGTGGAGGGACCGATGACGTACTTCCCTCGCGGCTATGCTATCCAGGGGCACAATTTAGATGTTCTCTGTGCCTTCCACTACAATGCCCAACTCTCACTTCGACCTCACATGTTCACTGTACCCATGTTTGCCTCCTGGCAACTTAATTCTGGAAAAGGCGTGCGTCTTTCTGGTGCAGCACTACCATGTCCAGAACCTTTGGTAACTCGCCCTCAGCGATAAGCTCTAAACACCCCCCTGTAGAGGTGACTGTGGTCGGAAGGCATGTAACGACATTGCTACTGCACCTAACCCTTCTGTTTGGCGCAAGGTGAAGGTGAACTTCTGACTTGTTTGTACTATTGCCTCCGCGTTGTCATTCGATTGCCGGGCCTTCTCTGTGCTTTATTTGCAGCAGTTTTCATGACCTCATCCTCTTTCGCAGCTTTCCTGTAAAAATTTTCTCCAGTTATCTGATGCGCTATTTGACAGTGTTGGTTTCTTTTCATTGTGCAAGTTGCACTGCAAGCTTTCCACATTTAGGTTCCTAGGGCAAATGTTTTCCAGACTGCTACTGCAGCTATTCATTCTAGCCACATCATGTGGATCACAATGGATTGGGTGGACTAACAACAGCAGTTTACCCTATTTTCTCAATATCCATGGTGCGCGACTGAGTGGCTGTAGTATACTGCCACTGAGTACAACTCTGTAGGTTTGATCCCTCTAGCTACAGCGATTGCATATTGACAGACACTGAATACATGCCTTTGCACTGAGATTTCAGTGCACTCTTAAAGGAGTATAGACACCTAACTTTTGGGTGCGCGTTTTCTTCTTTGTAATGATGCGTAAGATATTATTGTACATGAATCACCATGTGGTATTCTCGTACGACCGCTGAATAATATATGATTGAATTTCTTTCTCATGCTGTTTCGGGTTTGTTTTCAACAGCCGAATGATGATTGTGACGTCAAAGAGCGGTTGTAGGTCATGTGAGGCATGGAAAAATTGCGATATAATCGCTCTTTCACAGTTTTAATTCACTATAGTGCTGGAGCCAGCCTTCGTCAAGAGCCGGAATGACAACAAATGTAGAAGCACCGATTATAGTGCAGTTTTTTCACGCCTCACATGACCTACAACCGCTCTTTGACGTCACAATCATCATTTGTGACATATAACCTCACGTGACATATAACCACACTTTGATGTCACAGCCATCATTCAGTTGTTGAAACCTAAACAGCATGACAAAAAAAAAAATTCGATTCTGAATTATATAGCGGTCACAAGTGAATGCCACATGGTGATTGATGCATTGTAGTGTCTTCCGCATCATTGTAGAGAAAAAATACGTGCCACCAAAATTAGGTGCCTGTACTGCTTTAAGTGATCAATTGATATTAACCCAGAGCCCTCTACTACTGAATGTCTTGTTGCCCAGCTATGGCATGTTAGTCGCGAGCATTTAACGTTGCTGTCTGTCAGCACGGAGTAGCAAGGAACTGTGACATTTAATTGCACTGTGGGTTTTTCTTGTACGCGTCTAACACTGAAGTCTTTGCCTTCTTGAAAACATGTCACATCATCTGCATCGTTTTTGGTAAGACAAGAGGCCTGACAATAGTAGTTTATAATAGTTTGTTAAGTTTGTAGAATGAGGAAGTTTAATATCTATTGTAGGCAAGAATGGTGAAGAACTGCGTGCACAATGTGTAACACAAGGTTTAAACCTAGCTCCCATCTTGATTACAACCCACACTGCCAGTGTGCTGATTCGTATTGCCACGCATTTCACAATCAGGTGCACCACTGACACACATACCGCACGACATGGTACATTCTGCTAGCAAGAGTTCATTCGGTACACAACAGCGGTTTAGGCACATTGTTCACAGTTCAGCCTGGACTTAGGTTTTTTATGCAGTATGGACGATGGCAATAACAACACCAAACCGCATAACTGTAGAGAGCACTGCAAGCTTGAATAGAGCACTCAAGCGGTGGTGCTCAGGCAGAGCAAAGGAAACAACACATGTTATTCAGAAACAGTGCTTGTTCACAAGAATCACATACATAGAAGCCACATGTAAACAAATACTAAGCTTGCCTCCAGCTGCCACTGTCAGAATGTCGCTTGCTATGCTGTGAAATGCGCTTCTTGCATCACACCTGGCTGACTTGCACCCCTCAACACCTTTGGTGAAGCCCGAATGGTAATCACATCCACTGTTAGCCAGTGCTGTCTGTGTGCTTCATTTGCTTTAAAAAGAAACATGCAGAGACATCTTTGAGCAACGTGTAGGTCATGCAGCTATCAATGGTGAGTGACCATGACCTGAAAGGTCCGTAAGGGTGCATAGGTGCAACAGTCTGACAGGCTGTGGGTCAACCGTCCTTTTTACACAGCCATCTCTTGGTGTCACTCTACCAGCTGATGAGCTACTCGCAGAAAACGTCCTCTTTAACTTTGGTTACCTGTATATTGCCGATGAAATGAGTGTCACTCTGCCTGCCGCTGCCACCGGGGTTGACGAGCCGAAGTGGGAGGTCAAACAGTGCGACGTCTCGGTGCAATCCGCATCCCCCTTCTCTCTCTGGTCTGGCGCAGGAGGGGGCCCCCTGTCCGACGTGCAGACGACGTTGGCGGACGACGACTCGCACGACCTCATCACCTGCTTCTGCCTGAAGCCCTTCGCGGGGCGGCCCATGATTGAGTGCTCCGAGTGCCTCACCTGGATCCACCTGTCCTGTGCCAAGATTCGGCGCAACAACATTCCCGATGAGTTCACCTGCCAGCGCTGCCGC
Source organism: Amblyomma mixtum (assembly GCF_055824585.1). Lineage (NCBI taxonomy): Eukaryota > Metazoa > Arthropoda > Arachnida > Ixodida > Ixodidae > Amblyomma > Amblyomma mixtum. The sequence continues at coordinate 85,102,842 of NC_143012.1, forward strand.
GAGGCCAAGCACACAACGCGGCGCTCGCAACGAATACGGGCCGGCGGGACGACGCCCCCACAGAGGCGACGGCCCTCGACGTGACGCCGGTGTGACTACCACGGTGTGCGTGGCGGTGCGCCAGACTCTCGACTGTGCGGGAGGACACGCGCGCCGACACTCTAGTCCCTGGGCCCCCACGGCGCAGCCGTTGTACAGACTCGCGGTGTGTCTCGGGGTGCGTTCCTCCCCTGCCCCCAAGGGCAGGCCTCTCTGTGGGGTGGGGGTGCGTGTGTGTGTGTGTGTGCGTGGAGAAGCTGAGATAAAAAGAGCTTGGCTGTTTGGCACACCACCGACTTATCTGAACCGTCTCGGTCGGGGAGGGGTGCACTACCTCGGGTTTGAGTGGATGCACCCGCTCGGGCTAACAACTACCACCCGGTTTTTGTTTCAAGCAGCTCAGCTGCCAAGAGGCAACCATTTTTTGCAAGCTTCAAAGTTTTTGCAGATGTGTATTTATGGACTCTGCCTTTTTATAGGCTGTGCCTCCAAACAGACATGCCCTCCAAGGGTGTGACTCAAGCTGAGCTACATGCAGCTGCTGGCGGTTTTAAGACCAGCAGACTGGCAGGCACCAGCAGGGCAATAATTCTAGTTAGCTTGTTAGCCGCTTGTTCCTAAATACTGGTGCAAAGGTCGCGCTAGAAGCTTTGTTTTGTTTTTTTTACTTTATAAAAAAGCTATAAAAGCTCCGGTGTGCTGTGACACCCTGTTGTATGCTCGGTTCTGTTTGTTTGACCCACTTGTCTGCCTTTACACCTCTTATTCCAGCGCTCTTTCACTGTACAAACAGTGGAGGATGTGGTTTTCAGTATGTTTAGCACAGTAAGGTGGCAGAACATGGGCACACCAGGAATCTTGACAGTTTTCAAGTGCGGTGTCCGTTACCAGCGTGCTGCAAGCTTAGGCTGCACATACTGCAACCACATTCTCCATTTCATGCATTTCACTGCATCGTAGTAGAAATACTACATGTATGACTGCATGTCATTGTCCCCTTTCCTTTGGTGCACTGCAAGCAATCAGGCATGTTAGTGGGAATCTCTTTTCAGGATCTCTCTTCAGGCTTCTTGCTTTGTGCAAAATCAGCCATAGCACCTTCACGTCACTGAGAGAGCACACTGTACATGGTTGCTTACAAGCTTTTTCATTGAATAGCTTAGCACTCTAAGACGAGCACTGCAGATTGGAAATGTGGGAAGGAATAGTATGGCCAAACGAAATCTTTCATCGTCATCAGCCCATTGTGCTGCCATCTTTCCATTTGCTGAAGGTAAAGCAAGCAGTGCAAAGCGTATAGAGATGTCTTGGAAGCATGGCGGTCAGTGGCAGCATGTGTAACTTATGGGACAAGGTCATGGACTCTTGCACCTCGGATTGATTCTGGTAAATTTGAGTGTGGAGACCAGGAAAGAGAAACCACATCAGTGTGTTTTTCGAAATTCCGCCTAGTCTCTTTGCTGATTGGGAAGTGAAACCCCAGTCGAATGCACATATTAGCACATATAACGTTGCATATGGTGCCAGAAGCAGGCACTCTGAACCTGCTGTGTGTAGGCAAGCCTGTCTCGTTACACCTGAGGTTTGCATCACTCTGGTCGCCCATTACCCAGGGACTGAGAGAGAAAGGAAACCTTTGCAAGCATTGTGTAGTGCATGATTGTAATTGCAGTACACTCTGAGGATACTTCAACATTGGTGTGCTAAGGGCAGAAGCTTAAAGCTATATGCTCATGAACTTCCTGAGCACCACAGGTAGTGGCCAAGGTGCCAACGAATATTAGGTACACCTTATGGGCAGTATTGGCGAGGAGCAACCTTAATGGCCATTTAGAGATGTTGCCAGCGAGTGGACTGCGCTCGGCGCCGAATTTGAAGCACAAGTGCTGCATAGCAGCTCTTGACGAGGTAAGCTAGTGGAGCTTTGGCCTAGGGCGAAAAACACGCGAGGCCTAAAAACCGCCGGACCCGTAGACTTCATCCTGACACCACAGGAGGCAGAAGGTTGCAGCAGAAGCATCAATGCATGCTGGTGGTTTGTGGGAACTGGTGCGGTGCGTCCGTTAACAAGGTAATAGGCTCTTGCCTAACCATCGAACGAAATGATGCACGAAGGTGCATCTCTTAGGCCTAACCTTAGAAGTCTGAAATACCCAGCCCACGCAGTTTAATAGGTGCCTGTAATAGTTTACGTCAAGTTACGAAAACGTTACAGTTAAGCTTTACATGTGTCCTTAGTTATTCATGAGCGTAGTGCGGCTCCGGCACTGAAGAACGCCGACAAAAAGAAAAAAAAAAGCGCAGGCGTCCACACTTACCGGACACCATTTTTGGTTGATCTCAGCAGCGCAGTTTCGAGTCATTTTTTTAGGCCTAAGACACTTCAGATATGCTTAAAGGTTACCATAAATAGTGTTTATGAACAGAAATGTTCTAGCGGACGCACTTAGCCAAAGATGTCGGTTGCAAACCAGGCTTAAGGCTTTGAAGCGCGCGCCAGACGGCAGCAAAACAACTCAAAAATTAAATGCGCACAGTTCTCTGACGTCAGCGAGCATCACGAGGCATTGACCAATCGCGCTTAAGCCGCGGGCGCATAATCCGTGTGCAGCCGCGAACCACGAACTTCCGAATAGAACGCGTCGGGACCTTTGTTGTGCTTGACAGGAGTCGCATGTTTTCGGCTTGCGTTCTTGAGAGTGAACGTAGTCTTGTGTTCGGGAGTTGATACCAAGTGCTGTTTGTAGGGGGATAAGAAAAGCGAGTCTTTCAAACCAGATCCCTCAGGGACGCGATGGCGATGCTTCGTAACACCCGTCTCATGAAAGAACTCGACATGCTCAACACGCAGTTGCCGCCTGGGATCGTGTGTAACCCAGCCGCCGATATGTTGGACAGCTTCGAAGCAGGCAAGTGTCTTAAGTGAAACTGAAGGTTAAGAAAATACGGTCAAAATGTGTAGGATATCGGTGGAGCCCCAAAGTGTATCGTAACGTCTTCTAGCGTTTGATGTTAGCACATGCGTCTCTGTTTACGCTATTCTCTAACATCTGTCCGATATTAGCTTCGATTTCAATCCTTGCAGCCATCGCTGGGATCAGTGGAACGCCATACGAAGGGGGAACCTTCAAGCTGAACATCCGCATACCCGAAAGGTGCGTTGTCGCTTCTCGCCTCAAACTTTGAGGGGGTAAATCCACGACCTGTAGCAAATGTGCGTTCATGTCAGCGTTTGTCCGGGAAACTTGCACTTGAATTATGCTCAGCGTGCTTTGCAGGACCTCTGATAGAATCATGCCTATGAGGTCACGCACAAAGTAATTTCCATGAGTAAGTGCAAAGCTTAAAAAAAAAAAAACAAGAAGCAGCGAGCGGTTTCGTGCTTAAAAGTTGCAGTGGATACTTATTGCTCTCAGGATAGAACTTGCCTTAGAGCTACGCGTGCTTTTGAAAACATTCGTGACAATGTATCAGTGTGGTATCGGCGGTTGGCGTCAGATAATGTTTCAGTTCATTTCAGTTTTAGTCAAAGTATCTTTTTCCAATAAGGGCAGTATTTTCAGTTTTACATTGTTTCCTTTACAGATTAGATGCTCTGATTTAGAAGTGTCATAGTTTGGTGATCGCTATTTTATGGAAGCCTTAGTAGCTGTAGCGCATCCTAGTCTCTCAGACAACAGCAACTTTCTTCCCTGGGTCTTCACTTGACCGATTTTGTGGCCATTTATGTGGACTGCCTTTTGGTGCGTGGTGTCAACAGCTTGGTGTCTATGCAGAGAGATTGCTGGAAGTGCAGTTTATGGTGGTTGCTAATTAAAATGGTGCAGATAAAGAGGGGAGGAGCCATGTAAACTGAGAGGATGAGTGCTGACTTTCAATAATTCCTTGCTGAAGCATGCAGACGCTAGCGACAATTCAATTGTGCACATGCACTATAAACCGTATCCTTCACAATCAGAGATTTTGTAATCTTAAATACATAAAGGTGAGAGGGCAGAAATAATCTGCAGGAACCCGAGAGAAAGCATGAGGTTACAATTTCATTAAACCGTTCTTTCTTGGTCATTTGTACTGGGGGCATGCTGTGCGCACTTGTAGGGAATATGGCTTAATGCATGCGCAGAAGTGCTGCCAGCGGCTGTGTGCCTAAGTAAACAATTTTTGAACGCAGCACTCGTACTGTCCATTCCTCAGCCTACGTGCGTGTTTCTTCGCGCTGTTCCGATTACCATCATGCCTTACCAGCAAGCCCAAATAAATCTCTTCATGGCGGCCACATCACACAGGTACCCGTTTGAGGCCCCCGTGGCCGTGTTCAAGACTCCGGTGTACCACCCCAATGTAGACTCCACAGGCCGCATCTGCCTGGACGTACTCCAGATGCCACCCAAGGTGAGTGTTGCCCAGGCATTAAGAGTTGTGCTCGCACTTTAATTTGGCCATGCACTTAATACAAACGAGCATAACTTTGTGCTGTGCTGACACTTTAGGAAGGGACATCGTCCAATTTTTTGTTCTTAGTAAAAGTTAATTCTTTGAATCTTTCTGGCTATGTCATTGTGTACAGCAGCAAAAGACACATTTATTAATGCAACAGCATTTAGGTTGTCGTGTAGCAAAACATTTCCGGCTTCTCTTTCACGAAATTCCCTGATTGGTCGTGAGAGGTCACATGACCTTGTGACATCATCATAGCCTGCCCTGGTGGTCCACTCTGATTGGCCGAGAGAGGTCACAAGACCTTGTGACATCACAGCCTACCCACCATGGCAGGTGGCAGCATCTGGTTGAGGAGTGGCCGGGGATAGTAGCTGAGTTGTAATGCAAGCACTCCAGAAACTGTGATTGAGGAAATTACTCAAAATTTAATTGCAAGAACACTCACTGTGGACACCATAGCAGGTAGTCTAAATGCTATAATATTTTCTTCTTTAAGAGTATGGTTTAGAAGGACCCAAGTTTTTGACAAGCAAATTGGATGTGAAAGTGCGACATTCTTGTACCACACTGGTGGTACGGTACGTGCATAAATTCTTTTACCTTTTCCAGCTTAATAGAGCACCATTTCAGGGAAGGCCGCCTCTTGAGTGCTGGAATAAATTGGTGCACTTCACCCTCTGTAACACTTTAAAGTAATCCAGAGCCCTCCATTACAGCGCTCCCCATAGTTGATGTTGGTGTGGCATGTGAAAACCTGCTAACCGTTAATATTTCCGATAGTTCTTGCAGGTTGATGAGGCAAGAATGGGGGCTAGTTGGTTGGTCATGGCGCAAGGAATCGAGCTAACTGGTCACAAGATGAAAGACTAAAAAGACATGAAGGATGGAGGGCGTTCCATCTGTACTATTGCTGTATTATTTCATGTTTTGTCTTGTAGCCAGCTTAGCATGATTTCCTGCACCTTCTTGCAGGTAGTTCTTTATTTTTGGAGCTTAGTTTCAAGGGCCTAAAGATTGATCAGAGTTTGATTTCAAATCTTTGGTATGCTGTGCAAGGCTGCTGCAGGTGCAGGTTGGGATAAAGAGAGGCCAACTTTCCTGGAATAGCGTGCAAGACTCTTTTGCCATGAGGTTTCAGATTCAGCGGTCAGACAGTGGTTATTTTTATTTATTTATATTTATACACAGTACCTACAGCGCCCTCACTGGGGCATTATTGTAGGGGGGAAACATCATAAATAAGAACAAACATCTAGTACACAATAAATTAGGCAAATGATGCGGTCTACAGAGAAAATACAGAAAACCATTGTAGAAAGGCAAACATACCCTAAACACACACACACACACACAAAAAAAAAAAAAACATACATTTTAAAATACAGCACTGCTTAAAGAATAAAGCTTTAGGAATAATCAACTTTGTAAAAATTTCAAAAAAAGCAACATGATACACTCGGACTAGAATTATTGCACTTATATTGACAGGTGACTTTGCAAATCGGCCAGAAACGATGTAGGAGGAGCGGTAGCGACCAGAGAAGGGAGACAGTTCTAGTCATGCACTGTTCGTGGGAAAAAACTATATTTGAATACGTTTATACGGCTATTGTACTCGCGCACCTTAAGTGGGTGGTCAGTGCGGGCGGAAATGTAGCTGGGTTCATTAATGTATTTCTCTTTTGGAATTCCAGTTTTATTATTAAGCACATTATAAAAGAAAGAGAGTCTCAAATATTTGCGCCTGTTTTCAAGTAACGGCCATCCCAACTTCTCGCGCAAACCAGAAGAACTTTTTTGAAAATTGTAATCGGCAGACACGAACCTAGCCGCCCGTTTCTGGACGCGCTCCAGCTCCTCAATATTCAGTTTTGTATGCGGGTCCCAAACCGCGCAAGCATACTCAAGTATGCTCAAGTGTGATGTTGCAAGTATGCTCGAGATCGTGTGAGGCGTGCAGAGATCTGCAGTTTACTAGCTGTTTGTTTGCTCTGTCGTCTCGGCTCTCAGGGCAATCTAATGTAAGAGCCGGAGCAAATAGAAACGATAAAGCGGCGATTACAATGCAGTTGCTGTATGCCTCATTGTGATCTGAAGCCTACCTATGGCATCATAACCATCATTCTGCTGAAACCAAAACTGAATCTACTTGGCAGAAAGAATTCAGTGTTCAGTTATTTACTGGGCACAGGCAAGCTCCATGTGGTGATTCGAGTTTACCAATGTCTTGCACATCATTTTAATAAAGATACAACAAGAATTTTGTTTCTCCACCCTTTGGAGTGTCCAGGATGGCTTCTTGTTTAAGAACTTGCAGTCAACCTACACACATAGATGTGGGTTCAGATGTATATTTTTTTTTTGGGGGGGGGGGGGGGGGGGGGGGCTCTTTTTTACATCCTTACGTAACAGTTCATTCAGATGTTTTGCTCACATGGAGAGGTACGAGATCTCCTGCTTATCATAATAGGTGATTAAAAGGTGACTAAAAAATGACGAGTATCATATGGTGGCTATGCTCTCTGTCCCTCATGCTCTTACTAATGAACATGAGGAAGAGTAGAGGTTCATTAGCTCACCCAAAATCTCACTGTGGTTCTCTCGTCAAGGCGTGAAACCACTGTCTCGTGTACTGGCGGACTTCAGAAGCCACTTTACTACCTGTCTTTGGCAGCATTGTCTTTTGCGCCAGAAAACCAGGGTACTGTCTAACCCAAGCAGTTTGTCTTTGCAGATCGTGGCCTGAACTTATCGTACTACACTCCATTATGTGACAGGAAGAGAATAGATGTGCCGTGGGATTCTGCCATAATTTTTCAGCCAATTTTAATGGCCAGTTAGCTCTCTGCTTGCCTTAATTTTTTTTTTATGTGATAATGTTGGAACCCCTGTGTTTGGAAAAACTGTCCAGCGTCCGGTATTCTCTGCCTTAATTTTTTTTTTATGTGATAATGTTGGAACCCCTGTGTTTGGAAAAACTGTCCAGCGTCCGGTATTCTCTGAAGCCTCCAAGGACTACCTGCCACGGGTGGCAGAGTGGAGAGAAGGAAATTCCCTTTGGGGGATTTTTCAAGAGCCTGCAAATTTTCCCGAGAGGCTGCAGTTTCACTGTTTCAACGAAAGAATCGCATTGAGAATTGGGGTGAGCTCGGAAACCAGCCTGTCAGTGTTTCTAAATTCCTTTTCAACATACCTTTTCTGTCATGCAGGTTATTCCAGTTTTTTACTGTCTCTTTGTACGTTTCTGAGTAACTAAAGTGGCTGTTTGGGCTTGTTGGTCAGTGATCATGGTTAAAGAATGCAGCACGAAAAGACGAGGACAAACGAAGAAGTGGACAGGACTGGTGCTGGTCATGGTTAAAGAATGCAGCGCGAAAAGACGAGGACAAACGAAGAAGTGGACAGGACTGGCACTGTCCTGTCCACTTCTTCGTTTATCCTTGTCTTTTTGCGCTGCATTCTTTAACCATGGTTTCTGAGTTGTCCAGCCATGCTGTGTCCCAATAGCAAGTTTAGGTTTGACCGTATCTCGAACATTGGCTCGCCCAGAAGCGTGTCCAGTTGCGAAGATATTTGCTTTTGATATTTTCCTTCACTGAAGTAATAGTGAACAACTACGCCAACGGAGAACTGTTGCAGTACGTTGCCGCCTTGCCGTGCGCAGGGTCGTTGGCGGCCATCGCTGAACCTCAAGGTGGTCCTCATGTCACTGCAGACCCTGCTCGCACAGCCCAACCCCGACGATCCTCTGGTGCCGGAACTGGTGAGCCCATTTGTACGTGTGCCGGTGGATGTCACTGTAGTGACGGTGACATGGCATGTGCATCGGTTGTTAAGGCGAAAGCCTTTAATGGCTCATACTGTCGGCCAAAATTCTGTCGCACTGTAGCTGTCAGTCAAACTGATGACGTCATCGGCAGTGTAGTATGTCAGCGTCATAGTATGTCATACTTATGTCTTGGTCATTGAGTACATTTCATAGTCATTAACCAGTAATTAGTCATCAATTAATCATAATTAGTGATTAATAATTAATTAGTTGTGTGTCATTAGTTAATGTTTAGTCAATAATTAGGTGTGCGATCATCCAGTGATGATGTCACCGGTGCCACTGATAATGTCACTGAGTTATAGTCGCTCCTCCCTACTACGCGTGCGCTTCCGAGTTACAATTTTTATGCCCGTGCTGGATAGTGAACTCAGCATATCCACCAAAGTATTTGTTAAAATGTAAAAAATTACTCAGTGATGCAACTTGGACAGTGATGTGTGAATTACATTAACTTGTGGAGAAGTGGTATCAGGAATGTAAACCTTGAACATGCCACTGACGTAATGCGCGTTATGGAAATTTATGCCGAGTGATGGCGGACCTAGCAAATCTTTCTCTTTTACCGGAGTTCATTTTGTAGGTTACACTCGACTATAGTAGACGCCTCAGTGCAGAACACGGCCCACGTGTAGGTCACCAGGCATGACGGTCTGACCGTGAACGATGCATACAGCGAGGTAGAAAAGTGTTCCAGATAATCTGACCTCTCGACAGCTCTTGGTCGAAGAGATAGGGCAAAGGAAGCACTGAGGCAACCGCAATTGCTGTGAAGACGAAGTTGATTATGATGAGCTTACAGCTGGTACCTCTCAGAGGAATCTGAAATTTTAATTTCACTTCGAGGTCAACCAAGTCTTTTCTTTGCAACACTGTCAAAAAATTAAGGGGGCACTTTGCTGATCTAAAGTGTGGTGAGGCGAAAGCCTTAAGGGCGGTGTTACTGCTTGTGTCGCTGATGTGTGGTTACAATGTTAAGCTTCGCCTCTAAGAGTGGAACGCGATAGCGTCTTGCAGCGCTGTCAGGGAGTCCACAGAACGCCATCGCCCATTCAGCTCTACGCCTTGCTCGTCGGTAAAATGGTTTTTGAGGAAAGAAAATGTATCTGTCTCGCATATCTTCGTGGACACCTGAACCTTGCTGTAAGGGAAGGGAGGAAGATGGGAGTGAACGAAGACACTGTATTCACTAGACGCGCCTTTGTTCATTCCAAACCATCGAGCGGGCATGGCTGAGTGGTTTAGCATGCTTGTCTCGCACTCCGGAGACCCTGGTTTGATTCCCCAACTCGACCAATTTCCTACTCGGTTTTATTTATTATCTGGCCTGACTAGAAAGGTTAATTAGGTTAATTGGACTAAAGTAAGCAATTATTAACTAAACTTGGTCAAACTTACCTGGAGCATCACTATACGATCCCTTTAATTGGTTGCATGGTTAGTAGCCAAAGTACAATTGGCCCCGTTTGAAATTCGCGCACTGTGACGTCACGACCATTTCGACCAATTGAAAAGCGTGACATTTCTGTCGACAACTCCTGCTTACAACGACAAGGCATTAAAGGCTTCCGCCTTAAAAACTGAATGCGCAATTGCTCTTTTCACGAGCTTCGAATGGGCTGATGAATATGGCAGGATGGGTTTCTGGCCACGGGGCTCAAAAGCCCAACATACATGGGATGAAGTGAACTGAAGTGTGAGATCTAAAAACCTGATGGAATCATTAAGTGGTACTTCGTGCGTTAAAATCATGGGTTTCAGGCACTCATAGAACACTGAAGAAACATGAAGGAACTGCTGCTCGAATTCGAAGTTGTCACACTCTAAAAACACGAAATAGTCGTCTGCAAATCTAGTAATCCTCTTTCTTTTACTACCCTCCCACCCCACCCAGGCTGACCAGTTCAAATACCAGCGGGACATGTTCAACCGGCTCGCTGCTGAGCACACCCGACGTCACGCCATGGGCTGAGGCTTCCACACGCCGATGCTGCTTTTGTTTTATTCTTCCTTTTTTTTGTGTGTGTGTGTTTAGAGATGGTGGACGTGTTCCCAGTTTTAGGCTTTAACTGTGGTTGAATCTGATAACTGGTTATTTTCATTAGGCCTTATTGTGTGAGGTGAAACATTTGGGCCTGTAGCTCGCATCCACCTGTCATATTGAGCATACTGTTCACATTTTTTTTTTCTTAATCTTTCAGTTGTTGTGTTTATTGCCTAGTTATATTTTTGCTAGTGCCGTAGGGATTGCCTTGCTCTAATTCTACAAGAAGCAGGTGAACATTTAATCCAGGTGAAGATAGTGCAATGTTAGAGAGCATACTTGAGCATTAAGAAGGAAAAGCTCTGGTTGTACCATCTGAATATGTACCAGTTTTTGTTTGTTTGTTTGTTTTTGTCCGGTGTGTCAGCCACAGTTTTTTTTTTTCTATACTAGTCATTGAAGGCATCAAAATAGTTGCAGAGTCTAAAGTTCCAGAGAGCAAAACAAAAAGGCCCATTTATACCCGTGAATCTGAAGTTCCACCCGTGCTTAACAATGACCTTGCTGTGATACTGTGAATGTTCGTCCATTACATTGTTTATAAGGATTTGTTTTTTGCATCTTGCACTACATCGTGTGTTACACCATTATGCTGTTTGTCTTTGTAGCAAGCATTAAGGCATTACTTATGAAGTTAGTGTCATATTCTTGTGCGCCTATCAGACACCCAACTTTGGAAGAATCGTCACAGATACAGCGTTTATTCACTCTAGCAAAAGTTGTTTCTGAGAGTAACGGGTTATGAAGTCAGTGCTAAAACACCTGAAATTTCGTGCAAAATTTCATGGAGTATTTGAATAACGCAAGCATTTGGATGAGAGGACTAGAAATTGTAAATGTAAACAATCTCAAGCCTTTTGAAACATGCAAATTGCTGAGGATCAACTTGATTGAGCTTCATCTTCCAGTGCCTTGTGCAGTCAAATCCCAGTAACACATGTGCTATTCCATGCAAGCCTTGCCTAGTGTGAGGAGCTCAGAAAATCATGTTGCTGTTTTCTGCTGGTACTTGGAAAACAGCGACCCGATGTTTTTATCTCTTGGTATTAAAGCACTTGTGTGCCCTGCTTATGGTGTATGTTTGCGCTTTTTTTCTGCACTTTGCATGATGCTGCATTATAACTTGGCAGCTCATGTACAACCAAACCTCAGTATGGCTAATATGGATGTTACGAATTATTGGCGATATTGAACTGTTCCTAAATATTTTCAAAACATGCAGTTCTTAATTTACGTATTGAACAGAATTTTCCGTAAAACGGATATACCAAATTGCCGAGGTCCTAAGCTATGCTTGCTAGGTGGCAGGCTTTGCCTCACTACGCAAGTGACCGGTGGTGGTGGTGTGGCAAACGTCCGCACCACAGTTCGCACTTTATCTCAAACTTGGTCAGGCACTTGGCACGAATTTACGCCTCTTGCACCCATTGAAAGTACCCTGGAACCAGCTGCATAGTCGATTGTAGCCTTTCGGTATCCATCACGCTGGCTGTCACCGAAGTGGTGGAAACAAGCAATGACGTTGCTATAATGCGGGAACCACCCTTGCTGGTGTTTGACTTGCTACTGCCGCATGATGGCAGTGTTGTGCGAGAGAGCCAACCTAACTGGTGTTTGGCGCTCTGTTTTTTGTAGCCTTCAGAATCTCTTGGAAACGGCTCTGAAACATCAGAGGAGGTCCCTACGAGGTGCCGTTCTCCTCTGCCTAAATTGCAGTTCTCCTGTGCGAGTGTCTGGCAAAATTTTATATATATTGCAAATTTCAGCTATGCCGAACTATTTGATCACTTTTTACCTGCTCACTATGATGTGGTTTGGCTGCAGTAAGACACACATTCTTTGATATATAGTGTAAAGGATATCATTGCTTTTAGCACTCGTTAGCTGATTGACACGAGTTCAGCTTGTCAACTGTGCCTCTTTTTAAGCTCTCCTTGTAAAGCGATAGAACACTGAATTTTAAGCACCCAATTTTTTTTTTTTGATGCAACAGAAAGCTTGCTGTCTAAGGTGCTCGTTTCCACATGGTTGTAATACAAACACGAGACGATTTTTACCGAGAATATTTCGATAAGCGCATACATCTGTTTTTATGTATGCTGGAAACAATGATACCAAATAATAATGTAAATCTCACCCCCCAGACAGTAATCAAGCATTTTTAATAGAGTAGCATCCATTTCAGTTTCCACACCCGAAGCTATTATGGCGCTGGGACGTGCATCTCGTCAACGAAAGTTTTAATGGACCGTGGCTGCCGCCTCCATCCAGGAAATGTAAAACACTGGCGCCATCTAACGACAGAAGCTAGAAGCACATCTTTGGCAATGTGAAGGGTGCATTGCTTTTCATCAAAGAGCACGCTGGAGAGAGCGCAAACTTTAAAAAAACTCCTGAAAGAAGAACTATAGAAAACACTGCATTTAAAACAAAGTGATACTTGACTGAGATGTGTGTCATGGTGCACTGCATTAAAACACTTCAGTTTGTTTTTATGCTCATTTGAATGCCGAAGTAAGATTATAAATTCTTGTTTCTTCAGTATTTCAGTGCTCAGTTCTCACAGTAGAAGGCACAATCTTTTCATTTCCACCATAAACTCATAAACACATTTGGTCAGTAGTCAGTCCCTCGATTGACTAGGACAGTTCAAGTTAAACACTTGTACATATGATGCTGCTTTAGCTGTTTCTAGCTGCATAATTTCACTTCAGATGGGGCTGGTGCGTGCACAACCACCACCCCATGATCGCAAGCTGACCACCACTTTCAAATACTCTCTTAACTGATAAATGTGAGTAAAAAAGTTGAGGGGGGCACTTTATTGACCTAAAGTGCGGTGAGGCGAAAGCCTTAAGCGCGCTGTTGCTGCTTGTGCCACTGATGTGTGGTTAAGGTGTTAAGCTTCGCCTCTAAGAGTGGAACGCGACAGCGTCTTGCAACACTGTCAGGGAGTCCACAGAACGGCATCGCCCGTTCGGCTCTACGCCTTGCTCGTCGGTAATGTGGTTTTTGAGGAATGGAAATGTGTCTGTCTCACATATCTCGGTGGACACCTGAACCTCGCTGTAACGGTAAGGGAGGTAGATGAAGACACCGTATTCACTAGACGCGCCTTTGTTCACTCCAAACCATCGAGCTGGCATGGTGGAGAGGATAGCGTGCTCATCCAACACCACCTAGACTAGACAAGGCCCCTCCACGGAGGCCGTGACGTCACTCCAGTGGCCCGGCAGCCCCCCTCGGCCGCTCCTTTCGGTCGCCACGCATTCGCGTTAGATATGTCTTGGGTGCTTGTTAAGATAAAAACCGGGGTGTGTTTTTTTTTTTTTTTGTAGTAGAATATAGTGTTTGCGACTCCAAGGCATGCACCGCGAATATGTGAGGCTGCTTTTAGTCTTTACGACAGCATACTGAAACAGTGCCACAAATGCGTTTGTACAAATTGCTTTATTGGAAAGTATGGCTAGAACTGACCCTTTTCATTTCTTGCTTAATGTTTTCATCTTTCTCTCTGCAGCCTTCTTTTGTGCAGAGCTGTGAATCATATCATTTTGTAGTCTACAAAAGTTGTTCAAAGCTACGTTCGTTGCAGCACGCACTACCTGTCGCACGAGAGTCTCTGTAGTGTGTCCATTTTCGCACGTTTCTGGATCAACATCTCCAATAATAGAGGCGGAAATGGAGCTGACAATGGCACGTTGGTTGTCCGATGCGAGGAAAGAATTTGCATTTTCTCCCGTGGTGAGTTTTTCCACAACAAGGGTTGTAATTAGAACCATATGCACAGTGCATGGTTGCGGGAACTTTAATCCTCCCCTTGATAAGTTGGCAATCATTTTCGTCGATTCAACTTCTATATCCCTATTCTCCAGAATGAGAACGCTGCGGCAAAATGTGCAAGACACCTTCTTGAGAGCTGAATGGGCACAGTATCCAGCGATGTAGGCGACGACTTCCATGTCGTGCTTCGGGCTGGAAATTTCTTCATCAGAGACCAGCACGGAGAAGTTGTGTTGCGGAATTTCTTCCGTGTCGCTCGCGCTGTTGTTGTCTGGCTGCAGAAGCATCAGCAGCTTTTGTAGACGAATTTTCTTTTCTGATTCGAGAAGCTGTCGCACAGAAATGTGATACTGTGCACCAGCAAGCTGACGATATCGACCGAAGCGATCCTCAAGTGTGTCCGTCTGAAATTTGCCTAGGAGAACATACCTGAATTTCAGGTCTTCTAGGCAGTAACGCGACAACTCAACAAGAGAGTAGCAAGTTATAGCCTCAAAGCAGTATGTGTTTCCTTCGTCATGCAGCCACTGGTCATGTTGACACTGCGCCAAGCGTCCAGCCAGTCTACTATGCCGTTCAGGAAAGTCAGCTGTTGATCCACCACCGTAGTCACAGGATTCTGCAGGGAGTCGTTCAGTCGGCGACCTTTGGAAGGGCTCTTTACGTTGACGACCTTCCACCAGTTCGTTATAATGTTGATGAAGAGGGCTGTTGAATTGGCGCTCATGAGTTGGAAGGCTTCGCCACGCATTTCAAGTGCGTTTGCGATAAACGGGTTCATGACGTTTAAAACCAACTTTACATTTTGTCTTTCCATAGGTGTTGGATTGACTACTTTGGCATTTAGCTTGTAGCCGAACTTTAAGAGCGATGTCTTCTCCGATGAATAAAGCTGTCGCACGGCTTCAAACGATGCAGCTTTCATTCTGGGAGGTCCTACGGGCAGTTCTCCAGACAGGCTCATTTCAGGAAAATAGAAACATGTTCCTTCGTTTTTCTGGTTGATCCAATTATTCCTGACGCATTTGAGTATGTGCACAGGGTCGATGACAAAAAAAAGAGGACGGCTTTTATCGGCTGGGTGGGGATAAACAATGTTCACTTCATGGTTCCTTGAGAAAAGCGACATCATTTTCCGATTGAGCGAGTTGTTATCAGTAACTACAGCGATGACTTTAAGGCCCATAGATTCCACCTCCAAAATTATCTTGCAGTACTCATGTAGGATTTCGGAGTTCATTTTAGAAACGGGCAGAATGTGTATCACATCTTTGTTGGCTGACAGGAGCGACTGAACCATGAAAACATGGGCCGTTGTGGCTGCTTCTTGAGAATTGGCTGATGATCCTACTATGCTGCCTCCCTTGTAATCGAAGTACGGCTTGATGTGAATTTCATCAAGCATCAGCACTACAGTCTTTTCGTGCGGCTCCATGCACTTCACCCTTTCTTTGATGTAGGAAAGAAAGTGGGCTTGGTTTTGTTCCTGCATTGGATCGCCTCCATACTTGGAGCAAACGCGGCGCAGTGTTGAAGGATGGGGTAACGTCAACATCGACGCCGACCTCGCAAAGTTATAAGCGTGCGGGGAAATGGAGTGCAGGATGCTAGAAAACACTAAAGTTTCAGCACTGTATCGACGAATGGGGGCAGCGAGTGTGAGAGCAATCTGCTCGTTTAGAAGACGAAACAAGGCACTTTGTTCTTTGGTTGTATCGTTGTCTTCAGACAGTTCATTAAGCAAGGAGCCGATCTGCTGCAGCACTCTCATTGTTTTTGACGCACTTGTAGCTTCTGGCGTCTCCGTCATGTGATTTTCTAGCTGCTCGAGCATTAAGGACAACGTACGGGTGTCACGCACTGCATCTGGCACTGAGCGTCCACAGGGTAATGAAATAAGCTTAATCATACCTGCTGACACTGAAACTGAGAGATCAGCAAACACTGTGACGGAAAACCTAACATGCGGTGCAGGATTATCCTCGATGCGGAGAAACATTACACAGCGATCATTGACGCTGACGGTCCAGAACTGACTATTGCAGACAGCAGAAAGTTTGCCCTTCAAGTCTTCAAGTGATGACACTGCATTTCTCTCCTCTTCTTCTCCTTTTGTGTCTATGGAGTTCTTGATTGCCTTGCTCAAGGCCTCGTCTTCCATTCGTGCTCTCTTAGAGGCTGGAGATTCGCGACGAGTACTGCTTGTGCTCAGGTACGCTGGACAGTTAGGGAAAATCGACGGTACGACATCTGGCACTAGGTGCACCCTCTCGCTGTCAACTGTCACAGTTTTTCCCGACGCTGCATCGAAGTGTGACAGCTTCGTGATGAGTTCACTCCCTTGGAAGTGAAGTTCGCAAACCTGCGCCACACGTGAAAACGACTGAATTATCATCGATACATGGACACACTATTTTATGAAATATCTGTTATGATGCAGTTTGACACTGTCCTGAATATTTCTGCTCGTTTACACCGCATTGTCCTTCCGGAAGCGCAATAAAACTGCGAACGTTTTGACCACAAACCATACTTAATTGCTTCAAGAGTTACTAAGCGAGAACGCGAGTCATGCGATGCACAATGTAATGAAGTAAATATCGTCTGCTCACCTTGGAGTGTATGCTGGGTGTGAAATCCTTGCGCGGAATGGCTCTAATCCAGGATTGCCTCCGACCTTCATTCTTGGGGAAAGAGAAAACCCACACTTTGGGCCCATTGTCGTAATTCCCGCGGCATCCCGGAACACAACACCGTCCCATGTCGCACAAAGTGAGGCGTTTGCTTTTGCTCAAAGCCACAGGATTGTTGCACGCAACACTTCCGCAACTATTCTGCACACAGACACACAAGCACGATCGCACACAAACGCAAAGAAAGTAAAATAAGGCACTTCACCAAAAACGAAAAGAGCGCAAAAAGAATGTCAGCGCAGTGCGACGCAGCACTGAACCTAACCAGAGGAAGCAAGGACAGGCGGGTGGCAAACACGTTCCGACTTGTCAAAAATTTTTAACTCGCCCCGTCCCCCCGTCGCGAGGGCGCCTGCCGGCAACAGGAGAATCGGACAACTAGCGTGACGTAGGCAGTCTGGAGAGGAGGACATGAACAGGCCTTGTCAAGTCAAGGTGGTGTTGGCTCATCTCGCACTCCGAAGACCCTGGTTCGATTCCCCAACCCTACCAACTTCCTACTCGGTTTTATTTATTTGTCTGGTGTGACTAGAAAGGTTAATTAGGCTAATCGGTTAACTTAAGTAATTAACTAAACTCAGTCCCACTTACTTGGAGCATCACTATACTGTCCCTCTAACATGGTTACTAGCCAAAGTACAATTGGTCCCATTTGAAATTCGTGCATTGTGATGTCACGACCATTTCGACCAACTGAAAAGCGTGACATTTCTGTCGACAACTTCTGCTTACAGCGATGAGGCATTAAAGGCTTCCGCCTTTAAAAGAGAGTAAGCTCTCCTATAGCGCACTTCCTTTTATAAAAGAGCGCTAGAGGAGAACTTACTCCCATTTTACTCCTTTTTATTTAGAACCAGATTGCAGTGTGGTGGTAAGCTGCATTTGTTTTTGTCTTTCAATCCCCGGACTGCCCCGGCATTTTAAAGCATTCACACACTTGCGGAGTGTGAGAAGCAAAACTGTGCGACTGCAATGCCGCATTGCCTGCCAGTAAGCAATGTGAGCTTTCACAACAACCAGCCTAAAATGCATCTTCAGCAAAGCATGCTGCGAGATTGGTACCCATGTGAAAGAAGATAAAAGCACACAAAACCAAAGACGGACGTCAGCACAAAAACGTGTTTTAATCTGTAGTCAGTACTTCCAGAGCACATATGTGATGTCCATTGTTCGTTAATCTTGCAAAGTTGGGAGTGGGTAAGCGGGGCGGCAATTGGTGTCTAGGAGTCGAGTCCCAGAAATACATCCCTCTGAAGACGAAACGCTTCAGCCAGCTTAGGAGGCAGCCGATTAATCTGGGCATTGAGCTCGCGTACAGCACGCTCGCGGTACGCTGCATAATGGCCTGGGAGATCCAGTTCCCGATACACAGCCTTCACCACAGCCTCGTCACTGCCACCTGGGGCACCACGACCAACGTGTGCCTGCAAAAAAGAACAGTTTAGTGAATGGGTGCTTGGTGCTTTTATTTTCAGCTGATCAGACATTCCCACTATATTCCATCGACCCTTGTCATTATTTACTCTCATATAGACTGACCTTTTTCGTTTGTTTTTTAATCATCATCAGCCTGACTACGCCCACTGCAGGGCAAAGGCCTCTCCCATGTCTCTCCAGTTAACCCTGTCTTTTGCCAGCTGCGGCAGCACCGTATCCCCACAAACTTCTTAATCTCATCTGCCCATCTAACTTTCTGCCGCACCCTGCTACGTTTCCCTTTTCATGGAATCCACTCCGTTACCCTTAAAGGGGCTGCGAAACACTGCTTGGGGGGATACCGGCTATACTTCAGGTGGGTTCTTTATTGCACACAGATGCTGACTTAAAAAGAATTACAGGAATCGATGCACAGGAACGGGAGTTATTCAGTGGAGAAATTTCAAAATACAAGCAAACAAAACACTGCCCTCAACTCGATTTTGGCGGGGCTTCCCACTCCTATTTCGCTCTCCCAATGACGGCACCTGGCGCAACCAATCAAAACAGCCAGCCAGAGCACGTCGCGGAAGTTTGTACTGCATGGTTGCCTGCTCCTTGTAACTCGTTTTTGCTGAGACTGGCAGCGTCGTTTCCATGCCAGAGCGCCCCTGGTGGTGTATTTTTATTTTACTTGCTTTGCAGGGCTTTTATCTAAGACAAACAAGTTGTTTTTGTTGATCTAATATAAAACGCAGACAGGTGCAAAATGTGTCTGTTTATTCACACAATTTGCAGTATATTTACTGTTTGTCCGATCATCAAGCTCGCGCCAGGTGATGTCATATCCGCTGCTAAAAACCCGCCACTGTGTGGCGACACCATCAGGGCCATGAAGTTGTTTTTGGGAGGACATTAAAATACTAAAAAAACGGAATATACGCGGTATTACCGACGCTAATAGCACCATTACAACTCACTGTACGCAATCAACAGGCAAAACAGTTAACTAAGATTGTGTTTCTGGGCCCCTTTAAGGACCAGCGTAACAGAGTGGATTCCAAGAAAAGGCAAGTGCTCACATTTCACTGTGTGAGCTGTTATTTACACTAGATAACACAAGGGGGCACCAGTGCAACCACTGCTTCAGCACCACCTCTGCCAGCTTGAGAGACTCGCTGCATATCGGGCGCAGGAATATCGGGCACAACTCCACAAAACACTCACTACACAAATGCATCTACTTCCTTATTCTAGAATGATGACACCTTGAAGAGGACTCTTTTTGACTACACATACGGCAGCACAGAAATCGACATTCAAGAGAAATGCATTGCCTGGCTTGTAAGCGAAGGCAGTGAAGTGGAAGGTGACAGTGTTCTGACTAGAGTTGCTGTACAGTGCCAGAGTTGCGCGTTCGTACTCCATATTGCTCCCCCAAGCATCCAAATTATGAGGGAAAGCCGCAACTCTTGCATACCGGAGGCAGACTTAGTGCAGTGGTTAGAGCAAGCGCAGTCTCAGTCCGCCTGATTCCAGCTACTGAACTTGCTTTCTTCTAGGCATATTTCTGATGCAATGAATGACACAGCTTGCTGGTAATGCGTCGGCTGCACCAAGGTCCATTTCAATGAGTTACTAAAATACTCGCCAAGTGGTGGACGAGTGGCGCCATCTGTTGTAAATTCCACAAATCACAAACATTTTCTTTTCAACGATCGGCAAACACCTGTGATAAAATTGCGCGTTGTTGATAAGAAAACATCGTTGTGAGTGAACACAAAACCGCCACAAAGCACGAGAACAGTGGGAGTACAAATGGACTGTGAGCAACGGTCCAGTGCTAAACAATGCAAACGAGTTCCCTTCTCCGCAATGCATGGATGCTTTTCCACCATGTGACTGCGTTTGGCCAATAGAGGCGCGAGCGGCAGAGGGAAAACAAATGCGCAACTCCAGGTACTTATACAGTAACTCTAGTTGTGACATAGTGCACACCTGTATAAGCTCGGCCTGCTGGGGCGAGGCAAGCTGAAGGGCAGTGACGAACAGCCAGGAGTATTTGCGATCTACGATGTCAGTTCCCACTTTGCCGATGTCCTCGAATGTGCCAAAGCAGTCGATGTAGTCGTCGCGCACCTGGAAGATGCGCCCCAGTGCCAGTGACGCCTCCTGTACCTGCTCGTGCAGCAAGCTGTCCTCGATACCAGCCTGCGGAAGCAAACACACAACCCTCTCTTTCATTGTATGCCGAGAGAACAACAGACTAGTCCCAACTGACCGAGGCAGCTTGCCACGGGCATAAAGCAGTCCTCTGTTGGGAAATTACACGAGGTTTCAGAAATACAGTGTATGCAGCTATTGAACTAGCCCATTCTATGCTTGTTGTCACTACCTTTGGAAATCCTTTTTTTCTTTTTTCTTACAAAACGCATGCCTCTTGGCTCAGTGGTGCCCTATCCATGCCTCCGTGATGGCATGTAAGTCAACATCAGTGAGCTTTTCCAAGTTTGCAGCATTTTAGAAAGCAACAGAATGATTTTGCCACAACACAGACGACAAAATTAAAGCTCCCATACCTTTAGAGATATATCATGTAGCTTGAACAAGCAGTCACATTAATAGCTCGCAGCACAGGAAAAGGTACAAGGTAGAGCCTTCAATAGCTGGCAGTTATATGACAGAACTACCAACACCTACTAATAAGCCGCTCTTCCACACATGCAACACAGCTGCCACGTGGAAGCACAACCGCAGAGGACATAATACTCAAGTTAACCACATAACAGAGTTACAGGTTTGATTAGAATGGGACAACTGAAACATCATTTAGATGGTTATTTGTTTTCTCCCTGTCTTTTGCTTAGTCCTCACTTGAGAACGGTTCAGTACAAATGCTTTGATCAAGATGTGGCATTCTGGTGCAGAGTAGCTTGTTCAGCTGAATTTGGTGATGCTCGTCAAAAAGCAAGCATTTCTTTTGCTGTGATCTGGAGTGTTCGGTGACAAAAGGTGCCATGCACTCACCAACAGCATACCAGCGCGGATGGGCAGGGCAAATGTGTAGAAGGACGTCTTGAACTTGACCGTAGCCCAGTAGCGATCGACTGCGCTCTGCCCCGCGCCACCACTGTAGGGAGCCACCATATCCAGTTCCTGTCCGAGCACAGTGCGCAGGTCCCCCTCGTGGAAGAGCTCCAACAGGGGTAAGTAGCAGGGCAGTGAACGGAGCCGCTGCCTCAGCACCCAGACCAGGGCCTTGTCAAGGAAGAGCGCGTCGTTGATGGCCCGGAGACCGACGTCCGGTCGTGTGTGCCAGCACGGCTGGCCGCGTCGCATCGTCGAACCGTCCATGATGTCATCCAGGACCAAAAAGTAGCACTGAAGCTGCAAGACAACAACAACAAGTGGAGGACTTGTTTGCATGTAATTTCTAATGAATACGATGACCAACCGGAGTGGGGCAAAATATGATGTACTGAATGGTGAACTCTTCTGGAGAAGTTAGCGCAAAAAACGGACAAGGGACAGAAAGAAAGGCCACATAAGACATTCACGAGCACTTATGTGTCCTTTCTTTCTGTCCCTTGTCCGTTTTTTACGCTAACTTCTTCGGAAAATGCATCACCAACTAGCCCGGCAGCTTGCTCTCCTGAATGGTGAACTCAATACACCGCAATCACCCAAGCAAACAGCCTCAAATCAGCTAGTATCAGGTACTGATATTCGGTTTACGGGTTAGTTTATGGGAGTTTAACGTCTCCCGAAGCGACTAAGGCTATGAGGGACACCGTAGTGAAGGGCTCCGGAAATTTCCACCACCTGGGGTTCTTTAACGTGCCCTGACATCGCACAGTACACGGGCCACTAGAATTTCGCCTCCATCTAAAGACATGTTGGAAAATCTGAAACGTGAAAAGCAGTGCCCATTTGCTCCATGCAGAATGCAATTTCTCTGATGAATGAACCCACAGGGCTAACTAACCTCCATGCCAACACGTGTGTGCAGGACAAAAACGTAATCCTGTCAATGCTTACTCGATGTAGAAAGAACATGGACAATTCAAAGCTAGGATAACATTAGCCAATGCAGTTATGCGTGTGCTAAATTTTTAGTGTGGTAGCACTTATAGTGGCCATTCCCCACATTTGGGCACTCTCTCTCTCTCCGCCCGCCCGCCCGCCCGCCCGTCCGTCCGTCCGCCCGGCCACCCGCCCGCTTGCCTGCCTGCCTGCCTGAAGCCACTTTTGTGGCAGGCTGCTCACCTGCCCCCCGTGTCAGGCAGCAGCTCATTTAATCACGAGGCTGCTCAGGAAGAGCAACTTGGGTCGCAACCCAACCCAGGCAACCAAAGTGCCACTGTTGGCAACACCTGCCCTCTGCCACTACGCTACTGCTCACCTGCCCACTGGGTGGCTTACTTGCCAAGGTGTTGCCAGTGGGCAGGTGAGCAGTGGCACAAAACAGGTGCTATAGCAGGTGTTACTATGTCCACCTTTCATATTTGCATGAAAGAACACACACACACCAACAACCATCTTAACCTAGCACAGAGCAATGTGACACTGAAGCTCGTCATGCTAGCGTACATATATTTGGCCTAATTACCCAAATCGACTGACATTTTTCCTGAAGAAATGTAATGCAGCCAGAGCTCCGATTTCGACATTATACTTTGAATCAGTGAGACAAACATTTTGGTTTGGTTTGGTTTTATGAGGGTTTAACATCTCAAAGCGACTCAGGTTATGAGACACGCCGTAAGGAAGGAGCAGGGCAGAATGGTGGGCCTGTTGGTATGGCATGTCAAGGGAGAAAACCAACCAAGAAAGACAGAAACACAAGAAGAGAACGACACAGGACAACGGCTGGTAAGGAAGGGCTCCGGAAATTTCGACCTTCTGGGGTTCTTTGACATGCACTGATATCGCACAGGCCTCTAGAATTTTGCCTCCACTGCCGACCGCCGCAGCTGGGATCGAACCTGCGTCTTTCAGGTCAGCAGCCGAGCGCCATAACCACTGAGCCACCGTGACGGCACAGACATTTTCATCCGCTAGAAACTGTTACGTAGTGACATGCCACAACCCTCTTCATGCTGCCTGACTTTTGGCATCAGGGCTAGCGCAAACCAACAGGAAATGTTAGTTCTGTACTTAATGTAACCTAGCCTGATGATGGATCTCTAGAGGCGTGTGAATATTTGGAATTTCGAATACTAATAGAATACAATCATATTCAATTTGAGAACTCGATATTAGAAAATTTCTGAATATTCAAAAACTTTCAACAATCACCTTTCATAAATCCGAGCATTGCAAAACCAAGCGACCAGGGCAAATTATCACAAGATCGATTGATTTTGAAGTGTCATGGAAGTGTCATGAAAACAGTGCAAAGGCCACCTCTTTGGTGCTTTTTCTGCATCGTTTATCATGTGCACCAGTCACATTCAAACTATTAGGCTTATTGCAACAGATTGCAAGGATTGCAACAGATAGATAGTCAATTTTTTTCCTTATAATCGTATTTAAAAATTTCAACATTCACACACCCCTATACTCCGTTTCATACATCAGGTGCAACGCTGACAAAGCTAGTGCTCTTGTTTGCGCTGCCTGCATCCGCGACCAAAAAGTAGTGCGCTCCTTGTGGGGAGCGAAACGTAGTAAGTCCTTTGCCTGCAGGCTTACTAAATGACACATTTATCATCAGCTTGATTAAATGCTCTCTTATTGCTAATGGCACGCTGTCGCTTTCTCGTGTCATAGAACACTTGTCCACAAAACAAGCGTGGAGTAACACACCTCCCTTTATTTTTTTGTCCGGACTACTTCCACACCTTTCACAGCGTTGCACCTGACGTATGAAACGAAGTATAGCAATTTCTGACGTCCAACATCGTTTATATGAGCAAGCATTAACTCGATAGCCCACTGAACATGGTATTTCACTTGCGCATTTCAAAGCAGTGTAAGCAAGCACGTGCGAACCTATCACTCTTATTCAAGTACAGTAGCTATATTAAGCAGCATTTCCTCCTAAACGACGTACACTGATCAAGCTGAATCAGATAACCTGTGTTAGAGAAACCCAGGCTTTCATCCATAAGAAGGAAAGTAAAATGGGCAGATGTTAGAACGAATTATTTACAAGCAGTGATTAGAGCAGACAATCAATCAATGAGGCAGAGTAGAATGCCCTACTGATTTTTTAATGTGGAAGTTTCTGCCATGAAGATAATCCGCAGGCAGTCACTGCGGGCTGGCAAGTTGAGTTCTCTGAAAGACGAACCAACTCAAACTAAGAAGCGTAGCCGCCCCTCGAAGCAGGAAAGTGTGCATCCTGCGAGAGCACTGCCCTTCTTTCCTTTCAGAGTCTATGTTTAGCTCTGTGTTACTTCCTCCTGCCAAAGTCGACAGGCTCGTTCAGTGAATGCACAAGCAAAGGCGACTGATGCAAGCTGAAAGAGCACGCCTTGGCATCTGTGTAATGGAAAAGTAGGTACGAGAACCCCTAGCTGCTGGTCACTGCCAATTCTCTGTTAGAACACTGAGTTGCACTACTGTCAGGTATGCAATTCAGTTGACTCAACTGATGCCATCTGTCTGAGATCAGACCAACCACATGGCTGAATGAATGAATGGTCCTGAGGGTTGGCCTAGAGCTTCGAATTGCAGAGTTTGAGCTCCCAGGCAGGGTACGTCACCACAAAAATGAAACCGGGTTACTAGTTTTGGACTACACATCTCACTTCTTTATAATTTGCTAGTAACACCTGTACCACGAGTCAGCTCTAGTCCATTAAGACAGCTTACGGTTCCTTCAATAGCGGACAGCAGTAGTTTTAACACCCACGAGTATGCAGTTACTGCCTATCCGCAAGCTGTATCATTCATTCCAGCATCCAGCCGCCATTAGTGCAGTGTGTCGTTATTGTAAACTCAATGCACGAAATGATGTGCTCAGTAGAATTTTACCATGTAGCACAAGTGCAAATTTTTTCGATGCGCCCATATTGCCCACGAACTGCTGGCATGTTTCAAAGAACCACCTCAAGTGCAATACTGCCACTTCCCTAAGGCTATCTTGACTCCTGCAAGCCAGTACGGCGGCTCCAACCTTTTTCTATGCCACAGCTTGATTCAGAAAATGCAGGAATTCGTTAAACTGCAGTACGTGCCTAGTCCATGACCTGATCTCTCTCTTACCCTTACTGGCTCAGTAATAAAAAAGCAACAGCAACTATATTATAACCATCCACAATAAATAACTGTGCCAGTCGTGACACTCATCGACTGCCTGACTGAACAAGTGGTAACTAAGCAAGGATGGCAATCCTGACGACAGGACTGTGCCCATGACAAAAAGACCCACACCAAAAAGGATGAAATATGCTTCTGTTCCTACTCTTCTGAGTGGCGCACTTGTCTATATTGTGCAGTGCACGAAATGCACACATAAATGCATACACAAGAAAGAGCACTGTTGACAGAGCGTACACACACAGCCTGCATGCAAGACAACCCTGAATCACAAATGTCAACACTTGTGGCTCAGCTAGTTCCTGTTATGAGCACTGAGCAGCATGTTCTCCATAAATGACTGACTAACGTGAAAAAAGATGGAGGGGACATTTGAGCTCCGCCTTAGGGGTATGACGCAATGGAGTAATGGGTTAATTTCCATACATATGCAAAATTGGTCATTCTTTACTTTACATTCATAGATTTCTGGGAGTTCTCACATCCCTCCTGGCACAGTGGTTAAGCGATGCACCACTGCCCTGGGATGGCACGTGCTGCCACCAGTGGGCCCTGCGCGACCTAGGTTGTTCTTCCTGAGCGACCAATCAGCTACCATGGCAGGCAGTTTGCTCACAATCACTCCAGTGGGCAGGTGGTGATGACGCCGCAAGGTCACGTGACCAAGACGGCCCACCTGCCTCCTAGGTTGCTTCTCTGGGGATTTTTCATGGATTTTTCACTCACGGTCAACGACAGCACCAATGATGCTGATGGCGACGCCATTTTCTGCGACACAAGCGCCTTAACACTATCACATCAAAATGTCAAGCTGTACTAGCTGCAGTGACATAGTGACAGTTCCGTTTTGGAGGTAAGGCAGCTTAAATTTTTCTCGTTTTGTGAGAAAACAGCGTGCTAGCTACTGACTCCTGGCTTTTTTGTGTCCTCAGCGAAATAACAGCATGCAAAATGCACCAAACGAAGATATCATGAACAGGTTGCTTGAACAGTCAGAACTGCTTGTGGATGACGCATGTTCCTGCATCCCCTGTCAGAGAACCTATGAGCTGTAGACACTACGCGACTTCAAATTATAGCGTACGTAACTCAAAATGAGGACACATGACAAGAGAGAGAGAGAAACAGAAGTACGGAAAGAAAGGGAGATAGGTTAAGTAGGCAATGCCCAGTATGCTAGGCTACATGTGGGAAGGGGAACAAAGGGAGAAAGAAAGGGAAGAAAGGAATGGGAGATCAGTTTTGCATGTGTCCATGGGCCATTACCGTGAGGGTATACAGGGTTCATGCTGAAAGCTTATGGCCCTGAACTCAACAAGATACACACATAACAGTGCTAGGTTCCGTCCTTTCTACTAGTGCTCGTGCGTCTCCTGTCTTTGGGTTGTCGCTATCTTGGGGTTGTGCTATAATTCTGAAGCCATATATGTCATGCCAACTCGCCTAAGCTACATATATGCAAGGTGCGTGCACCCAATGGACAATGAAACTCCACTGGACGTTCATGGACATTCACAGGACGTTCCGTGCATGCCCATTGGGCAGATCACCAAATCTCGGGGCAGCCCCGCGCGATGTGTTCCTACCAGCTCGACGCACCAGCCGACCAAGCAGGCCAGGTGCAGGCGAGGGGCGTCTTCCTCCTCGGCCAGCAGCTCGTACGTCTGGACCACGGCCAGCAGTCGAAGGCGTTTGCCGCCCGGCAGGTTATACTCGACCGCCTCGCGGAGGGCCTCCATCGCCTCGGTGAGCGCCGGCTCGCCGAAGTCCATGCCCAGCACGGTCTTCAGGAGGTCGTCCTGCGCCTCCCGCACCGGCAGGTCGTTAGCCGAGTTCACCCGAAGCAGCCGCGGCCGCCGCTCGCTCGCCATGCTGTCTGGCCTGCGCTCGCGAGGAAGAAGACACACTGCAGGAGACGGCCAGCACACAGCAGCTAGCTGAGAAAAGTGGCATTTTATTGTTTTCTTATGTGCGGAGCGCGCTTTCAGGAACGAGGAAAGATTTCTAGCAGCTGGCGCGGTTTCGCGCTCGCGCTGTTTGTACTATGGCAGCGGCCCGCTGTCGGAGAGGGCTGCATCGCTGCATGCAGCCCCTCTTTGCAACGAAAGCACTGCTTCGTAGCGAAAGAATTTCGGGCCGCATGCATGCAGTCGGTGACAACACAATCTACCTGCACGCCGCTCCGTGATCGCGATATGAGTGGGATGTTTGTTTCGCTTTCTTTTTTTTTTTTTTTTGGTCTGCTACAGCATCCATCATCCTGCGGAGGAGGAAAACAGCTCGACCGATGATGCATTGCCAGTCAATCGCTTCAGCGCATTATTCAAGCGGCATATCCTTATGCAAAAATCGGCACGAAGACCTTGCTTTCATGCCGCTTTAACTAGCGTGAAGTTTACGGGGCGTTGCAAATATACATAGAAATGCACTATAAAGAAAAGCCGAGGCGTACTTGTTGTTCGATGCCGCTGACGTGTGTTGAGCTGCAGCTGCGAGGGACCTGTCCGGCCTGGCGCATGTGGTCCGCGCGAGTAATTGGGTTCGGCGACGGAAAGCAGACAGCCTGCCGACAGGCAAGCTGCATCGCGGCGTCCAAGCACGAAGCGCTGTCGTCACCAGATTCCACATTTCTGCTGATCGCGCGCAGTTATTTGTCGCTCGCCTCTTCAGAAAACGATGCTGCTAACTGTCAAACGTCCGCTTCCTCGTCCGCATGTGAGGTTGATGGCCTCTGCAACCTTGGCCTCTGTAGGAATGTGTGCCGAAGGCTGTTGACCTGCCGGATGATCCTCCAAGACCGGCGATAGTTGTTCGAAAGCAGTGGCAGCGACTGCCGAAATTTCCCCCTGAGCCGCACAGGCTGCCAGCTGCACTGAACACGCAACCAACGCCTCGAAACAGAGCAATCCTAACCCAACAACAGCACGTCAACTAGCAGCAGCAGCAGCTTTCGCTTGGATGCGGTTGGCCTTGGAGCATCGAAACTCGGATGCGAGCCCCAAACATCATCATCGATGCTACCATGCTGATTCTGTGGTTGCTATGGTAACGTTCTCGGAGGCTGCGTTGACGTCCATCGCACGTCCACGAACGAGCACGTGACGCGCGTATTCGCCGGTTGTATCGGCTTGTGCGCGGGCTATCTGAGGTTCGCATCCCAGCGGGTATCTGGACAGAGGCTATTATACGCAGCTAATCGCTAGGCGTCTTCCTTCTACCGAGACTGCGTCAGACCGCGTCTCGACCGACGTCCCGAGAGAGAGTTCGATCGACGCGTGCTCGCGCCAAGAACCATCTTTTGGCCCGCTCACGTGTTGTCCAAGCATGGCAGACAGCTTGGCGTGCGAGCTGGTGGACGCTGGCGCAGTCAAGTTCGGCGCGTTCACTCTGAAGAGCGGCATCACTTCGCCCTTTTACGTGGACCTTCGAGTCTCAGTGAGCCACCCGAAACTTCTCGTAAGTGTGCCCAGAGCCAGCGCGGCGCCTGTTTCGTACGTGGCATATATTGCAGTGGCTGAACGCCAACTGAGGAATCACGTTCTGCATTGCAGCATGACATCGCTGATGCCATCGTCGCCAAAATCAAAGAAGACAAGATTGAAGGCGATCTGCTGTGCGGGGTTCCTTACACAGCGCTCCCGATTGCCACGGTGAGAGTTCCTTTCCTGACCACGGTATATGCGTTCTTTTGAGTGAGTTCTTAGATTGGGCAAAAAAAGACTGTGGTTCTGGTCGTTAAACATGGTGGCTTTGGTAGCATATACAGTAACTCTAGCTAGTGCGACTTCAGTGCGCCGTCTAGTGGAGACAGTACATTCAGTGGGGAGTAGTATAAATGAAAATTGGTTTGTGCAGAAAGCAAATGG
Source organism: Amblyomma mixtum (assembly GCF_055824585.1). Lineage (NCBI taxonomy): Eukaryota > Metazoa > Arthropoda > Arachnida > Ixodida > Ixodidae > Amblyomma > Amblyomma mixtum. Next base: position 85,132,218 of record NC_143012.1, read on the forward strand.
CATAGTAACTGTCTCGCATCTCCGTGGACACCTGAACGACGCCGTAAGGAAAGGGATGAAGGAGGGAGTGAAAGAAGAAAGGAAGAAAGAGATGCCGGCCCTCCGGAATAATTTCGACCTCCTTAAGGTCTTTAACATGCACTGACATAGCACAGACTACCCAGACTATTTTTCAAACTATCCACATGGATTTTAACGAACATATCTGGTAATATGGATGGTAAAAAAATTATGGGGGCACTTTATTATCACTATGCAATGACACTGCATCAGCATTAGGTCTTCCCCTTGCTTGAAGAGCTAAGGTTGTCAGCTTTCGCGCATTATAATCAGCGAACGCTGGTTGGCAATGCCGATTGGCACTCCGCCTTCCTTGGATTGGATTGCAAAACATTTATTTTGTCAGAAGGCAAAATGCAGATGATCCATGCTAGGTGGCTATCAGTCCACGGCTGACAACAACCTGAGTAGCCCATTCAGTGGCCAGGGCTTGGAACGCACTGGACTGAGCTGACTAACAAGGCCTCCCATTGCTCAAGAGTGGGAACTTGTATTAGAGATTCCGATGGCGGCTCCTCTTTACAGTTCCATAATATGTGATTGTAAGTGGCTATTTCGTCACATAGTGTACATTCCAGGTGGTGATCACCGGGTTAGAATTTTGATAGTAAGTAAGGAGTCATTAAGGATCGCGTCTGGAGTCGCCTCCAGGTGATCTCCTTCTCCTTATCTAAGTTTTTGTCTGGAGGGGGAAAGATCCTCCTTTCTAGTTGAAATTGATTAGTGATGTTCTGATATTGCCGCGTATCATTGTAGTGTCCATTCGTTCGTGCTCAAGCACGCAGGAAAGGGGTTTTGTCATTTTTGTTGGCGACGTGAGAAGCGACCGGACTAATCTCGATTGATCACAGCCATGAAGAGATGCATCTACATTTTTCCAGATTACTGTTGATGATCTTGACCTGTTATCTCGAAGTTTCCTTGTCGGCTTTAAATTGAGCGATGCCGCGAGCGGCGGGCATTCGTAGTTCGACAATTGACGAGCACGTTGGTTGCTTACGCTGCCGCCGAGTGATTCAGTTCTTTTGCGGGCGCAAGTCAGCCCAAATAAAGAGCTTCGTTTGCAAGTTTTGTTGCTGTCTTCCTGACCGCTGGACTGCCGTCACTACAACGTGACAATATGATGCTAGGCCATCCTTCGAGAAACTCTCAGTAACTGCTGTGTCCCCTTCTCGGCTGACGAATACTCAAACTTTGATGTGTGCCGCTTCGTTACCAGGGCTTCTCGAGTGAGCAACGGTTCTGGTGGCGCAATCATGCTTACTTTGGGAGGAGAGGCAGTTTACCCAGAGAAGGATACGAGAGGAACCAGAACCATTGCTACGTATACCCCTTTTTCTGGCTCTTCGTAGCCGTAGACAATGAAGATTACTAATAATTTTGATTTAATCAGGCAATTACTCCACTCAAGCACAATATCGGAAGAAAAAAATTGGACCACCAAATGCCACCACACCCGTCAAATTACAACATGAATGTGCCAGTGGTTTAGCCGAGAGAAGCCTTTTACAAGGCGAAATTAGGGATGCAGAAATCACGCCAGTCAAAAACTTGGCTGGGGGTACCTAGCACTTACAAAAATTTAATCCTGAAATTTTTTTAGTTTGCAGAAGCATTTTCTTTGAGGTCTAGTGCACAAATGATGTTGAAGTATGAGACGTGGGGAGTGGACGGAAGTATTAGTTTTTATTGTACTTACTGTGATATGATTGAGTTATGAGTCACCCAAAGCACAACAACCAACCGCTTGCATTTTTAATGCCCCCTCTGTTTTGTGCAGTGTGTGTCGATGACTACAGAGCAGCCAATGGTGATGGTTCGCAAAGAGGCCAAAGCGTACGGCACCAAGCGTCCCATCGAGGGAAACTTCCAACCTGGTCAGAAGTGCATCATCATCGAGGACATTGTCAGCAGTGGCTCCAGCATTATTGAGATTGCTCAGGTACCTTCACATTTCTTTTTTAAATATAATAAGTTTCTGTGTCGAAAAACTTAGTGGCGAAAGCCAAGTTACAGGTTGACTCACTCAGTGCAGCTGGAGTTAATTAAAATTCAAGTGCTGGTGATAGATGGTGTTAATGTGAGATCAAGTTTGGGAAGAACACCAAGCAATCCAAAATAGTTTTTTTAAAAGTAAGTGCAAAAAGCAGGAAAAAAGGCACCCAGTTTAGTGGGTGAACACATGCCTTTAAATGAGCTACCTTGGCTGTGGTAAAAACGACAAGCTCATTTGATTCAAAATGTCCCTGGCTATTTTCTGAGCTTTATTTTGCACAATGTAGTACTCCTCCAACTACCCTTGTGCTTTGTTGTAGATATTATCAAGCATGGTAGATGAAAAGAAAGGGCCTTTACATGTACGGTCTTTGCCAGAAGTAACCGGGCTGCCGAAACTGCAGGAAAAGCAGGCTGTTGCAGGACGGTGACACCATGGTAGGCAGCCCTCGTTGGCTGCAAGAATAATGTATGTGACGTGAACCTGCATCATAGCTATGTTCCTCTGGTTGATAAAAAAACTCTTCTGATAACTTGTCAAACAGTAAGAGCAGCCTTGTTACTTTTGACAAATTGGTGCAACTGCCTTTGTGAAATAAATTGGAACTTTATGGCGTGAGCCAATTGCTCATAAAAATTTATTTAGTTGGCCGTATCTGCTTACCAGCTTCTTGTGACCTGTTGACTGGTTTTTCATCCAATTTCTGTGAAGAAGCAACTCATTTTGGGGCACATGTGTGAATGTAGGCACCGGGTACTCATATGGGGTGGATTTCTTGCAGGCACTCTCTACGGCTGAGCTGGTGGTGACGGACGCAGTGGTGTTCCTAGACCGTGAACAGGGCGGCAGAGAGAACCTGCTCAAGTGGAACATCAACCTGCACAGGTGAAGCATTCAGTGTGCCAGGACGCGCATCCTCTTATCTTCTTTCAGTTCAGAGGGTCTTGCATTCTGAAGTGCTTCTGAAACGCCTTTAATCGGAGCAGTTGATTTCTGTGACCTTTTCTCTCTTCTTGCTTCAGTCCCAGAAAGTACAGGTGCAAGTTTATTGCAGCATTTTCTATTGCTTCTGCTGCCTAATCCACTTTTTTAGAGCATGAGCTCTACTCCTTGTTGTACAACTTCTGATTTCGATGTGGATGAGGCAGTGACCTTGAATGCCTCACAAGGTCAAACCGAACCTAACTGCGTGGTGGTATGGCCCAAGCTATCGTAGTATGACCACGTGATCAAATGACTATGACCATTGGGTACCGTCCTTGACCTTTGATCTTGACATTTGATTTGAGACAGTGGGCAGTACACCGACAATGACCTTCAGTGCCTCACAAGGTCAAACCAAACCTAACTGCATGGTGTTATGGCCTAAGCTATCGTATATGTCCACATGTTCATATGACGATGATCATTGGGTACCTGACCTTGACCTTTGAAACGAGACAGTTGAGACCATGCCTAACAGAGCTTCCGCTCGTATAACTGGGTTGCAGCCACGTTGAACCCCAGTGATTTTTTTCACACAGCTGCATCGTGCATGCACACCTCGCCTCCGCTATCCTTTTCCGTGGTCCATTGGCTGAGAACAAATTGCCACCGCGTAGCATGCATGGGCAGGCAGTGTTGGCGACAGGTGAAACCAACAGCTGCTAGCATACACCTGCCACTCACAGGTGCAGCTGGTGCCTTGTGGAAGTGGATCACACCTGTGGCACTCATGTTCATTTGTTTTAACGCCGTTAAAGGCCCCATTACTCAGAAAATCTAGTGTCCGTGTTATTAGCAATAAATAGGGTGGCCCAGGTGGCCACCGACCTGAGAAGCAACCTAGGTGGGCCACCTATGTCACCAATCAGAAAGACGGCACCCAGTCTGGATGCCACCTCATTTCCGGTGCCAAAAATGGCCACTGCGTTGCGACACCATCGGCTCGAAACGGGTATTTGTGGAGAAGATTAAAACATTAAATGTCAAGATTTCGGCAATCTCTTCAGCTGTTCAGGCCTCATCATGTCCCTTACTTTGCATATAAAGAATAAAGACCTCATGCTTGATCTATGTCGCAGGGCCCCTTGAACGCTGTGGCATTAAAATATAGGCTGTCAAGTGTGCCATAGAGAGTCCAGAGTGATTCCAACCACCTTGAGTTACTGAGACCTGAGCACACAGACATTCTTGCGTTTGGCCTGCATAAAAGTGCAGCTACGAGGAAAGGTGTCATGACCTGACAAAAATAGTACAACGAATGAAAATTGGAGCATAGGATTAGGAAATCCCCGCATGGTACTGTGGCAGTGTCTGTCATGCCTGTTTTTGTCCCTCGTCATCATGCTGTTTGTATCAGACCTTGCTGAACCAGCAAGCTCAAGCATTCATACTTATCAGGGAGGTGTGAAAGCTTTGACAAACTGCCTTTGTGCCCTGAACTGTCCAGCCATGTTGGCTCTGCGCTGTTCGCGAGTGCTGAAAGTGGCTGTGAATGGTGATGCAGCATCTTCCGCATCACGGACATCATGGAGAAGCTGGTGGCAAAGAAGCGGCTGACAGCTGAAGTGGCCACCGAAGTGACCTCCTTTGTGGAGACAGTCAAGGCGCCCCTGGTGCCTTCCCTCCTGCTGCCTACACCCAACAAGGTTGGTAAGCCAGCCGCGGGCATCGGATTCGCTTGGTGCAGTGCCAAGACTGAAGACAGTTGCGGCCTCGGAAATTTTTCTGCCTTCATCAAAAAGTTTGCAGTGTGAATAACACGGCTGTAGAATAGAATACTTCTATTGGTACTAATACACAGGTGGCTACAAAATATATTAGTACACACGCGAAGGTCCCATAGCCAGGGACTGTATCTGGACCACCTGTTCTGTGCAAGTAATCAAGCAGTGAAGTACAGGCAACGATGCTGTATAATTGGCTATAATCATCATCATCAGCCTGACTACGCCCACTGTAGGGCAAAGGGCTCTCCGCAAACTTCTTAATCTCATCCGCCCACCTAACTTTCTGCCGCCCCCTGTTACGTTTGCCTTCTCTTGGAATCCACTCCGTTACCCTTAAGGACCAGCGTTTATCTTGCCAAGCCCATTTCTTCCTGTTGATTTCAACTAGGATGTCATTAACCCGCGTTTGTTCCGCTCACCCACTCCGCCTGCTTCCGATCTCTTAATGTTACACCCATCATTTTTCTTTCCATAGCTCGCTGCGTTGTCCTTAACTTAAGCTGGACCCTCTCTGTTAGCCTCCATGTTTCTGCCTCGTAGGTGAGTACCGGTAGGATACAGCTGTTGTATACTTTTCTCTTGAGGGATATTGGTAAGCTGCCATTCATGAGGACAAAAAAAAAAAATTCAGACGGCACTTGTGAAGGCAAAAGCATTAGTGTGTCACCGTGAGCATTCACCTCAACGCAGGTTACGTGCTAAGAAAGGAAACGAAGACATGCCTCCAGGTGCTGATTCTACAAGCGCTAAATCCACGAACGTCCGAGCAAAACACTCGGACACTCATTTTGAATACCTCTCGCGAGCTGACCTCCAACCTGATTGAGAAACATGCTGTATGGAACGAGAAATCGTATGACACCACCCTCAAGGGCGTGCGATGGATGGTTGCTTCTCAACTTTGATATGCTCATTGGTCTTTGAGTGGAAGAAATGGCACAGTAACTGTCTCACATCTAGGTGGACACCTCAACCACACCTTCAGGGAAGAGGTAGAGAGTTTGGAAAAGGCATAAAATTGAAGGTGTATGCCGTCAGTTGGAATGCGAAAAAAAAAAAAAGTTTCACCATCCGGGATTTGAACCCACGCACCTCTACTGCCTGTCGACTCTCCGGAGCGACGTGTTAAACCACATGCCCACAAAACAACGCGGAGTGATACACCTCTCTTTATTTTTTTCTGCGGACTACTCCCGTAGCCTTCACAGCGTTGCACATGATGTATGAAACGGAGTATACAGCGATGAAATGTGGTCGTAGGCGATTAGCGCACATCCCCTCTGGACAGCAATTTTTGGCCGACTGCCTCGCTCGGAGCTCCAGCAGCGTCCATGACGAGCGTTGTTTCGCCGTCGTTCCGCCGCTAACTATGGTTGTGACGCTGTTGTCCCGATATTGTGTCGGCTAAATCTTGCTAAGGGTATGCAGGTTTGAGAATGTTCCTGTCTGCAGTCTTCGCCAGTACACTGCCTCTTGTTGATTTAGATCACGATGAGGCGGCGGATAGCGGATCCGTACCCCCTTATATCGTTGTACCACATCACGTGGGAATGCAGTAAGAACGACACCTTTCGTAAAGAACTGAGTGCTGAACAGTGGGAAAGCCGGCTCTCCCGCGGCGATCTGGGATGCCAACAAGGTCTGATCCAGCACGCCCAACGAGCAGCGAAGCTCATCACATCACTATCTGCTTCAAGCACACCTTGTTTTTTTATTATTTGAGGAGTGTTCGCTGTTTAATTGCAATTTAGACTCGATACAGTGCACCCTTCAATGAAAACGAAAGCTACCTTTCATCGTCGACCATGTGCTTTTAGCATTTGCCACTAGATGGCGCCGCAGTGTTTCGCAGTGCACAAAAACTTTCGACGACAAGGCATGCGGAAACTAATGCTACTATTACTAAAAATTGCTAATTACTGTCTGACAAGTGAAACTGATGTTTTTAGTATAGCGCTTTTACTATACTTTTAATGACGTGAAATGGCCATCGCGCTCGCTCATCATAGTTTCTAGAATTGGGATACATAAAAGCGGGCTTATGCACTGATTGAAAGCCTCCAATTTAATTAGCACATGTAAGCAGTGTCACCCGGAACGCTGTTTAGCAGACGTTTGCTCGCTATATTGGGTGCGACTGTAGTCAGGAAAACTGGCTCCACATTGAGGTCAGCCAGTGGGGGATATATAACATGATACGTCATGTATATGTTTCTCTGAAATGGCGGGGCTCGGCTCTCTGTGTTCATCCTATGGCTGCGTGATGACGTCGCCCTGTTTTTCTTCCCATCACTGGGATTTTCTGCACCATCTGTGAGTACACACACACGCACACATTAACACATTAGCATACACATGCCATCAGCTTTTCTCGTAATGGGGCTAGTAAGGCCTTAAAATAATGTAAGACCTTTGCAGCTGACGAATTGTACACAATATACACACGTGCAATTCGTAGTGGTACACAAAAAAATAATTACAGCACATAATGCGATAATACAAATGCAGAGAGCAAAAGTTTGTGAATTGTGCACGCTATAATAAAATTAGAACGAGATGCACCCCAAAGATAGCAGATTGAGTTTGCTCAAATAAACTTAATTTATAGCGTCATAATGGCTTGTTCAAGAGTGCAGGAACTATCGTTTGCCACAGTTACGCAAGCGGTGCCCTAGTTATGTCAATCTGCATACCTTGGTGCTTGCCGAGCAAAGCGCAGTTTCAGCTCAGTGCTTGTAGTTGACTTGGATCCCGTACTATGGGCATCATTTGGGGCTGTTTTTCACGGAATAGTGAAGCATGCTTGTGGCCAGACTGCATTCTTTGCGCTGCCATTGAGGGGGTCCTGATCACCCTGTGGCTGAAAATTGTATACTCCAGCATTTGTGTAGCATCATCTAAGGAATGTGTTCCGTCAAAGACTTGATCCCGAGCACTGCACTGGGGGGCTGTGTCACTTCGACAAGTTAAACCGCACATACAGTGGAACCTCGATTATACGACGTTCAGGGGACCGCGCGAAACCGTCGTATAATCCGGGTGTCGTATAATCGAAAACCAAGCGTGATATTTTTCATCGTCATCTTTTTTTTTTTTTTTCGGAACACAAATGCAGCACATTTTTGCCGGCAGAGGGGCTAGTCTTCAACAAACAAGATACAATGGCCGTTGAGGCTGCCGTGCTCGCGCGGTTTTCTTGATAGGTGGAAAGATTAAGGCGCACCGGTTATCGACTGGCTAAAGTGTGCCTACGGTATTTACTCGATTCTAAGCACCCCCTTTTTTTCAGGATCGCGATGCCCAAAGTGAGAGGGGGTGCTTAGATTCGAAAAATCTAAACTGACCCCCCCCCCCCCCCCCCCCCCCCCCGGCCCGTCTTTTCGCGGCGAAATCTCGATGAAACGGGCGCGAGAAAAAACATTTTATTTAGGAAACATTCAAAAGAAAAATAGCTGCAGACAGTTCTGTGCCGCCATCTGTCTTGTAGTGTGGGAACGCAGCAACACAAAAAGCGCCGTGGACGCCGCTGTCCTCGCTTCAACGAGCGCGGCCCCGCCCTCGCCCGCTTATCTGTTTTTTCAGCAGCGTCCGCTCCGGCGGACGCATTTGTTGCTGGGACGGGCGTCTTATCTTTTCTCTTTATCTTTCCTCTGATCTTTTAACTCTCCTCTATCTGCACGTGGCAGCGGTGGCTCGGCTTGAGCCAGTAGGCAGGACTGTGCAATTTCCTTTTCATCCTTCTCTCAGTCACAACAACAACGTGCAGGCTCGACGAAAAAGAGAGCAAGTGCACTTGGCGGCCTCGGTAACGCTCTCTTCCGCGCAAAAAAGGGGGTGCTTAGATTCGCATGCAAAGTTTTTTTTTCAGAAATTTTTTTTAGAAAATAGGGGGGGGGGGGGTGCTTAGATTCGCGAAAATACGGTACATCCCGGCCTGCGTTTGCTGACGACCTTTTTTGACGGACGGTACGAGCCAGACGTCGTACGAAGCGGGGTCCTTCTAAAATTTGCGTCGTACAACCGAGGTTTTTAATGCATTGTCTCTATGGGGGTTTTGCCGGGACCGCACAAATTCGTCGTAAAATGCGGGTCGTCGCATGACCGGGGGACGTATAATCGAGGTTCCACTGTACCTACAACCATTCTCATGCAGTCACATGCCAAAATGCATTAGTTGAAAGTGGTGGCGTCATATCTGTAGTGTCCACTGCACTGTTCATGGGGTGGTGGAACGACTTAGTCCCCGGTGTCGCGCTCCACTTCAGCCCGTCTTGTTCCAAAGCATGGACTCAGTTGCTTTCTCAGTAACCAGCACAGGCCTGTGCCAAGGCCTTTGAAGTGTAGTAAATAGTTTCTTAGATGGAGTATATATGAAATAAAGCAAAAAAGCTTACTCCTTCGCAATCAAAAATGAGCGGCACAGCAAAAGAGCACGACTACAAAGTTCAGGTGACCTGGCATCAGGCGCTGTGTTGAGGGAAGAGTGCGAGCCGGCTTTGTTTTGAATTTTTGCCATCTTTTGCAGTGCTCAGGCCTCTAATACGCTGATGATCTTAACTGCCAAACCTACATACTACACTTGTTATTTGTAAATGTCCGAACCTAGTCGGGGTCCCCTCAGGTTGTGTGGCCGTTATTATGCTAATCTTGACAGTGAATCAAATAAGCTAGTGGACATGGCTGTCCTGGTTAGCTCATGAAAGCTTGCTTGTTCTTCATTCGTTGTGTGTCATGTATCCACAGATGTTACTAGAAAGTCTCCCAAAATGCCTGAAGACGTTACATAAGGGAAGGCACGTAAACTCATGAATAGTTTCCGTTCTTTAGCTGGTGGCAACCAGTTATGGGGCCGTTAGTTAGGGTGGAAAAGTTGGTTGTTGTCTAAACTCTCGGCAGAATATCATGGGCAGTTAACGGGTAAGAAGGAAATGCTGCTGATGAGTAGGTTATGGGAAGAGGAAAGGCACAGAAGTGTCGACCCCGGTCACCTTTAAAAGGCAGCTTGTCATTCAAGTGAGGTGCAGTTGCAAAGCTTTTTAGGTAAACAAATAACGCATAGGTATACTTCTACCAATTTGTTTATAAGGGAAGAGATCAGGTTTTAAAAGTTCATACTTCTGTAAAGGCTTATTGAGTGTGGTTTCCTGTGCCTTCAGTGCATGCTGTATTTTGATACAGCTAAAGAAGGAAGTGGCAGGTGCCTCTCAAAGGATGCCTTCCAACCAATGCCACCAACCTATTGTCATGACGTCGCATTCATCCACCTTGCACCTGCCACTACTGCTAGCAGGTGCACACTGGCAGGTGTAACACAGTCGACTGCAATGTCGTGACTAAGCGCAAGTCAGTGGCGGTGTCTGGGAGCACCTGCCACTTAGTTCTTGAGTTGCACACAACTATAGTGAGAGACAATTCCCCCGCGAACTGTGTACGCCGTGCATTGAAACAGATCGGTTGTTTTCTACAGCCCTATACTCCGTCTCACAAGCTGTTTGCAGCACTACGAAAGGTACAGCTCTCTCGTCCAATCAGGATGGCGCGCACTACATTAGTGTGTTCCTACACGCCTGTGGTTCGATCCACCTGATGTCCAGGTGGCTTCTTTCTACCTATAGCAGGTGGCGCTTGATGTCTTTTTATTCTTTTTTTGGTTTGTTTTTGGACAGGCGGACGCCCGTTCCAAAGGGACTAGCCCCACTTTTTTTTTGTCGCAACCTGTTCTCATCAGTTCCTCTGTTGTCGCGTCGCAGTAAATTTCAGTAATCGTGTCATGTGCATATAAATTTATTTACTCCAGCGTGCCGAGGCAGCCGAGTGTCGATGGTGGCGAAATGCAAAACAAGCCCATGTGCTGCACGAGAGGCAACGCACGTTAAACGGCCCGCGTTCAACAACACTCGGCCCGCGTTCAACGTCTCCGTTGCCCACTTGTAAAGCGTTCGCTCGCTCACCTGCGTGAGTTTTGCCGTCCTCTTGATGAGCGCATTTGTACTCCAACTGCCCCCGCACTCGACGCGAAGCGCTTCAAGAACATTTAAAGCCACCTGCTTCGCCTGCTTGGGGAAACAGCGCACTGTCGGTGTAGAGCACACAGGAGACACAACAGACTCGACCGACGCCATGTTGGAAAGTGGCGACGCATCACTACCTCGCAGCAGGCCTCCACAGAGCTCTGTCCGTACGGGCTTTGTCTGGTAATTTCACCAGTGATTGAAACACTCCCTACCATTTAAATACACCTGTCCAAACCATGTTCTAAGTTGCAATGCTTACTGTTTTGATTAATAGTCATACACTCCTCAAATATTCGAGGGACTATTTTCTGTGTTTCTGCAGTCCTGATTGGACGAGAGAGCTCTACCTTCCGTAGTGCTGCAAACATCTTGTGAGACGAAGTATAGTCTGCATGTCGGCAAGAGTGTATTATCAGCGCTACACGTTGCGACGTAAGAGAGATCCTCGGCCTGAAGAGTAGTGGCATGTTACACCCGTGCTCTCTGCTGTGTGTGCGCAGGAGACGTATGCCCACCGTAGCCAAGTGGTACGCTGCCTGCTGGCCAAGCGTCTCCTGGGGCTGATGGACCAGAAGCAGACCAACCTGGCCGTGGCTGTGGACGTCACCTGCACCCAGAAGATGCTGCAGGTACACTCGAGGGGAACCTGGGCTGGGCCAGTCTGCAGCTGTGCCATGCTGGTGAAGGCATGACGTAAACCGCTTAATGCAGGAGCCCTCAATCTGTCTAGCCCCGAGTACTGCTAGCGGATTTCAAAAGGTGGTGAAGAACACCGCACGTGTCTTGGCTGCCAAACCTTCCAAGACTAAGGTGCATGCAAACTAGAGTGTACAAGCTTACAGCCCCCCAGAAATGCCCAGAATTGAATCATTCACTGGCTGTGTGGTGATACAGTCTGCTTGTAAACAGCTGCAGTATGTTTAGTCTCAAAATTGGGCGGCTAAAAGGAAAGGGGAAGAAGGGAGAGGCTGACATGGGTTTTAAAGGGACACCAAGGAGAACTGCACTCGGTTATTGTTCTCAGCGGATAATTTATTCTTTGCCTCTTTCAGGGTATGCAAAAGACGCATGTATTGCGGAGAAAATTGGATTTGAAAATCTTCCTGCCAGTCACTTTGACCTCATGATGTCCGTTTAAATTAATCCGGAGCTCTCCTCTACGGTGTCCCTCATGTGTCAGTTCGGGCTTTTCAAATCTACATAACACAAACTGGAGTCTTAAATTGAAGGAAGCTCCAGAATGAATAAATGCATTGAAATAAACATGTTGTTAAAGTATGCATTTTGCAGTGAATAAAGGGCTACAAGGAAATCGCTAATGACAGATATCAGCTTAGACTTTCATTAACAAGAGGACGATTAGATTAATGTGACCAGAACTTGAAAGAAGAATAGTCGGAAATAGTTGGAAGGGTGGCAAGCCACTCTACTTTTTGTTAGCAACAGAAGCAAGTCTGTTTCCTGCAGGTTTGCAAACTAAGTTGTAGAAAAATATTTTAGACAAAGTTGGGGAGTCTTTGTGCTGCTAAGCGTGAGCCCTTCCTAAGCTGTGTATGAAGCGAATTCAAGCTTAGCTGAGGAGAGAGGTCACCGTGGTATCAAACAACCTTGATGACATTGAACTTGCCTTAACTCAACATTCCAGATGGTGTGGGTGTGTGCATTTAAGCAGCAGTTGCCACTTCCAAAGGGCAGCGTAATCATTAAGTGCAGAGAAGGCTTGTGCCAGATCAATTTGATATTAGGTTTCATTGGCTGCAGTGGTCTGTTGCCTGTTGGTGTGCATACTCTAAGAAATGAAAGGTCGCCATAGTGGCTTAATGATTATGGTGCTCGGCTGCTGACCCAAGAGACGCGGGTTCAATTCTGGTCGCGGCGGTCAAATTTTGATGGAGGCAAAATTCTTGAGGGCCGTATACTGTGCGATGTCAGTGCACATTAAAGAACCCCAGGTGGTCGAAATTTTCGGAGCCCTTCACTACGGCGTCCCTCATAGCCTGAGTCGCTTCGGGACGTTAAACCCCATAAACCAAACCAAACCATCAAAGAAATGAAGAGGCATGTTTTCAGATGTCTTGCAGAAAATATGGCCTGTGAGCCACCTTGTGCATTTTTAGCTGTCCTTACTTTTTTATGTGGTGTTGCAATTTCAGATGCACCGTGTAGGTCTGTGACTGGTATGTATCATAAAATGTATAGTTTATGCTCTTAGAATGCTCGTCTCATGGATTGCAGTTAGGTGCCATTTGAGGCACATGATCCGTTTGGCATGTTGCCGTTGCACCAGGAATAAAAACCATTAGTTTGATTGCACTGCTAAGGAGGTTTGCAAAGCATAGTGAACTGTTCGGGGAAGGAGAAATTGAAAGCATAAGTTTTCTGATGAGTGCGCATCCTTTTGTTTCTTTTTAACTGCATAGCTGGCTGACCAGCTGGGCCCACACATCTGCGTCTTCAAGACTCACGTGGACATGCTGACGGACTTCAGCCAGGATGACATGATGCGGCTGCGTGAGCTTGCCAGCAAGCACGACTTCCTGATCCTAGAGGACAGGTGCGTTACTGGTTTGCATTCGTATTATATGTGACATTATTATATGAGCTAATAGGACAGAACAGTGCAGCGTAATTGCAGCTGTGTTCAGCATAACCATTGCTGTATTTGTAAATCAAGGAAGGAAGAGAGTGCGACTACAAAAACTGCATCTGCTGTAGGTCGCACCAGTGCAGCTTCAGTCTGGAGGGAGGCTAGCACTGTCCTCTCAGTCAAGCACTGCACGTTTTTCTCTAAGAAGCACTTTTTCTAGCAAAAGGTTACTTGTGTTGCGTGTTATTTATTTGCACAAAGGTGAAAAATATAGACATTCTGTTAATTCCGACAGCAGCAGCAGTGCAGACAACTTTCACCAGTATAAATAGTGTCAGCATGACTGTTGCAGCATGTTTGCAAACAGAGCCTCTCGGCTGGCTAATAACAGTGCTGTCCAGGGGAGTGTGAAGTCAGCACTCTTCCGAAAGTGGCCTCACCATGACAGTGCACATTGGAGGGGATGCTCTGTCATGATGAGGTGGTGGTGCGGTGCAGTTATTGCCATCGCTTTTTAAGGCTAAAGCCTTTAATGGCTCAAACTCTCAGCCATGACTCTGTCCGTCCGTCTGTTACGCCTGAAGTGACAGTCATAACTAGTCATTACTAGTCACATGTCATGACTAACTAGCTATTACTAACCAGTAATCAACTAATTAGTCATGAATTGTTAGTCATTAACCAAACATGAATAGTTAGTCATGGGTCGTGACTAATTAGTCATGACTAGCCAATCCAAGTCGCCCCATAGCCGCCTTGTGTGTGCCTACGGCCGTCGTCTCATTGGTGGCTTGCTGCGCATGTGCTAAGATGGCGCCACTGTTGCACGCACTGCTCTCTCGCCAGACGCCTTGCAGCAGTCGGGTGCCTTCACAGATGCATCAACAGTAGCAGCCAAAGTTGCGTGCAAAGGCTTTCGCCTCGAGCACTTTATGTCGTCAAAGTACCTCCTGAATTTTTTCCCGTGGAGGAATGCAGTCTTTTTAAAGCCCTTATGTATTAGTGCAAAAAGTTTCCGGCATTGGTGGCAGCTTGTGAAGCCTCGAGGGAGAGGAGTCAGGTTGGAGAGAGAGAGAGGGAAATGATGGTAAGGGAGTAGGAAGGAAGAGGGCAAAGGAAACTGGAGAAAGGACGAGTCCATGGTAGGTGACGGATGGCGAGAGGAAAGCTGCGATCGCCAGTCAGAGTCAGAGGGTGGGGAGAGTGGTGGAGATTATGGCATGGCACACTGAGATTCCTGGATTGGATCATGCCACCCGCTACTGTCAGGGAGGAACAGTAATGCTAATCAATACTCTGCCGCAAGAATCGTATCGATCATGTGCGACTTCTTTTTTTCTTAAATGCATCCAGGTTGCACAACTAATCGTGCTGCACCATCCAGGAAGTAGCGCGCATGTGTGATGAGCAAAGCTTAGGGAGGTCTGAGTACTCTTTTTATTGCAGTGGCTATGAGTGGGACCTTGTGGTATAAACTGCATCAGTTCTATTTGTCAGAGACAAAAAACCATTGGATTCGCCTACTGGCCAACATTATTTCCCATGTGGATCACGTGACAATGGAATGTGCCTTCTGCTTTGGCCACGCAATCTAGGTGTGCTCGGCAGTGGGTGATGTGATACAATGGTCGCTGTCACCATTCCCGTACCTTGTGCAGAAGAGAGAAAGTCTCCGAATTTAACATATTTTCAGGGCGCATCCAGCTCGAGGTGGGCAAGGGGATTGTGGCAGGGATTCCCTTTGATGTGTTTTTCCTTTCTGACACCTGGACGTTTGATCGTGGCACAGGAAGTTTGCAGACATTGGGCAGACGGTGCAGACGCAGTACACGGGCGGGCCATTCTCCATGCGCCAGTGGACCGACATGGTGACCGTGCATTCCCTGCCGGGACCGGGCATCCTGACTGCACTGCAGCAGGTTAGTACGACGCCTGACACCAGTAAGGGAGGCGCTTGTACTACCGGTGGCAGGAGGGAAAATGAAGGGAGGTCACTTTAATGTTGCATTACAGCGTCTAGCACTGTATCACTAGAGTGAATAGAAGCACTAGAGTGATGATGTGTTACTCCTGCACTGGGGACAAATTCAAGTTGGCCTATACTGATATACCGGTGTTTCAGCGAACACTTTCACAAATTTTCAAAAATGGGCTTCTTGGGGTCAAAATATGGCTTTTGCGGCATAGTATTACAGTCGAACCCGGATATATCGAACCCGCATATTTCGAATTATTGGCTATATCGAACACACAGATTACCCCCTTGAAAATACTATGTAAAAGTATAGGACAGTTGCGTTGTATATCGAATTCCATTTTCGCCGGACATTGGATATATCGAACGCCGCACCGCGCCCCTGGAAGGTGCGCTTTCCCCAACGACATTCCTGTCCGGTCCTCAGCCGCCTCAGCGGAGAACATTTCCGCAGTCAGTCAGCTTGCTCCTATGCGCACACGCGGCCGTCGCACTAGCGACGGAGATGCAGGGCCTTTTTTTTTTTTGTGCCCCCCCCCCCCCCCCCCCCCCCCCTCCTCCCTCCCGTTTTGGCGCCCCACCGGCGCGAGCTTCCCCGCTCCTCCTGTACCGCCGGCGGGTGCCTGGGCAAGGTCATTGGAGCTTAGCGAAGGGAGTGCGCGGCGATGTTTCCAAGCCGCGCTTCCTGGGGAAGGGAAGAGAGAAAGCGATCTCTCGTGGGTCTGGGGAGAAGAGAGCTAAAAAAAAAAAAAAGCGAAGCCCAGAGCGCTCTCGACGGCACATTCCGCCGATCTTTCTCCCTGCTTTCTTTCTTTTCCCTCTGTCGTTCCTTCGCTGCCGAGTTGACTGCCGCTCGCAAATTCTTCGCTCGGCCCGCTCCATCTGCGCCTCGTGTGTTTTTCCGTGTGCGCCTGTTTCAACGAGCCGCGTGCAGCGTGTACGACTGCTGTCATCTGGTGAGCTATGGCATCCGCGGACATCAAAAAGAGGAAGAATCTCGACTTTGCAACAAAGCTTGAAGTAATCCGGCGGGTTGAGAATGGAGAAAAGAAGTCCTCCGTGGCAGACGCATTCGGGATTCCGCGGAGTACTTTGAGTACGTTGTTAAAAAACAAGCAGGAGATCAAGCTTAAAGCAAGTGAGGAAAGTCGCTCGGGAGCGTGTCGTGTGCGCCCTGCTGCTTTTGACAAAGTGGAGAAGGCACTCTATGCTTGGTTCCTGGAAATCCGAGCGAAAAATATTCCCGTGGATGGCCCGATGTTAATGGAGAAGGCCAAATGGTTTGCTACGGCTCTTGGCGAAGAGAACTTTTGCGGTGGCACTGGGTGGCTGCAACGGTTTAAGAACCGCCACGGCATAGTAGGAAAGACCATTTCTGGTGAAAGTGGGGCTCTCAGCAGCCAGGAGATGCAGCAGTGGCTCTCTGAGGAGTGGCCGAAGATCACTGCGAAGTTTTCGCCTGCAGAAATCTTCAATGCAGACGAAACTGGACTCTTTTGGCAAATGTTGCCGAATAAGACACTCGCGCTTCGTGGGACCTCATGTCACGGCGGGAAAATGAGCAAAGTGCGTGTGTCGGTGCTGCTTGCGGCCAACATGGACGGTTCGTGCAAGCTACGGCCATTCGTGATCGGAAAGAGCAAGTCGCCACGCTGCTTCAAGAACTGCAAACAGCTTCCTGTCCGCTACGGCTGTAACAGGAAGGCCTGGATGACACGTCAACTTTTTGTCGAATGGCTGCAGGCTTGGGACGCAGAGTTGGGCAAGTCGGGCCGCCGAGTTTGCCTTCTGGTCGACAACTGCTCGGCCCATCAAACCACCTGCAAGCTGCAGCACATCGAACTAAAGTTTCTTCCGCCGAACACCACAGCGAGACTGCAGCCCCTCGACCAGGGTATTATAAAAGCATTTAAAGTAGGCTACAGGAAGCGACTTATTCAACGGCTCCTCGTAAACCTCCGCATCGGAACCGATCTAAGGATTGACCTGCTCGGCGCGATCCAGATGATCACCGGCGCTTGGAGCGACGTGAAGCAGGCCACAGTAGCCAACTGTTTTGGCAAGGCAGGCCTTGAAGTGGCCGGAGATGAATTTCCGGAAGATTTAGAGGACGATGAGTGCTTGGACGACGCGTTTCGCGACTTGTCGAATTTTCCCGGCGCCGTTCCGTCCGAAGTGACTGCTGAGGACTTTATTAACGCCGATAGCGACGTTCAAGCGGTAGCCGACCTCGCTGATGAGGACATTGTGGCCGGGATAGCTGGCGTTCAAGACGCCGATTCCAGCGACGACGAGGGCGACTGTGTTATCGAAGAAACGCGCCCATGCACAGCCACTGAACTGGCTTCGGCGTTTAGCCTGATTCGGCGCTGTTGCGGCGAAATGGAAGGCACTGGGCTCTCGCACCTGGACAGTCTAGCGAAGATCGAGACCAGTGTTTTGAACTTCGTTTCGCAGAAGAAAAAGCAGCCCAAAATTAGCGATTTTTTTTCCGCGAAATAAAGCGCTTTCACACTGCGTGCCCATGCTACGTGATTCGCGACTGTTCCAAACGGTAAGCCACAATTTGTTATGATCGCGAGTGCAGTTTTGGCCTATATCTGTATATCGAATTTTCGCTATATCGAACTATTTTCCGATCCCCTTCGAATTCGATATATCCGGGTTCGACTGTATCATTGTTGGCAGACACCAGAAAACCAATGAATCATCTTAACTACAGTGGAACCTCGATTATACGTCCCCCGGTTATGCGACGACCCGCATTTTACGACGAATTTGTGCGGTCCCGGCAAAACCCCCATAGAGACAATGCATTAAAAACCTCGGTTATACGACGCAAATTTTAGAAGGACCCCGCTTCGTACGACGGCTGGCTCGTACCGTCCGTCAAAAAAGGTCGTGAGCAAACGCAGGCCGGGATGTACCGTATTTTCGCGATTCTAAGCACCCCCCCACCCTCCCCCCCTATTTTTGGAAAAAAATTTCTGAAAAAAAAAAAACTTTGCATGCGAATCTAAGCACCCCCGTTTTTGCGCGGAAGAGAGCGTTGCCGAGGCCGCCAAGTGCACTTGCTCTCTTTTTGTCGAGCCTGTGCAGTCCCCCAAGGAGGCGCGGCCTGCGTGTTGTTGTTGCGACTGAGAGAAGGATGAAAAGGAAAGCGCACGGGCCCGCCTACTGGCGTGAGCCAAGTCACCACCGCTGCCGAGGAGAGTTAAAAGATCAGAGGAAAGATAAAGAGAAAAGATAAGACGCATGTCACAGGAGCCGACGCTGATGCAAAAACAGATAAGTTGGCGAGGCCGCGCTCGCCCAAGCGAGGACAGCGGCGTCCACGGCGCTTTTTGTAATGGAAGTAATGGATGCTTGTGGCCCAGGATAAAACTTCCCACGAAGAGGAAGTGGACAACGATGCAGAGGTTTGCGCTCCCATTCCTAGTTACGCCGACGTGTTGCAGAGCGTCGACAACATCCGGCGCTCTGCTTGCGCGCGCGACGATGTTGGCGACCTACTGCCGGACGTGGCAGCCCTTGAAAGAAAGTTGATGCGCCAAGGTTGGGCAAAGGTGCAAAAAAAAAAAAATTACCGATTTTTTTTAAACGGTAATAAAGATTTTTTTGCAAATCTGTTTCAAACAAATGCTGGGTTTTGTCTTTTTTAATCTGATTGGCGTACTTGCCGCGGGCTTGAAGCCGGTCAACAGTTTTCGGCGCAAGGCCGAGCGCCACTGGCCGCATTCTTTGATTTTCGATTATACGACACCCGGATTATACGACGGTTTCGCGGGGTCCCCTGAACGTCGTATAATCGAGGTTCCACTGTAGTAAGCTGGTTAACTAATTTTTAATGATTAAATTTTTAAATAGCAGAGTTAGGCACCTAGTTGCAATTAGAGATCTGTAGCCGGTTGTTAGTAATAGCCTCATGAGTTTTTAGAATTCCGAAAATGCGATTACTGTTCACGCTGTGGCTCCACTAAATTCGGCTTTTTCAACTAGTTACGTGCACTGGAGGGGTTGCTTTGCCTGCATGCTTTTTGAAAGTGCATGTATATTCACACGATGCAGCCAGATTTTGTCAAGCTGCAGCGGCGAGGGTAATTGCATTTTCGAAATTCTAAAACTGATATGGCTGTTACTAATGACCGGCTGCAAATTTCTAGTTTCAAGCAGTTGCCCATCTGTGATAATTAAAAAATTAGTTATCAGAAATTAGTTAACCAGCTTACTACTTAAGACACTTCACTGGCTTTCTGGCGTCCACCAACACTGGTAATAAGTACTATGCCGCAAATGCTTTATTTTTATCCCAAAAAGCCTATTTTGAAAATTTTCAAGAGTGTTCGCTGAAACACCTGTTATAACTACGCTGTAATGACAAAGATGCAACTTCCACTGTAACCAGAGCCCCTGTAAACTAGAAACAGCAAAAAAAAAAAAAAGTAACACGGGTGTCAGCATCACCGGCCAATGTCACAGGTAGGGTGTGGTGTATGAGCACAGTTTTTTGCATGCAGATCCTAGAGGCCAAGCTAAACTGGTGTTCATGGAGTCCTTTTTGGCCTAGGCATTGCAAGTTTGAATTGGGTGGCAGACAAATTTTTTAATGCGATTGTCTTAGCAGGCAATGTGTCGTTTGCTGGGGGACAAGAATCAGCATAGCTGGAAGGAGCCGTAGAACCCATTTTTACTAAGAACGGAAATTGATGGCACTCTCTCTAGTGTCGCTTTCATCTGCAGAGATTTTCATATTTTGTGACCACACGGCTAGACAGCAGTTGAACAGCCATAGAAGGGCAGACGACTGGGTCACTGGTCTTCACCATGGGCAGAACAGTGGTCAGCTTGTGCAGTTTGCTGCTCAGATCTACATTTGATTATTCCTTTTGTTGTACCTGAATTTAGGCACTTTGTGACACTTGTTGCTTCGTCATCGTTTTCTTGCTGTTGTTTTTTTCAGGCACATTGTTGCTTGCTGAAAACATATTAGGCGCTAGAAGTTCTAGTGTAAAGATGTTTGTGCTGCCACCTGTAGGGTCAACTACAGTCTCTGCGATGTGTGTAATCAAGGCCCAGCTAGCTGGAGGCCAGGAAGTCTGATCCTGCTGTTGGTCATTGTCATCAATGACTGGTTTTAGTGCACAGTAGCACAAACCCCTCTCCCTCTCCTAGTGGTCTCCGATTCCCTTCGTCTTGTGCCTGCCACTAGCACTGTATCCATACAAATTCCTTTGCATCGCCACTCGACCTGAACACTGATGTTGAAGAGCGCAGTGTTGGTCAAATGTTTTGGGGAATCCCACAAGGCAGAGTAGATTTGTAATAAGGGAGTTATTGACCAATTTGTTCTCGCCCTACCATAAGCTTGCCGTCCCGGTTACCGTATTTACTTGCATATAGGTCGACCACGAATATAGGTCGACCCCTATATATTGGGCTCACCGAGAAATAAAAATAATTACTCGAATATAAGTCGACCCATATCTTTTGCAAAACATGCACATACGACGTAGGACAAGCACACACTTCATCTGACTTTAACCTCTGAAAAGCGAATAAATATACAGAAACCTAGGCATGCGCACTGACAAACCTGATGTGCAATCAACAGAACTGTTCCAGATATGAAATTTCAGCTTTAAAAAGGTTCACAGATTTATCACTGACACAACTTTTTCCTCTTTTTCGTAGGCGGTATGCCTCCAAAACATCCCGTGCTTTACTATCACCGCTCCTGCCCAGAACGCCAAAATATACTCCTTCCTAAGCTGTCTACCACGATAAGACCACAGAAATGAGCGAAAGAGCAATGCGGGTACACGCAGCAATTCCCTGTGTGCACCCGCATGATGATGATGAAGGCCAGCGTCACGAATATAGGTCGAGGTTCTTTGGTCACGAATATAGGTCAATAACTAATTATGGCAACATTTCTGAAAAAAAAAAAAGATCGACCTATATGCGAGTAAATACGGTAGCTCAGTTGGTAAAGTGACTGCTCCGGTGAAGCGGTGGTCCCGGGTTCGAACCCTGGACCAAGACGAATTTTTATTTAACTGCGAAGTTTCTGAGAAAGCTGTACAGCTTTCCTTTGTAGCCGTATGGCTGCGCTTGGGTGGATGTCAGGGAGTAATTACTCCCTTATTATGAAGAGCACAGTGTGCAGTTCAGTGTGCAAACACACAGATACCGAGCTCTCATGCTGTGGCTGTTGTGTGCAGGCCAGCCGACCAGAGCAGGCGTGTGTGCTGATAGCCGAGATGAGCTCCGCCAATGCGCTCACCAGCAAGAGCTACACCGATGGTGAGTGAATCGCTTCGCCGCACTGCTCTGCACCGTCTGGGCCCAACTTGCATGAAAGACACTGCATTAAGGCACTTAGCAACAATTCATCAGTACTGTAGAGCCTCACTGGTGCATTGTTCACATTATTACAGCGAAGAATCTATGAGCTAGAAAACCACCAGTGTGCTCGGGTTGGCTTTTGGTGCATGATTTAATGCAAACAGTGCATGCGTCACTGTGCTCAGTGTTGCTGTTTAAGGGGGTACACTGGTCTTTGAGAACAAAAAATGAACAAAAAAATCGATTTTCGGAAAATGACATTTGTGGAATTTTCCAACTGTACCAATTTTTTCCTTCAAAAAATCAGCATTTTGACCATAATATTAAATTCAGATCATCGTGTGGGCTGAATTTATGCAGGAGCAGATAATTTAAGGGGGGACACTGGTCTTAGACCTGTTTTCCTTATTTTTAGTCCAATCCTAATGAAACTGTACCACCTTGCTCAGCTTTTTATGCTGATTTCAACAATTAAATTACCTTTCTCATAAATTAATCGGTTCCCAAAATAATTAATTTTGACTAGTCATTCATTAGTACCTCGGTGCAAAAAAAACTGCTCAATAAAAAATCATTTTTAATCCATGGCTGCATAGTATGGTGAGTAAAGAGTGCAATAATCAAAACCATTTTTCCAATTTACCCTCATTAGTAATTTTACAGCCCTTGGAATATCAGTGTTCAAGGTGTGAATGTAATGCATCGATAAACTTTGCAAAGTTATAAAATTTTGAAGTGCGATTGAACAAACCTGCTTCGATTATTGCACACACTGTGCTTTCAGCTTCCCTTAGCAAACAATATGACATCTCTGTCTGTCCTAGATGTTGAGATATCGACATACTAAGACAGCCAGATGTCCAAAATTTTCATGCCATTAAATTGTCTGCTCCTGCACAAATTCAGCTCACACGATGATCTGAATTGGATATTATGGTCAAAACGCTGATTTCTTGAAGGAAAAAATTGGTGCAGTTGGAAAATAATAGCTCGAGATTCTACAAATGTCACTTTTTGAAGACATGTCATACAGTCTAGCCCGGTTATAACGAAGTCGGCGGGAATCGGAAATCACTTCGCTATATCCGCTATTTCGTTATATACGGACTACGAAAAAAAAATGCTAACATCGGCATAACGATTTATTGCCGCTGAAAGAAGTCGTCCAGCGTCCCCTACAGCGCATACAACATCCATACAACAGCATACAACGATCCGCGATAACGATAAAAATGAGGCACGCTTCCAACATGCACAATGCTGCCGCGCTTTCTCTCTGCCTTGCGCACCGCGGCACCGACATAAAACAAAGCGCGCGCTGCCACACCTCCTGCAGACTGCAGTCCAGCCGTGGCGCCGACTGCCTGGGAGAAATAGAGAACCGCGATTGGCCAAGACGGCCGCTCTCTGCGACGTCATCAAAAAAAAAAAATCGTCTCTGTTCTTTTTTACATTTTTCCCCTGCGCGGCGTGCTCTACCGCTCTACGCCGTGACGCCGTTCAAGGACGGCGCAACACGAGGCCGGCGTGCCATGCGATGCAGTGAAGCAACCTTTCGCTCCGCAGGAGAGCAGACGACGCCACGAAAGGACGCCGTCAGCCGATTTTGCTCTTATTTTCGCGGAAAAAATCGCCTCAAGGACGCAAAAATGTGTTGATTGGCAGATTGTTTTTCGGTTGGTATTAAATCTCTTCGTTATATCCGCTGACACGCACTTATTTACTTCGTTAAAACTGGACCAAAATGTATTGAAAATGCAAAAATGGGAATGGGAAATTGAAATCCCTTCGTTATAACCGCTATTTCGCTATAAGTGGCTTCGTTATAAACGGGCTAGACTGTACTATTTGCTAGGGGAAGCTGAAGGCACAGAGTGTGCAATAATCGAAGCAGATTTGTACGATCGCTCTTCAAACATTTATAATTCCGCAAAGTTTATCGATGCATTACATGCATGCCTTGAGCATTGATATTCCAAGTGCTGTAAAATTACTAATGAGGGTAAAATGGAAACATGGTTTTGATTATTGCTCTCTTTACTCACCATACTATGTTGCCAGGGATTAAAAATTATTTTTTATTGAGCAGTTTTTTTTGCACCGAGGTACTAATGAATGACTAATTGAAATTAATTATCTTGGGAACAGACTTAATTTATGAGAAAGGTAATTTCATAGTTGAAATCAGTATAAAAACTGAGCAAGGTGGTACAGTTTCATTAGGATTGGACTAAAAATAAGGAAAATAGGTCTACGACCAGTGTCCCTTAACTAGCTCTGTTCACATTTAATCAGTGGGGCATTTTGTGATCCACTCATATAGAAAGGAAGGGACAAATGGGCTCCCTTGTCCGACTAAATTCCGGTTCTCCAGCATGAGTTTTTAGTGAAATTTTATGTTGCAGATTTCGGCCATATCGAACTATTTTGCAATTTTTTATCTATTTGTTATTGCAAGGTTTCACTGTGCAATGGTACGCTTACATACGAGCGGGCCAGATCTGGGGAACCAAACATGTAGAGGAAAAATGCTGCAACAGTCTGCCACTGCAGTGGCTTCCCCGCAGTGCACTAGTTCAATGAGGCGCACAGAAGAGATTTTCGTTGCTTTCGTTATTGTCATCTGTGGATCAAATGTGTTGCGAAGTTTATGCCGCGCTAAGTTAAATGCGGACTGAATTTACTGAGCACTAGAAGAGGTACCACTCAGACCTTGCACCATGAAATCCTAATCGACATTTCTATAAAGTGAAAGTGTAAGTTTAGAAGTGTACTTCATTCAACAGTTACATTTCTTTAAAATTGGGCTGTTTGGATCGCGAGTTTTTGCTGATACTTTTTCCCTGTATATTTTTTGTTTAAGGCTATTGTGGAGGTTTTACTGTACTGACTGACATCAAACTCTTTCTCTGACAGTATTTGCATTTACGAAATGACATATAGTAATTGGGTAAGTTTGTAAATCGGTTTTTGAGGAAAGGAAATGGCACAGTATCTGTCTGGCATATCTGGGACCTGAACGGTGCGGTAAGGGAAGGGAGCAATTAGTGAAAGGACAAGGAGAAAAAAAGAGAAAGCATTTACAAAATGACATAGTAATTGAGTAAATTGGTTTTTGAGGAAATGAAATGGCGCAGTATCTGTCTCACATATCTGGGTGGACACCTGAACCGCGCCGTAAGGGAAAGGGAGCAATTAGTGAAAGGAGGAAGAGAGAAAGACACATAGTAATTGAGTGTTTGCAATTTCATCATCAACTTGGATGCATGGCAGATTTGTAGAAAAGCAGTGTTTGCAGCCCTAGTGACGGCTGCCAATTGTCGGCCAGTCGGCCGACATCGGCTGCCAATTGTCAGTTGTCGGCCAGTCTTTGAGGAAGTGTTTCGAAGGCAGTGCGAATTGGTTTGTGCAGCCACAGTGAAGATGGCCGAGGACTTCCCGGACTTTGTGCTGGGCTTTGTCTGCCAGTCACGGGTCTCCCACAATCCCGGGCACATCCACATGACACCAGGTGAGGACCCCCGTGCAACCAGCTGTCTCATGTGGGCACAGCTAAAACTGTTGATGCGATCCTTTGCTATTCTAGCAAAAAAAAAAAAAAAACAGACACGGGACCATAGGAAGGCATAGATTCTTAGGCATAGATTAAAAGGTGCCCCTTCTAGTGCAAAGCTTCTAGCCTACACATTCATCATCGGACCGAAACTTGAGTATGCATGCAACATCTGGGACCCTTACACAAAATGTCATCATCGTCATCAGCCTGACTGGGCCCACTGCAGGGCAAAGGCTATATACTCCCATGTCTCTCCAATAAACCCTGTCCTTCGCCAGCCAAATTTCGCCAAACTTCTCAATCTCATCCGCCCACCTAACCTTTCTGCCGCCCCGTGCTACGCGTGCCTTCTCTTGGAATCGAGGCACTGAAAATGGTCCAGCGAAAATCTGTTCGATTCATTGTTAATAAATATCGTTCTACTAACTCTCCAACCACTCTTACGGCGCAACACAACGTACAGACATTGCAAACATGAAGAAAAATTCAGAGATTGAAATTTCTTTTCCTACTCCAAAATAACAAACTCTCCGTGAGCCCCGATTTATTTCTTAAACCGATCTCAGCGCGACTAACGCGACATCGTAACACGGAATCACGAACACCGTACAGCGCCAGAATCTATGCTTTCAAATTCTCATTTTTTCCTCACACAATAACTCGATGGAATGAACTCCCGCCTAAGGTTGTAAACAGCATTGATGCCATGGACAAAATTGCTTATTGATAGTTGGCGAGTTGTTTTTCCTTGTTCTTTACTATGTCCTGTTACTCATGAGTTAGTTTTCTGCAATGAAATTTGCCGTGTTTCTTTGTATATGTATTTTTTTGCCCCTCCTGCTTGGACCCATCTTAGGGTCTGCAATATGCTATAAATAAATACAGTAAAAGCTCGTTAATTCGACACTGACGGGACCGCGAAAAATTGTCGAATTATCCGAATGTCGAATTATCCGAATGTCGAATTATCGAATGAACAGCAAAAAAAAATGTTTGCCGCAACCTTTATTTGGCAAAGAAATCTGTTATCGTTGCCTGCTTTTTCGAACGAATTTGAGCGACTACGATAGCTCTAACAGCTGCCAGGTGCTGCGCGGCACACGCACCGTCAGGGATTTTTTCACAGAAGTCCTCCCGCACGGACAAGGCTTCTGCGGCTTCTTTCACCGTGCACTTCAGCGTTTGGGGCAACTGCTCACAATCGTCACCTTCCGACGAATCGTCGTTGTCAGCGCCTGTCACTTATATTATTACATCCTCGGTCAGCTGATAGGACACTAAGGCGAGGCGCGCAGGCACTGCGCGCTACCCACCCGAAAGCAGCGCGGGGAGGAGGTGAAGCGAGCACGGCTTCTGCCGCTTATCTGTTCTTTCAGCCAGCGTCCGCTTCGCGGTTGCTGCTGCGACGCGCAGATCTTTCCTCTGATCTTCTAACTCTCCTCTATCTGCACTAGGCAGCGGTGGTTGCTCGGCTGAGCCAGTAGGCAGGCCCGTGCAATTTCCTTTCACCCTTCTCTCAGTCGCAACAAAACGGCAACAGCAAGCAGCCCAATAAACACGCTGACAAAGCGTGCAATAGACCTCTCCCGACCTACGTCATCAGCGCACGTGTTTCTGGTCCGATGGGCAAAACATGCGCCGTACCGAGAAGGCTCACACCGAGAGAAGAAAGGCTGTGAGGCGTTTCGAATCGGGGAACAAAGGTGGTGGGGGAGCGCTCGGCACCAGAAAAATCGGTTCAGAACCGAAAGTCGACGATTTTGCCCATCGGGGCACACCTTTTTGATGTCACACTGTTTACATCAGGGAGAGGTCTATTGCCAAAAAAGGCGCCGCCTTATGGTTAAACAACCGCGATCTTAGCAGCAAGAACACGTGGAAACGACGACACACGACACCAACACGACTGCTGCGAAGCACAAAAAAAAAAGAAAAAAAGACGCCAGCCGCTTCGGCCGCCGCTAACCTCG
This sequence comes from Amblyomma mixtum, assembly GCF_055824585.1. Taxonomy (NCBI): domain Eukaryota; kingdom Metazoa; phylum Arthropoda; class Arachnida; order Ixodida; family Ixodidae; genus Amblyomma; species Amblyomma mixtum. The sequence goes on from NC_143012.1 coordinate 85,159,432, forward strand.
CTTCCCTCGCTCACGCTGCTGACGGCGATCACCATACAGATGGCCTATCAGGCGTACAGTAGCCCCGCTCGTGGCAGTGTTTTTTTTTCTTTTTGCTCTCGGCACACCGGCTTTGCGGGCTGCAGAGTGAAGTCGAATTAACGAGAGTTTCGCCCCATAGACTCCTATGTATAATTGTAGGGACCTCGCGTGCGCGTCGAATTATCCGATTTTCCGAATTAACGGGGGTCGAATTAACGAGCTTTCACTGTAAATAAATAAAATAAGAAGGTATGCACACACACACAGACACACACTGTCGCCATCCTCTCCTTTGCTGTGAATCTGTATGTGAGGTCAGTGCATGGCATTCTGCTTGGTTGGCAACAACTTTATTGGAGCCACTTCAGTGGATCAGGTGAGGGTGGGATGGAGGGGGGGTCGAACAGGATGGTGACAGGCCCTCTGGCCCCTCTAGATGACTGAGCACTGTTGGGCCAAGGCAACCGTCAAGGCCCAGGCCACGATGCACAGCTGTAGCTCCGGTTGTGAGCTGCACAGAGCAGCTTCCCATCGCTTCTGTGATAACCCTTGGAAGGGGGATTTCGGTTTGTTTGGGCAAGTTTGGTAAGTGCGTTTGAAGTCCGCTCCAGTGCTTGGGCATAATTGACATGTTGGAGATTTTTCCCTTTGATGTTTGAGGCAGAGTAGGAAAGGGGATGGCATATTGGCGGTTTGTAACCAACACCATATCATCTGCTCAGTTTTGGTCAGGGAAAGGTTCTGGTGCCTGTGAGACCTGACTCTGTTTCCTGTCAGGAGTGAACTTGCAAATAGGAGATCGAAGAGGCTTAATATCGTAACTTGACATCAGCTGCCGTCTTCTGCTATTTGTAATGTCTTATATGGCCAGCTGGGCATGAATGATGGGTGCCACTTGAGTTCACCTCAAATCCTGGCACCGGAATGACTAGCATCACTCATTAAAGCTTTTGCTTACTTGTCGTGTTTGTGGCACACCAAAAAAAAAAGCAGGCCACGGATGCACAAGCAGAGTTTCACTACCCACAAAAGTTTTCAGAACACAGAAATTGCAAAAAGCACTTGTTTGGCAGTCTAAGCATGCAGTCATGAACTGAAAGGCGCGCTTTGCAGTTTTCCTCACTCGCCGCACAGTGGAGCCCTCGGTGCCTGGTTGCATGCCTGGGCAGCAAGGAATGTGAGCGTTTTCGTGGTTTCAATGTTCTGAAAACCTCTGTGGGCACCTGTACGTAGTGCACCCTTCTCAAACCTCATGAGAAATTCGGTTTGTCAATGTTAGTAAAATGTATTTTCTCAAGTCTTAGTGTTTCAGTGAAAACACACGCACACAATCATGCACGTGCACGCACACACACACTTACGCGCGTGCACGCACACACAAAAAAGAGAGAGAGATTGCAGCCACAGGTCAAACAGTTCTTTCCTTATGACCTTTCTCTGTGGTGCATTTTAGTTAAATAAATATGTGGCAGAATACATGTTTAAATCAAAATTACTAGTAATCTTGCATTTTTGGGAAATATCTGGCTACTGGGAGCAGGAAGCTTGATTTAGGCAACCAACTTGGAAGGCTGCTCGAAGGACCCCGTTGCCACACAATTCTTAAAAAGGCAGCCGCATAGGAACACACCGAGTGCTCTGAAACTTCCAGTGGCATTTAGACTGCAGAACTTTTTTAAAATGTTGTAAAAGACAGATGTGCATTACAGTGTACATGTGGACTGACAGTGATAATGGTAGGGTAAGGAAGAGACTCCAAAACTCTTGCTATCACTTCCTTCTTTATGCCACGCTACCTTCATCCAGTTCAGTAGAATGGAAAGTTGGGCTAGTTGGGAGCTGTTCTTGACAAACTACATTTCTTGCACCAAGGGCAAGGCGCTCATCCTGTTGTCTTCTTTCTGTGTCTCTGTTTTGTTTGCGCCCCCATTTTCGTCGTGAACTTCATCCAGTTGCCATCAGGGCCCAGTGACGACTGTCTGGGGTGCAATTACGAGCACAGCATACCGATCAAAACTTCTACGTCAGCTCCATTATGCCCTAGGTCACAAAATCCATGACATCTGTACATCATGAGCCGCAATCAAAAAGCTTGATTAATGTCTAATTACTAAGTAATGGCAAATTACTAATCAATTGTTAATTAATGAGTAATGCCAAATGACTAATTAATTGCTAATTACTGATTAATGACTAGATACTAATTAACTTAATTAATTACACTTAAGCTTAGCCTTTAGGAGTGGAACGCGACAGCGTGTTGTAGCGCTGCCAGGAAGTCCACGGAACCCCACCACCAGTTCTGCGCGATGCCTTGCTGGTTGGAAACACCTTTGAACTCAACACCTTTTGATTAAAGGAAAGGGACTTTTTGAGGAAAGGAAATGGCGCAGTAATTTTTCGTTTAGTCATGGAAAGGGAGGAAGGGGGAGTGAAAGAAAGAGAAAGAGGGGCAATTACACAGTAACTGTCTCACAGATCTCGGTGGACACCCGTCATCCAGGCACTGGATGTAAGGCTGGACAGACTGGAGATTGAGCCATTAAAGGCTTAAAAATAAAGGCCTTAAAGGCCTTAAAAATGAAAGTATAGAGGCCATGCAGTGGTTTTTAATTAATGAGGCGTCATGTGCAGGTGTGCGGCTCGATGTCGCCGGAGACAGCCTGGGCCAGCAGTACTGCGACCCTGCGGTGGCGATAACGGAACGCGGTGCCGACATCATCATTGTGGGCCGTGGAATTGTGGCCAGCCCAGATCCCGTGGAGGCTGCACTGCGTTACAAGAAAGTCGCCTACGATGCCTACCTGTCAACACTGGCTGCCAAGTAGCGCACTCTGGTGGTGGTGGGGGCTGGCAAATGACTTGCACTGCATTTGTAATGTACAATCGGCCAACTTGTCAGGCCAGAAATAAAGTTGATGTTTTGAAATTGCTGTTCTTTTGTTTGTGGAGATCCTCCAGGAATGCTGCGTTTGTGGTTGCTTGCGTTTGTGGATGGAACGAATTGCATATTCAATGCAACTCTGCAGTGTTATGGTGTTACGTAGCTGCCTTGTATTTGAGGCTGGCAGGACAAGCGAAACATTTCCATGCTTGTATCGGGACGGACTAATCACTGGGTTATATATACGGCCCTTTGTTTTCAGGTTTAATTTTTCTGTAACTTGGGGGGGTGGGGGGATTAAAATCTGGCGATATTGCCGTGCTCTATTTCGGTGACAAATTCGGTTATTCAGAAAAAAAAATTCCATTGGCCGGCAATTTTTGGGAATTATTAGCAGCACAAGACAGTTTAATATAACAGTTAGCTTTTCTGCTAGAAATAATATGCTCTATTTTTTGCTCATTCTTTCATAAACAACATGGAAATCGCAGGTTCCGCTAAAACATTGCTTACCAATTACAATCGTTTTGCCTAATCTATCACAAATATACAAGTATTTTTTCGCAAACGTTGCCAATTTCCTACGTAGCATTCCTGCGTCCGAGCAAGGTCAGCATGCCTTTATTTCTTCCCTCTTGATTTTGACTAGGATGTCAATAACCAATGTTTGTTCCCTCATCCACTCTGCCCACTTCCAGTCTCTTAACATTACACATATTTCTCTTTCCATAGCTCGCTGCATTGTCCTTAACTTTGGCTGAACCCTCTTTGTTAGCCTCCACGTTTCTGCCCCATAGGTGAGTACCGGTAGGATACAGCTGTTGTATACTTTTTTCTTCAGGAAAATTGGTGTACTGCCTTTCATGATCTGAGAGAACCTGCCATATGCGCTCCACCCCATTCTTATTCTTCGTAGTTATTTCCCTCTCATGATCCGGATCAGCGGCCACTACCTGCCCTAAGTAGACGTACTCCCTTACTACTTCCAGCACCTCGCTACCAATTGTGAACTGCTGTTCATTTGCGAGACTGTTGAACATTGGTTTTCTGCATGTTAATTTTAAGACCTACCGTTCTGCTCTGCTTGTCTAATTCATTCATCACGCTTTGCAGCTCATCTCCTGAGTGACTTATAAAGGCAATGACATCAATGAATCACAAATTGCTTTGGTATTCTCCGTTAACTCTTACCCCAACTGTTCCCAATCTAGGCCTCGGAACACCTCCTGTAAACAGACAATGAATAGCATTGGTAAGATCATGTTTCCCTGCCAAACACCTTTCCTTATCTGAATTTTATGGCTGGCTTTATGGAGGACTATGGTAGCTGTGCAGTAATTATAGATATCTTCCAGTATTTTCACATAAGACTCTTCTACACCCCGATTCCGCAATGCCTGCATGACCCATCACTCACTTGCCTTTAAACTGTCATTCATCACTAAATTTTTTTTTTTGCCAAAAGTACTGCAAAAAATGCCCCTCTATGAGTCAAAGCTTTATGCAGAGGACGAAAATCACAGAGCCGAAGGGATGTAATACAACCTGTTCTCATGAATACATTGCCAATAGTTGTTCACCTTGTAAGATATAAAGCGTGGCTGTGCTTCAACGAAACACTTCATTGGTTGAGAAAAGCACTGAGGATATGATATTTTCAAGATTTGAGTTCTTTATTGTTTTTTCAAGAACATCAGCAGCATGGACCCCACCTCCTCTGTCAGTTGCTTGACTGGCATTTTCTTGTGAGGGAACAGCAGTCTTCAGCTTTTTTCCAGCCATCTGCTCTGTGCCGATAGAATTGAGATGGCTCGAAGTGTGCCCGCAAGAAAAAAATTCACTGATGATCAGTGAGATTTACGGGGCAGAGTATGCGTCAACTTTAGTGCTCCCACTGGACGGAGCAACTGCTGCAGCTGATGGACATGGTCAGACCGTGCAAGTGGGTGACATGATCCAGTCCGTCAATCACCGTATGACCGCCTCTCTCCACTTTCCCCACCCCTCGACTCCGATTGTTCTCTCATCACCCGTCGTCACCCAACCTCCTCACTTTCCCTCTCCCGCCCTTCTCTCCCCTGTTGGCATGTGGCACAGCATAGTTAGCACAGCTGAGTGAATGCTCACACAGGAGGGGTACAATGGCAGTGGACACCATCCTGCAATGTTTGGTTTGGTTTATGATTTAACGTTCAAAAGGGGCACAGGCTATATGGGGCGCCGTAGTGGAGGGCTCCGGATAATTTCCACCACCTGGGGTTCTTTAACGTGCACCAACAACGCACAGTACACGGGCCTCTAGAATTTCGCCTCCATCAAAATGCGACCGCAGCGGCCGGGATCGAACCCTGCGCCTTTTGGACCAGCAGCCGAACACAACCACTAAGCCACCGCGGCGGGGTACACTTGAATTTGTCTAATGCGACTCCTACAACAGTACCCCAGCACAAAACGGCAAGAACAAATCTTATGAATGATATGCAAATATGCAAAGGATTTGTCGGAGTTCGCTTCCTGCAATCTTGACAAGTTGAAGATATGATGCGTGCAGTTCTGCATTGTGATGGCCCCATGAGGTGGCCCACCACTACGCAAGGCCTACCTCATAGCCCGTAGTGCTGTTTTGGCATGTTAAACGCGAATATTTTTCGAGGGCTGTCTCTCATACATTAGGATTGGCGCGTCGATACCTCGCACAGCTCGGCTCTTGCAGAGGGCACCCAGTGAGCGCGGCTGATGCGTAGGCACCAAATCCTGCGCCGCGCAGGGTCCTTTGGCAACTTGAAGGGACACACGCCGTTTTTGCTGTGGTTCGAGCAGCCGACTGCGTAGCAACAACCCATCGCCGCATTTCGAGACCCGACGGCAGCAGTGTCTGAGTCTCGGAACCCGCTGCCTCAGTGCCTCTCCTTATAACTGCAGTCGCTCCAGTGCAGCTATCGGCAAATAAATTCTATATTGAGTATTTCGGTGCTAAGTAATAACGCGCACGAGCAATATACTACTTATGCCATACGAACAATGAAATGCAAGCAGTCATTCCTGCTTGTCCTAGGCAGCCATTCAGCGTTGTTAGCAACCGTTGCTATGAGAGCTAGATTTGCATGGATGCGGCTGGTGTTGGACCGTTGGCTGGACTCGTTGCACTTTGAAAGTCATCCAAAGCATGATGAAAAGTTATTCATTACTTTTTTACAAAGAAGTTTTTTGTGACACATTAGTAACAAATATAACTGATCATAATAAACTGTGTTTGTGAGCACTTTGGATGCACTTAAGTGATTTTTTTTTTAGAGTAGCACTGTGAGGCGCATCCGCCGCTGTGTTCCTTTAATAATAATAAAAAAAACTTGAATTTAGGGAACTTTTACGTTGAAATTAAAATGACTGTTGTTAAGGCGTTGACGTAACCTCTAGGCTAGCATCATCATCATCCAGTTTTCTTTTAACTCATCATCATCATACGTACAGTTGACGATTGCTTGCGTTTCAATCCATTGTGTCATATTCGTGCCTTGATTGCTTGATCGGTACCGCGTTGTCGTGAGCTTCGCCAGACCTGCGTTGCGTGTCGTGAGCTGCCTTCAAAACTTTGTGCCGAGTTCGTGATCGACAGCAGGCGCGCGAGGAGCGAAGATGGGCGACCGATACAACATCCACAGTCAGCTGGAGCACTTGCAGTCCAAGTACATCGGCACGGGTCACGCGGACACGGGCCGCTACGAGTGGCTGGTGAACCAGCACCGCGACACCTACGCCTCGTACCTGGGCCACTTCGACGTCCTCAACTACTTCGCTGTCGTCGAGAACGAGACCAAGGCCCGCGTGCGCTTCAACATCATGGAGAAGATGCTACAGCCGTGCGGACCGCCGCCCGAGAAGGCCGAAGACTGAGGCAGTGCCAACCGGACTTGTAAATATTCCCTCATGCTCATGTTATTTATCACGATGTTACAATAAACTGTGTAACGTGCCCCACAACTGAGTCTTCTTTACGCTCGCGGTCGGATGATCTGTCCCCGCTCAGTTGTCCAAATGCTTGGAGGTTCGTGCACGCGGAGCTGAATGCATGTGGTCGTCTTGGTGATATTGGTTTGGTTTATTGGGGTTTAACGTCCCAAAGCAACTCAGGCTATGAGGGACGCCGTAGTGAAGGGCTCCGGAAATTTCGACCACCTGTGGTTGCTTTGTTTGGCAAGGCCTGCAAGCCTGCAAAGTTCAATCGAACTTGGCTTGGCCAGTCCGGAAGTGGTATGTGGCGTCACATCCTTGGGAGTTCCAGTAAAGCTTGTCTCTGTTCAACAAATTATTATGGATTCCTTAATATAAGTTATTCATACAGAGAACTGCCAAAACTTAAACTGTTGCTAATTCTAAGCCAAGTGCATGGGAGCGGGAATTCAGTATGTGTCCGCAATTTACCATGAAAAATTTGAAGGCAATATCTCGCATATCACAGCGGATTGAGTGTGATTCTGTGGACAGAGCAGATAGCATCCTTAATCTGCGGATCACAAAGGAATTGCGTCCTTCTGTGTTGTTGTTGTTGTAGCCTTTGACAGAATGGCACATACCCACACTGGGGTATCGGCCAAGCATCGGGTTGCTTCTGCAAGGCATCATTACTGTACTTTTTCTTTTTAGAAAAAAGCAGGAATCGGAAACTGCAGAGAAGCAGATGTATAAAAAGCATTGTCTGGGTGATAGAATTAAAGGTTTGACGACCAAAAAAAGGTTGCAAGCAGCTTTTCCGAGTGAGATAGATAAGTGACTAATGACCTGGCATGGGTGATAAAGACCAACCATTTGAGCAGCGTTGTTGAAGAGAAAGGATAAGACATGCTCAGCGTAAATGTGGAGCTGGAAAATAGAGTAAGCTGAGTTTTCATTAAAGCTGCGACTGAAAAGCAACTTAGCTTATGTGGTTTCATTGCTAAAGTTCCTTGAGCAATGAAAGTTACAATTGTGATTTTCCAAAAATATTGTTTTAATAAGCCACTGTGTTTGTTTGTCCTTGGACAAAGATTGACAAGTCCTTTGAAATCCTTGAAAACCTTCGAATATTGGAGCTCCAAATTAGCATTAACCGTGTAGCAGCTTTGCGTGAGGTAAACACTGTCATGTCATCTGCATGAAAGACGCCAAAATGATGATAAGAGGCATGACATTACATCATTAATATAAATTCAGAAGTAGACTCGAAATAGAGAATGAGTCTGGAGGTGAGACAAGAGGTTACACCAAACTATGTTCACCTACCGCCAAGAGAGATCACAATAGTGAATCAATGTCACTGCTCCTTAAGGATCTAACAACATATTGCTTTTGTGCATGCTACCATGTCTACTGGTTACCATGTCCATGCTCACTGGTTTCCCACCACCACCTGATGGCCAGGTATCCACGCGAGGTGTTTGTTGCTGGGTGTGTGTGTGGCGCGGAGAGTGCATGCCACAGGTCAGGTGATCCATCCCTATGGTGTGATTTCTGTAGGCTGCCTGGGAGACAGCTTGGGTAGACACCATAGAAATAACTATTTCTTCAGCCTCCTTAGGGGATCCAACGGGTGGCGAAACCATCCACTGTAAGCATATGTTCATGAACACCTGCAATTGTTGCGAAGCACCGGTCCAGGCCTGCAGCATCAGTATGCCCTAACTTGAGCATAGGCCTGTTGGATGGCTTTTGTTCTGGACGAACGGCAGCCTGTGTGGAAGACAAGTGCACATTTCTGGGTAGCGGAGTGGTCATGAGTTTATCGCACTATTGTATGAGAAGGTCCACTCTGTTCACGGTGGTGTGCACGTACATGGAATGGAGCTCTTTGAGGATGTGCCTGCCTGTTTTAGTGGCGGAGAGGCAACTTTTTTTGGCTGTGATGTGGGCCTCCATGAGTACTCCTAGATGAAGGAGTCATTACGTTGATGTAGAGATGGCGAGATCTAAAAACATGCTTGATGGCTTTGTGAATGATAATGTCTCGGTTTTTCATATTGGATTTCACGAGCCTCAGGTAAGGAGTCACATAGATAAGCCGACTGATGATGAAGACTTGCACAAAGCAAATAGTGTCGGTTTCGAACATGCCGGATTTTTTATGTGTGATGTGTCCAATCATGCACCCCACCCAGTCCCCGTGAGTGAGTTTCATGGGTAATAGCACTAACACCATCGCTCTCGGCAGTCTAAGTTATTATGTAGCCCTCCACTTTGGCAATCCTTTAACCCATGTGTCGCTGCATGTCAATACCATCAGTACCAAGCAGTGCTGTATGAGTTTGTTAGACACAACCAGAGAGAGCATGTAGTGATGTTTTGCAAATTACCCTGTAAGGGAGTAAACAGTCCTTTAACGCATTTCCTTATAGGGGCAGGGTATGCTTCCCGAGCCCTGGGATAGATTTCCATCAGTAAAAATGCAGTTAGCTACAGCGGGAACAGATCTCCTCTTCAAAACATGCGAAGTTAAAGCAGTTACGAAGATTTTAACCGAGGTTTTAGTTTCCTCTATTTGCTAACCTCAGGACTCCGCATATAAAAGCCTCCTTCCATTGGTAACAGCATCATGTTACTTGCTTTGTGATTGGAATTGCTTCCATTGCCAAGAATAAGTATTCCTTATATATTTAGTGATTGCAATCTACCCCGGGACTTGGGCAGCATATCCTGCCCATAAAAGTGAGTGCGCTAGCGGCCATCTTACCCCGTTTTGATCGAAGAGCATTACTTGGCTCACTGTGCGAAAACCCCGCCCGAAAAGCCGAAAAACGCAGCATGCAGATCACGTCATCACCCTTCCCGGAGTAATAGGCTATTGGCGTCCCCATCACTACATACCTCTAGGCGTGATCAGTGAGCCAGTTGCATTTGCTCTCGTATTTACACATCATAAGAATTGCTTAGGTGCCTCCATAATTTTTACTTCCATAGGGCTGGTTTGTTTTTTTGAGTGTAGAGGAGGAGGAAAAACTATTTAGCACGTGTAGATGGTTCCATGCTAGATATCCATCAGTCCTCGACTGATGGCGACCTGGGCGGCCCACTCCTTGGCCCGGACCTGGACGGCCGGGTCTGAGCTGGCTAGCACGGCCTTCCAGGCTGCTGTTCCTGCAGGAACTGTGACTACCGCGATTTCCGGTATAAGGGCCGCAGAGCTAAATTTTGGCGGGAAATTCTAAGGCGTAAGCCTTACTTGCTACATTGAGTGAAATCACGTCTGTGTGTATGTGTATTGACACTCTATGGTACCCATGAAAGATAGAGTCCTCATGCAACACAGAAGGGGGCGGTTAAATTAATGATTGGTCGCGCGCGGTTGCTTCGATCGTTGCTCGGAGTACCCTGGATCGCATAAATTCTACCGATATGGCAGTACCTGCTATCCCATATTCCAGGGCAGTGGCGCTCCGCTTAATGCTCAGTCGCTGCACCAGTGGTATAACTCCCAGGGACCTATGAATGTTCAGTAGAGAAAAACTAACCCACTAGCTGTCACGTCATGGGCGGACTCGCGGAGCACGGTTCGCGGTACGGCGGCGACTGCCTTCACGAAGTTAACTTGTAGATCAGAAGCGGTATGACGGTGTCGCGGCGGCGGTATACGTAGAGCCATGCAGAGGCAGAATTGCCAGCTGCGTGGCATCGTGTTACATCATGTCGCAATGCGCGGCGACTGCGTTCACAATGTGTTCGGAGCGGGCTTACGCCATTCTGACACGTAAGCAGTTTCTTTAATGCGAAAGCACTTCTTGCCTCATGAGTGGTATGGACAGGACGTGTCACCGCGGGCTGTGGACAAAGTTTAATTGCTTGGTACGTGGTCAGTATACATCCTTGCAAAAAATTGGCGGGGGCTAGCTTGGCTAAGCCTGGTAGGTTGCGAAAGCAAAAGCGCAGCGCCTCTAACTGAAAGAACGCAGTGCGCTGCGTCTACAGGTCACGCGTGGCTACCGGCCGCCGCTGCGCGACGACTCGACTTGGTAGCCCATCTCTCACCCTGGTATGACGTCAGAGGTCATTCTAAAGGTCAAATGGGGCCGCCGCGGTGCTCAGTGGTTATGGTGCTCGCGGCTGCTGACCCGAAAGACGCGGGTTCGATCCCGGCCGCGGCGGCTGGAATTTCTTTGGAGGAGAAATTCTAGAGGCCCCTGTACTGTGCGATGTCAGTGCACGTTAAAGGGCAACTCCGGCGATTTTTCAGCCATTTTAAATTATTGGCTGTTTTGTGTTCCGAAGAACCTCCTGTAATGTGTAGGATACAAGGTTTTCAAAAGCAACCGTAAAATAATTTTTAAACTGCAAAAAACGCAAAACTCGAAACCGAAACCGCAAAACCGAAACCGGGGAGGTGCCTTCGTGCGGTATTGACTGCGACGTCACGAGCGGGTTCGCCGCGCTGTGAAGCCCCCGAAGATATCACAACTACCCTGAGCCGCGCTGTCGACATGACTGAAAGCGCGGAGGACAGCTTTTCCGAGACCAGCGAGTCTTTAGAAGACGACTCATTCGACGATTTTGGACTGGACGAGTCGCCTTTTAGGTATGATCCACCGCCGAGCGAGCCAGCCGAGTCACACCACAGGCCGCGTCACCTGCAGCACTGAGACGGTCTGAACTCGGAGAAGTGATTACTTGAGTCATTTCTCGTGCATGCATTTGTGACAGAGTCGTCAGAACAAAAGTTAATGAGATGCACCCGCCGACAGCTGTTCGTGTGGCGAGTGCCGGCCGACCCAGCCTGATGAAAGAATCTGCTGCCGGAACTTTGCCATGGTGCACAACGTCCTTACAGGAGCATGCATCACCAACAGTCCTCTCTGCGAAGCTTTGTCTCGGCGGCGAGCTTTTCAAAGTGAGTTCACGCCAGCTACAGTTCTACAATCCAACATACCACTTCTTGACGGCCGCGCTTCGTTCAGCTGGCCGCTGCGATAGACGGTTGTACTAGAATAACGTTGGCACAGAATATGCCTTCAAGCGCCAGTTGAACGAAGCCTTAGCGATTCCAAAGCTCTCTTTGAAGTACACGCTGTCTTCGTAGCAATCTGGCGCGAAATGTTCCGAGCACAAGCGGGTATGCTTCCTCGGAGACCAGTTTACACGGCGGACTCTATCACCAACTTATCGCGAAGGTTCTTATCGCTAGGAAACCTATGCTAGATCACGCCCGTTGTCACAGATCAAGAATTTGTGCACCCCATAGCACCTCAGAAGTTGCCGTGACCCATCTCTCTGGCGTACACATCACATCAAGCACGTTGAGATGGCGCGAAATTGCACAGGTGGTCGAAATAATTCCGGAGAGCTCCACTACGGACCTCTTTCTTCCTTTCTTCTTTCACTCCTCCCTTACATCGCGGTTGGGGTGTCCATTACTGCGTCATTTACTTTCCTCAAAACCAATTTTCAGTTTTCCCCTGCAGCGCCAGCGCGCGCCTAACCAGCTTGACACGCCGCCCCGCCAGTGACGTCACAGAACAGGGTGGCCTGTAGAAGTTGCTCGATCAGTGGGTGCCGCTCGCGTCGAGGGGCGCTTGTCTTCAAAATTCGCTTGCGGAAAAACTACGCTGGTTTCAGGTGCGAAATTTTACATAATGCATCAGACTATCATAAAGAATACAGACTTAAAATTTCATTTCAATCGATGCACATCGAAAAATCGCCGGAGTTGCCCTTTAAAGAACCCCAGGTGGTCGAAATTTCCGGAGCCCTCCACTACGGCGTCTCTCATAGCCTCAGTCGCTTTGGGACGTTAAACCCCATAAACCAAACCGAAAGGTCAAACGTGGCTACCGGCCGCCGCTACGCAAAAGGCCGTTCATGACGTAGTATTGCTTTCGCAATGAAAGGTAAAACCGCTTTCCCTGTCTCCCGCTGCCCGGTAAGTTAATTCTCGGACGGCGTTATGGGCAGAGTCGCTGCCTGGGAGAGAGGATTGGGCACGGCCCCATGCTGACTGTGCAAGTAGGAATGGAGTCCGGGAGGATCCTCGCATACCGCGAATGCTTATGTGCGACCTCGGGCGTAGTTTTGAACGGCGCGCTTGGAGTCTGAAATCTTTTCAAAGCCGAGCTGCAAACGGCATATTCCAACGCGCCAGAGAATCATCGAGAGTGCTGAGCGCGCGCATGAGTGCGCACGAGAATGATGCGATGAAAGCAGTGAGCGTGATCACAGCGGTAAAACACGTTTGCTGCAGAATGTCATGTGCTTGGAGCTATCGTGGCTGTTTGCAAGGCCTGTCGTAGGCAGGAATGCCGGGCTACTTATCATAGCATGAACATGGGACCACATGAATGCTTCGGCGGGTCCTCATTCCTGGAGCCCATTGGCTTCTGCACCACCCTTGCCCGGTTCACCAGCTCCAAGGAGGATACCTTGACCGGCTCTTAAGTTAGCTTTTATTTTTCTACCACAGATGGTGCTCCCTTTCATGAGAAGTATCAACGCTCAGCGGTGCTTTCGAGATTTCATCGTCCACCGCTGCGTTCGGCTAGCCCACCTACGGAAATTTTATACAGAGCGCAGCTCCTGCTGCTATAATCATGGTTACCTTCATTTTATAATAGCGCTGCTGCGCTGAAACTCCTTGCCCATACCATCATCACCATCAGCCTGATTACGTCCACTGCACGGCAAAGTCCTCTCCCATGTCTAACCCTGTCCTTTGCCTGCTGCAACTACCGTATCCCCGCCCCTAGCTTTCTGCCGCCCCCTGGTACGCTTGCCTTCTCTTGGAATCCATTCAGTTACAAGCACCGGCGGTTATCTTGCCTTCGCATTACATGCCCTTACCAACCCAATTTCTTCATTTTGATTTCAATTAGGAGGTCATTAACACCCATATCACAGGTCTGCGCAATCTGCATGCCCAAAAATGGCGCCTACCGAACGAGCAGTGAACGCCACAAAGGCTCCTCTGGCAATGACTTCATGACAGTCAGTCGACACCATTGACGTGCAGGAGTCACGCAGACTAGGCACACGTGTCCAAAGCAAGAACCACACTTTATTGCCTCTAGAAGGAGTGTAGGAGGGGAGGGGAGCGGGCACACACACAGGCGCTGTTGCTGGTTCCCAGTGTCCCTCATTTTTTGGCAGCTTCAGCGGCACATTTTGTAGGGCGGGATGACTGACGGCGGTGTTCACGTGATGACAGTTGGCCTGCCGCGGCCAGTGAACTGGCGGAGCTGGGCGATGTGCAGCGCCACGGCCACCAGGGGCCGCAGCATCGTCTGCGGGAGGAGGAGGAGGATACGGTACATCATCGTCAAGGAAAAAACACGTCCTTAGAATAAAATGGTGGGCTGTTTCCATATACCACAAAGAGCACCAGCGCTGGATCTATGGGCACAGAAATCTTGCCGAACCGGGATCACTCTCCAGCGTCTTTTAAGCGTTACCTGCCGACAGAGCTCGAGATTATCAGCAAAGGAGGAACACGTATAGCTGAGAGTGCTGTGGAAGCTACGGCCCGCGAGCAACCAAGTAAGCTGCGCAACAACCAAAGAATCTCAGACATGATGGTTTAGCCACCTATAACACCGTCTGCCGTCACGCTACGCAAGGCCGCGATACAGAAGCAATGTTTTCCAATCAAAGTCAATGTCTACCGGCGTACACTTCTCGAGACGGGCTTCGTCAGGGCTACATTCTGTTTCTCAATGGAGGCAAACGAAAAGATGAGGGGCGGGGGGGAAGAGAGGATCACCTGCGAGTCTTGCTTGCACTTCTCCGGGTCCGGCTCGTAGCTGTCTACGTAGACTCTGATGGTGGCCCCTGAGCTGCCGGTGCCGCTCAGCCGGTACACGACGCGAGACCCGTCCCGGAACACGATGCGCAGGCCCTGCACACAAGGCGGTTAACTGGTAGGTTAACTGCGTTATGACGACAGCGCTATGGCAACGCCGTAACGTACGATGCTGTGCTGCGTTGCAGGTGACGCCGAGTGCGACTGCACATCACATAATGTTATGCCGCAAGGAATTTTTGCCAGCAGCCTGAGGCGTTACTTACGTGATGTGGATCCCATTGGTTCTTGCTGCCTCCTCGACCCGCTCAACCAGCGCAAGCTGATCTTGCGGGTCGGAGCTGGACAGAAGCTCCTCCCACTGCTCGACTGACGGGTTTGTAATTTTGGGCTCTATCGGGCTAGCCCGACAGCCCCATGTGGAGTGGTAGAGGGTGGCTATCTCTCCGCACCACACGCATTCTGGAGTGTATTGCATAGGCCAAATCTTACTGTATATGTAGCGACTTGGGTATGAGTTTGTTTGTAGCCGTCTCCATGTAGTTGCCTGATGTCATGTGAGTGTCTTGTGGGGAAGCGGGTATTTACGCCGCTATAACTTCCAAAACATCGTGAGCTCACCGTAGCTGTTCGGAATAGTGTTGGTTTCCCCCTTGTCGTCGCTCGCTCGGTTTGTGTAACCTCGAACTATCGCGTCGACTTTAAGGTTTCCCTCCACTCCTCCGTGCCACTGCCAAAGGCGTATGTATACCTGCTTGGAGGAGGTGCTTCCGTCCACGGGGTCGGTGTACTCGAAGTTGTCGGCGCGGCCCACGGTGTAGACGTGTCCGTCACAGAGGAAGCGGCGCCCCATGAAGGCCGGGTCGGCCATGCGGCCCTCGATGTGCTGCATCATCTCGTGCGCGGCGCCCGTCTCACAGTTCTCGTAGTCGTAGCGCGTGAAGAAGTTGCGCCCGTAGCGCGCCCAGTGCGCCTCGCACAGCTCCCGGACGCCCAGGCCGCTGTGCGCCACCACCGAGAGCCACGCCAGCGCCGCCCACATGCCATCCTTCTCCCTGCAAGAACAGTTCAAAAGAACACGGTGCTAAGGTTAGTGCAGTTCTAGGGGCCGACCGAGACACTGAGTAACCATCAGGAACGCTTGGCTGTGCAGAGCACTGACTTCACTGAAGTCAAGAAGTGCCAACTAACTCCTTCCGTTGTCCTTGCTATAGCCAGGACTGCATAGAACAGTCACACGTCTACCATGGTAATGTTAGCTCGTCTTGTTTACCTAAAGCTACATGCCTCGAATGGACACAACCCTGGAGACTGGTTGGTTTGGTTTATGGGGTTTAACGTCCCGAAGCGACTCAGGCTATGAGGGACGCCGTAGTGAAGGGCTGCGGAAATTTCGACCACCTGGGGTTCTTTACATGCACTGACATCGCAGAGTACACGGGCCTCTAGTATTTCGTCTCCATAGAAATTCAACCGCCGCGGCCGGGATCGAACCCGCGTCTTTCGGGTCAGCAGTCGAGCACCATAACCACTGAGCCACCGCGGCGGCCACAACACTGGAGATATCCATGTGCAACAGGACATTCGTAACAGTCATCTGATTGCAAATATTCAACGGGACTAGTCATCACAGGGCTAAAATTTTGATAGTAAGTAAGGAGCCATGAAGGATTGAGTCTGCAGTAGGTGATCTCCTGTGCCGTCGCAGTGGCTCAGTGGCTACGGTGCTCGGCTGCTGACCCGAAAGACGCGGGTTCGATCCCGGCCGCGATGGTTGAATTTCTTTGGAGACGAAATTCAAGAGGCCCGTGTACTGTGCGATGTCAGTTCACGTTAAAGAACCCCAGGTGGTCGAAATTTCCGGAGCCCTCCACTGCGGCGTCTCTCATAGCCTTAGTCGCTTTGGGACGTTAAACCCCATAAACCAAACCAGTAGGTGGTCTCCTCCGCCTTATCTAAGGTGTTGTCTGGAGGGGGCAAGATACGGTTATTGGTTTGTGGTGCACATATGAGACAGAGGCCCTCGCGTACCGGACGTGGTCAGAGCCGGTGCCGAAGCTCTCTTCCCCGCAGAGCGAGAGGCGTCCGGCGTCCATGAGGTTGCCGAAGAACTTCCACCCGGTGGGCACCTCGTACATGGGCAGCCCCTTGGCGGCCGCCACCCGGTCCACGGCGCCCGCGGTGGGCATGCTGCGCGCCAGGCCCCGGATGCCCGTCGCCTGGAAGTAGGGGATGGCGTGCATGCGGTCCGCCAGCACGGCCAGCGAGTCGGACGGCGTCACGAAGAAGGCGCCCTGGCCCAGGATCATGTTGCGGTCCCCGTCGCCGTCGAACGCGGCGCCCATGTCGTAGGTGCCGTTTCTCATGTCGTCCACCAGCTCCTTGGCGTACGTCAGGTTCGGGTCCGGGTGCTTGCCCCCAAAGTCCGGCAGCGGCTCGCTGTTGCGGCAGTCCTCCAGCGGAACGCCCAGCTCGGCAGAGAAGATGCGCCGGCAGTAGGGCCCCGTGACGCCGCACATGCTGTTCAGCAGGAGCCGGAACGGGGGCCGCTCCTCGCTGCCCACGATCAGCTTGCGCAGTGCGTCGAAGTCGAACACCTGCGGCAGCACCAATCAATACACACGGTGTTTCAAGCTTTTTGAGTGTGAGGGCGCGCCCTACTCGTCCCTTTGGTTCGCTTTCCCGCGATGCACCCTCCCTAGTAAGTCACCTTAACTAGCAAGAGAGGGTGCCTGCGTCGCAGCAATGCAAGCGCCACGGACGGCGTGATTACTGCGCACGCGCGCGGGAGAGAGCTCTCTCTGACTGGGAATCTTGGCGCGCTTACGTTCGGGCGCGGCGCTCTTTCCTCCAGCGGGGCGAGGCCTCGTGAGGAGGAACGTTTTTCCGCGTCTCGTCCCGTCCGTCCGCGTAGTATCCCTTACCCGAGCGTGGGCGAACATTCGCTCGTAACCATGCTGGTGAATCAGACGACCTCGATTCCTTAGAGTATTTTGTTCCTAGCTGGCGTTATTGTAGTAGCAATACATGTTTGCTTGTGTCAGCCACAGTGTCGTTCCTTTGTTCCCGCAGACCAAGGCCCGCCGTGGTCGACGTGCGTTCGGTAGCGTACGCAACCACGGGGTGGGGTCAGGAGGTCTTGAACCTCAATAGCGATAAACTGCGGGAGAACGTATTTGCCCCCCTATTAAAACCCCACATGAATTAGAAGGGCGCTTTTTTCGGCATAGCATTGTGAGCGGTGTAGTACGTCAGAATACCTAAGACGCGCTAACTAGCAGGCTGGTTAACATTGAATAGTTAAATATTACTGCTAGGCTCCTTAACTACTAAGAGGCGTGTAGCTCGCCATAAGTAATACCATATCAGTTCCTAAATTTCAAACACGCGGTTACCGTCGCAACTGTGGTCCATCATATTTTGGCTATTTCGACGAGTTGCACTGGACAGGTTGCTTCGCCTGCTAGCTTGTCGAAAGAGCATGTATTCTGGCGCGGCGTAGTTAAAATTAGTTAGGTCACAGCGCCGAGGGTTTTTCGAAATTGTAAAAACTGATAGATATAACTTGCGGTGGGCTACTTACACGCCTCTCAGTTATTAAGGAGCCTAACAGTAACAGTTAAAAGTATTCAAGATTAATTAACCAGCCTGGTTATTAGCGTTCGCTTACAGCTTCCTTTAGTGCGTTACGTTTCGTCATTCATGACTATCCATGTTCGCTTAGATGTGACGTCATACGCGTACACAGGCGCTCTGATATGATCCGAATTTCGTGCTGTGGACGGCGGCAGACAGCGGCTTTTGTGCTAATGGGACATGTAATGCCTTCGCATTAAAACAGACAGGAAGTGCCCCTTTGTCAAGAGCTAGCGCCAATGCACACTGGCTCGAGTAAGTCAGCTACCGTAAGTGCATAAGACCAGGTGGCTGGTTCCGTACCTCTTTAAAAGCCACATCAGAGGAAAAACGACAGTGGTTTAACTTCGTTTAACGGTCGAGCGACTGCTTTTTTTTCTTGCTGTGCTATGATTCTGCTGTTTTTTTATCTCCTGGCTTGACCTGTTTGTGGCCGTTATATGCACTCAGATTAAGTATTCAGTTGCAAATTTTAACCAGTTAGCCCAGGTCAAATCACCCACGGTCAAATTTGGAGGTCATCATCATGTTTGCTATAGTCTAATTGGCCTGAATATCGATTTTGGGCCAAATTCGAGGTCAAATTTCGGGGGTGGGCCAAATTTGGAGGTCATCATCGTATCCCAAATAGTCAAATTAGCCTAGATATCGGCTTTAGTCCCAATTAGAGAAGGTTATATTTCTGGGGTAGGAAAAATTTTTAAATGGCCAAGGCCAATTTGGAGGCCATCATCGTGTTGTCCATAGTCAAATTCCAAATTAGAGGACAAATTTCGGGGGTGGGCCAAATTTGGAAATGACCAAGGCCAAATATGGAGGTCACCATCTATTGCCCGCGGTCAAATTAGCCTAGATATCTGTTTTGGTCCAAATTTGAGAAGGTCAGATTTTGGGGGTAGGACATTGATTTCGGTCCAAATTCGAGATCAAATTTGGAAGGTGGAGGTGGGCCAAGGTTGGAGGTCACCATCTGATTGTCCATAGTCAAATCAGCCTGGATATCGATTTTTGCCCGAATCGATGGTCAATTTTCGGGGGTTGGGGTGGGTCAAATTTTGGGAGTTCGGGTGGGACAGTGTTGGTTAACGATCAGGGTCGTTACCAATAGCATCGCATTGGCCATAGCCAAAGTATGCTTCGCATCTGACTAAGGCTGTTGCTATGAAATCTATGAAAAGTCCGGAAGTCATTTCATTGTCAGATGACCTACCGAACTGAAACTCGAGATTCGCAGTTAGTAGAGCTACCGCTCTAAAAAAGTGTCGTCGGTCATAATACTCACTATTGACTAGAGGAATAAAAATGACGTCACCGGACCGGAAGTGACGTCATTTCCGGCAAACGCACCAACAGCTTGAATGCTACGGCTCTCCTAACAAACAATGCAATTATAGGTGTCCCTGTGCATTTTTTTTACAATACTTCAAAGTGCCGAAACCCCCTAGACTCATCCCCCCCCCCCCTTATCCGCACTCCAGGACCAAATGTCGCCGAGGAACCCTGCGCACCCTGATCACGCAGGCCGTAGCCTCTCTAGAAGACGCCTGCCCTCGGCCGACCTCCACATGTACCTGGACTGCGGCTTGGAGACGCACTGGCAGTAACCTCACGGAGCTAGCTGAACGCATCTTCCGACCGCGTCCGCGAGCCCTCCGCGTTCGTCTCGCCACGCAGCTTGCCTTCACCGGCCATCCTTGCCACTGCATCCCTGACTACAGGAGACTGCTGGTCAGCCTACTAGGTGTGCGCACAGCCCCTGCAGGCACCCCTTGAGTCCCACAAAGCCCTCGAGATTTTCACCGTTCCCGATACCCCCGACAGCGCCCCCTGAAGACCTCAGAAGTGGTTAAGGAGTTGATCTTGAGAAGCAGCTGTGCATAAACATCATGAATTTCAGCAAGTCGTCGAGATGTCGTCTAGATGGCGGCTCTGAGTACGACGGAAGATGTGCACACGAGCACCGCCCATCAGAAACAGCTCCCATGCCTACAGCTAGACGATGCTCAAAAACAGCAATTCATAAAGAACCGCGCCTTCGGAAACCTTCGAGAGTTTGTCCTGTCGATCACCTAACCAGAGAGAATCGCGCTGGTCGCCAGGCCCGCTAGACAACGATAATTTCGACTGGCGGTGAGACGTTGTCGCCCGCTCCCCACCGCAATCCAGAAAACAATCAGAACCGGAACAAAATGAAGGACATCTCAGAGGCTCCTGCCATGTCGGCCCCTACGAAGCGGCGCTGCCGTAAGCTAGACCTCTTCCCTCCCGCAATGCAGGCCGACCCCAGTGGACAATGCGATCGGAGCAGGCACGAAACTCAGAGACGCCAGCAACATCCTCTAGGCAAAGTCTTTCTAGAGGCGAGCACATAACCAAAACTGCGGGCGCAGGAGGATGCTAAAGAAAAAATCCGCAGTGGCTTAGCTCTGGTTAAGCCTGGATATACAAGCGAAAAGCTGCAGTTGTGCTTTGTTTGACGTCATGGCTGTCGCAGTTCGCCCACAATCCACTGGGAGCACCACGATAACGGTGTAGGCAAGCGCGTTATTAGCCCTCCTTCCGCATGCGTAGCAACTGCGGTAAACACGCGGCTGCAACGAAACGGCAAACGGTGGCGAGGAGGCGAGCGCGCAGTAGCCAACTCCGTCGCTACCACTTCTGGGTCTTCTTTTCCTCCTCCTTCCATGGCGAATGTCTGCGCCTCTTCTACGGCCGCCGCCGCCGCTCACGCGTTCTCGCAACGCCTTGCGAAAGAACCTTCTCCTCTTGGGACGGCGGCGGCGACCGCGCGGCAGCGGCGAGGGGTAAACCGGTGGCGAGGAGGAGTGGCGACGTAGCGCGCGCCGCGGCGGCGCCGAGGGGTGGCCCACGCGAAGCGCGGTGTTGACGAGCCTAGTGAAGCTTTGAAGCGCGTTGGCGGGCTTCCACTCTTAAAAAGGCAAAGACCAGACGGCTGATGTCTCCTTGTTTTGCAGCAACACCCCACCGTGACCAGCGCAGAAGAAAAGACACGTGCCTCCTTCATGAGCTCGACGTAGTCGGCGACCGAGTCGATCACCTCAACGGTGAAAGGGCGGCCCTCGACGTCGAAGGTCTGCGAGCCCAGCTGGCCCAGATCGGGCGTCACCTCGGGGCAGATGCGGTACTCGTGGATGCACGTCGTCACCACGTGGATGGCGCTGGTCACAGACTCCGGCGCGGGACCTGCGCAGCAGAGAGGCGCAGGCGCATCCGGATGGAACGGCGTTTAAAACAACAGCGATATTTCGAGGCCGCACCCAACAGGCAGGTATAGTCTGACACAACTTAAGAACGCAACGGCTTTTCCCCGTCAATGGAACTCCTCGGTGTCGACCGATACTCATAACCGTCCCTATGTGACAATGCAGGGAGGGGATCATCCCCGACCATGGAGGAAGGGGACTCTCTTTCATTTGTGACTCCCTGCACTGTTACGCCGGTAGGGATACGAGAATCGGCCGAGGCCACTGGCTGCCCAATGGGCACAGAACGTCCCTTGGACATCTTGAAGACATCCTCAACGTCCCCGGGACGTCCAGGGGAGGTTCAGTGCCCACTGGTTGCAAGAGGGTCCTTTGACGGGGAAAAAGCCGCTGCGTTCGAGTTGTATCCGAATATAGTCAGCAAGACAAGCACTCTTCCACAGCAGGGCAACGCTGGACTGCTTTACATTTTTTTTCCTTATGTGGCTAAGCTGTTTTTATTCCCATTTTGGGACAATTCAGCTCAGCTCAAGGCAGGACGAATCCCACCGACTCCTTACCCACCGTCCTCTGTCTCGAGTTGAGTATGAAAGGTTATCAGTTGTCCTCACTTTCAATGTTATGGAACTGCTTTAAAGGGCCACTGACCAGGGTCCGGACATTTTTGAAAAACAAGCCCACTGCATAGATGAGGCATCGAAGATAACCTCTGCAAAATACTAGAGCCATGCGCGCCCCGAAAAGCTGCAAAAATTCAAATCAAAGCCCGTTCGTTCTTTCCTTCAACAAAAACGTCCCCGCCCCACTACTCTGAACCCCGTTGACGTCATGGGGGTTACTTTCGCTAAAGGCACTCCAATGGTGCATCGTTCTGACTGACGGGAGGAGGTTGGGCGTAGCCTTGGCGTCGCGTCGTCTGCACAACGCTTTCCGCAGCGCCTTCTGTTTTGCACATGCCTACAAACCCGCATGAAGGAACAAAAAAAAAAAACTGCGGAGGGAGCGTACGGCGACAGCCTTGAACTAGAGTGAGTTGGTTCGCCCCCCCCCCCCCCGCCGTGATCACGTCACGAGACGCTCTGCGTGCGCGCTCCCTTCTCAGTTTTTTTTTCCTCTATGCAAGCCCCCCAAAACAAGGGTTTAATTACTAGTGCAGCAGAGCCTTTCCCTCGCTCGCCCACTTGACCGCTCCGCACAAACACCGCTTATCCTTCGTGCATCTTGCGTACGCCTCGACTCCAATGAATGACTTTGGCTTTGGAGCGGAGAAAAGACACAAAAACACAGAACACAAACACACATGGAGAAAAGCAAACGGGCGGTTGCCGGGTCCCCGCTTCGCAGTGTGTTTCGAACACAACCGACTTCCGCCTCTCCACTCGTGAAACGGTGGGGAGGCCTAAAAAAAAATGAAAAGGTGGCTCGCTAACTGGGAATGACAAACAGATGTATGAAAGGATGCGCTCGCTAACAAGTCTAGCGGCGAAACACCGCGAGGAGACCCAAAGAGCAAAACAGACAGGGTGTTAGGAAACCCGCAGCGCCCCCCCTCTCCCCTCGAACAGACCCAGTAGCAAAAACCAAGAAAAGAATTCTATTGAAGGCGGGGCCATGACGTAGGCATGTGACGCACTCCACAGACACCACGCCTCCGGCTAACATCGGAGAAGGAAGGGGTGATTTTGCCTTGCCGAGCCTACTCGACGAGGAGCGGGAGAGAAAAACCTCGAGGAGGGAACGGAAGGAGAGGAGGCTCGCTCCAAGAGCGGTAGAGAGTGTTTGCGACCGGAGGGTGGTCACAGGCCCTTTGACTCACACTGCTTCTCCCCCAAGCGCGTCACTACACACGGCACTTTTGCCACCATGGGGCACATTTCCTAGTTCAGCTTGAGAAGCAGCCAAGTAACAGTACGCCAAGTCCATTACTTGTACAATAAGGACGTCGCAGAAGTGTGTCCTAGCACCGCGCTGAATTTCGGGAAGTTCAAGGTTGAGGTGTGCTGCAGGATGAAGGGCTATTGCGACATCGCGTGGCTTACGTTAACTATAGTTTTCTGCCACCCCGTCCCGCCTCTTTCTCTATCGCTATCGATCGGACCCTTCCTGTCCCAGCTGTCCCTGTGTCTATGCGGACCTGACCCATTGCCTCTTCTATTGTCCGGCTGCTCGGCAGTCGGGTTCCTACCCTCCACCTTCTCTATCCATCACCACCTGGCTCGACTGGCTTGGCGCTGAAGGGGAGGAAGAACAGCGACTTCTGGCCGCCCAGGCGGTCGACATGCTCGGCCTGTAAATTATGGCCGAATAAAGGTCTTCTACTACTACTATAATGTGCTGCAGAAGCTGGATATGCGAAACGCACGCATCCCCTCTTTCTTTTCGTCCATTACAGCAGCGGCACAATCTCCACGTCGTCGCTAGCACGACGGAAGGTGCCACGATTCACATGGACGGGTCGCATACAGTACGTACCTCCGTTGGCGGTGTTGAACTTGATGCCGAAGTCAGCGTCGATGCCACCCGGGTTGTGGCTGGCGGTGAGCACGATGCCACCCAGGGCCTTGCGTTTGCGGATCACGCACGACACGGCGGGCGTAGAGAACATGGCGTTCTGGCCGATCACCAGGTGAGCAACCTGCGCCGCAAGAGAAAGAAAAAAATATATAAAGCTATACCCTCGCCGGCTTAGCACATGAATCAGCGAAAGCTGTTATAACTGATTCAGACGTAGAGCCCCGCACTCTGCCGTAGGACCACCCTCATGTTGCGCATGCCTTAGCCCTCGTCCTACAAACTCTTGCTGACGTCACTTTCTGGGTTCTTCCAAAGCCAGCTCGGCCACCCGCCGCCGTCAACCACAGTTGGGAAGTGGCGATTCAATTCAACTCAATTACATTCAGTCGCCATCTGCCCACAGTGGTGGATGGCCGCTAGCTGCTAAGCCAAAGCTATTACAGCTTTCCCTGTGAAACGGCTGACCTCTTCTCCCATGGGTATGAGATGGTACTCGAGCACATTTCCCACCTCCCAGCAAACCAAAAACCTCTCAGAGACGTCGAGCTAGACGTCTCTGAGAGGTTTTTGGTTTGCTGGGCTGGACCTCGCCATACTGCCCGCTGGTCAGCTATATGAGACCACAGCGAGCAATGTGGCAAAGGCGAAGCTTAGTGCACGACTGGCGCATGCAGACCGTAAACGCCGTCAAGACTTCTTCACACCAGGTGAGTGAATTGACGTCTGCACATTCACTGTGGGATCACTTTCGACATGTATAGGTGAGCTTCGAACGGCGCCGGACACTGAAGCATGCAAGGCACGCCAGATATGAACTCTGAGCCGAACGGCGCCTTTCTTGGCTTGACGGTATACCTGCTTGGCGTGCGAACACGCGGCGACAAAATCTACGTGCAAATTGCGGCCAAACGTCGAGCTATATATAGGGCCCAATCAAGACACGAAAAAAATTGGCAGAGGCTCAGCTTGGTTAAGCCCAGAAATTGCGAAAGCAACTTCATCCGTTTCTTCAGTCCGCAGTCGTTTCCTAGCTTGAGCGAATCGTTGCACGTCTCTGTAGCTCGCTGTCGTTTCCTCCGTTCGTTACGACGAGCTGCCTTAGCGCTAGGCGGCATCGTCGCGAAGCAGATGTTAAGCCGCCTGTGGTTGGCACCGCCACTGCTCGCTGACGGCGCGAGTTGGGCCCTCAGCCCTTCGGCGTGACGTCACAACACCTGTTGCGCTCCTAGTGGAGAGCGCGGGAGTTAGGCGCCGGTGGTGGCCACCGCCGCTTCTTTCGACGGCGCGAGATGGTCGCTCAGTTCTTCGGCGTTTCGTCACGCATGACGTCACACAGGGTTCAGCTAAAGGTCAATGGTGGTCACCGCCGCGGCACGGCAAAGGCGTGAAAGTGCAAGTAGTATTGCTTTCGCAATAAAAAAAAAGCGGCCTCTAACGCGAAGTCGTCCCGTGACAGCGTTTCGCGGACAGGTCCAGCAAGCGCGCCTCTGCCGATTCTCATTTGACATGGCCACGCTAAATCGTCCGTCATTTTTTCTTCTGCCCAGCCCCGTAGCCGGGTAGGCGCTTATTCCAGCAAGGAGCTGTCAATTGCCGCCAAAAAAAGAAAAAAAATACGGTCGATAAACGTCAGTGGACTGTGCCAGGCCCACATGGGCGACGGCCAACATGGAAAACGGCATTGCCACGCGCGACCGACCATGGCGCGCGGATGCATGATCTCAAGCTTGGCGAAACGAAATTTCTGTTTTGAGCTGAATTCAGCTCAAAACAGAAATTCGTCCATTTTACGGAAACGCAGAAAGAACAAGCCGCTACTACAGTATTCTGCCTCAAAATGCGTCTTTCCGCGCCAAACTATAAAGGTGAGATAACTGCGAGGGGCCAAACTGTCTGGCAGCATTAAAAGGTCTCTGACACACCACAAGGCCCTGTGACGCTTTGCCCAGTGACGGGGTTTGAATGCGCAGGCTCCTTTCCCAAGCAATACAACTCTAGGAAGGCGAGCACCAAGCCGGGGCATAGCTTGAACCCATTTTGAGAAAACCGGCGGCGGGATCCAGTCGAATCCCACCACCTCCCGAAGCCGAGGCGGGTGCGAGAGGACGTACACTCTCTCAATCACTGCAATGAGGTGTCGTGAAAACGAGAGCCAAATAATACACTCCTACATGCAGCAGAGAACCCGCAATAACGCGCGAAAGTTGGCGAGCCCTTTCCGGCGGCTTTTTCATGCTCGCGCCTTTCTCCGTTTTGCGCTCCTGCGTATGCCGTTTACAAGATGGCTATTGGTTAGATTCTTTCTGACGTCACGCAGGTACCATGGTTGTGGCCCATGTTCTTTCCTTCCTCCATGTTGTGGCCAGTCAGCCGCACTGCTTCGGCGGGCCAGGAAGCTCCTTCCCACCTTTCGGGGAATTCCCGTGCGCGTCGACGGAGAAGCGCCGACCTTTCAGCGCGCGAAAAGTGACGGGGAAAGGGAAAGGCGCGAAGGCGCTGAAATTCGAATCTTGACTACAGATAACACAGCTTCTAGAAAGCGCATTAAAGAAATTCCTGCTGGAGGATATTCGTGGAACGGCGTCCTTTAAGATCCCAGGCATACCGCAACTTTATTGAGAGCCCCTTTCAGAGACCCTTTAAAGTGCGATGCTCAGGACTTCACAGCTTCCGTTCGTACCGAAAGACACTTAAGGTCATTGGCCGCAACGCTTGACACTTCAGCGTCAGGCCTGCGATATAACTTCCGTCCTGGCAATCCACCAGGCCTGCTTTCCCTCCCCGACCGAAGCCTAAAAAGAGACCCTAGCCAAGGAGAAAGGTGTTCCAAGATTTGGAGAATGATGGCTGGAGAGAAAGAAAGAGTTGCAGTGCACCCCTGTTGACCCGGCAGCACCCTGGCTTCTTTCGACCCAGCTCGTCGTAAAGGCCGGGACATAGCGCCAGCTGCAACGGTGCCAGGGCATGACGCCAGGAGGCAGCACCCAGGCTGCCTTTTATGACGTCACGAGCCCTTTTGCGAGAAATCCGAGTGTTGCCGTCTGCTTTTTTTTTTGTACTTTAGTGTGGCTGGCGCTGAAGCGGCTGCGACGCTGCCGTTAGATACGCGCGTGTTGTGCAGACGTGCCGAAGGCCGTATAAACAACTCTTGTGCGCTCCAGACGAGTTGGCGGCGATAAAGCGTAGGCGTAACCGATAAGGCGGTTTCAGATTTGACACACGAAACAAACAGTTTTGATGCAATGGCTCAGGTGGTGCCGAAACATTGCAGCGATATCTTACATTTTCGTTTTGGTCAAACATCAATATACTTTATGTTCTTTCGTTTTGCAATGTTAGAAATAAAACAGTTCCCTAACATTAATTGAACATTTCGATAGCATAAATGCAACGTCCTAGAAAGCGGTAAAGCAACTCCGCACGAGCAAGCAGGCTCGATCGCCAGTTGTAAAGGTACCAAGCTTAACGCTTTACAAGGACCAACAGCAATGGCGACACTTGGGCTCCACAACGCAGCATGACATGCATCTCGTGTACACTCGACTCCGATCGGGTACCGAGGAGTCAAGTTTATATTACCACTTTGCCAAATTATGAGGGGTGTCCCGTAAGTGGAGAATGGGAATACGCCAAGATTTCAAACAAAATAATTGGGCTGCATGAAATCTATGGCATGCTGGCACAATGCAAGAGGTTTAGGTTTGGTTTAATGGGGTTTAACGTCCCAAATCGACTCAGGCTATGAGGGGATGCCGTAGTGAAGGGCTCCGGAAATTTCGATCACCTGGGGTTCTTTGACGTGCACTGACGTCGCACAGTACACGGGCCTCTAGAATTTCGCCTACATCGAAATTCGACCGCCGCGGTTGAAAGTATTGCTAGTTGAGAAATATATTTACTCTATGAACAGTGGAACACGTTCTGGTACCCAGTGCTTTAAATACATTTGTGATGTTTTATAATTATGGTTCAAGCATAACGTTTAGGAGACTATATCAAAACAATGTTTATTTGGAACGTTAAACTAATGTTTATAATAAAACATACATCATTTGTAATTTTTTTTGTTCTAATGTTCGGCTCTATCTACAGTGGGGCGGGGGAGATATATCTGTTGTAGGTGCACAATCGGTAGAGCCTCGAGAGACTATTGCCGGCGCGGTGGCTCAGTGGTTATAGTGCTCAGCCGCTGACCCGAAAGACGCGGGTTCGATCCCAGCCGCGACGATCGCATTTCGATGGAGGCGAAATGCTAGAGGCCTGTGTACACTGCGATGTCAGTGCACGTCGAAATTATCCGGAACCCTCCACTACGGCGTCCCTCATAGCCTGAGTCGCCTTAGGGCGTTAAACCTCAAAAAATAAACAAGACACGCTATTATCGGCGTATTGTTAGGGGCGACTCTTGAGCGCCGGTCCTATATGTGCGTCACGCATACTGGACTTTTCGTCAAATTTCATGGTTTCGCTATTAATTCTCGCGGAGGGCTTCAGCAGCCCCCTGTCGAAATATGGCCGACTGAACTGTAAATCGTATCCAGTTGGAATCCTTCCCAGCTGGAGCCAACTGGAAACGCCATTCCAGCTGGAATGCGCACCACTGACAATCGAGAGCCTGCTCCGTTTCCTTTTACGTGTAAGGTGCATTTGCTGCATGCGATATGGTCCACAGTTGGCGTTCATGTATTCGAATGAATCAAAATTTAGCACGTGAGAAGCTGCCTTGCCCTAATGACAACACCGTCGCCTCTGTGCCGTATATGCACCCACCGTTATCCCAAACGAGTGAAATTTACTCAAATCCCCCTGATATGCCACTAAGGCAGCTTTCGGCTCACGCGTCGTTCTCAAAATGCTTCACTGACAATAAACTGACAGTAAACCACACTTCCTTCAGGATTCGAACACCGGGACAGATTGCGAGGTACAAAGGCGGGCAAACCCACGTCCGAAGTTCACACGAACGAAACATATATATCCGCACGTTAATAAACGTTTAAATAATCCCGTACAGCTGAATGTACACCCAATGGGCACTGGAACTCCCATGGACGTCCTGTGGACTTTCTGAACGTCCGCAAGACGTCCATAGGAGTTTTAATGTCCATAGGGCAGCTGTTGTCAAAAGTACGGAGGCCAGTGGGTTCGCTACTAAGCAACCGTAGCCATCTCGTCGCATCCCTGAAGTCCACCTTCGGAATGGGGTGGACCCTAGTTCCTCCAACGTTCGAGATTTAAAATGTTAAGGATACATAACGAACCGCACAGCGTTGGCCAAGAAGCGAACCCGTTTGGGCTCTAACTTAATTTTGACAAAGGTTGCACAATAGAGGAGGCTATGGTCGCACATACTTCGTCGGCGCGCGGAGTTGATTACGTGCGCCGCGTCTTGACAACTCGATAAGGGCGCGCCGGCAAGTGGTCACGTGACCCCTCTCCAATCACGTAGCGCGCTTCCGTACGCTTTTCGCCGGTTTCAACACCCGAGACATCGCTGCATGCCAGCTGACAAAAGCGGCGTCGTATTCGTTTTACCAAACAAGACAAAGATCCACGTATGCAGACAGCCGTGCGCTCACTCGGAACAAGCAAACACTCTAAACACAGGCTACCGCGCAGCATTGTTGCAGACTTATCACAGCCTATCTGTCATATCCGCTGCTTGAATTGACCATAGCTCTGTTTGTAAACAAACTCGACAACGCGAGCCGGCCGGCGCGCTGATACCAAGCGCATGCAGCTTGGAACGCCGGTGGGCGTCAGGTGAGAACTAGCCAAGTTGCGGCAGACACGCACCTTGTTCGCGGCGGCCATCTGAACGATCTTCATCGTAGCCTCCTTGACGAAGTAGCGTCCATCACCGCCCACGACGAGCATGCACCCCTGCAGGTCGGGCCCAATCGAGTCGAAGATGGCCTGCACGAAGTTCTCCGTATAATTGGGCTGCATAAACGTCTTGGTGGGTTTCCGAAGCCCGCTGGTGCCGGGCTTCTGGCCATCGAAGGGCGTCGTCTGCACCACCTCGACCGGCATCGCGAGCAGACGTCTTTTTGAGGGTCAATGCGGACGTCTTGCCTCCAACAACGTCTCTCTCATTCGTTTTCGCTCGTTCTAAACGTGCGCGCGCGACCAACGCCTGGGGGCGCCACGATCGCGTGGCTCTGGCGGATTTGCCAGCTCTGCAGCTTTAGCACGCGATGTAATTCTGCGCAAAAAAATGCTCAGGAAAGAATATTGAGCTATACTTAAGCGTAGCTGGTGTGCGAGTTTGCCCCACTAAACACGAACTACTTCATAGGTTCCAGAATGCCGTTAGTTCTGAAAGTCTTCGCAGATTCCTAGCTTAAAACAAAAGGCAAGGGATCCTGACACGCGCGTGTCAGGATCCCTTATAATACTTATAGCGACAAAACTCAGCTATAAGTATTTAAAGGTATAAATATTCGCGGTTGTCGTGCGACCTTTGAGCATAAATATTAATTTCTTTTGTAGCAGGTGCAACAAACATTTTGTTAAGGCAGAATTTTCCCGTGCGTGCCAGAAGAGGAGGCCAAATTATGAAATATCGCTTCTGTGACTACTGCCAGTTGAGCGACGTCTACGGAAGACTGTATCAAAACAAAACGTATCAAAACAAAACAAAACAAGACTGTATCAAAACAAAACATAGGCAGCCGTGTTGTGTAATTTTTTTCAAAAGCTTGCAGACCAAGACACTGCACACGGACATTGAGGAGAAAACGTATCTTTAACTGTAGATAAAGTACGCAGCAGTTAGGCTTCCTCATGCAGGCATCGCTTGAACAAAAACCGAAACCGTGTTTTGACTAGGTTTTTTTCAGCTGTCAAAGTCAAAGCCAGACGTAGCCAATTTTTAAACATGGCCGCTTTTGGCAACTTTGTCGTGTGCCGTCTGACGACTGCGCGCATATTACCCGTGTGATTGCTGTCGTTCGTTCGTTAAATGCCATAGTGTAGGCATCTTTGATTTAAACGGGGTTAAAGATTACGCGCAAACTTTACTTATCATATCATTCTTCACCACGATGGAAGTGCGCGAGAATCACGGTAAACGCCGTGAAGAAAAACTGTCCGAGGAGAGCCTCATGCTGCTCGACAAATCGGTAAAATCTTGACGCGCTTTACTTTTTGACCTTGAGTTTCAGCGCTGTTAGGACAGGAGTATAATGTCGGCCATCGAAAGCGGCACGTGTTCGATGTTTATGAATGCTGATGCCGTATGAAAAAGACAAATCTGAAAGAAACGTATGAAGACATACCGCATTTCGTACGTCACTTTCGATTCGTACGCGTGCGTACATTCGGACAAGACAGATCTCGTGAGTGAGGCGATGGCTGTGGTCTACGGAACTAAGTCGTGGCCAATGTGTGAAACCTGATAAATGCACTGCGGTGGTCGCACCAGCTTGTTCGGGCGACACTGCTCGCTTTGTCCACGTGCTTAGCCGCACCTTTGAGCCGCCGCGGTGGTTCAGTGGTTACGGTATTCAGCTGTTGACCCGAAACACGCGGGTTCGATCCCGGCCGCGCCGGTCGTATTTCGATGGAGGTGAAATGCTAGAGGCCCATGTACTGAGTGATGTCAGTGCACGTTGAAGAACTCCAGGTGTTTTTCACCCTTCCCAAATCGACTCATGGTTCCGAGTAGCTTTGGGACGTTAAACCCCATAAAACCAATCCATTTTTGCGCGAAAAAGGCGACGTCTGCCCATATGATCGTTTTCAGAAACATTTCTCTTGAGATTATTGTGTAGTCATTCACGGTTTGGTGACCCTCAGCTGGCAAAAAGGTAACAGAAAACGATGTAGAACGCGCACACAGTCTCTTAGACATGTAGTTCTCAGGAACTGTAGCAGAAACCATATAGCTTTCTTTGCCGTTGATCAACGAGGCCACGGTCCCAGCATCTTCACCTCAGAGAATAGTTGCGAGTCCAGCTGGTTTAAAACAGTTGGCAGTGTCAGGTGATGGACGCTAAAGTGAATGTCTCCTCACAGCTGTTTTTGACGTACAAGTTGCACATGGTGCCACTGCCATGCCTTGCAGCTGGCACAAGTTTTCAAATTTTCTGTTCCCTGCTTCAACAGCACACCTCTTAACAGCTCATCTACAGAAGCTGGTGCAGAAACATGGTGGGAAATGCCACCATCACTAAAAGATGAGACCATAATATACTTCAGCATTCTCAGTTCAGCAATGCCTGGCATTCATGGCGGCCACCTGCCACGTTTTCATCCTTCACTTGTAGTGCTTGAAGTGAGTCTGAACGTGTTCCAGGCAACCATCAAGCCCACCTGGCTACTTTAGGAGATATACTAATGAAGAGGCTGTTGCTGGCTGATTTTGAACTTATTTAAACATCACGTGTGCAACTGGCACAGTAGTCAACCAGCCACTCGTTTTAGTTTTGCTTGTTAACAAAAGTGGGCATCTTTATCCCCAAGGAGGAGTAGGTTTTAAACAAAAATTACGAGGAACTTTAGCAGCTGAAGTGGTGAAAGGCAAAAGCCTGAGTGTTGCATTCTGCTACGCGATGGTTCACTTCACATTCTGTTGGTGCATTAATTAACTGCCAATTAATGACGCTTAATCTTTGCCTTTAGGAGTGGAATGCGGCAGCGTGTTGTAGCGCTGCCAGGGAGTCCACGGAAAGGGCTTTTTGATGAAAGGAAATGGTGCTGGAGGAAGTGGAGTGAAAGAAGAAAGAGAAAGAGGGGCAGTAATGAACAAAATGAAAATTCTGTTTGAGGAAAGGAAATTACGCAGTAACTGTCTCACATATTTTTTGTGGACACCAGTCAAAATCGACCAATCTGAATGCCGACAAATTTGCTGACACATCTTGGTCACCACAGTATGAGCCATTAAAGGCTTTCGCCTTAAAAGTGTAATCACTCTTTTAACACAAAAGCGTTAAGAGTCCCGTGTCGCAGAAAATCTGCCGTCGGCATCGTTGGCCATGAGTGAAAAATCCACGGAAAAATCCCTAGAGAAGAAACCTAGGTGGGCCACCTAGGTCACATGACCTCGTGACATCATCACAGCCTGCCCACCAGATTGTGAGCAAATTGCCTACCGTGGCAGGTGGCAGTTAAATTAACAGTTGGTGGTGAGAGGTTGCTCGGGAAGAGCAACCTGGGCCTCACAAGCCCCACAGGTGGCAGCAGCTGCCATCGGAGGGCAGTGGCGCATCACTTAACCGCCGCACCACTGCGTCAGGAGTGGTGTGAGGACTCCCAGGGATCTATGAATGTAGAGTAAAGAGTGGTCTATTCCGAATATATAGACATTAACCGTTTACGCTATCACTTCATACCATTAAGGCAGAGCTTAAGTGGCCCCTCCCTTTTTATAGCATCTACCTGAGTGCATGGCTTCAAAGCATACATACATACACAGCTTTCCCAATGGAAGGAAGTATTTTGCAAGAAGCTGTGTAGCTCTTTTCTTCATAGCTGTGTATCTGCACTCAGGCAAGTACTAATGGGTAATATTTCTTTGCTGAAATTGGGGCTCATTGTTTTTATGCTCGTTGTTGTTACCATGTGCAGACAGCTCTCACTCAGTGACTGCTTTTTGTTTGATGGGACCTCCATACCGGCATTCTTTTCATTGAATTAAGTAGCTAAACATGTGAGCCAAGAACCAAGGCATGTTCTTGAAACCATCAGAGTGGGTGTTCGGACTGGATGACTTTAATGTGAAGGCTTGATTCAGAATAAGATTATGTGACTTCAACAGATGGTGCTCAACATTAAAGAGGAAGATGAACAGCATATATTCAATAAAAACGTATACAAAATCTGAAACAATTGAAAAATATGTCATCTGGAGGCTACAGCGGAAGTGTGATTAGGGTGTTTTTTCACCTACAGAGGCATAAGATACCTTGGAAAGCAGGCTGTGGTCGGTTTCATTACTGGACTGCTGAATTCTAGTCAAGCTTTTTCTTCGCTGGAAGCCGCAGTTGTGTGTTTGGTTCTCATTCATCTGCAGGCCTTGGTGGATCGAATTCGGAAACTGGAGATACACGTGCAGCAGTTGCAGAATCTACTGCAGGCCAAGGACAAGCAGAAGACCGTGCGACCAGTCAAGCCGTTTGACTTCACACGGTTAGTCGGAATTATCCTGATAGCGCAGTTGTCTCTCATGCCTCAGGACTGCTATCTTGTGCTAGACGATGCAGCATGACAGCAATGCGACAAAAAAATGTGTGTTCATACCTTGTGCTGCGTAATAAAACACAAGAAAGCCCGTATGATTCAAGCGCGCTTTACCACAGTGTCTGTGGAAATTCGTGGTGTGTACAGAGAAATGGTGGCACACGTACACGGCATCATGATGATTTGAATATGCAAACAAAAATATAATTGCCAAAATGCCAAAAGCAAAATGGCTTAGCCCAGCAATACAATCAATAAGGGTGTTCAGTAAGGATGTCCTTCTCTACTAGGATATCACATCTCATAACCTGAATGATACTTCACATGAGAATACATGGCTGATGTAAAATGCACGTTACACCAGCATCAGGTTCATGGGTGCCTTAAGAGAGAGAGGAAGAAAAACAGAAGAACGGAAAAAGCAGGAAGCTTAACTAGGCAACGCCCAATATTCTAATGGGTGCCTTAGAATGTGCACACACACCCATATCCTCTGAAGCTTAACTTGAGGAAAACGAAATGCCTCAGCTTTCCTATAGGACTAGCTGTGTCAGTACTTTCTCTGGTATGCATGGTGTTGTTGCATCACTGTATAGTGTTGTTGCATCACTGCATAGCGTTGTTGCATCATCAGTGCCTTCACGCATTGGCGAAGACAAAAACGCCAATTGTAGTTTCAAACATACCATGGTGCCATGGTAATTTTCAAAGAAAACTAAAGCAAGACAAAATATAGGAGTAAAAGCATAAAACTTAGCACGGTAATTTATTCTACACTTAGACTGTCCTACTGTGTGTAATATGGAACCCCCGTAGAGGGGCAAGTATCCTTGCAAATATATGCCTGCTACTCTGGTGTCCAGGTGAGGTCAGACCTGTACTGGTGAAATGGGCACCCACTGAACCTCACGTATTGCAGTGTTAACTGCACAGGATAAGCACATGTACAAAGCAGGGGTAGGTCCGTCTTTGGACAAATGTACAGTGAGGGACAAAAGTCTCCGGACCACGTGTTCCTCTAACGAAGCCGATAGCTCTGCTATCAGTCGGCGGCTGGAGACCACACTTGTGGAGGTAAAGGTTAAATTTTTGTTCTTTCATCTCCACAAGTGCGGTCTCCAGCCGCTGTGTAGTAGTAGAGCTATAAGCTTCGTTTGAGGAACACGTGGTCCGGAGACTTTTGTCCCCGACTGTACCAGGTACTAATACAGATGTACAGATCCACTGAATGAGTGAACGCACGAAAGTCTGGATGTAACCATAAATTGCATTTCACGCATTAAAGACCGGGTACATCTTGGCGTCTACTTGCCCAGAGACGAGTTCTGAGTGAACTGAGATGTTTCCATGTTGGTTCAGCCTGCTCTGTCTACAGCCGTGCCTTGTAGTGACGGCAATACCTACCCTGACGGTGTAGTTAGTTTACCGGTCTTGCACCTGTTGTGTCGCGCGTAGGTTCAAGCGGAGGCACGTGGTGCTGCGCCTGTTCTACCTGGGCTGGGACTACGATGGCTACGTGCTGCAGGAGGATACGGGCCGCACAGTGGAGGCAGCGCTCTTCGAGGCCCTGGAGCGCACCCGGCTGCTGGAGGACCGCACCCAGGCTCACTACCACCGGTGCGGGCGCACCGACAAGGGCGTCTCTGCATTTTCACAGGTCTGTCACATTCTTGTTTCTTGTCTTTTCATTCTTTATTTTATTCATACATTATGCGCCATAATTGCGAGCGCTTTTGTATGTTATAACGTGGTGCTTGTCCGCTTTAGTCAGTTATCGTTGGAAAGTGTTCTTTCCACCCTGCTGCAGCTATTTAGCAGAGCTTGTAGCCAGCCAGGTTGCCCTGAGCAGCTTTTTTACCGATTTTCCTTCGTAACTTTGTGTAACCATATTTGTGACGATAAATCAAATCAAAATCTTTCCTTTGCATTCATAGCATGACTTGGTGGGTCACGTTGTCTTGCAATCATATTAGCTTGCAGTTATGTGGTGTGTAGTGATTTATGACTGGATTGGGGCAGGAAACTTCTTGGAATGTAACGAAAATCTGGAAGTTAAATTGAGGACCACGCAGTGACCTATGGGAAGGAAAGTGATAGCAGTAATGTTAGGAGACAGGAAGAGAGCTGTGTGAGTTAGGGAACAAATAAGAGTTAATGATGTCAGCAAGAGGAAATGGATGCGGACAGGGCATGTAATGCAAAGAGATAACAGACGGTCTCTTAAGGTAATGGAGTGGCTCCCAGGAGAAGGCATATGTAGCGGGGGTGGCAGGGAGTCCAGTGAGCGGATGAGGTGATGAAGTTTGTGTAGATAAGGAGGCAACAGCTGATGCAGGTCAGGGTCAAATTAGAGGGAAATGGGAGAACCTTTATCCTGTTGTGGGTGTAGTCAGGCTGATTCTGACGATGGTGATAACTGAAGCAAATATAAATCTAGAATAGTGTACTTGTTTTTCACAACATGTAGTGGTAGCGCAGTTCATTTGCAGTTGGGGCTTTGTGGGACTTGTTGTTTAACTATTATTTTTTTCGTTTACTCATTGATTTTCTTTTCAAACATAGTTACTAGAAATCTTCACTGCATATAAGTTGCACAGACGAAAAATTACAAAATTCTAAGGGCACTTAAGTCTGCTTACATGGAGGAATGGGAAAGCATGTGTTTTAAGGAAAAGAAAGGTCTTTGAAGAAGTGAAAGGGGTTTGGAGAGAGGAAAGGGCGCTGTAGCTCTTATATCTTTACATCTCAGTGGACACCTCAACCGCGCTTTAAAGCATGCAACTGAAGGTCACACCGCAAAACAGTGCGCTTACACGGACGAAGAAAGAAGACACGCACACACACAGCACTGAACTAACAACTGCATGGTTTATTGCATTGCTCGCAATAAATACCTGAATGGAATACAAAAAACAAAAAAAAAAAACAAAGGAAGGCGTGGAAGATATCCTTCTGTCGCATCATGTCGTCAATGGTTATTCAATATATTTAATCTCTTTTCTTGTCAGTGCTATCGATGGAGTGCTAACGCATGACGCGCCTTTCCTGTCTATGATGAATGCTTCATATAGTTCACGTTTGTGTTGATGATTATACCGCCTCAAAATCTGGCTTCGTCCAAGGTTAGGTGTGCAATGACAGGCAGATACGTGTTTTGCCAGCGTGCTGCCGTATCCCGTGCGGATGTTAATGGCGTGCTCTCATAGACGGTCGTTTATGCAGCGTCCACTTTGGCCCACATAAGATGCGCCGCATGACAGCGGTATCTCGTAGATTACCTCCGTGTCACAGGTGGTGAACATTTTTTCATGTTTCTTACTGCACCGCGCTGGTTTTCAGGCATCTTCATTCACCATTCTGCAAAGCATATTGAGCTTTCTGGGTGCGGTTAGATCATGTACGGTGTGATCATGTATGATGTGAACATTTACGGTGTGATCATGTACCAACTGGCCCGGCAACTATCCTTAATGCAACTGAAGGTGCATATGTCATCGGTCCAAATTTCTGTGGCAAGCTACCCTCCAACTTAACTAATCAAGCTTAACTAAGCAATGCGGGGAATGGCCATCATAACTGCTAGAGCACTAAAAAAAGAGACATGCACGGGAAAATATGATATATACAGTCGAACCCGGATATATCGAATTCGAAGGGGATTGGAAAATAGTTCGATATAGCGAAAATTCGATATACAGATATAGGCTAAAACTGCACTCCCGATCATAACAAATTGTGGCTTACCGTTTGGAACAGCCGCGAATCACATAGTATGGGCGCGCAATGTGAAAGCGCTTTATTTCGCGGAAAAAAAAATCACTAATTTTGGGCTGCTTTTTTCCCCTGGGAAACGATCAAAACACTGGCCTCGATCTTCTCGAGACTGTCCAGGTGCGAGAGCACAGTGCCTTCCATTTCGCCGCAACAGCGCCGAATCAGGCTAACGCTGACGCCAGTTCAGTGGCTGCGCACGGACGCGTTTCTTCGACAACACAGTTGCCCTCGTCGTCGCTGGAGTCGGCGTCTTGAACTTCGCTGTCAGCGTTAAAGTCCTCAACAGTCACTTCGGACGGAACGGCGCCGAGAAAATTGGACAAGTCGCGAAACGCGTCGTCCAAGCACTCATCGTCACCTAAATCTTCCGGACATTCATCTCCGGCCACTTCAAGGCCTGCCTTGCCAAAACAGTTGGCTACTGGGGCCTGCTTCACATCGCGCGTTGAAACACAGGCACACACACAAAAAAAAAACACGCGAGGCGCAGATGGAGCGATAAGAGCGAAGCCTATGCGAGCGGCAGTCAACCCGGCTGCGAAGGAACGACAGAGGGAAAAGAAAGAGCACGGAGAAAGATCGGCGCTCTGGGCTTCGTTTTTTTTTTTTTGAGCTCTCTCTTTTCCCCAGACCCACGATGTGCCCACAAGCGACCGTTTTCTCTCTCTCTCTCTGTCCCCAAGAAGCGTGGCTTAAAACCATCGCCGCACGTCTCCATGCCGCGCTCTCTCTTCGCTGAGCTCCAATGACCTTGACGGAGCACACGCCGGCGGTACAGGAGGAGAGGAGGAGCGGGAAAGCTCGCGCCAGTGGGGCGCAAAAACGGGGAACAAAAAAAAAAAAAAGGGCCCTCGCCTGCTGACTGCGGAAATGTTCTCCGCTGAGGCGGCTGAGGACCGGACAGGAATGTCTTTGGGGAAAGCGCACCTTCCAGGGGCGCGGCGCGGCGTTCGATATATCCAATGTCCGGCGAAAATGGAATTCGATATACAACGCAACTGCCCTATACTTTTACATAGTATTTTCAAGGGGGTAATCTTTGTGTTCGATATAGCCAATAATTCGAAATATGCGGGTTCGATATATCCGGGTTCGACTGTATCTGCATGAAACGCTCGCTTTTCTGCACCAAAAGGCACGTTTGGCTGCTCCAGAAGCTGCTAAAAGTGACTTCAGCCAATCACATCATTGCTCCTTCTGTTGCGCTGATAATAGTGTTAAATGTACCGCATATTGAAATAGACGCGGTGAAGATTAAACGAGAGGTTAATTGTCTGTTATTCTGTCGTACCTGAAATGTCAAGTTTCTAATGCAGTCGACTCTATGATTGGAACTCAGAGGGAATAGAAAATTCGTTTAATTTATGTATAGTTTTGAATTGAGGCCAGCATACTTATTGCATCCAATGTCCATTGAACCAAAGCATTGGTTAGTTCACGTAAATCAGAAGCTTGAGTTAAGGTGGGGTGAGACTTTGATAATGAGTTTCAAAAGTTGGCTGTACAGTAGCTGTAATAGAAGCTATGGCTATAAAATTCGCAAGGAGTCTTAAAGATAGATGCAACTTGCATTAAGGCTGAAAACTAGTTTTAAATTTTGTTCAGTATTTTTTTCTTTGTTTTTACACTAATGTGCCTTTTGCTTAAAATCTACTATCCTCAAAAAGTTGCAATTTTGTATGAAAGTAGCAACGAACGCTTTACACAAAAAATAGATTTGCTATGTTTTCTATATTTGTCGATGGAATAAAACTGCCAAATCTGAATAGTTTTTTTTTAGTCAGAAAAATACAAATGCACCTACGTTGCTGATTCTAGTTCCAGTTGCTTAATCCATTAATTAACTGTGAAAATTTGTTTGTTTATGCCTTATATTTTCGGAGAAAAAGGTACACAAACCTCCAAAAATGTTGTTTTGAAACTAACGCCAATACAGTCCATGAAAACCGTCTTATACATCAAAACTTCCCTTGACAGAAGAGCCACAGGAGAAGCTCTAGTGGCCAAAAAATGTACTACGAACAAGGCCAAAATTTCAAATTGAAAGCAAAACCTCAGTTTCTGATCAAAAACTTCAGAGCACTGAATTTTTGCAAGTATCAAAAACGAATTGACCACGTCGAGGTGCACCCACCTTTCTGGTTGACGTGATGAAGTAAAAGGATGAGAAATAATTTTTGCAGTCGCAAACACCCGAGTGTAATATATTTTCTGAAAGAAGAAGTTCTCTATCAGGTGATCACAAAATCTCAAAATTGAACTTTTTTTGACACAACAAAGTCTCACCCCACCTTAATTAGGTGAGTTGGAATTCAGGAGAGGTCATCATGGTTTTGCTGCCAAGTGATCAGCTTGTAATGCGTTTCCAAAGTTGACAGACAAGTGTCAATAATTTCATCCTCCAGTGCTCTTGACACCTTCCATGCGTTTTTTCATGGCACTCTATGTTTTGAAGAGCAAGGTTCTGGGCTAGTTGGTAATGCATTTGAAGGAAGAAACAGCGCTACGAAACACGGACACACGAAGAAAAGACACACACACGAGCGCTGACTCACAACTGAAAGTTTATTCTGGTGGAAAGACCCTTAAATAGAAAAATGGGGGGGTGCGTAACAGGGCTGCTCAGCGATAACCGGTAATCAGTGTGGTCGCGTCACAGGATGACACAAAAACACAACAGGGAACAAAAGAAAGTTATAAGCGATAAAAGGCGGTGTAAAGGGCCGCGTAACAGTGGTCAGGTAGGTAACAATAACAAAAACTATGAAAAAGTAGCCAAAAGAGCGGGGAAAGGTAAAACCTATGAAGGAAACAGATGAAAATTACACAGGTGAAACCATAAATGGTTTCACCTGTGTAATTTTCATCTGTTTCCTTTATAACTTATAACTTTCTTTTGTTCCCTGTTGTGTTTTTGTGTCATCCTGTGACGCGACCACACTGATTACTGGTTATCGCTGAGCAGCCCTGTTACGCACCCCCTCATGTTTTCTATTTAAGGGTCTTTCCACCAGAATAAACTTTCAGTTGTGAGCCAGCGCTCGTGTGTGTGTCTTTTCTACGTGTGTCCGTGTTTCGTCGCGCTGTTTCTTCCTTCTATGTTTTGACACACAGTAGTTGGTAAAGCTGTGAGTGTAATCCGCTGCAAGCAAGGAGTGACCCAGCAGTGGAGAGCTGATTGCTTGCCCATGCACAGGTGATCTCGCTTGACCTGCGGACCAACCTGTCTGAGGGCACCGGTGTCTTTGCCCAGGAGGGCTACCAGCCAGACCCAAGCACAGGTACGGCCATGCTTGGCTTTGGCAAAGTGGTTGTTTGGGCATGTTGGTGAGACATGATATAACGTTGAAGCACACAACCAGATGAAGACGGTGAAAGAGACGAGAGACAAACGAGCACTAACTTTCAACAGTTTATTGTTTCGAATAAGGGTTGAACATCTTCCGGCAAAATCTTGTTCCACAAGCAAAATGCAATTGAACGGGCTTTGCACTGCGCATGTGTGATGACCGGTCACAATTAGCCTTTATATGTTGCTTTGCAGTTCACAGTAAACTGTTGAAAGTTAGCGCTCATTTGTCTCTCGTCTCTTTCACCGTCTTCGTCTGGTGTCTGGTTGTGCGCTTCAACTTTATATCTTTGGCTTTGGGATTGGCTTGGCTGTGAACGCTTGTTTCAGGCTACTTGTCAATTTGCTGTGTGCAGCAGAGGTATACCTGTGTCACGTGGGAGAGCGAGAAGAGGCTTGAAAGGCCAGTGTGAGAGCGAACCTTTAGAGCACGCTGGACTTGTACTATCGGGGACAGAAGTCACTGACTCACCCGCCAAGTTCTGAACTGTGCCGAACTGCACGCAGGCACGATGATGCACTCCTGTTGTTGAGACCAGAGCACTGCTATGCCGGTTTTGACATGCTGCGCCGGTTTCGAAACTGGGAGAGCATCGTCAGGTGGCGCCTGCACGTGCACAGTTTGAAACTTGGTGGGTGGGTCAGTGACTTCTGTCCCCGATAGTACATTGTAACTTGAAAGACAGAACAGAGAAAAAAAAAATATACGCTTGTGGTGTTAGCTTGTAGTTAAGCGTTTGCCGTCATCAGCTGTGAAATCCATCGCCTGTGCGAGGGTGGCTCCCTCTGGGTGTGTAGGCGACAGGTGGCAGCGGTGCGGCGCCATCTGTTGGAGCGCAGCTGAAGCGGTTGCTAGGCAACGGTGACTCAAGGTTGTTTGGCAGCCGCACCGCCACGAGCATACGCGATGAGCCGAGCTGGGCTCCAGTAGTGTTATGCTTTCGCAACAAAACAATAAAAGAAGGTGCACACAAGTCTGGTGCTCTTCCCTGGCTGAATTAATACCAGTGGTGTGCCTATGTTCTAAATTTGTCTGTGGTGTCTTTTGCACTGCGACATACATGTTGCAGAATGCTGGCACACCCAGAAGCCTGCCGTCATCGGCATACTGGAAAGTGTGAGAATGGTAACCCTGTTTCTTTGAAGCTTGAAGAAAAATTGCCAATGCTGTCTGAACAGGTGCATTCTGTAAAAATTCAGGAGGGCACTTTGTTGACCTAAAGTGCAGTGAAGCGAAAGCCTTAAGCTCAGTGTTGCTGCTTGTGTCACTGATGTGTGGTTAAGATGTTGATTAAGTCCACAATTGTTTGTGAATCTTATACGCTGGAGACACTGGAGGGCATTTGGGAGACATCCGTCTGATTCGACGCCTTTCTGCAAACACTCTCCAGCATCCTAGACAGGGAGAACTACATACGCGTTGGCAGGAAGTAGCGTAGCCATTAGCATGCTCAGCTGCGGAACGGAAGGATGGTGGCTCGAATCCCATTGTGCACGAAGATTTTTTTTCTCGTCTGAGTAGAAAAAGCGTGACACCTCTGCTGAGAACCTTCTGTCGACAACGATGAGGCATTAAAGGCTGTCACCTTAAAACATGCTTGTGCTCTGCATAGAACGTTGGGGTCAGTGTGACAGCTTACTCTCTTGTGGGCATGGCTAAATTCATATATTATGTTGGGTATGGTTGCTGAGCATTCAGATCTCTCCTTCACCTTTAGAGTGTGGTAAGTCGTTTAAACAATGGCCAGTAAATGTTCAAGCCATTTGCTTGGCCCTTGACTGCTGTCAGTGCGACGTTTAGGTGGCATTATGCGACAGGGATTGTTGTTAATTGCATGCCAGTTGCTAAAAGATGCACGTGGTTGCTAGTAAAGCGTGCTGCTTGAGCATGTTGCTCAGCTGTTACTGTTCCCTGCAGCGTCCCGGACTCAGGAGTTGGACTATGTGAAGATTCTCAATGGAGTCTTGCCACCTGAGATCCGTGTGTTGGCCTGGGCACCCGTTGACCAAGACTTC
This sequence comes from Amblyomma mixtum, assembly GCF_055824585.1. Classification (NCBI taxonomy): domain Eukaryota; kingdom Metazoa; phylum Arthropoda; class Arachnida; order Ixodida; family Ixodidae; genus Amblyomma; species Amblyomma mixtum. The sequence continues at coordinate 85,202,784 of NC_143012.1, forward strand.
AGCGCACGGTGGGTGCCACAACTCCACTGACTGCTTGGAAGAGCTCAAAAGGCAGGTCAGGTTCCCCTCCTGGCTGAGTGATACGCGATTTTTGCAGTTTGGCTGTACTGTGCGCTACATTAATTTATAATTATGCACTGCACTAGGCCATCTAACATTTCTCACGTCCATGCCCCAGCATGAAGAAGATGATGAAGAGGACCCTTAACTCTCCGTCCCCTGCCCTATAACGAGGCCATCTTGCCCCATCCTTTTCCTGTAATAATATGATTTAAGGCGAAAGCCTTTAATGGCTCATATTCACGGCCATGACTCTGTCCGTCCGTCCATTACATCTGAAATCAAAGTCATAACTAGTCATTATTAGTCACAAGTCATTACTAGCTAGTCATTAACCAGTCATCAACTAATTAGCCATGACTAGTTAGACATTAAGCAATCATTACTAGTTAGTCATTAAAAAGTCATGACTAGTTAGTCATCAAACAGTCATGACTGGTTAGTCATCAACTAAGTAGTCATTAACCAGTCATCAACTAATTAGTCATGACTAGCTAGTCATTAAGTAATCATGACTAAAGTTGCGTGTAAAGGCTTCCGCCTCGCGCACTTTAGATCGTCGAAGTGCCCCCTGAATTTTTTCATTCATCTGTGCCGTTGGGTGTTCGGGAAAGATTCTTTCACAGTATCGTTTGCAGGGCATTCCACAGTCTCCGAGACATTTCTCTGATTTAACAAAGGTGGCATTCAGGACACCTTCAGTGCACATTTCCAGAGGCACCACTTTGCATCGCGGAGACCAATGACTGTGCACTTGCAGGTTTGACTGCCGGCAGCGTACTTACCGGTATTTCTTCCCACAAGGCAACCTGGACATTCCGGTGAGCATTTCCTGGTTTCTTTTCAGTCTTTCTGACGGTGCACTGTGCTGGGCTAATGCTGCAGTGGTCCGGGTCTCCTCCAGCAATATTCGTGCTGTCAAGGGCAACTGCTTGGCTGCATGCTATTGGTAATGTTTAGTTCAGGGATAGAAATCTCTTGTATTAAGGTGAAGGGCTTTAATGGCTCATACTGTCGTCCGTTGACAAAGCGTGTCACACGCATTTAACCTGGGAACTAAAAAAGAAAACCAATGGTTGCTTCAAATAGAGGAGGAAAAAAATGAACCTAGAAGCCAAGTTTGACGGCTGTAGATTAATTAGTTAATTAATTATAGGCAGAAATGTCGAAATTGCTTCGAAATAGCGCGGACATCAATATAGCCACAGGAACTGTGTGACGTCACAGCCACAGGAAGTCGTCACCGCATAGTGGAAATTGTCACCGAATGGTCGGAAAAACGTCAGATTTGTGTCAGATGAGATGGAAAAATGTGTAATGAAGCGTAATTAACACTTAAGTTTCCCGAAAGATGCATAATTAGGGTATTGAAATAGCCACGGGTATGGTGTGACGTCACATCCAGCGGAAGCGTTCACTGCATTGTGTCCTCGGCTTTCGCCTCTCAACACTTTAGTTGCAAAAGTGCCCACGCAATTTTTTTTGTTGGCAGCACATGCTCATTTTTTTTTTTCATGTAAGTTGCGCACGGAGTGTATAATGCCTGCAGTACTTGCGCAATCTCTCAAAGTGCGCTTGTGCAGGCTTGCAACCAGTTATTAATTTAACTGTCACCTGACACGGTGGGCAGTTTGTTAAGAATCCGGCAGGCAGGTCGTGATGACGACGTTACATATGGGTTGCCATTGAGCAGGACTCTCATCGCTGTCGCGTTAAAACATGCTTCCCGTGTACAGCACGCTCACCTAGTGACCCCATATTTCTGGCTACTGAAGCGTGGCCACCCTGTATAGTGATTGCGACTAGACTAGACTGGCCCCCAGTCCCTAGAGACTGGGGGCCAGATCACTGCTTAATCATTTATGGCTTAGCTCACCGAGATTCTACATGTAATATGGTCCAAGGTGTCATGTACCATGCGAAGCCCCGGGTTTTCAATATTTCGGGTACTAAAATTCACCTCGTAACATTGCGTTTGTTGGCCGTCGACACTGGACTGTAATGTGCTGCAGGCACGTGAAGCTCCGAAAAAAAGTAGAGAAAAAAAGGGATGTTCCTCTTTCATTAAAACTAGAGCTTTTATAAGCTGCAAAAGCAAAAAAAATGAAATGCAGATAATGCCGCCACTGGTTGTCTTCGCAAGCAGAGTGCATTGACCTCTCTGAGGCCACACCAACACACCATCAGCTTCCAGCCAGCAGTCACAGAGTCCGTACTAACCTCGATGTCATCATTGTCACGAGTATGAATTGAGTTGAGGGAAAACAAAAAAGGTTTCCATTTCCAGATCCAAATTTCAGCACTAAATTGCATCTTTTGGTACAGAACGAAGTTCACTAGAATTACAAGAAAGCCAAGCAATCAAACTTTACTGATTTATTTATTTATTTATTTAAAATAACTTTACAGGGTCCAGAAGGGCATTGAGTAAGGGGGGCAAAAACAGCAGATTAAGCACAATAGGAATAACTAGTTAAATACAGCGTGCAATTCAAGGCAAAAAGTAAAAACAATTATAAATATACTGGGCAAAACGTAACTAAAAAACATACATCACCACAAGCAACAAATGTGCCCAGTACACATCTAAAGAAAAAGCAGTAGCCATAATAAAAATACGAATGGTTGAAATTGTGCAAGAAACCAAAACTTAATACATTACCAACGAGAAGAAAAGAGAACTTGCAAGACAGAACAACCTGTAACAAGACACAATGTCATTAAAGAAAATGTTTGTGCAGCTGGTCCTGAAATCATTGGTGGTTGCAGTTAGACGCGATACAGTTGGGAAGATGTTGATGTAGATGGAGGTGTAGTTGCCCGCAACGTCCTTTTAAATGTCTCTGGGCAAAATTTATTTAGTGAAGGGCGTGATGGTCGCATGACCCCCTTGCTTGCAGAGGATGCGAGAGGCTGCTGCGCTGTTGGTCGGGGAGCACGACTTCCGCAACCTCTGCAAGATGGACGTGGCCAACGGCGTCACAAACTACATGCGGTGCATCCTCCGGACTGACATCTTCCGCTGGCCACGACCGCCTGCCTCATCAACTGGAGGAGAAAGCTCAACCGTGCAAAGCACAAGGTTAGCGGAAGAGTGCTTGCAGCGAGCATTTAGACAGGGGCACAAAGTGTAATTGGGTTCTTTGTTGCGACATAACTTTGTCAGACTTGGCCGTGAATGGCATTCTTCACATACCGTATATTGTCGCATATAAGTCGACTTTTTTTTTCAAAAGTTGCCTTTTGAAATTGGGGGGTCTACCTATACGCAGAGTCTACAGGTCGAACCATGGGTAGTATAGGTGGCAAGATGCATTGAGCTCTCTGTGTAAAAAAAAAAAAAAGAGTCGTTAATTTGTTTGCAAATCGGTTCTGCTACAAAAATTCAAAATGCGCGCCATTTACCCTGAGAAGCAGAGTAGTAGACTGTGCAGGAGAAAACTTCTGGTATTCTCTGGAGCATACATCGTGCTGGAATCCGTACTACATTTCAAGACAAGGCTAGTATGTCAATTGGCGGCAGAAAGTTAGGTGGGCGGATGAGATCAAGAAGTTTGCGGGGATACGGTGGCCGCAGCTGGCAAAGGACAGGGTTACTAATTGGAGAGACATGGGAGAGGCCTTTGCCCTGCAGTGGGCGCAATCAGGCTGATGATGATGATTGTGGTGTCCAGCAGAATGCGCATGGTGTTAACAGTTGCTTGTACAGCCTCATCCACCCTTCCAGATACCCCTACTCCTATCCCTGGTGCGGCGGTAAGCCCATGCTATTCCACATTTTCTGTAGTTGCGTGAGAAAACCGTCCCAGCTGAGAACATCATAGCCATCATACGAGCAGTGGGAGGCAGCTCCGGCCAGCAGTGGTCTGAGGGACCAACATCAGACCATCCGACGGGGCCAGACATCAGCGCAAGCTGCCATAGTCCTGAACTAAGAAGTCCGCCCACCTGGCTTGTCCAACATTTTAAAAACCAACAAAGTTTTTTTCTCTGTCTCTCTCTGGCTGTTTGGTTTGCTGCTAGTCAGCTGATCACATGCTAGTATGAAAGGCAGGTTGGGACGGTGTTTTATCGGCTCTGGTCTCCATTTGCCGCTGACTGCTGGTCTTATGGTTGCATCGTTACACGTTTTTTGCTTTAGCTGCATGTGCCGCGATTCCATCCCGCGAATGGTGGGGAGTGAGAGAGAGAGAATAAACATTTATTGCATAAAAGGAGACTGGGGTGCATTGTGGGTGAGCTCCTCAGTCCAGCACTCCATTAGATTCTGGTGACGTTTTAGCAATGGCAACTAGCGCCTACTGGTCTTCCAGGGTGCCGCTGGCCAGTGTCGTCTCCCACTGCTCCAGGGGGGGGGGGGTGTACACATCAACTCGTATTTGTAGTCGACTTTTTTTTTTAGTCAGCAAGGCTACAAGTTGGGGGGGTCAACTTGTTGTTATACGTGGCAACATGCTGTATTTCGTCTCACAAAAGTTGCTGGAAATGCACACACTTATAAAAATGACCAGTGTTGTTGAACTGCTTTTGGGTCCTGGTCAACATTGTATCAGCTGCTGGAAAGGGTTTCTGCTCCCAAATGCTGCACCCAGTAGTAATGCTTCTATTCTGGCTCCATGCCTCGATTATTAGAATGATAACTGAAAGCTTCATTAAAAGTGAAATAAGAATCATGTTTAGGACATTTTGAATACATGTAATTAGAATGCGCTCTGCAACATGGCACATGTTGCAGAGCCACAGGCAACATAATCCTTGAGCTTATAATTTCTTTGATTAGCTTCTTAGCTGTATTGCAAGAAATGCTTTAGCGAATGACTACTTATGCGGAGGAATTCTGTGTGGCAATCCTGAACGCATTCGAAGCTTCACAGCAGAATGACGTAGTATCCGACCATTGTGAATGCTGTGGCCCATGGGCATGGTCGTTGACATATTCTAGCTTAAACCCAGATTCTTTCTGGTGCTAAGTGAAGGATTGTGTGCATGTTTGTCTATTTAGTTGTGCATTTGTCAGGTGCCCTGAAATAGACAAACTCTAAACAGGGCGTAAGGTGTAGAACAGGCAACACAGATGGGAGTGTACACCACGGAACGGCATGTAGGTGAAACCGACCCAACTAGGTGACAGCGAGGAGTAGCTGACTGTGGAGTAACATGCCAACAGCACTTTTATTCTACTTCTGAATTCTATTTGAAAATTCACAGCTGGGCTTTGTCTTCCCTGGGGGGTCCACCATGATGTCATCGTTGTCGACAGAAGGTTGTCAGCAGAGGTGTGACGCTTTTCGGTTGGTCGGAATGGCTAAGATGTCAAATTGTGCAGATTCGCAGTAATGAGGTCACCCACCGATGCCTGACACCCCCTTCTGGAGCAGACGACAACTAATAAAAAATAGTTGTTGTCCGCTCCGACAGGGGGCGCCAGGTGTCCGTGGGTGACCACATTACATACCTCATTACTGCGAACAGAGCCATGGGTACAACCGAACCCTATCGAAGCAGAAGGAGAGTCGTGCTAAAGAAGCAGTCAAAGTCGGCAGTCAAAGTGTGCAGTTGTAATGTGTAGTCAAAGTGGATAGTTCAAATAAAGCACTAGTTCAGTGCAAACAGTCTTGCAGTCAGTGCCAAACAGTGCGCCAGAAAAGGCCTTGCAGCATGTTAGAGAGCCAAACTGCCCCTGAATTTTTGTGCAGTGAGAATGGTTCGCGTGCCACCAGCATCTCCGGAGATGGCTGCGAAGACGGCTATCGGCTTTTCTGTCTGGAGATAGTGGGCCAGGCGTTCCTGTGGCACCAAGTGCGTTGCATTGTGGCCGTCTTGTTGCTGGTGGGACAGCGGCTGGAGGAACCCCAGGTGGGCTAACAGTGCTGCTGTTTGTCGACTGTCTTTGTGTTGTGGCAGTGAAAGTCCGTTTGGGGAGAGCCCCAAAATGAAACCTTGAAGCCAAGGCATTCTTATGGTTTCATTGTCACGCACTGTCAGTGTCAGATGAAATGCAGTCAAAACAAATCCAGTGTGATTTACGGAGGACGAATACTAGGCGCATTTGAATTTCAGTTCGATTGCAAGAAGACGGTTGCATAGAAATGGTAATGGACACGGCCTGTATTTCACATACTACAGCAGATGCTGTTTTTTTGTTTTTGTTGTCGCGTTTTGCTTGGAACTGGCCTTACATGCCCCTGCCTTCTTCTACATGCCAGTGCCTAAAGCTAATCTTGATTTGATTTCCGCCTCCCCTTCTTCCCCCCCCCCCCCCCCCCCCCCCCCATTAGAAAGGAAAAGATGCTTTAAAAGCGGAGTAGTCAAATTTAAAAAACTCAGCATGCAAAAGACTTGAAAACAAAATGCATGGATTCGTACAAGGTATTTGTAGCAAGGCGGTATGCTAACTTGTAATGAAAGTGGATGAAACCTGTTTGCGTGTGCATACGCATAATGTAATGCCGGACGTTTTTGTGGTCACATGGTTGTTGCTTGTGTCAGGATGGCCATGTGACACTATGCCAAAGCTTTCTTCTTGTATATTCTTTTGTATTTTGCAAAATAAGGTATGAATAAAAAATTAATGAATGAAACTATGTGCTCCTATACTAACAACGATGTACTGAGTGGTCTGTTATGCTTTTGGGTGCTCTGAATAGTATTTTCATAAGCACTTGTCATACCACAAAAAAAAAATAATAAAACAGAAGGGCATGCACATGGAGCATGCCAGGACATGTTTAGAATAGGTTATTTAAAACATGAAAAAAGTAGGAATGTGAAGACACAGGATTCTTTGAGTGCTTGCACGGTTCGTTATGTTGCAGCCCTCTGCCTTACTTCATTTGTGTGACAACAGTACCTTAATCACCATGAGCATGTTCTGCCGCATAATCTGCATGTTGAGGGCGTGGTTGGTTTGGTTTGGTTTATTGGGGTTTAACGTCCCAAAGCAACTGAGGCTATGAGGGACGCCGTAGTGAAGGACTCCGGAAATTTCGACCACCTGGGGTTCTTTAACGTGCACTCACATCGCGCAGCACACGGGCCTCTAGAATTTCGCCTTCAAGAAATTCAGCCGCCGCGGCCGGGATCAAACCCGCGTCTTTTGGGTCAGCAGCCGAGCGCCGTAACCACTGAGCCACCGCGGCGGGGCTGTTGAGGGCGTGGGGTTTTAAATTGGGGGGATAAATACGTCCTCCCCGTTTAACCGCGGCTGACACAGTTCAAGACCTCCTGACCCCATCATGTGATCGTGCGCATTACTGAGCGCATGCCGACCACGGCGGGCCTTGCTCTGCGGGAACAAAGGAACAACACTCTGGCTGACGCAAACAAGGCATTTATTGCTACAGCAACAATAACGCCAGCTAGCAACGAAGTACGCTGAGGAATCGAGGACGTCCGACTCACCAGCACGGTTATGAGCGAATGTTCGCCCACGCTAGGGCAGGGGGGAAAACTCCGGGGCTGGACGGGACGGGCTGGTGGGAACAAGCTTCCACCATGAGGTCGCCCTCCGACGAAGAGCGGAGCCGCGCGCGACACGTCCACGCGCTTTCCTGGTACCGAGCAGAAGAGACCCGTCTCTCCCCCGCGCGCGCGGCAAACACACCATTTGTGGCGCTAGTGTCGCTGCGACGCGGGCGCCCTCCCCTGTCTGTTAAAGTAACACAACTAAGGGGAGTGCCTTGCGGGGAAGCTAACCACAGTTGAGGGTGCATTGCGGGAAAGCGAACTGCAGGGGACGAGTGCGTCCCCACAAGGGATATGTTGAAAAACTTTTCAGGCGTTCCTTCTTGCCTATCTATCTCCTCCCACGAAAACTTCTGTTGTCTAAATGAGCCGTAAATGAAAGACGCTTATTCCATCTCCAGCAATAGTACTCTGCATTCAGCATGTTCAGTTCTTTTGAAGGAAAAAAAAAGAGAAGCCTTGGCTATTTATTTGGACAGTGACAGCTTTCCCTTAAAATGTTCTTGCTCTCCTTCCTCCCTTCATTTGCCAAAGAAAAGGAACGGTTTTTAATTAGTCAGTCTTTCTCGAAGTTTGCAATTATGTGCCACTGGAAAAATTTTTGTTTACAGTATAGAGACATAGCACCGTTTTTGATAGTTGATGGCATTTAATGAAATTTATTGCTTTTTCGTTCTTCACAATAGCACTGGATTAACAGCTTTCCATTCAGCGGTGCCTCAGCGGTTAGGGCGCTCAGCTACTGGGCCGAAGGACCTGTGTTTAATCCCAGCCGCATAGGCCGTGTTTCGATGGAGGCAAAACGCAAAATATGCTTTTACGCCATGTGATGTTGCCGCCTGATAAAATAACCGAAATTGTCTAAATTAATTCGAAGCCCTCCACAACGGTGTTCCTCTAGCCCATGTGTTCCTGTGGGACTTTAAGCCCCACAATTTATTTTCTTTTTCTTAAAACAGAAGAATCAATTTGTTAGTGAATGTAGCAGGCATGTTGCATGGATTATACGTATTTCTAGCTTGAAGAAAAAAAAAACCTTTACTGTCTCTGTATGCATCATGCACTGTTGTTCTGCAGGTCGTATCGGAGTTACTGGATGTAGCGAAAAATCCTCGGAAGCCACAGTATACCATGGCGTCAGGTGAGTCCATGTTCACTCCACACATGCTTGTGATATGATGAGTCACTGAGTCCGAGTTTGCACTGCTGCAGTCAGGATTGCACTGTTGTCCTCGTCAAGCGCTATTACCTTTAACAATTTTACTAGATGCGCAGTGCGTCTCTTGACTCATTTATGTTTGCTACCATTACGATATTTCTTCTTGCATAAGTTAGCATTGTTCATTTTTAAGATCTTAAACAACGAAATCACAGTAGATTTCATTAGAGCTACTTCTTTAGTTAATCATAATCAAGCAAGGCTTGCTTCTAATGTGTGTACTTGTGTACAGCTTTTGATCTGAGGTATTGTTTTGCTGTTATGTTCTATAACTTTGATTTTCCGGTCACACAGTTGTTAACTTCAAAACATAGTTATGTTATTTTTGTACTATTAATTGCACTGCATGGCGAGCATTTTTAGAACTGTGTTGGTGCTGTCTTTATATAAAATTTTTCATGAAATTTCTATATAGGAGGTTCCCCTGACAGTTTTTAACTTTGGGACCTTCTCCTGTATTATTATGTAAATAAACAAATAAATGATATAGTGGCTGGTAACTGTGCAGATCCAATTCTGAAAGATGAACACTGCAAAGCTGCTGTGCACATTTGAGGGATTGGCATAAATTGGCCTCCTTTCTTCTAGCACCTATAAGTTCTCTTCACTTAGTTTAGTCTGCTCACCATTTTGTAGAACAGCAAACTGTCGTGAAGTACATGTGTGATGGTGGCGGGTGAAATTAAATTACCTCTCAAAAAACAAGAATGGTATTGTGAGGCTAATGACCCTGACACATATTTTTTTTGTCCCCCTTGAAGTGTATCTCTTTTTTTTTGTCTTCTGAATGCAGTGGATTGCATTCAATGCATTTTGGGTATTGCTAGGGGAATTTTACTGCTCTAAAATAATTTGGATAGAGGGGATTCTTCCTCTGCTCTTTTTTCTGAAAAACACCCTTAGAAAGCAAGTGGGCAAAGAAGGCATTTAGTTGGAAAGAAAGAAAGTGTATTCTTATGCCCCAAGGCATGCACCATGGAACTGTGGTGAGTGTTGCAAACCATGGCATGTATTTTACAGCGACAGCTGTTAAAGGCACTCTTCCCGGTTCTGCGACATTGGCGGCGTAACACGAAGGAGGAACGAGCAGCAATGAAAAGTGGCACTGCTGGATGCATGACGCATTTGTGGTGTCCTCTTTCCGCAGTGGTTTGACAGAGTGCTTGCACCATTTGCCCCCTGGCGCATAGAGGGCTTCACTCAATAGCACATTGAACGGTGCATTCAGCACTGCAAAAGGATGTTGCTGACTCGCGTGTTACTCTGGCGTAATAACTGGTGATCAGTTCTTTCTTTAAGGGGGGATGAGGGTCCTAAAACTGACCTTTTTATTTGTGGCTCGAGTCTCATGAAATTTTGCACACAGATGCGTTTTTCTCTCCTGGTTCCAAGTATGTAGTCATAACTGAGCTGGTGGTCTTAGATCAAAAGTTATCTTCTAGATTGTATTCTAGAGTGTAATTAGGTAATTTGTTACGCAGCTGTAATGAACTTTATCATTACATTTTGTTGCTTTTAATTACATGAATTGACAGCCAACGAATTCCCATACCCGATGACATTCTTGCTTTTTTTGTTTAGGCCACATATAAATGGCAGTTTAGAATTAGCTGAACGAGCTGCAATGTCAAATACTGTGACCTTTTACTCTCGACGTGGTATATCACAATGACGTCCCTTTAGAGGAAAACAAAGAATGTCGCCAGGTATTGGAGCTCTCTGGCTATCAATTCAAGTAAATAAACGCAACAACATGCAATGAGAAAGTTCATTAAAGCTGTGTAAGAAATTACCTAATTACATTCTAGACTTTTCAAGATTTAAGACCACCAGCTCAATTATGACTACATTTTTGGAATCAGAAGAGAAAAACACATGTGTGTGCAAAATTTGATGAGACTCTTGCCATAAGTAAAAAGGTCAGTTTTAAGACCCTCGTCCCCCCTTAAGTAAGGTTTTTGCATTTTGCCACTCCATTCAAGTGGGTCACTTGGACTGTGTACTCATGCCCTGTGCTCACTTGGGAAGCTGTGAATCTGCTGAGTAGTTGCTACAGGTGACAGTGGTCAGTTTGGAAAAGGCAAAGGCTCTGCTTTTAGTTGCCACTCGGGCACTGATGTGCATGTGTTTGAATGTCTGCCTGACTGCGGTGTGTACATGCATGCATGCAGAGCTTCCGTTGGTGCTCTACGACTGCCAGTTTGAGGGCCTGGAGTGGCAGCAGGGCCCAGCTGAGGCAGAGGCTGTCGCCACACACCTGCAGGCACTGTGGACGCAGGCACGAATCAAGTGGGTCTCTCTCTCTCTCTCCTCCATACTGAAGACATGATGCTCATGTTGTCCACACAACCACCCTTTCACACTGGCAATGTTTCCAGGCCCCTTTTATGCTAAACATGATTCCTACATGTCTCAGTGCATTGTTAGTTTAGTGGAGCCTGCCAGTTGTTGTTAGAGCATGGCTGCTAGTTTTGTTTGTTTGTTTGTTTGTTGGGGTTTAAGGGGGACGAGGGTCTTAAAACTAACTTTTTTATTTAGGGCCAGGATCTCATGAAATTTTGCACACAGATGCATTTTTCTCTTCTGATTTCAAATATGCAATCATAATTGAGCTGGTGGTCTTAGATCTTACGAAGTCCAGAATGTAATTAGGTCATTTCTTATGCACCTTAAAAGAACTTTCTCATTGCATTATGTTGCTTTTATTTACATGAATTGATAGCCAGAGAGTTCCCATACCCTATGACATTCTTCGTTTTTCTCTAAAGGCATGTCATCCTGACATACTATGTTGAGAGTAAAAGGTCGCAGTATTTTACACGGCAACTCGTTAAGCTAATTGTAAATTGCTATTTATACGTGGCCTAAACAAAAAATGTAAGAATGTCATCGGGTATGGGAATTCGCTGGCTATCAATTCATGTAATTAAAAGCAACAAAATGCATTGAGAAAGTTCATTAAAGCTGCATAAGAAATTACCTAATTACACTCTAGAATTTAAGATAACTTTTGATCTAAGACCACAAGCTCAGTTATGACTACATTTTTGAAATCAGAAGAGAAAAACGCATCTGTGTGCAAAATTTCATGACATTCTAGCCACAAATAAAAAGGTCCGTTTTAAGACCCTCGTCCCCCCTTAACGTCCCAAAGCAACTCAGGCTATGAGGGACGCCGTAGTGGAGGGCTCCGGAAATTTCGACCACCTGGGGTTCTTCAATGTGCACTGACATCGCACAGCACACAGGCCTCTACAATTTCGCCTCCCTTGAAATTTGACCCGGCCGCAGCGGCTGAATTTCTATGGAGGCGAAATTCTAGAGGCCCGTGTGCTGTGCAATGTCTGTTATGCTCATTTTTAAACTGGGTGCTTTCTTCACCACAAGTCGAGTGCCTTGTCATTGTTTGACACGAAAGGCTAGTTGTTTGTTTGTTCGCCCGATGCAGCTCAATCAGCCTCAGAAAGTCATAAGTACTTGTTACTGTTCCTACAGTGTTTGTCCCTTTTCTGGACAATGAGGGAATGTCATGTGAAAAGTTCCCTGTCATCTTTAAAGAGAGTGCAGCTGAAAGTGATGGCCATTCTAGTTCTCCGATGGCTGTTGCATGCTCTTGTTGCTAAGATCACTGCCGAGTTGTTTTCACTTTGTTAGAGTTCTGCATCAGCCTTCTTTTTGCCTGTAGTCTACTGCACCTGTCTCGTGAGCCACGTGACAGTATAGATCAACACTGTGTTTACAAACATTGTGGGCGCTCGCAGATTCGGGAGCCGCCTGGGTCTGTAAAGTAGGGTTACCATCCATAGGAGTGCATGTCAACAAAAGTTCTCAAAGCTGTTTTCTAATTTCACAGTGCACCTATGATGTTGTCCCTTTGTGAAGAATAACCAAGTGCATCCTAGAACAGATTGTGGTGGTATGAAATGCCATTTCAGAGGCAGGGCATTTTTAAAACACCGCTATAAGTGCGCGCGAGGGTCAGTCCCAGCTGGGGATATGGGGCAAACCATCAAAACACATGTATGCATAACTTTCCTAAGTCTTTTTTTTGTCTCACAAACCATCCATGGAGGCAGCCATTCGTTAACATTTTTGAAGAGTGGATGGGACAAAGTATACTCTGCAACAGTGCATGGTTGTCTTTTGTTCACTTGCCATGGTTTAGAAGAACATTTTGTTGGGCAAGATGGTGCTTGTTGTAAGAAAAGCTACAGTTCTTTTCTTACAACTTGCCATGGTGTTTGAGGATTCCATCTAATGTTGTCTGTGGTGTATAATTTGATCAGCAGTATTTGCAAGGAAACGTAGCGCATGCGACAGCATGTCGGACTACACAAAGCTTGCGCGATTTGTGGAAACACCGTGCGGATAAGAGTGCCTTTTGGGGTTTTGTCCGGCTTCACGACACACATTCATCATAGCATTTTAAAGCGGTAGCTTCGAAATGGCGTTGCATGCTTTGTCAATCTCTTCAAAGTAAACTGTTAATGAATGGCCGGCCACCTCCATGGGTACTTCGAGACCCCCCCCCTCTACCCCGTACTCTAGCCAGGGGCGACTCCGACACTCAAATATGACGTTTTATACTTTCACAACCTATTCTAGGATGCACTTGGTTATGCTTCGTGAAGGGAGGACATAAAGGTCAAGACAGCATGACATTGGGCAAGTCGGAAAGGATTGTCCTTGTTCTTTTCAAGTCCGTGTTTGTGTTGTGCAGTCCCTTGCTTAACATCATAGGTTCACTGTGAAATCAAGAAACTACTCTGAAAACTTTTGTTTAAGTGTATATTCCTATGGGTGCCAACCCTGCTTTTCACCCCCAGTCGTCCCAGACAGTGGCATTGGTGCCACTGCATCTTGCTTACCTCACAGATTGCTGTTGGTCTATGCCAGGCACTGGGTGACAACCACTGTTCGATACTCTTTGGCTTTCCAAGTGACAAGCTTTTCGTTATCTTTCACTTTTCTTTTCCACATTCGTGATTTAAAAAAAAGTGAAATGAACTTAAAATAGCACAGAACATGTGCATTTGAAACAGCACCATTTGAATGCAGCAGCAAAACCTACAGCATAGCCAGTTTTAGCTTTAAGAGAATGTTGCAGTCGTGGAGGAAGGAAAAATTAGGGGAGAGGCTATGACATCACTCTTCGTGAAGCCTCTACGACTGGAAGATGTGATTCCGTTACAAGAAGCTCCCTACTCTGTTGCCCATGGCTGCTATGCTTCGCCTTAGCAACGACGACGCCGTTGCTATCAGCACTGAAAAGTAGGCTTAGGAATGGCACGCCACTTCCGCCACGATTTTTGCAATCCTTCTCGGATACAGGGAGCCGCTTCAGACTTTTAAGAGTGTTAGCTCTTAAAAGTCTGAAGATTCAAGATTTCATGGGGTCTGCTGCCACCCTGAGATCACAGCGCCATCTGTGGCAGCAACTAGAGAACAGCACATCTCGCGTTGAGACTTGTAGCGCCATCTACAGTAGCATTGTAGAAACAAGTGAAGAATTTGATGAAGGTGCCAGCGAAAATGTTAAGCAGTGATCTGTGTGATAGTTGGTTGCAATATGTACAAGTGAAAGGTTTGTGAGCATGTTTATCATATTGGGAAATAAACGTACAAATTCGTATTTCTATTGGTGTACCTCCATTAATTTCATTCATATCAATTCTAGTAAACCAAACAGCTAACGCTCGTTACTTCAACATCTTCCAGGCGGTGGCGGCCATTTTATCTTCCTCCGTGATTGCAGTGCTCAAACGTTGCACAGTGGCATTTGAAATTGCGGGCTTTACTATGCCGACAGCACCAATCACATGCGTGAGTAGTGGGCATGGTGAAATAAGCTACTTTTAACTGTACGTGGTCCTCAGGCGTAGCTAAAGTCCAATTGTCACAAGGTGGTGACAACACCATGGACAATGGACGAGCAGAATGGCTTGGAACTCAAATTCATTACTGGGCTTACTCGCGCCCACAAAGAACTCGGTAACTGTTCGCTTTTCGCGGTTCACTTTTTTCCTTGTATTGGAAAGAAACCAATAAACAAACAAACAAACAAACTGGGTGGCAGGCAGCGACATCAACAAACGTGCTCGGCAGTTGTTGAAGAACGGAATCACCATTGCCTTCAGTCGTACTTTCATGATAAAGCACGAAAAGCAACCGCAACAACCTCGGAACAACGCAAAAGCAGTTGTGCATCGAGGTAAATCTGGTCACATCTTGTATTGCAACAAAGCGATAAAGCCGTGTGCCAGCAGCTTTGAGGAATGAACAAACAAACAAACTTAGCGAGCCTTCGCGGAATATGGTGGAGCAGATCGCATGTGAGTTTGCACGGAGGCAGTTGGCGTGTCACTGTCACACGGACACGGTGTGTCCTCTTGCAGGAGCGCCCTGATGGAGAGCATGCTGGCGGGCTTGCCCGACGTCCGGAGCCAGCCACGCTGCCTGCTGCCATCTATGGCCCGTAGCCACAAGCCTCTTCTGGAGAGGCCGATGTGCGGTACGTGTAGATGCTGTCTTGAAGTCCACTTTTCACAGTGAGGGACATCTGTTGCCTACAGAATGATTTTGTGTGTTGGTGCAGCGCAGAACTTTCATTTTCACAAGCTAAGCTGCTTTATGGCCTTGTGGTCTAAATCATCTTACTCTCGCCAAACCTCTTTTATACCGTTGGCAGCAGTTCTAATAGAGACTTTTAGTTGGACGTATGCAGTGAGCTTGCGCACGCAACAACACTGCGGGTAACAAATGCGCATGCGCACAATGCAACCTATCTAGCCATGCGTTGTAGACGCCCGCCCGCTATAAAGCATAGCGTAGCGTACGCAACGTGGAACACTACATGCTGCATAGAGAACATGGCGGCGACCATCTCGCCCGCTTCGGACCAAATTCACTTCGCCGTTCCTCTCTTCTACGTGATGGCTCGCTCTAAACTGTGCTGTTAGCGTTTATTTTGTCTACTCTCACCCACACACCAAACTATTAGAGGCAAATGCCCCTTGTTTTTCAGATAGTGAGGCGATTTTTGACCTTTTAAGCCTAAGTAACATTGTGTACGTTTATCGTCTTAGCAACAGCACCTGTCGAATAATTTTTTAGTCATATGTGCCTGCTTTTGCACTTCATTAAACATTATACATTTTTTCCTTCATTAAAAACAGTAATATACTGATTATGTTGTCAGAAACTTAAAAATTTTCAGCCCAGCGCTGCAGGGCTTTCAGTGTTTGTCACTAGATGGCAACACGACACGAAACCGCCGCTGCTCTGCGGTGGTACGGCCAACTGTAAGTGTGGCGGGGGTGTCCTTTACTGCATACGGAACGTAGTGAGCGTTGCGTATGCAATGTCACTAGGTACGCAGAAACTGAAAGTGTCTAATGACTTTCAGTTGTGTTGGCACACAAGCAGCAAAGGCTATCTGTGCCAAATGCAGGGTTAAAATATCTGTTTGTTGAACTAAATGCATTGAGGCTTTTCTGATCTAGCTTTTTTCCAGCCATTCCATTTCTTTAGAAACATAGAAATCACACAACAAATGTGCATTTTCTTATAAGAGTGACAGGGATGCCTTCATTGTAAAATAGAGTGAGGTGTGTTTTCCTCAGTTTGCAAAGTTTTATGCATAAGAATAATACATGGTTTGCTGCAAGCACATCTCCGCAGATTTCACACAGATATCTACTTGCTTTGCGAGTGCGCACTTGTGTAGCGAGGTGATGGCATAAAATACTGCAAAATCCTATTAATTTGGATGTCACAGGAGCGGAGAAAATTAATCAAATTTCGAAATAACCGGGGGACAGAAAACTACCTTACCAAAGCAGCTCACATCAATAAACCATTACTTTTTCGAAAAAAATCTGCAGTCATCGATTGCTATGTGCAAGAAATTTGAGTGGGAAATATATGTTCTTTGCAGTTCTGTCAAGTGGCACAGTGCATGCACTGTTGGTATATAAACCAACACAAATGTCCTCTAGGACATTCAGGGCATCAACAGCCGCTCCCACCACATGCACACATGACGCTACGCAAAACGGTTAAAGGCTCTGCAATAACACAAAAAACGCCAACAAAACGCTCCGTGATGTGCACACTAGGAAAGCAAAAAATAAGGCGCAACTCAGCACAAAACAAAAAAGCATCCCATCTTACATTCTAGACTGATACTAATCGTAGCGATGAGTAGGACAACTTTATATTTTGGTTGGGCATTAGCGTTGCTCATGCTATAGTGAATGCACTTTCCAGCCGCTCGCTCACCATCACCACCCCATCTACGGTGCCATGCGGGGAAGCGAGCTCCTTCGAATGTTCGAACTCACCGAAGTATGGCCGAATTCCTCCAAATTAACGAGTTTCACACCACAGAACAGGACATAGGTATTTTTGACAGAATCGGATGGACCCAGAGAGAGAATCAGACGGAATCAGAGAGAATCGGACTCCCAATTAATGGGGGTTGAAGTAACAAGATTTTACTGTACTTCATCGAGTTCCAATGACTGCCAGCGTTGTTGCAGTTGTGATGTGCAGTGTCAGATGTGCAGTTTCATGTTCGGAGCTGAAGTCTGTCAGCACAGTGTATACTATTCCTGGCAAGCTAACGCCATCAGCGTGCAGTGCTAATTGAAATTGAGGTTTAAACGCAGCACGGTACCAGTGCTCTCTGTGGCCGCTGCAAAAAATGAGTGTCCCTTGAGTGGCACCTGTCGTAACAGCAATTTTTGTTTTTCAGGTAGCCTCGAAGAGCGCATGGCATCATTTGCCAAGAGGCGGAAAATTTGTACAGATGAGCGGGAAGACGGACAAGGCGATACGGCTGAATAAAAGGTGTATCACTCAACATCTCCATGCCACGAATGCATTGAACCTGTGATTGCTTAAAAGGAAATGTGCAGTACTTTGATTTGTCTTGTCGCAACACTAGAGGCTTTTAGTATAGCGTATGAGCACTTACGTACGCTATATGCAAGCATTCAGCTTTCTGTGGATGTCGCAAGAGCACTTTTAGTTTACCGTACAACAACCTGAATGCAACGATACGATAGCTAAGGCCACAGTGGCGCCATCTGGTGTTATTATGTAAAAACATTTTGTGTCATTTTTTTTGCGCTTAGCCAAGGCATTGGCCAAGCTTATCCAAGTCGTATCACGTAGATAGCCGTTTGCATGGCGCCCCAAAATGAGTCGTGCTACGAGCACTGCAACGATGACAGCACCAACCAACACGTGCTACAAGCACTGCAACCGGCCAGCTGACCGGCAAAACGGCTATTTTTGGCAATGGCTATGACTATACCTTGGCTTAAAAGTCCAAATCGGGCCAATCCACAGTCGGCTGTGTTTTGTTAGGGTTAGGAACGGCGGAATCGTTACACAGAATTCAAAATAGGGCAAGTTTATCACTCATTCGTTCTGCTGTCAGTGAGAGGAAGCAAAGCGAAAATCACATGTTCCATTTAAGGGTAGTGAATATGCCTAAAAGCCCAATAACATTGACAATTTCTCTCCAATGTGGGCGATGTGGGCACTGCCATGTTGACAATGCTATTTTTCCTGGCGTACGCAAGAGCATACACGCTGAATTCGAAAAATAGAGTACGTAACGTGAACGTACCTAAAACCTCGGTTTGAAATAGCGTTTGGCACATGTGCCGTACGAGTGACACTATTTTATAGTGTTCACTGTGCCTTTACGTATGTCTACGTAAGCTATACTATAACTCTACTACTGCAGTGTCCCCCTCCAGCAGGCCATTATTACTACACTAAAATTTCTGTTGGCACATTGTGCTGAACACAATAAGCTTGAATATGTCGATTGCACTAGCCAATTCCGCACACACCCTCAAAGGTGGTATTGAACTGCATCGTTAATTTTCAGTTTAAATCTGTGAACAAATTAAAGTGCCATTGTTATTAACAGGGCCAATGGAGAGGCACTTCCAATCCACTTGAAGCTGGTTGACCCCTTTTCAGCACACTTGTGAGAAACCACAATTGTGGTCGTGGCAACTGCGGTTCGATGGAGGTAAAACGCTAAAGATGTATACCACGTTAAAGAACCCCAGATGATGGTGTACATTAATACGGAGCCGTACACTATGGCATCCCTCATAGCCAGTGTGTCGCCTTCAGATGTTAAAACCCCACAAATTACAAATTTTTCCACTCCATTATTTAATCCGTGCGGCAGCAGTTGGCGACTACATGGTGCTGAATGAACACCAACAGAATGCTGACTGGATGTGTATTTATACACAGATTTCTTGCTGGCACTGCAACGTCACAGGAATTTGGGAAGGGCATTTGTTACGGAGAGCCATTTTTGGAGTGTGAACAGGAGAGTTTCAGTTGCACCACATTTAGACCTATCTGCAACTCTAACAACTGATGATAGTTAGCCCTACCCCTGAGTACAACCCTGCCTGGGTACTTTTAAGCATTTTTCGATCACAACAATGGGACCCAAGATCCTAGAAATTAGTTGTTGGTTGCCTTAATGACATGGCAGATAGCCAGGATGAGGGATAGGCCAGGGTTCAACGAGAGCCAGAAGAAGAGGGTAGATTGGCGCCAAGCTAATGGTTTTGTTTTGGGTAAAAAATAAAAAATTTTAGAGGAAGATTAAAAAATGATAATAATAAAAAATAATCCGTCGGAAGCATTAGAGAAATACATGAAAATTGCTGAAAGATCTTTTTTAAAGGCTGAAATTTTGGATACCATTAGCAAGGGAATCTGCCAATGGCCTTCACGTAATTGTGGAGGTATTCGCAAACTTGATGCAATGCCTCTGGGGCCAGCACCGAAGAAGACAAGAAGCGGGACCGACAGAGTGAGTCCCAACCTAGTAATGGGAATTTCTAGATGCGTCCTTCTGCAATATGCAAACCGCTGGCAAAAGAGTAGGAAATGCTCCAGTGTTGTAAGCCACGCAGATTTGAAGGACTGAACCCGCATCTGCATAAGTGAAGGTTTAAGCAGGGGATCCTGCATCGCATGAAAGTCATCATTGCTACCCCACACTGCCGGAATTTACACGCACCACCTTCCATGGGTACATGAGATGTTGGTAGTCAACGATAGAGCGCAAGGGATCATGGCGGTTATATACTGAAAACGAGACACTCTGAACAGGTTGAGATTAGGGACGCTACAGGCGACAGGTGCATCGAGAGCTGATTTTGCCAAGAAGTCTGCTGCATTGTTTTGAAAAGTGCCGCAGTTGACCTGGAATTCAAATGAAGCGCACCTCTTTCACCCATCTAGGAATGAAAGATTTCTGTGAGCGGCTCAAAAGAGCGTCCTGTGCAGACTTCAGCGCCAACAAGACAGAGGGACAATCTGACAGGAATATCACCTGGGAGACACTGGGGGGAATTTTCAAAGCAGCCAGCCCAAGAGCCACAAACTCCGCTAGAAGTATGGGTGTGGAATCCGGGACTCGAAGCGAAAAGCCCCGAGAGAGAGAGAGACTGAACTAAATGAATCTCTATCGGCTATTCAGACCTGGTGCACCAGATGGGAAATGAGACTCAATGCCACTAAAACAAAAAGCATAATTTTTAGCAACAAGAAAAAGCCACTAGATTTTTCATACATTATAGCCAATGTCCCAGTTGAGAAAACTAAATTATATAAAATACCTAGGAGTGACACTATCAAGCAATCTAAGCTGGGAACAACATATTAAAAACATGTCATAAGGCCCAAGGAAAGCTATATTTCCTCAGAAGAAGATTATGCAACGCTCCTCCTAATGTAAAACTTAATGCATATAAAGCGCTCGTAAGACCAACCTTAGAATATGCTGACATTACCTGGAGTCCACATCAGCAATATTTGATAGGCAAACTTATCAGTGCGCTTTGTATACTCAAGCTTTTCCAGACATTCCAGCGTATCTAACCTACTTCACAAAGCAGATCTTAACAGCTTGGCACAGCGTAGAACAGCATCAAGACTAAAATTTCTGTTCTTACTTTATCATGGTGATTTGAACATATCAAGAGAAACATACCTCCAGGAACCATTTCGTCACTCTTAGAGAACTAACCACGAGAAAGCACTTCATCAACCCATAAGCCATATTAATGCTCATAAATATTCTTTGTTTCCAGCGGCTATATCTAGCTGGAACAAACTACCCTCGACAGCTGTGAACTGCAACTCAGTTGAATCATTCATAGAGCATGTCAATAGCATTGATTCATCAGTAATACCACCATGATAAAGCTGTGATGCCGACTTTCATTTGTATTTTTTGTAACTATATTTGTTTCCGTACTGAACCCGCTATTTTCGTTTCCCAGAATTGGCATCATTACCACCACGATGCCGCTAGGATGATGAATTCTTATTTTGTGTTATATATGTACCTAACTTGTTCCCCTGTATTATCTCCTTTGTATCCACTCCTGCATGGGCCCAAGAAGGGCCTGCAGTATTTGTAAGTAAATAAATAAATAAATACCAACCACTGCCTTCTGGCTCGCCCCGGACGCATCTGTAGCAATCACAGTGTGACATGGGAAATTACCAAGAGGATCAGGGAGGTGGCCTGGCAGGCAGATGCTTCGCATTAGGTCGGAAAATGTAATCAAAAGCAATAAATATCCACAGGGGACATTGCAGAACCTACTCTACGTACAAAACTGAGATCCACACCAGTGATCGATAAAAGGTTTTGAGTAAAAACAACTTGAGGGAGGCGGAACTGTGGCCAATGCTGAGCGAGAAGGAGAGCCGGGTGGGAGACAAAAATGGGTCCAGCCACACCAGGAGCAGACTCAAATGCTCGCAAGAAAGTCCTAACAGTTAATAGCTGGAAACGGGATTTAAGGTTGGGAATAGAAGCTTCCAGGCACAGAACCACGGTGGAAACTCATTGAGGGGGACCTAGGCAGAAGCACAGTGCACGCCTTTCTAACAGCAGCAACGGATGAAGCTTGTATTTAGCGGAGCCAGAAAAGAGTATGCAGCCAAATTTTAAAATGGGTCTGACATAGGTTTGTAAAGTAGGAGCGTGTCTCGGCACATGTCAAATTTCCTATTATGTAATTGTTCTTAGCACCCTACCATGTGCATGCTCACCTTTCTCAACGTTAGTCTTGATGTGGGGCCGCCAAGCCATACTGACATCATAAATAACGCCTAGATAGTGTGGACAGCATTTTTTTTTTTTTTTCAGCGATTAGTTGTGCTGCATTTGAAGAAAAGGCTGGCTGCACCCATCATCAGCCCGAGTATGCCCACTGCAGGGCAAAGGCCTCTCGTGTCTCTCCAGTTAACCCAGTCCTGTGCCAGTTGCGGCCACCGTATCCCCGCAAATTTCTTATTCTCATCTGCCCACCTAACTTTCTGCCGCCCCCTGCTATGCTTGCCTTCTCTTGGAATCCATTCAGTCACCCTCAAAGACTAGCGCTTATCTTGCCTTCGCATTATATGCCCTGCCCAAGCCAATTTCTTCCTCTTTATTTCGACTAGGATGTCATTAACCCGCTTTTGTTCCCTCACCCACTCCGCCTGTTTCTGATCGCTTAACGTTACACCTATCATTTTCCTTTCCATAGCTCGCTGCGTTGTCCTTAACTTAAGCTGGACCCTCTTTGTTAGCCTCCACGTTTCTGCTCCATAGGTGAGTACCGGTAAGATACAGCTGTTGTATACTTCTATAAAAAAAGCTTATATTACAGTAAAATCCCACGAAGGTGTACCTACCAGTACCACTGAAACATTATGTGCAAAGAGGCAGTGCACTCTTACCAAAAACGGCTTCATTATATCCACGTCACAGACCTACTAAAGGATAACATCCGAGCTTTTATTGACGTAGGACCACAGAAATGATTACCTTGTATACCTGCGTAATGGACCCACTTTTTTTTCCAGAAAAGTTTGTTTATGGAGGAGGGTTCATTACTTGGGAAAATAGTTTCAACAGATTTGTTTGTGTCGCCGGTGTTTAGCACTGTTCACATTGAAAGGTATTTGCTGCATCAGAGCATGATCGGACGAATTTGCGATAGCCCGTGGCACCGGCAAATCGCGGAGAGATCAAGCGAACTTGAACACCGGCTCTCATGGTCAGGTACGCACTGTTTACTCGAGGTTGAAAAACGCATGCAGGAAGGCGAGTGGTTAGGCATTTTCGCTCCCGATCTCGAGCCCACCATATTGCGTAGGGGGGGGGGGGGGGGGGTCTGAAGGTCCTGCTTCCTTCATAGCATTTCAGTGTAGAGATGTTTTATAGGGTTCTGGTTTAAATTGCTACGCTCCTCTCCGATACATCGCCGCTGGCACTTCTGTCAAGGGTGTACAATGTCTTGGTGCTCTGCCAAGTTCGCGTAGCCTCCCCCCACCACCCCCGCTCTCGACAAAAGATAACAAACACACCATGATATTTTTGGTGCACTGCCAAGGTCTGTACTGCGGATGGTATGAATACTGAGGAACCAAATACAAAAAGCTAGTGGTTTAAAAAAAAAAAAAGTAATTTTTCACTGACAAAAGTGGGGGGCGGTCTCATTATGCGAGTGGGTTCATTACGCGAATATATATTCGTGTAATATGTATACCTTACATAATGTATATACAGATACTTTATATAAGGTATTTATGTTGCAGCTGTTGAGACCTCACAGCTGATAGTCCAGCCTCAAAGGCACTTTAACCTGGTCCCAGCTTCTCTAATGGGCTCCATATCTGTACGAACAGATGATGCATGTCAAGCATTCAGTATCAGACCACGCTGCAGAAGTCTCGGCTGCAATGTCTAGCCCTTAACATGCAAAAGCTGACAGTTTCCACAGCAGGTAGGCGTCGTCACTGGCAGTGATTAACACTTGGAGCTTTGCCCCGACGCAAGACTGGCAAGACGCTGGAGAATGGTGCCTCTTGGAACACTAGATTTAGGAAGTGCACGACCCACGACAACGCCAATACTGTGTGACAGCACAACAAGATGGGGCAGACTCACAGCTGTTCAATGATGCCAGTAAGCTAATCATCATCATCATCATCAGCTTGACTATGTCCACTGCAGGACAAAGGCCTCTCCCATGTCTCTCCAATCAACCCTGTCCTTTGCCAGCTGCGGCCACCGTATCCCCGCAAACTTCTTAATCTCACCCGCCCACCTAACTTTCTGCTGCCCCCTGCTACGTTTGCCTTCTCTTGGAATCCACTCCGTTACCCTTGAGGACCAGCGGTCTATCTTGCCTTCGCACTACATGCCCTGCCCAAGCCCATTTCTTCCTCTTGATTTCGACTGGGATGTCACTAACCCGCGTTTGCTCTCTCACCCACTCTGCCTGCTTCTGATCTGCTGAGTGGCTTAGCAAGGCCATGTCATCAGCGAATCGCAGATAAGCTAGCATCGCGCCAAAGCTGTATATGGCATATAGAGGAAAACTGAAGTTTGCTGCAGTGGAGAAACCGAGTCACGTGAGTGATAAAGCACACTGCACGGCTATGACCGCTCAGACATCAGCGCCTGCAAATGAGGTGGAAGCGGTGTACACTGGCACATTTGGCGATGCAAGCCGACAGCACCCTTCTCTGCTTGTGTGCCAGCAGCTGCAACTGTGACAGTCATATAGCAATTACCTTCCAGGATCCCTGGCACAGCTTCCTTGCAGTGTGCGGAGTAATTCATGGTTGCTTTACAAGAGAACCCCTTCGGCCTTGTATGTCATGATAAGCATGCACTAACCAAGACATTCACGATAACCCACTACGGCACCAAATGTATGAGGTATAATGGCAGCTGAGTTGGGGATTTCATGTGTCTGTGTATTTAGCAGGACTACCGCTTGAGCAAGTACGCCTTAACAATGTTTTTAGTGCATACAAAAAGGAAAAACATCCCCTTCCCCATCATCAAGCACTATGAAACAATGTTGATCAAATGTTTAGGGGAATCCCCAAAGGTAGAGTAGATTGGTAATAAGGGAGTAATTGCTCACTGACATCCACCCAAGTGCTGCCATACAGCTACAAAGGAAAGCTATACAGCTTTCTCAGAAACTTTGCAGTTAAATAAAAATTCGTCCTGGTCCGGGGTTCGAACCTGAGACCACCGCTTCACCAGAGCAGTCACTCTACCAATTGAGCTATCCAGGACGGCAAGCTTACGGTAGGGCAAGAGCGAATTGATCAATAACTCGAAGTGGGAACAGTGTTGGTCAAATGTTTAGGGGAATCCCCCAAGGTGGAGTAGATTTGTATTCGGGGAGTAATTACTCATTGACATCCACCCAAGCGCAGCCATACGGCTGCAAAGGAAAGCTAAGTTTCTGAAAAAGCTGTACAGCTGTCCTTTGTACCCGTATGACTGCGCTTGGGTGGATGTCAATGAGTAATTACTCCTTGATTACTATGAAACAATCTCCCCATGTGCAGTGCACAGAGTACTAATACCATAATCTCCCTAGTGCAGTACACGGAGTATTACTACTATAATCTCCCCATGTGCAGTACATGAAGTACTAATACCATAATCTCCCCATGTGCAGTACACGGAGCACTAATAACAATCTCCCCATGTGCAGTACACGGAGTACTAATACCATAATCTCCCCATGTGCAGTACACGGAGTACTAATACCATAACCTCCCCATGTGCAGTACACGGAGTACTAATATTATAATCTCCCCACATGCAGTACACGGAGTACTAATACCATCATCTCCCCATGTGCAATACACAGTATTACTACCATAATATTCCATGTGCATTACACGGAGTACTAATACCATAATCGCCCCAGTGCAGTACAGGGAGCACTAATACCATAATCTCCCTATGTGCAGTACACAGAGTACTAATACCATAATCCCCTCATGTGCAGTACATGGAGTACTAATATAATCTCTGCATGTGCAGTACACGGAGTACTAATACCATAATCTCCCCATGTGCAGTACATGGAGTACTAATACCATAATCTCCCCATGTGCAATACAGGGAGTACTACCACCATAACCTCCCCATGTGCAGTACACAGAGTACTAATACCATAACCTCCCCATGTGCAGTACACGGAGTACTAATACCATAATCTCCCCATGTGCAGTACACAGAGTACTAATATCATAAAGACGACCATACGCGATCAATTCTTGCTGCTTTGCAAAAATTTAATTGAAGATACGGGGATGTTGGTAAATGGTACTCATGCCCTCTCATCTGGACTGGAGGCCCCAGCTATGCATGCGGCCTCACGGGTGACCCAACTACAAGAAGAAGGCCAGGCGACAGTGCAGTGCTGTGAGTGCATTTAATTTCAATCCAGGCTGACCGAGGGCCGCTCTTCCAGGGTCAGTGTCTCCTTGGGGAACAGCTGGAGCTCCTCCAGGGTCTTGTTGCCATCTAGGTTGGACAGCTGTGGGGGGGGGAGGAGAACGAAGATGGCACCGTCAGTCTCGCAACTTCGCGCTGCAGGCTCGATAACGTGCACCCAGAGCTGAAGCAGACACACAACGAAGTCTGCAGCTCAGCACATACCTGTCAATATTTAAAAAGATAGTTTACGGTTTATGGGGTTTAACGTCCCAAAGCAACTCGGGCTATTAGGGACTCCGTAGTGAAGGGGCTCCGGAAATTTTGACCACCTGGGGTTCTTTAAACGTGCACTGACATCGCACAGCACACGGGCCTCTAGAATTTTGCCTCCATCGAAATTCGACCACCGTGGCCCGGATCAAACCCACGTCTTCCGGGTCAGCAGCCGAGCACCATAACCACTGAGCCACCGCGGCAGCTGAGCACAAACCTATTAATATTTAAGCGGGGAAGTTGGTTTTTGAAAAAAAATTTTTGTTAATGAAGTCACAATAACGAAATCTTCTAGAAACATGTATTTCTGCGTGCTGATTCCAAATATGTAATTTAATTTTAAGTAAAACAACTCCTTGTGCACTTATATAATATGCCGAGAACTTTCAATAAATTTTGCTGCAGGAAACTCGCTAGGTCGCACGCTATTGGCCTGTCTTGACATCAAACTATGCAATAAGGGCAAAATTATTATCCTGCCTATCATAGAAGTTGAGTTACAGGGTTTTGAATTTGCCACTTCACAAACGGGAAGAAACTGATGATTTCAAAATCCTATAATAGACAGGTTGATAATTTTACCCTTATTGCATATCCTGATGTCAAAGGAAACCAATGGCATGCACTCTAACAAGTTCTCTGCAGCATAATTTCTTTCAAATTCTTGGCAAAAGTTACCCAACAGATTGCATAAGTGCACAAGGACATGTTGTACATAAAATTCAATTGCGTATTTGGAATCAGCATGCGAAAATGCATGTTCCTTGAAGATTTCATAGTTGTGACTCCATTAATAAAAATTTATTTCTAAGACCTTCTTCCCCTCTTAAGAGGCCAGATAAATGAGGCCCCAGAATGCACTTATTATCCACAAAGTACGGCTGATTACACAACTTAAAATAATCACGTGCCAGGAAGGATACCCCTTTTTCTTCCATTGCAATGAATATCGAGAAGGAGCACTGATACACCACGCCTGCGTTACAAACATCTAAAGGCCTCTAAGAGATTTGTGCTTAGATATGCTTCTACTTGTGTGATCAGAAAGATGTACTGGACAAGTGCGGTTGCAGCAGTGCCTACAAAGCATGGCCATTGGACAGGCTGGGACAATGATGTGCAACCCTTTTTCTTTTCACACACACAAAAAAAAACATGGTGACACACCAATTTTTTTCAGTGTCAAGATCTTCGTTTTGCACCAAATTAAGCAAAATTTTTTATGATTTCAAGCAAAAACTAAAGTAGCCAGTTTGCCAGCATGTGTATGATTTTGCAGGTAGAACAAATTACATAAATAGAGAGGAGAAAGAGAACAAGAACTAAAAAAAAACGAACATTGCACACTGATTGACTCTTCGCATACAAGCAGGCACACTGCCAATATCCTTGCCACTGCAGATACGCACAAAGACTAGTCAAAGCAAATTAGTGCTAAATAAAACCAAAACTGCGTGCCATGCCACGCTGCAGCTTGTCCCATGAAATGACAAGTTTGACTTCGAAATCATCGTCACTATCAGCTTGCCTTGTAGGAGACCATGTAGGCAGCCAGAAACAAGGCTAATGCTAACCCTAAGTGCTTTACAGTAAAAGCTCATTAATTTGATCCCCTGTTATTAAAAAATCCGGATAATTTTAACTGCCAGTGCAGTCCTGGCCAAAGCACATGTAAGTGCAAGGCTTCGTAAGCTCGCCAACTCGGACGCTTAAGGTCTTGCACGGTTAATTTGAACGGGCTCCCAAAGGGAGGCTTGTGTACAGGTATATGACTGGCGCGGCAAGTGGTCGTCCGGACAGCCAAAATTACATGCTGCGGAGTCACTCGTGCACCTCTGACGCACATGCAACAGCAAGCATGACAAAGAAAGAGACGGCCCCGTCTCCAAGGGCAGTCGCACCGCATAGTTCTGGTTTCGCTTTTCTGAGCTCAGCACCAGCCCGCATCAGCCAGCCAACCGAGCTGCTGACCATTTTCGTCCAGGTGGTTCTTCCATTCTTCGAGCGCAATGAAACTGTGCGCTCATCAACATGAGCTGTTTGCAGTTAGTATGCTGAAGCCTTCTCATACGTGACACTGCCAATTGTGAAGTGTGCAGTGGAGTAGCGGTGAGAAGAATAGTCATCATCGCGCTGCTCTCACATCAAAATCAAGCAACCACTGCCCAGTCTTTCACCGAATAAATTTACCCCGATGGAAGCGGTTACTGTTAAAACGTTTTTTCGGGGCCATTTTTTTTTTTACCCTTGAACTTCGAATTAACGAGCGTTTACTGCACAGAGTTCCATCCAGGTGCTTTTCAGGAAAAAATCATGTGCGAGTGTCGTCTTCGCCCTTTTTATCCTTGCATCTGGCAAGCTGCTACAACAGCACAGTGCAGTTTCTGCAGTCCCGGATGACGAGGAGCACATGAACTTGACACGCATGTACAGTAGAATCTCGATGACACAAATCTTTATGGAATCACGGACAAAATCCGTATCGTCCGAAACGAACAACATCCGTATGCAGAAGCAAGAGAAATGCTTTGTGTTGTATTATACTGCACTGGGTTTTACAGTGCATAAGCAACTCAGACCATCATGTGCCAAACACATGGTACTATTTCTTTCAAAAATTGGGTGTTCTCAGCGACAGCCCTTGTCCAGACAAGGAGGACTCCGAACAGCCCAACAAATCAAATAAAGACCTCAGCCTTCTTCTCAGGCCTGAGAAAAGGGATGAGGTGCATCACGAAATGCATCAAAACATGGGGCAAGAATTTTATAGTTTTTGTAATATTATCCACACAGATCTGTTAACGGATGACTAGATTTATTAATGGCCACAAAGCCAGAGCTCGCTACCCGCGATACATTCAGCGCGACTGGCAATCATGACATCAGCAATTTACCGGAAGCGCCTAGTGCTCGAGGGTGCAGTTCGTGCACATGCATCACCTGCAGTACCGCAAGAGAGTTTGGAACATCCGAAAAATTCAGCACATTGTACACCATGTACTACGGCTGGTGCACTTCACGAATTCATATCACGAAATTCACATCAACCGTGCCCGTATCAACAGTGCTTGTATCAACTGTGTCCGTATCAGCTCTGTCCACAATGTACTATGGTTGGGCCACTTTACGAATTCGTATCACCCGTGTCCGTATGATTGTACACAATGTACTACGGTTGGGGAATTTTACGAATCCGTATCACAAAGTCCGTATCAACCGTGTCCGTATCATTGCGATTCTACTGTACACTAAAACAAGCAAACAAAGGGAAGTCTGTGCTCACGTCTCGCCGGGGCCATGCGGACAGCAGACGGTAGCGTTGCGAGGGGTAGCCGCACGACGCCAGGTATAGCAGCAGCTGGCTGAGCGGGGACTGGGCCAGGAAGCGCCGACTCAGCACCTCTCCCGAGGGTAGCCGGACCCGCAGGTGCGTCACAGCACCCTCGGTGCCACCGTCCTCGGGGGGCTCGGCAGGCACCATGGCCGCCAGGGACTCAAGCATGGCCTGCACGTGCAGGCAGGTGGGTGGGTGAGCACTTGCGGTGTGAAAAACTACCACACTCATTATCATCAACATCAGCCCGACTACGCCCACTGCAGGGCAAAGGCCTCTCCCATGTCTCTCTCTCCACTAACCCTGTCCTTAGCCAGTTGCGGCCACCCTATCCCCGCAAACTTCTTAATCTCATCCGCCCACCTAACTTTCTGCTGCCCCCTGCTATGCTTGCCTTCTCTTGGAATCCACTCCGTTACCCTTGAGGGCCAGCGGTTATCTTGCCTTCACATTACATGCCCTGCCCAAGCCCATTTCTTCCTCTTGATTTCGACTAGGATGTCATTAACCCGCATTTGTTCCCTCACCCACTCCGCCTGCTTCCGGTCTCTTAACGTTACACCTATCACAGTCCCATCAGGACAAAGGCTGCTGCGAGAAAGACCCACTGAGAGAAAGTCCCCCAGTGCCCCAGTACCCCTGCTTTCCCTTACAATTCACTTGTTTATCTGCTCCCCATGTGACATGCACTGCTCACGCCCATTTCCTCCTCTTGATTTCGGCTAGGATATCATCAAGTCGCATTTGTTCCCCGACCCTGTCACTACAGCGAGGCACTAAGTTGAAGGGACTCCGGAGATAATTTCAACCTGGCTTGGATCAGCAGACTACAGCATTCCAGTTAGAAAAACGCTACTTTCACCAAAAACATAGCTTTTATAAGCACTAATAGACGAAGAAATGAAGCACAGGTGTCGCCACTGCCGGCCAAATTTTAGGGAGCAAACAGCAGTGCATCGACACTTCTTTCTGCACAAATCCCATAGCCTAGGCTACACCACCACTCTCCTCATGATGGTGGTCACGGAGTCCTTTTCGGAGCAGAAATCGCGAGTCCGAATCAAGTGGTGGGAAAATTTTGAAATGAAATTTTTTTCAGGCACAAATGTGTCTTTCTTGCAGAACAACAGCCTTAAGGAGTCGCAGAATATATTTTTACAAGAGCACAAATTGAATAGAGTTGCCTTAGATGTCCCTTTAACGAATGAATCGGAGACTTAATGCCACAAATGTTAGCCGCTTTTTGTGCCGTCTGTGCAGTATGCATGTTGAAAGATCACGCAAGACCATGAAAAACAGCTCAAGGTCAACTGGCTCCGAAAACAAGTCTAGGGCGAGTCACTTCGTACGTGCAACAGACAGACCTGAAGGACTACCTAGATGCAGCAGGGATCGACTGACAATTGCTTTCATTGCTGAAGCACTGCAGTACTTACCACAAAGAGAGACGTACGGGGAAAAAAAAAATCTAGCGAAGCAGCGACAGTGTGATGCCAACCTTTTGTAGCTCCTCCTGGTGGAGCTTCTCGTCTCGCTGGAGCGCCCTCTGCCGCTCCGCTTCGGACTCTCGCTCCAGCAACTCCTGCTCCGCCTGCTGGCGCTGCTTGTCCTGGGCGCACATGCAGAATTCAAATTATCTTCTGTCGGAAGAAACAACGGAGGAAGCTCGAACTAAATGTCAATTAAGTTCACTTGATTGCGCTCGAGCCTCCTTTTTTTCATGGCATACAGTTTGTTTTGCGACAGGTCACACGGTTTGCGAAACGGTGCATTCTTCAAGACCACGGCAATGAGGAAAACATTTGGCAAGGCGATGCTGTCTGGCCTGGAATTGGCCCAGAAACTTTGGAACACCACGAACAGAGTGCCACGTAAAGTGGACTAAAATTTGCACACCCAGTCACCAAGTGAGAAGTTTTGCCTATTGGAACACCACGAACAGAGTGCCACGTAAAGTGGACTAAGATTTGCACACCCAGTCACCAAGTGAGAAGAAGTTTTGCCTATTGGAACACCACGAACAGAGTGCCACGTAAAGTGGACTAAGAGTTGCACACCCAGTCACCAAGTGAGAAGAAGTTTTGCCTATTGGAACACCACGAACAGAGTGCCACGTAAAGTGGACTAAGATTTGCACACCCAGTCACCAAGTGAGAAGAAGTTTTGCCTATTGGAACACCACGAACAGAGTGCCACGTAAAGTGGACTAAGAGTTGCACACCCAGTCACCAAGTGAGAAGAAGTTTTGCCTATTGGAACACCACGAACAGAGTGCCACGTAAAGTGGACTAAGAGTTGCACACCCAGTCACCAAGTGAGAAGAAGTTTTGCCTATTGGAACACCACGAACAGAGTGCCACGTAAAGTGGACTAAGAGTTGCACACCCAGTCACCAAGTGAGAAGAAGTTTTGCCTATTGGAACACCACGAACAGAGTGCCACGTAAAATGGACTAAGAGTTGCACACCCAGTCACCAAGTGAGAAGAAGTTTTGCCTATTGGAACACCACGAACAGAGTGCCACGTAAAGTGGACTAAGATTTGCACACCCAGTCACCAAGTGAGAAGAAGTTTTGCCTATTGGAACACCACGAACAGAGTGCCACGTAAAGTGGACTAAGAGTTGCACACCCAGTCACCAAGTGAGAAGAAGTTTTGCCTATTGGAACACCACGAACAGAGTGCCACGTAAAGTGGACTAAGATTTGTACACCCAGTCACCAATTGAGAAGAAGCTTTGCCTATTGGAACACCACGAACAGAGTGCCACGTAAAGTGGACTAAGATTTGCACACCCAGTCACCAAGTGAGAAGAAGTTTTGCCTATTGGAACACCACGAACAGAGTGCCACGTAAAGTGGACTAAGATTTGCACACCGTCACCAAGTGAGAAGAAGTTTTGCCTATTGGAACACCACGAACAGAGTGCAGAGTGCCACGTAAAGTGGACTAAGATTTGCACACCCAGGCACCAAGTGAGAAGAAGTTTTGCCTATTGGAACACCACGAACAGAGTGCCACGTAAAGTGGACTAAGATTTGCACACCGTCACCAAGTGAGAAGAAGTTTTGCCTATTACAACACCACGAACAGAGTGCAGAGTGCCACGTAAAGTGGACTAAGATTTGCACACCCAGGCACCAAGTGAGAAGAAGTTTTGCCTAGTTGTGTCAAAATTTTTTCACACAAGAGAGAAGTAAGGTGGAAAGTTGGGCGAGTTGAATCTTATTCATGATGAAGTTAGCGCCAAAAACGAGGACCAAGGAAGGAGAGAAGACACTCGTGTTAGGAATACAACTGGGACTACTCCCTGACCATTTGCATGCTTTTACACCCAGAGCCCGTCTGTCACCCTCTGAATATGTTTACTAGGGCAAGTGAGCTATCGGGTGCATTTTATTTTTTTATTTCCATACTCTCAATGTCCACAGGCATTAGCAAGAGTGGTGGGGAACAGACCAAACTTGTAACTTCTTTGAATTTGATACAGAGGCTGAGAGATGGAGGTAGGGAAGTGGTACCACATGCTTAAGTACGGCGAACAAAGGCATCTTTGTAGCTAATGGTGCGACTTGATGGTACACCAACTTTCAAATGCTGATCAGTGCAGGGTGAGATGTACTATGGCTTGCGATATAACAGCTGCTTAATGAAAGGCATACAGTAATAAATTCAATGAAACAGGGTTAGAGGAGGCACTTGCGAAGCAAAGCAATATTGGGTACTTTACATGGCACGAACAGAGTGCCACGTAAAGTGGACTAAGATTTGCACACCCAGGCACCTAGTGAGAATAAGTTTTGCCTAGTTGTGTCAAAATTTTTTCACACAAGAGGTGGAAAGTTGGGTAAGGTGGAAAGCTGGGCGAGTTTAATCTTATTCATGATGAAGTTAGCGCCAAGAACGAGGACCAAAGTAGGAGAGAAGACACAACAAAGCGCTCATGTTGCGTCTTCTCTCCTACTTTGGTCCTCGTTTTTGGCACTAACTTCATCATGAACAAGAGAGAAGTTGTAATACCTTTAAATTCCTTACATCCTTCAATCACAGCCTGCTCCTGGTGCGGTCGCCGGGAAGAGGGTATCAATGCCAGACAGTAGGGGAACTACTTTAATAAGGGAGTAATTACTCATCAGCATCCGTCAAAGCGCAGCCATATGGCCACAAAGGAAAGCTATACAACTTGTGCGGAAACTTCATAATTGAAGGAAAATTTGTCCTGCTCCAGGGCTCGAACCCTATGAACCCTCTCCAACTACAAAGTTTCTGTGGAAGTTGGATAGCCTTCCTTTGTAGCCATATGGCTACGTTAGGGTAGACGTTAATGAGTAATTACTCCATTATTACAAGCCTGCTCCACCTTTGAGGATTCCCCTAAGCATTGGACCAGGGAAACTACTGAATTGAATTGGGGGAAACTACAATTCAATTCTGACATGCACAATAAAAACACAGTCCACATCAAAACTGTCATGGCTTATCAGTGATTAGTAATCAGCCCCATCCATCAGGCCCAGTGCAGCAATGGCTGTAGGTTAGCACTGGTGGTTTAGACAGACACCCACCTTTTCCTGGTCGGCCTTGAGAGAGGCAACGTACGCTGCGTCTTGCTCCCGTCGAACCTGCTCTCGGGCTTCCCGCATTTGCTGCAAGGACAAGCGTTCCGTCAAATCACCGCCCTTTTGAAACACAGCAGTGGCAGCTAAACAACAGCTAGACTGACATCAGTGAACTGAAACACTTAGGTCAATGGGCTTTTCACATGCCAAAGAAATACCGCAATCTGGAGAAAAGCAGCAGAGAAATGCTCTGGATTAACTCAACACCTAGTTTTTCAATATCCACTGAATATTTACTACATGCATGCATGT
Organism: Amblyomma mixtum; assembly: GCF_055824585.1. Classification (NCBI taxonomy): domain Eukaryota; kingdom Metazoa; phylum Arthropoda; class Arachnida; order Ixodida; family Ixodidae; genus Amblyomma; species Amblyomma mixtum. Next base: position 85,237,313 of record NC_143012.1, read on the forward strand.
CTGTTTCTACATCATGTCTCCAGGAATATACGGTTGGTGCAGCCGGTATTGAACTCGCAAACTCTTACTTGGCAGCTTATGTGCCAACAAGTACGTCAGTATCACAGGTTACACTGATCAAATGCAGCCAAAGCATGGAAGAAGCGCTCATTCCAAGAGCATCACCTCATTTTCTACTGCTAAGACAGCAAGCAATCCACAGGAGTACAGCATTCGTTTAGAAAAGTTGTAGGCCAGTAAAACTTCCAAACATTACTCCCACCAGCCACATCACCCTATGATGATTACGCTCCGGTTTTGTTGCAATTTAAGTACAATTATGTGACTGCTATAGTTAACAGCTGCCTATCTGTCAGGTTGTTTACCTTGCAATGCTCCAAAGACATACAGGGTGCAATATGCCCCGGTGTTACACCAGTGGCGCACCAAAACTGGGTGCAGACAGAGCTCACCTCCTCCCGGCTTTCGTTGGCCATCTCACTGGTGAACACTTCGACCACTTGCATGAGCCGGGTCATGAGATCATCTAGCTCCACCGTGCCTGGGGGCGAGGAGGAACAAAAAAGGGGGGAAGGTCAATATAACTATACACACATCTGTGACTCTATATTTCAGTGCCATTGCAGGCAAATGAAGAGGAGAAACGTGCCTCTGACCACATGAGCCATTGAAAGTTCTGCAGCACGAGGCATTAAATGCGACAGCAGCGGAATGCAAGTATTACTCCTGTCTAGTCACAGACTACCGAAACATGCAAGGCAGAGTTATTAAAAGCAAGAGAAAAGTCAACCTGTGCTGTTTGGAACCGCTGCTCATGAAAACCATGGCACGACCAAGCACCTTGTTCAAGTTGGGACTAACAAGTGTGCCTGCCTACATCACCAAAAAACTGTACAGCAGACATCCGCTGTCCCTGCCTGCCGCCATCTTTCCATCCTCATGACCCCTATTCATAACTACTGCTCTTGCACTGCTCCAAGCTTTATGTTGCTGAGCATAAAAAAAAACATCATAAACACTCCATCCACTTTGGAGCACATTTTAGCCAAAGTGGACACAGGGGATACATGTTTTCATGTGACAAAACAATCATCACCAGTGCCCAGCAAACCGTGCAGAGAGGCAATCTAGGAAAGGCTCAAATTCTGCGACCTTGAATTTGCGTCCCGGGTCGCATAAAGCCCCTGAAGTGTGGTAGTCCGCTCGAGTGGATAATGAGCGAGCTCCTCCCTCTAAAGTTAGTGGATAGCAGCTTTAGTAGGTGAATGCTGACAACAGCAACCAGGGGGGCAACTCGACATAATGGTTCAATGGTCAGACAACTTGGCTCTTTGAAAGTTGAAAGTAGTCAGCACAGCTAGACAAAGAGTAGCGGTAAGGCTCTTGCAATTCACATTCCTGAATACTATATGCTTTGGCCCTCAGGTGAGCAAATAAATGTGACACAGCAGTCTAACAAGACAAACTGCTGTGCCCTTCCCCAACACATGGGCTAACTGCTAGGCGAAGCCACCACAGACAAAGCTGGTACTATAGTGCTAAACAGTCCAACATGGCGGCTACTGGGTCTTGGCAAATGGCAGCGCAGAGCTGCAATGCTTGCGCTTACACTTCCATGTGGCCTAGGAGGCTAAGGAATCCTGGTGGTGGCCAGCCCTGGAAGTCTAATTCCCTGCCCAACCTGGCAGCAGCTGGCAGAGCACACGTGTGTGCCGCCACCCAAGGCGGCCATGACACTCTTCTTCCTTCTCTTCCACTGCCCGCACACAGTGCTTGGCGCTTCTTCTTCCTCTACCCATGTTTCAAAGTTTCTTCTTTTCAACATCCTCTTGCTGGGACCCCATAACATGAAGTTTTTCTTTCTAAAAGAAACTTTTCAGAGGCTCTAAATTTTTTTTACAACAACAATCACTGGGAAGTCACAACTAAGAAGACATATCTGTGGATGATGACCCTCTCTGGACTCACTGTGCTTTGCCATAGCGATTGTAGGACTACTCTAAGCATATGCTTGCAACAATGAGGTGACAATGCAGGCATTGGGCACCCTTCGCTGATAATTTTTTTCCTTTTCAGAAGCAGTCTCACCCATCCGATGCCAATCCGCTTGTTTACGTCTACGTTGCTTTTCACAACGATAAAACTGTTCGCTCATCACGGGTTTTCGGTCTTTGTGGGATGAAGCCACCACATTTTCAGCAGCTTTTTATTTATTTTTTTTAGGGGGCATGAGGGATTATATAAATTGACCAAAGGATAATTCAGGCGTTTCTTCTGGCTCCTCTTCTGACTGAATTACCAAGGTTTTATCAGCCTTCAGGTTATTTTTAGTTACGAGTCGTGTCATTTTTATGGATGTCAATTTGCATGACATTACAGGTTCGATACTGCTGTGCTGTCTTATCAAGTAGTATACATTTCAGCGCACACCATGTTTTTTTGTATGGTGCTGGGTTAGTCTAGTTTTGCTTATTTCAGTTGCAAAGACCACGGACTATTTCTGAAAAAAAAAAAAACAGCAATTGCTGCTTTGCATTTTCTGTAACTTTTTTTTTTTTCATACTGAACAGATATCCAATATTCGATTCAATATTTGAAGGCATTTTTTCTTCATATTCGTATCCGACTTGTATGCGAAAATTTCAATATTCGCACACCCCCTTAAAAAAAGGTAATGTGCACTGACACTGTACACCACAAGGGGGTGTTTACATAAAGCAGCGATCGTAATGTGGCCACTGGGTCTCTCTGCAAGCACTGGGTGCAAGCACTGGGTTGCAGAACACTGGGTTGCAGAGCACTGGGTTGCAAAGCACTGGGTGCTCTGCAAGCAGAGTACAGGTTTACCACCTTAATTAGCATGCACATGGCATTAGCCTCACCCTGGTCGCACTCGATCATCTGCAGAGGTGCAAAATCACTACGAACACAAACATGTACCGCCTTTTGCTCTGTTTGCTGCGAGAAAGTTAGCACAAGGTAAAAGGCACCAGCTATGTCCACAGGGTGGTCATGTGACCACACCCTCCTATGGAATGGGGACACCCATATGGGGACACCCCTATACTTCATATGAGGGGACACTTCATATGTGGGGACACTTCATATGAGCACATCCCGTATGGGGACATCCGTATGGAGACATTCCGTATGGAGACATCCCGTATGGGGACATCACGTAAGGGGACATCCCGTATGGAGGGTGTATGGGGACACCCCATGTGGGGGTACCCTGCACAGGATGCCCGTCCTGCCCCTGCCCTGCCTGGTTACGCTAGGCTGCGTGAATGCTTTTTAACTACTATAATGACGACAACATGCACTTCCCGGGAATTCACATAAACAGCTGGTTTTTAAAAATCTGCCCTTGCACCGCTTAACATTGCACCACTCCTAATGGTACATGCCTTCGTCTCAGTATAAACAAGACAGGGAGGAAGAAGTGGAGACGAACAGAGTGCCTACACAGCATTCCGACACAGTGGTTCCAAAGCACCACCAATGCGCTGAAAGTTCATCAGCCAAAGTCGTACTCCAAGAATGAAACAGCCGTGGCTTTCAGCCGAGAGGTCAAGTGCACTGCAAATGATGGTCTAAACTAATTCCCTGCTCACCGGGGATGAGTGAGAGCACTTCGAGGGAGCCGCGCACTCGTGACAGCACCACCAATGCTGGAAGGCAGTCGAGGGCGCTGCTGCGGACCGCACTCACGGCACCAGCCCCTAGTGACCTGCTTATGGACTCCAGGAACCTGCGAGAGGATCCACCAGCACACAGGGTCAAGGGATTTCACTCCAACACTGAAACCAGTGATTTGCACCGTCACATATTGAAAGAGGGCAACCCGACTGCTGCAAAGCTCAAAGCGACGATACACAGCGCTGTGCCTCATTCCATCTTCTTCCGGCCTCATGCCATTGCGCTGTTTCACTAAGAATTGCGTGTGCCTAACCTGCCCGCCAGTTCATGTCCTTCATGCTTACTGGCATACCACCTGCAGCATTTGCGTGACGTGATCACGGCTAGTCCGAAATTTGGACATGCCAGAGAAGGACAACGCGGGCTATTACCAAGTGCCGACTGCACAGATCACGAGCCACACCTCTGCCTGCTCAGTAACTTTCCAGCAACTACACATGTCGCATGCCTGCACCAGATTTTTCGTAACTGGAGTGACTAAAAGGATCTGGCTCTCCGTGTGCAGTGATGCAGCGACCGCGAAAGCAAAGCGGCCGAGGCAGGAAGAGAGGTGGCGCCACCTGTCCCGGTTGGAGGGCAACGTGAGGTCCCAGGGCCAGAGGATGAAGTTGAGTGCCAGGTAGGAGACCACCGCCTCGGAGCACAGTAGCTGCCCGCAGAAGAGGCCCGCGCCCTGTTCCTGGTGCAGGTAGAGGACCAGTGGCCGCCGCTGCACGAAGGACACCGGTCAACGGCAGCCAGCACGAGGACGGCTTATTCATTTATCTTTCTCCTATAGTACTCACTTGCTGCCCCAGTCATTTAACTAACAAAGTATACGGCCCAGCAATTCTATGCACAAAGGCACAACAAGTGCAAGTGCTGCCAGGTATGTCTTCCATCTTTAGAACAGTCTCCATGATAGTTATAAGAGCAATCACTATTCGAAAGCACGTTCTAAACAGAAAATAATAGCGCTAAAGGGAGAGAAACACAAGAAAGACCGACGCAGGACAGACATGCACTAATGCCCTGTGTAGGTCTTTCTTGTGTTTGTCTTTTGTTTGTCTCCCTTTAGCGCTATTATTTCTGTGCCAAATAATATGCACCATCTAGCCCAAATTGACATTCTTTCACGCATTCTAAAATGACAAGCTCTAAAAAGCAGCCAACTGGCAAAATAACTTAATATGAACTTTCAATTCAGCACACCTTGAAGGAGGGCCCAAAATGCAACAAACAAAGCTTTCATTGAAAGAAAACAAGGCATATTCTAGCACAAGCACATGTGGCTTACCTCTCGAATGGGCTTGTAACACGATGCCTCGATGGCCTGCGCTAGCGTGCCTTGAAAGAAGGCCGGTGAGCATTCTCCGTACCTGCGCGATGCGTAGCACAAATGAGCATCAACGAGACCAGGAATCAATGCTGGAGAATTCAGCTGATTGCCGGTATTTTGCGCATTTAAATGCCTGACATCACATGCAAATGTGGCACAAGATATGGCTCTATACACCACTTCGGTTAAGCTTCTTTACTGAGTCACTCTCTAGCAGCACGTGCAGTTGAGACAGGCCAGGAACTGGCAGCTGTGACCACACCTAAGTGCTGGCACTAAGTGTTGCATCATCAGTCGCGCAATCCACATCGCCAACTATGATCATTGGCGCATGGGCCCAGTTGCACGGTACACACTGCGAGCACCAAGCGGTGGTGCCCCTCAGCCAGGAAGAGGTTTGAGCAAATGTGTTTCCCGTGCTTCAGCATTCACTTTTTTTGCTCGTTTTTTAATGACAAATTCAGAGTAACAAGAACATTTTGATCCACCCCACGAGAACCATATCACCAACGCAATACTGTGCACCACTTTTGATCCCAACAATATGAACCTGCTGTGCAGTGCCCCCTCCTTACATTGGCAACTCCGCATTGCAACATCACTGTGATTGCTTTGACAACTCCGCGTTGCAACATCACTGTGATTGCTTTGACAACTCCGCGTTGCAACATCACTGTGATTGCTTTGACAACTCTGCGTTGCAACATCACTGTGATTGCTTTGACAACTCTGCGTTGCAACATCACTGTGATTGCTTTGACAACTCTGCGTTGCAACATCACTGTGATTGCTTTGACAACTCCGCATTGCAACATCACTGTGATTGCTTTGACAACTCCGCGTTGCAACATCACTGTGATTGCTTTGACAACTCCGCATTGCAACATCACTGTGATTGCTTTGATAACTCCGCGTTGCAACATCACTGTGATTGCTTTGACAACTCCGCATTGCAACATCACTGTGATTGCTTTGACAACTCTGCGTTGCAACATCACTGTGATTGCTTTGACAACTCCGCGTTGCAACATCACTGTGATTGCTTTGACAACTCCGCGTTGCAACATCACTGTGATGAGCTACTGCAACATCACAAAGTGAAGCCTACTGGGCGTTCCCTTTCTGTAGATGAAACGTAAGACACCTTTGCAAGCCGTCTCTTGACAGATGCAACATTAGACAAACAGTGAGACGCTTGCCCTCGCTGTTTATGAGCAGCATTCTTTTTGATGCCATGCAGGTGCGTCATTCAAGTGCCTTCTCTGAGGGCCATGCACTCATATGTTCCTTACACAGTGGACCACACTAGAAATTCCCAGAGCACTGACAGGGTTCAGAGAAACAGGCTTGGCCAAGTTAAATGTCCTTCAATACCTGTTTGCAAACTCCACGATACACTGCTACCATTTCACACTTTTTATGTTACCCAGTGTAGAAACACAACACCAGCAGAATGGGCAAAGAGAGACTCCCACGACCAAGCACCACCTAACAGCTTGCCAACACATTGTGAACTTATGTTTATGGGGGTTTAACATCCCACAGCGACTCAGGCTATGCGGGGCTATGAGGGACGCCACAGCGAAGGGCTCCGGAAATTTCGACCACTATGTAGTTTTGATGGAGCGGGCACACTACCTCAAGTTGAGGTTTCGGCACCCGCCGAAACTTCCACTTCAAGGACGTTCCAAAAATTGCCAACTTAAGAGAAAAATACAAACTATGTGGAAAACGAAACTAAAGTGTCTAAACAACCCACTAGATGGTGAAACAAGTCCTTGAAAGCCCCAGTAGCACAGAAATCGTGCTCCAAATCTGTCGATCACCAGTGATCGATGCACAGCGGCATGACAATGAAACAACACAACACAAAATAAACATAACTGAACGCTAACATAAGGCATTCAATTTCGTTTCTGGGAGTTGCTGCAACTTTTCTACACCCCTTGGCACTGTATCTCCCTGAAAATTGTTTGGAAAAATGGCAAGACTGCTCGCCAGAACAGGAGCGACCTGGTGTGCCAACTCACCGTCGCACAAATGCCCGTGAAAAGTGCGCCACAGCCTCTGCTTCATCCACGATGCCCTCAGGCACTGCGAGAGAAGGTGGGAAAAACATTAAGCCATGCTAGTTCACAGCGTGGAAACTTTCCGCAGCGCGGGCGATTCAACCGACCCCCCCAAAAAAACATACTTTTATATGACTGAATCTTGTTACCAACGTAAACAGGGCAATTACAACTGCCAGAACAACGAGTTTTTCTTGGGGGGGCTGGGCATAACTGCTAAGACCAGCATTCTTATGATGCACTGCATAGTGTGCGATTAGTACAGGACAAAAGAAGCGCGAAAGAAGACAAGGAGGTCACAAAAAGAAGATAGATGCGGCAACCATCTAGAAACGAGCTCGAAGGCAAGGGGTCAAACATTTCCGCATACTCCAGCGGCGAAACTCAAAGAAAGAAAAATGGGGATGAGTCCCAGCTTTCAGTATCTGCGGCTGGTCTTTTACACAGCGGAAATATTGGTTTGGTTTATTAGGGTTTAACGTCCCAAAGCGACTCAGGCTATGAGAGACGCCGTAGTGAAGGGCTCTGGAAATTTCGACCACCTGGGGGTTCTTTAACGTGCACTGACATCGCACAGTACATGTGCCTCTAGAATTTCGCCTCTACCGAAATTCAGCCGCCGCGGCCGGGATTGAAACCGCGTCTTTCGGGTCAGCAGCCGAGCACCGTAACCAATGAGCCACCGCGGCGGAACACAGCGGAAATAGACTGCGCCGAGCTGTACCCAATGGACATTAGCAGCAGTGGCCGCCACTCACTCAAGGGTGTCGTGGTGTCGTCGGATGCAATCAGGCACTCGTTGGCGTCCTCAAACTCGTCAGCATTACTGCTGTCACTCGATACCAGCTCCGCCTGCGCCAGTAAAATGCAGAAACATTGTCCATTGATGTACGAGTAGAAAACAAAGAAAAAAATATGTTGAAAGTGGTGCCATCAGGGCAAAAATTCCCCATTAAAGAAGTGAAGGCACTAAGTTTTTGTTGCGCATTGCTCCTTCGGTATGACATGAAAACCATTAGCAAATACAGATTGCCACATGAAATTTGCCGTCTCAGCCCAGTAAACAATTTCGAACAGAATGCCTTCTCTGATGTAGTTTCAGTTCGCTTTCAGCAGCTGAATGGCGAGTACGATGTCAAAATTGGGGTTGGGACCATGCGAGGCATGCAGAGTCCAAAACAGAATCCAAAGGATCGTATTTATACCACCCAGGTTAACTGGTACATGGCGAGATTGCAACCCCGAGTTTAACTGATGCATGTCATGCTGTGGCAAGATAACCGCTGGTCCTTAAAGGGGCCCAGAAACACAATTTGTCAACTGTTTTGCCTGTTGATTGCATACAGTGAGTTATAATGGTGCTATTAGCATCGGTAATACCGCGTATATTTTGTTTTTTAATATTTTAATGTCCTCCCAAAAACAACTTCATGGCTCTGATGGTGTAGCCACACAGTGGCGGGTTTTTAGCAGAGGATATGACATCACCTGGCGCGAGCTTGATCATCGGACAAACAGTAAATATACTTCAAATTGTGTGAATAAATAGAGACACATTTTGTCACCTGTCTGCGTTTTATATTAGATCAACAAAAACAACTTGTTTGTCTTAGATAAAAGCCCTGCAAAGCAAGTAAAATAAAAATACACCACCAGGGGCGCTCTGGCATGGAAACGACGCTGCTAGTCTCAGCAAGAACGAGTTACAGAGAGCGGGCAACCATGGAGTAGAAACTTCCGCGACGTGCTCTGGCTGGCTGTTTTGATTGGTTGCGACAGGTGCCGTCATTGGGAGAGCGAAATAGGAGTGGGAAGCCCCACCAAAATCGAGTTGAGGGCAGCGTTTTGTTTGCTTGTGTTTTGAAATTTCTTCACTGAATAACTCCCGTTCCTGTGCATCGATTCCTGTAATTCTTTTTAAGTCAGCATCTGTGTGACATAAACAACCCACCTGAAGTATAGCCGGTATCCCCCCAAGCAGTGTTCGCAGCCCCTTTAAGGTTAACAGTATGGTTTCCAAGAGAAGGCAAATGTAGCAGGGGGTGGCAGAAAGTTAGGTGGGTGGATGAGATTAAGAAATTTGCGGGGATACGGTGGCCGCAGCTGGCAAAGGACAGGGTTAATTGGAGAGACATGGGAGAGGCCTTTGCCCTGCAGTGGGCATAGTCAGGCTGATGATGATGATGCTGTGTAGTTGTGAATCGGTAAGGCAGACCAGAGCAGCTTCAGCGAAAGGTGGGGCCTCACCGCGGCAGTGTTTGCACCAGCAGTGCTCTCGACGGACAGCCAGTGTTCCTCGATTCCACCAAGGGCTGCGGAGAGGGCTGTCTGCATTGGGATAAAACAAGGGGGGGTATCTGGTTAGGTTTGATGAATTTCAAGACATGTTCACACGCGACAAAAATAAACAATGCGAACACAGGACAGCGACGATATATGACAAACATCGTGCGTCTGTTTCTCTCTGCCATAACAAACCAACTAGCCGGTAGCAGTACCCAACTAGCCGGTAGCAGTACCAGTCTGATATATAAAATCCTTCCTCCCGCAGCTGCTCTGCGCTGATTGCATGTTAACCCGGGCTCCGGCTATCGGGAGAAATCGCATGGCTGAACCCACCTCGTCACGTGGCGGCGTTCCAAGCGGCCAGCCTCTCCACCGTTGGTGTCGCACGGGAATGGACGTTAGGTCGCTCACATCTTGCTTCAACTGTGGAGGAGGGGGTAACAATTTCAACGGCACGCTTAAAATAGGCCGCGGCTGCCCAATCTCAAGCCCACGCAGTCAGCAGGGTAAAATGCAACTGCCAATCATGAGAAACATTCATTTAACATATGCCTCCTAACATTTGTATCGTATTGGGTTTTATGGCGCATAAGAAACTCGGGCTACATGCGCCAAATACCAATAGCGAGAATGAACCAACTAACAGTGTCTTGAAGCAGCATTCATCATCACTGTTCAAAGTGCTCACTTTGTACAAAGTGTACAATCTTTGTCAAAAGTAACCAGGCTCCATGGTTTGCTTCTCGTTCGTATGAGCCCTCACGGCTTCCCTAAAGAGAGAGAGAGAGAGAGAAATGGACAGAAAGGCAGGGAGAACAGGTGAGAACAGGGGTCTTCCTTACCATACAGAGATTTAGAGCTTGAGGGGCTGGCATAATAACTTTAATATACAACTGAGAAAAAAAAAACGTGCAGCCTGGTTACCTTTGACAAAGACTGTACATCCCTTTGTACATCACTGTACAAATGGTTTGCTTTTTTTTTGCTCAGTTCTTCTCGTGTTTGTACCATAAACCACTGTAAACGGCCACAAGGATCGTGTATTAAACCTTCGGTAATTATAAATGCACAGATATAAAAAAAAAATACTGCGGAGACAACATGGCAGTGAGACTGCGGCAGGAAATGGCAGAAATGAGTAAAGCCTCGTAAAAACAAGAAGGCAGAGACAAGTCAAAGTCTCTGTTGAGCGCAAGCTGCCAGTGGGATGTGCATCAGACACTGTCAAAAAAAGGAAAAACCTCATTACCATCAACTCACACATGTTGACATATTGCTCGAACAGAAAGATTTCCCATCAGTTTTCATGCTTCGTGCAAGTTTTCCATGTGGTTAAGCTGAAGTTCTCCACAACGACTCCGTAAATCAGTGAGAAACGACCCCTTTCACTTACCTCTAGGATGGTTTTAGAGCCAGGGAAGTTGATGGCGTACTCGTTTCCGGAAGTGTCGTCTTGGATATGAAGCCGTATTTGGTTTCTGGATACAACAAGGCACAAGTTTGTTAGCCCTCCTGCCTCTCCCCCTAACTAAAAGATTTGCAAAAGTTTCTTTGAGAAAAAATAGATCAATACAATGCCCTTTTGTTTCGAATTGCAGAGCACTGTTGCATGAGTGCTTTGCTGACATTTTACCTTGCATTCAGCAATGCTTTGCTGAAGTATGTAACATTTGACAATGCCCTTTAGGTCAAGCTGTGTCTGTACACAGAGTCTTTCCAAGCTACCATATCTACACTAGCTGAAGGCTGTCCAGAACTTTTGAACACCGAGGAGAATGCACATTTTCCAACTTATCTGGACAACCTACTCGGTACTGTATTTGGCTTTTATGCAAAATGAACAGCAATGTACATAAATACTACAAAGTTCAATAAAATTTGACTAGAGTGGTGGCAAATAAAGTGTGGGCCAGTCTGAGGTTACGATCTTCTACAGTCTCCTGAAAAGGAGGTTCATGACTAACAACAATGCAGTGCTTCGCGAAAGTGTAAATAAAAGGGAAAGGATAGCTACAAGTAACAAAAGAAAAGAAAACTGAAAAAGAATTAAGAGATAAGACAGATGACGGGACAAGTTTCAGGAACCGCAAAACGTGCCTTCCTTTTCGTGCTACTCAGTTGTGGCTCCTGCGTAAGCAGCTTACCTGTCACCTATGCATAGTCCACTGTATTTTCTAGTTTATACATTGTCTCTGCTGTCTCTTCTTTTGTGAGCAGTTCTCAGTACGAAGGAAAAGCTGAGCTGAAACCGAGGCCATCAATAATTCCTCTGATGTGCATACAGCAACGCAATGTCCTGACAGCCACAATGCTCATATTCAAGTGATCAAGAAAAGCCTGATAATCTTGCAGGTCATCCTTGAATTTAGTACTTCAGCAAGACTCAACAGCAATTGTACTTCTCAAGTCCAACTTGTGGCTGCAATACACTGCTTCCACCATATTCAGAGTGTGCAAACATGGTTGGTGCCACGTACAGGGACTGGCCCTTCCTCCGTCCCCTTGGGTTTGGGTTTGTTTCTCCGCAATGTCATGTGCTTTACAGTTATTTTAGCTATCAAGGGAGGGCGCCAGTGTTGCAGAAACACCACTAGGAGCACGGGGTAGGGGGACAGCTCCTAGTATTCGGCCGGGGTAACTCGACGCGCAGACGCTCTTCTCTACTGCAAAACTAGGCCTCGCGAAATGTCTCGGAGTATCTACCCTGCCCTAAATTGCGCATACACTCACTCGTAACCTTGACAGTGAGTTGGGCAACTGATTCCAAAGCGTATTTCGTTGCTAGCTGGTGTTATTGTTGTAGCAACAACAAATGCTTTTTGCGTCAGCCACTGTCGTTCCTTCGTTCCCACAGAGCACGGTCCACTGTGGTTTGCATGCGCTCGGTAGCACTCGTGATCATGGGGCGGAGTCAATGGCTTGGACAGTTAAGTGGGGAAAACGTATTTACCCCCCTATCAACTGCAAACATGACACCACTGTAGTCTTCCCCACCCCGCTGCTATGCACGTGCATACATGTGAAAGCCGAGAGTAGAGCGTCGAGAAAAGGCTACACTATGGGGGGCTTGTGTCACTGGTTCTCTCGACAACAGCGACCAAGCGGTGCCAGAAAAGTGGGGCTCACCCTCTGCTGGGTGCACCTGGCTCCGGGTAAGGGGAGGTGGTTCTGAGCAGCAGGCTTCCCCCGGGCGCCAACTCTGAGGCCACGAAAGGTGTCTGCGAGAAGAGGCCAGCCAGGAAGCATTTCAACAACCTGGGCAAGTAACGGACAAGACAGGAACCACAAGCACCAAGAAAGAAACCCTGACGTAAACAGCACGACCTGCACTCGCATGTGAAGAGGGAGGGGGTAGGCAATGCAAAGCTTGTACATCGGTGAGCCGGCTAGTCCGCAGCTGACATCTGAACTTGAGCAACTCACACATGGCCATACACACGTCCATGATGGGCACACCTGAGCCAACTATTTGATAATCGTGGATGTACACAAGCACACAAGAAATGGCACAGGTACGTCGATCCTGTCTTCTTTCTTGTATGCAAGCTGTGTGCTGACAGCCACGAACCAACTAACCGAACAGCAAGTTCTGAATAAACAGGCACACAGGAAGACACATCTGTCCAAGAACCATGGTGCAGGTACACGGTAAGATAGCTGGCTGCAGAATGCTAAGTGAAAAGAGAACTCCACAATGCAATCTGCTTGTCACAGAACTGGCTCTCCCAAGCAGCAGTTACACTGCAGCTCATGCCAGACTGTACGTATTCGCATTTTTCAAAAAGACACGCAGGGAGGAACAATGATTACAATCCCCTCGGAAAGAGGTGTTGCAAATCATCTTTGTGATGGAGAGCAGTTTCTTGTTTGGCATGAAGCAAATTGAGAAAGAAAAAAAACAACACTTTCTCACCATGAATCGTGCATGAACAGACAAAGAGGAAAGCACAGAGTGGCTTTGGTTGCCAGCAGAAGACCTAAGCCTAACGACTAAGGGTGTTAGCCAGCATTACTGTTGTCTACGTAAGCCGATGATTACAGCGAGACAAGTAGGAGTGGATGTCTTTCCAACATCTGCCAGTCTCCCATGTTCAAACACATTCCATACGATGCTTACAGCATTGGAAGTGGCATCATGCAGGCTGTAGCAGTTCAGGTCACTTGTCTCACGGTTATGTTGTGTATTGACATGCACAGAAGGCTAAGAAGTGGAAGGCAGCTGTCACTGTGGCTCTAAAAGACACAGCGTACAGGGACATGACTTCTACCTCCTTGCGATTCATCTAGCTTGACAGCTTTTTCACAAACGCATCCTGAACAGAAAGAAGTAAAAAGGGTGTAAACTGTCCTCTAACTCCCTTTGATGAAAGGAAGAATGCTAGAGGACAGACTACTCCCTCTTTACTCTCATATAGGCGTATTCGTATTTAGAGTGCACGGAACACTTCAACGGAGCTCTCACAGGGGATGATTGCACCAGCCTTCTCCAAAGCTTTTATCTGCGTAAACACAAAACCACACTACACTGAGACACGTAGAGTAGCAAGCACAGTGCTGTACATGCAACCCTGGCCAGGAAAACTGTGATTGGACATGCGGCAGCTCACCTCATCTGTGACGTGGTCCCATCCCATGAGAGACTGCCGGCATGGTGGCACACAGGTCTGCTGGGCAATCAGCTGCCGCACGTCTCCTGGGAAACAGCAGGGACAGCCGAAAGTGAGAAGACAGGGCAGACATGGAATAAAACATCATCAGATTTGAGTCAAAAGGTTCCTCAGTAAAGCAAGGCTAAGTACTAGCTTAGCCAAGCTGGGTGAGGGCCCTAAGCCCATGCAAGCAAGAAGAGCAGTTCCTGAACGAGGGTTCGTCAGGTGACATATCCCACCAGTCGGCCCACCTGCATCGGCGCTGCTTTTGTTCCTACTCACCTACCTGGAGCATTAGCACATTCTCATCCTGTCATCTCTGTCCACTGTTTGCACAATCGCGGACTCAAGATTACTCTTTGTGGACTGATGTCATTTTCACTGAAGTGAACTGCCTTTTCCTCCACAGAACATATCAGGAGGCCAGAAACTTGAAATAGAACAACCTTGTTACCACAAGGTTTACGAGTTAGCATGAAACGGTGGACATCAGCACAGGATTCAACCACTATTTCTCTTATACCGTATTTTCCTGTCTATAAGTTGCACCACCCTGCAAACGGCAGATTTTATTTAAAAAAATTGCACATAAATCACACTGGTGTACATGACGCACCTGTTCATTTGGAAAGTGCTATAAAAACTCACTGAGGACCTCTACATCGGAGATCGGACATGCTTGTAATAGCTGCTATGTGCAGACGATCCCAGAGCTCTGACAAGTGTGCCTTTTCCCAGTGGCCTGCCTCTTTATTTGTTGGCTTCACTGAACGGAGCACTCCTGAGGGATTGCACCAGTCCCTAATGATTTTTTCGCTTTCCTTGAACTCTTTCCCCACTGCCCAGTTCCTGTTCTCAGCGTACATTCAATGGCACGCAACTTCACTTCTCCACTGTAGCTTCTTCAACTCAAAGTGGTGTCATGAACAACGCACAATGCATGAAGCCATACGAATGCAACGACGAGACGGAAACTTCCGTGAATGTGGCTGGACTGGATGCGGTGCCAGCGCGAGCTTCACGTCACGGCCACATCCAGTACGGTTGTTGCAAAATTATGCCATTATATTTGCAGGATAACATTTAAACGACAGATGATTTTAGTATAGCGTGATTCGCGTTACGCTACCCCGAACTGCTTCTACAGGGAGGTGTGAGCATGTGCAGATGGCCGTGAGGAAAATTTTGCAAGTTTCATGTCGCCAAAAAGCGTGTCAGGTTATGTTACAGAGCAAAGTACCACGAATGCCTTAAGCATGGAAAAGCAACGCCAAGCTTTCCATGCATCTGAAGTTGATTACTGCCTTTAGACCATGGAATCGGGAGCACTGTGAATGTTGAGGGAGTCACCTGCTCAGATAATGAAACAAAGCCCTTAACGATACCTTGAAGTGGCACGTATTCTATCACATATCCTTGAGACAAAGTGTCTAATCCGCGCTCTGTACACAAGTGTACGGTCTCCGGTGAGAAGTCTGCGACTGACCGGCCACTGCTCCAATATGTGTTGATCTATATTTGTGGCTCGGAGCTTCAGTTGGTCAACCAACGCACCATTCTAACTTTCATTTTTCTTTTCCGTTTTTCAAAGTTGAGGGCTGATCGGCAGGACGCATATCAACCAATATGAGAGTATAAATACGGCATAGTGTGCTTTTGCCTCCGCGCAATAATCAATTTCAATGCGAATATTTTAATATAATACCCAGGGCAACTTTTCACTTATATTTTCCTCTAAGAGTTCGCATCACATTCGAGTAAAAACGGTAATTCGGGCTGCTGGCGAATTCGTGGCCAAGCACCAGTAACGCTCGCTAATTCGGCCTCGCACGGGCTCACTCTGGAGGGAGGCTACGTCACGGTACAGTAGAACCCCGCTATAGTAAACTCGGATATAGTAAAAACTCGGATATTGTAAAGTGAAATTACAGTCCATTTCGCCTTCCACAGAAGACTGTACATTTTTCTTTTGGTTATTGCAAAGATTTTCTTTTTCAAAAAAAACGGCTATAGTAAAGAGCGCCTGGCCGTGGCTACGTACTTCCAAAATGGTGACAACGCAGCACGCGCGAGGCGAATATTCGCAGCCAATGGATACCAAAGACGATAAAACCGTGCTCTTTGGGGTAGCTTCACTACCAAGCTCAGGTGTTGTGAGGAGAAGCCAACTTCTGAAAGTCTAAAGCTGTGAGGCAAAGTGCGCGGCGCGCACGTAAAAAAAAGAAAGTAAAGCTGGCTATGAACGCAAAAAAAAAAAAAAGCGGTGCGGGTCACTATGAAAGGAAAGACCATAAAAGTGCAGTGAAGAGTAGGGAAAGGAAGAAAAGGGCAAACATTAGCACAGGGAAGCGGCGGTGAGAAACGGGGACACGGCGACAATGTGTGAGCGGTACCGTCGTGCACGTTTCACAACTATTGCCTCCTAAACGACGCTGAGGCTGGGGGAAATGACGAGACGGGTTCATACTAACCTTCGGTTTTCACATGAAATCAAACGCGTCATATTCGTCTCCGCACTGTATGTGTGCAAAACACGGTACCTCCACAAGACGTAAACAAAATGGAAAACATGAAAACTGAAAATAAATAATTATCACATGAAGGGACAATAAGAGCAAGATTGAAGGTATATGAGTGTTTCTTTTATAAACCAGCACTGTGTTTAGTGAGTAGCCAGTGAATTACTAGACAGCAACCTCGGCTTTCTCTTACGGCTGATAATGCAGATTCCACGGCCAAATGCAGGGAAAAACGGCTAAACCAAAGCTGTAACAGTTTTCTAATTAATGCGATAAGCCAGTAAGCTTAGTTCTAGCATTTTGGCAGATCCTTTGGGGCCTAGATAACTACAACTTCCCGATAACTCCCAACATTTTTTTCGACCACTTGAAGTCTGAATGAACTCCCAACATTTTTTTTTTCTTTCGACCCCTTGAAATACGAATTAATGAGGTCTTACTGTAACCCTTCAAATAAAACTCAACCAAGAGGCATGAAACATTTTTTTTCTTTCGACCCCTTGAAATCCGAATTAATGAGGTTTTACTGTAACCCTTCAAATAAAACTTAACCAAGAGGCATGAAAATGAGAAGACAGTGGAGCATTTCCTGGCACGGCCTGGTATGCTGCCTGATGACAAGCTGTCGCACCCCCCAATGTGACTAAGACACTAATAAGGTCATGAGTGACATCTGAGCCTTTTCACACTGCTATGCATCACTCTGAATTACGCAGTTGTGTTCACACAAAAAGCAGCACAGCAAGATGGGAAGGCAGGCAGGCACGTCACACAAGTGGACACGGCCAGCCAACTCACCGCACGTGAGTCCTTGCTGTGGCATCGTGAGGGCTATCGCTCGGTCGCGAAATATGAGCTGCAGCCGCTGAACTGAGTCCTCTTCCGATGGCAGTGACTGAGTCTCCCGGGGCAGCGCATTGTGCACCGCATCCTGCATGACATTGTTGGGCAACACCAGCGTCACACAACGGGGTGGGCTTCTCGTCAGTGCTTAACCCTTTCACTGCCAGGTTTGTTTCCTCACAGCTGCACACACCCTGCCGGGTTTTTTTTGCATGTTAGTTTCCTGGAAATTTTTTCCTAGTAACGCACTAAAATGCTCTGCAGGACATGTAGACATGTTTATTCAGGATAATCTTATAGACATTAGTTGTACTGAATCAAATCTTGCAGCACCAATTGTGCCTGTCGGATGTCCTCTTCTTACGCGGATTTTTGGTGGCAGGGGGACTTCATCGCTGTCATCACTCCACAAGGCACTTAGGTTGGCTCCTTCCTCCTTCTTATTATCATTGGACTCCGAATTCACAAGCAGTTTTGAATTTATTCGTCCGTCAAAGCACAGACGAGTGTGGCACATTGCCTGACACGGCTGCTGTGCGAAAACGAAAACGAAGCGACTCGGATGTGGAAACATGTGCGCCATCTGTCGTGTAAAATTCCACCACAAGAACTATGAGTTTATAGCGTCTCTCCATAGATGGCGCTACATGTTTGCATCGCTTTTTGTTACACGAGTATTATCGGGAGCGGCAGGGGGTGAGTTAAAAAGCCAAAACGAGTTAACTCGGGAGAGGCAGGGGGTGTGCATAGGTGGTAGCCCAACTTATCTCGGGAGTGGCAGGGAAAGGGTTAATGCAAGAATTATGTGTGAAGAACTGTTGAGGGGTGCCTCAGTGCATAAACACGTTCAATGCGGTAGCGATCTTTGGAGTCCTATTCCCTTTGCATCGTGGCCCCCACCAGTGGGCCACCAATGAGCCACTCGTGAAAACTGCTTCTTTAGAGCCCTGAACAAATGTCAATAGCGACCTCGCATGTATGCGTTTTCGCAGGATCCTTGAAACTTAACGACTTCATAGGGTGGCTCGGTATTCATGGTCACACAGCTTGTTGTAACCCACCAGTCACCCACGACGCAGTGAGCCTGTTAGCAGTGCACAATGAGCCAGAGTTATTGTTCGACAGACCACTGCTTCACACTGTGTGCTGCAATTTCGAAATGACCACTAACAAACAACATTCATAAATTGAGAGAGACAATGACCGCTGCAGCAACACTAAAATCCCAACGTGCTAGACGAAGCCACTTTAGCAGCCTGTGTATCATGCCAAACACCATCAACACAAACACCTTCTCTGAGCAAACACTTTTCCATCCATTGCCCCTACTATTCAGGAGATTCTTCAAGTCTCTTCCTAACTCCGTTCTCACACTGTGCTTTGTGTATGCAATGGCCATTCAGTGCTAAAGACAGGTGATCAGCCTGTACTGTGTTGACCCCATAAATGTGTGTATTGATTTTATTTGTTGAAAACACCCCAAAGATGCTCATGGCAAGGGTATTACATGGGGGTGGGGTGCACAGGCATTTGTAACAGATTTATACATTGCACCAAAAAAAAAAAGCACACAGAGTATTTAGTGAAACATAGATACTGAAATAAATAAAATAAGCACTGCAGAGAAAACAATGGGACAGGTAACATTTCACCACAATAGAAAGCAAAAAGCAAAAAACAACACTAGGAAAGGCACTCAAAAGTACGACCTGGAAAGAAATAAGATCAGGTGATGACAGGTGTGCGAATATGTTTAAACTTAGTTGCATCAGATTCTGTGTCAATGTGTGGCAGTAAGGTGTTCCATTCAGTTACTGCAAGCGGTAAGAAAGAAAAGTATAATGGTGTGAATGCCAACTAACGAGTTTTGACTTTTTATAAGCGGTAAGAAAAAGTGCACGGCACACAGCCACTCCTGCTGTCCACAAATGTGGCAGGAACCGGTCAAATCTACTGCTTCAGCACTTTCAGTTCCAACTGAACGAAGACCTATGAAGTGAAAATGAAGCGCGAGTACACCTAATTACCATTTGGCTTAACCAAGCTAAATCGCCTGCCATTTCTGTTTTTCCTTCCTCCCGGTATCCACTGTATTACTTGCAGACCATCGGTTAGCTGTCCTCAGCATTACACACGCCACCCATATCCTTCTCTCGACTAGGTTATGTCCTTATTCCAAATAGTTCCCTAACTCACCCTCTAACTCCCTAACTCTTCCCATCTTGAAGGTACACGAGGAACAACCCCATCCAACCAGTGTCCTCAGAAAAAAATTCTTTCTCTGGCTCTTTCTGGCTATGTCGACATTTAATCGGCAGCGCCAGCTCGAAACTCAAAAGACCCAGCACGGGTAGCTCAAGTGGATTTTGATAAAGAGGGAAGCGTCACCCACCAACAGGTTCCAGTTGGCCTGTTCCAGGAACATGAAGCACTCGCCGACATCCTCAAGTCCGGTACAGGCCTGCAACGACAAACCACACAGGTCGTTCGCTGTCAATATCAACCTCGCAGACAGAGCACCCTGCAACAACAACCCTCTCAGGATGACACATGGAGCATGCCAGCTATCGGCTTCCTTTAATGAGAGATATGCCGATGAGTTCAAAAGCTGCCAGAAATGTCGCCACCATTATCAATGTAAGCTAAGTCAAATACATCGCAGGACAAACACAAACACCTCTGCCAATTTCCTATGACCACACCTGTGTGTGACAAACAGGTAATTGCGTTCTGTCACGGGCAGGGCATTGCAACTTCCTGTTACGCCTCGCAGCTCGTCTCCCAGCACGGCCTTTCGAAATAGCAATTGTGGCTCAAAAGCATCTCAATATCTGGTTTAAAAGGCAAAACATGAGAGATCAAAGTAATTAGCCCACTGTTAATTCTGAGCATAAGAAACGCAGAAGAGAAATAACAGTTTATTCCGGCAAAAGAATTTAGGTGCGGCACTATGTGTCTCAAAGCTCAGCACCAATAAATTGCGCCACAACACCAATGTAGCCTAACACTTCTAAATGCACGGTCATCCATACTCGTGAAATATCTCCCTTTTGCCACTAGGTGGCACTGCTTAATTGAAAATTTTAGTGCCATGCCTTCAAGGGACAGAGCAACGCACGCCAAACACAGCCACACTGAGCCATTCACTCTATCGGACTTCTTATCACTCACAACTAAGCCCTCCCTCTCTAGGCGTCTACTCTGTCACTCCAAAGTCACTGACTTTCAGCCCCATGCACTACACACCTGACCTACGTCCCTTTCCTCTTTTTAATTTTGGTAAAACATCACGAACTCACATTTTTTGCTCTGCGTAATTCATACTGCTTTCTGCTTACTAATATTACACTGCTGACAAGTAGGAACTGTAGCGAACAAATGAATGGAAATATTGTGACCTTGTTTCAGTGGAATGCAAGCTTTCACAACTTCTGCGTTATAACTATATATACTTTCATACTTCATACTGTCCTAGTACAGAAAGACGGCAATACAGAATGGCCATTGCAACAACGGAACAAAATTACATAGCCAGTTCAAAGCTTTGTAATCAGGCTAGAGTTCATGGTGAGAAGCATTATTAGCATCAGGTTCAGTAAAAATTATGCCAGTAAGTAATCAAAAACTTAGAGCTTGAGTAAAAAAAAAATGGTCTCTTTAGGTGAGCATTTCCAAGAGGCAGTGAAAATTAGAGCAACTGCCTAAGCCATTAATGCTTTTAATATATCCAAGTGGTGCACTATAGATGAAATTCACCCTTGTGACACCTTCGACGTATTTCCAGAGCTTATTTTCCCACGAAAAGTGTACTCTCCTCCCAAGCATTTACGCAGGACAGCCCGATAGTTCTGTTTCAAGTGACATCATGTTCAGTAATATAAGAGTTACTCACGATTTTCAGAGAGATCAGAAGCCTCAGTAATATCTTCACCAGTTCCTTTAGAATGACACTATGAATATATATATATACATGGTCTGTTCTGAAAGTAGTAGGACTCATTTTTTTAAACAAAATTTATTCAAGAAAATAGTACAAACGATTGAAATTTTTCAATCCGCACCAATCCGCACCCTTCCGCACCTATACGCTGCTGCTAATCAGTTTTACAGTTTTCGTACGCCTTCAGGAACGCCTGGACCGGAATGCTGTTTAGCTCCCTCGTCACGGCCTGTTGAACCACCTCTACCGATCCGTGATGTTTCCCCTTGAGTGTCGATTTTATTCTCGGGAATAGAAAAAAGTCTGGCGGGGCCAAGTCGAGACTGTAGGGGGGCTGAGGCAGCGTTGCCGCCTTGTGCTGGGGAAAAAATTGGGGTCCTCATTCACATGATGAAGATCCTACCGGTTGGCCTTTTACTCCTCTGACAACACTCCCGGCACCAACTTCGCGCGCGCTTTCCTCATGGATAAGTTTTCGGGTTTGAGGAATGCTCAAGTCATCAGCAATCATTCTAATACTCATTCTACGATCACTGTTAAGTAAATGCTTCACTCGCTACACATTTTCGTTGGTCTTGCTGGTCGAAGGGCGCCTGGAGCGGTCGTCTTCCTCCACTCTTTCCTTACCTTATCAGAAAGCTTGTGCCACTCAAAAAAACACCTGATCTACCCATGGAAGCGTCACCGTAGGCCTCCTTAATCATGTTGTGAGTCTCTTTGCCCGTTTTACCAAGATTTACTGAAAATTTCATCGCGTATCACGAGATCCAGTAAACGCTCGACGATTCTGCGTGACGAGACGTTTCGACAGGGGTTCACAGTACAAGCGACCTCCTCTCTTCAACGGCCGAGAGCCTACTGCCGATTTTCCCCAGCATTCCCAATATCCCCCTTCAACGATCCTGCACGCGCAGACCACCTCTTGTCCGCCCGTTTGCCCAGGAAAAAACCAGTCCTACTACTTTCAGAACAGACCATGTATATAGGAGTACTTAGTTTTAAAACTGGTAACTTTGAAGTGGCTACGAGATTCCATAGTCATCATGGTGGCAAATGACAGTGTGGACATGCAGCATCGACTCTAGCTTCACTAGCAATGATAAGCCTGAGGCACCATGCCTGGCACCGGTATAGCCGAACCTAACTGTATCCTAACCATGCCGAACACAGTCCCCTTTCAGGCAAGTACGCAGTAGCTTTTCTTTTAGCAATCTCGTAACATGTTGCACAACATGAAATGCACCTAAGAAATTGTACTTTAAGTGGCGTAAACAGTTTTTAAACAAATATCTCATAAAAAAAACTAACATTTTTTATTCCTGTAACTCAAAGATGAACCTAATGACGAACTAAGCAGAGTAAGAAGTAAAAAAAGAAAAAGGTAAAATATTACAAGGGCAGTACAGGTTTGTCAATCTACTCCTGGGTATAGAAAAATGTGGCAAAGTTTGCCAACAAAAATGATAAGAGATACAATTACATGCCTTAGTTTTAGGTTGTAAAGAGTAAGCTGTGTTACCGCATTCTACCATTGGGCACGTCTGTAGATGTATTAGTAATATCGCAAACAAGACGCAATATTTTTCCAGTACAAATCGACCCTCAAGTCAACACTGCTACTCTCATGGCTCTTGAATTTGTCTAATGTGACACCTACAACAGTGCCCCAGCACAACGGTAAGGACAAACCTAATGAATGATTGGCAAAGATGCTGTAGGAGTTCACTCCCCTGCAATCTTGTCAAGTTGACCCCAAACCCGTGGAATGCTCGTAATGCTGTTTTCAAACTTTTTTGCGCTTCTCTGTACATTTAATTTTCTGAATAGCAGATGCAATAAGCCTCCCCCCCCCTTCCTACTATATACACAGGGTGTAGTCATAACCACTATCATAGTAATCCCTGTACCACATTTTTGCCCTTTTTGTGATTAGATCGCCATGTGTGTCACTCAAGCTCCACTAACACCAGAAGATGATCTTCATGGCAGCAGATGCCTTACTGATGGCTATCTGCCTGCACATGTCAGTCTGAGGAGTGGAATTTGAACACTAAACTGACAACAGAAGATGCAAAATGACAGCAGTAATCTCCTCCAAGTGATTAAAATATCTGCCCCTGGGCTGCCAGTTTTGGCAATCTTTTAGAAAGCTCAGAGATATCAGACAGAGAACAGAAGAATGGAGGCCTGGAATATGATATGTGAAGTATTAGCATGACGGACAAATAATCCTATTTAAATCACCGTTCCATCTGAATTAAAACAAAAAAAAGCTACACAAGTTCAAGCTATTAACAAGTGCCATCATTTTACAGAGAGTACAGGAAGTTCTACATTGCAGCTGCTAGCAGGGAGCAAATAAATGACTGTACATGCAAGGCTAAAAATTTGAAGGCCAGTAAAAAATGGCTACGTCGTAATGATGCTACCAGTTCAAGCCCCCTTCTATAGTAAAACTTTTCAGTTATGTGCACAACGCCAGTTTAGCAGGCTGACAGCAATTTTAAACCATAACTATGCTGACACAGTTTCTTAGACTGCTTGCTAACGTGTCAGAAATTTCTTGAGACACAACGAGGATGGAAATATGTTTATTAGTTTACATCCATGGCTGAGGGCAGGCACGCAGATAATTAGAGCCGTACTGGCAAATCTGGTCAGCCAATAGTGGTTCCTATTCAGGCACGTCTTGCGCATGCTACGTATCCCACTCTCGATTTGGCTTCTTGATTTGTGCTACGTCCCTCGTCCTTGACTATTTTTAACTCTGAGCAAACGGCGCAGTACGCGCTCAGCGAAATGTTAAACCAGGCGTACGCGAAGGCACCATTTAGTAGTTCACGGTTCTGCTTTCTCAACTTTCCCACTGACGCTCCGTCCAGTACAACACTTTCCGTCGCATCTTTAAACGAAACCAGCGACACATTCTTTCGCTCGTAAACCGAATCACGGCATCCACCGAGGCAGATAAGCGTCATCTGTTTAGACTGCCTTGGTTGAAATCGGGAGGGAGGACACGTTTTGAACGGCTCAAGAAAAAAAAAAAGTGGTGGCGAGAGCTGACGTTTAAACCTTTGACGCTCGGGCGCAGCTGAAACGAGAATTGCACAAGCGGTACAATGTCGCGTCAGATCTTGTAGGTGTTCGCCGAACACAAAACTATGGCGTCAGAAACGACAGAGCAAAAAACATTCCCAAGAGACGAACGCGCGATGTCACCGCGGTCTCACGAACGCGCCTGAGCCCGAGTCGTTTCCGCTGGTTTCCTATAACAACCTCGGACCATGCAGCGACGGCGCCAGCGATCAGATGTCCGTCCGCCTCGGTGCGCGCATGCCTTTGTTCGCAGGCCGTGACGGGCCCCGAGCTGCCGCCGACGCTGGTGATCGTGACGCTGCGAGTTTCGCGCTCGTCCGCTGACAGGGTCGCCCCTGCGGGCGCGTCCCAGCGCTCGGACAGCAACTGTTTTTAAAAGGCCGGGGAGAGCCAAGAGAAAATACGCTCCGCGAAACCAAGCGTCGTTTCGCGTCAAAAGGGTGCAGCTCGCGGGAGCCAGATAAACGGCCGGTGACGTGGGGCCACTCACCTGAAAATCGGCCAAGATTTGGTCTCTCTGTTCAGTCATCACGTCCGTGCCGAGGTCCGCTGTTGCGACCAGAAACTTGCGACCATGGCCGTGTGATGTGAACGCTCATTCTGGCGACGGCCCACAGTTGCCAGCACGGAGAGACATTCGCTCTGATCTTGAGCCCCCAAAGATAAAAAGAACAAAATAATCAAGGCTGGAAAGATAAGCAAAAAGGAAGTGGATTGCCACTCGAGTGCGTACAGCGGCAGAGCACGCACTGCGAATAACCTTATCCTCTATCAGCATTCATGATAGAGATTAATTCTATGGCTCACCCGACCGCCGCCAGGGGTACAGGAGCTGAGCGCTAGAAAACAGACCCGAGTTTGAGTGGCTCTGGGCTGCCCTTACTGAGCCTCCGGTTTCTCCAGAAATGCTTCCCCGTACTCATAATGAAAAGTTCGAAGCGAAGCGTAATGGACTAACCCGTAGTAACACTATGTCCCTGGGATATCTAATGAGCATCCCGATGTCTACTCTAGGTGTGCACTTGCCCGATATGACGTAGATGTACTGGTAGAAGAAAAATATGAACGGGAAAACGGGTGTGGCCTCCGCATTTCGTGAAGGACGTCACAGGCACATGTTAATTAAGCATGATCGGCTACTCTTTCCGCGCATGCGCATACTAATATTGCCTCTACCTGTACCCGTTTATTAATTGGAATATTCCCGATTTGGAGGTCCACATAACTACATGCGTGAGCTCTATCCGCAGACGCGAAGGACATGTCTTGAATAACTAAATGCACACGGCCTAGCTTAGAGGCACAAAGCCTGTCATCCACACGTATCTGCTTACCGCATTCAAATGCAAGCAAAAAGCTCAGCGACTAAAAAGAAAATTTTGATAACGAGGTTCTGAAATCAATTTCATTCTGGTGTCCTTGCAGCTATAATAATTCCTTCATAAAATGAATAGGACCGCTCGTTTTCACGCTTCCCCAATCGAAGGTCTACGCGGTCGAGCTGCCTCGCTCTTTGCGGAACCATCGCCATGACCGATGGCTTAGTTTTTTTAGTTAATTGCTCAGAAGGTTAACACGGCTTTGTGTTACCAAGTTTCTTCAATCATGGCGCGAGATATTGATTGTAAAACATTTTATTCGTCGGAAACAGCTTGGTGCTAAGAGGTCGCTTTCAGAGGTCGAGAGTAGACGACTTTGTAAGCCCACTCCACCGCCATAAATTGCGTTCTGGGGTCATAGCTAGCCAACAAGGCCACCCACCACTCGAGAGAAGGAGCGGCAACTAGATCGCCCGGAGGTGGCTCTATTTTGCAATGGCTCGTTGACCGCAGCGCGCAGTCCCATGACAATATTTGAATCTCGCGGGCTTTAAAGCCCGCCATATTTAAAACTTGCACAAAGTTACTGAAAGGCGCTGGCGAAACGCAAAAGGCGCCCGTGTGCTGTGCGATGTCAGTGCACGTTAAAGATCCCCATTGATTGATTAAAAACATCTTTATTTGTTCAGTATTCTCAGAACGTGTGGGTGGGCCGCCTAGTCCGGTAGTCCATTGGCTGCTGCTGCTGCTGAGCTGGCCCTCCCCACCAGCCAGTGCTGACGGTCAGGATCATCGCTGAGCAGAATCGCCTCTCACTGCTCCTCCGAGGGGTTTGGAATGGGGTCTACTAAGAGGAGGAAAGCAAGAGGGGTTAAAGATCCCCAGGTGGTCGAAATTATTCCGGCGCTCTCCACTACGGCACCTCTTTCTCTCTTTGTTTTTCCCTTCCCTCACGGCGCGGTTCGCGTGTCCACCGAGATATAATACAATTATTGCGCCATTTTCTTTCCACAAAAACCAATTGTCATTTTGTTCCCATATATAAACCTGGCGAAGATTTCGCAGTGAGTTGTAGTTTCATCTGTTAAAATCACGATGTCGTATCATGAGCGCGGCCACGTCGGTCTTTGATCAGTGGGACAAAAACACGGTAAATCTGTAACAGCGTGGCTTTATCAAGGAATGAATATGGTCAGTCTAAAGTGAAAAATTGGCAGTGGTTTAGCTCTGGTTAAACCTGGAGGATTGCGAAAGCAACGAGGAGAGAGAGAGAGGCGATGGAGAGCACTCGGCAGCCCCGGCACGCCAGCTATGCGCCGCTACTGTGCATGCGCAACTGGCGTGCGCGTCGGCGGCACCTCCGGCGCAGCGACGGCGGCGGCACGCCAGCTGTGCGCCGTGTGACGTCACTGCTCCTTGCGCATGCGCAGTATGGCCTTTCGTCAGCGCAATATGCTGGAAGTCGGGCTTTTGACGACTTGAAGGAGCGCACGGGTTGTGTGGGGTCGGGCACCACTTTTGGCACTATAACAGGAGACAGGCGACCGTCCACTGGAGTCAAGCTTCCCCGCACAAACCTCCCGCAACACCCGCGTCCTTCCTCGCTTAGCTACGCTAGATAGCAACAGAGGGCGCCTGTGCCTGTGTAATGAGCGCCACGCCCTAACCGAAAAAGTTGTGGACAGTCTATAGAGAGTCTATAGACTTCTGTCTATAAAGTCTATTGACTGTCCATAGACAAATCCTAGACAACAGACTATAGGCAATGCAAATGCCATAGACAGTTTATAGACAATCTATATATTTATGGTCATGCACTTTTCGTAGACTTTTGTCTATAGACAGTCTATAGACTATGAATAGACAAAAGCAATAACTATAGGAATCAATAGAGTCCATAAGAAGTCTGTAGACTGTCTACAGACCATTTTTATAAGGGCGTACGGTGCAAGCATCACGCCGGCAAACAGAAAAAGGTGATCTTTAGGCTCGGGTAACCAGAACCGCGCGGGTGATCGCACTTGGCTGCGCTCCTAGAGCATAGCTTGTGCGAGGAATCATGGAGAGAAAAAGCACCTCGTCCATCTAGCGGGCGTGTTTTGCTTTAGCAGCAGAACTGTCGCTTGCGTCGAACATTGTCGCATTCCTCCGTTCCTAATTGAACGGCCTGCCGTGATCGGCTTGCGCCGCGCTATTGCGCTTGCCATCACGGGGTGCTTCGCTATCAGCCGCGGACGATTGGAGAATGTG
Organism: Amblyomma mixtum; assembly: GCF_055824585.1. Classification (NCBI taxonomy): domain Eukaryota; kingdom Metazoa; phylum Arthropoda; class Arachnida; order Ixodida; family Ixodidae; genus Amblyomma; species Amblyomma mixtum. The sequence goes on from NC_143012.1 coordinate 85,265,301, forward strand.
CACGTATATTTCTCGATCGGCATTTTAAACCCCCCCCCCCCCCCCCCCCACGCTGCCATAAAAATGCCCAAATGAGTCTGAACTAAAAACCGGAAATTAACCTTTGTCAACACGATCCGCAGCGCTTTATACAAAAAGCTTCGCTAAATTTCTAAGAATATCAGCATCATCAGCCTGACTGGGCGAATCGCAGAGCCAAGGCCTCTCCCATATCTCTCCAATTAACCCTGTCCTTTGTCGGCTGCAGCCACCGCATCCCCGCAAACTTCTCGATCTCATCCGCAGTGGATTCCGAGAGAAGGCAAGCGTAGCAGGGGGCGGCAGAAAGTTAGGTGGGGGGATGAGATCAAGAAGTTCGCGGGGACACGGTGGTCGCAGCTGGTAAAAAAAAAACAGGGTTAATTGGAGAGACATGGGAGAGGCCTTTGCCCTGCAGTGGGCGTAGTAAGGCTGATGATGATGATGATGATGAGTTCGTAATGTTATTGTGAAGGTGAAGGTTAAGTTAAGTTGAGAACAGCACAGACAAAGGGGCACATATTGTGTCCAACCTTAGTTCTTGCCGCAATTGTGCACCGCGATTTGACGAGACTGTGATACTTGGCAAAAGCAAAAACTGACACGCGCGGCTGGCCTTGGAAGCCTTCCACATAAAGGAAAAAGCAGTAGACAGTATAAGTGATACGTCCGTGGCTCTGTACGCAGCTGAATTCAATTTTTTGCGCTCGCGTCTGCGTTAACAGCCCTTGGCATGACTATTGTGGTTCCAGATAGAGTTTGAGCATGCGTGGACAGGTGTATAAGTATGCGTTCTCAAGAATAAAAACCAGTTGTTAGCAGCGCCTGTGGGTGTCTGTGTCTCTTCATTGTGGTTCGTCCCGTGCTTGCGCAACCTTCACCTTCACTGTAAATGATCGGTTCGCTTTTGAGGTCCAGTACGCGGCATGAACACTCAGTGGCCTGTACTCTACATAATGCAAGCGTATTATAGGCAACCTCAAACACCCTTCTCACGAAGCCTTTAACCACTGAGCCACCAACTAACGCGAAAATAAAAACTGCTTTTCTTTTAAGCGCCTCTGCGGCCGGCCACCCACTTGTCCCACAATTGAATGAGCTTGTGTGGTTCAGTGGTTATGGCGTTCGGCTGCTGGCCCGAAAGACGCGGGTTCGATCCCGGCCCCGGCGGTCCAGTTTCGATTAAGGCGAAACTCTAGAGGCCCGTGTACTGTGCGATGCCAGTGCACGTTAAAGAACCCCAGGTGGTCGAAATTTCCGGAGCCCTTCACTGCGGTGTCCCTCCCAGCCCGAGTCGCTTGGGGACATTAAACCCCCATAAAGCAAACCTAAACAGAAAAAGAGAGAAAATTTTATTTGTCAGCAAATCAAATGGCGGGTGTGCTGCTTCTCTTCAGCCGTAGCAAGTGACCGGCAGTTATGAGTCCGACTAAGGCTTGTTGGGCCTGTAAGCCTGGGGTACAACCACTGTCTCATATATTACAAAACTCCATGTACTGCAGAAAAAAGCAGTTCGTGCAATTAACAACATTCCAAATGATGCACACACCAAACCTGTCTTTGAGGCATTACACATTGTACCTATTGTGCAATTTTACTCTGTCCTGCTGCGCAAAAAGTACACATCAAATATTAATCAAGGAACTGCATTTCTCGCTGATTCGTCTAGACTAAAATGCAGAGAACGCCCCTACAATACGCGCATCGGAGACAAGTGGTATTTAACGCGAGCGCGAACTCACTACGGCAGACAAATGCTGTCCTATAATATGCCGTCTATTTTAAACAATTTGTGAAAAACTGTAATTAGTGAACAGTAACAACATATATCTTTTTTTACTGTACTAACTCAGCCTGCTGTTATGCCTTCCCTCTTGACGTGATATGTTTGATGGTTATGTGTTTTTTGATGCCCTGAACGTGTTTATTTTCGATGCAATGTGCTTTTGTTTTAAATATGTCACAGGCATACATATACTGTACCGTTGTGTGATTGTGGGTTTTTGTGCACAATGTAGTTGCTGTAGGGGGCGGAGACCTCCGTCAAGCCTCTATAGGCTTTTTGTCCCCGCTCCTCAAATCCTTGATGTGAAAATAAACTTGATTGATTGATTGATTGATTGCTTGATTGATTGATTGATTGATTGATTGATTGATTGATTGATTGATTGATTGATTGATTGATTGATTGATTGATTGATTGATTGAAGTCGTGGCAGCCGAGCCTCCCGGGTTGCGGATGTGCGGATTAGCCGGGTTGGAGGGGCAGGCCCACACCATGTGATAGGTTTCAGAAGACACCACTCTAGAGTGCGGGCAGCTGCCGGTAAAGGAAGGGTCAAAATGTTTTAGTGCTGGCGGGCACAGCAATGCCTTGGTTAGAAGGTGGAGAAGGAGCCGCTCAAAGGAGCCCCTCATCCGCCTTCTCGAGGCCTTTACATGGGCGAGAATAAAGGAGCACTGGCGGCAGCGGAAGCCACTGGGGTCCCGTATAGATACTCCACCTAGTGTTTGTGAGGGGAAGAGCACTAAGCTTGACCACAGAGCAACCTCCACATAACCCTCTCTTTTCAGCGGAAATAAACGCTTTTACCACAACCACCACCAACGCCACGTGATAGCCTGTTCTCTGCTGAGCCAATCGTGCGGAGGAGGCAGACTCACTCGTCGCTCTCTGTAGTATTGCGTTATGGCCTGATACAAGTCCAGGACCTCACTTCAGGGCGCTCCCGTGTGGAAGCCTCCCCATCTGCTCGGCAGACAAAACCTCGAGCATATCGGTGAGCGGCTTCACTGCCCGGATCGCCCACGTGACCCGGGACCCAGACCAGGTCCACTTCGTTCCTGTCTTTAGGTATACGTGCTTAGAACACTGCAAATCGTTGTTGGGCCAAGGAAGCGGTGGCTCTGTACGCGACAATTATGACCTGCTCTATGTTTTCGATATTGGATTAAATTACACTAATCCTCTATTGATACTTCTGAACACACTGCAAACAGAAATGACTGAAAATTCGTTTTCTCACAGCGCAAACTACATACGAAGCGAATAGCGCTTGGATGCAGTTTAGATTTCAGCTGGATGATGCTAGGCTACGGTCACAGCGCAGAGAGATCGACATGTGGCTGAAAATACCGATCATGGTGTATTTTGTCTCTTGTCTCTTGCTATATTTGTTTAAGCACCGCCGGGCACAGTACAGTGTTAGTGAGAATTTTGATCGCGATCCAGACCCTTACAAGGGGCAGGGTATCGCCGGTGCTCCTCCTTGTAGTAATCGGTGATTTGTTTGAATGTAATGGCCAGATTGTCTGATTGGGAGTACCCTTCCAAGGACAGGGAGATAGCCCGAGGAGAGAGTGCGCGGGCGGCCTGATCGGCCTGTTCGTTTCCCTGGAGTCCCTGGTGACCGGGGACCCAAATCAGGTTGCGTGGAGTTGGATCTTCAGATCGACAGCTATATTCCAGTATGCGCCAGGCAAGCGGGGGAGCCCAGCCCAACCGGTAGTTCCGACAGGCCCCTCGCGAGTCGGTGATGATGTGTTTTGACTTGGGATTCGTGAGAGCCAGAGCAATGGTAATCTCCTCCGCGTGTGTTGCGTTGTAGGCTTTGAAAGTGAGCCCGTTAACTGTGTTTGTGTTGTGTACGACTGCGGCCGTATACCACCCCCCGTGGTGTGAGCCGGCAACGTCTACGTAATACACATGTTGTTGGTTACCATAGTATCGCGCCAACGCTTCCGCGCGCGCCTGGCGACGACCGCTATGGTCTTGTCTGGACATGTTGCGGGGAAGGGGTCGGACCCGGAGGGCGCGTCTCCAGGGTTCTGGCACTCTCTCCCTTTCCTCAACGGGGTAGTCGTGTTTGATGTGTAGCCGGTCCAAGAGGCGGCGACCGGACGTGGTCTGTGCAAGACGCGTGTATTGGTTGACTAAGTGGGCTTCTCGAACATCCTTTGATGGCGCGTGCCAGTTCTGTGGGGAGGTGGCTGACACCTTCCACATGGTTTGGGCGTGTCAATGTGCGGGGAAAGGGCCAATAGGGTCCTACCCCAATCACCTTTCTGTAAAAAAATTTAATTGCTCATAAATGTTTTTCACCACCACCACCACCTATTTGTCTCTTGTATTTGTATTTTGTCTCTTGTCAGCGCTTGTCTCTTGTCCCAGTGTTTTGCGCTGTTCCGTCACAAATGACCTTTCCCTCTGCCCGGCGGACCCTCCCCCGCGGGACCTAGAGAACCTCAAGACCTGGGAGGACTGGGAGACCCTGCTGCGCTCGGAGGACCCGGCCAGACCATCGCCACCGGCCGTGCTGCCAGTGTTATGGACCTTCGGAACATAAACACTTGAGTGCAGTGGGGTCGTGCGGGGACCCTGGGGCGTGCCCCGAATTCCTGTTAAATTAAAGTTTATCTCTCTCTCTCTCTCTCTCACAAATGAATAACCAACATGCCCAAGCTGCTGCCCTGGCGGGTGTCAAATTGGTTGGTCGGTTTTTGAGGAAAGGAATTGGCGCCTTATCTGTCTCATATCTCGGTGGACATCTGAACCGCGCCGTAAGGGAAGAGGGGAAGGTGGAGTGAAAGAAGGGAGAGATAAAGAGCTAGGTGCCGTAGTGGAGGTCTCCGGAATAATTTCGACCCCCGGGGATCTTTAACGTGCACTCAGACCGAACTGCACACGGGCGCATTTTGCGTTCCGCCTCCATCGAAACGCGACCGCCGCGGTCGGGTTCGAACCCGGGTACACCGGCTCTGTAGATGAGCGCCTTAACCACTGAGCCACCGCGGCAGGATTTTAAAAAATCGCACACTACTTTTCCAAGACGTCATAGAAATCCAGTTTCAGTGACGCAACAATTTCTCGTAGTGTTCCGGGTAGTGTCACACAATTTCTAGTCGCATACAGCTTACATGAGCTAGTCAAGATGGAGGCTATAGCTTGCGACAGGGATTTAAACCGACGACATATGCGCCTTCAATTGTATGCCTTCCCAGACACTATACCTCTTCCCTTAAAGCGAGTTTGAGGTGTTCACAGAGATGTGAGACAGTTACTGCGCCATTTCCTTTCCTCAAAAACCAATTTTCTTGTCAAAATTGTTTGGTTTGGTTTGGTTTATGGGGTTTAACGTCAGAAAGCGACTAAGGCTATGAGAGACGCCGTAGTGGAGGGCTCCGGAAATTTCGACCACCTGGGGTTCTTTAACGTGCACTGACATCGTACAGTACACGGGCCTCGAATTTCTCCTCCAAAGAAATTCAACCGCCGCGGCCGGGATCGAACCCGCGTCTTTCGGGCCAGCAGCCGAGCACCATAGCCACTGAGCCACCGCGGCGGGGGCTACCGAAACGCAAAAGGCACCCGTGTGCTGTGCGATGTCAGTGCAGGTTAAAGATCCCCAGGTAGTCGAAATTATTCCGGAACCCTCCACTACGGCACCTCTTTCTTCCTTTCTTCTTTCACACCCTCCTTTATCCCCTCACTTACGGCGCGGTTTGAGGGTCCACAGAGATTTGTGAGACGTTACAGCGTCATTTCCTTTCCTCAAAACTAATTTTCATTTTTCGGCCGCATGAGGTATAGTATGAGGTATAGGTATAGTATGAGGTATAGTATACCTCATGCGGCCGCATGAGGTATAGGCCGCATGAGGCGCGTCAGATGCTGGCCAGGATCACTTGTATCCCGGCGGCCTCTTCAGCCAGTCGGACGGCGGTGAGCTGGAGTTCAGGGTCCGAGCTCCGGAGCAAGGTCTCCCAGGCGTCTCTACTATTAATTTTGTTTGCCCTGCCTGGGGATTGGCTACACTCCCATATAATGTGGTCGAGGGACCCTCTCGCTTGCACTATCGTCCTCTATTTCTGGAATGATAAGCTAGAGAGACTCAGCATAACACATGCGGGAAGAGCCACACTAGCCAAAGTCGGACTCAAAACAGAGAGGGGAGCTAGACAGAGGGAGGATATCGACATGGAGATTAGGAGCAATCTCAGGATTATCCCCTTATCCAAGAACATGCACCCAGAAATAAACAAGGAAAGAAGACAAAAACGGGCAGAGGGGATAGAACGCATCTACGGTGACAAGCCTCAGGAGGAGGTCGCCTACGTAGACGCAGCGGGCGATAGACGTAGTCAGTACACGACCGTCGCGGTAGTGAACGGAGCGAGTAGCCCCATCACGGCCGCAACTATGTTGTTGGTGTTGCGACTGAGAGAAGGATGAAAAGGAAAGTGCACGGGCCTGCCGACTGGCTCCAGCCGAGCCACCACCGCTGCCACGTGCAGATAGAGGAGAGTTAAAAGATCAGAGGAAAGAGAAAACAAAGGAAAGAAAAGACGCGCGTCGCAGCAACAACCGCGTTCGCCGAAGCGGACGCTATCCTAGGGACAAACACTGAGACGGCAGAGGAGGTCGCAATAGCACTAGCTTGCGTCGGTTCCAAAGCTAAATACGTCATAAGCGACAGCAAAGCTGCAGCCCAAAATTTTAGTCGAGGGAGAGTCTCTCCCCTCGCCGCCAAAATTTTAAGACAAGAGACATTGAATAGAACAATCAATATAATCTGCCCGTGGCAACGAGGCGGCCCACGAGGTGGCTCGAGATCTCTACCACCGAGCTGCACAAGACGGGCCACCGCTCGCAGATCACGGGAGAGAAGGGCGACTAATGTCCTGTCAGGAAGTTACAGAACATTACAGACAGCATCGCAGGCACTTTCCCCTGCCTAGCATAACACTCAACAAGCAACAGGCGGTGGCGTGGAGGCGTCTACAAACAGATGTCTACACACGCCCAATTCTAAGCACGCAGGGACACTAATTATTCCGCATTTCGACACGTAAGCAGTCTATCTCTGCCGATTTTTTTTTTACCTTAAAAGCGCAAGATTTATCTGCAAAATTATTTTAAAGGCTTCAGCAAAGCGAGGGAAGACTTAACAGAATGAAACAAAAAAGAGAAAGCCGATGGCTGTTAAAACCAATTTTCTGTTTAAGGCGAACACAAAGCCAGTCAATGTTCTCGTCTTCAGGAGGGTAGGATGCAGGTTTTGAGACCAAGGAGTGGGTGAATTCGTATGCAGTGCCATTGTGCGGGTACTTCTGAATTGATGGATGTTGGTAAACTGCTATTTATGGTCTGAAAGGAACCGCCAAATGCGCTCCACCCCATTCTTATTCTTCTAGTTATTTCCCTGTCAGGATCAGGATCAGTGGTCACTACCTGCCCTGAATGTAGACAAATTGTATACGTCTGTATGCGTGCACATTCATAAATTCTGATCTGCCTAAGCACATTTTGCTTGTTGGCAGATCAGGCAGGTGGTCGAGAAATACCTCCATATGCATACATTTCTTGTCTAAACACACATGCTAACATGGAAAAAACAAAAACGAAAAAAATGAACACAAAGTTGCACATACGAAAGAACTTAAGCTATACATAAAATAGCACATACGAAAGAACTCAAGCTATACACAGGGCAATACATTTCCGCACCAATTTCTCATGTCAGTCATCATCCTACGTTCGTTACTTGCAATACATAGATCATCGGTAATTTCATTAAATACAGTCGGTACAGAATAACTGCGCATCTTTTTACCATAGTTTGCGTAAACCCATGGCTTAAAAAAACGTTCCGTTTTTCTCAAGGTGACATCTTTTTTTACGGGAGTCTTATATTCATTTGAATAATAATACCGTGTACGTATTCCCTTACCACTTCCAGCACCTCGCTGCCAATTGTGAACTGCTGTTCCCTTGCGAGACTGTTGGACATTACTTTGGTTTTATGCATGTTAATTTTAAGACCTAACGTTCCGCTCTGCTTGCCTGACTCCCAATGGATAAAGCTTGCATCGATGGCCCGTCTCCGGGCAGCCAACCAGGTTGTTCATAGCCCCATCTCAGCAAACTAGCTCGGGCCGTGGTTCGGGTAGACACTGGCCTTGAACAAGCCGATCACAGCGCTTGCCGACGCCGGGCCATGCTCAGCCGCCCTAGGACGGCCTAACGATAAATTACCTTTTATACTGGAGAGTACACTAGAATCCCAGCTGAACAAAATACATTAAAAACATTCGCAAAGATAAATTTGCGTTTTCTGTAATTTATGAAAAGAAAAGGTCTGCACCTTACACAATGGAGTAGTCGTTTGGCCCAGCATTCTCATATTTACTGGTGAAATATGAACAGTTACATTATCAAGCTGTAATGAAGACCGATGCCTAACGACAAGCAGATGTGACAAGATACAAACCAGAAAAGGTCATGTAGCACCAACATGCTGAGAATACATCCACAGAACGAAGAATATTCACGAGCTTTGTGGGGTTTTAAATTGCGGAGATAAATACGTTTTCCCCGTTTAACCGCGGCTGACACAGTTCAAAACCGCCGGACCCCACCCCGTGGTCGCGTACGTGCTACCGAGCCCACGCTGACCACAGCGGGCCTTGCTCCCAGGGAACAAAGGAACGACACTGGCTGACACAAACAAGGCATTTATTGCTACAACAAAAATAACGCCAGCTAGCAACAAATTACGCTGAGGAATCGAGGACGTCCGACTCACCAGAACGGTTACGAGCGAACGTTTGCCCACGCCAGGGCGAGGGGGAAACTCCGAGGCCGGACGGGACGAGCTGGCGGGAGCATGTTCCCACCACGAGGCCGACCCCAAAATTGATGGGCGCTGCCCTCACTGTGGGGAAGTATCCGATACCTTCCACATGGTTTGGGCCTGTCAAAAGAATCCTTCCCTTCCCCCCAATCCTTCCCCTTCCCGAGAGGCAGGGGAGGCAGCCCTGCTCAACTGCTCGGGGCTGGAGTCTCAAAGGGCTCTAGTCCAACGGGCGCGAGTAGCGGCCTCGTCCAGCGGGGTCCCGGACTAAGGACTCCACCTATGTAAAGGGCCATTTTTGGCCTGAAAACTCTCCTTTTGTTTATTAAAAAGTTTTCACCACCACCACCGCCGGCGTAGAGCGGAGCGCCGCGCGACACGTTCGAACGCGGCCAAATCCCGAGCCCAAGAGGGCCGTCTCGCCCCCGCGCGCGCGCAGCAAACACGCCATCCGTGGCGCTGCGACGCCGGCGTCCTCCCTTGTTAGTTACCGTAATTAACACGGCTAAAGAAAGAGAAGTTTATTGTGTGCAGTCAGAGCGCCCCCCTTGGAAGGGGTTGATACAACCACGCTGATAAAATTTCCAGACGCAGAAAGGAAGGTAAAAACGTTGCGCAAAGAGAAAAAGACAGACAACACACGGCGCGGTCTTTCTGGGTCCTTGTCTCTTTGCACAACGTTTTTACCTTTCAAATATGAAGCAACAAGCCCAAGCATATACCCTGCAGAAAGGAACTGCAGATACACAATTCTGGCCACTGAAGGCATTCATAAAAGGGTAGAACGCAAAGGCAAACAAAACAAGGCAAACCTGCTAAAACAAAAACAAAAAAAAGGGAATGCGGCGCTCAAAGGCGTAGTTCAAGCGGCCTTACACAAACTTCAAAATAAAAACACTTCAAAGGCACTCAAAGGAGGCTAATACTGCAAGGCCGGCACTCCCAGCCCGATGACTCAAACGAGAAATGCAGATGAACGTACTACATTGCAGTACCTTCTATCAAAAAAAAAAAACTTAATCCACTCTGCAATCTTTGTTGCGAACATTATGCAAACGTAATATGACGAGATTTTCTCAGGCAGCACCACTGCGTGACATGCGCTTGTCACGGTCATACTTTGGCGTATATTTGAAAAAATGGCTGAGGCTTAGCTAAGGTTAAGCCTAGTCAGATGCGAAGCATATTGATGGCTAGGCTTGGTAATACATGGCTTTCCTTGGTTGACGTTCATCCCGCTCTTCATCGGTCTCTGTGGCACGCTGAAGCTTTCGCTTCTCGTTCAAATCAGCCCTGCTTCTAGGCGGCATCCCAACACCTGGCCGCCTCGTTAAGTGCCCAGAGAGCGCGGCAAGCTCAGCTTTATACCGCTGCTGTAGCGTCATGTGGTCAGCTGCAGCGCCTCTGGTGTGGAGCCTCCACCACCGCGGCCGACCGCGCGAGCCGGCAGCCCATCTCTCCTCTGCTGTGACGTCATGTTCTCACGTGGTGTCACGTGGTCACGCTAAAGGTCAATGGTAGCTCCACCGCCGCGCTCGACGGGCTGTAGTGTAGTAATATGCTTCGCATAAAAAGCGGTGGGCTCGGCAGCATCACATCGAGCACAATGCTCGATCAGCAACCCATTTTGCTTCATTGCGCAGGTTTTGGACGTCTTGCTGCGCGTACAACCATTATGCCTCGGTTATGAATCCTTCCAACTGCCTTCATATCAAGCAGGTGACCTTTGCTTCGAGACTCCAGCACGTGTCGCCCTTTGCTTAACTACCTGAGCGTGCCTATCACCATCGTTTCTGCGACTGCGCCATCGCTGGGAACGTCACATCACGAGGACATCACCGCTTGCATCTAGTGGGCTCGGCAGCAGCACACCGAGCACAATGCTCAGGAACCCATTTTGCCTCATTGCGCAGGTTGGCAACTTATCTGCCTGTTGCTATCGTAGCGACAACCGCTTTCTGTTGCTGCTGCCCTGCCCACTGTTTATAAGAAATGCTTTGTCGTACGTTTATTCTTTCCAAGACGATCCTTTAAAATGTCGTGACGTAGAATCAAACCCAGGCCCAGATGTGACGGAAAAGGAAATACTACAGCAGCTACTCTTGTTCCAAAGCACCCTGGCGTCGTCTGTTAACGACATTCTGGTGAAACCGGGTTCTTTTGAAGGAAGGATAGATAGCTTGACAGATAGAATTAAAAGTCTTGAAAATGAGGCAACAACGATCAGTACTTCAAAAACGTAACTGCAGGATATGAAGTCAAGTGCCTTGAAAACAGGGGCCTGAGGAACAACCTACTCATTTATGGAATTAAAGAAGAGAATGAAGAATCAGAAGCAGAGCTTAGGGACAAAATAACAAAAAAATATTTGACGAGAAGTTAGAAGTGGCAATAAACAGCATAGAAAGGTGTCACAGAATACATATGAAATCAACAAAGAATCGCCCTGTCATCATAAAATTGAATGACTACCGAGAAAAGGCTTCAGTAATGAAGGCATGTCCAAAGTTGAAAGGCACAGATTTTCCGGTTAGTGAAGACTTCTCAAAAAGGACTGGCGACGTCAGAAAAAAGTTGTGGGAAGGCGCATTTCGGGGAAAGAGCATGCCAAGGTTAAGCTGGTGTATGACAAGCTTAACATTAACGGTAACATGTTCGGATGGGATAATGTAAGAAACACTCCGTATAAAATCACGACGACTCAAAAGTGACACCAGAAAGGGCAGAGTCCGGTTTTCGAAATTCTTAGCATAAATTAGAGAGTTTTAGGATTGCGCCGCCGCGGTGGCTCAGTGGTTATGGTTCTCGGCTGCTGACCCGAAAGACGCGGGTTCGATCTCGGCCGCGGCGGTTGAATTTCTTTGGAGGAGGAATTCTAGAGGCCCGTGTACTGTGCGATGTCATGCACGTTAAAGAACCCCAGGTGGTCGAAATTTCCGGAGCCCTTCACTACGACGTCTCTCATAGCCTGAAGTCGCTTTGGAACGTTAAATCCCCATAAACCAAACCAAACCAAAGGATTGCGGGCTTTGCGCAATTGCGTACATAGAGTAATAGCGGGTCCAGAGTGCGCATGCGCAAAACGCTAGCGGGGAAACATCGTTAGCGTACGCACGCAATTTTCAGGAGTTTGCGCCGCGGCAGTTGCGGCTTTTGCGCCCTTAATGTGAAAACATGGCGGCATGCCTCCAAGCGAGAGCCGCCCGTTGCAGCCGATCCAGCAGTCTTTATGATTCCGTTCGGCACGTTTACCGGCAACTGCTGGTGTTGTTGCTTTTCGCTATGGCTTACTTTGCTCCGACAATAAAGATTAAGCTGCAATTCAGCCCAATTTTTGAGATACGCTCTCGATTCTGGAGCGCTCAAGCCTAATGGGACCTCAAGCTGCACTGACCGTCTGCAATTACTCTTAATGTAACACAAACGTCTGGAAAGAAAAAAATAGATTTGGAGCTTGGTCGCAGTGCTTTATGTACTGAAATGATGTAACACAGGAGTTTATATCAAATTTACAAAAGTTTTTTTTAACATTAGACGTCATGTGATGGAAAATATTCTTATTCGACAGGTTTGTTGTTAACATTGCCTTGACTAGATGGCGCCATTGTTCTACGATTCTTATTTCATTTTATTTCAATTTCCAGGTCATTCTGCAGGCGAATATAAGCGCTGCTGTAATAATTGGCTTAAAAGACTCCGAAATGTTATACTTTGGCAAGTTAGCGGCAGTGACCATTTTAGAAGGACCTTTCACCTCCATGTCAAGCAGATCGCGTTTAACGTTTACAGAACACTAGCTATACTACTTTTAACACGTACACCGTCAGAACGGTGATAAAATGTAATGATCACCTGCGTACTTGTATGACCCAGAACTTCGCAGACTATTCCTTAAGCCATTCAAATATCATACGAACCATTTTTGCGAGTGGACGCGCGGTGCGCGCATGCGCTCTGCAGTTGCAATTGGGTACATGCAATAGACGATATGCGAAATGCGCAGCGCCATCTCTCGGTGCTCCGAGAACTAAGTCCTCCATGTTGGTACGGTACAGAAAACGAAACCGCTGCCCAGCGTTGGGTTAAAACAGCTGCGCTTCGTTTGAAAAGTAAAATGCCGATGCAGTGTTGCGCTACCCTCTCCACTGTGAAAAGACACTGCGATGCGTGCCACAACTAGGTGCGCTCCAGCTTTTCGCTTTTCTATTTTTTTACTCCGTCCCAACGTTTTAGTAACACAAAACGCCATGCGAGGTATCATGTGTCAGCACGCGGATTAGTGCGCAGCTTTCGCTTTCTGCGCTGATTTTTGACAAATCTCTCGAGGTGATTTGCGTTTAAATTAAGATACAGACCACAGCCTTTGTTGTCTCTGATCAAAATTATAAGCCGATTTCGTGCATTTATCAACTCTCCGGTCGGGCGTGAATATATATAGACGCATACTTGAACAACGTAATAGAGAAGGAAATTTTTTTGAGCGGGCCAATCGCTCCTGCCGTGGAGAAATAAGTTCACTCGAAGAACCATATGCCGATTACTGCTTAGTTTGCTACGTGTTCAGTTAAGTTTTTCCCGTGTTCAATTAGTTTTAGAAGGGCAAGCAAACTCTCTGGACCATACGCATATGTTATGCGCGTTAAGGAGTCCTTGTGAAGCAATACACCCTACGTATAAAAACTGAGGTGCGAATGCTTTATTTCTTGAGGATTCCTATACCTTCGATATCTGCAGCGACGAAAATCTAAAAAAAAAAGAAGCGAATAATATAGCTACTTTATTATGAAGGAGGGACGCATTTCTAAGCTAGAAAGTACATGCAACAGTGTTCTGAAAACGCTTCAGGCCATCAGATTTTATTATCGTTGGGGCAAGCTCCAACAGCTTGCTTCGCAACAAAGCCATTTGTCCAAGTTTGGGAGTAAGCTAATTACGTTTCGGAAGCAACCGAACATGCTAATTTCGTCCCTGCACACACAGCTTGACCAGCGTATCGAGTCCGTGCATGTACCTACAGCTGTAGCATCTTTCTCTAATCAAACCGCCGCGGTGGCTAAGTGCTTATCTGAAAAAAAAAAAAAATGCATCTTTGCTTACAATATTTTGAATTATATGTGCATGCCTACTTTCCTCTTGTTAATGTCGACTGACTGCGTCTTAAGCAGGACGCGGTTTCAACGAATTGTGGCGAAAATCAACCGACGCCAGGCTCTGAAACGGTGACGTTGAAAACCGCGGATGCGCATTGCACATTACAGTAAAGGAATCGAATTACGCAGCTGGTCGAGGGTCTTGTGTGATTATACTGCAATGCACGAAGCTCCTGGCGTCGGCGCGAACGAAAGTTCGCACTGTCACAAAAGTTTGTCAACACACGTGCGCACTCAGCGCAAAATAACCGCTCGCTACCCTACCAGATGAATTCGTGTCCACTTGGGAATAAAACAGCCATGATAATGCGTGATGCTTGAACTGGTGCTTTAATGCGAGCATTAAAACGACAACAGCACACGGTCACGGTTCGACTTTCCAACCCACTTTCGAGTGCCGATTATTGCGATCATCAGCGCCAGACTTCAAGCGAAGCTGAGGACGCGGTAGGAGTGAGCTGGCGCTTATTGAAAGCACCTACATTTGGTCAAAGATCAGCTGTGAAAACAACGCAGCAGCTGAAGCTTGCCTGTTGAAATTCCACTCGCAAGAAGAAAGTAGTACGCATAGCAAACGATGCACCAGCTCGACGAGCTCGACCGCGCCAAGATGGAAACCGGAAGTTGTGGGCGCGGTGTTGCCAGACTGCCAAGCAATTTCGCATATCGTCCATTGTAGCACCGGCAATTAGTAACACCGGCCCAGTGCTACCGGCTAGCATAACCACCCATCCCTGTTTGTGCCGTCACCAATATGAGTTTCAGCCGCCCACTCTGTGACCAGCATGCATCCAACAAGCCTAGCTCTGCCACCGTCGTCACCAACGTGAGTTTCCACCGCCTCCACCGCGTCTGGCATGTGCACAACAATCTCTCCGGTACCGCCGCCATGACTTCTAGTCACCACCACCGTACCCAAAATCCGTCCAGCAAGCCCGGTATTATTTCCAACGTAACCAACATGCTCCCAGCGCACCCATTGTGGTTTCCAATGTGTTCATCAAGAGTTCCAACAGAAATCATGTTGGAATTTTCAACAGGGCGTAAACTGCCGTTCCCTTCCCAGCATGGAGGAAAAAAAAATGAGGAAGCGTCTGGCGGAAAAATAGTAAATATGGTGCGGTAAAAGCGCTCGCGCATGCGCTGATTAGTGCGGCAAACTGACTAGATCAACCTCCTTGCTGTAGACGCCCCGCGACACAAGCCGCGCATACGCAAGGACCGGTGGCTTATCCGCTTGTGATTTATTATTTTTCACCAGAATCTCCACTGGTCCGCTGACGGCTGTCGATTCTTTTAACAGAAGGAACAAGGCTGCTGCAATGTAGCACATTTGAACTCTGAATGCGCATTAGAATGGCAGGGCAGCTGCAACCGCGGTACTCGTTGACCGAGAAGGTGCAAATGGTTGTAGGCTGTGTAAAAACGAATGGCAACGCTCGCCTCGCCTCATGACTCTACACCGCTTCTGAGAATCCTGGCTGCCTGGCTCCGTCACATATATGTTCTCTAAAATTCACAAATTGTTCTGGACCACAGGATCTGTGCTTCATTCAAGGAAGGCAAAGGGATCCAGTTATCCTTATTGAAGAATTCAAGATAAATGTTCTCACCTACGTTCATGCATACCCCAAAAATATCCGTGAAATCGTCGATGCCGTTGGATCCTTCCGCTATTCAGTCTGGAGAGTGCTCAAGAAGCGTAGTTTTTATCGTTGTCTCATATCGCTACATCAGGATCTCAGTAAAGACGATTATAAAACAGTATGAATTCAGCAACTGGTGGTCGATTAAATGTGACTAAGAAGGAAAGTTCTGTGGACGGACGAGGCCGACTTTTGCCGTAATGGGGAAGTCAGTGTACACGCCTACTACTGGTCTGATCAGAACCCGCGCACTGGCTCCGGGGACACCACCACCAAATCCGGTGGTCAGTGAATGTCTGGTGTGGCATTTACTCTAATCGAGTGGTGGGGCCGAATAAATCAAATCATGGGGCCGTACTTTCTGGAAGAAAATCTAACAGCGAAGTCATACACAGCGAGCGTTCTATGTGGTGCTGTCAGCGATTTCATGTCGGAGATCCCATGGCTCGTGGTTTCAGCACGACGGGGCGCCCGCGCACTTGTCGCCGCGTGCAAGGGATTGGCTCGACAGCAACTTCCCCGGTCAGTGGATAGGGCGCGGTGGAATCATGTTCTGATCACCTATGTCACTCTACCTAACCAGTGCTGCAGTCCATGAAGGAGAGATTCAAGGCAATCGTGGCGGTTGAAGGCATGCAAACACTGAACATTACTGATGCATAAAACCTAGCCACCGAGATACGATGGGGCAACAGTCATCAGTTCACGTTTTAGAGCGCAGCTCTTTGGCGTCCGTTCCTGGGTTTCGCGTCGTCGTCGGCGTTGTCGTCGGCCTCGTAACCAGCTCCGCCCCCCTTTCATCCCCCCAGCGCTAGCAGCGACCGACTGATACCGCTGGATGCCGCTGACGCCGCTAGAGAGTCAAGATAACGTGACTGCATAGAACACCGTCGCCGCCATGCAGAAAGAGGAGGAAAGGGTCCCCCCCCCCCGTTCTTGTGTGGCGGATAGGGTGCTCTTCAGTTGCCGACGCGCCGGTTATTTCACGTAGGCCCCGGCACGTCGACGAATACGTGACCACCTTCCCACGGCTAGACCTGGTTCTTAGCGCTGCGGAAGCGAGGGTATCATATTGTTTGTGTCGGCATCGGCGGCGTTGTCCCTGAAACCAACTCCGCAGCTGGGGTTGACTCACTATCGAAAAGGTGAAACAGCTTATTTGCTGCGCTCAAATTTCGCATTAGGAAGTAACGTAATCGTCGGTATTTTTAGAGCGCAGCTCTTTGGCGTCCGTTCCTGGGTTTCGCGTCGTCGTCGGCCTCGTAACCAGCTCCGCCCCCCTTTCATCCCCCCAGCGCTATCGGCGTCAGCGGCATCAGTCAGTCGCTGCTATCTCTTCCCTCCTCCCTTTATCGTGTTGTCCGCTTGCTGCGCGCGCTTCTGCCCCCATCGTTTGCCGCTGGGTGTACACGCCGCCCCCCTCCCCCATCTTCCTGCGAGTCTCTGGTTGTCAAAGCGCCGGCTCGAACTTAATTCCTTTCTTCGCTCCTCCTCCAATGCAACCCCTGTGCGGTGGCAATCAGAGAGCCAGATCGGTGGCGGCGGATCTATATATGTGCACCGCCCGAGCCGAAATTGCGAATACGTGTGAAAAATAAAAAAAAATTCTGTGATAGCGCATACATGTGTTGCTCGATTTCTTTGCCTCAATCTATCGAAAAGGTGAAACAGCTTATTTGCTGCGCTCAAATTTCGCATTAGGAAGTAACGTAATCGTCGGTAATTTTTTTTGAAATTACTTTGGATGAAAAAAAAATTGGCTGAAGGCTTAGCTTGGTTAAGCCTGGCGGCCCGCCTCACGCGGCCGAGGAGGCCGTCACGTGGTAGTCGCCGCGCCGAGCGAAGGAACGACTACGGCCGAAGAGACGAGTTGGGGCCCCTGCTCTCCTCTGGTCGTGACGTCACGCTGTCATGCGCCGCAGCTGCGCCGGAACGAAGGCACGACCTCCACCGACGGCAGATAAGTGCTAGCAATATTGCTTTCGCAATAATAACAAAGCGAAAGCAAACAACTTGCACGCCGTTCCTTTCTTGGCCGAGCCAGAGCGGAAAGGAAAATTTTGCACGTTATCACCGTGCTGCTTTTTCGAAGCCGCTGTCGGCTGGAAACGCGCCTCTAAGTTTAATGCCAATGACGAAAAAAGAGCGCTTGCTGCTCACAGAAGCAGTGACTATGCGCTCTTCTCGAGCGCCTGCCTGCCGCAGCTATAGCCTTGGTGCCGTCGGCTGTCATAATTTCGTCAGTCTCTTATGTAGTATCGTGGGCGCGATTTCCGGCGCAGTCTGAGCGTTCAGTTCCCGATTCGGTTCTGAGAAGGCTGAAAATTCAATCGTGAAAATCTCTATCTGTTGCACTTAGGGACATATGCTGCAAATTGTATTAGCTTTTAATCTTTAGTCTTCCATATTGCCATTGCAATATGCAGCGTAAAGTGAACAGGTAAAAAGATAACGAAATTTGACTAAATAATTCAATAAATTTGACCGCTATGTCCTTATCTTGTGTCCTTCGAGCCGAATATAAATTCCGTAAAGGCGTCCGCCGCCTTTACGGGGGTCCGCGCACCGCCGCTGAACACGCGCTGATTCGTCCCGATGGTGCAGGTGCGCGCCCAGCAGCCGGGTACGTGGCGCCATCTGGCGCCGTCAAGGCGATTTGCGCATGCGCATTGGCTGCGCGCGGGCTCCCGGTACTCCGGTACCGGTAACAGGTATGCTAAAGGAGTCTAGAGTGATCCGCGATTCACTACCGTGATCCGCATGCGCGGGGCACCACCGCTTACGCGGAGGCCGTTTTTAATCGCCGATATATCTGGTGCTAATATGCAAGATAAAAAATTCTGCGCGAAAAATGATAGGCGATGCAATATATATCCGTGTTACGGCTTTTTTTTTAGCCTAGGTGGACACCGTTTCAGTGCTCCTTGAAAGTACTCCAAAAAGCAAAATAGAAAAAAGGTATTTAACGCTAAGGACGAGGGTTCTCCTTGCCGTATACGATAGCGCTTGACGGAAGCCGTAAGTGCTCCACTGCAAGGCCGAGGAGCAAACCCTGCAGCCTAGTTACCAGGACCATTTTTTTTTTACCTACATTTGTTACACTAGTGTAGCTAATGTATCATGGTTTTATGATACGCTTGCTACACCAGTGTAGCCAGTGTAGGTAAAAAAAAAATGGCCCTTTTGGTAGGGTGTACTAGAAGAATACACGCTACTTTTAGCAAAGATGGTACATCAATATGGCGGCCACTCTCCGTAGGCACGGTGCAAACTGCGCTATGAATTAAAATACATGGCAGGAACCCATCTTTTATCACGTCCGATTCTCAAGACTGTGCCCACTCTATTTCGAATGCTGTCAAGAAAACGTACACAGGAAACTGCTGCGCCAGGGGGTAAACCGAACCAAACATCGTTGAAGAAGCAACGCGCTCCCTCCGTTGTGGTCAGACGAGAACAGCATTTGACTCATGCTCTTCTCGTAACAGAGAGCAGCGCTAAACGCGACTAGCCATGCGCGACTTCCGAGATGAAAGAAATAAAAAGCGGCCTTCGAGAAGGCGCAGTCGTTTAGACAGGTTTTTTAACTACCGTGCCCTCAAGGAAACAACCATGGCGCTGGGCAGCACCAGCCTCTGGCCCATACACAGTTTATATTACTCCACTTTGTGCCCTCTCCTCAATCTTTCCCCTCGCCTTTCTCTCTCGTCAATGGCGCCGCCCTCTCCCCAGCCATCCGGAGCGCGCCGCCGCTGGCCCCGCCTGCCTCCGCCAGCGCAGAGAGCGTCTGGAGCGTCTGCCTCCGTCTGGCGTCGGGACCATCTGTCGGCGCATCTGTGTTGTGTTTTGGTTGTGCTTGTCACTCGGCTGGCGAAGAGCGCGTTCCCACGTGTGCTTTCGCGCTGGTGCGGCGGCAGTTTTCACCCACGCTCCCGTGTCGTCCGGCTGTGGGCATGATGCGTGCGGCCGCGGGGTTCGGCTGGAGCGCGGCCGACGCCGAAGCGGCGACGACGACGTCGCTGCAGTGCTCCGGCGGCCGTCGCGGCGGTGGCGGCGGCGCTGGGTCGTCGGCGTCGACGGCCTCTTCGCAGCAGCAGCAGCGAGACGCCGACCAGCGGGCCAAGGCGATGCTTCGCGAGGCCGTCGACGCCGTGGTGGAGAGCTTCGCCCGGGGCCCCCAGGGCTGCAGCCGAGGTAGGCCAACGCGATCACGCCGCCGCCGCCCCTGACCCACTCGCCATAAAGGGGTCGTTCGTCTCGGCCGGCGGCCCAGGGTCGTCGGCCGTCGCGCGGGCCGAGACCGGTTATTCGGGTGGCGGCGCGCGCACGTGCTGAGACGCGTTCTTCAGCTGAGTTCGCCAACAAGAGCGACGGCCGACGATCCGTTTCTGTCCCATCCGCCGCCGCATCGCTGTGTGGAGAACACTGCCCGTGGGTTCCGATCGGCTCACGCAAAGAATTCGCTCCTCTCGAACCTGGCTGGTGTTGCACACGGTCGCGAGGCTGGAATCCCGTCGTCCGATCCATGACATTCCCGAAGCTGAATTTCTTGACAGAATAGCTTTGAAAAACAATGCACGCCATAGGTTTCGCTTTTCATCAGTGCAACTGGCAGCGTCGGGTGCGCGAGCGCGTGGATATATCGGTTACAGCCACACAATGTATTGCTGTGGTCAGTAGACCTTTAAATTCTCCACTTTTCCGCCCATGGCACTAGGGGATTAAAGGAATTTCACTTCTAAAGGGCTGAATTTTCTTTTTAAAAGCTCTCGGCATGCTGATGCGACAAGTGAGACGACATTTGTGCAATCTCTTCGTGCCTGCCTACACCGTGTCCTCAGTACATTACCTAGTCAGATGGCCGCATACCTTGTCTGCCAGGCCTAAAATAGTTGGACCGTCATGTACTTGCAAGCTATGTGCCCTGTGGCCCGAGCATGCTGAATAGAAACCAACCCATTTAAATCAAGTGTTACCCACACAGTGTAGCATCACGCTGCTAAGCACACCGTTTGTGCACTCGAGGGAACTGTGATCAACAGCGGTGATCCACAAATACGTTTCGCTTACAGTACTATCGGACAACACACCTGGTGGACACTGACCGCACAACCCTGTTGTGACTTCGTAATTGCTGTTTTATTTTGCCATGATAAATCTAGGTTATCTGTACAATGGCTTAAAAGAAATAATATAGGCTGTGATCCTGCCAGCCGTAGAGCGCATAGAAGGAAGCCTGTGTAGACATCACTGCAAATCGGGAGAACACATATGGCACAGCACCATAGAGCTGATGTGTGACCTATAGGCATTGGCATGAAATAAGCACGTTTGGCCAGTTTTGCATTCATATCTGTGCACATGTGTGAGTGTCTGACTAGTAGTAAATTGGTTTTTGAAGGAAGGAAGTGGCGCAGTATTTGTCTCACATATCTGGGTGGACACCTGAACAGCGCCACATATCTCAGTGGACACCTGAACCGTGCAGTAAGGGAAGGGAGGAAGGTGGGAGGGAAAAAAAGAAAGGTGCCATAGACGACCACCACTTACATCACACAGCATAGGGGTGCCTTTTGCATTCCGCCTGCATCGAAACATAGCCACCACGGTTGGGTTCGAACCCGGGTACTCTGGCTTGGTAGACGAGCCCCAGTTCATAGTTCAGACAGCAGCTAGATGATACCACTAGGAATGTAGCCCATGGCTTTTTTTTACTTCTGTTTTCCATTAGAGTGTGGGCAGAGAATGAGCTCCAGCAAGGTCAGAACTGGGGCTGATTAGTTAAATGTCCAAATTATTTACATGTTGCTCAAATGGAAAGACAACAAAAGTGGTGCGCGAACTAGTAAGTGATCTATAAAATGTGCAATGACAGATTTATCACGTGTGCAAAGTAATCGCACAGATGCAGTAAAGGCGAGAACTGCTTAGGATACGAGCTTACACTGAGTGAAAAGAGCGGTCTGGCTTCGCAACCTTTGTCACAAATTTGTGCAATTGGTTTGAAATGTGTGTAATTAATTTGTTCCTAAATCATATGCATTATTTGTGTTGTTTTTGTTAATCCTCATGAGCAGCAGGTGAAGAATTAAAATGGATTTTGGCTACGTGGATAGGCTTGGCAGTGACAGGATACAAATTTTGTTACTTGTTCCTTAACCCTTCCCTCTCTCATGCTTGGCTTTATGCATATTCGGGGTGTAAATGAAATGAAGTTTCGATGGAGGCGAAATTCTAGAGGCCCGTGTACTGTGCGATGTTGGTGCTCAGTAAGGAACCTCAGGCGGTCAAAATTTCTAGAGCCCATCACTACGGTGCCCCTCATGGCCTGAGTTGCTTTGTGACGCTAAAATCCCATAAATCATAATCTGGAGTTGTAGTTCTGGCTGCTAGACCTGTCTGTACGTGACATCCCACTTTAGGGCTGGTTGAAGATATATATGTTGTCTAAAGTTTTGGCTCATTTAAATGTTTCTTATTGTGGGGTATAAATGTCATGCCCTGTGTAATGCCCATATAGGCCTTTAGTGTAAATAAAAGTACTGTGTTATCTTGCATGTTATCTGGCACTAAGAATTTGACTGATACGGAGTTTGAACTAACAAGAGCCTTTTTAATGCATTTGATGATGGCGAGGCTAAATGACTTTTTGAATTGGCAGAAGCACTCTGCAAATTGATCTGCTGTCGTAAGGAATGTCCGCAAAACTGGCCACTTTCACGAGAATTTATGTGAGCCAAGGGAAAGTTAGTCGTTCGTGTTAGTAATTGCACGTGTGACTCGCGAGCTTGAAGATCCAACTCGGCAGTTTCAGAAAGGATGGACCAAATGCACGGCATTGTGATGAGTAACGGAGTGGATTCCAAGAGAAGGCAAGTGTAGCAGGGGGCGGCAGAAACTTAGGTGGGTGGATGAGATCAAGATGTTTGCGGGAATACGGTGGCCGCAGCAGCTCGCAAAGGACAGGGTTAATTGGAGAGACATGGGAGAGTCTTTTGCCGTGCAGTGGGTGTTGTCAGGCTGATGATGATAAGGAGGATTATATGAAACAGTGGACCTAAAACAAAATACTGTTGATTACTTTGGCTGCTTGCTGTGTTTGGAAAGGCACAATTTGTGTGTCCCCAGATGAGTGTTGTGGGAACAGTAAAGGCGTTTGGCAGTTGGTTCATTTCAAGCCTTCAGTTCAAGCTTCAGCAAGGTTCAGTTCAAGCAGTCTCCTTACACTGTAGTTGAGACAAGTTGAAGGCAAAGCTTTTGCAGGGCTCCTTTCCTTCTGCTAACCACATGGATTAAAGGGCACCGCTTGTAAGAGCAGAAGAAAAATTTTGTTATCGGTGTTCGAGCAGTACGGTGAACTTGACTTCCGCAGCTCTCATTTGTAATATAGTCAGACTGTAAGAGCTGTATTGCAAGGTGAATATGGCTGCATAATCACTGTACAGTGGTGAGCAGCCTTGTCTGGAGCGCTTGAGCAGTGCGCACTTGGTAACAAAAACCGAAATTAGAGAGCAGCCCCTCATTACAGGGCAAAGTTTTCGTGCCTGCTTTGTTTACGAGGCTATCTGGCGCTACTTCCGTGCAAGCGTTGCAGCTGGACCCTAGAGGCTGCCACAAAATCTGGATTTGTTTGCAAGGAAGTGCACCGCCCGAGCGCTCTAGACAAGGCTGCTCGCCACTGTACATACTATGTTAAGAAATCATGAACCCATTGTTTGAAAGAATGAAGTGATTTCTGGATTGGCACAGCACCCGTGAATAGGATGCATTGGTATAGTACAGCCAATTTCAAAAGTGTGTGTCTAGGTATTAGAGAAATGTGCATCAATGATGCGACACTGTCAGGCATTAAACAATGCAGAATTTGTGTACGAGTAGGCATTGTTTTCTGGCATAGGTCTGCAAAAAGGGATGGCATAGGGGTGTATTTATTCACTGTCACCAATGGTCCAATGAACGTGCTCAGCACTGTTCTGCTGTGCACTTGTAATGGGAGCAGAAACTGTAATGCGTGTGAACTAATTTTCTCAGGTTCACACACTGAGGCTGTTGTTGACCTCATGGCATAATGCCAGTTGCGATTACTTTAGCAGTTCAACCTTGGGCCTAGGACATTGCATGTCCCTGTGAACAGAACTGGACACTGGAGTATGGCAGTTAGTGTGGGAGAATTTATGTATTGTACCCTCAAGTGCCATCGCTTTACAGAGAGGAGTTGGTGATACGAACAAAAGTTAAATTAATGTGGCAAAAAGCCGGGCATCAAGATAACTACAGTCGTGTGCAATATAAGAGGGAACAAACTTTATGCACAAAATTGCAAGTTTTCTAGTTAGTTGTGCTCTAAATTTGAAAATGACTTTTGCGTATCATACGCCAAGAGGAAAACTAGGTAGGTTTGGTTTGGTTTTGTGGGGTTTAACGTCCCAAAGCAACTAAAGCTATGAGAGATGCCGTAGTGGAGGGCTCCGGAAATTTCGACCACCTGGGGTTCTTTAACATGCACTGACATCGCACAGCACACGGGCCTCTAGAATTTCTCCTCCAAAGAAATTCTAGCCGCTGCGGCTGGGATCGAACCCGCGTCTTTTGGGCCAGCAGCCGAGCACCATAGCCACTGAGCCACCGCGGCGGCAAAAAACTAGGTAGAAAACAGAAAAAACTATGCTTGTCACACATAATTACAGAGTAAACAATAAAGGAAGGAGTGTACGATGGGGGGCTAGTTGGTACACTTCTTCCCTGTGTATCGTCCTTTGCGTGGTTTTCGTTCTTAGTTCAATAAAGGAACACTCAAGCTTTGTTTCCTTACACATTACTCACAACTGTATGTACAGAAAAAAAAGTTAAACGGAATGCAGTAAGGCAGAATTGCTTTTCAGTGGATTCTCCTGATAAGTGACAGCAGTGACGAGGTTTAGAGCAGTTGTGTGGGGCCACCAAAAATTGACCCTCAAAATGCACCACATACAAAATGGCAATATTATATTGTGTCCACAAAGGTATTGCTTTCAGGCGGTAAACAAACATCTTTTGTCAGTGTTCTTCAGTAATTTCGTTTCTGAATGCCTATTTTTAGATTGCAACGAGCATTAGTTGGGTACATGTGCCTTAGGCAGAAAATAAATCTGTACAGAAAGCCAAGCAATACTCTGAAAGAATCTAAAGCCATTGGGTTACACTGTGAGAATTGGTACACCAAAGCCTTGCACCATGTCATGCACTACATTTGTGTCACTGTACTTGAACAGAAGTTAGACTAGTTTTGTGGACAGTTATCGGGTTATGTTTTCGGTTTTATGTGGCTAGAACGATAAATGTTCTTGCCTTAAAGGGGCCCAGAAACACAATCTTAGTTAACTGTTTTGGCTGTTGATTGCATACAGTGAGTTATAATGGTGCTATTAGCGTCGGTAATACCGCATACATTCCGTTTTTTAATATTTTAATGTCCTCCCAAAAACAACTTCATGGCTCTGATGGTGTCGCCACACAGTGGCGGGTTTTTAGCAGTGGATATGACATCACCTGGCGCGAGCTTGATGATTGGACAAACAGTAAATATACTGCAAATTGTGTGAATAAATAGAGACACATATTGTCACCTGTCTGCGTTTCATATTAGATCAACAAAAACAACTTGTTTGTCTTAGATAAAAGCCCTGCAAAGCAAGTAAAATAAAAATACACCATCAGGGGCGCTCTGGCATGGAAACAACGCTGCCAGTCTCAGCAAGAACGAGTTACAGAGAGCAGGCAACCATGGAGCACAAACTTCTGCGACGTGCTCTGGCTGGCTGTTTTGATTGGTTGCGCCAGGTGCCGTCATTGGGAGAGTGAAATAGGAGTGGGAAGCCCCGCCAAAATCGAGTTGAGGGCAGCGTTTTGTTTGCTTGTATTTTGAAATTTCTTCACTGAATAACTCCCGTTCCTGTGCATCGATTCCTGTAATTCTTTTTAAGTCAGCATCTGTGTGACATGAACCCACCTGAAGTATAGCCGGTATTCCTCCAGGCAGTGTTTCGCAGCCCCTTTAATACTCTCATTAAACGCCACTCCTTAGGCAGATGGAATCCATTTTTGTTTTCTGCCTTTCTTTGCTGTTTAGAATTTGTTCGAAAGGAAAGGGATCATCACGATTGATGTCTGGTTAATCGAAGTGTCAGAGCAGCAGTCGTTACAAAGGGTGGCCATATGGACAGGGCAGGTCCACTGAAATGATGTTGATTGTTGATTAAGCCCCTCAGCGAGTGAAATATTTTTGGTTTGCTGAGAATTGTCAAAACTGTGAGGCTTTCCAGTAGATTCTGGTCATTTGCTCCATACAAGGAATGACTCCGTTTCAGACAGGAGGTTTCCTGAAAGCAACTGACAGTAGAGGCTTTTGCCTATCTCATTTGACGCAAGCAGCTCTGGAAGATGGCACTCGGTGTGCTTGAAGTGAAGCAGCTCAATTTGATACTTCGAGCAACGTGGAGCAGTTTGCGCTATTAGGAAACGAGACACACAAAAAAAGGGCGTTGCCTCGGCCAAGCAGTGGCTGTCCAAATTGGAGAGTTTCTCTGTTTATGAAGTCCTGTCCCACTTTGTATTCGGAGCATGTATGTGATTGTTGACCGCTGACACTTGCTGGGGTGAGCCTACTGAATCTTGCAAGCCAAAATCCACCGCACGAGATTCCATCTTGAGCACTGAATAGTACCTGTCCATAACCAACGCTCTTATGAAATGTAAAACGGTGCAGTTGTCCCATGAGTATCTGTTCTCGCTTCGGCGAGCGCGGCTTCGGCCGCTTATCTGTTTTTGTGCAGCGTCCGCTCCGGCGGACGCAGTTGTTGCTGCGACGCGCGTCTTTTCTTTCCTTTTCTCTTTCCTCTGATCTTTGACTCTCCTCTATCTGCACGTGGCAGCGGTGGTGGCTCGCTGGAGCCAGTAGGCAGGCCCGTGCAATTTCCTTTTCATCCTTCTCTCAGTCACAACAACAACAACAACTGTTGTGCTCAATATGACTTGCAAGTCGACCAAAGCGAGCCAACTAAGGTTCGCGTTATAGTAAATCAATGCACTTTCACACAGAGCATCCCAGCTTGCACAGTCATTCAGTCTATCTTTTTCTTTGCATCGACGGCTAAATGCATCAATTTTCAGTGCCATACGGCTCGCAGTGCTTCGTGAGCTCAGCTCCTGCCACAGGTCGTGCGTTGCAGCTCATATTGGACGTGATAGCACATATCACGGAGGTGCCTTTGAGAAGCTGGCAACACAGTAAGCTAGGTGTTTCGAATTAGTTTAGTAGGAGGAGGCATTTGAAACGCATCCTGGGAGACATCAGGGTCAGGCTGTGACCTGTCTTTCTCATTTTTAAGGTACACTGTTGTCTCTGGTGCGACTTGTGTGGCACTCTGGTGTAACTTGTGTGACACTCCGGTGTAACTTGTGTGACACTCCGGTGTAACTTGTGTGACACTGGTGTGACTTGTGTGACACTCTGGTGTGACTTGTGTGACACTCCGGTGTGACTTTGGTGACTTTGGTCTCGTTGTGGCCTTCTTGTGGTTGCACTGTGCTCTGCTGCCTGGCCATGTTTTTTTGAACAGCCTATGTGCACACACCCCGTCCCCCCTTGCACTGCCCGCAGTGAATGTGGTGGAGGCCCTGCAGGAGTTCTGGCAGATGAAGCGCCCCGGTGAACCTGTGACGTACGAGCTGGTTCCTGCATGCAGCCCGCCCTACGTGTGCTACGTCACGCTGCCTGGTGGCAGCTGCTTCGGAAGCTTCCAGGTGAGTTTGCCCGGCAGATTACGGCCTTTTTCTGTGGTGGTTCATCACGTTTCACAGCTTCCAGTGTACTGCATACCTTGACTGGCGGCAGTGTGGGTGTGTTGCGTGCACAGTGTTGCGCCATAGAGGTGGTCCCGTAGTGCTTGCCACCTGTTTCGTGACTGAGCACTGCCAGCTTTCTTGGCGGTAGTGAAGACTCCGAGTCAGGCGTCGGTGAGATCAAAAGTACATTTTATACATTATGTACAAGGTAAAGTACAGAACAACATCGGCACGGGGGCCGAGAGCTAACACAACGCGACTGTTTTCGCACAGCGACGACCAGCGTGTTTCCCGGCATAACAACAGTGGTGTTCACTGATCAGTGTCTGTGAAAGGTGGTGAATACCAACACATATTCAAAAAAAAAAAAAAATGGAAATATACTTCGGCAGATTTCCCAATTTCTCAAAATGCATCTGGTATTAGATTAAATTCAATTCATCTGTCCTTTACAGTAAACTACCCAGATTAGTTGTTTCTGCGGAGGGATGCAAGTAAGCTAGTAATGATTGTATGGCTTCTTCCGGTTTTGTTAACATTTATTCGCCACCAAAAGACTCCGTTATTGCTGAGAAAATTGGATTTAAAAATGGAACAATCTTTTTCCTGTCACTCGGTTCAAACTTGCGACGTCAGGAGCGAGAAGGACTCTGCGATTTCCCGTTAGGATGTGAATGACGGTGTAGTCTAGCATTGGGGGGGGGGGGGGGGGGGGGGGGTTTGTGTGTGAGAAGCTGCCGCGACATCACCACAGTTTGCCCGTGAAAACAACCGGCGGTGGCAATACCTGTACATTTCACTTTTACCGTATTTTCCGGTGTATAAGACGTGGTTTTTTTCCAAAAATCTTGCTGGTGCGTCCTATACAAGGGTGCGTCTTATACGCGAATTTTCCGTTTTTTTTTTTTGCGAGTTCAGAAATTACTCAGGTTCATGTTCAAGCTTTTTTCACCGAAAAAATATTACTACCAATAACGCGGTTGTAACATGGTTAATACTTCAATACGGGGACCGCCGTGCGCTACTTTTTTAGGTGAACTTTATCATGAAACGGCGGGGTTGACCACTTCTGGGATCTTAAACACGCGGCCGTTTCGGAGAGCCCAAGCAAAGGTAATGTGAAATGCCAAAAGATGGCGACAGTCGCGCTTCTCGCCATTGTCAAGACAAGCCAAGAGAAGCCGATATTTTTTTTTTAGTCACCCTTTGCAAGTACGTGGTGCAAAGAGAATGCTTCAGCCGCGTTGCCTTTTCGATAGCGCATCCGAAGATGAAGACTTTGAAGGTTTTATGTAAAAATAAATTGTTGTGGACATAAAGAGAGTTCTTTTGCTTTTTTTTCTTTTGTGCTACAACGTGGGCGGGTATGGCGTGAGTGTTGCCTTTTTCGATCAATTAGCGTTGCTTAAGAACTTCTCACACGTACGGTGCATTTTACGATGGTCGCATAAGCATGCTTAATTAAGCCTCACTAGCCTAACTGGGTAAATTGGGGTGCGTCTTATACACGGGTGCATCTTATATACCAATTTTTTCAATGACACCCTGCATATATGGGGGGTGCGTCTTATACAAGGGTGGGTCTTGTACACCGGAAAATACGGTATGCTCTTTTCTGTCTTATAAAAGCTCCATTTTCATGGGAATTGGTCTTTATGTGATTAGAATGTGGTAATCTGTCGATACAGGCGCTCATCAGTATGCCCCAGTGTTGCTTTAAGGAGCTTGTCGCTGAAATAAGACTGTTTATATCTATCGCAGATATCTGCATCCATTTCTGCCCAGTAGAGATGCTGCCATTGGCAGTGTTGCTATCGGTGCAGTGTCTCTGTTGATTAGCGCCAGTGGCAGTGGCACCGTGAGCATGATGGCAGTCTGCCCATTCAGGATATTTGAGAGTAGGTGATAAAAAAAAAAAACAGTTAACCGCACAAGAAAAGGTGACCAACATCAAACAATGAAATGAAAAGGTGTCTAATGCTGCTTTCTGCTAGAGATAACTCTAATGTGCTCAGTCCTCTCTATAAAAATACAGTATGTTCACTCCTGATGATGCAGCCTACTTAGTAGAACAGCATCAGTTTGGACACTATGTCACCATTGTAGGGTCTGACCCTGCTGTCTCAATCAATTTACAACGTAAATTACTGGCAATGCCACCAGTTTAGCTCTTGTTTCTACCACCGTTGAACAGGACTTAGCAGAATATACCAATATTTTTTTACTCGTCTCTGATGATAGATTGTTAAGGCAGGCAGTGGGGAGCACATAGATAGCCTTAGAACATGTTATGCAGTGCTCAGTGTGATATGCATCACAGTATCGTTGCTAGTGCTAGGGCCAGTTTATAGAATGCAATGTGCAAGTACTACCAGGCAAGAAAGAACGAATCGCAGGTCATGCCATCTGTGACTGGGCATATGCAAAAGGAAAGTAACAGGTCAGCAGTTCAATTTCAGAAAAAAATTCGGCAGTGGCTTAGCTCTGGTTAAGCCTGGATATACAAGCGAAAAGCTTCAGTTATGCTTGGCTTGACGTCATGGCTGTCACAGTTCGCTCACAATGCACTGGGACCACCACGATAACGGTGGAGGCATTCGGCCGTCCACACACTGCCTGTACGGAGGCGGAGGAGGAGACGGAAATCGGCGCGGTTAAACCTGCCCGCAGGAATGCAGTGAGGAGGGTTGCCGGCTGCGATACGGGCAACACGCAGCTGCAAAGAAAGGTCGAACGGCAGGGAGGAGAGGAGCGCGTGCAGTAGTAGCGGCGGTTTTCATGTTTTCACACTAAGGGCGCAAAAGCCACAACTGCCGTGGCGCAAACTCCTGAAAATTGTGTGCGTACGCTAACGCTGTTTCCCCGCTAGCGTTTTGCGCATTCGCACTCTGGACCCGCTATTACTCTATGTACGCAATTGCGCAAAGCCCGCAATCCTTTGGTTTGGTTTGGTTTGTTTATGGGGTTTAACGTCCCAAAGCGACTAAGGCTATGAGAGACGCCGTAGTGGAGGGCTCCGGGAATTTCGACCACCTGGGGTTCTTTAACGTGCACTGACATCACACAGTACACAGGCCTCTAGAATTTCTCCTCCAAAGAAGTTCCAGTCGCTGCGGCCGGGATCGAACCCGCGTCTTTCGGGTCAGCAGCCGAGCACCATAACCGCTGAGCCACCGCGGCTCGGCTCCGACCCTCGTAGTGAAGCTTCAAAAGATTTGCATCTGTTGAATGCTGTTACTGTATGCATTTCTGGATGCAAAATTAAAATGAACCTTTGACCACATGCATGGTAGAAAGTGGTCCCTCTCTTTCTTGTGGGCGTCTGTTTCCTGCTCAGCCAACAGCTCCGAAGCTGTAGACAAGCACCTGTCACCCACAAACGTTTCGAAAGGTTTTCAGCATGTTTACACTGCTCATCGGTGTACAGCATACATATGGTGTTCAAGGGCACTGCACATAGGGGTGCAGGGTACACATTTGGGAAGGAGTACGTGGCTCCAAGTGGTTTCACATCCCGCTATCTTTTTTTCTTTCTTTCTGCAGAACTGCCCAACCAAGGCAGAGGCGCGTCGCAGTGCGGCCAAAATTGCCCTGGTCAACTCGGTCTTCAACGAACACCCGAGCCGGCGCATTTCGGACGAGTTTGTCGCCCAAGCAGTGCACGATGCCAAGGCCTCCTTTGGGGTGAGTACTGGCTCCCCGGTGTTAGTCGTGGCCATTGTAACTGTGTGAAAGTTTACACTCAGCATGACTGAGGGAGGGCATAGTGACATATATTAGAAAGGACGAGAAAAAGAAAGAAAAAAGTACCCTGCTCGCACCGCCGGTTGGCACAACGTGTTGGGCATGGTGACAGTAGCCACACCTTGAAATCGTTCTTATGGCTTACTATACACCAGTTTTTCGGTGCCTGTTGAAAGCATTTAGGTCGCTCTTACGGCAAGCTCAGTAAGTAGACAGTTTTAGCTGTGCGTCCGCAAAAGCTGTGCGTATGCTACGGGCGGACCTTACGCGCAGTGCCACCCGTCCTGGCAACGACAGTTTTAGTTGGGAGTGGCTAGCGTAGCGCCCGGGAAGCGTAGGATACAGTGGCGCCATCTAGCGACAGCAAGTCAAAGCTCCTAAACTGTGTGCTACGGAAACTTTTTCCTCTTTTATTAATGGCAGTGGTGGTTGCATTCAAAGGCTTTGTTTCTTTTTTAATGTAAATCAATTGAATCAAATGAAAATATAAATTCTAGCGCACAGTTGGTGAAGTACTTTACCGGAGGTCGTTGCTATGACGACAGTGTACGCCGTAGATAGGCTTAGCACCAAGAAATTCTTGGATTTATCTAAAAAACGATGACTATTTGTCACATATATCGTTATGGAGCGGTGAGAATGCACAAAATAAAAGTGAATACAACCGTTTAGACCGAGCTATCGTGTCGAAAAATGCAGCGGCGATGCGGTATTTGGTCCGAAGCGGGCGTGCAGGGCGCCGCCATGTTGCTAACGTTAACCACGCAAGCCACGCAAGCAACGCAACGCAAAGTCCGCTGGCTTGCGTACGTACGCAAGACACAGGGCTAGCGCTTGCGTTCTGCGCATGCGCACTACGGTCCCCGCAAGCTCCTTGCATACGCTAAGCCCTTGCGGACGCACAGCTAAAACTGTCTAGTGTGGTTCATGAGGTGCGGGACTGGTGAGTCCGTCACTCCGTGACAGGTGCTACAGAGAAGCTTTTCACCGAGTTTTGAACACATGCTTTTGTTTTGTTTAGGTGTGTTATTAGTGTTATGGTGATGTGGTGCATGTTAAAGCTGTTTTGACATGAACTCATATGAGCCAAATGTTTGGACACTGAACAATATGGGAACGTTTGGAAGGTTTTCCGCAGACTTAGTTTAAAATGGTCAGCTTAATGTGAACTGCATTGATTACGCTTGTGGGTTAATTCCTTTTCTTGCCGGGGAAAAACAGGAAATTTTATGATGGTGTACATAAAAAAAAATTTGTTTGCTAATAAATTTAATCTTTTCACTTTATTGCAGCGAATTATAGTGTAGCCAATAGAAACCTCTTTTTAATGACAGACAAAAAAAAGCAGATTTTACTGCTTATGAAGAAAAAAGTTTTTTATTGATAAAATTTGATAGACTCTAACGAAAATTCACAGAAATAATACATATATTCAGCCAGAAAATTGCAAAATAAAAAGTCTAGAATGTAGGTTTTATGTGCTATTATGTCAGAAACCAGAATACAGAATTACAGAACTCTTCATGGTAAATTTTTGGATCTGTAAAAAAAGAAATCTATTGCTCATGTGAAGAACCAGAACTTTTGGCTACTTCGCAGTGTAGTGCTTAGGTCTACCCCAGGTTTTCTTGGAGAAAACTCTATCCGCTACATTGCTAGTGTCCCGGAATCAGAACATGCGCGGTGCCTTCAGAGAGGCTTGGAATGCAGCGAATCTCTTGGCGATAGTCCAGGCTGGATGGAGCAGCCATCTCTTCCAAACTAAGATCAGACAAATGGACATCGTTTATTTGCACCGAAGTGTCGCTTGCATCTGGAATGTCAGTGTTGCGGAATCCTGAGAACACCGCAGTTGCTGAGCAGTATCAGTACAAGACGAGGACACCACATTGGATGCCATGCTCACCATGACCACACCGCATTGATAGGTTTCGAGGGAAATTTAAAAATACTCGTTTGTGCAAGTGACAAAGAAACACAACCTGAAACTGAAGTACATTTCTTTTGCAACACGCTAGATGACGTTACTTGTCCAGAAACGGTCCGGATCACACAGAATAGGCCATTTCATGCTTTTTTTCAAATTGAATGATTTCATAGGCGTGGTAAGAAAGCGTAAAGATAAACCTTAACAGTGAGCACCAGCCGTGGCAGCTCCACACCATGTACTTGGGGCGTTCACACTTTTCAAGCACGAAAGAGAGAAAAATTGGCGGGGGCTTAGCTTTGGTTAAGCCTGGTAGGTTGCGAAAGCGAGTGCAGCACCTCTAACGGAAGGAACGCGGCGTGCTGCGTCTAAAGAAGGAACGCAGTGTGCCGCGTCTACTGCCTACAGGACGAATCGGGTTGGGTAGCCTATCTTTTTCCTCGCTTATGACGTCACACCACCTGTTAGACTACAGCGCACCTAGTGGGAGAAGCGCGAAACGCCCGGCGTGGCTACGAGCCATGCTACGCTGAAGAGGCAAGTTGATAGCCCATCTTTCGCCTCGCTTATGACATCACACCACCTGTTCTATCACAGCGCACCTAGTGGTAGAAGCGTGAAACACCCGGCGTGGCTACGAGCCACGCAACGCTGAAGAGCCAACTTGGTAGCCCAGCTCTCGCGCTGGTATGACATCAGTAGTCACGTGATGTAAAGCGTAACTACCGGACCATGCTGCACTGAAGTCTCGAAACCTGGCGTAGTATTGCTTTCGCAATAAAAGCTTCTTGGCACAGTGGTGGCATCTAAGGGCCCAGCACTACAAGCACCTAAAACAAGCACCTACCTTCGCTTCTTGCCAATATCTCACCACTGTCCTAGCGTCACCTATAATGCGTTGCTTCTGGCAGACAAAAGTGCACCTAGGCTTGGGCTGCATTGAGGCTGCATGTGTATGCAAATGTGCGACTGAACAGAATAGCTTCGGCTCTGCTGTGAAAGGAGAGGAGGAAGATGGAAAGGCTACATTCTTATGATCTCAGAGCCTCTGCCATATAGCTAGCCAGCGGGACACCGTCATTGCACTGGGAGCACTAGGAACTGTAAGGAAGGCTGAAAATGGAAAGAAGGCGTTGAGCATTCTTTGCTATCAAAGAAAGGGAGGAGGAAGAAGAAATGGTAGGAAAAAAAAGCTGCCCCCCCCCCCCCCCCCCCCCCTTTCCCCCCGTCAGTTTGGCCTGGTTAAGCTAAATGTGACTTATGTGTGCTAGCATGTTTGCCCTTGTTTAGCTTTGTTTATCTTTGTTTTACATTTTTTTAAGCTTGACTATTCGAGTTGCACTGAAATGTCCTTGCAGTCGTTCCTCAGCTTTCCTCTTGTGATAAGCCTCCTGAGCTGCTTGTTGTAATTCGAGTCGCCGTTCCCTCTGTTCAGTGATCTCTGAAGCCACTTGTACACGCACCTCTTAACTGCACGCTCCTCTGGGAACTTCATCATTCGCCTTTTCTTTCTCACTCTTCACCTTCGACATCCCGTTTAGCAAGTTTACACTATCTTCGCCGCTCTGCTTTGGCTTGACACCTCACTTTATTCACTGGATTGGTTGGCTCATGTTTGTGCATTCTTTTTTTTTTTGTTGCTGTTCAGCTTTCTGTGCCCATCATTCGGCTTCATAATCTGTCGAAGGACCAGCTTCGTCCATAATTTACCGTTTGCTGCCCTGCGTGTTCCTCCGCTGACTTCATCCTTTCTGGCATCCGCATGTGCACACGACCGTGTTCCTCCCTCTTCACCATTGCACTCCTTGCCCACTCGCATGCAGCTAACGCAATGTTCCTCCGAGCTTACCTGAGTTACTCTGAGGCTTCAACATAATGAGTCACTGCTTTTTTTGCTATTGACTCATCTAGTGCGAGCACACTAAAAAAAAGGTCAGTGTCTTTTCCTATCGTGATCACATGAACTTACGTTGTCATGCCACTGCTCCTGACTTCTGACCATGCCTGTCAAGCCGTAATTCCGTCTTGGCCAGGAGGTTGTGTTGGTCGTGTATGGGATGCGTTCCTCGTGCTGCAATCCTGATGGTCAGCTGTGTGCACATAGAAAGCTAGAAGGCCTAGTTGTTATCCGAAGTAAGTAGTTGGCAATCTGTGAAATACGGAAATACCTTGGAAGTTCAGGGTCACAAAAAGAGTTTGGGCAGATATTATAAAAGATGAAGTATTGATTATATACATTTTTGAAAATGGCAATAATGCACAGACATGGAAGGAGATGCACACATCTTTGCGCGGAGAGCTGGAAGATATTCTCAGCTGGTTTCAGAGAGCGTGTGGGACTAATCTTATAGTCAGCAGAGTCATTTGGAAAGTCAAGCTGACGGAATTCTGCTTGAGGTTGAAGTCGAGTTTTATACAGTGGTCGGTGGCTGGGCTGTTACTGCAGAAGGCTTGAACTGGTCTTTCATTGTTTCTGATGAGACCGCTTCCATAAACAAAGTGGTCTGCAGCAGTTTGAAGGAGAAGAAGCTGAAGGATCTCATTAGGAAACATGAGCTGACTGACAAATTTGATGTTGGGACTGCGTGTTTTCTTTATCAGCTGCTTTCCCAGAAAATTCTCACATGTGCTGATGACAGCAGCATAGGAGGTAAGCGCAGCGAACTTTGGATCATGGGCATAAACATGACCAGAACATTGGAGAAATCTAGAAAGTCATGCTGCTTCAAAAACATGAAAACTCTGCTGGGTACTTGAATGGCCAATGCTCCAGCATGGGTTGAGCCAGTCAATTTTTATGCAGTGGCTATGGGACGTGTGTAGCTCCCCGCAGTCACTACACCCTCTGGCCTTGAGTCAGAATCATTTGAGATACTGGGAGTGGTAGTGATTTTGCTCCAAGAATTGGGCGTGGGTGTATATTTTCTGTCCTTGAGAGGAATGACTGCAAATGAAATGTATTGCTATACTTGAGTATGACAAGCAGTGATAGCATCATGAATGTGAAAAATTTGTGATTACGGGTGTGACAGATCAAACCCTGAGCATAATGTTCCATCCACTCAAAGGACATGACTCTTGAAGTGGAAGGAGGGTTAGAGGAAGTGCTGACTGATGAATCTTGAAGTGGAAGAAAGGGTTAAGAGGAAGCACTGACTGATGATTCTTAAAGTGGAAGAAAGGGTTAAGAGGAAGTGCTGACTGATGATTCTTGAAGTGGAAGAAAGGGTTAAGAGGAAGCGCTGACTTGATGATTCTTGAAGTGCAAGAAAGGGTTAAGAGGAAGTGCTGACTGATATCAGAGTCTCGAAGTGGAAGAAAGGGTTAAGAGGAAGCGCTGACTTGATGATTCTTGAAGTGCAAGAAAGGGTTAAGAGGAAGTGCTGACTGATGATTCTTGAAGTGCAAGAAAGGGTTAAGAGGAAGCGCTGACTGATGATTCTTGAAGTGGAAGAAAGGGTTAAGAGGAAGCACTGACTGATGATTCTTCAAGCGGAAGAAAGGGTTAAGAGGAAGCACTGACTGATGATTCTTGAAGTGGAAGAAAGGGTTAAGAGGAAGCACTGACTGATGATTCTTGAAGTGGAAGAAAGGGTTAAGAGGAAGCGCTGACTTGATGATTCTTGAAGTGCAAGAAAGGGTTAAGAGGAAGTGCTGACTGATATCAGAGTCTCGAAGTGGAAGAAAGGGTTAAGAGGAAGCGCTGACTTGATGATTCTTGAAGTGCAAGAAAGGGTTAAGAGGAAGTGCTGACTGATGATTCTTGAAGTGCAAGAAAGGGTTAAGAGGAAGCGCTGACTGATGATTCTTGAAGTGGAAGAAAGGGTTAAGAGGAAGCACTGACTGATGATTCTCGAAGTGGAAGAAAGGGTTAAGAGGAAGCGCTGACTGATGATTCTTCAAGCGGAAGAAAGGGTTAAGAGGAAGCACTGACTGATGATTCTTGAAGTGGAAGAAAGGGTTAAGAGGAAGCACTGACTGATGATTCTTGAAGTGGAAGAAAGGGTTAAGAGGAAGCGCTGACTGATGATTCTTCAAGCGGAAGAAAGGGTTAAGAGGAAGCACTGACTGATGATTCTTGAAGTGGAAGAAAGGGTTAAGAGGAAGTGCTGACTGATGATTCTTGAAGTGGAAGAAACGGTTAAGAGGAAGTGCTGACTGATGATTCTTGAAGTGGAAGAAAGGGTTAACAGGAAGCGCTGACTGACTACAGAAGAGATAGCTGTTGACGTTGGCATCTCTGTAAGATCTGTGCACATCGCTCTCCATGAAGTTGTGAAAATGTGCAAAGTTCCATCGAGATGACTTCCATAAATTTTGTCTGGTGAATGTTGGGCCTCAGGCCTTACAGTGTGTCGGGCAGTGCTAACACATGATGATGGTAGGATATCAGTTGCTGTAGCAGATGAAAGGTAGATTCTTTTTTCACTTCAGACACTGAGCAGTGATCAGATTAAAGGTGCACTGAAGAGGATTCTGAACTTGTCTTTTTGCCGCGGGAACTCGATCTACACGTTCCTAGCATTCTTAGAAACTGCAACTTATTGCCCTGTATGGCCGATTTCCCTAATTAAATCGAATTAACGTCCGGCTCCCGCCCTTTTTTTTAAATTCTGCCTCATACGATGGGCGGAGTCGACCAACGCGTGAAGTTCCTTTCAGCCAGCTCCGTGGAGGCTTTGCTTTCGCTTTATTTTGTTTTTTAGGTTTCCATGAATAAATAGTTTCATTCACAGATAATATAGCCGCAAAATAAGCCCGCAGAAATAAAAATACGCGCGGACTATTTGCTACTACGGACTACTACGTATTACTCCGCCGATGGCAGAGCGGCAAGCCGCCGCGGGACTGGGTGAAAGGCACTCCACGTGTTGGTCGACTCCGCCCACCGTACGAGGCAGAATTAAAAAAAAAGGGCGGGAGCCGGCCGTTAATTCCATTTAATTTGGGAAATCGGCCATACAGGGCAATAAGTCGCAGTTTCTAAGAATGCTAGGAACATGTAGATTGAGTTCCCGCGGCAAAAAGACAAGTTCAGATTCCTCTTCAGTGCACCTTTAATGATAGCGCACGAGCTCAGTACTGCTGAACAAATTCTGGGAATGAATTTACTCCCATGTTGAACAACCAACTAGCCCGAGCACAAACTGTATATTTAAAGGTGGAAGGGGGCCTTAAAAATAAATTTTTATAATGAAGTCACAACTATGAAATCTTCAGGGAAGATGCATTTTTGCATGCTGATTCCAAATATGTAATGTAATTTTATGCTCAGCAAGTCCTTGTGCACTTATGCAATATGTTAGGTAGCTTTTGCCAAGAGTTTGAAAGAAATTATGCTGCAGGGAACTTGTTAGACTGCACGCCATTGGTTTCTCTTGACATCAAGCTATGCAATAAGGGTAAAATTATCATCCTGCCTGTTATGGAAGGTGAGTTATAGGATTTTGAAATTATCAATTTCATCCTGTTTGCAAAGTGGCAAATTCAAAACCCTGTAACTCTACTTCTGTTGTAGGCAGGATAATAATTTTGCCCTTATTGCATAGTTTGATGTCGTGACAAGCCAATGGCATGCGTCCTAGCATGTTTCCTGCTGCAAAATTTATTGAAGGCTCTCGGCAAAAAGTTACATAACATATTATATAAATGCAGAAGGAGTTGTTTTACATAAAATTAAAGTACATATTTGGAATCAGCATGCAAAAATACATGTTTCTTGAAGATTGCATTATTGTGACTTAGCAAAAATTTCTTTTTCTAAGACCAGCTTCCCCCCTTAAATGCTAGAATATGGCCAGTGCTATGAAGATAATGGCAGCCATTTTTTGGCACATTGAAAATGGCACATTGAAAATGTTACACACACTCATTACAATGTGAAGGGGACAATAGCAGTGGCTGAAGTCTGTGAAGTTTCTGCATGCGTTTGCAGAGAAACAGCCAGTACCTGTAACAGCACTTGCAAGCTTCAGTGAATACAATGCTCTGGATTATTGGATAGCTTGTATTTAAAAGTTTCTTCGCAGTAGCATATTTGAAGGTGTTCTTTGCACTTTGTAGCCACTTGGCCTTGCTCGCACTTGGAAATTTTTAGTTTCTTCCAGTGCTCAAATGCCCTCCCTGCAGTGGCACATTTTCAAGCCATTGCACTCTTGTGTCAGCTGTTTTCCAGTAGGCAAAACAGGTTTTCAAAAAAGAAGTGTTTACAGTAGCCAAGCTATAATGTTGTAATTGCCGTGAAAAGTGTGCGACTGCAAGCAATTTATGTTGAAACATGAAGGCAGTTTAAGATTTATGGAGTCACGGGCTTATCTAGGGAATCACCACAATGCTCTGCTCTTTCTTCTTGGCTGTATACTGCACTCTTCTTTTAGCAGGCCGCTCTTCTTTCTGTTCCGGCGTTTCTTCCGCACGGCGTTTTCTTCTCTTGTGATTATATCGCTCCGCACTACTCATAGATTCTTCTTCGGCATTAAGTGAAATTAATTAAGCCAATTAATTGAACAGATTAATTAAACTGATTTAACTAATTAATTGAAATAATTGAACTAGTGAATTAATCGAATTAATTGATTAATTTAATTGGTTGATTGGTTAATTAATCCTTGGCCCGCCTCACGCGGCGGGCCGAGGAGGCCGTCACGTGGTAGCCGCCGCGCCAAGCGAAGGAACGACTACGGCCGAAGAGACGAGTTGGGGCCCCTGCTCTCCTCTGGTCGTGACGTCATGCTGTCACGTGGCACGACCACGTGACAGCGAAAGAACGACCTCCGCCGACGGCAGAAAAGTGCTAGCAATATTGCTTTCGCAATAAAAATGCACAAAACACTGGTAAATTGAGGTTTGTGAATCTCATGCTGTTGAAATCAGCTTGGTACCCTCCACTACAGTGGACTTCAAAACACAGGTGTAGCTCTTGCACATCAGTGGCTTGTTCACCTTTCTGTGAGCTGTCCTGCACATGTGAGAATCTAGGCTGAAAGTTCTCCCCGGCAGATATGGGTGAAAGGTGAGGAGATCAAGGCGGGTGGTTGATGACGTGTGCCACGAGAGTGATTCCCATGGCATATAGAGTACACGAGAGGCTGCAGCTTAGAAGACCGAGCTGAGGGCAGTTTTGTCTTACTTTTGGAACTTCAGGCTGTAGTACAGTCATACCTCTTTAACATATACACTTTGGTCTCTGAGTGAAACTGTCTATAAAGCAAGCCATCCGTAATAACGAATCATGAAGGAAAAACACAAAATGTGCTAAAAAATAACACGTTATGCTAAACATATGCTTGCATTTAAGGCAGAAAGCATCTAATGCTATTTATGGCAATCCACATGTCAAAACTACAGCAAGCTAAGCATCTCCCTTATAATCATCAGCTGTAGTTCTCACATGCCAAAGTCATTTATTTTTGCTTCATATTCATATTACAGAAGGTACAAGTGAGGCCATGCTAACATTCTCCTCATATGTGTGTGTGTTTTGGGAACTGCTGTTCCAGTTCCTGTGTGAAAAGCTATGTAAAATGCTTGTAGGATGTCTGCAAGTTAATGTAGTGATATTCTGCGGATGTCTACAGTGAGGTAAAAGCGATATGCACTATGTAGTCAATCTCTGCAAACAATCATGAGTGCCACTCACGTTTCCTCCACAATGAAAAAGTTACCTGAGCAAGAAGCTAATCGCAACACAAAATTAAAAGCTCAAAAATTTTGATGCCTCTGGTTTACCTGACAGAGTCATGCATTAAAAACTGATTTCGTTCACTGTTGAGATTGGTCATTGGAGTAATACAGGATGCTGTGGGCCATGGCTCATTGTTGCTGACTGCTGTTTTCTGAAGTTGTACCCTACTGTAGTCATTGAGTAGTCAAATTCTGGATGTGCATAGACATTGTCTCCAGGATGTGTGAGTGGCTATTTCAGTCGATAGCTCTATTAGATGATGGTTTGAGACTTTACTTGTAGAGGTGAAAGTTGGACTTGCGTGCTCTAATCTGCGGTAATCAAATGAGGCCTTAGCAGACATGCAATCTATGCGCCTAGATTGCTTTTCACGCATCCTGGAGACTGTTGTCCCAAAGTAGCATGGTTATCTCGGTTGAATGTCTGCTTTCCAAAGCATGCAGCATGCTTACTCTACATTGGGAGAGTAGCTGTAGGTGCTCATGTGGTCGACGTGGAATGGTATGCCTCCACTTGGTCTCTTTCGTATATTTAATGCATAAAATGCATTAAACGGTTTCATTCTGATTGTTATGTGTCTGTTCTTCCTTGTGCGCTTGTTTTTAGAGCGCTGCTCTTTGGCGTCCGTTCCTGGGTTTCGCGTCGTCGTCGGCGTCGGCCTCGTAACCAGCTCCGCCCCCCTTTCATCCCCCCAGCGCTATCGGCGTCAGCGGCATCAGTCAGTCGCTGCTATCTCTTCCCTCCTCCCTTTATCGTGTTGTCCGCTTGCTGCGCGCGCTTCTGCCCCCATCGTTTGCCGCTGGGTGTACACGCCGCCCCCCTCCCCCCTCTTCCTGCGAGTCTCCGGTTGTCAAAGCGCCGGCTCGAGCTTAATTCCTTTCTTCGCTCCTACTCCAATGCAACCCCTGTGTGGTGGCAATCAGAGAGCCAGATCGGTGGCGGCGGATCTGTATATGTGCACCGCCCGAGCCGAAATTGCGAATACGTGTGAAAAAAAAAATTCTGTGATAGCGCATACATGTGTTGCTCGATTTCTTTGCCTCAATCTATCGAAAAGGTGAAACAGCTTATTTGCTGCGCTCAAATTTCGCATTAGGAAGTAACGTAATCGTCGGTAATTTTTTTTTGTCAATCTGTTTGCACGTGTAGACCTGCACAAAGGTGGTACAGTCTACCCCTGCTCTGCACCTGTGCTTATTATCCTGTGCACAGACTGGAAAGCAAATGGCCTAATGCGAGAAGGCCAAAATTTAGCTGTAGAATGCATTTCATGCATTGAAAACATGGGAGAGAACAAGCACAGGAGCAATCGCCACAGTTGCACCTGTGTACATACTGAACTTTGTAAGATGGGCTAATGCCCCTTCCCTATATAGACC
The DNA here is from genome assembly GCF_055824585.1 of Amblyomma mixtum. Classification (NCBI taxonomy): domain Eukaryota; kingdom Metazoa; phylum Arthropoda; class Arachnida; order Ixodida; family Ixodidae; genus Amblyomma; species Amblyomma mixtum. The sequence goes on from NC_143012.1 coordinate 85,307,305, forward strand.
TTTCTGAAAGGCGCTCCATGGGCATTGGCATGTTGCTGGCTGGACTGTTGTGTGCACCCGGCTCAAACGCAGTGGAAGGGGCAGTTTCTGCGCCTGTTTGCCACGCTCCAAAAAGCTGGTGTTGTTACATCTGCATGTAGCCAATAGCAGTGTCTATAGTTGACGCTGTTATGCCAGGGAGCTCACCAATACTATACCTTGGAGCTCACCAGGTCAAATCTGCGCTTGTCTTCGTAGCATGTGAGCGTACTTTTGTTCACAAGTGTAAATGATGGCATAGAAGAATACATGCGCCTCTATGGGAGCTCCATTAAGTGAAATGTAACGAGAAGCTACCTGCTGCATAAAGCAATATTGTGCTTTTGCGAAATGTGGTGCCTGCTTTTGGGTAGTTAGCCTAATTTTATAGTGACGTGGTGAAGGCATGAGCAGTTCTTTTTCTATGTTCTGCCGCCACGATCAGGAGTCATGCATGCTTGCATGATCTACCACCAGGGAAACAACTGGCCATTAAGAATGGAAAAAGAGAGATATGCCTTGGGATAGTTAAGGGCGGTACTTCCGAAGCGCTCATTCCTCGAGGGCGTTCTTCAGAGTCTGCTCTTTAATACCTTGGCACAGGGCAGCCAAGGCGTCGAGGCGTTCCGCTTCATGCTGGAGGCGAACCGGGGCCGCACCATGCTTGAGTTCCAGGAGCTGATGAGCGTCTTCCAGCTGCTGCACTGGAACGGCTCGCTGAAGGCGATGCGCGAACGCCAGTGCTCGCGCCAGGAGGTGTTGGCGCACTACTCGCGCCGGCCGCTGGACGACGAGCTCCGCTCCCAAATGGCCCTGGACTGGGCGGCGCGCGAGCGCCAGCTGGGTCCAGGCCGGGTGGCCGCCGAGGCTGCGGCCGCCAGGGCCGAGCTCGAAGCGGCACGCCTCGCGGGCCGCGAGCTGCGTTTTCCCCTGGAGAAGCAGCGCATCCTGGCACTCGCTGCCCGCATGAGCGCTGACGGCCCGACCGCGAGTCCCTGACTGCTCCCTGGCCGCTTTCAGCAGTGTAGGCCAGCTGCCCGCTTCTGAACAGAGCGAGGGCTTCGCCAGGTCGACATAGCAGAAGCCTTTCTCCCGCTGCAGTGCCGTCCATGCATGCAGGCTGTTCAAATGCAGCCATCCAGGTCTTTCAAGTGCCTTTTCTGCTTGTATTGTGTGCACTGGCTGCTCTGCTGTCAACGCAGTGAGGTTGTGATGGGATTGCATTTGAGCACGAATGCTTCACTTGCACAGTAGACAGTTCAAGTACAACTGAAATGTCTATATTCAGAAAGCTGTTGGTGCTGCCAACATGCTGAAAAGGCAATAGTTTTGTCGTTGCCTATATGTATGTTCAACCTGTATGGGAGTCGGTGCTTAGACTGCGATACGTAGCAGTGCTTAGCCAGTCAAGTGCTTCGTCTTCTTTGAACTCTATTGGCAACAAACTGTACTGTTGCCCTGTCAGCTGGAGGCAATAGTTTTGTCGTTGCCTATATGTATGTTCAACCTGTATGGGAGTCAGTGCTTAGACTGCGATACGTAGCAGTGCTTAGCCAGTCAAGTGCTTCGTCTACTTTAAGCTTTGTTGGCAACTCACTGTAGTGTTGACCTGTCAGCTGGGCTTCCAGATTGGCGACTGCAGCCACTAAGTGGTTGTTCTTGTTTGTTGCTAGGGAAGCATATGTTTTTCGATTTTTGAGATGGCCACACTCAGACAGCTGTTGGCTACACATGGGACCAAAAGCGGGCTTCTCCTGCCTTTTTTATTTACTTGGTACAGTGGTTGTGTTGAACCACTCGGCTCTCCTGTGCTAAGCATGTGTTGGGGCTTGCTTCCCATGATTGAGACTTTTTAAAAAGCAGAGACAGACTTTTCATTTGGCAGCAGATTAAGCCGAGCCCAGCAGTATGGCAGTATTGAGTTGTTTAAAGACCAGCTTTGCAAATGCGCTGACACTGAAATCTCGTTGACATTTTGAGTATTTAGATAAATGAACCATTTAGCCAGCCTGTAAATGCTGGCTTGCTGCCTTGTGCCAAACTGTTTATTTGCCTGTTGCATCTGAGTGCCATGACAGTTGCAGTGGTCTTGCCAAGGAAAAGAATACTCATGTGAGACTCTTCTTTTTACCATACTATTTTTAGTGTGTTTAGGCCAGATAAACACTGAACTCATGCAGTAGTGTACAACTGCAACCAGTGTGTTATTCTAGCCTATTTAGGCTTTGATCCCAGTGTCGATTGATTAGCAAGCTGCTGTTTCTAGCAGACCTTAGAAATTACCACGTAGGCATAGGCACTTCATTGTAGAGCTTGCTTTGGGCTATATTTCTGTGTCAGCTTTTTATTGCTTTGGACCATTTTGCTACTGCTTTTGGATTTTGTGCGTTCATGTTCAGCTGTACGCATCTGGCGGTTGATTAACGCATCCATAAATGCCTGGCTTTGTGAAGCAAAATGCTCATTGAAACTGGCAAGGAGAAAAATTGCGCACATTACAAAAAGGTAATACTCACTTCTTAAGAAGAGGAAGATAGGCATGAAAGAGAGAATACTCGTAAGTGTTGGAGCTGGATCCTCATTTGCTGCATCTGTGCAGGCTGGCCACTCCCTGTGCGAGTTGGAATCCCACTGCCTATTGGATCTGTTTCACGCAGCACTTTGCTGCAGATTGGAAAGGGGTGTACCAGTGTTATTGCGGTCCGTGTCGTACTGTTTGGATTTGGCTGATTCATGTGTAGGACCTTTGGGCCTGTGCAACCTTAGAAGAGTACTGCCACAAAATGTTACGAACAGGATATCGGTGGGACCTGGTTACCAAGCATCTGTGAAGACTCTTTAATAAGGAAGCTAGCTTGGAACGTTTCTTAATATGTTTACTGCATCGTTGGTCACCGGTGGATGATCGCCAATGGATGCATGCTCTGCGGCACGAATACTAAGTGGCAAGATGAAGCTGCGGGACGGATAAGGTTTTTCAAAGAGCCTGCGAAAAACAAAAGTGCCAAGTTGCTTTTGCAGTCTGTTATCGGTTCCAATAAGTTGTCTTTGCTGGAGGCTCACTGGGGGGTCAAGCTGCACCCAAGAAAATATAAAGGTGCCCCATCAGTGAGTCACGACGCACAGAGATTAGGGCTCCAAAAATCGCAGCCGCAGTGAACATGTTAACTCAATATTGGAGTACTAGGCAATTGACTCAAAAGGGCTACACTCTAGGCTATTTGAGTTTACTGTATACCCGGTGTACGACCTTCTGTCACATTCAAGAACGATTAGTCGCATCTGATTTTGGTGGCTTTTGGTGGCGTATCCAAGGCACTGGTAGTTCAGTGGAGTGGCAAAGGTTTGTGAGCTTGTTTGATTACCAGCTGTGTTTTTTGTGGTGCTTGGTATTATGCTAAATGTGCATTGCACCTGAAGCTACAACTAGATGTAAACGATTCTACAGGGTCTTGAATATTTGGGGGCGGGGTTTTAAAAAATGCCTATGTAAAATCTACTACCCCATTCGAGCTGAAATAATGTTCACAAAGTAGCAAAATGTGGTCTACGTTATCTGATAAGTGATTCAACATTGGTAGTTGCCTAGATTTTTCGGAATGGACGGAAAACTGCTCTCGGCGGCGTGCAGAATTTTCGCAGAAGCGAGTCGAGAAGCTGTGTTGACATGGTGCGCCATCTGTCGAGCGGCGAGGCAACCGCCATCTCCGGCAAGGCCGTTGGCGCGCTTGCTTCGAAGGTGCAGATCGTCTGCTCGACAGATGGCGTACCATGTCAACACAGCTTCTCGACTCGCTTCTGCGAAAATTCTGCACGCCGCCGAGAGCAGTTTTCCGTCCATTCCAGAAAATCTAGACAAATACCGATGTTGAATCACTTATCAGATAGCGTAGACCACATTTTGCTACTTTGTGAACGTTATTTCAGTTCGAATGGGGTAGTAGATTTTGCATAGGAATTTTTTAAAACCCGGCCCCCAAATATTCAAGACCCTGTATATAATAGTCATGTGTAGGAGTGATTGCAGTTTTATACAGTTATTTGATGAATTGCTATGGGAGAAAAAGTGAGTTGAAAATTTTGTGTCTGTGCTCCTCTAAGGTACAGTGTCCGGTAGGTGATGTTCTGATGGAGACGGTTCAAGTGCAGAAATATTTATTGTGTTCACTTGTATTTAAGTTTTTGCTTGTCTTCAGCCATTCTTGAGCTATCATTTTGGCGTTGCTTATGACAGAACCTTGACGCTAAAACACTGTTTGCAGATTTAGCAGTTTCTGCATGGGCACAGATGTATTAGTTCTGCTTGCCGAAGGTGTTCTTGAAATGCTGGAACGAGACGCTTTGGCGAAACTGTACAAAATATCCGAAAGCTCAGAATGCTGGAAATGCTGCCTGCTTTTGAGACATTCCATCGACTCGAAGCCATTGAGAAAAGCCTGAAAGGTCCAACTTCTCGTTGGATGACTGGCTTCCCTGCTTACTTGGGATGAGTTGACAAAGTACCTACCTAATGTGAAGACCGAAGGCTGCTAATAATGCAGCAGCAGAACAATGGCATTGTGAAAAATGCTCATTTTATGCGAGATGGATTGCAGTGTGGGCTGAATGTCCACTTGCCAGTGAGACCTCATGTTGATGGACATTTGTGATGTGTAGAACACTGGTCATTGAATGGAAATAATTTTGTGTATATGGTGATGATGAAGTCTCAAAGTGTGTCTTGAGCTTCCCCTGAAGGGAAGCTGGCTGATATTTTTTACTTTTTTGTTCTTTACTGCTGTATTTGACTGCCATATTTATTTGTATTCTTTTTTTATGGTTGTTTGATAACTGGAGTCTGAATCGTGCTGTTACTTTTGTACAGACAGAGGAAAGTTGACCTGTAGCATTGAGGAAGTGCAAATGAATTTTGAAGAAATGTGTGGTTCTGTCACACCGGACACAGTTCTCTCTATGCCAGGCATGCTGAACAGTGTGGAAATTTTTGAGAAGAGAGGCTTATACTTCGTTGCATACATAGCAGGAAACGCTGCGGAGGTTGCTGAAGTAGTGCGTCTGCAAAACCATATTACTCCGCCACGTATCATTTGTTCTTCTCGAAACTCCGGTCATTGTTTGGACGAATACAAAGAGCGGTATAAAAAGATGTGGTAGCATGGAAACTCACGGTTGAAGCTGTGAGGCACTTAGTGTTCGGGCTCTCTGGCCATAATTTTCACATAGAGTGAACTACTTTTTGGGTGCGGATTTAGCAGAAGCGATTCACCCTGCCAACCGCGTATCATACTGCCGCGTGTACTTTTTGCTTCTCAAAATCTCGGCGAGTCGCAGGACGAAAATGTGGCAAGAGGTAAAACGAAGTCCAGGAGGTGGCAGTCACAACACTTAAGATGTGTCGCTATGAAATATTCTTGTGTTCGCTTTGGTTGTATGGTGAACTACTTTTTGCATGCGGACTTAGCCTGCGCGAACAGACGCGCTAGCTTTGGCAGTGTTGCCTGCTATGTATGAAACGGAGTATAAAGTGTTCATTTCAGATGACAGGAACCCAGTTGCAGCTATTAAGAGAGTTGCCTTTTTGAAATCTCTGCTCCTGTGCGATTTGCTAAACTGCAGTTGCTTTAGCATGCCTGGCTGTGTTCAAGCGTACCTGTGCTCCTTCCGAGTATAGCGTTGCTGTCCCATTTGTACGTCGGTTGTATTTGCTTGTTTGTGAAAGACACGTATGCTAATTTTATCAGCCATCTCATGCTAGCCAGGCATGTGGTTGTCATTTGAGAAACGAAGACTTTTATCTATGCTTGTAATTTTATCTTTGCACTCTAATGCAGCATTTGCTTTATATATATATATATATTATACACATATTTTTTTTTTTCTGTGGAGAGGGGACTTATTGAAAACCAGCTGGAATGCTGTTGGCTCAGCGCTGAGTGAGATGGATGTGTGCAGTTGTGGCCGTGCCTTCGGTGCCAGATTGCGCCTTCAATGCACGGCGTTCATGCTGTGGTAATCTAGTCTGTGATGCGATTCATGTGCTCATGAAGCGCTGGTCAAGTGGGTGGTGTGTGCCACAAAGAGGGCTGGGGAGGAGGGAATCGTCAAGCCACTTGTGATTGCTGCCACGTGCTTCTCTGTTCTTCCTAGTCTGTGATTCCTCTCTTCGTGCTGTCTTGATTTACACCGAAACAATATGTGGTCAGCACTCTTGGCATTTGGTCGCAATGCAATGCCACCTTTTGAGGCGCAGAAGCCGAGAGTTGTTTTGTGAAGTGAGGATGAGCCATGATAGCGAACTAATATACGGAGTGTAATTTTGTACCTTTTCCTAAGCTTTCTGGTGAAATATTTGTGCACTTCATAATGAAATAGAGAAGATGAGGAAAGTGCTGTAATTTATTCTCAGATCACGGTAAGTGTATGCAGTGTAAGGAACCAACAGTTGCATTCCTCTGCTTTGCTTACTGCGATACTAAAAGAATTAGCTTTAGTACCTGCTGCGTATTGGGCTTGCAGCACTAATGCCTTGGGTGAGGGTTAGATAGTGGGTGGTCCTCTGAACTTATCTTAATTAGCAACTCATTTCTTATGATGTGGCTCAGTGGCTATGGTGCTCGGCTGCTGGCCCGAAAGACGCGGGTTCGATCCCGGCCGCAGCGGCTGAATTTCTTTGGAGGAGAAATTCGAGGCCCGTGTACTGTGCGATGTCAGTGCACGTTAAAGAACCCCAAGTGGTCGAAATTTCCGGAGCCCTCCACTACGGCGTCTCTCATAGCCTTAGTCGCTTTGGGACGTTAAACCCCATAAACCAACCAAACCAACCATCTTATGATGTTGTCATCAAGGGAGGGATAAAGGAGGCAGTGAAAGAAGAAAGAGAGAGGTGCTGTAGTGGAATAATTTTGATCACCTGGAGATCTTAAACCTGCACTGTCATTGCACAGCATCTGGGCACCTTTTATGTTTCGCCTCCATCGAAACGCGGCCGCCATGGTCAGATTCAAACCCGGGTACTCCGGTTTGATAGACGAGTGCCTTAACCACTGAGCCACCGCGGCACGTAGAGAATTCATTCCTTGTCTTGTAAATTCTGTTGAAGTGCACAAGCACAGTGGTTATCTTAAGTGCCTTTCAAAGTTAAGCCTGAAAGGGCCTTGAAGTGTACAGGCTGCTCTTAAACATAGCCTCTATCACAGCCCGTGTACTGTGCGATGTCAGTGCACGTTAAAGAACCCCAGGTGGTCGAAATTTCCGGAGCCCTCCACTACGGCGTCTCTCATAGCCTTAGTCGCTTTGGGACGTTAAACCCCATAAACCAACCAAACCAACCATCTTATGATGTTGTCATCAAGGGAGGGATAAAGGAGGCAGTGAAAGAAGAAAGAGAGAGGTGCTGTAGTGGAATAATTTTGATCACCTGGAGATCTTAAACCTGCACTGTCATTGCACAGCATCTGGGCACCTTTTATATAAGTTTCGCCTCCATCGAAACGCGGCCGCCATGGTCAGATTCTAACCCGGGTACTCCGGTTTGATAGACGAGTGCCTTAACCACTGAGCCACCGCGGCACGTAGAGAATTCATTCCTTGTCTTGTAAATTCTGTTGAAGTGCGCAAGCACAGTGATTATCTTAAGTGCCTTTCAAAGTTAAGCCTGAAAGGGCCTTGAAGTGTACAGGCTGCTCTTAAACATAGCCTCTATCACAGCCCGTGTACTGTGCGATGTCAGTGCACGTTAAAGAACCCCAGGTGGTCGAAATTTCCGGAGCCCTCCACTACGGCGTCTCTCATAGCCTTAGTCGCTTTGGGACGTTAAACCCAATAAACCAACCAAACCAACCATCTTATGATGTTGTCATCATGGGTGAAATATGTAAAAAAGTGAAAATGAAAATTTTGTTTTGAGGAAAGGAAATTACATAGTAACTGTGTCACATATTCAGTGGACACCTGAACCACGCCCTAAAGGGAGGGATAAAGGAGGCAGTGAAAGAAGAAAGAGAGAGGTGCTGTAGTGGAATAATTTTGATCACCTGGAGATCTTAAACCTGCACTGTCATTGCACAGCATCTGGGCACCTTTTATGTTTCGCCTCCATCGAAACGCGGCCACCATGGTCAGATTCAAACCCGGGTACTCCGGTTTGATAGACGAGTGCCTTAACCACTGAGCCACCGCGGCACGTAGAGAATTCATTCCTTGTCTTGTAAATTCTGTTGAAGTGCACAAGCACAGTGATTATCTTAAGTGCCTTTCAAAGTTAAGCCTGAAAGGGCCTTGAAGTGTACAGGCTGCTCTTAAACATAGCCTCTATCACAGCCCGTGTACTGTGCGATGTCAGTGCACGTTAAAGAACCCCAGGTGGTCGAAATTTCCGGAGCCCTCCACTACGACGTCCCTTATAGCCTGAGTTGCTTTGGGACGTTAAACTCCATAAACCAAACCAACCAACCAGCATTAGGTGAAAAGCAAACATTGTCCATGGGCAGAAATGTACATGCGCCAGACTATTTAGCTAGTATTGGCTGAAATAACTCACACAAAGCTTTGCACAAACACTACCTGTACGTTAATTTGATACGTCATTGTGTAGAATTTAAATCCGGCTTGCATTACTAGCTGTTTCCTTCCACTGTTTTGAACTGTGCACTTTTGCTAATAACAGGCTGAAAGCTCAAGCTTCGTTCGACTCCGCTGAAGGGAGCTGTGGCTTACATAGATTCGCATGAAATGTGCGTGTGAATTAGAGGTGAAATGCAAGCTAATGACGCTCTAGCTGAAAGCAGAGAATAAAACGTATATTCTTTGTTGGAAGTGGTGGCCAGAGTGGGAGTGCTGGAGAGCCGCTGCGCTGTTATCGGCTTGCCGTAGTGTAGAATATGCTGGGTGAAGAGGCTTGCGAGTTCTCGCGAAGGCGATATCTTACTGTCAGCGAGGTAGCGAGAGGGACATGCCTTCTCTCCTGGCAACCCTCGGTACCAGCAAGCGCCGCCGGTAACAGCATCGCAGCTTGGCCATGATCGCGATGGGTTTCAAACTTTAGATAAGAACTCGGGCAGGAAGTGCAATGCAGAGAACAGATAATCAGTAGTTTGTTAGGGTAACATACTGAATACCATACGAAGAGAAACGAAGTTATTGGCAGGAAATAGAGTAAACGGGGAGATAAAACAAGGAAACCTGCTTGGACAGGGCAGCTGTGGCCGGTGCAAGGCACAAATAAATTAGATGTAATCGGGAGAGATCTGTGTGCTGCAGTAGGCCCAGCCTAATGTGTGATAATTGTTCACATAGCAAATGCTGCCAGCTGGCAAAAGGGCTGTTTGCATCATGGCTCCTCTGATCATTCACCAAGCCTGCACCCCCTGTCACTCTTTTGTAAAAAGCCAGCTTCTGCAGTTGGCGTGTAAGCTTTCTGTGCTCAATGTTCTGTCCTCTGGTAGTGGTGCACCAGTCCTATGTGTGTGGCAAGGCAGGCCTGTGTTTTTGTGGCTTTCCATTTATATAAGCAAGTGCACTGTGTAGCTTCCGCATGTACGCGCGTTTAGGAAGCTGCAAGAAATGGGCTGATAATTTTAGGCACAGTCATCATTGCAGAATAAAATGCTTTTATGGTATATACAAGCCTCATTGTCCAGTTTTGTTACAAACATCAATGGTACCTTTCTCTAAGCGGCATATATGCTTCTTTATGGAAGTCAGATAGAACGTTGCCTGTAGACTGCAAAGAGAAAAATACTTTAATGCAAATGGTTTGTCAGGCGTTGCAAAGCATCTGTGAGCTAGACTAGAGCTGTGCGTCTAAGCCGTTAGGTTTACCTAAACTTTAGAAAGTCGACACACGCTGCGTCTGGAGCATGGGTTCCACCTGAGTGCATGCCGAGGACAGACGTGTGAAACGAGCGGTTCGTCGCACTGCGAAACGCCATATTTCTCCGCCGGGCACTCTTTGGCCTGCTGCTTTCCACTACCCTCGAAAGCCGACGGTGTCGGCTGCCACCTGTGATGGGGCTACCGGCGCGGCCAACGCCGCGCATGTGATGGGCCTCCCGCCACCCAGAATGGAAACTGAGGTGTGCAACCCAAAGATGAGCCTTCGGCTTCCACCACCCGGACATGTCATGGAAGACCACTCAAAATTTCAAGCATGGCACTAAGCCTCGCACCATTGTCATCAGCCTGGGTACCAAAATTCACCTTGCTACGTACTACCCACATTTCTCAGTGGTCACTGCCATTTTACGTGCTGCCGACCTGTCCCCATCGGAAGAGGAAGACGTTTGCATCCGCGTCCGCGCACGCGTCGAAATCTTGTGGCTGCGTAAAGCAGACGTAAACCCGCCACCGAGAGGATATCAGTACTCCAGACAGTCCCGTATGCCGGCGAAAATCTTCAAGTGCGCGCTTGCGAGGTGCACGACGCAGGTGGGGGGTCCTTACTGGCATAACAGCCGACTTCACGGATGCCGTGCTGCCGGCCATGATCCAGCTACCGCCTGGATTCACGCTTCTCTCTGCTCATTGCATTGGGACTTCTGCCACCACCCTATTGATAGTACCTAATTCATGGCCCACCTTTTCTGCGAGATGCCTGTTTGGCCTCATCGCGCAGATCCAGCCACAACGTACACGAGCTGTTTGTTATGTGCGCCAACTGCCTGTAAAATCACCGGTCATTGCATGGACGGTGTCTCTATGCAAGCAATTTGCCTGTTGTGAGGACTGCGGACAGCAGTTTCCTACCGGAGAGAACCCTTTCGAAACCCTTCATGAATGCGAGCTTCGCTGCATCTACTGTGGTGACGCCCATAGAGCTTGTTACTTGACTTGCCCGGTCAATTACTATTGCAGCCAACAGACGACGCCGTGAAGCTTTCTGTTTCAAACAGCTATAGCCACTCGCCGCTTTACAGCTCACCCCCCCCCCCCCCCCCCCCATTTCGCCTGGACCCTGGAGAATCGGCCTGGCCTGTGCTCTCCTCCCTTCGGGACCATGCCTCTGCTAGACAACTATTGCCGATGGAAACACCTCACTTGCACAGTTCTGCATCGCCCGACCAACGCCCGCCGCCCGTCGAAGACATTGTAAACAAAAATAAACCTTAAATGGGAGTTCAAATGGTGTGTGTCCACCTTTAAACTCCATATGCAGAAACATTTACTCCATCAATATTGCTACGACGAAGAGAAAGTGGAAGTCGAAGTGGCCTCCCGCGTGAAAGGGTCGCACGAAGAAGAAGAGGTTGTTGGTGCTTCCTGCTGGCGTTGGTGCTTCCTGATGCTCGCCGCTAGGAACTATTATCCTACCGCTTGTAAATAAATGTGGAGGAGGTGCGGCAAGACGGTGGAGGTGCGGCAAGACGGAACTACTTGGTGGAGGTGCGGCAAGACGGAACTACGCAGCGGGCGCTACCTTCCACCCCCGACGTACCTTTCACGCCGCCGCTGCCTTCCACGGCTTACAATGACGGAACCCGCTCCACCGGATTCGGCAGCATCAGTGTCCTCGGTGGTCCTCACTCACCCTCGGGATCCTGGACCCTTCTCTGGGGACGACGACGCTGACGTTGAGACCTGGCTTCGCAAGTATGAACGGTGCAGCGCTAACAACCGGTGGGACCAAACTTTCATGCTTGCGAACGTGGTTTTTTACCTTAAGGGCACGGCGCTGAAGTGGTACGACAGTAACGAAGAGACATTAACCAGTTGGGATGACTGTAAGCAGAAACTTATTGACCTTTTCGGCAAACCACTCGGCCGGCAGCTTGCCGCTAAAAGAGATCTTGCCAGTCGCGCCCAGTCATCCACGGAGTCCTACGTGTCCTATATTCAGGATGTGTTGGCTTTGTGCTACCTTGACGATGTTGTTGTCTTCTCGCCCACATTTGCCTCGCACCTTGAACGTCTCAGGAGTATCCTGACTGTCTTTCGTACGGCTGGGCTCCAGCTCAACTCGTCCAAATGCCAATTCGGCCGCCGGCAACTCACCATTCTGGGACATCTCGTCGATGCCTCCGGTGTACGTCCTGATCCAGCTAAAATTGCAGCGGTGCAACAGTTCCCTCGCCCAAATTCTCAGAAAGACGTGCGCAGTTTTCTTGGGCTGTGCTCCTACTTTCGCCGTTTTATTCAAGATTTTGCCCTTATCGCTCGTCCCCTCACTGACCTCCTGAAGACGGACACAGACTTTACCTGGGGCTCTGATCAACAAAATGCGTTTTACACGCTTGTCCGCCTGCTGACATCATCCCCGATTCTGGCACATTTTGATCCCGCGGCCCCTACTGAACTCCGCACGGACGCCTGTGGCTACGGGATCGGAGCCGTGCTGGCTCAACGCTCCCGGGGCCCACACCACGTGGTTGCGTATGCTAGCCGCCTGCTTTCACCTGCCGAGCGAAATTACTCCATTACGGAACGTGAGTGCCTCGCTCTGGTTTGGGCTGTAGCTAAATTCCGGCCATACTTGTTCGGGCGTGTTTTTTCTGTTGTCACGGACCACCACGCCCTATGCTGGCTGTCCTCGCTGAAAGACCCTTCTGGGCGTCTTGGCCGCTGGGCGCTACGCCTTCAGGAATATTCGTACACTGTCATGTACAAGTGTGGACGTCTCCATCAAGACGCTGATTGCCTGTCTCGGTACCCTGTCGAGCCACCTGCTCTCAGTGACCCTGACGATATCCCTTCCCTGTTTGGCATTTCTGATCTACAACACATCGCCGAGGAGCAGCGCAAAGACCCATATTTGCAAACCATCATCGAGGGCCTCAGCTCTGGAAGCTTGAAGCGCTCCCTGCAGCTCTTCGTTACTAAAAATGACATTCTCTATCGCCGCAACTTCCGTCCTGACGGGCCCTCACTTCTCCTTGTCATTCCCCAGCAGCTGCGGTCTTCTATAATTGCAGAACTCCATGACCTGCCTGCAGCTGGCCACCTTGGTGTGGCACGAACTTACGACCGCATACGGCGCCGTTTCTTTTGGCCTGGATTATACCGTACAGTCCTGCATTACGTCACCAATTGCGACCTTTGTCAGCGCAGAAAGAAGCCTTCGGCACCACCTCCTGGTCTTCTGCATCCTATAGACGTGCCTGTGGAGCCGTTCCACCGTGTAGGGCTCGATCTCCTCGGACCATTCCCGACCTCGGATTCCGGAAATAGGTGGATCGCAGTAGCCACGGACTATGCCACTCGGTATGCGATCACCCGTGCGCTGCCTACGAGCTGCGCGACCGATGTCGCTGACTTTCTTTTGCACAGTCTTATTCTACAACATGGTGCCCCTCGTCAATTACTCACAGACCGCGGACGCTATTTCCTGTCCAGAGTTGTCAACGACATCCTGCGTTCGTGTTCTACCAAGCATAAGATTGCCACAGCATACCACCCACAGACAAACGGGCTAACCGAGCGTTTGAATCGAACATTAACAGACATGATGTCTATGTACGTCTCCCCCGACCACAAAGACTGGGATCTCGCCTTGCCCTATGTGACGTTCGCTTACAACACCTCCAGGCATGACACAACTGGTTACTCTCCGTTCTATCTCTTATACGGCAGACACGCCGTCCTGCCATTGGACACACTCGTGCCATCCGCTGACCGTCCCGTCACCGCCTTCGCCCGGGACGCCATTGCTCAAGCTGAAGACGCTCGCCAAATCGCCCGAACTCGGCTCCAAGCGTCCCAACAAGCGCAGAAGTCATTGTACGATAATCGCCATCGTCATGTCACCTACGAACCGGGGTCGCTCGTTCTTCTGTGGTCCCCTTCCCGTCGCGTCGGTCTCTCTGAAAAACTTTTGTCTCCCTACCATGGTCCTTATCGTGTTGTGCGTCAGGTCACCGATGTCACGTATGAAGTTGCTCCTCATACACCTGCCTCCTCTTCATGTACACCACCCACCGACATTGTTCACGTTATGCGCCTCAAGCCCTACCACGCCGCTCCTCTATCACCGGCCTAACGCCGGGACGGCGCTCATGCCGCCGGGGGTCATGCTACGACGAAGAGAAAGTGGAAGTCGAAGTGGCCTCCCGCGTGAAAGGGTCGCACGAAGAAGAAGAGGTTGTTGGTGCTTCCTGCTGGTGTTGGTGCTTCCTGATGCTCGCCGCTAGGAACTATTATCCTACCGCTTGTAAATAAATGTAAATAGTATTTCCCCGTAACAATATGGAGTAAAAATTTGATAAATGACCCTTTTGACTCTCTGCACTCAGTAATGAGGTATAAATGAGGTATGAGGTATGGCAGCCTCTGTCCTTGTCACAGAACTAACTACCCTTTTTTATATGGAGTTCCTTGGTCCTAATGCACCCAAAGTCCTCAATGGAGTAATAAAAAACCATTTTATGCAATCCGCCCCGCCACCTAGCGTCTCGTCTGCTTGTGGTCAGCCGTCTGATAATGGCGGTGAGTGATGACCGCTTGGTTACCGTCGTCGCTGGATCTCTGCTCACTTCTGCTCCTTCACGGGCGCCTGCCGCGGTGTAAGGTATCGGCTCGTCGCCATTTTTTACAACAGTAAGCTATATAAATGAACTGCTCCTGTGAAGCCTCCAGCGCTCTAACCATACCTGGCCTTCCTTTGTTAGTGTCGCCACCCCGTTACAGCCCCGCTAGGTCTAATTCTCACAGCTTTTTTCAGTGTGGTTCCTGTGGTGCAGCAGACATGTGTTGCGTTGCATGAACATGGAACTGTGGTAGAATATAGTTTCAACGCTGAGCTCTTGATTGAGTTGATGATGCTACATTTTTCCCAAGTCATATTGAGAAGCCAAGCCTTAAAGAAGTGAATATGAAAGCAAATACTGCCATACCGAACTACGCTCAGGGGTGTTTTCACTTTCAACTTATTCCCAACAAACACAAAACCTCCTCAAAATCTCCCAAAAATGACCCATCGGGACATTTGGAATCTCCCCAGGAGGTGCTCATTTTTCCTGAACACATCTAAAAAACGTCCCCACAACCAGCAATGTCCAAAAAGTTGTGCGTCCCATGGAAAGCCCCAAAAGGTTAATGCTCGATTTCTCGGCTCTAGGTTCAATAAAATTATTCCTCCTTTTTCGTGCAGCCTGCAGGCATCCAAGCGCACATATGTGCCAACTTTCAGGTGCATACTTAAGTTACAGGTGGTGTAATCCACCTTTCCACTCGTCTGAATGCGTGCTGGCTCGGCCTATCCGTTTACGTGAAATGTCCTAGCATTTTGCACACAAAGGAAATATGAACTCAAAAAGTCACCCGATTTGGCCCATATTAGAGCAAATAGCAGCGCCATACAGAAGTAATTTCAGTTTACTAGCTGTGCTCTTAATTAGCACGAATTGCATCCTGTCGTCCATGCCGGCGACCGCACCATACACCACGACAATCAAAATGCATTCATGTTTCAGTCAAAGAAAAACAATACAGACCCAATTGAAAGTCCGTGCCGAAAAAAACTTACGTTCAACGGCGCAAATCTGAATGAATACAAACAGCAGACGCAAACGTACCATTTAATACACAGTGTACACAACACTACGGCGCCATGCATATAATGATGGCCACTTTTATCTCCAGCCCTGAGAAATCTGCAATATGAAGCAAGTAAAACAGAATACAAGCTGAAAGTTGATGCACCTTAAAAGAGCATTCTAAGGGCTTCAAAAGCAGATATGCACACGCAAAAGCAAACGTATGTAAAGAGCAACTTGGGTGACAAAAGAAAAGACGAGATGGGCGTACGCTGCAGTAAGCAGTTTCAGGTCACGGATTTTCTTCAAGTTGAAACCCCTCTCACGCTTAGAGACTCGGAGCAAGCTTCAGCGACGTGTTATCAAAACAGAAAAAAAAAATATTAGTTCTACTAGGCGAAAATAAAAAAAGTGCGAAAAGGGCCTGCAGTATGCTTAAATAAATAAATAAATAATGAATTAAAATAAACCAACATACCTTGACGACGTTGCCTACGGAAACCCAGGGATGAAATACAAGGCTGCAACAGCTGAGACCATAAATTAAACGCAGGCTTCTGTCCAGCGCCTTCTCACAGCACAGTGAGCGCTCAAGCATACGCGTTACACCCTCGTAACGATCCTGGGAGTTTTATTTTCTTGTGATTAAGTGTGGGGATAAGACTGCTTGGAGCCAGGCGGGAAGGTGAACGTGCTCAGGTACGTGCGGTGGCGCGCTGCATCCATGGTGCGGCAGACCGCGCATGCGGCACAGTCCAGCGTGGGAGTCGAGATCAAGGCACGATTAATCCAGTGAGAGAGAGTCAATATAACCACGCGAACACTGCACAAACTATACCGCTGCGGCAGGATGGCTGCGCGGTGGCGAAGTATAGTAGAGCAGGCTAATCCATGGGCACTCGCAGAAAGAGAGTGGTGGGTCTCCGAAGGTCCTTCCCGCCTCAGACCGTAGTAGACGGCCACGCTGCCACCACCAACGTGCTGAAGTCGTTGGAGGCGCTGAGGAATGCAGGGTGCGTGCGAGGAGTCACCTATTGCCACGAACTCCGCTGCCGCGAACGCCGTCTCGAACAGCGGCATCAGTAGGGCCGTGGAGCTGCGCAAAGGACTTGCGATGCGCCGCCGCGGCGTCAGTTCCAAAAGGAATGGTGTGGGCACGCCGAGGTGCGCGGGAAAGCTTCCGTGAATCCGTAGCTACGAAGTCCACGACAGCCCAGTTGGCGCAGTGACGAGAGCAAGAACTGCCGTGCGCTGGGCCTTGCGCTTGAACGTCTGGGGCAGCGCGAATATGCGCGCGCAAAATGGCGTCCGTCCAGTGAGAAAGCCGGGCGAGCGACGGGAGGCCATTACCGCACTTCTGCTAGACAGCGGCGCAGCGAGGAGTGCCGATAGTCGGAGACGCCTGGAGGGACCACCACACAATGTTGAAGTTGGGCGCAAGCTGGGAAAACGCTAGAAGACGGGAAAGCTGGTGACCGCCGCTGCCGGCGGCGCGATGAAAATGCAGACCGCCGCCGCCTGCCTGCAGCATGCAGCCGACGGCCCACGTGCGAGAAACGCATGCGCCGAGAGAGATGCGGGGTTTACCGTTTCCTTCGGCTGTTCGAATGAAACTTCTGTTTCATCTCTCAAAACGGCGAGTGCAAGAGGAAAACTTTCTCTCACCGCAGCTTGTGGCGCGAGGGAGAGAGAAAAAGAGAGCGAGCTGTCAATTTTTATTTATTGTCTTGCCTGTACGGTCTGGAAACGTTTGAAAAATGCTGTACTGGGACTGGAACATTCCATCCTTTTTTGGAGTTTGTGAGGAGGTTTTGTGTTTGTTGGGTTCTTCTGTGGTTTTTAGTCAAATATAGCGTGTTGCATGACCATGAAAACTACCCCACAACTCTTTTTTCGGTTTTAAACTATTGATTCTAATGTTACATTTGTTTATCTGCGAACACAGCCAACCAAACGAGATCGTACAGCAAGTGCAGACGGCTCCTACCGCCTACGCCGTGGCTGTGCTTGCCGACGGCGAAAACGCGTGACGCGGGGTCACATTAGGGTGGTGCAGTTTCCCTAGTTGGGTTGCCGGCGGCCTCGAAGCTACTGCCCGTTTCCGCCGCTGGCACTGCTTTAAGAATGAACCCGAATGAGGATAAATAAACATGACGCCATTTTTGGGATCTGTTTGTAGTAAATATTTACTCCCTTGTATGAAGGAGTAAATGAAATACTCCATTATATGGAGTATATAAAGCACCTCTTTGGGTGTGCATTAGACGACCAGCCATTAACTTTTTCTTGGGTGTTTTTTTCTTAACAGTGTACGCAGCTGCCCTCCGTGCTGGCCTGCCTCGATTACACCCAGATGACTTGGTCTCTGCACCAACCACTATGCCCGCCCACAGACATTCGCATGTGTTGCCATAGACAGCACAAACATTCCACTTACGTCAGCCTCTGTCCTTGCCACAGAATTAACCTCCTCTGAAGCGATCGCCCTCGCCATGAAAAATGCAACAGCGCTCATATATTCACATACTCTCAAGCCACCTGCCGAGCGTATACAAGCGGCCGTGTCGCACGACAGGCGCTACGCATTCTGGGACACGCTCTCCATCAAAAACCACTTCATCACCTGTGTCCCCGGCCACGAGGGCCTTGATGGAAACGTCACGGCGGGCACCTTAGCTCGAGAATATACTCACCTATACCATTTACATCGCCCAGATCCAACACTTTACGAAGAGAAATGTCCATGGTGTGGCGACACCCCGACCTTAACACATATAGTATGAACATGTCCCCAAAAACCCCACCTTCTAAATCCGCGTAGTGCGGCCCTGGAGCTGTGGCAGATGAAGCTGACCAGCGCACGCCTCGACGACCAGGTAGCGCTCCTTCTCATCGCCATATCCTGGTCGAAATCAAGAGGAAGAAGTGGGCTTGGGCAGGGCATGTAATGCGAAGGCAAGATAACCGCTGGTCCTTAAGAGCAACGGAGTGGATTCCAAGAGAAGGCAAGGGTAGCAGGGTGCGGCAGAAAGTTAGGTGGGCGGATAAGATCAAGAAGTTTTCGAGCACACGGTGGCCGCAGCAGGCAAAGGACAGCGTTAATTGCAGAGGCATGGGAGAGGCCTTGCCCCGCAGCGGGCGTAGTCAGGCTGATGACTGATTTCGAACCATATTCCTGATTGAGAAAATTTAAAAACAAGTGTTCACCTTTCATATTGATGGCCTTCAATTGTGCCAGCTTCGTCGACAGCTCTCTAGACCTATTCTCTTGCTCAAATAAAATAAAAGGTTGAGGTGAACGGCCAAGTCTGAGTTCCCCGAGACTAGCTCATGCACTAAAGTCGCGATCGTTTAACAAAGGCAGCTAGCAACCTTCTGACACGTTCGCATTCGCATCTTCGTGGCAGTGCTCCCTATGCTTGATGTTCGCGATTGACAAACTGCAGAGCAACGTGTCACAGAAGGACACGATAGCTCGTCAGTCGTGCTGTTTCTTTTTATACAGATTGTGTAGTGCTTACAAAAGCGTACTGCGCACTAAGGGATGAGGACACAAGGAAGTGACACACATATGGGACACACGAGGGTGAAATGACCCGCTCTTACCTGCCGGTGCTCCCCAACGCTTCTGCTCCGCCTGTATACTAATACTTTGCTGTGCCCGGCAGCTCTGAAACACTTTGTTGTGTCCCCTTATTGCTTTTGTGTGTGTGCGCCCCCTCCTAACGACCACTCGCATTCTCCTCCTAACGACCACTCAATCCTCCTCCTAACGACACTTGCCCCTCGTCGCACGCTGTCACCAGATGCCCCCCCACGGTGCGCCCCCGCACCCTCCTCCTGTTCTGGGAAGCCACTCCCTCCCGTGGACGCTTCTTCGCTCCCTCCTTTCTTCGGGCGGCCAGTTCGGCTGCTGCCTCGGTCGACGCTGGTCGCACCCTCATCGGCTCTAAATAAACGAAGTCTAAAAGTACCGTGTGCGTCTTTCGCTGCATTCAACACAGCGACCGGACACGACAGTGGCGACGAGAAAGTGGATTCGACCCGCGCTACGCAACGCTATTGACAAGCCATGGCTACGCGAGGGTTTCCCAATCAGATACCAGAATTCAACGGCTCATCGTGGTCATCGTGGGTTGGACGCCTTCAGTTCTACTTTGAAGCTAATGAAGAGGGGTTTATTGGCAAGTTCGAAGGACTGGCAGCGAAACGATGGCACAGGCTGTTCGAGTAGCGGCGGCACCAGAACAGAACCAAGAGCGAGCTCGAGCTCTCCACGCGCGCGGCCGTCGGAATCGGAGGACGCACAAATCGCTTCGTCGTCGTTGGTGCTGGCGCTCTGCCTTCTTCATTGCACTAACAACATCACAGACCCAGCCTTGAAGAGGGCCAACCTGCTGACGCTGTGCGGGGAGCAGACCTACGATACTGTCTGCGCCCTTATTCAGCCAAGCACACCAGCGGCAGTGTCTTACGACGACATCGTAAAAGCGCTGCAAAAGCACTACGACCCAAGGCCATCCGAGGTCTACAGCCGGGCTCGCTTCCAACGACGAGATCAACTGGAAGGAGAAACAGTGAGCGCCTACGTAGCAGCGCTCAAGAAGCTCGCTGCCGACTGCAATTTTGGAACGCTGTCGACAACAGCTACCGGGCAGGAAATGGACGCAGCTTCTTCTGCTAACACCACCATGCTTCCCTTGGACGTGATGTTACGCGACAGATTTGTGTGCGGACTGAGTGACGAGTCACTGCAGCAGCGCCTGTTCGCTGAGAAGGACCTCACATTCAGCAAAGCTTACGACATCGCCGTTCGAGCGGAGAGCGCCGGTCACCAGCAGAGAGGGATTCGCCGGAACACCGAGCCGGTACACCAGACAAGCAACAAGGTGCGCAAGCCTTCTGTTGTTGTAAAATCGGTCAAAAAGGCACAACGCTGCTGGCGGTGTGACGACCAACACAACCCCCAGGGATGTCGATTCCAGTCAGCCACGTGTAATTTTTGCCACAAGCGAGGGCATATCGAAAGAGCATGCATTACGAAACGGAGACTTGCCAAGATAAAGTCACCTTCCCAGCCTAATCACAGCGTCAACGCCTCAGAGAATACGCCGCTATCTGATCTCCATTGAACAACATCAGCAACACCATCTGTGTTGTACGACCTGAACACCATGAATCTCGGCACGCGACCGAAGATTTTTACAGAAGTAAGCGTACATCACCAGCTGATTAAGTTCGAGGTGGACTCCGGCGCAGCCTGTACTCTGATCAGTGAGGACACGTTCCGAACTTCATGGCCATCTGACGCACCCGCCCTGCAACAAGACGACACGCACCTGCGAACGTGGTCAGGACAGAATCTGCCACTATTGGGCTCTGCCAACGTGCAGGTTAACTACAACGGCCAGACCCATACGCTACCTCTGCTTGTTGTGAAGGGCACAGGATCAAGCCTTCTAGGGAGAAACTGGTTTTCTCCACTAGGCGTGATGATATGCGGCATACACCAGACGCCGAGCCAGAACATGGTTGAGCAACTGCAAGAGAAATACGAGAGAGTATTCTCGGAAGAGATTCCAGGAAACGAAGGGCCCCCGGTCACACTGGAGTTGTTGGACAACGCGCAACCCAAATTTCTGAAGGCCAGGCCGGTGCCGTTTGCTCTCCGAGATTCAGTTGAAAAAGAGTTGGACAAACTGGAGCAGCAAGGTGTCATCGAGCCGACGCAGCATTCCATCAAACTCTCAGCGTACGACTACGCTCTGGTCTACCGCAATGGGAGTAAACATCAAAACGCCGATGCGCTAAGCCGTCTGCCACTAGACGCAACTGTTGACGAACCATTTCCACCAGGAGACGTTCTGATGTTCGAAGCACTGCCAGAACCTCCGCTTACAGCAGGCACAGTTGCAGCATCTACGCAGAAGTGCGCAGCTCTCCGGCTAGTTTACACAGCTGTTCAACAAGGCAACGTGCATAAACTCAAAGGGGACAACTTCGACGCTTACCGCAGGCGAGCTACAGAGTTGAGCACCCATCGCGGCTGCATCATATTTGGGTCCCGAGTTGTGATGCCGAGAGAACTACGCGCACAAGCTATGTCTCTCATCCACGCCGGACATCGGGGCATCGTTGCAATGAAAAAGTGTGCCAGAAGCTACATGTGGTGGCCTGGCATTGACAACGACATCGAAACAGTGGTGCGAGAATGCAAGCCTTGCCAGAGCAGCCGGAGCGCCCCGCCGAAAGCTCCTGTCCCAGAATGGGAAAAGCCAGACACACCATGGCACACACTGCACATTGATTTTGCAGGACCAATTGAGGGCTGCACTTTCCTTGTGGTCGTAGATGCCTACACAAAGTGGCTTGAGATAAGGCAAATGGGACAGACGACTTCGGCAGCAGTCATTGACAACCTCCGATCACTATTTGCAACGTTCGGCCTGCCGCGCAAGGTAGTGTCGGACAACGGAACACCGTTTGTGTCTGCGGAGATCCTCAAGTTTTATCGCGACAACGGGATCTCATCAGTTACATCGGCCCCCTACCACCCAGCGACAAACGGACAAGCCGAGCGCTACGTAGCCGAGCTAAAACGCGCCCTTGAAAGAGATCAGACAGGCTCGCTGCAGCGCCGCCTTGCGCGCTTTCTCTTCAAGCAGCACACGACGGTTCAGAGCACAACAGGCGAGACCCCCTCGAAAATGATGTTCGAGTGTGAAATGCGAACCCAGCTCACAGCCATCCTCCCCGAGCCAAAGGCAGAGACGTTCCGGGAAGAAAAAGCAATTCCGCGCTGCGGCACGCTTAATGAGGGGCAGCGCGTCCTCGCCCGACAGTTTCTGAAAAAGCCACGCTGGGAGGAAGCTACAATTGTCAGACGCATAGGCCTGCGCTCTTGGCTCGTCAACATACATGGCACAGTAGCACGCCGACATCTCAACCAGCTGCGTAGATTTACGACGCCGTCTGAGAGCTGTCCGCCAGCGGAGAGAACACGTGCACCATTTTCCCACATAGCCTGGCACCTCTTCCCGGAAGAAGAGACTTCGCCCAGGACAGACCCAGGAGACACAGCGAACAACAGCCAGCCTACAAGTGTTTCTCCCCCGAGCGCACAAAGCCAGCGCGCCTCCACGCGTGAGCGCCGACCCCCTGCACGATACCAGGCAACTTTCTAAGGGGGAAGGAAGTGTTGTGTCCCCTTATTGCTTTTGTGTGTGTGCGCCCCCTCCTAACGACCACTCGCATTCTCCTCCTAACGACCACTCAATCCTCCTCCTAACGACACTTGCCCCTCGTCGCACGCTGTCACCAGATGCCCCCCCACGGTGCGCCCCCGCACCCTCCTCCTGTTCTGGGAAGCCACTCCCTCCCGTGGACGCTTCTTCGCTCCCTCCTTTCTTCGGGCGGCCAGTTCGGCTGCTGCCTCGGTCGACGCTGGTCGCACCCTCATCGGCTCTAAATAAACGAAGTCTAAAAGTACCGTGTGCGTCTTTCGCTGCATTCAACACAGCGACCGGACACGACACACTTCGACCCTTCTTTCTCGGGCAGCTGTCCGCACTGTGCGGAGAAGTCTTCGGACATCTACCACATGGTGTGGGCCTGCCCCTCCAACCCTGCTATCCCCCCTCACCCCAACCCAACCCGGGAGGACTGGGAGGCGACCCTGCTCGGCTGCTCTGACCTGCAGGCCCAACGGGCCTTGGTCGCGCGAGCCTGGGCGGCGGCCGATGCCACTGGGGTCCCGAACTAGGGACCTCCACCTAGTATTTGTAAGGGCTGGCCCCCTCTGGGTCAGCTCATGCATAACCTCCTGTATTATACCTGTACATAAATGTTTTCCACCACCACCACCCCAACATCGGAGCTTTTGCACTCAGACCAACTGACCACACCTGCTGCCTATTGCGTCGTGCGACGGCCGGTATAACAGTCGGCTGGTCAAGGGCCACTTCCCCAGGAGATCGGTACTACGGTAGCGGAGACGACGGCCGTGCTATATCTTCCGCCCATATTTTGCAGCATCTCTTTCTACCGGACGTTTCTGCAGCTCCCGCGGCCAGACTTTGTTGCCGAGTGCAGCTCCACGTGGCTGCACCATCACTGTCATTCCGGAAAGGAGGCCATCAACCATTGGATGTCCCGGCGTGACGTCACATCGACTGAGGCTACATAATCTGCGAGAGCTTCATCAAGCATCACTTGGCAGCTGCGGTAGCGGAGACGACGGCCGTGCTATATCTTCCGCCCATATTTTGCAGCATCGCTTTCTACCGGACGTTTCTGCAGCTCCCGCGGCCAGACTTTGTTGCCGAGTGCAGCTCCACGTGGCTGCACCATCACTGTCATTCCGGAAAGGAGGCCATCAGCCATTGGATGTCCCGGCGTGACGTCACATCGACTGAGGCTACATAATCTGCGAGAGCTTCATCAAGCATCACTTGGCAGCTACGGGAGCGGAGACGACGGCCGTGCTATATCTTCCGCCCATATTTTGCAGGTTGGCTACCAAACATTTTCATTTATTGCATGTAAAACTATTCAGCGTGAATCCGCTGCCATATTGCTGCCAAGCACTTTGATGCGCGTCTCGTTTTAGAACTAGTGTGCCTTTTTGGGTTGTAAAACGTCTGAGAAATGACGAAAGAACTTCAGAAAATGTTTGAAGACTTGAAGCGTGAAATAAAACAAGAGTTTCGCGACATGAGAGAAAGTATCGAGCGAGACCTCAGGAAAGATATAAGAGAAATTAAGACTAGCATGGGCTTTATTAACCAAAGCTATGAAGAAATAAAAGATTCCGTGAAAAGAGTTGAAACAGAGAACAAGGATCTGAAAGAAACAATCAGAACGCTGCAGGAGGAACGTCAAACTCTGTGTGCACAAGTAAAGGAACAAGAGTCTAGACTCATGCAGAACGAACAGCACTCACGGTGCTTCAACATCGAAATCAAAGGAGTGCCACAGATAGACAACGAAAATTTACAAGAACTGTCCAAAAAACTGGCTCAAGAAATTGACATGCCTCTGGAGGACTGTGACATTGAGGCTTGTCATCGTGTTCAAACTGTTGGAAACACTGCCTCCCCTAACATAATTTTGCAGTTTACACGCAGAGCTCGGCGAAACTCTTTCCTGGAAAAAGCTAAAAAGTGCAGACTTACGGCAAATGACCTGGGGCTAGAACCAAACAACGAAATCTTTGTAAACGAACACCTGTGCCCAGCCATGAAGCGCCTGTTCGGTGCTGCAAATGCAGCGAAAAAAGCGCAGGGCTGGAAGTACGCGTGGGTCAAGAACGGAAAAATTTATGTTCGCAAATCAGATACCACACCTGTCATCCCTATCACCTGCGTGGATGACATGACCAAGATGGTGTAAATTTCTTGAACCTATATAACTTGTTGTCCAGCCAATATGGGCTTCCTACCACAGAAAATTCAGAAATTGGTTCTGACCAAAAAACCAGCCCTATCCTTTTTTCACCAAAACGTTCGCTCTTTAAGAAACAAAGAAAGTGAAATGAATGCCTTGTTAGATCTTTTCGGAGTGTCATTCACGGTGCTAATGCTTACAGAAACGTGGTATGAAGAAGAATCGGCTGTATTTCACTTACCAGGTTATCAGTGTTTCTTTCGCAATCGTCAGGACAAGAAAGGGAGTGGTGTTTCTATTCTTGTAAAAGCGAATATTATCTGTGATACCGAAGAACGATTCTGTGCTATCACACCTGACTTTGAAGTGCTCACCTTGCGCCATCTTGATAATCTGTTTTGCGTGGTGTACAGATCACCATCGGGTACATTTAGCAACTTTCTGACCTTTTTAGACGAAGTTTTTGAGTATGCTGTGGAACAGAAAGTGAATATATTTTTGGGTGGAGACCTGAACGTCAACATGCTCATACCTACGCCAAACCAGAATGAACTGAGCCTTACTATTTCAGCATATGGGCTATCAAATGTTATCACTCATCCAACACGGATCACAGAGCAAAGCTCTACTTTATTAGATGTGTTTATTACTAAAGTTGACACTGACACAATATTCGCTGGAACTATTTATACTAGCATGAGCGACCATCTGGGAATATTTCTATTAGTGAATAAGCCCTTTCCGATCAAATGGAATACAGAGCAAACTACTTATCGCCAAGTAATTAATCCTTCTCGCCTTGAGTCATTCCGCTGCGCAATCGAACACCAAACATGGGAGTCCGTCTACACACACAGTGATAGTAATACTGCATATTCAAAATTTATAAGCATATTTAAAGATATTTACCACCTACATTTTCCGTTAGTGCAAGTAAAGAAACCGAAGAAAGCGCGAAAACCTTGGTTAACGCGAGAATTACTGAATATGATTAAGCATAAACATGCGTTGTTTGCCAAATTTGTAAAAACAAAAGATTTAACAATACTTGAACAATTTAGGACCTATCGAAATAAAGTTACATCTAAACTGAAGCAGGCTAAAGATTCTTTCTTAATAAACATGTGCCGGGGTGAATGCGCACAACG
This sequence comes from Amblyomma mixtum, assembly GCF_055824585.1. Classification (NCBI taxonomy): domain Eukaryota; kingdom Metazoa; phylum Arthropoda; class Arachnida; order Ixodida; family Ixodidae; genus Amblyomma; species Amblyomma mixtum. The sequence goes on from NC_143012.1 coordinate 85,333,319, forward strand.
TCCAGATGCTGTTTGGCGCAATTTGAACCTATTATTACATCCCGGCATCAATGCATCTACGCTTGACTCCCTTACACATGAGGGAAAGCTACTCACCGGCACTTTGTTGGCAGATGGTTTTAACCGCTTCTTTATTGAACAAACTAAACACTTTAACCAGGACGTGAGTATCTGCCGCAATTACGCTGAGTACGTGAAAGGTAACGACAGTACGCAATCTCTTTTTTTTGCCCCAACTGATTCAATTGAAGTTTTCGCCTGCATAAATAATATCAAAAATAGCAAATCACAGGACTCGAATGGTATGCAAATATTGCCTGTCAAGCATGTTCTTGACGTCATTTGCCCTGTTCTTACCTACATATATATAACCTAATTTTATCCACTGGCGTGTTCCCTAAAGAAATGCAGATTGCCCGAGTGGTACCAGTATTTAAGCATGGAGATAAAAAATTACTCAATAACTATCGACCGATTTCCATACTACCTGTGCTTTCTAAAGGTATTGAGAAAATAATCCACACCAGAATTACCTCATATTTTGATGACAATCGCTTATTACTCGACTTCCAGCATGGCTTTAGGAAGCACAGGTCTACTGAAACGGCGCTTCTAACACAGAAAGAAATTATAATAAAGTCTTTCACAGAAAATAAACTCGCCATTGGTATTTATATCGATTTTTCTAAGGCATTTGACCTCATTAATCATAATATTCTTCTTTTTAAATTAAATAGGTATGGTGTACGTGGCGTAGCGCTAAATTTATTAGAATCCTACTTATCATACAGAGCTCAGTACGTAGATGTAAACAGAGCAACTTCTTCTACCCTCTCTATAACATGCGGAGTGCCCCAAGGCAGCATACTTGGGCCATTACTGTTTTTAATTTACATAAATGATATTTTCCACTGCACAAGTAGCGCTCATATAGTATCATATGCTGATGACACATCTTTTTTTATCACAGGTACTTCCGAAACAGACATTGAAAAAAAAACAAACAGTGCACTTACTTAACTCGGCTTATGGGCAGAAGCAAATTATCTGCGAATAAATCCGATAAAGACAAAAATTATGTTATTCCGTCCTAAGGGAAAGAAAATATCACATCCTATCAAAGCCGTATTCGATAATCAGCCTATTGAACTCGTTGAGTCTGTAAAAACACTGGGAGTAACCTTTTCAAGCAATTTATCTGGGAATGCACACAAAGAATACATTCGTTCTAAAGTTGCCTCAGCCCTGGGTATACTTGCGCGTTTTAGACACATCTTTCCAACAAAGGTAAAAATCATGCTTTACAATGCGTTAGTACTTTCTCATCTTCAATATTGTAACGTAGTTTGGGGCACAACAGGCATAACTAATCTTCGAAAGATACATCTGCTTCAGAAAAAAGCAGTGCGATGTATTGCCAATGTACCATTATTTTCTTCTACCACTAGTCTTTTTGCAAAGTATGAAATTCTTCCCATATTCGCATTTTATACTTACAGACTACTATTAAATTATAAATCTCAATTAAAACACCCCAATAATCTCATCATTTTGCTTGCACAACTCAGAGAAACACCAGCTGCCGTGACACGAGACATGGAGAAACCTGGTTTGCCCCAACACCAGAGAGAGAGAGAGAGACTCTTTAATGAAATGCAGAGAATTTAGCCGGCGTTTAAAAATCGCTGGCATGCTACTCTGCGTAGGAAGGGGAATTTGGGAGAAAAAGACAGTAGGAGAGCAGCGTGGAAAAGGTAAAAGAAAAAAAAAACGAAGATAAAATGCGGCCATGAAATGGGTACTAAGGATGCAATGGCGAGTATTGATGTAACCTATGGAATGATGGAGCGCATAGTCCGACAAATGGGCTGACGAAGTTCACTGCATGAAGAATGCATGAAGGTAACGTGCAAGTGAATTTAGAGCTTATCTAGATGTCCAATGTCTTTTAAATATGAAAAAAGAAAGTTCATTGCAAGTCTCTGTTGCCTGAAGCAGGCTAAGGGACCTAAAACTTTGTCCATTGTTAGGGGCACTGGGCAGAGCTTCTGCATGCAATGTTCATAGTACGCACGCTCGTTAGCATACGCAGGGCACACAAGTAGGATATGTTTCACAGTTTCTACCGCGGCACAATTGTCACAATGCGGACTGTTCGTTTGTCCAAAACGGTATCGCAAGCGGTTTGTATATGCAGAATTCAGACGAAGTCGGTGATAAAGTGTTTCCAGTTGTCGAGGAAGTCTGGGTGAGAGTCTTGATCTAAGATGTGGGTCGATTGAGTGAAGAAATTGGTACTGATGTGTCGGCAAACTCCAAAGCCGATACGTTTCTTCGTAAGCAAAACTTTTAGCCATTTGGGACGCATCCGATTTCGTGAAAAAAGTTCGAATGTATCTCCGATGTTGATGGCCCTTACGGGCCGCTTCATCTGCTTTTTCATTAGCCAGAATGCCACAGTGAGCAGGTACCCACTGAAATGTTATGCAGTGGCCTGCGGCAACTGCATAACCCATAGCCCTGTAAGCAGCCAACAAGCTACGCATCATTCCGGCCCATTGCCCTACTGAGCTGCGTAGGTAAGCTCATGGAGCGCATGATCTCCAAGCGCATAATTTGGTTCCTAGAAAGCCGAAATGAGTTCCCCCAAGAAATGAACGGGTTCCGTCAAAACAGGTCGGCGACTGACAATATCATCGCCCTCGTCTCATCACTTGAGGAGTACCTTCATGCTGGGTACATCCCGACAGCCGTTTTCCTAGACATCAAGGCCGCCTTTGACTCTGTCTTTCACCATGCGATTCTCGCAGCCTTTGGCAGTCTTGGCCTTGGAGGAAGGCTATACAAGTGGATTGGGCATTATTTAAAAGAACGGCAAATTTTTATGACCACTCCAGACGGTCCAACTCGCTTTCACGCAGTGGAGAGGGGCGTACCACAGGGAGCGGTGCTCAGCCCTCTCTTGTTCAATATTGTCCTTATTCACATAACAAGAAACCTTCCGCGAGGGGTCCGCATAACAATTTATGCTGATGATATCTGCATCTGGACCGCATCACGTTCGCGCTATATTACCCAGCAACGTCTTCAGCGAACGCTATTGCACGTTTCGATGTACCTGGCTTCCAGAGGTCTCCGTCTATCGCCAGAAAAGAGTGTTGCAATGGCGTTTACAAGAAAAACGATGACCCGATATCCGCTGCTCCTAGGCGGACGATCGCTGCCATATGTACGATCTCAGCGATTCCTGGGTGTTGTAATCGACTACAATCTGTCATGGTCACCTCAGATAAAAAAACTCCGCCAGAGGATTACTGCAGCATCGCCAGTGTTCAGGTTCATGGCGGGAACAAGGTGGGGTAGCAACTGCCGATCAATGCTTCTGCTTGAAAAAGCCTACGTTGAAGGAACCTTGCGCTACTGTCTACCAGTGCTTCAAAGATTATCTACATCAAGCAATAAGACTCTCAATGCCGCACGGAACAACTGCCTGCGAATATGTCTTGGCCTACCAAAAGGTTCCTCTGCGTCAGGAACAGTAGCGGAGGCAGGATGTCTCCCACTAGAGGTGATTGCCGCCCAGGAAACTATGCGTACCCATCTCCGCCATGTCCTGCAAGGGAAGAAGCACTTCCTACACCGCGTCCATCTAACTCACAGCAACTCTAGCTTTGGCCAGGCAGTACAGCTCCTGCCCCTTCCTACTATTAATCAGCCGCAGAAGCTACTACCTCTGGCCTTTCCTCCATGGACACTCTCTCCTCTAAAGGTGAAGAAGTCTGTTCCAGGTGTGAATGCAAAGAGCCGCATGCCACAGGCAGCGCTTCTGCAAACTACTCTCGCCTACTTAACGGAGGAATATACGCAGCACATCCATATCTTCACCGATGGTTCAACTACTAAAGAAACCTCTTCTTGTGGCCTTTATGTGCCCTCAACAGACCATGCCCTTTCTTACCGGCTGCAGCGGAGGACATCCTCTACGACAGCTGAGCTTCACGGCATTAAGGAAGCTGTTTCTTACATCCTGCGCCGAGCCGCCGGCCGTTGGGTTATCTTCACCGATTCAAAAGCATCGCTGCAGATCCTCGCCAACCTGCTGAAGAAAACGAATCACCAGCCAGTTTCCCTCGACATCGGGTATATACATCATTTAGCCCCAACACCAAGAGCCCACTATGTGAATGAATCCGTATGTTATAACCTTCCAACTCTGCTGAAAAAATTAATCCAAGAAAATTTTGATATAACCAACAAATCAAAACTTGGAATTCTGGAATATTGCCGGACAAACTGTTTTCCTTGAATTTCAGGTGCCGTTTATTATTTTTATTTAATTTTATTTGCGGTGTTCTTTTGTGATGATTTATGACATTACCTTTTTTGTGTGTTCGTTAGTGCATGATGTGCATAAGTGGTCTGTAAAATGCTGATTTATTTATTTTTTTCAGCAGTGAGTGATGCATTCATCTTGCTGATATATTTTTTATGTATGTATGTACGTATGTATGAGTATAGCCATCGTCTTCCTCCTGTACTGTCGGGAATGTAAAGGAGCCGGGACCCTTTGTCAAGCTGTCACCACAGCTTTTAGTCCCAGCTCCTCCTTCGTAACAAAGGAAATAAACTTCAACTTCAACTTCAGTTTTAGAGGCCGGCTACAGGGAACCCTCCACGAGGTCTCGGTTTCCCTGTAGGCAGAAACCGCCGCGCCGCTAGCTGGACGGCACACCCTCATTTGCAGGAGGCAGATCGCAATCTACCTAAAAACATTTTGAATGTTTATACGGCGACTTCAGAGCAGGATTTCATGGATTCAACCTGAGTACGAACCCAGGCCTGCCTCAGCCAGGCATCGGGCTTCATGAGCGCAACTGGCCCTCAGAGTTGCATGAAAATCGCTGCTGCCTCTCATATGGGTCCCAGCCATATCCATCTCCACCACCCGCGTTGGAAATCTACTACGCCCGGCAGCCCAAACCCCCATTGGCACGTCCAGCTGCCGGGACGGACGTCATGCCTGTGCCAAATCGGATTTTCCCCCCATAGCAGTAAATAAACGCGCGCTAAAAAGAAAAAAGAAAGAGACAACAAAAAATCAGGATGCACGCGACATGAGCCATGATAGAAAGAAGTTGACCACGTCAGTTGAAGAAGAGGAGGAAGAAGGGCACGTTTAATCCTGTGAAAATTTTCTTATGTATACCACTACACCTTGGCCAATCCCCCCACGTGGGTATGTGCCATTATAAAGAGGTGAAGAAGAAGAAGATCTGAAGGGTCGAAAATAGGCCAGTGGGGCATTTTCGCACGTTTCCACGAACAACTGATCGCCGTCGAAGCTGCAGCTGGATCATCATCGCTAGAAGTAGGCGAGCGCAAAGAAGCGACAAACATCTCACAGAAGGCTGCCACCGGCATGTAGTCCAGTCAAGCCATTATGACGCCCGATTACTACATCGCTTCTACCTACGGCCGCGGCGCGCAGCTGCTGCTCGGCGCACCGTGGTTACGCTGGGACGACTGCGACGAGACAAGTTGGGGCTCTGTCTCTCTCCGTCTGGCGTGACGTCACAGCGGAGGTGATGCTAAAGGTCAAACGTGGTTACACCGCCCGGACGACGCTGAAGGGCTTAAACTGCGAGCAGTATTTTTTTTGCAATAAAAAATTGGCTGTGGCTTAGCTAAGGTTAAGCCTGGATATCTCGAAGCGAAAAGCTGCGGTGAGGCGGAGGAGGAGCCGCGGATGTAGTGAATACGGTGCAGTCTAGTACTGTGGTGTGCATTCCTTTCGGGTGTACCCCAAGATATGAGAGACAGCCATTTGCTTTCCTTAAAAGTAATTTTCATTTCATTTCATTTTCCTTGAGACCCTTACGGCGCGGTTCGGGTATCCACCGAGATATGAGAGAGTAAGGCGTCGTTTCCTTTCCTTAGAACCATTTTTTTTTCATTTTCCTTCCCTTACGGTGCGGTTCGGGTGTCCACCGTGATACGAGAGAGACAAGCGTCGTTTGCTTTTCCTAAAACCAATTTTCTTTTAATTTTTCTTCCCTTAAGGCGCGGTTCGTGTGTCCACCTGTTTCCTGGCGCAGTCTGTTGCTTCTTGTTCTCCTTCCATGGTTGGTTGGTTGGTAAATATTTATTAAAACAATCAAGAGGCCGAAGGCCCAGATCTGGGGGTCGGCCAAGACTCCTTGGAATCTGGCAGCCTCTAGAGCGAGACCGATGAGCGCTGGTTGGTCGTCGTAGACGAGCCTCCCAGGTATGTTGTGTGGGTGTTGGCATGTGTTGTCGTGGACAAGCCCAGACCATATGAAGGAGGTCTGCTGGGATATTGCAGTGTTTACACATCGGCATATACCGTTCAGGAAATATATTATGGAATCTTTTGGGATTGGGGAAAGTGTCCGTCTGGATTTGGCGCCATATGACAGCCTCTGTCTTTGTAAGTTCTTGGTGCGGACCTGAATAGAGTTGGAGAGAAAGACGATAGTGCTGGAGCAGGTCGCGTGAAGTGATTATGGTGTCCTTTCTGACCAAGGCGGGCATGTTGGGGGCGGGATGATAAGCTGCTCGAAAAGTGAGCCCTCGAGCTAGATCATGTGCTCCCTCATTACCTTGCAGACCCATGTGGGCTGGAGCCCATAACAGGAGGGTGAGGTGTTTAGGAGGATTTGATATGAGTACGCGAAACGCTTCGACTGAAATACGGCCATGAGTAAAATTAAGAATGGTGCGCTGTGAGTCAATTATGACTACTTTAGCTTTAGAAGCGGAGAGCGCGAGAGCAATAGCTACTTCCTCCGCTGTAGTGATATGTGAAGTGCGTACGGAGCAGGAGGCATGAAGAGTCATGTTCTCATCTGTGGCAACCCCTGTTGCAGCAGTCCGGGTAGGATGGTCTGCCGCGTCTGTGTAAAGCACGTCAAGTCGGCCAGCATGTCGCCGCTGGAGTGACGCGGCCCGAGCTTCCCTGCGATCTTGATGAGTTGGATGCATGTTGCGGGGGAGAAGGAGAGTCTTGATGTCGAGTGTCTGCGCCTGTTCTGTTGTTGTTGTTGTGACTGAGAGAAGAATGAAAAGGAAAGTGCACGGGCGTGCCAACTTGCTCCAGCCGAGAGGACGCCGCGTTTGAGCGCGGAGCGATCGGACGCGTGGTGCATCGGCTCCGTCGATTTCTCGGCTGGAACCGCGGCAACCTGATGTAACGCCTATCAAACCTGTGCGACTGCAACCGTGAAGTCAGCAGGATCATGAAGAACCCGATCAGACCCAGGTACGCCCAATTTTCGGCTATTTCGAGCAACCCTCCGCCTCACCACGTAGCGGTCGAGCTAAGCCTAACGGCTCCGGCTCCCCCGCCGCTGGCTGCGGAGACGCCTGCCGGCCAACCTCTCAACGTGGCTCTGCCTGAACAAAGCGGATACGACCCCACGACTCTGTCGTGGTCATCTATCTCTGTAAGCCAGCCAGAGGACGGCCCATCCCCCATTTGGGCGCAAGCTGCCCTTTTCCAAGTCGTTGAGAGCCGGCGCCGGCAGAACGCACGAGGAGCGGCAATGCCCAAGACTCCTGTCAACAATTCAACAACGGAGACGCTCGCGCTCCGTCTTCTAAACCTCCACAGAAGACTTCTTCACCAGTCTCGAAGTGGACTCCCAAGCCAACGGTCAGGATGAACCCTGACGACTACGTGGTCGTGCTGCATGCGGACACGCAGTACGGTCGCCCTCAAGACGGCCTTCCAGCAAGGTGAGCTCGGCGCTGCCATTTCGCAACTCATCGGTAGGCAGCACATGAACACCATCACCATTACACCAAATTGGGAACAAAACATCATCGTCTGTGGCACGCAGAACCCAGAGCTGGTTAAAAAGCTGCTCACGGACATTCAACTCAACACCAGCAGAGGATCGCTCGCATTTCACGGCCACCTTAAGCAAACCGGTGATGTGTGTCGCGGTGTGATTTCTGTACATAACCTTGAAACCAGCGAATCCTTGAAACATAGTGTGCAGTGGCGCGGTGGTGAATTAGTCCATGTGCGCAAGCTGGGAACATCGAATGTAGCTGTGCTGACTTTCGAGGGACGCAGCGTTCCGCGTTACGTCCACTACAATGCAGAACTGACTCCCGGCAAGGAGTATCAGAAAACGGTGCCAGCGTGCTACCGTTGCGGCACGTTTGCAATCCCATGTGCATAATATGCGGGGGCCCGCACCTCACCAGCTCCCGCGAATGCACCAGCAAATTCATCCGGCTTCCGCAGCCAGGGCCCAGGCCGCCATCCAAGGGAGCCAATTCCGGCGCTACAGGGTAGGGCGGCAGCAAAACAACCAGAAAACGCCACGGCGTGGCACGCGGTGATGCCTCCCCGTGGCAAGACAGCAACGGTAACGCCACCACCCGGAGCAGCGGAGTTCTCAGCTCTCAGCGCTCTATCTGGCGGCGCCGCCTGCAACCAACCCAAGGTAGGCAGCTGGGCGAGGGTCGCTTCCTCTCCTTCCCCTTCTCCGTCCTCCCCTACCAGTACCGTCGAGACACAGGAACTCAAGCGCGAGCTCGCCCTCTTGCGAGCTCAAAACGACAAACTAGCCAGCGAGCTTAACTCGCTCAAAGCCCAATTCCCTACTCCTCTCGCGTCGAGCGACGAGGCAGAAAACATAATCTGAACGAACAAACGTAGTGTTTAAACAGGACACAGAAAGATGAGGACAGGACGGGGCTACAACTTACAACTGAATGAAATCGATAAACAAAAGACACATCCCTTCTCGAGCAAAGACACGCATGCGCAAACTTGAAAGAATGGCAAAACTGTGATAATCTAGAAAAATCCGGTAAAAGAAAAAGAGACGAAAAGGGGAGGAAAAAAAGAAAACATAACAGACAGGGAGATCCCTCCTCCTCTGGAGAGTCGCGCCGCGGCCCTGGAGACCCGGGTGACCGCAATCGAAACACATTTGGCTGACCTCCCCAAAATTATCCACGATGCCATCGCGCGTCAGATGGAGAGTGTCATCGCACAGGTGACACAAGCCGTAACGCACATTATCCAAAAATGTATAAAAGACAATCCGCGCGTCCTTAAACGCATAGGACCCATCAGGGACGCTAACCGCCCTTCAAAATTCAGTAGAGCTATTCCCGATGAGTTTGACTTTTCGGAAGACTCCTCCACGTCTGCGCAGGGCACTAGCGGACTGGGGAGTCTTAACAACGTGACCCCACCCTCCGCCTCCGACCATGGTCCCCAACCCTAAGTCGCGAGCAAGAACAACTCAGCCGCTTACACTAACGCAGTGGAACTGCGGAGGTCTCAAGAACCACAAGAAGCGGACTCATCTCCGCCTCTATCTTGAGAACCTTGAGTTCCTCGTCGCCGTGGTTGCCCTTCAGGAACCCGGCGCCGGTGCCAAACTCACAAACTACACTACATTTCAACACAACCCGCAGACATGTATACTTGTTCACAAGCGATACACTGCGCAGGAGGTCACACTTCCCACAACACCGCCTTTCCCATACACGATGGTTTCAGTGCTTCCCCTAAAGCGGTCTGACCCACCTGTACACATTTTAAATATTTACTGCCCACCGAAACTTGAGAACGTCACGTTCAATTAAATTTTCACTCAAGCTATGCAGGTGGCGGGTAGGGATCGCCTCCTAATCGTCGGCGATTTCAACGCCCCGAGCAGGCTATGAGGATACCCCCGGGAGGACAGGTGTGGGAGAAAGCTTGCGGAACTTCTTTCCACACTTGGACTCACCCTGCACACTGACCCCGCCAACCCAACACGTGTCGGCAATTCCATTCAACGAGATACTTGCCCGGACCTCACATTTACACGCAACATACGCCATGCCGACTGGCTAAATGCAGAGGACACTCTGGGTAGTGATCACTGTATAATCAACACAACCATATACATGCGTCCCCTGAAACGCCCACTAACACAAGCTCGTATCCCTGACTGGACGACTTTCCGCACCTCTCTACCTATCGTAGTCCCCCTCCAGTCGGGATACGACGCCTGGTCCAGATCGCTCACGTCTACACTCACACAACACGAACAGCAGATACAGCTCACAGAAACACAAACAGACGTGGACAACCACCTTCTCCACCTTTGGGAGGCCCGTCGCAGCCTCACGAAGCGATGGAAGAAACAGAAACATAACAGACGCCTAAAGAACCGCATCCTCGAACTCACACAACAGGCAGCGGAATATGCTACTCAGCTAGCCGACACTAACTGGGTGGACCGGTGCAACGCGGTGCTCGCCAGATGTCTGGCCGCAACATGTGGCGCCTGTTCCGCGCTCTCATCGATCCAATACAAACACGCACGGAAACCCAACGCCAATCGCATAGGGCCTTGCACAACTTTACAGCATTAACACTTCTTTTTGGGCGAGTTGGTGCATACTTGATTTGAAGAAAATAGCGCCAGAGCATGCAAACCACGAAAAGACAAGGACGAGACACAAAGCGCTAACTCGCAACTAATTTTATTGAAACCAGGCAGCGCCTTTATATGGCAAAATTTCACTGAAAAAGAAGGAGGAGGGCAGGAAAGGTAAAGATATCGAAGCGACCATCACAGCGAGCGCACATGAGCAAGCGGTAACCAAAACAAAAACAAAAAAGTTAACAAAGATTATTTAAAGGCGGCATCTAAAAATTCGAACTCGGACGAAAAAAGTGAAATAGATGTGGTGCTGACACACCTATTTCCATGTTTCCTTATGTGAAAAGCCTCCAGACATTCACGTGCCTTCTTATCTGCGCTTTTGCCAAGAATCTTAGTCTGACTCAATCGTGCCTCGCATCCGTCGCAACCCATAATATGCGCTACCAGATGTGCACAATTTCGGGCATGTTCCCCCAAGCGCTCGTTGATGCAGCGTCCAGTCTGGCCAACATAGGTCTTCCCACACGTTAAGGGGATAGCATAGACCACTCCTGCGGAACTCATGATGAATGGAGAGTCGTGCCTTATCTGGCAACACCGCTTCTTGAGCTGCAAATAGGGCACAGCTTTTTTAGCTTGTTGGGGGCGGAAAAAACGACACTCACCTCATGCCTGTTGGCCACTTTCTTCAAGTTGTGAGCAGTTTTGTGCAAGTAAGGCACCACCAACGGCTTCTGTGACCTGCAACGATCCTCTCCGGGGTTTCTTCGTGTTCCTTGCTTAAGTTTTTTTAGAAGGGTCTCGCAGACAGCAGTCAACACTGAGCAGGGGAACCCAGCCGCCGAAAGCCGGCTCACCTGATTCTGGAAGCTAGCCTGCAACCGATGCGGGCACGATTTTTCAAAGAAGACTCCAAGCAATGCGACGCTATTGCTCTTTTCACCGTCTTTGAGTGCATAGAATCATAAGGCAAAAGATCTTTCTTCGCGCGCGGGTAATAGCCCCAACAAACATGTCTCTCAAGAAAGGTTAGTTTTAGATCTAAAAATTGTACGACGTTAGTGTCAGGAAGTTCATGGGTGAACGTGAGCCGAAGTCCATGTTTGTTAAAAGCATTTAGAGCTTCACCTACTGTAGAGGGGTAGGTGAAGGAAGTCTGCTTTTTTAAAAGCACTAAAAAATCGTCCACGTACCTAAAAACCTTTAACCCCCCCCCCCCCCCCCATTAAGACTGTCTAAAGACTGGTCAACTTTCCCTAAAAAAATATCGCAAAGGATGGGAGCCACACACGAACCTATGCACACACCCTAGCGCTGCAAAAAAAGGCAGGTTGTCAAAACTTATAAAAGTAGAACTAAGATAAAACTGCAATAATGCGATAAAGTTGTCAACCGACAAACCTGAAGAATTTTGAAAAGACACGTCACCGTTTGCTTCTATGCATTCCTTTACTGCCGCCAAGAGCTGGTCTTGAGGAATCGAGTAAAACAATCTTGTACATCTATGCAAAAACCAAAGCCAATATCCTCGGTACTCTGTAAGTACTCAACTACAGCTGTCGAATTTTTTGTGAAGAAGGGATCGTCCATATCCATAGTAATTTAAGTTGCTTTTGCAAGAAAGTACTGACGTTCTTTTGCCAAGATCCTTCTTCACTCTCGATAGTCCGGAAAGGTACATCAGGTTTGTGAGTCTTGGCTGTAAAGAAAACATTTAGGCTATTACCTCGGCAGTTTTTTATATCTTTAGCGAGAGAATCTAAATTTAAACCCTTTCAGAAGTTGCTGAATTTTGTTTTAACTCTGACAGCACTTTTTTTCACCTGTACAAAGTTCTTATTGATTGCCGCGTACGCCTTCTGATCGTACAGATCCTCTGGCAGAACAACAAAACCAGTCTCCTTGTCAGCTTGAACCAGCTTTAGGCGGTTCTGCCCAAAGAAGGTCACTACGCCGTTTAACATTCTGTCACCCTGTGCTCTAGCGCAGTCTGAAGCACTGTTTTTTAAGCAGTCCACACCCTCTAGGAGGCACCGGTCTTGGTGTTCAGTGACGTCTACTTTAAGGGCCATCTTCCTGTTCGCAGCGATCAGCTCGTGCGCCGAAACACCAGGCTCTAAACTATATTTTGGCCCTTTCTGAAGAAGCCGCTGGACTTTGTCGGGAAAAGAGACGTCCCCCAGGACTGTTACGTTACTCTTCTTTTCCGGTGTCGACTTCTTCCCCAGGCACAAAAGTAGCTGGTTCACCATGCCTCTCCAATGAACTTCTGTGAGTTGAGCTGCTGTTCTCCTCAAAACAGAGAGCTTCCTCGCGGCCAGCCACTCGGGGTGATCAAGGTAGCACTTCATGCGAAGCCAGTCTTGGTACAGACGAACTTGTCACCAAAGTTCTGACAGGAACAACTTTGCAGGAACGACAAAATAGCTAGCGCACACGCTCAGGGATCGATACCTGTGCACCACTAAGGACCCCCGGCAGGCGGCGTACTCGTATGCAGGCGAAGAGAACACGGAGCTGGACAAGCCTTTCCAACTCCACGACCTCCGGGCAGCCTTAAGAAAAATGAAGCGGGGCACTGCACCCGGGCACGACAAGGTTACGGTCAAGCTCTTGGCCAACCTTCCCGACGCAGCCTACGCCGCGCTCCTCAAATACATCAATAGCATTTGGGACGGAGAGACTCCTCTCCCTCTCGATTGGAAATCGGCTCTCGTGACCTTCATTCCGAAGGCCGGCAAACCTATTGATGTGGAGAACCTTCGCCCCATCTCCCTCACGTGGCAAGCTGATGGAGACGATGGTGCGCGACAGACACTCCGATTTTCTCGAAACAAAGCACACTTTCGCGGACACCATGTTCGGTTTTCGCCCTCACAAGTCAGTAGAGGATATACTTCTGCAGCTTCACCACGACATCTTAGACCCTGTCGAACGTCCCCACAACGACAAAGTGGTCCTGGCCTTGGATCTTAAAGGCGCATTCGACAACGTCAAACACGAAGTAATCCTGGACCACCTCAGTAACACCGACTGTGGCCACAAAACATTCAACTACATAAAACAATTTCTCACAGACCGTCAAGCCTACATACGCATACAAGATGCGGAACACGGGCCATACACCATCGGCTCGAGGGGAACACCACAAGGCGCGGTCCTACCTCCCCTCCTCTTCAATTTGGCAATGCTTCATCTTCCCTCCAAATTGTCTTCTTTGCCCGGGATACATCACGCTCTTTATGCGGATGACATTACGATCTGGGTCACTCAAGGTAACCTGGACCACATGGAATCCTGCTGCAAGCAGCGGCGACCCTAGTCGACGACTACGCGGCCTACTGCAGACTCCAGTTCGCCCCATCTAAACCAGAATTTGTGCACATACGTCCCTCCCCTCGGGTCACAACTCGGCTTTGCATCAGTCTCCCATCGGGACCGATCCGGGAGTCCAAGGAGATCCGCGTCCTTGGTCTCTTCATACACCATCAACGCAGGGTCGACACTACCCTAGCGAAACTTCGCACGGTGGGAGACCACGTGGGCCGCATGGTCCGCCGGGTCTCCAACAAGCGGGGCGGATTACGAAGCAAGGATGCACTGCGGCTTTCCCATGCTTTCGTAACGAGTAGAATCCTCTACTCAACCCCCTACTTGCACCTGCGCAAACATGATGATGACCAACTGGAGGTCATCCACCGGAAAGTCATCAAGCGGGCTCTCGACCTCCCGGTCACCACGTCCAACCAGCGACTTCTGGCCTTGGGCGTGGTAAACACATTCCGGGAGATTCGAGAAGCCCACTTAGTCAACAAATACACGCGTCTTGCACAGACCACATCCGGTCGCCGCCTCTCGGACCGGCTACACAACAAACATGACTACCATATTGAGGAAAGGGAGAGAGTGCCAGAACCCTGCAGACGCGCCCTCCGGGTCCGACCCCTTCCCCGCAACATGTCCAAAGAAGACCATAGCGGTCGTCGCCAGGCGCGCGCGGAAGCGTTGGCGCGATACTATAACCAACAACATGTGTATTACGTGGACGTTGCCGGCCCACACCACGGGGGGTGGTACACGGGCGCAGTCGTACACAACATAAACACAGTTAACGGGCTCACTTTGAAAGCCTACAGCGCAACACACGCGGAGGAGATTGCCATTGCTCTGGCTCTCACTACTCCCAAGTCGAAACACATCATCACCGACTCGCGAGGGGCCTGTCGGAACTATGAGTTGGGCTGGGCTCCCCCGCTTGCCTGGCGCATACTAGAATATAGCTGCCGATGCGAAGATCCAACTCCACGTAACCTTATTTGGGCCCCCGGTCATCAGGGACTCCAAGGAAACGATCAGGCCGCCCACGCACTCTCTCCCCGGGCTATCTCCCTGTCCTTGGAAGCCTACTCCCAATCAATCTGGCCCTTACATTCAAACACATCACCGATTACTACAAGGAGGAGCACCGGCGCTACGTGGCCTCTTGTAAGGGACTGGATTGCGCTGACAAGCGCCTCCTCATCAAAATTCTAACACTGTACTGTGCCCGGCGGTACTTAAACATTTCAACACATCCTTTGGTGGCACGTGCCAGTTCTGTGGGGCGGTGGCTGACACCTTTCACATGGTTTGGGCGTGTCAATCAAACCCATCTATCTCCCCCAACCTCAACCACACTAGAGAGGACTGGGAGGTGGCCCTGCTCGGCTGTCAGGACCTAAAGACCCAAAAGGCCTTGGTTCACCGGACGCGGGCGGCGTTGCTTGTCAATGGGGCCCCGGAATAGGGGCTCCACCAAGTATTGTTAGGGGAAAGGGCCAATAGGGCCTACCCCAATCACCTCTCTGTAAAAACTTATTGCACAATAAACGTTTTTCACCACCACCAGCACCCTTTGAACGCAACGCTTTTTGAGGACAGGAAATGTCGCAGTAATTATCTTTCATCTCGGCGGACACCCGAAACACACCATACAGGAAGGGAGGAAGTGGGAGTGAAAGAAGAAAGAGAAAGAGGGGTCGTATTGAAGAAACTGAAAATTGCATTTGAGGAAAGGAAATTACGCAGTAACTGTCGCACATATCTCGTTGGACCCCCAATCCGTTTGATGACGTCACCTTCTGGCAGATGCACTTGTCGATGAGTCACCCCAGGCGCTGGATGTAACGCCCGACGGACAGGATAATGAGCCTTTAATATACGTAGATGCAGCAGGCATCGTAAACTTGGTAGCCGCATTATAGATGACAGTTGAAGAGGATGAAGAAGGGATCAGAAGGGTCGAAAATAGCGCAGTGGGGCAATCCCGCACGGCTCCACGAACTGATCGCCTTCGAAGCGACAGCTGAACCATCATCGCTAGCAGTTGACAAGCGCAAAGAAGCGACAAACATCTTATAGAACACTGCAGTGTAAACAAAAATATACCCAAAAGGGAGTAAAAAGGGTGGCGGCCACCCTTTTTACGCCATTTGTGAAAACATTTACTCCATGAGTGGGGAGTAAAAAGGAGGACTGTCCTCCATTTCACTCCCATGAGGGAATAAGGGAGTAAAAATGAGGATTTACCAGAATTTACTCCAGTCTAGAAAGGGTGTTAATTGTGCCAAATACACCACCAGTGCCGAAATGGTGTAAAAAAAACACCAATTTGCGCAATCCGCCCCGCCACCTAGCGTCTCGTCTGCTTCTGGTCAGTCGTCTGATAACGGCGGTGAGTGAAGACCGCTTGGTTACCATCGTCGCCGGATCTCTGCTGACTTCTGCTCCTTCACGGGCGCCTGCCGCGGTACAAGATATCGGCTTGTCACCGTTTTCCGCTACAGTACAGTACATAACTGAATTGCTCCTGTGAAGCCTCCAGTGCTCTAACCATACCTAACTTTCCTTGGTTTGTGTCGCCACCCCGTTACAGCCCCCGTTTAGGCCTAATTCTCACAGGCTTTTTTCAGTGTGGTCCTCGCAATGTGTTGCATGACCATGGAACTGTGATAGAACATAGTGTCAACGCTGAGCTCTTGATTGAGCTCATGAGGCCACATTTTTCCTAAGCCATGTTTAAAATCCAAGCCTTAATGACGCGAATATGAAAGCAAGCACTGCCATTCCAAACTACCATCAGGTGTATTTTGATCTTTTCTGCTCTGGTTTTGGGTCAAATATAGCGTGGTGCATGACCGTGAAAACTACCCAGCGTCTCCTTTTCAGTTTTGAACTACTGATTATAAGGTTACATCCCTTTATCTACGAACATGGCCAACGAAACGAGCTCGTACAGCAAAAGGAGACGACAAGCAGACGACTCCTGCCGCGTACGCCGCCGCTGGGCTAGCAGACGGCGGAAAGAATGCGTGACGCGGGGTCTAGGGCAGCGCAGTTTCCCAAGTTGGGTTAGCGGCGGCCCGCAGAGCTACTGCCCGTTTCCGCCGCTGTCACTGCTGTAAGAGTGAGCCTGAATGAGGATAAATAAACATGACGCCATTTTTGGGCTTCAGTTCTGTGGGTAGCGAAAAATTTCCTCCTTTTTCACTCCAAAATAACTCCCTTTATACTCCACAATAACTCCCTTATTTAAGGGAGTAAATAAACACCATACGTATGGAGTAAAAAAAACCTCTTTTTGGGTGTGCGTTAGAGGACAAGCCATTTACTCCCTTTTGGGAGTTTTTTTGCTAACAGTGTGTCACCGGCATTTAGTCTAGACAAGTTATTACGACGCCCATGGACACTCAAGCCTCGGAGTAATCTTAGCCGGAGAATGTGGTTTCGTTTGAAGTTGACGTTGGCCACTGGTTGCCGTCTTGGTCGACGGAACAGAAAAAAGTTAGCGAAACAAGTGCATAAATGTATTTAATGTCAACAACATGCACACAAAAGACACATACACACGCACAACAAACAAGACCACAGTGGTCAATGTCCCTGCAATCGGTCATCAAACCACATCACTCAGTTTCAGGTACTGCGCTATGGAGCGCCAGCAGTCAACATTGAGTTCATCGAACTGCGTGCTGCCATCGCCGGCCTCGCAGAGAACCGTCGCGCGCACAACACCAGCATAGATCAGGTAGTTGTCGTGCAGATGGCACCTTGCCTTCTTCACGTCCAGGGACACCTGGAGCTCGGATTTTCCGGACAGCGTCACTAGGTGATCCAGCAACGATGCGGTGCCGCACAGTTCGTCGAAGGCAGTTGCCCAGGGATCTTTGGCCGAATCTGAAGGCCTTGCGTCAATGCTCATCACGAATTTCGCAGCCTTGTTGAGCAGGCCCCGGTTCTGCTCTTTAGCATCGTCGATGCGTGCACAATCCCACACTACGTCCTTGCAGGCAGAGTAACTTAAAGCAATCTTCGACAGGAATGCATTCTTGGTGATCATCTCTTGAAGTACACGAACCGCGTCAGACATGTTGCCGGAGCTCCCGATGCGCAGCTCAACCAGGCTTCTCCTTAATTGGCCAACCAGGACCGACAGCAGCTGAGCAGTTTTCAAGGTCAGTCGTGAGGTTACCAACGTAAATTTCCTTAGGCGTTGGTTGCATATAAGGGCATCAAAGATCTTGGCCATTTGTGGGGCCGTCTCCTCACTTCCATTGTAAGCCCCGTGCACGTCTAAATGAAAGCTCCGTAGGCAACCACATGCCTTGAGTGTCGCACAGAGCGGAGTGGTGAGAGCTCCTTCTGGTGTGCCAGTGCCGCCCTGGTAGTCGACGTGTAGTGAGCGCAGTGAGTGGTTCAAGGCCAGCGAGGCATACACGGAGCACAGGACGCTGCTGTCAAACCCCAGGGGGCATATCTTCACCTTTGCAGCGCATCCAAGGGCTTGTGCCAGGGTTTTAGACACCAACGTAGGCTGCTCTACAAGCAGGCAAAGTTGGACGCGGCCAGGACTCTCCATTCTGAGAAGCTCAAGAGTGGAATTTTTCTCCTCTAGAATTGGCGATGAGCAGCTGATCTCCGGCAGAACGAGGCTTCTTAAGTTAGTGTTGAAAGGAAGTGCCGCGCACAACTTGCTGACAGTTCCTGCTTCGACGGAACAGTGGCGCAAATTAATGTGCTCCAAAGCGCAGTTCGCAGATAATGCCTCCGCAATGCATGTAGCACCTATGCTGTCAAAGCTGCAATTTAGTAGCGACAGAGTTTGAAGTGAGTGATGGAAAATCAAGAACGTTGCCAATGCCTCTCCCACTGTGTCACTAATATATGTCTTTTCCAGAGCTAGGTGCTGAAGTGATGGAAGGCCTTCTAACGCACCAAAAAGACTTGTCAGGCAGTAGAAACAATCTCGCCCTCCACTTAAATGCTCGCAGCTCATTTCTGCTTCGCACAGACCCACCAAGGAAAGCTTCTGCAGAAACCTGCTGCTCCTGAAGACCCCAGCAATGGCGTCGCAGGCGGAAGACTCTGTGCTGTCCTGGAAGGCCAATTCCTCTAGCCGTTCACACGCGACTAGGGCGAGGAGCAGGGTGCTTGCAGATTCCCGAGACAGAAGGTTGCCGATCAGCTTGACGCTGCAGAGAGTCTGCCAGTTTCCCCTCAGCACATCAGCCACCTCGGGCGCCAGGGCGTCGCTGACGTGAATGTTGGTGAGGCCAAGCTCACGGAGGCACTTCGGAGGGCCAAAGGCTTGGAGAAATCCGCAATCAGGAAAAAGGCTACAGGTGGTATGAAGCTCAACGCTTTGCAGGTTATTCGCCGGTACAGCGATGGCAGACGAGATGAAGGAGAGCCGGTGAATATGTGCTTGGTCGTGCACACGGACCTTGCGGATGCAGGGGTGTTGTCTAGGAAGCCAGGCGATGAGGAAGGCGCCATCGTTTTCTTTGCCGGAACTATCATACCTCAGCCACTTGTCAAATCGGTCGTCGTAAGAGCGCAGGCAGAGCTTGCCCGGTTCAGACTCTGTCAACGCAAGCCTTGTCGGCCGCAACGCCTTGTTCCACGAGGCTATATCTTCAATTAACCAGCATCCTCTGGGGTCGTCGGCGCCGCAGGAACGCTCGCTACGAAGCCCGCGTAGCAAGTGTTGGATCCTCCAACGCCAAGGGTACTGGATACCTGCACCGTCCATGCTAGCAGCACCGCTTCAACAAAAGTTCCGTCAGTGCCGTAATTTCCAAATGAAGTAGGTGCAATTCTTCCACAGCGGCCTAAGCTGCGCTTGGACCAAGCGTTGGTACTCACTCTCCGATGCGCAAAGCGTGCCAGGTCATTTTCGGAACACGAGTTGTTGCTCTCTGCCAGGATCTCCGGATCTTCAGATGCGGCTGTGTGGTTTTCACCGGTAGCTCACTACGTGATCGATCCTGGGGGCGTGCTCCGAGGCCACAGTATTTGGGATTCAGCCAAGAGAACGAAGCCCAGCACGGCTTCGAACACGAGGGCGCACGAGAATCTCCAACTCCCACGCGCTACGGCTTCGTCTTGTTGATGATGATGATGATGTAGCAAAAATGCAAATGGCGCCATCTATTGTCACTCCTGATCCCGGATGCCACGCCTGGATGCCAGGGGGCTGCAGCTGCAATAATATTGAAAAATGCTCTTTGGCATTGTTGCGTGTGGGGGATCTCGACAAAGAGCTAACGAGCGTTAGCGTATAAGCTGGTTACGTGACATTTAGAGTTACCTCCTTAGTGGTGGCGGTGAAACTTTATTACCAGCGGATATGGAGGAGCGACCCGAAGTCGCCTCCCGCTTAAACGGCGGCCGCTATCCTTGGGCAGCGGCGGCGTCTTCAGCCAGCTGGAGGAGCTTGATCTGTGTGCCCGGGTCGGGGCTGAGTTTTAGAGTCTCCCAGTGATCGGAGTCGGTAATGAAGTGACTCGCGGGTAGGGACTGCGGGCAGTTCCAGATCATATGATTTAGATCGGGTTTCATATCACAATTTTTGCATTTGTCTGAGTAGAGTCTTCCCGAATAGAAGTTACATAAACTTTGATCCCACAGTGTATTTAGAGGTTTGTATAGCTCACTACCCTTAATTAATCATCTGAGAGACATGGTAGAGGTCTTTGCCTGGCATTGGGTGTAGTCAGGCTGGTAATAATGATGATAGCTCGCTGTCAGTCATAGCCATATCGTAGTCTAGATTTTCGAGGAGGTGATTCACGTAGGCGCTGCAACGCAACGAATTCTAGCACTCCAGAAGCGCCACGTAAAAATGGCGGGTCTGAGTAGCGCACGCAAGGCACCCTGCGTCCGCCAGGCGCCTCCACCGTCGGCGCTGCGTTCAGCGCCCCTAGTGGCGAGCTTTGCGTCTCGAGGGGGACAGTATCCCCTGTAGGAATATATTGTCAAAAAATTGGCTGTGGCTCAACTCAGTTGAGCTACAATATACGGAACGAAAGGTTAGACACGGCTTAGCTTTGGTTCACCTTTATTGCTTAAAGACCTCACCGAGAGTTGATTGTTTCAGCGAGAGCAATTCACGTGGTGCATCACGTGCCACAAGTGCAAGAGCGAGCGTCCAGAGTGTTGCAGCCGACTGGCAAGCGCGCAGTTATGGCGTCGATGAAGAAGAGTGTAGAGGCACCTGCCACGCGCGATTTTGCCACATGTGGCGTGCCTCCCGTTCAAGGTCAAATCTATAGATTTATATACTCAAGTGTACAGTGAAGCTGCGCCCACACTGAGCCTTCGCGCATGGAATTCCTGCTCGTAGAAAAAGTAGTCCGCCGCTTCAACATTTCTTGTTACCTAAGCAAGAACCTTATCACAAGAAATTATGAGCTCTAGAATATTGATACGCGGATTGCTTGATGTTGTCAAACATTAAACAGCTGATTTCGTTTACTGTTGCGATCCGCGGCGCGCCGCACCCACGGTGCAGCAGACCGCGCGTGCGGCACAGCCCGGCGTGGGAGGCGAGATCAACGCGCAAGTAATCCGTTGTGGGGGGGGGGGGGGGGGGGGAGCAGCCACTAGCGACGCGAACACAACACAGACTATACCGCTGCAACAGGATGGCCGGGCGAGTGCGAAATAGGTAGAGCACGCTAACCCATGGCCACTCGCAACAAGAGGGTCGTGGATCTCCGAAGGTCCATCCCGCCTCAGACTGCAGTGACGGCCACGCTCCAGTCGTCGGAGGTGCTGAGGGATCTCTGGCGACAGGGCAGAGTGGTCTTGGCCATCAGCTGCCCAGTTGCAGCCTCGCACCGATTCCGAAAAACGTGGTCGCGTCCACAATTCTAATGCAATGGCTCTCAAGAGAACGCCAACGTAGGAGGGGGTTGGAGAGAGTGAGGTAGGGCTACGAGAACAGGGAGTCTTCCGAGACACGTGGTCACATCTGGTACCGGACAGGAGTAATCGGAGAGAATTGGTAGTTGCCTTTCTCCTTCGTTCGGAAGATGATGCATTGTTCGCCTGTCATCATGTCCAGCGTGGCGGCAAACTTCCAGAGGTGGCTCCCGCGCTTATCGTTTACTCCATGAGGTGCGGCCACGTCTCTAAAAGGAACTGTTTTGACAACCGATGATGGAGCCGAGAAGAGTAGGTCTTTGCCAAAAGTAACCAGGCTGGCTGGTTTGCATCTCCGTCGTGTATTGAAGCTGTTATGCCAGCCGTCAAACTCTGAACGTCTGTATTGTAAGGAGAACCCCTGTCCTCACCTTCCAAAAACATTTTTACTTTTAGGGAAGCCGTAATGGCTCTACTATACGGATTAGAAGCAAACCATGCAGCCTGGTTACTTTTGACAAAGGCGTACGTACACTTTGCGAAAACCGCTACGCTCTTCTGCTCGTAAAAATGGTGGCGCAAGCCTCGTTTGCTTTTTTCACGCCGCTTTGTGGTCGCAGTCGATGTAGGTGTCACGCAGAGAGGGATGGCACCTTTGACATGGCGGAGGATGATTTTCGGTGTCACTTTAGGCCGATGAAGGCGCTGGCACGGAGGCTGCCCGCCAATCTTGAAAAGGAGGTCGGGATGGTCAATGGGGCTGCCAGACTGTTCCACGTGCATCGCTTCTTTGCGATCGGGAGCTTCCGAATTCCTGCCGGTGGCCATTCGGCTCCCGCAATCCTCGGCGGGCCGGAAAAGGAAAAAGGGAAGGCCTCCGCAGCAGCGTGGCGAAAGGCAGCGGGGTAGCGTGTGTACCCTTTCCTGGAAAACGTCCCTAACAGGGCGCGTTTCCGTCGCGTGATAATTACGCGCTGGCGTTTCAACAGGAAAAGGCGTACGCGTGTATTCGCAAAACATTTAGGGGAATCCTCCAGCGAAATTTGGCCAGGGTGTCTTATTCTTTTTTTCACTTTCGTTCTTTAAGCTGCACTTGTTCCAATATTCTAAAAAGTAGAAGAAAAGGACGTAAGGTCGTCATGCGCGCTTGTTGTTCTATTTCCCGCCTTTGTAGCTGCGCATTGCTGCTACTGTTATAAAGTTATGCCAACTAATCAACAGTGGCACCTTTTTTACGTTTTTTTTCAACGCGATGGTGATTGCCTCAGGGCATAAAACGGT
Source organism: Amblyomma mixtum (assembly GCF_055824585.1). Classification (NCBI taxonomy): domain Eukaryota; kingdom Metazoa; phylum Arthropoda; class Arachnida; order Ixodida; family Ixodidae; genus Amblyomma; species Amblyomma mixtum. The sequence continues at coordinate 85,356,205 of NC_143012.1, forward strand.
ATGTAATGATAGATGAGGATGCCTAAATAAATGAGTAAAGGTTCGCTGATCTAATGGAATCGAGCAGTGCACACATCCCGCAGCCAATCCGAATTGAGTGGGTCCCACGAGACCGCCTGAGTTCGCAAAGCCGTGCAGATTCTGCGACCCACCTTGTGACCCCAACTTCGTCTTCGCCTCGAGTCCTATCACTGGATGACAGAACCCTCCTTTTAACAAAAAAAGGAACACCTCTGGCGCCGCACACGTGCTATAATCCCCCCGTGTGCGGTAAACCTCCCCCATGGTCTTACCCGTGCGGAGGAGGTTGCGCTTCGGAGGATCCGGGTCGGGGTTGCCCTAACTCCGGCCGTTACATGAAAGTGGCCGTAATTCGACGGTTAATTTATATCCCCGCCGCGGGTGTCCAGTCTGCAAGAACCGAAATCTTGAGGCCGACATTCACCACCTGCTGTGGGCTTGCCCGGCGTTGAAGCCGACAATAATTCGGCACCTGGCGGCAGCGGGTCTTTCGCCCGACAATAGTGCTGCATACACCGCTGGGACCTTTGTACGTTTCTTCGCCGCAGTCGTCGTGATGTGGAGAAAGAATAGCGCGAGCAATATCTGAAAGGAAGAAGGAGAAGAAGACGACCCCACCAAGCGCTTCACCCGGGAGAGACCTCACTCAGCGATCTGCTTGGCAAGTACGGAACATGCAATTTTTTTGTTCCGTATTTAACTCCTGCGGTGTTTTCGAACAAGCCTTGTTCTCGGCGGCGTGCGCGGGGCTTGTGCAGAGCGCAGTTTTCAGGGGACACGCAGGGAGAAAACATTGAGGGACACTCAAGCTCAACCTTAAGGGTGTTACGCGAGTGCGTTAATGGATCCCTTCGGCCGCCCGGAATCCTCTTTGCGTATCACTTCGTAGGCATAGATACAATTCTTTCTTTCACCCCCCCTATCGCTTAACCTACCCGTAAGAGTACAATGCTTTAGCGCTATAGAGATTCCTCCCGAGCAAGCACCTTCACTGACGCCTAGATTCTGCCTACGTGCCCATATATGTGGAATTGGTCACTCTCTACTTTACATCCATAGATCGCGGGCAGTCCTCATACCCCTCCTGGCGCAGCGGTGTAGCGGTTAAGCGAAGCGTCACTGCCACGATAGGTCGCTGTTTCAAACATAGCCACCTTAAGGGACATCTTGTGAAAAACAGCGCTTGCAGAGAAAGGACCAGAACGAGAAGGAGACACAACTGCACTGACTCCCCTCCGAAATAAAGTTGTTAGTCAGCGCAGTTGTGTTTTCTTCTCGTTCTGGTGCTTTGTCTGCAAGCGCTGTTTTTCACAAGATGTACCTCAACCTAGTTGCCCAGCAACACTCCTCACCTGTAGGGCTTTGTCCGACCTAGGATGCTCTTCCCGAGGAACCTCTCGTGACTCTGTCTAAAAAACTTTATTACAGGTACATTACAGGGAGGAGGCCCCTCACGATCGCTAGGTTGGCCCTTCATTACAGGAGCCCATTGGCGACCGCTTGGGTTTTGGCGACCGCTGAGTTGGGGCTTGGCTTTTGGGGCGAGGTTCGGGGTAGACTGACATGCCCACATCCTGTGGGAAGTGTTCGAAGACTTCTCCGCACCTTGCGGACAGTTTCCCATACATGCAGATCCAAGTGCTTCAAAACTGCCAGGCACAGCAGTGTTTTCGTGTAAAGACGGAGGAGTGACTACATGTCCACCTCTCGCAACCGATCAATAATTTAACTGCTATCTCTCACGGTGGGCAGTTTGCTCGTGCACAGTCCGGTGGGTAGTTTGTGATTATGTCACAAGGTCACGTGACTATGCGGCAGGTGGTGCACTTTAATTCTCTGGGGATTTTTCACTCACGCCGCCGCCGCCAAACACGATGACGCCCCGTCTTGCGCTGAACGGGACTCTTAACGTACAATTAACGCACGCCTTGCTAAGAGGTCCGGCTTCCAGGATCTTCATGATCACTCTGCGTCCTAACATTTGCTTTTCTTTCGGTCGCTTCACTTAAGTCAGAATATTATCTGCGCTGCTAGGACCTCAGCTGCGATATTTATACTGGCTGAATGAGTGTCATTTTTTTTTAAATGGAGAGCGAAATGACACGATATAAAAATACACACAACCTGCTCTGAGTGTACAGAGCTCTTAAATTTTGGCCAATGTTGATCGATGAGCATTGCATAATCATTATCGAGGACAGTGGTTATTACAATGAAGGAGGCAGGCTACTGCGAAGAGATCAGTTTTTTAAGCCATAGTCAAGTAGAATGTGGAGGAGCGTTTGACGGGAACTAATCGGGTTATGCAGGCCGTGTAGTTTGGTTGTGGTGGTCGTCACGATTTTTGAGCACCTATATGTTGCAAGCGGAGCAGAGCATGCAACAGAAGCGTAACACTTTAGGAACGCACGCAACAGAGCGACAGCTTTACTCCTTGCTGATATCTACCCCAATCGTACAGAGTTACGAGTGATCGAATGAACGTTTATTTAGGAAACTCAGGACGAGTGATCGAATAAACGTTTATTTAGGAAACTCAGGACTTCTCTGGGTGGAGTCCAGGGCGGATTGGGCAGGCCGCCCTGTCGACCAGCCATTGTGGTGTGTAATGGCAAACTGGCCACCCACTCTTAGAGGCTTGGGTGGGGTGAGAGATGGGTGCGACAGTAAGAATGGCGTAGAATTGCTGCTCTGTATGTAAGAGGGAATTGCGATACCCACAGAAAGACAAGAATGAGGACTAAGGTATGAGTTTGCAGGATCCTCATGGAGAGACTACTGTGATATGAGTGAAAACAGCCCGAAAGAAGAAGCCCGAAGGCGAAATGAAGAAGGGACAGGAAAGAGCGCTCTTTCCGCGCTCAGCGCTCTTTCCTGTCCCTTCTTCATTTCGCCTTCGGGCTTCTTTCGCGCTGTTTTCACTCATATCACAATGAACCAAATAGCCCAGCAAAAAGTTCTGCTAGACTACTGTGAGGCAGTACAAACGCATATTCACCACAGAAAAGTGACTGGAACGCACCCATGGCTCAAAATACACGTTTTCCTCTCCTCGATGCCCGCCACGAAACACAGCCAACCTGCTCATTAACATGTCTTGTTTAATACATCCGGAACAGGGCGCAGCTTGTGTTCACCTAAGCTACAGCTGCGTCACCTCGATGAGCTGCCTCATCGGCTTCCTGGGCATCGCTTTATCTCTGGGTGCCTGCGATGGCTCCGCGACAGGGCTGATGACAACCCAGCCTCACCGGACCAAACGTGAGTGCCGTCGCATCCGGCATTAGATGTTCACACCAAGTCGCATTCTAGGGCACAGTGTGTGCCCATGCGGTTCATGTGGGCCTTGGTATCTTTGCATGAGGTACTGTTATTGTGGCCACCTACTATTCCACTATTGTGGCCACTTTTCGCCAGAAAAGGGCGAGAAATTATAGAAGTTTTTACACCGATAACTTTATTAGGAAACTGCGCATGTAAACGACGTCGGCGTCGGTGTCCCGTAGTGTGGCGTAGCCAGAAATTTGGAACGCCATCTGGCGTCCAGACAGGTGTCCAGTATGTGAGCCTGAAGCGCAATGGTGCCACAAAATTCTGCTCGCATTTAATAGGCCGTCGCGGGGCGAACGAAAACTCACTCATGCAGGCCGCTGAACATGCAAGGGCAGCGGAGAAAAATACACTGCTGAGCGACGCAGAGTGCCTAGACTGGCCTATACTGAGTCACGCCCTGAAGCCTTCGCTCGAAAGCGCCGGCGCCCAGCCGGAGAGGAAACGACTCGAACAGTCTGGGGAACACCTCGCTGCGTATCCAATGGTGACGCACGCCCAGGCGATAGAGCGCTTGTACCGTACATAACACGCGTGCGTGTGTGTGTGTGCGCGCGTGCGTGCGCGCGTGTGTGTGTGTGTGTGTGTGTGTGTGTGTGTGTGTGTGTGTGGTGTGTGCGTGCGTGTGTGTGTGTGTGCGTGCGCGCGCGCCTTTGGACGAAGTAACTAAAAGAGGCTGTACACTCTATAAACTTTATCGCCCGCGGCTAGCTCGCGCCGTGGTTTAACCTAAAGAAGCGCTACCGTATACAACTCCGTGGGATCTCTGCTGTCACCCAGCGTCGATTCTGCGAGGAAGCGCGTGCCAATTTTTAGCACGGCCGCATCGTGATACTCCGGTATAACGTGTGTCCCGGTAGTCGTGATACTCCGGTATACTGTCGCGGTTGCTGGTGAAAAATTTGTGCTTCTTTGATTAGGATACCAATGCTGCAAGCATTCTTTTCTGTATTGTAGCCTCGGTAAAGTATTGCTTTGCTTAGGTTGCCTTGTTCTGTAAAACACAATGAAACTATAAAACTCCTCTATGTTGCCAGATATATCCTGATTGATGAGGAATCCTACACCTAGTTCTCGTCTGTCTGCTAATCCACGATATCACAATGTACATGCCCGACCTTTAGTACTCACTAAGCCCTATACATCCCATTCAATAGCTGTTAGTTCCTCGAACAGCGCAGCTAAAGGCCGATTCACACGACGGACCGTTCGCCCGCGGCCCGCGCACTACGTGTGCACACGTCAGCACTTTGAGGGGCGCGCTGTCGGCCGCCATCCATCCATGCATCCAGCGCGCCTCTCAAAGTGCTGACGTATGCACACGTAGTGCGCGGGCCGCGGGCGAACGGTCCGTCGTGTGAATCGGCCTTAAGTAAGCCTCACTAGATAAGGTTCTAGCATTAAACGTTGCCAGGTTAGTTTCCAACGGCGGCCTGTCCCGGAGCCAGAGATTCTTAACACCCTCCGCTAGGTCTGACCACAGCCTTGGCCAGTTGCTTCGCAGCCGCTGAGGACTGAAGGCCTAGGGTTAATGGGTTTGTTCATAGAATGTAAAACGCTAGCATGTGGTCTTATGAGTTTCTTATTCAGTTAACATTTGACTCCGACCAATTCTTTGACCAGCGAAAGCTGAGCACCAAACAAACAATCCCTTTGTCACTTTGTTGTTGGATTCCGGCTGACCTTTTCCCACTAACTCGGGGGCATCTCCTGGTAGGAACAGCTATAGCCACACACTGTAAGCGTGTAGGTATATACACCACTAGTGCTTATATTACATATGGACCGAGGTCGTAGGTCGGGAAAGAGGTCTTGACAGTGTCCTGAACATGGCATTGCGGTTTACATAGGCCTCGCGACTGATGCATTCACGATAGCCGGTAGTTCTGCACTCTACAGCACTCTACGCCACTACGGTACTCTACATCAGGAGGACGAAGAGTCTGCTGGGATTTTTTTGCCGAAATATTATGCAGCAAGAGGCAAACCGTAGTTGGCACAGTGAACACGCAGTGCATTTTGTTAGAAATCACCAAAAGTACCTTCGAGGAAGTCCGCAGTGATGTTACCAGGCATGAACGCATCTGTTCCAGACGAAAGCGGCTGCGACGTGGTCCTCTTCACGCGCCAACGCCAGTTCTGCGACGCCGCTTTCAGACACGATGCTCTCAACGCCAGTGGGGACGCCAGGACTGCTTGCTCGTGAGTGACGGAAGGAGGTCTTAATCATCTGCGTTGGCTGAAAGCCCCATCATAATGATCATCATCATCAGTTCAACCAGGCCCACTGCAGGACAAACCTCCTTCCCATAGACTTCCAATTAACTCTGCCCTGGGCCAGTTTCAGTCAACCTGTCCCCGCAAACATGATTTAATCCGCAACACCTGAATCTCGTCGACGACTTCAATATAAGTGATAACACAGAGCTGAGATAAAAAGGAAATGGACATGGGCGTCACATGCGATGGGCATAACAGATGACCAGTGGAGGACGCAGAGATAACGGAGTGGATTCCAGGGGAAGGCGAACTCAGCTGGTGAGGTACAAAACCGGTTAGACAGGTAATATGAAGTGATCCCCTGAGACATCGTGGTCGTGGCTCACTTAGGCGAGTGTTAATCGTAGGTTAGTGGGAGGGGCCGTAGTCCTGCAGGAAAGGCAACAGGGCTTATGATGGTGATGATGATGATGATGAACCGTGCTTTGAGGAGTTCTGAAAGCCGCAAATGGCCCGAGAGTCAGCTAACCTCAGAGTCCTTAATTAAACTGGTCAGAGCGCCAAATTTAAAACGCGGGTATGAGGATGCTTCGCAAACCATGTAATCAAAGACCTACGTGTCACTGTTGCCAGCGAATGCTGATTAACAAGCTGGAGATAAGAGCGTCTGCACGTTCCTTCTTTGTACCAGATCACAATGTGAGGCGATTTTGCAGCGAAGAAAGTCGAAAACCGCACAAGAGCTAGGTGAAGAAATATCGCGATAACATTTGGAAGCTCTTACCTCTCACGAGTACCATTTACATATCTGTTATCCTGACGAAAACGCGAAACGATTTGGCTTTTCAAGTTACTCAGTTCACTGGTGCGAACGGCAACCAGCTATACTGCTGTCGGCACCGCTTAGCAACCAAATGACGAAAGCAAAAGTTTAGATCCTTTACGTGTATCACAAACTACAGGAACAAAACTTGTCGGCTCACGCGTCCAAGAGAAGGCAAACGTAGCAGGGGGCGGCAAAACGGTGGGCGGATGAGATTCAGAAGTTTGCGGGAATACAGTGGCCGCAACTGGCAAAGAACAGGGTTAATTGGAGAGACATGGGAGAGGCCTTTGTCCAGCGGTGGGCGCAGTCAGGGTGATGATGATGATGTTTTTAATTGCGAGCATGCGTCAACAACATGCAGTAGTAGTACTTATGAAACCGTCACTTCGGTGCCCAGAGTTTATTACCTGTGTTAAACTGACTTCATTTTTTCAGAGGGGCCCCGGCCCATTGACGCGCATTACATTCCCTCAACAACCATGCAGGATTATCCGCAAGTACCAAATGTGCCTGGAAAACCTGGCACAAGGAACTGCGTGCGGCAGGAAGGAGTTCCTCTCGGAACATTTGAAAGCGATGCAGCGTCACATCCGGGAGAGCCGCGTCCGATGCATTCAACAGCAGACAGGTATGCTGTGCTAACGCATTCGAACAACACGGCGCTTGCTGAGATAGAGCACCAAAATGCCCACTTCACGGGGACTTCATTTTGTAATGCTCAATATTCTTATTAATTTTTTCATCTCATATCAGTTCTGTGTTTAGTACTGGAGGCTAGATCGGCCCTTGCGTCACAAGCGTCACCTGCCAAGAGTAGAGGAGGAGTTTAGATGACTGTGTACAAGTGCAAAATGAAGCATGCGCAAAATCTCAGTAAAAAATTCTCGCGATCTAATTAACAAATAATAAGTTCGTGCCAATTTAGAGCACATTTGCATAATTTGCGCTTTCCAATGCATGTCTGAATCAAAATAAACACCCAGATATTTATAGCAGTAGCAGTGAGAATGGTCTAGTCTGGTACCACTTAGAAAAGTGTCCAATTCATCAAGATTTATTACTCGAGCCAAAGACGGTATATCTTATTCTAGTAAGGTTCAAAGTTAGTTGATTAGCAATGAACCATGTAGTAAAACTCGTAAGTTCTACATTAATGCTAGCCGTTATTTCTCTTATATAGAGTCCGACAAAGACTAGGACCGTGTCATCGGTATATATACATGAAACCATTAGAACGCTTTAGCAGAGAAGGAAAATAACTTGTGTAAAGGGTGAATAAGATTGGCCCGAGGACTCAGCCCCACGGTGCACCTGTTAAAAGCTATTTGTGAACTAGACAGAAAATCATTCAGCGTCGTCGGCTGCTTCCGGTCTGAAAGTAACTTTTGAGCAGCTTATATATTTGACCTCTGAAACCATATCTTTAGGAATTATCAAGTAGAAGTGCAAGGTTGACAATATTAAAGGCTTTTTTGATGTCTAAGTATAGCACTATGGCAATATAATTTTCATGAAGAGCTGTATTGTGGACTTGTGCGATAGGCTAAGAACTGCGGACGATGTTGATTTGTTATTTCTGAAACCATGTTGGTTAGGGCACAGAAGATTGTACCTAGATATAAATTTATTAATACGTGAAGAGAGGACTTTTTCAAAAATCGTGTTCAGTGCACTTAAAATACATATATAGGCCTGTAACTACTCGGACTGCAATGGTCACCTTCTCTGTATATAGGTACTATTGTAGCTTTTTTCAGTTCGTCAGGATGAGTTTCACATATTAATGAATGATTGAAAAGATGCAAAAGATGAACGCCGGCCAATTCGATGACCTTGGACTGAATGTCCTGGTCATCGCTGGAACTTAGCTTTTCTCAAACTTCTTTAGAGGGATCAGGCAGGAGTTCTGAGGGAGGATTACGGACTTTTCGCGCCCAGACGACATGGTCGAAGTTATCTTTCTCACCACAAAAGGGGCGGGAAAGATTGATATCATTATTTATGAATTTGGAGACAAAGTTTTGGAAAGGAGGAACCGCCGACGTAGGAACTCTTACACCCTCTCCTAATCACGTGGAATCACACCGGCGAAGCCGGTTAGCGCGCGTTGCTGCGCCTCTTCCACCCTGCCCTTTCCTAATCACGTGGTATCACAACGGCGAAGCCGGCAAGCGCGCGCAGGTGCGCCTCTGCTCGGCCAGTCACGTGGTTTTCCTACGCTCCGGGGCATCAAGGTCAAACGCGCATCAAGATTGACCTTGAGAGACATGCTGTAATAGAGCTTTCGCTCTAAAAACGACGTATCAGCGGTTATATTGCAGTTTTTTATTGGCCTCGCGTGACCTAAACAGTCGTTACGCGTCACTGATATCGTTCGGTTGATGAAACCAAGACCGAAAGAAATTGCTAGAAGGAATTTCGTTATAAACTATTTAGCAGTTGTAGCCAAATACCACGCGGTGGTCCATGTATTGTAATGTTTTATGCATAATTACAGAGAAGAAAACGACGAACTAAAAAAATTGCGAGGGCACTTTGACAACTAAAGAGCGGAGAGGTGAAAGTGGAGGACACTATGCCGTGACGACTTTCGGTGAATGTGACGTCACACCGTTCCCGTGGCTATATTGTTACCCATATTGTACATCTTTCGGGTACCTTAAGTGTTAAGTACGCTTAATTGCACATTTCTCCATCTAATTTGACACAAACCGGACGTTTTTCGACCACTCTGACAATTTTCACTATGCCGTGACGACTTCCGGTGAATGTGACGTCACATTGTTCCCGTGGCTATATCGACGTCTGCGCTATTTCGACGGAATTTCGACATTTTTGCCTATAATTATTTAACTAATTAATCAGCAGTCATCGAACTTGCCTTCTAGGTTCATTTTATCCTCCTCTATGTGAAGCGACCATTCGTTTCTTCTATCTTTTTTAGTTCCCGACTTAAACGCGTGTGACACGCTTTGTTAACAGACGACAGTATGAGCGATTAAAGGCTTTCGCCTTAAAGTGAGGTGGCTGCAGTCCTTTAACGCGACCGATCTTCCTGCCAGCTTCAGCAGAGCCGGACGCATCCAACAGATTTCGAGCGACGTTGGGAGCGGAGGCCTGGCAGGCGCAGTTCCTGTGTGCCAGGGAGCTGCTAACTCATCCCAAAATACAGCGCGACAACGGCGGCAGCGTAGCCGAGGCACGAAAGGCCTGCAGGTGAGGATGATGACGTAACTATTTGGCATCTGTTATTTTTATTTATTGATTCATTGAAGCCTAGAGGCCTCAAAGAGTATTGCGTAAGGGATGCTACAATCTCCGAGTGAATATAAATAAATAAAGGGCAAAACACTAGTCCATGAGTGATTTTAAAAAGAAACAACAGAATCCCTTAGAACTAAAACTATACATGGCCAGTACGGAATACAGCACATGCAGATGCATACAAAATACAAAAGAATGTGTAAAAAAGCAATGGTAACATAAATTAGTATAGCTAAGCTTACCGCTCGGCCGGTGCCATAGCAACCGGCGGCTCTCGTTCCCGGCTTGCGTTCTTTCGCGTCGACGGGAGGAGAGTGAACGCGATATGCGTTACACGGCTGGCGTCGTACAGTCTTTGCCAAAAGTAACCAGGCTGCACGGTTTGCTTCTCAGTGGTATGCGAGTCCTCAAGCTCTAAATCTCTGTACGGTAAGGAGAACCCCTGTCCTCACCTTCAAAGAACTTTTTGACCTTTAGGGAAGCCGTGAGGGCTCTACTGTACTAATGAGAAGCAACCCATGAGGCCCCGTTACTTTTGGCAAAGACCGCCAAATGGCTTATACAAAACTACTACAGCTCTTGCTGTGTAACAATATACAGGGCGTCCCAGCTAACTTGGACCAAGATTTTAAAAACACCGAACACAACAAGCGCAGACTCGCGCCCAACAACGTACAGTCTTTGTCAAAAGTAACCAGGCTGCACCCTTTTCTTCTCAGTCGTATGTTAAAGCTATTATCTCAGACCTCAAGCTCTAAATCTCTCTATGGTAAGAAGAACCCCTGTTCTCACCTTCAAAGAACTTTTTGTTCTTTGGGGAAGCCGTAAAGGCTCTGCAATGTGAATGAGAAGCAAACCATGGAGCCTGGTTACTTTTGACAAAGACTGTACGCTCTTAAACTTTTACCGTGTCATGCGACTTTGTGCTCCAAATGAATTAGTTGTTACCGTGATCCGCACATTCCGGGGCTGTGCTTAGCGTCGTGCCGCCGTTGTCTTATCGTTGCAGGCATCTTAGGAAATATGAAAGCTGCGCAAACACGGGACTTCGCCGCCAGGCCCGCAGAGAATCCGCAGAACTTGTCGGCCACGTGCAGTACTTTGCCAGAGTGCTGACGCGGAAGCACCGATCGAAGTGCTTCGCTGCGTTGGAGGCCCCTGCTGCCAAATCAGGCAAACGGCCGCAGAGTAAGTGGTCTTGCTTATTTGTCGGTGTAAGCGAACCGAACGTCTTACTATGCGCTGGCTGGTGGGAAGTTGGGTCATTTGGTTTCGATACATTATGTTATGTCATTTCTCCCCGGATCTTTATCAACACCATTTGCTAAACATCTTGTTAGGTGCACTGACTTAGTCAGGTCCAAGACACACACTGCGAATATAGGTTCCTCGGAGCCCCGATAGAGTGCGCTGTGAGTACACGAGTCCACGAGCTCCCTTGTTCCCGCTAACCATGTTCGAGATAGTGCGCTTTGAATTCCGGAATAGTTATCGCGCCAACGTTTGGACGCCTGCGAATCGTCCCTTCATCGGGGCCGGTGAAACGAACAAACCCCTCGCGGCAACTCAGCACTCATACGGTGACTTACGTGGCTTACGTGGTCTAGCTTCCGAGAATTCACAATAGTGTGAAGAGGGAATTTCAAAGTTTCATTTTAAAAAGACAGCGTTCTAAAGAACGATATTTAAAGTCAAGCTTGCCGTTGGAACATTTGGTTTAAAACTGATACGGAGATATCTGCACATAGAAGAAGAAACAGGTCACAGTTGTTAGCCAGCGCTTCGTCGTTCAGCCAGAGTTAGCGTTAAGGCAAGCCAGCTCTGGTTGACACCGAAGCAATACATTTCAGCGCGAAAGCCAACACAGTGCTTATCCGCTTGATTAACTGATAACTGGTCAAACAACAGCGATGCAACAGCGATGGCGTAGAGTTAGAGCATCCGTATCGCGTGTAAGAGGACCAAGGTTCGAATCTCGGTACCATGGAAATCTCCATCGTATTAAAAAAAACCTCCGCGTGTGGATGTAACTGCGTAACCAATGCTTGGGATGCGGCCTGACCTGAGTAACGGGAACCGACAACGCACTTCCTCATCAGAACACGATTTGGCCACCCTGGTGTAGTACTTCGCCGCAACCACCTGCAAACCAATCAACCCTCAGCCCACTGTCCCCAGTGGCTGCGGAGCAACTGACCAAGGCTACTGTCAGACCTGTGACTTAGCGGAGGGTACTAAGAATCTCTGGCTCCGGACAGGCCGCCATTTGAAACCGGAGTAATGGGTAGAGTTCGCATAGAGCAAAAATTTACGGATCATGAATTACTTCCGCAAAGAAGAAAGCAGGAAATGGACGTGGAAGAGCCCCAATGGTAAGATTAAAACGAAATAGACTTCATACTATGAGCTTACCCTGGCATCGTGCAGGATGTTGAGGTCCTGGGAAGGGTGCGTTGTAGCTACAACAGGATGGAAAGGTCTCGAATTAGCCTCGACTTAAAGAGGGAACGGAAGAGAACAGTCAAACGGAAGCCCATTGAATAGTTAGCTGTAAGAGGGAAAGTAGAGGGATTCAGGATATCGCTTCCGAACAGATATTCGGCTTCGCCTGAGGACTACAACCTTAGTACTCAAGCTATGAACGGTAATCAGCTATCATTACGGAGTACGCAGCAGCGGTAGGTGATAGGATGGTTCGGCAAGATACCGGAAAGCGCTTTCAGGTGACGAAAGATCTGATTAAGAAACGCCAAAGTTCGGATGTATGCCTTAAGAGACAGAGAGGGCAGTGTGATTAGCAAAAGGAATAAGATAGTTAAAATAGACAGAGTTCTACACAACTCTACACAGTAGCAAATGGAATTAGAGCGTTAACAATAGAGGCAGTAGCGTACAGCAATGGGACATCCCGCCAGTATTAAAAGAGGAAGTAAAGAAAGCCTTAGGAGCAATGCAAAGAGGGAAAGCAGCTGGTGAGGGTCAGGTAACAGCAGATTTGTTGAAGGACGGAGGAGATATTGTGCTAGAAAAACTAACCACCCTGTATACGCAACGCCTTGTGACCTCAAGCGAACTAGAAGCTTGGAAGAACGCTAGCATTATCTTAATTCATAATAAAGGAGACGTCAAGAACTTGAAAAATTGCGCAACTATCAGCTTACTGTCGTTGCCTACAAGGTATTTACTGAGGTAATCGCTAATAGAGTCCGGACAACCTTAGACTACAATCAACCAAATGATCAGGCAGGCTTTCGTAAAGGATACTCGACAATAGACCACATTCACACTATCAGTCAGGTGATAGAGAAATGCGGAGAATACAACCAGCCCCTATATACAGCCTTCATTGATTACGAGAAAGTATTCGACTCAGTGGAAACCTCAGCAGTCATGCAGACACTGTGGGATCAGGGTATGGAAGAGCCTTATGTGAAAATACTGGAAGATATTTATAAGGACTGCAGAGCTATCGTAGTCCTCCATAAAGTCAGCAATAAAATTCCAGTAAGAAAGGATGCCAGGCAGGGAGACACGATCTCGCCAATGCTATTCACCTCCTATTTACATGAGGTATTCAGATGTAGAGCAGAACGTTGGGCCAGTTGATGTAGCGACATATTCAAGAAAACTTTGCGCACATTAACACAAGACGGAAGGCAGAAACGCGCACACACACACGAGCGCAAAGTTGCAACTGTATTCTCAGAAACAAGGCCTGGGGCCCTTTTCAGAGGCCTTGTTTGGGACAGTTGCTTCGTCGCCCTCTCACACTCTGTCTTCTGTTCAGTTCAGTTTATTTTCCTTAAATACCTCATTGGTATTGCACTAGGGGTGGGGCTACGGATATCTGTGCATTCTTCATCGTTTGCAAAAGAAAGTTTTGCGCTACATTGGCAATCTCCCACGACTACATGCAACCGGCCAGTTATTTACAGATTTTGGCATTATCAATGTGATGACTGTCTTTGAATTCCGCTTAGTCTACTCGTTGTTCCTTTCAAGTGAAGATTTTAAAGCATTTTTAACCGCTTCCTCTTGCTTAACTAGTCAAAGAAGTGATCCCCGAACCCGTGCTTCAGACATGTGGTTTCTACCGCATCGTCGCACGGGATACTTACTGCAATCACTTACATACCAGGTTCCCTTTGTGCTGAATAAACATGAAAAACTGCGTGCTGATTTCACTACTTTTACTCGGAGACAAGTTCGCGAATATTTCGTGAAACGATGACACAATCCTTTTTATGCTTTGATTGTATTCCTCTGGTAATACCATGAGATTGCACTGTTATTTCGGTAACCACATATCTATTCTTTATACCTGTGTTTATACCTGTGTTTATACCTGTGTTTATACCTGTGTTTATACCTGCGTTTATACCGTGTGTTTATACCGTGTTTATATTGCGTTTCTACCTGTGTTTATCCCTGTGTTTATCCCTGTGTTTATGCCTGTGTTTATGCCTGTGTTTATGCCTGTGTTTATGCCTGTGTTTATGCCTGTGTTTATGCCTGTGTTTATGCCTGTAATATGTTCCATGTAAAGCAGCTTCCTGCTAAAACTGTCGCCTGCTGATGTATGCGAGGGCCCTCGGCCCTCTCAAGCAGTGAGAAACTGCTTTTTCGCTGAGGTGCCCCCCAACCTAAAGTTGGAAAATAAACATTGAATTGAATTGATATAACATAGGTTCAATCTAACATCAGCTGCGTTATTTCTTGGTAAAATCTTGAAGGACAGGTGATGGTTGTGACTTTGTGAGGAAGGCCGTTCCAGTCAGATGCTGCTCGACGTTTCTCTCTCTCCAAGAGGCTGGTTTGAGAGTAGGCTGCTCCCGTCGGACAAGTCGGATTCAGTGACGTCACCTCAGTCGGCGCTCTGTCCGCGGACGGAATTCGCGGTTTCGTCCTTCGTGTAATTGGGTCTTAAGTGATTGTGTCGACGTTTTTTCAGCAGCTAATACGTATTTACTGCTGACAAAATTCGATTTAAGGATGACGCATTTATTTTACTCCGCACTCGATTCAAACTTGCGTCACCGGGACTAAAAATGACTCCGTAATTACTGCTTAGAAGAGACACGATGACACAGCGGATCTTCGGGGTCCCACACAAAAAGAAACTGTCATGACGTCACCTCTGTTTGAGAAAACGGCTGGTGGGGGACGATGGATGTACCTGATCTATTTAACTATTTTAGCTAATAGACCATGGCTTTAGTGAAACTCAGGTGGCACATAGTATTAGAATAATGTCAAAAAGTTCTTACATAAATTGCATTAATGCCAGAAATTGTATTGAAATGTTACGTTAATGTTCAAAAGTAAAAATGTGTTATCATAACGTCAGTCTTACATTGAAAGTAAACATTGCGATAATGTCTATTTATAGAGGTCATAGTAATGTTAAAAATTCACAAATAACGTTATATTCGTATCATAACGTTAGTCTTACATTCAAAATAAACATTGTGATAATGTCTATTTATAAAGGTAATAGTAAGGCTAGAAATTCGCAATCAACGTTATATGCCTTGCCATAGACATTGTTTTAAAGTCCTAAATAAACTTCACTCAAAGATTGTGTTCGGAAGGTTCTTAACATGCCCAAATAATAACTATAAAAAATATTACAATATATATTTCGAGCACTCTGTTCTAAATCTTTCTGCATTGTTCTTACAGCAAAGATGTTTTTGAACTAGCAATACTTTGCAATGAATCTCTCAGAGTGTGCAAGCCATACATCTCGTGCGCAACCCTATTATGTTTGTTCGATGACTACATTCGCCACTGTTACTTGCGAGACACCTCTCAATTACGGGTATATAAGCTTGACTCCACGATATACGCTCGGAGGCGAGCGTACAAGTTCCATGCAGTTCTGTATTATCGAACTAAAGCGTCGCCCTCGTTGTTGATCCTTGGAAGGTGCCGATGAAGGATATCGAATTGTCCTCGGTTTAAAATCAAAGTAAGAATTTGAATGAAATTATTTGCGGAGTTGCAAAAGAAATTGTTGCATTCCTACTGAAAATGCTGAGCTAGGTTCGGGAACTGCCATGTTGTATCTATATCTCTTCCACTCGCCGGGCAAAGGTGCTTGTTGCATTAATTTTTCCAGTATCTCAAACATCTAATGGCAGGCCCACATGCTTTTTCAGGGTTACTTTACAATTTTCAAGAATCATAGTTCAAAATTTGTCTGTAATATTTTAGTAGACTTAGAAAGAAGGGACATTAAGAACAGTGAATTGATGATTGACCGAAACAAAAAGTATCATTGTTGTAATGTTTCGGTCCTATGTCAGAAGTATCCTCCTCTTTGACACTATAGAAGGAGTTAATTTGTCGGTGCAGGCCAGCTTGAGTTTTTCTTCCAGGTTTTTTAACGCCGCAGCCTTCCTATGGATCTCAGCGAATCTAATAGACACCTTTAACATAGCGTGTGCAGTGTTACCGCGTTAGCGTTACGGGACAACAAAAACATGCCTTGAAAAATCTGTCAATGATTACTTATTAAAACTTTCCAGGTGGCTACAAGCCAATCGCATTACTCTAAATACAACAAAATCTAAATACGTAATTTTTAAACCCACAAGCGTTAGGGACCAGAACCCTATTAGCATCAGATATGAAGGTAGCCTGTTGGAGGAGGTCACTGAGCAAAAATTCTTGGGTGTATGGTTCAGCAGTGATCTGTCCTGGAACGCCCATGTTAGTTGCCTTAAGTCCGATTTATCACGGGTCATTGGTTGTCACACTATATTATTCTCTATTCTATTCTAGAATAAGTTATGGTATTTTAGTTTGGGGTACGACAACTGATTCTAATTACAAAAAATTAATTACTTTACAGAAGAAGGTGTTACGCATATGCGAAAATTATCATGGCGAGAAAAGGGAACTAAGAACGCATCCACTTTTTTTAAAGTACAATTTGCTGAGGGCAGATAAGGTATACTACTTTAAGTTGCTACAATGGATACATAAAAATCGTTTGTACGTCACATCCACCGACAGAGTAAACTTGTACGCTATCAGAGACCCGAAAATAGAGATACCGAGGATAAGGACAAATTATGGTCGTCAAGCATTGTCTTTTCAGGTTATCGGAATTCTCAATAGAAGAGATATAAATATTAATTACAGTAAACCCTTCTCCACTTTCAAAAATGAATGCAAAGGAGCTCTTCTATGTAGCGATGTCACCTATAGCAATCGTTAAAATTTCTCATGCAAACATGTTGTAATCCAATCTTTTTTTCACAGTTACTGATTCTGTGTTCGCATCTATGTACTCTTGTTTGTGCTTATATGTCCATAATGCCTTGTTTTTCACTAGGCTAGAATAAGCCTTAAATAGAACTTTGTTATTTGATGTAGTGTTTCATGTATGTCTTGGACTTTGTTTCTGATCTATATACTCATCGTACATTTATGATGCAAATTTTTGTCAAGCGCTTTTGTCTTTTTTTGCTGAGTGTGTATGTATTTTCCTGTGTATGTTCTTCCGTATGTATTTTCCTCTGCATAACGCTTACTTTTGTGCCTACTTTTCTTTGTTTTTTTTTTCTCCATATCAACAATACTATTTTGTACCGGCCCGCCGGACTTTTGTAATTTTTATGTTCGTTTGTCATGTAGTAGGGGGCTGAGGCCCCGTCAGGCAACATTGTGCCTTTAGCCTCAGCCCCTTCTTAGGCAAATGTCTAAGCAACAAATAAAAAGAAAAAAAAAGAAAAAAAGAGTTCCAGTTGCCCGCCCACCACCAGAGCGGACGCGCTTTTTGGTCCCGATGCGGCAGGCGTACCCGCGGCTGCCTGGTACGTGGCGCCACCTGGTGTCCTCAAGATGATCTGCGCATGCGCACTGATGGCGCGCTGGCTCCTCTGGTAACGGTAATGATAACACGGTATGCTAAAGGTGTCTACTAAAGCGCAGAATAGCGCCATTCTGTCACTAGACGCGAAGTGCGTGAGTGTGGTCATTGACCTCTGGTCATTGACACGGTCGTGCCCTTTACAGTTCTCCGCGCAGTCATCTCCGGCTTCCAAGCCAACGGCAGCGCTGGCAACCAGGAGTGCGACGTGTACAACAGCACGGCCGAGTTCTTCGCCTGCGGCCTCCGGTTCACCGAAATCGTCAGCTACAACCCGCCCAAGGAGAAGATGTGCACGTGAGTGCCCCCCCAGCTCCCTTCGCTGCGTCTCTGTCCCTCACCGAGGAAGACGCCGTCACGTACAAAGGACGAAGAGGCGAACGTATTTATTTATTTATTTATTCAAATACCCTAAAGGCCCGAGCGGGCATTACATAGGGGGGAACAACAGTAAAACAAAGCAAGAAAAATTTCCGATGAGTACAAAATTCGTTGGCCGAGAACACAATGTTGAAAAGCCTCAAACACTCAAAATATAAAGGCACATGACAAAGAACACTCAGGTTTCCTTCAAAAGCAGTGCTTCAACAAGAATGCAAAAAGTATGAAGGTTACAGCTCGAAGTGACGCTTTAGAGCGGTTACAAACGCTTCGTAATCATTGGCAGACGCAATGGTGCCAGGGAGTAGATTCCATTGACGGATGGCGATGAGGAGAGGCGAATGAAAGAAGAGATTAGTTCTAGCAAAAATGGGTCCTACTTTCAGTTGGTGACCAATGCGTGGGAATATCCGATGAGCCGGCTTGATATGGTACGAAGCAAAGGAAGAATGACTGTGATATAATTTGTAGAAAAATGACAGTATGGAAACCATTCTCCGTTTTTCGAGAAGAGGTAAATTTAGAGCTTTTTTTTTATTTCAGTTACACTCGCTGATCGCGAGTAGTTCTTCGAAATGAACCGGGCGGCTTTATTTTGCAGGGACTCCAATTTTGTTACCAGGTATGCTTGATGGGGGTTCCAGATCAAAGAGGCGTAATCCAATTTCGAGCGAACTAATGTAGTGTATGCTAATAGCTTTGTGTCTGGATTAGCTAAACGCAGCTAAACGTAGCAGGAAGAACCGCACAATCTTCCCTCAACCGCACCTGTCACTCAACGCTGAACAGGCACACGATGTTCTGCAGAATCGGATAGCATGACACGGCTCTCTGTCTCAACCGTCCGAAGATGGGGGCAGATACAGAACACATTCTATATTCATGTAACGCTGCCATTACCTCCTCCTATTTCCCTTACCCTCCCCGTTCCTCCTATAGAATGTTTGGCTTCACACGGCCTCGGTGGATGGCCAACGAGGCTTAGCGAAACAAGCGCTCCTTTCCACTGGGCTTTAGTGCAGGCACCGAGTAAACTTTTTCCTCCTCCTCCTCTTCCCTCGGGGCACACTGAACTTGCATGTTTGTTTTGTCGGGAGCCGATTGGGCAGGCCGAACGTTTTACGTGTGGATGCAGCTACTGTTATGCGCCTTCTTCCATGTCGACAGCGTTTGTTTGAGGGCTAGTTGGTTCATGCTTTCAAGGCGGAATACTCTTTAGCTCAACACAAAAGGGACAGGACAGGCGTCTTTATGTGTTGCGCTTAAAAGTGTTCCGCCTTGACTGCATGTCGCCATGGTGCAAACTAAAACAAGCAGTTCAGATTGCATCAGAACGGTTTGGTTTGGTTTATGGGGTTTAACGTTGCAAAGCGACTCAGGCTATGAGAGACGCCGTTGTGAAGGGCTCCGGAAATTTCCACCACCTGGGGTTCTTTAACGTGCGCTGACATCGCACAGTACACGGGCCTCTAGAATTATGCCTCTATTGAAATTTGACAACCGCGGCCGGGATCAAACCCCCGTCTTTTGGGTCAGCAGCCGAGCACCATAACCACTAAGCCACCGCGGCGGCCCGCATAGGAACGATGGATGGCACACAGGCGTTGTAATAATTTCCTCTGCTTTTGTTGCCCTGGTGCTTATATTCTGCCACAACGGGCTATGTTCTGAACAAGTTTTTTGCTTGAGTGGGCTGCGTAACTTAAAGCAAACAATGTGCAAATACTTGATAGCAGGCAAATGTATAGTTCAGCAATAAATACCCAAACCAAACCAAACCTAATGAACAAAAAAACACGGTTAAAAAGTGTGCATTTACGTTTTACTTCATGACCAACCCGATAAACATGCTCTCTAAGAACTGGCTTGATGGCCCCCGTTCGCCATTACCACACCAAATCCGAAGGCTACTGAAGCCACTGCCTATTTACAATAGTGCAAACCTGGACCCAAATCATATTTTACGGGATGGCTAGATGGCATAGTATTGCGGGCTATTTGCGGGAGCCGGGGGTACAGGTCCCATCGGTTTCACGCAGTTGTGTTCTCTTCGGCTTTCTGCAGTGTTCTACTAGATAATATTAATACAATTCGATTGCGGAACAAATACGCACATCCAGTGATTACGCAACTAATTTCCCACTGCAACCAACATTACCATAAAAAATTTCAGCTATGGTTTGGTTTTGGTTTTATTGGGGTTTAACGTCCCAAAGCAACTCAGGCTATGAGGGACGCCGTAGTGAAGGGCTCCGGAAATTTAGACCACCAGGGGATCTTTAACGTGCACTGACATCGCACAGCACACGGGCCTCTAGAATTTCGCCTGCATCGAAATTCGACCGCCCCGGCCTTGATCGAACCCGCGTCTTTCGGGTCAGCAGTCTTGCGCCATAACCACTGAGCCACCGCGGCGGCTGTTCAAAAACAACAAAAGACGTACCAAAGATAAACCATGTTTAATCATGCTTATGTAACTTTCGCTACCTAAAAGTCGGTTCGACAGAGTTGAACCACTGCCTTTTTCATATCCGTTCTCTTGCTGCTTGGAGCCCACAATCCGCTACTCTTTGCCTCTGTCAAGACCTTTGTCAATACCCCGCCCACTACTTGGCGACGTCACACCGTGCGAAATTCCTAGCGTACTGCCTCTGCTAATGCTTTAAGTTGGGCTAGTTGGTGGTCGGTAACACGCATATTGACTAGCGAAATCTAAAAATACGCCAGAAGGAAACACAGGGCCCATTGTACGAGAAATAGTAACTGCTAATGCTTTAGCGTGTATTCTGTCGCGTTCTCTGTCCTGTGTGTGAATTTCGCTAGTCAATATGTGTGTTACGTACTGCCTCGTCGTGGACGATGACGTCGCTCACCCTCTTCGTCCTTTCCTTGCAGGGCGTACTTGAACTTCGAAGACTGCGCCACTGCAACGCAGTGCCGCGCGTCCCTGTCCGAGTTCAACACGCACTCAATGCACGTGCTGAGCGTGGTACTGAGCCCGTACGAGCCCTACTGCCGCGGATTCGTGCCACCCGAGGTGAACGAAAACATCGAGGTTATCACATTCGCGACCCGAGAACCAGGCACGGGGCCCCCTGGACCACCGCCACCCGTCACGGTGCCCCCCTGGACTCCGGTACCACCGGGGCCACCGGGGCCACCGGTACCACCAGGGCCAACGGTACCACCGGGGCCACCGGGGCCACCGGGGCCACCGGGGCCAACGATGCCACCGGGACCGACGGTGCCGCCAAGCTGCAACCAGGACATGTACCTGGAGAAGTACTTCGGATGCGGCGTCAAGTTCGTCATCAATGTGGACGCCGTCATGACGGAACGCAAAAAGAACCACGAGTGCAACCTGTGCAGGTGAGGGTGGTGAAATAGAGTTTGGGAGCCACAGAGTGGCCCCGCTACATTGTCGGCGTCCCTAGTCAGGGACACCGCATGACGAGGCCCCGTCTCTCGCCCGTTTCACCAGAGCCCTTTGGGACTCAAGCGAGGAGCAGTCGAGGAGGGCAGTCTCCCATGCCTCTCTGGAAGGGGTAGGGGAAGGGGGGAGGTGAGGATTTTGAGTATATGCCCACACCATGTGGAAGATATCACAGGTCTCCCCACAGTGCGGGCATCGCCTATCCGTGTTAGGATCGTAATGTTTTATGATTGCAGGACAGAGTAGAGTGAGGGCGCGTCACTGCGTGGCACCCACCCCTCCACCTCTACTACCGCCCCTTTAACGCGTCTATCTGCGGCCGCTAATATGGGATGACGTTGCTAACGAGTGGCACTTTCTCGTGCTGTGCTAATTATGCTCTTCAAGTAGGACGTAAAAGAGGAGGAGGAGGAAATGCCATTTGAAGCTAGCACTAAGGCACAATGAATAAGTGCGCTTGCTCCGCCAAGGCCCGCTGATGATCTCACAAGCCGATTGGAGCCAAGCACTCCAGAAAGAAGGGGGAGGGGGAGGGAAATAAACAGAGGTAATGGCAGTGTTACAAGAGTAGAGAATGTGTTCTGTGTATGCCCTGATCCGTGGAAAGTTGGGAGAGTGAGCTTTGTCACGCCATCCGAAGTTCTAGGGCATAAATGGAGTGAGGACAGTGTTAGTCTGAACTTTGCGAAGGATGCGTCTGTCCGTTCAGTGACGAGTGTTCAGTGTTCAGGGTGTTCTGTTGCTCCGTGTTCAGTGACGGGTGAGCTTAGGGTAAAATACATACTACTATCTTCCCTGGTTTTCTGGTAGTGTTCAGCTATGTGGTCTTTGTATATTGCGGCATCTTTAACTGGCGTTGGATTCGGCCAAGGGATCGAAGGTGCCCGGATGTTGATTTCGCTGGACCGTTGACGAACCAACTCACTTCCCTCGATCCCAGCATGACCAGGTATGCAACACAGGGCGATTTTAATGTTTGGATTGCTCGTATTGGGTTCTACTAGAATGTCATGTAGATAGCCTCTCTACATGATACATACCGTCCTTCCTGGCCCGAGTCGCTTTGGGACGTTAAACCCCATAAACCAAACCAAACCAGATAGGTTTCATGTACAAGAAACGCGCAATCTGACGAAACAGCGTGTGGGGCACTACAAATTCGGTTCCCTTCGGCTGCCTTGTTACACCTGCACATGCCTTGTGTTCATCATCATCAGCAGCAGCCGTTCTGCGGCCACTGCGTCGAAAAGGCCTCTCGCTGATTTCCAGTAATCCCTATCCTGCAGTAGCAGCGGCCACCCTATCCCCCGCAAATTTTCGTTCACATCGGCTTACCTCAGTCCCTGACGCCACGTTTAGCTTCTCATTGAAGCCACTTCGTTACCCTCCTCAGGTAACCTTTACCTTACCCCTCATAAAGGTGCCATGAACAAGTCCCCTTTCCCTGCTTCCTTTCAGCTTCTTCAACTCGGTGCGCTCTTTCCCTGTCCCTTACGAACGCGCTTTAATAACGGAATGGTGCTAACCATAACCAGCATTTGGCAACCCATAGGAACTATGCTTACCATAGGTCGCCGCCGTGCATACATATTTGAAAATTGAAAATTGTTTTTAGAGCGATAACTCTACTCTTATCGTGACCCCACTCCGGCGAGTTCCAGCGTATGACCTCCGACTCCACTGTTTTGGCTGCACAAGGTACGACCGAAGCTAGTGGGCAGTAATTGTGCTTTCACAGATAATTCCTTGGAGTATCTCAAACGTTGTGAGTGTGTTATGTTGCTGCACAACTTGTGATAGAAGATGGGATTTACCGTTGGACACCATCGTTCGAGCTGTGCTTCTACAACGGGCGCAGACTCAGGGGCACGGAGTAGCACAGCTGTTTCTGAGGTTTTTAGGGAATACTGAGCTTCAGTGGCAGTGGTAGTCAATGCAGTTCCTTTTTTTTCCCTGTGGAGCACAGGCGTAGCAATTTAAGACACATTAGAGGAAATCCCGCCCGCATCATCACATCGCCACCTATGACTTCCACGACTACCAGGGCACGGTATAGTGGTTACTTAAAAAGACGTAGTACAAACTGAAGTTGGTCTGTATCTACATATTGCCGCGTTAAAACGACGAAGAGGTCACTCGCACTCAAGACGCTGCTTTTGCGAACGAGAGAAAGCAAAATAAATAAATATATACAGGCGGCAGTACCAGAGAAAAAAAGAACTGGCCTGGTGTCGCCATTTTGTTTTTTGCCCGGATCCCGGAGGGTACGCTACACCTCCCCTCACTTCTAAACGGTAATCATTGATTCTTGCTCGGTCTTGAAGGCACAAGTTCAAATTCAGTGGCGGGATAAAGAAATGTTGCATTTACAAACCCAATTTTTTTCGTCAAATGCAAAGAACGAAAATTTGTCCTTGAAGTGCCTTTAAAGAGCCCTTCATCTGTGCCCGTCTCACAAGGCCTCAACGTCTTTTCCACCTTTATCAGTCTTCAGCAACTGCTTTCCTCATGTCGTCAGGATACGAGGGCTCTCGATGGGAGCATTGAATAAAGCGCACTACCACACCTTTCCCTACCCGTGCACGTCTGCGCGGTTCATGCTTTCTCCACGATTGTAAAAACTGGGAGGGGAGTTTCCCATATTTCTTCCATCCCTTGTGCACTGCTGCCTAGTTTTTATTTTTCTCTGTCTCAGGTTAATCTAGTACAGGAGCTATACAGGCGCCGGCTGTTAATCTGTATCGGCTAGGTGCGCCAAGTACGCGTACCTAAATCTCGCTGAGTAAGACGAGACATTCTTCAGTGATCACTGCGGATATTGTCTTGGTAATCTATCTGGCAGGCTGCTGTATTCCTATGAAGAATATAGAGGATGTT
Organism: Amblyomma mixtum; assembly: GCF_055824585.1. Classification (NCBI taxonomy): domain Eukaryota; kingdom Metazoa; phylum Arthropoda; class Arachnida; order Ixodida; family Ixodidae; genus Amblyomma; species Amblyomma mixtum. The sequence goes on from NC_143012.1 coordinate 85,380,436, forward strand.
TCACCCAGGACTTTACACAATTTTTAAAAATAGGCTTTGTGAATTAGAAGAGCGCTTTTTTTCGACATATCATTGCCAGCGCAGTACTTCAGAGTGCAGCTGAGACATGCTAACTAGCAGCCTGGTTAACTAATATTTAAGTTAACTTTTACGTGCAGTGACCGAACGCTCCGCGTGTGCTACCTTGGACGATGAACAGCTGGACGCCCCACTCCGGCTGTTTTGTGCTTTGTGTCGTGCGCGTGTGTTTGTACTGTCCTCAACCTGATCTCCACTCGCGTGCGAACTGTACATATGTTACTGTGTTAATATGTGAATAGACTTATTGCCCAGTGTACCTCTCCCCCGTATCCTTTCTAACTGTCCCCTCACCCCATTCATTTCACTTCTACACACTGCCTGCTATCCCTCTGTTTGCGCTGCCCCAGCTCAGGCGCTTTCAGCAGCGATAGCAGATGCCGGGGCTAGCAACAATCTTTTCGTTCCATTTATCATGTTTTATTAAAATCACTTACTACTACTACTACTTAACTTTCAACTATCACTGCTATGCTCCTTAATTGCTGAGATCTCAGCGTAAGCAATATCTATATATTAGTTCTTAGAATTTCGGAAACACGGTTCCCCTCGGCGCTGTGGCCCGACTAATTCTGGCTACATCGCGCAAAAATGCATGCGCTTTAGAGAAGCTTGCGGGTAAAGCAACCTCTCCAGTGCACCTAACTCGTCAAAACATCCAAAGTTTGTTGGGCCACGACACCGAGGGTTACCGCGTTTCCGAAATTCTAAAAATCGATATATGGTTATTACTTGCGGTGGACTACACGCCTTTAAGTAATTAAGGAGCCTAACAGTGATAGTTAAAAAGTTAGCCCTCAATATTAGTTAAGGAGCTTGCTAGTTAACATGTCTTAGCTGTATTTTGAAGTATTACACTGCTGACAGTGTTACGCCGAAAAAAAGCGCTCTCCTAACTCAAAAAGCCTATGTTCAAAAATTGTGTAAAATCTTAGGTGAAACACCCTGTATAAATCTAGTATACCCATGATTTTCGCAGGACGCGTAAAAGAGCCTTGTCCCAGCTGAACGGCAACAGTGCTTTCGTTGCACGCAACACCGGAGCTGCGTCACACAAGGGCCCAAGCACAATCTCCAGGGAGCACTCATGCAGTAGCGCCATGGATGTGGTCAAGGGCGTAGCCAGTGGGAGGGGGTTCCGGTGTCAGAACACCCCCCTCCCCCCCCCCCCCCGAAATTTTATGAGCGCTGAATCCTCCCCTCCCTCTTCCCTTAGGTATTTTTTTCGCCCATGCTATTCACACACTTGTGTTTGGCGCATGATAGCCAAAGTTGCTTATGCGCCATAAAACTCCATATAACTAACTAAGCTATTCACACACCGCACCAATATATTAAAATGTGAAAAGAAAAATAAGAGGAGTGTCGGTTTTTTCACAAATATGGTTCCTGTTCTAAAAAAATCCAGTGGCTTAGCTCAGCTAGGCCAGGATATGCGTAGCGACAGCACGGTTAAACTTTATTACAGCTTGTCGTTTAGCTTGGTTTCTCTCCGGCTGCGTCCGATGTTCTGCTTCGGTTGTTATCCCCCCGTTGCGTCTAATTGCGGCTACATTAAATGCGGGACGTTTGTTATGCAGCAAAGTGTGAAGCATTTATTTTATTTCCTTTTCTTCGTCTTGTAGTTGAAGCCTGGCTTCTTTCAGTCTCTCCGATTCACTATCCATATCTACCGACGGCTCCACCGAGCCGCCTTCTAAATATATATACAGTGGCACCAACCCCCCCCCCCCCCTTCCTCCTACGGTGCATGCGCACAGCTGTTGCGACTCTGTTTCGCCGGCACGCCGCGGCACCGGCTCCTCATGTGACGTCACGCCAGATGGCGCGGCGAGCGGCGGCTGCCTAGAGTCACTGGAACGGCTGCCAGCTGCGGCGGTTTCTAGGCAACGGCTCAAGGTCACGGTGCGGCTACGGCGATATGGCGAGACTTGCGCGTAATGTAGCTCTCGCTACAAAACCAGATGGCGCCACTAAGCTCTTTATTTTTTTTTCTTACCGGTGGCGTACAACACCCCCTGAAAAATATATCTGGCTATGCCAGTGGATGTGATGGCATGCGGAGGCACAGTTCTTGTGCTCCTCATTGCTCTCTCTTTTCGCTCGCCACTTGCAGCGTCGTCGCCGACCACAAGGCTTGCGTGGGTGCGATCAGCAAGGACACACGCTGCTCGGACGAGGAAATCGGCATTAAGAAAGACCTCAACTACATCGACAACGAAACGTGGTCTGCTGTCGGAGTCACGTGCCCCAGGGACAACTGCCACAAGAGAGCAGGTAAAATCGATGCCACTGTATTCCCAAGAGAATGGCTTTGTTATTTATTTTATTTACAGAAGACTGCTGGCTTTACTGCAAAACCTTAAGCAGGAGTGGGTTTTAAAATACACTTCGTCAAAAAGAAAACCTCCTTGTAGTGCACGCAACTCAGCACACCATACCGAAGCAATGAGCAAGGAAAAGAAACAACATTATTCAATATTAGACGACACCTCGCGTCAAAATGAGCACTGGGGGACAGGAAGAGAAAAATAAAATGTTGAATGCTGCAAAATTGTTATGAATTCCTAAGCGACGCCGTAAACGACTCCACAGTAGAAGCCTTGCAATATTTGCTTTCAGGACATTCCATTCCCGCACAGTACGGGGGAAGAAAGAATTAACGCTGATTAGTCGGTGCCAATTCCCTTCTTGTACGAGGAGAAGCCTGGTGTCACAAACACGTCGTAAGAAAATTTCCCGAGGTTCAACCTAGATGAGCCTAGCAGACGAGCGAAAGCAGATCCGGCGGTATTTATAGCGAAGAATGTTATGACGTCAGTGCTGCGTCATCCCATGACGTCACGTCAGGCGATATGAATCACAGCTCGAAAAGTCGAGGTCAAAGATCAAATGCCACATGACCACTGGTCACGTTAGTTGGGCATTAGATATACCTCCGTGCCACACTTTGTATATCATGGCTATGCAGAATGACTGAGTCCTAGTTTGACCTTGCTAGGCTTTGAAGGTCAAAGCGACGAGATGTTGTCGTTGATTTTGATAGAAAGATAGATACTTATATAACAATATCTTACAATTTTGCAATTTTCGAAATTTTTGTCCGAGAAAGTTGGACATGGGACGGTCACTCCTGGCGTTACCATGTTCAGACCGCTGAGCGTGGCGCGACACCAGTCAGCGAGCTACATTGCTGTGACGTCGTTCGTGACGCCACTGTATACTGACCAATCAGCGTGGTGCGTTGTTAAGCCGGGAAACGAACTGGGAAGATGTGAAGAAGTCAGCGCGAAAACTAGACTATGGACAAAAGACATATAAGACAAACAGGAAACATGTCCTTAACAGCAGTCGGGTTTTTTATGACAGTTATCGCTGCAAAAGAAACCACATGTTGTCCGTCCGTGTGTCGGACAGCAGCATCGGAGAAATTAGAGGGACACTAGCCAAGGCGACAGCTTTAATGGTTATTTGCGAGTTTCTTTCTAATTAGTGCCTATTTCTAATTAAACACCCATTAGCATACAACAGTAGGCGTACTGGATCATATGTTACACCACAAGACACACAGTCTCCCTTTAACCAAACTGAATCAAGGTGCCTCAGTGGCCTAGGGTAGCGTTTCCGACTCGTTACCCGAGGGTCATGGGTTCGATTCCCAACTATCCAAATTTTCTTTTCATAGTCAATAATATCCTTTACATCCTTAGGCATGCTATAATGACATTTCAGCTATGCTACGAACTCATTATCAAGGTTTAACAAAAGGCTTAATCATATTCGTCACTCATCTCAACGAGTGAGGTCACAACTTTCGCGACCAGTCGGATTTCTCTCGATATGCTAACGTCATCATCCACTCAACGGCAGCCTAACGATGTCACGTAAAAATACAGCCTCAAAGAAGAATTTACATGTTTGGTACGGGCGTAAGGTTAATGGAATTCGAGGAATCGAACACTGACTGGTATCTATTGCATGACAAGGGTGTCTACCGCCAATGACACTTGTTTTGTTTACGTATTTATCTCAGTAGCGGTAGCTACAACCACAGCACCTGCATCCCACTTAACCGAGCATGCATTTGGAGCGCCACCTAACTGAGCGTAACGTTAAAGGCCCCCTGCCCACCCGCGGCCAGCAGACACTCTCTACCTCACTTTGAGCGAGCCTCCTCTCCTTCCATTCCCTCCTCGAAATTTTTCTCTCCCGCTCCTCGTCGAGTAGGCTCGGCAAGGCAAAATCACCCCTTCCTTCTCCGGTGTAAGCCGGAGGCGTGGTGTCTGTGGAGTGCGTCACAGGGCGACGTCATGGCCCCGCCTTCAATAGAATTCTTTTCTTGGTTTTTGCATTTTCTCCGCACACTGAACGATCGAGAGGCGCGATCGGCTCGACCACCTAGACTTGTTAGCGAGCGCATCCTTTCATACATCTGTTTGTCATTCCCAGTTAACGAGCCACCTTTTCTTTTTCTTTTAGGCCTCCCCACCGTTTCACGAGCGGAGGGGCGGAAGTCGGTTGTGTTCGAAACACACGGCGAAGCGCGGACCCGGCAACCGCCCGTTTGCTTTTCTCCATGCGTGTTTGTGTTCTGTGTGTTTGTGTCTTTTCTCCGCTCCAAAGCATATGTCATTCATTGGAGTCAAGGCGTACGCAAGATGCACGAAAGATAAGCGGTATGTGTGCGGAGCGGTAAAGTGGGCGAGCGAGGGAAAGGCTCTGCTGCACTACTAATTAAAACCTTGTTTTGGGGGGCTCGCATAGACGAAAAGAAACTGAGAAGGGAGCGCGCACGCAGAGCGTCTCGTGACGGGATCACGGCGGGGGGGGGGGGGGGGGGGGGGCGAGCCAACTCCCTCAGTTTTACTGTTTTTTTACTTTTTATGGCTAGGGTTCAAGGCTGTCGCCGCACGCTCCCTCCGCAGTTTTTTTTTTTTGTTCCTTCATGCGGGTTTGTAGGCATGAGCCAGAACAGAAGGCGCTGCGGAAAGCGTTGTGCAGACGACGCGACGCCAAGGCTACGCCCAACCTTCTCCCGTCAGTCAGAACGATGCACCAATGGAGTGCCTTTAGCGAAAGTAGCCCCCCCTTGACGTCAGCGGGGTGCAGAGTAGTGGGCCGGGCCCGTTTTTGAAGGAAGGAAAGAACGAACGGGCTTTGATTTGAATTTTCGCAGCTTTTCGGGGCGGGCATGGCTCTAGTATTTTGCAGAGGTTATCTTCGATGCCTCATCTATGCAGTGGGCTTGTTTTTCAAAAATGTCCGGACCCTGGTCAGTGGCCCTTTAAAAGTAGCCAATCCTGAATTAACGTAAGGTTGTTTCATGACGAAAAATGCAAGGCGTTGCCAATATGACAGCATATGTCTTAAATGAGGCATGTCTGATTTATCATATCACCCAATCGAACGACTGACCTAATCTCAAATGTGATTAATGCTAACCTAACGGTGATGGTGTGATATTGAGCAAAGAACCGGCACTGACCGATTAATTTCTTTCTCGTGCTTGTCTCGTTCACGCTGCTTCTGTGAGAAGTATCTCGCCGAAGCAAGTTTAGTTTAGTTTAGTTCATTGGGGTTTAACTTCCCAAAGCGACTCAGGCTATGAGGGACGCCGTAGTGAAGGGCTCCGGACATTTCGACCATCTGTGGTTCTTTAACGTGCACTGACATCGCACAGTACACGGGCCTCTAGAATTACGCCTCCATCGAAAGCTAGTGTCGTCGTCCCGTAACAGCGATGGACATGTTCTTTCTTTTTGCAGGGAGGATACGGTTCCACTCCGCGTCCGAACAGTGCCAGGTTCGCGAGTACGCCGGGATGTACTTCGAGTGCGGCACGATTTTTCTGAAGGGCACGTCTCACAGTCGCCTGTCCGATGAGGAACGTTGCAGGTGATGCACACTGGGTGTGGAACGATAAGAAAAAATTTGCAAACTCCTAGCCAACCTTTAAGAAGCAGAACGCGAGAGCTTTAGAAGTCTCTCAGCCCTCCTTCGAAACTCCATAAGCCCCATTACGGTACGCACTCACCCGTCTTGGAGAACTACTCTGGGTTTCTGCTCGTATTCCCCAACAAAGCGAATGGCGGAGGCAGTATTGTGTGCCCTAGAATGGCAGCCATGCTTTAGGATTTTCTCTGACACCTCAGAGCACATAGAGGGCATTCATCGGATCCTGCGGTTCTAGGCGCGTTTTTAGAACAAGAACTCTAGTCCTCGCGGTACATGTTCCGATTTCGATGTGAATGAGACAATGACCTTCAATGCCTCACAAGGTCAGTCCGAACTTAACTGGGTTGTGTCATGACCCAAGCTAGGTAGTATGACCGCGTGATTATATGACAATGTCCATTGGGTGCCTGACCTTGACCTTGCCATTTGATTGGAGAGATGGTCACCACATCGACAATGACCTTCAATGAATCACAAGGTCGAACCGAACTTGACTGCGTGGTGGTATGGCCCCATGCTATGATAGTATGACCACGTGGTCATATAACTGCGACCGTTGGGTACCTGACCTTTACATTTGATTTGAGACAGTGGGCACCACGTCGACAGTGGCCTTCAATGCGTCACAAGGTCGAACCAAACTTGACTACGTGGTGGTACGGCCCAAGCTATGGTACTGTGGCCGCGTGATCATATGACTACGGCCACTGGGTACCTGACCTTCACCTTTGACCTTGAAATTTGATTTGACACATTGGAGACCATGCTTAACAGAGCTTTCGCTCGTATAACTAGGTTCAAGTCACGTTAAATCCCAGCCAGTTTTATACACTCCAGTGAAGCAGAGTTCAGAGCTTCCTGCTAATATCTGCTGTACTGTCTTCGCGTGAAACTAGAGTTTGTTTTTTGGCTGTCGCAATATATCACAACCATCCATTCAATCCGTACAGCTGATGAAACAAAACCGTGGGCTTTGAACTGCTATAAATGACGAAAATTGATGCGTGCTGTCGGCGTGTGTTCTGACTGCGGTGTTGTCTTTGCCCACAGGCTATACAAGAATTTCCTAGCGTGCATCGACGTCCTGTGCAGTTCCCGGAGCGACATCGGAGCGAGCCTGAACCACTTCACGGTAGTACTCACGGAAGGGTACGAAGACACATGCAAGAACGGCCCCAACGTGACCGGTAAACGGCGCCACGTATTCGGCTACCGGGGAACGAGGTTGCAGAATTGAATGCCCTGCCGTGGCGGCCATGTTTCGATGGAGGCGGCATACTAGTCGCACCCGTATAGTGTCCTATGTCACCGTCGTCAGCCTAAATACGTCTACTGTAGGATAAATGCCTCCCATATATCCCTCCAATCAACCCCCTGCTATGCTAGCTGCAGCCATATTATCCCCATAAACCCCAAAGGCCAATCAGCAATCTTGCCTTCGCATTACATGCTCTGCCCACGCCCATTTCCTCTTCATGATTTCGACTAGGACATCATTAACCCATGTACCCATGTTAGTTCTTTGAGCCACTCTGCCGCCTTCCTGTCCATTAACGTTACACCTATCATTTTACTTTCCATAGCTCGCTGCGTGGTCCTAAAGTTAAATTCAGTCCTTTTCGTTAGCCATTCACTCTTCTGACCCATAGGTCAGTACCGGTAAGGTACAGCTGCTATATACTTAAAATAAATAAATTAACATGCAGAAAACCAAAGTAATGTTCAAAGGTCTTACAAGGGAACAGCAGTTCACAACTGGTAGCGAGGTGCTGGAAGTGGCAAGGGAATACGTCTACTTAGGGCAGGCCGCTGATCCGGATCATGAGAGGGAAATAACTAGAAGAACAAGAATGGGGTGGAGCGCACTTGGCAGGTTTTCTCATATCATGAATGGCAGTTTACCAGTATCCCTCAAGAGAAAAGTATACAACAGCTGTATCTTACCGGTACTCACCTATATGGGGCAGAAACGTGGAGGCTAACAAAGAGGGTTCAACTTAATTAAGGACAGCATAGTGAGTTATGGAAATAAAAATAATAGGAGTAACGTTAAGAGATCGGAAGCGGGCGGAGTGGGAGAGGTAACAAAGGCGGTTTAATGACATCCTAGTCGAAATCAAGAGGAAGAAATGGGCTTTGGCAGGGCATATAATGCGAAGGCGAGATAACCGCTGGTCCTTAAGGGTAACGGAGTGGATTCCAAGAGAAGGCAAGCGTAGCAGGGGGGCGGCAGAAAGTTAGGTGGCCGGATAAGATAAATAAATTTGCGGGAATACGGTGGCCGCAACTGGCGAACGACAGGGTTAATTGGAGAGACATGGGAGCGGCCTTTGCCCTGCAGTGGGCATAGTCAGGCTGATGATGATGATTATGATACTTCAACAGGATATGTTGTTGGTCAATCAGACCCCACGAAATCTAGAAACGTGATGAGTAGTTGCTGGCACAGATGGCACTGTGACCTCAGGGTGGTAGCAGACCCCACGAAATCTAGAAACGTGATGAGTAGTTGCGGCCCCAGATGGCGCTGTGATCTCAGGGTGGTAGCAGACCCCACGAAATCTAGAAACGTGATGAGTAGTTGCTGCCACAGATGACGCTTTGATATCAGGGTGGTAGCAGACCCCACGAAATCTAGAAACGTGATGAGTAGTTGCTGCCACAGATCGCGCTGTGATCTCAGGGTGGTAGCAGACCCCACGAAATATCGACACGTGATGAGTTAGAGCTAGCGCCCTTAAAACCTGTTTCGAGTCACCGTGGCGGCTACAGCGGCCAGAGCGACGAGGTCCTATTAAGTTTGAAAGTTTTCGCTGAGACGCGGCGCTCGATCTTTCAGTTCGCTGTGTCGCTTGCAAGTGAACCAGCCTTTAGTACATTAGTTTGGATAAGCTGTCACAAGGGGGATGGATGAGCAAAGATGTCAAAGAGCTGTTGTGCCCGAGGCTGACGGGATTTTTGTGGACGGAGGGAGGGAAACGGAGGACTTAAAAGTGCACGTTAAGAGCATTCCTGATTTTAAAAAAAAGCCAGCAAGAAAAAGCGAAGCACCGCTAATGTACTAATGGTACGGCAGTCGTACGAGGCAGGGAACATTAAGGAGAAAGTGAAATGAAAGGAAGTGAAAGGGCATTGACTTGGATACAGACTAAAGGTGGCGGCTCCCCAGTTAGAGCATGCTCCATGAAAAAAAAAATAGGCCGATCAATTGGACTGACCGAAAGGAACTGCGATAAAATTGTTCGTTCACTCGCCAATTTACCCCCATTTTGATTCGATTATCTTTCCCTCACTAAGCTACTCGAGTTCTGATTATATCCCAATTGTTATTTCACTATTATTTCACCTTCCTTTTTCGACGGCCACCATAACCGAACCTCAGTTATTAAAGAATGTCATAGCTAACATTGTGTAACTAGGATTCATTTTATACTGTGTTATAGTTTTTTTTTCCTTTTTTCTATTTCCTGAACGCCTTAGCTAATAATGTATGTGTAGATGTCATGTTTGTACCTTGTCTGTTTCATTAACTCCTGTTTGTTGATTACATTTTTTTGTTCTGTAACCACTCCCCTCTGTCCTGAGGGTATAATAATTAAATAAATGAATAAATTAATAAACAAATAAATTTGTATTCACAATAGATTCTTTTATTATCTTTGGCTTGGCCATTCTTAGAATAGTTGTTTTCAGTTCTGCTGTGTCATCCCTACTCCGACCTCCCCCTCCTCTCCCCTAAAATTTGAGAGGGGGATTTGCTTCTCTCCACCTGCCAGGGTTGGCAGCTGGCCCTCCTAATGAAATCGGAGCGGACACTTAAACTCCGCTTTAGGGTATGACGGGATAGCTTCAGTGGGTTAACGCCCATATACAGGGAGTTCCGTATTTATCTGTCCGGATTGTAAAAAATTCTCCTGCGCAAGCTGCTGGACTACTTGGGCTCAACCCCCGACCACAACGTAGCTTATGATAGTCTGTGTTTTTTTTTGTAGTAATTTAACATTCGAACTCGCCTGGACTGTCCGGAATCAGCGAATAACTGCAGTCGTCTGCGCGCAGAATTTTCGTCGAGGCGAGCAGAGCTGCAGATTTGACAGGCTACGCCATCTGGGGTACCGCAAGCCATGCCTAGTTCCACACATGTCCATTGATTGCCTCGCAGTTCGCCAGATGGCGCAGCCTCTCAAATCGGCTATTGCTCGCCTCGACGAAAATTCTCTGCGCAGACGACTGCAAGTTTCCGCCGATTCCTGTCAATCCAGGTAAGTTCCGATGTTAAATTGCTTATCTGCCAACGCAGACTATCATAAACCGCCCTTCGGTCTGTGCGCGAGACCAAGTAATACAGTAAGTAGCTTGCCTAGGATAAATTTTTACAACCAGGACAGATAAATACGAAACACTCTCTATGGTCATTCTCAACTTTACAGTCATTTGTCCGTGGGAGTCCTCAGACCACTCCTGGCGCCGTGGTGAAGCAGTTAAGGGATGCGCCCCTGCCCTGCGATGGCAGGTGCTGCCATCGGTGGGGCTTGTGAGACACAGGATGCTCTTCTAGAGCAATTAACCCCTCGTGACCAGTCAACTGCCACCTATCACTGTGGTCAGTTTGCTCACAATCCGGTGGGCAGGTTGTGATGACGCCACAAGGTCACGTGACCTAGGTGGCCCAACTAAGTTGCCTCACCGGGCATTTTTCGCTCACAACGCCGACTACGACGCCGGATTTTATGCAGAACGGAACTCTTAACGCTTTCGCGTTAAAACTGCTGGGAGGGTCCCGGCCAGGGGCACGAAACTTTCATATACACCACCGTCCAGCAAATACAGACGTCAGCACCAAGTCCTTCCATGGCGGCCGGAGGGAAGCCAACTAGAGCGTCGAATTGTTGTCATGACAACAGTATCCAGTACACAAAAAACGACATCCCCGAGCCGGATTCGAACCATCACCGTCGAAAAAAAAAAGGACCGCTTCGTATCCCGGTCACTCAGACAATTCGCCCACGAAGATGTGCGTGGGCAGTAATCATTCAGTTGTGAGGGTCAGTTCACCTTCCAGTCGCTAGGTGCGCTGAAGTAGTTGAAACCGAAACTAGCCCGAGAGTCCTACCCCTGGCCCGGCCTGCAAACTCTGCATGATACGAGGCAGGGTGGCACTAATATTGCTCTCCGGGCCAAATCTGCACCGTGTCCATCAGCGCCCTTTCTGTGATATAACAAAAGAAGAGTTGCTTTTCTTAGCTTCTGTCTGCACAGAAAATGGCACATAAGCTTCGATTTTGAAAATGGGTGTTTCGTTTACTTACGCCTAAAACTCGCGAAGTACTTATGACAGCGTTCACAGTAAGCCATCCTGTAAACTGAACTCGTAGTGCCGTTCTAAGCGCTTGTCCTTTCCCTACCCTCTTTCCAGGGCCCTGCACCAAGCTGCGTCTGCTCAGGGACTTCTTCTATTGCGGCATGCACTTCTACAAGTCGTACAGCCAGGTCAGCCTGTGGTTCCGCTTCGCACAGGCCGGCGCCTGCGAGTACGTATACTGCGCGCTGTGTTTCACTGCTCGAACGATGTCGGCACTGCTATTCTCCACAGCTCTGCATTCAATTCCACGGCACATTCTTGCTGCGATAGAAAAGTCCAACCTGGATGTAAAAGGGGTTGGATATACGATAGTTCGATATACCGAGAATTCGATGTTTCCTGCCAAGCGCGCAAAATAAAGTGCACTTACGAAGAGTGCCACTTTCTAATAGAGCACTCTAGCACAGCTAAACGGCGTAATGGAATTGCACTCGCCAAAGTGCGCACTCAGGTCGGAGTGCGTTCACAGAACACACTTTGAGGGCTGAGTGCGTTGCCCCGCCAGCAGAGACTTCGAAGGCACAATATGTGTAGCTCATAAAAAGTACTTGCAACTTTATTTTACATGCTATTAGTATGATTTTAGAAAAAAATTCCTTCGTTATAGCTACAAGCGAAGCAACAAAACAAAGGAACGTGATCATAGATGCAACATCGCTGTCCGCCGCCATCTTGTTTGTCGGCGCAATTCTGGATAGTCTTGGCTTGTCTTGTCTTGTCTTTTTTTCTATTTTTTCATCGTTAAACACAGTTGAACTTCGTTTTATTTGAGCTATTACATTAAGCAATCAATTACTATGAGTCCATTCTCCTTTTCATCGGCCTCTTCATAAATTCCGCTCATTTTCTGACGCCAAATTTTTTTTTTACTACGAGTGCACTTTGCTTCCCCGTTTAGCACCGCGTAGCCCAAAGTGTCACTCGGGATGCCGAAGCGCACTCCCCGTAAGTGCACTTAACTTGCGCGCTAGACAGGGACATCAGTCAAATGTTGCAAGAGGCGGCAGAAAGTCAGCTGTACGGATGAGATTAAGAAATGTGCGGGGATACGGTGGCCGCAGCTGGCACAGGACTTGGTTGATTGGAGGTACATGAGAGAGGCCTTTGCCCTGCAGTGGGCGTAGTCAGGCTGCTGATGATGATCTCAGAGGACCTTACGGCTTAGATGTTACACAAACAATATGCGACATTCAGGGCAATTTTTTGCTGTGTACAGTGAGCAGCAAACTTTTACAGGATGCGGGTGAGCGAAAAAAAATTCTGCGACTGCAGTCATGCCAGTTACTAGAGAATAGTATGACTAGAATGCTGGCATGAATAGCATGACAGGACCTGTATTTTCTGCTTCTTGGTATCAATACCAGGAATATCGGTCTCGAGTGGCTCTACAAACACGTCCCGTTTACTTCTGCTGCCGACTACACGCACATAAACAACAGGTAGCTTACATCATTATTAAGACAATAATTAGGAAAACTAAAACTAGTGCGCTTAACAATGACGATTGGCATTTGTTTGTGTTAAGTTCCTTGCGTGCAGCCTAGCTTTCAACGCAGGAAGCTTTCATGAGGCGATGCCGCAGATGTCACTGACCACACGGTGTTGAGTCTATTCTCCAAGTTGAAAGACCGTACTTTGAGGGTATAGTAAACCATTCTTGCTGGGAGGAAACCGCAGTGAGCAAGCAGGGACGGTTCCCTGTTTGGCCACCAGGTGTCTGCAGCGTGCAAGTTGCTGTGAGCTGCCTGTGAGATGAACTTCTGGGCCGCGACAAAGCGCGTAGCTCTCATTCTTTGATAACGGAGTAATTACTTATTGACATCCATTCGAGTGCAGCTTTCTCCGAAACTTCGTAGTTAAAGAAAAATTCGGCCTGATCCGGGGTTCGAACTAGGGACCACCGCTTCACCGGAGCATTCGCTCTACCAACTGAGCTAACCGGGACGGCAAGCTTATGGTAGGGCGAGAGAGAATTGATCAAAAACTCGAAGTGAGAACTGTGTTGGTCAAATGTTTTGGGGAATCCCCAAGGTGGAGTAGATTTGTAATAAGGGAGTAATTACCCATTGACATCCACCCGAGCGCAGCCATACGGATAAAAAGGAAAGCTGTACAGCTTTCTCCCTACCATGAGCTTGGTGTAATCCTTTGCAAATTGTCTTATATGCAGTACTGGTTCCAGTAATGCGGGTGCAATGCTAGTGATGCAGCGCTGATTACTTTTGGTGATATGCTGGTATGTTCCAGCACAGTAGGGATTGTGGGTGGCGCTGCAGTCACCAAGTCCACAACGTCGCGTGGCGAGCTGTGAGACCTCGCTTAAGGCCTTTGGGGCTAAATTGTATTTCTTCGCCAGTGTTTGTCTTCATCTCTTACTGCAGGCTTATGGAGAACTTCCGCGGCTGCCTCAAGAACGCCAGCAACGGATGCGAGGAGTTTTCCCAGCTGATCGCTAAGATGGAAGTGGTTCAGAAGTACATGGCCACCAAGTACAGTTCCGCTTGTACCGCTTCACAAGGCCCAACAGGTGAAGTATCTCGTCGTCTTATACGTTAATTCTTAGGTGCGTCAGTTCCTTACGTCATGGGGAGAGATGGAGCAACACGTAGCAACCATTGTGTCTTGTCCATTGATTCTTTATGTCTTGTCCATCTTGTTGTCCAATACTCCAGCTCACCGCCGCTCCTTGAGGACGAAGTTTAAGCCCCCGGTGAACCAGAGCATCGCTCTCTCGCGCTGACGGGGTCCGTATCGCAATGCTCTTGGCGTCCTCATGTATGCAGATGAGGGTACTTGCATGAGTCACGTGCGGCAAAGAGTATACAGAATGACAAGCGGAATGCTACCTGAAGCAGATATCAGCAGTTGGGCCTGCTCTCAAAATATGTCCAGCCCGCTGGATGGATGCGCAAATGGTGTGGCTTATTGGTTTGTGGGGGTTTAATGTCCCAAAGCCACTCAGGCTATGAGAGATGCCGTAGTGGAGGGCTCCGGAAATTTCGACCACCTGGGGTTCTCTAACGTGCACTCACATCGCACAGTACACGGGCCTCTAGAATTTCGCATTCATCGAAATTCAGCCGCTGCGGCCGGGATTGAACCCGCGTCTTTCGGGTCAGCAGCCGAGAGCCATAACCAGATGGCCGGATTTTTCAATAGATTGAGTTCGTATACGGCCTCTGAATCACGAGTATTGAGATTACTAGGAGTAGGTCAAGCTGCACGGAAGTAACTTTCTTCTTTGCTATAGTACCTTTGGCTCACAGTTTGATGAATAATGTAAAAAAAAAACTCATACATTAGATTCAGGGAACTTAGTGACAAAAACCAGGGCAGGGCAAGTGGCACTGCCGTTCTAGAGCATAGCCTTTCTATTAGATATGGCAACGTGGTCCGGAATAGCGACCGTTACAAACTCAGTTCCATCGCTCATGCTCAACACCGTAGGCGCGAGCAATTTGCGCGGGTGTTGTTTTCGATTGTGCGCAATAGTTACCGCTTAGAAATCAGGTAACACGCCTGTCTTAACTGTCCTTTCTGGTGGTGGTGGTGGTGAAAACATTTATTCAGAACAGGAGGTGTTTGGATCGGCCCGTAAGGGACCGATCCTTACAAACACTAGGTGGAGGTCCCTAGTTTGGGACCCCAGTGGCGGTAGCCGCCGCCCGGGCGCGCCCGACTAAGGCTTGTTGGGCCTGTAAGTCGTGGCAGCCGAGCAGGGTCGCCTCCCAGTCCTCCCGGGTTGGGTTGGGGATAGGGGGAACGGCCGGGTTGGAGGGGCAGGCCCACACCATGTGATAGGTGTCCGAAGACACCGCACCACAGTGCGGGCAGTTGCCGCTAAAGGAGGGGTCAAAATGTTTTAGTGCTGCCGGGCACAGCAATGTATTGGTGAAGAGGCGGAGAAGAAGCCGCTCATCCGCCTTCTTGAGGCCTTTACATGGGCTAGGGTAAAGGCGATGGCTATCTTGAAAGTAGGTTGCGATATTTTTGAACGTATAAACCGGATTAAAATCGGGTTCCTGATCAGGTGGGGAGGAGAAAACAGCCCGGTGAGAGAGCGCGCGGGCGGCTGCGTCTGCTGCCTCGTTTCCTGCCAACCCCTGATGAGCAGGGGCCCATATGAGGTGACGGTGTGCGGGGTCCGTATCCCGTATGCAATTTTGGTATATTCGATAGGCTAGGAAGGGAGTGCTGCCTTGTTCGACGTTCCGACAGGCCCCTCGCGAGTCGGTAATTATGTATTTTGAATTGGAATGTGAGGCCGCGAGAGCAATCGCGACCTCTTCTGCTTGTGTTGCACTGCGGGCTCTGAAAGTGAGGCCGTTAACTGTGTTGCTGTTGTGAACTACCGCGGCCGTGTACCATCCCCCGTGGTGAGGGCCGGAGGCGTCCACGTAGTATACACCTGTTTTGTTGCCATAATATCGGGCTAGCGCTTCCGCTCGTGCCAGGCGCCGACCATTATGGTCTTCATGTGACATGTTTGCTGGAAGAGGCCGCACGTGGAGGGCACGTCTCCACAGTTCCGGGATGCGAAACCTGTCTTCCATTGGAGGGGTGTGTTGTATATGGAGTCGAGCAAGAAGGCGGCGATCCGACTCCGTTAGCGACAATCGCGTGTACTGGTTTGTAAGGTGCGCCTCCCGGAGCTCCCGGAAAGTATTCACCACCCCAAGGGCCATAAGCCGGCTGTTCGAAGTAGTGATGGGGAGGTCAAGGGCACGTTTAACAATTTTGCGAAGGATGACATCAAGGGCATCCTCCTCTTGTTTCCGTAGGTGGAGATAAGGAGTCGAATAGAGAATTCGACTAGTTACGAAGGCGTTTGCCAGCCGCAAGGCATCCTTACTTCGTAACCCTCCGCGTTTGTTGGAAACCCGGCGGACCATGCGGCCCACCTGGTCCCCCACCTTACGGAGTTTGGCCAATGTAGTGTCTGGCCGCCTGTGTTTGTGGATGTAGAGTCCGAGTACCCGTATCTCATCACTTTTGCGTATGGGACCACTCTCGAGAGAAAGATATATTTTAGTTGTGCACTTCTGTGAGGGGCGGAGGTGCACAAATTCCGATTTTTGAGGGGAACATTGAAGACCGCAGCGGCGGGCGTAGCGGTCTACTATCGTCGCCGCTGTTTGCAGGCTGGTTTCAATATCCCCTGTGCTGCCCTGCGTGGCCCACAGAGTGATGTCATCGGCGTACAGGGCGTGCTGCACGCCGGCGACACCACTCAGCTGGGCCGGCAGGTGCATCATGGCCGGATTGAAGAGCAGCGGGGAAAGTACCGCGCCTTGAGGGGTTCCCCGCGTGCCGAGTAGGTAAGGACCATGGTCTCTATCTTGAATTCGAATGTAGGATTGACGATCCATTAAAAATTGGCTTATGTATCGGAATGTGTTGAGGCCACAGTCGGTGTGACTTAGGTTAGTGAGTATGATCTCATGTGTTACATTGTCAAATGCCCCTTTAAGATCCAAGGCGAGTACGACCCGGTCATTATGGGGGCATTCGAGGGGGTCAAGGACTTCCCGATTGAGTTGCAGGAGGACATCCTGTGCGGATCTGTGTGGGCGGAATCCGAACATGGTGCTCGCAAAGACTTGTTTGTTTTCAAGATATGTAGATAACCGATCCCGCACCATCGTCTCCATTAGTTTGCCCACACATGAGGTGAGAGAGATGGGGCGGAGGTTATCTGTGTCAATTGGTTTGCCAGCTTTAGGAATAAAAGTGACCAAAGCCGTTTTCCATTCGATTGGCAGGGGGGTGTCCCCGCGCCAAATCGCATTGACGTATTCCAGGAGGGACTGGTATGCCAAGTCGGGCAGGTTCGTCAAAAGCTTGACGGTGACCTTATCCCGTCCTGGCGCAGTGCCCCGTTTCATTTTGGCGAGAGCCGCCCGCAGATCATGGAGCTGGAAAGGTTGATCCAGCTCCGTGTTCTCTCTGCCTGCATAAGAGTACGCAGATCCACGGGGGTCTTGGGCTGTACACAGATACTGGTCCCGAAGTTTCTGTGCCAGTTGAGTCGTGTTGCCAGGAAAAGCGTGCATGGCTCGCTGCAAATGTTTTTGTGTTTCGGTTCGTGTTTGGGTTGGGTCGATTAGGGCTCGAAAGAGACGCCACGTGTTTCGGCTGGACATTTGTCGCGCGGCCGTGTTGCATCTATCTACCCAGTTGGAGTCGGCGAGTTGGGCCGCGTACTCTGCCGCTTTCTGGGTAAGCTCGGCAATTCGAGCTTTAAGCTTTCTATTGTGTTTCTGGCGTCGCCAACGGCGGACGAGGCTGCGACGGGCTTCCCAGAGGTGTAGAAGGTGGTTATCCACGTCCGTGACCGCCTCTGAGAGCTGGATGTGTGTTTCGTGCGAGGAAAGGTGTGCCAGCAGCTGTTGGGACCATGCTGTGTAGCCTTGCGCGGAAATGGGTGTATTATCAAGTGAGTTAAAATTTTGCCTGAATTTCGTCCAATCTGGGATACGGGCTTGTGTTCTAGGACGCTTGAGAGGGCGTGTGCGTAGTGTAATGTTAATGATGCAGTGGTCGCTACCGAGGGTCTCCTCGGTGTTGAGCCAGTCTGCGTGTTGTATGTTGCGAGTGAAGGTTAAGTCCGGGCACGTATCCCGTGTCACGGAGTTTCCTAGCCGTGTTGGGTGGACGGGGTCCGTGTGGAGGGTGAGGCCCAACGTGGACGCAAGCTCCGCCAGCCTACGTCCGCGCGACTCCTCCTTGCGATACCCCCACAGCTGACTGGGAGCATTAAAGTCGCCCACAATCAGCAGGGGATCGCGGCCCGCTACTCTTAGCGCGCGGCTAAAGAGGTCCGCAAAAGTCACTCGCTTGAGTTTGGGAGCGCAGTACACGTTGAGTATATGCAACGGCGGGTCCCTGCGGCGGAGTGGTAGGATAGTCACCATTACATAGGAATACTCGAGCTTGAGGTCGAGATCCACTAGGTTGGCTGTGTAGTCTTTGTGAACGAGAAGACAAGACGCGGGGTCCTGTTGGAACGTCGTGTAATTTGAAATTGTGGCGCCCAGGCCTGGCTCTTGGAGGGCAACCACGGCTGGTAAGGACCCGAAAGTTTCAAGGTAGAGGCGGAAATTGGCCCGCTTAGTGCGGTCCTTAAAGCCTCTACAGTTCCACTGTGTTATTGAAGTTGACATGGCCGAATTGGAGATGGCGGAACTCCTTTGATTAAGGTGTCTCGCCATGATTTAAAATTCTTGGGGGGGAGGAGGAGGGATTGGCTGCCTCAGAGCCAGCTACTTGCGCCATCAAGGGGGTGATGATGGAAGGAGCGGGGCAGCTGTCCTCATTGTCCGAATCAATTATCAGACGGTTGAATTTTGAAGGACGGGATACGTCCCTAATGGGCCCCGTCCGACGGAGGAGGCGGGGGTTGTCCAAGATGTGTTTTGATACTACCGCGGGGACGGCAGATTTGACCTTGGTCAAGATTTGGTCCATGGCGGTCTCGATCATAGATCGTAATTTAGAGGTTAAGCGCTCCTCCATCGCGGAGATGGCTGTCACGAGGGCAGGCGAGATCTCCGCGTCGCTCTCCATTGCGTCCGAGTTCTGCGGGCTCGGAGCGGCGGACGCCAATTTTGATTCTAAATTTTGAATTTTGTTGAGCAAAAGCTCATTCTGTGCCCGGAGCACGTCGATCTGTTTTTTGTATTCCGCGTCGAGTGCGGAGACGGTAACTGGGGAGGCGGGGGAGTGGGAGGAGGAGGAGGCGATCTCAGCCCAGCTGCTCACCTGTTGTTTGCCGTGTTGAGACGCTGATGCCCGGGCGCCGGCAGCGCCATTTGTCTTGAGCGCAGGGAAGTGGCCAGCGTCCCTGCCGCTGGGCGGTGGCGGTGGGGGCGTAGTCTTGTTCCCGGGCGGTGACTTCACCGAGGATGATGATGATGACGTTTTGTTTTCGATGCCGTCAGCCCCACGCGGCGTTCCGCCACCGGCACCTGAATTGGGATGACTGGGCTGCCGGCCAGGTCGCTGTTTTCCAGGGAACTCGGAGCGCCTAGCCTTGCGGCCGGGCACCTTGAGCTGCCTGAATTTCCCCGTGCATTCCCGGGAGTTGGTGGCGTGGGCTTGCCCACAGACTGCACAGGACGGAGTGCACTCATGCGGTGTCTCCACCCCGTCGACGGTCGACACCGCACTGCCACAAAGACCACACTTTTGATCCGGGCAGGGGCATGTGTCCGCTCGGTGTCCCACGGTACCGCATCGCACGCAGGCCGGGACCGTTTTCTTATAGGCACGCACAAGGGTGACTTCTGAGTTGTAATGAACGTATCGCGGCACCACTTTGCCCACAAAGGTGAGCGCCGCGACGTCTGATTTTCCAAGCTTGCGGATATCGGCAAGCTCTCCAGCACGCCACTGGATCTTGTTTTGCAGAGACTCACTGGTCTCGTGCTTGGCCACGGTGATGACGCCGCGGCACACGTCACCAGTGAGCTTCAACTGGCCGTACATAGAGAGCTGGCCTTTCGGTGTTGTTAGTTCGAAGTCCCGCAATAGCTTGTCTGCGACGTGCGGCTCTCGGGTGCCTGCCACGATCAGGTTTTGCTCCCATGTGGGGAGCAGGCTGAGCGATGCTGCGGCCTTGGTGCCCAGGTAGGCCGCGAACGCTGCTCCCAGCTCACCATGTTGAAAGACATCCTTCAGAGCGACGGTCACCCGGGGCTTCAGGATGATAACGATGTCTTCGGGATGAAGCCGCGGAAGCCGCTTTGGTTTCCAAGCAGGTCCCTGGGGCCCACCGTGAAGCGCTGCAGCGCGCGCAGCAGCGCTGTGCCGTGTTGAGCGGCCTGGCGACGTGGCGTCCGCTTTCTTGGAGTTAGCGTTCCGCTTGCGGGAGCGGCGTTCCACTAGCTTGAATAACTTCAAGTTCTCGATGGGCGCAGAGTCCGGGCTATCAGGCGCTGGATTTTCTGGAACCTCGGACCAGGCCATGGCGTCCGGGTCGTAGCCACGTTGTAAGCTTGGCGAAGCCATCTTGCCGCGGGTGGGCGACTCCGTCCTTTCTGCGCTGGTGGACCTCGCAGTGAAAAATTGATTTCAAATATTTTGAATCGGTTCGACATGTTCTGAATTGATTGGAATACTGGGCCATTTTGCTTTACTCAAAAACCAATTTTAAATTATTTATTTACCGTTGGAAAGTTTATGTACACTGCGCTAGTTAGCGAGCCTAATTAATTAGCGTTGATCAGGTAATTGTAATGTAGTCAAGAGTTTGACGAAACATCGTCTGGTCAGGTAGAGGCATAATAAAAACATAGGGTCATTGACCAAGTCAAAATTTTAATGAAACGTATTGACGTTGAACAAGGAAGCCGTAAGGCTTCCGAAACGTCAATACGTTTCATTAAAATTTTGACTTGGTCAGTGACCCTATGTTTTTATTAGGTAATTCTAATTAATACGAAACCCAATCATAACCACAGAGCTAACGTCTACTAACTATGTTTAACAGTTCAACCGTTTTGTTTTTAAAGAAATAAACGTCAGTTGTCTGACTGCATTTTTCGACCTCCGTAGGGAAAGTTAACTTACTACGAACTTCGAATACAACCAACGCAATCCGCGTGACCGTCAGGATCGTTATCAAATGGTTCGGCTGTATTCAGATTAGTCAAGGATGTTGCATCTAGTTATCGCCTCTCTGGTAACCCACGATAGCGCAATACGTGCCGCATCCTTTTCATCACATATGGCTTCCAAGTTTTATAGCCTATAGCTGGGCTCTGTGGAATTCTATTGAATGCTCCGATAGCCCCTCGAACAGCGCAGCCTCACTACATCACCGATGAATGAGGTTCTTGCATTGAACGTTATCAGGTTCAGTCTTCTCGCCACTGCCTTTTGTAGCGATAGCTACACTACACCAGCCGCTTCGCCTCTTCAGCGTGGTCGCACTTTCGCCGCAGTTGCACCTCGGTGGACACCCGAACCGCACCGTACAGGAAGGGAGGAAGTCGGAGTGAAAGAAGAAAAAGAAAGAGGGGCCGTAATGAAGAAAATGAGAATTGTATTTGAGGAAAGGAAATCACGCAGTAACTGTCTCACATATCTCGGTGGACACCGTCGCACGTTTGTAGAGGAAGGGAGGAAGTGGGAGTGAAAGAGGAAAGGGAAAGAGGGGCCGTACTGAAGAAAATTGTATTTGAGGAAAGCAAATTACGCAGTAACTGTTTCACATATCTCGATGAACATCGTCGCACGTTTGTAGAGGAAGGGAGGAAGTGGGAGTGAAAGAAGAAAGAGGGGCCGTAATGAAGAAAATTGTATTTGAGGAAAGGAAATTACGCAGTAACTGTTGCACATATCTCGGTGGACACCCGTCATCAGTTTGATGATGTCAGATATTAGCCAAGTAAATCATCAGTAGCATTACATCACTTAACCGGAGCCTAAGCGTAGTCATTGCCTCCAGCTCTCGCTACCTACTAGGTTTAACCAGAGCTAAACCACAGCAATTTTTTCAGATGCTCCTCAACCGCTGGGCACTGAGGGCCACTGGTAATTGATAGATATTCATGTAGAGATTGCATTTCACGCCTCGTTCATGGTTTTGCTCATTAATCAAGCCAGGTGCTCGTTGATCTTTGGACTGATTTGTCGTCTGCTTTGCCTAGGAGTGAGGGACCAGCGCGGTTTCCTGCGTCTCGACTGGCAGACCCTGTGCGACCAGAAGCGGGCTGTGAAGGACCTTGTTCTCTGCGGCGCCGCCTTCGACCGAATGCTGCGCTTCGCCCAGAACGGCTCAGCGCATGCGCCGGCCAGAGGGCTTGACGCCGTGTGTCCGTAAGTTCTGCCGCCATCTCGCAGATTGGAGATTTGGCACAGTCTTCGGAGGTACGGTCCTGCGATGGCTGCGCCGTCGTTCGGGTGATGACACCCACTGTTCAGTCATGAGGTGTTAGTTTTGGTCAGAATTACTGAGGTCGACAAGAAGCTTCTAAGATAGATTTAGATGCTTGGCAGCAGTGTCTGAAGGCCTTGAGACCCAAAGAGCCGGAGATCCCTTACAAAAATGTCTATAGGCAGTCTACAGATTTCTTATTCATTCTGTTGACTTCCTATACATATTGATTTTTGTCTATTCATAGTCTATAGACAGTCTATAGACAAAAGTCTACTATAAGTGTATGACCATAAATCTATAGATCGTCTATAGACCGTCTATGGCATTTTTATTGCCTATAAACTGTTCTCTAGCATTTGTCTATAGACAATCTATAGACTTTGTAGACAGAAGTCTATAGACTCTCTATTGACTGTCTAAAACTTTTTTGTAAGGGACATTGCTGTCTTTCGGGATTATAATAAATGAATAAATAAATAATGTTTTGCGCAAAGTTCAGTCTTTCCTTCCGGTGGCGTCGATGGCACCACATTGAACAGGACATTGGACATCGTATTCAGCATCGTGGTTTCTAGATGCCAGCACCGCCATCTGCTTTCAAAATAGGACATCTGCGCCATTCCTGTGTCCAGGCGGTATTTGGCGCCTCCGCACTGTGTTAGCAAAAGGGATCATTTTGGGCTTCCTGAACAAGGACGACAAACCAGGGGCGTTCACCCCTGTCCAAGCGAGGAATTTCGCCCAGAAAGATATAAATAACTCGAAATAAACAACTCCCTTTTTGACCGCCATATCGGCGTATTCGTGTTTGGAGTCTACGCATCATAATGTGTTATCGCTTCTTCGTCTTCCTTTCTTCTTAGACTCGTGCAGGAAATGTCCCTGTGCATGAGTTCGTCTGCTCAACGCACAGGCTGCGCGGACTCCCCTTTCGTCAGCTCTCAGATATCGGTGCTGAAGAAGACTCTGCTCACGGAATTTCAAAGCCCGTGCAGCGCATCATCGAATAATACACAGTCTGGCTTGTATTCAAAAGGTATATGCATGCACGTTCGGATGCATAATAAGGTTCCCGGTGACGCAACGCTATCTCGCGATGCACGAATGGACATTGTAACCCTTGTGAACTGTTAATACCATCTGCTCTTGATACGTTACATTTACATTATGTAAGGGCGTACCAATGGTATTTTCACAGTGACAGCTAAGCCTTTTGCGGGCTAAAAGGTGTCAGGTAGCGCAACGCGTAGGCAAATTAAAGTAGCTTGCTGTATAGAAATTCTAAGTGAGGTCACTAAATACTATTACTAAGACGATGTCTTTGTGTTATGGATTATTGTGACTGAAACGTACGCTTGGCTGTACTATCTTCTCCTTCTTCTTCCTGTTTTGTGTTCGCGATGCTGATGCATATGGTTTTTTTTTTCTTGGTTATTGTGAAATGAGTTGGCTTTAAGCATTGCTTTATTTGCCAAAACTCACACCATTTTTGTGCAGAGCCCTTTGTTTTATCGAAGGTTGCATGACCATTTCTGTGAGATATTTTGCCACATAATCGTCGCAGTTTTTCTTTTGTGTCCTTGCAATCGTCTGCAGAAAAGCTTATTTTCAGTAGATGCTCCAGAGCGCATCAATAATATAGGTCAAGTATAGAACAGGACCCAAGACGCGTTCCTGTAATGCGCCTGATCTGACGGCTGCATGCCAGGCATGAAGTTGCTTGAATTTGCTCAAAATGTGGATTGTCAGTCAAGTCTGCTATGCATATCCGTTTCCTCGCATTTGACTCTTCATTAGGTTCTATCATAAGACTTAGTCAAAGTTCAGATACGTTTGAATAATTCCTGCGTAAACAATACAGTTATAACTCCTTTCTTTTCTACTGACTTTTCCAGCGTGCAAGCTTAGGGAATTCACCCAGGAATGGGAAAAGTGTGACGCGGAAATGAGCGACCACGCAGTTCCCTTCTACCGGGGTGGCTCTTTGCTTGCGACCACCGCGATCGAGAGGCCTGCGCAACACAAACTCTGTGTGTGAGTGCCATTCGCAAAGGAACCCAAACGCCTTTTCCCTATTATTATTATTGCACCAGTTAGGGGTTTTCCGATTTGAAAATGTTCTGCCCTTGTATATCGCCACCACAAACGCACGCGCTTAACGGCTGGGCAACGAGAATTTTATCCAGAGGGGTCTGTGCTTTTAGAGTCACGTGGGGTGGAGGGTTCGCGTTCTTGACAATGCTGCACCGCGTTCGTGTGATCCTGGTTATAATGAAGGCAGGTGAGCTTAGGGGGGTTATCGCTGACACTAATACCCGTGCCACACGGACAGACTTAATGCCATTAAGTGCTTACTGCCTTAAGTTTTAATGGCATTCGTGCGGTGCCACACGCATAAATTTAATGGCATTAGCCTTACTGCCATTCGCGACCTACTGAGCTCGCCACAACTCATTCGCCCGTGCAATGCGTACTCTCGTTCCCATTCCACACGCAGAAAAGCATGCAGCTTTGTCAGTTACAACTGCCTAGCCCACTATAAAATGGTTAATTCTTAACTTCCAGCCAGATGAGGCACGTAAACCGCATTTTCGATGCGAAGAGCGCCATTTTAACCAGCCTTATTGACTGGTACTCTCGACTTGTTTGCTGACATGCGAGTTTATGGCTACTTTTTCGACTTGTAAAGCAGGAACAGCCGTATTTTCTGGAAAATCGTTTTTACATTACATTTGAACATCATTCCCGATATATTCTGCTCATTAGGAATGTTTATATTAAGATGAAACTTTTGACTACCTTGCAAGCGTTATCGTCATCGTCACTTTCGATAATGGCATTAAAAGTGGACGTGTAGCACCAACTCCGAAAATAATGGCATTAACAAACTTAAGGCCTTAAGCATTTACTGCCATTTCTTGTGCGCGTGTGGCACGGGTATTAGTTGCAGCAGAGAGAAGCGCAAATTGTTTTATGTGTTGCGTTTACACTCACAAATATTGTTGTTTCTTTAGGTCCTTGTCATTACCACCGGAGGTGGTCTTTTCCCGAATACACACTGTAGAAGGGAAGCACGAATAGTACTTCTTCGAAACCGAATTGAAGACAGTTAGTGTAGCCTTGCTGCCGTATTGAATGTATATAGTGTTAAGAACCGAACGGAAGAGGTATCGAATATTTTTATGAATTATGAATATTCGACATCACTGGAGTCGGAAATGTCGGTTCACATGTAAGATACCTAAAGACCCGTATTCGTTTGCAAGATTTCGTGTGATGTTTATTCGGCAAATGTCGAAACTCTCAACCAGTTAAACGAAGAGTCGGCTAAGCAGTCTTCCAGTGGTACATGCACTAACTTGCATTTTCGGAGCAGAACCCCATCATACGCTACACCTCCGAATCACTGCAATAGTGCTCAGTTTCTGTGTCTGGTGAATTTGCTGCCCGCCCTTGCATTGTCTAACACCCCTATAAGCCAAAAAATTCAGGGGGCACTTTGGCTCTCTAAAGTGCTGCAAGGCGAAAGCCTCTTCTGGCGCACGGCTTGGAATTGACTGCGAGACTGTTTATGCTGTACTAGTGCTTTATTTAACTACGCATTACAACTCCACACTCTGACGGCTTCTTTAGCACGACACTCTATCTCTGCTTCGATGAGTTCGGTGGTATCCATGGCTCTGTTCGCAGTAATGAGGTATGTAATGTGGCCACCCACGGACGCCTTCCGCCCCCTGTCGGAGCGGACGGCTACTATTTTTAATTAGTTGTCGTCTGCTCCAAAAGGGGGCGTAGGCATCCGTGGGTGACCTCATTACTTCGAATCCGCGCACTCTGACGTCATGACCATTTCGACTAACCGATAAGTGTGACACCTCTGCTGGCAACCTTCTGTCGACAACGATGAGGCACTAAAGGCTTTCGTCTTAATAAGCCTAAGATAAACGGTGTCGTTTTCTGCAGTGAACTGGCCGATCACCGAAGGTGCCTCGCCGACTCGGCGGACAGGCGCCACTGTTCGCAGCTGGCGCCCCAAGCGGTGAAAATAAGCGGCGGCATTTTCGACCGCTTGCGGCTCGCCTACTGCTCGGGCTGCGGCCGCGGTGACCGTCGAAAGCTGCTCGTCGTCGTCCTGACTACAAGCGTACTGCTCATAAGGCAGTCCGCGGACCTATCCGTACCGAGCATCGGCGTGCCGTGCTAGGGAAGATATGAGCGAAGACAAGACGTTAGAACGCACTCTCGCGACAACGTTCTTCTTACGGGAGTGCGACGTATCGCGAAGTGCGCGTGTAGTAACGTTGCGCACTTTTATAACCACGCACATAAGAAATGAACACGTAATTCGTAAAAATTTGGCTAAAGTCATTACACTTCATGTTGATGAGAAGCGCGAGAGTGCGACGTATTGCAAAATTTGCACATAGTCTATAGACTTTTATTGACTCTATTGACTTCCTATGGATATTGCTTTTTGTCTATTCATGGTCTATAGACTGTCTATAGACAAAAGCCTACTAAACCTGTATGGCCATAAATCTATAGATTGTCTATGGCATTTGTATTGCCTATAGACTGTTCCCTAGGACTTGCCTATAGACAGTCTATAGACTTTATAGACAGAAGTCTATAGACACTCTATAGACCGTCTAAAACATTTTTGTAAGGGTAAAGTTGCGCGCTTTTCTAATCACGGACGTAAGAAACGAATACGTAATTCGTACACCTCTGGCTAAAGTCATTAGAGTTCACGTTAAGAAGCGCGTAAGCTAAAGCTTACGAACACCAAAAATTGCGTGGACATCGTATTCTAGTATTGTTTTCAAGCCGTCACTCTTAAGCTAAAATGCACAGTGACGTCACAGATAAACTCACCTACGTATTTGGAGATGTATTCCTTATTTTTTTTTATTGTACATACTTTGAAGTTCGTCATGACAACCCTCCCAGTTTTGAACACTGAAGAGGAATCTGAACTCGTATTTTTTACCGCTGGAACTCAATCTACACGTTCCGAGCGTGCTTTGAAATGTTGAATTATTGTCCTGTGCGGCCGATTTCCCTAATTTAAATCTAATTAAATGTCCGGCTCCCCCTTTTATTTTTATTTTTTGAATTCTCCGCAGAGGGTGGGAGGAATCGACCAACCTTTCAGCCAGTCCCGTGGCGGCTTGCCGCTCTGCCATCGGCAGAGTGATACGTAGTGATCGACGAAAGCAACGAGTCCACGCGTATTTTTGTTTCCGTGGGCCTAATTTGCAGCTTAGTCTCTGACTAGATCTATTTATTCACGGAAACCTAAAAAAAGGCAAAATAAAAGCGAAAGCAAAGCCGCCGCGCGACTGCCTGAAAGGCACTCCATGCGTTGGTCGACTCTTTCCATCGTCTGCGGGGAATTTTAAAAAGAAAGGCGGGAGCCGGACGTTAATTCGATTTAAATTGGGGAAATCTGCCGCACAGGGCAGTAATTCGAAGGTTAAGCTTAACTATAGTTAGGCTGCCCGTGTAAAGAGGATATAAGAATGCTCGGAACGCGTAGATCGAGCTCCCGCGGCAAAAAGACGAGTTCAGATTCCTCTTCAGTACACCTTTAGTGGTTGAAAATGATTATAGATCGAGATCTCTACAGCAAAATACTAAACTTCACTGCAGTACGAGCCAGCCATGGAAGCTGCATTAGCTAGGCCGATCACGGTGCTTCTGTCGACCTTGGTACGTTGACAAGAACACGCCTCCGTGAAGACGGCATTGCAACAAAACCACTTGTATAGCTTACAAATAGTAACAGCTGACGTCATCGGGGGAGCGAATCAGGAGGCGCTAAAAAAGTTTGCTATTTTTCAAATATCCTTCATTTGGAAGCTCTTGCAACACAGATTTTAACCGAATGTTTTTAGCCTATCAACGAACATCCTAGAGGTATTGTAAAGTTGTAGAGACGCGCGGTGGCCCGCGTGTTTGTCTTATTCAAGGATTGCATTGTCGGATGCCAGTTCGTGATTTCATGGCTCTGGTATGGGTCCTGTCTTACTGTGACACTTAGCTGGCGAGGACAAGGCAAGGGAATTTGTGTTACATGAACACTCGTGAGTAATATTAGACGGAACAAACTTTTTGCACAAATTTGTGCACTGTCTCGTTATTCATCCACTAAGGTTCTGGTTTGGTTTGGTTTATGGGGGCTCAACGTCCCAAAGCGACTCAGGCTATGATAGGACTGATGCCTGGGCGAATTGGTATGCCATTTTCAAGAGGAACAGCGCGAAGTAGAACAGCGCTGTTCAGGCTTTGAGGGACGCCGCAGGGAAGGGCTCCGGAAATTTCCACCACCTGGGGTTCTTTAACGTGCACAGACATCGCACAGTACACGGGCCTCTAGAATTTCGCCTCCATCGAAATTCAGCCGCCGCGGCCTGGATCGAACCCGCGTCTTTGGGGTCAGCAGCCGGGCACCTTAACCACTGAGCTACCATGGCGACACTAACCTTCTTAATGACGATTGGATAGCATACGACAATATGAAAAACTGTGCGATGTCAGTGCACGTTAAAGAACCCCAGGTGGTCGAAATTTCCGGAGCCCTCCACTACGGCATCTCATAGCCTGAGTCGCTTTGGGACGTTAAACCCCATAAACCAAACCAAACCTATAAAATTAAAAAAAATGTGCATGCAGCCATATTTACGGAGAAATAAATCTATGAATGCTCAAACTTGTTTCCTCTCATATTGCGCACGACTGTACCTTTAAGCATTGTTTCCATGGAAATATGACACCTTTCACCGTAGACGCCCGGAATTCAATTGATATGCTATAGCATTTCCTTGACGTACTACAATCTGCCTGCCTTGAAACTCGTTTGAAACGATGTGGTGGCTGATAAGGCGAAGAATGGTGTTTGGGCGCGCTAACGTTAACGTGGAGCTGCGCATGCCCAGACTGTACATGAGGGAGGCACCGGCGACATCCTTGTATTATATTAATGCGAAAGCTTGTGCTCATACTGCCGTCCGTTAGCAGAGGGTGTCACACCTTTGGCAGCGTGTTAGCTCGGGAACTAAAAAAGATAGGAGAAAACGAATGATGCTTCAGACAGAGGAAAAAAAATTAACCTAGAAGCCAAATTTGATGACTGCAACGTAATTAGTTAATTCATTACAGTCAAAAATGTAAAAATTGCGTCGAAATAGCGCGGACGTCGATATATGTACGGGAACGGTGTGACGTCACATCCACCGGAAGTGTCGTCACACCGAATGGTTGCTTCAAACAGAGGAGGAAAAGAATGAACCTAGAAGCCAAATTTGACGACTGTAAAGTAATTGATTAATTACAGTCAAAAATGTAAAAATTGCGTCGAAATATAGCAGACGTCGATATAGCCACGGGAACGGTATGACGTCACATCCACCGGAAGTCGTCCCGGCATAGTGAAAGTTGCCACAGAATGGTCGGAAAAACGATGAATTTGTGTCAAATGAGATGGAAAAATGTGTAATTAAGCGTGATTGACACTTAGGATCCCCGAAAGATGTATAATTTGGGTATCGATATAGCCTCGCGAACGATGTGACGTCACATCCACCGGAAGTGGTCACGGCATAGTGTCCGCGGCTTTCGCCTCTCAACACTTTAGTTGCCGAAGTGTCCTCGCAATTTTTTAAATTCTTGTTCAGTCGTTCCACCACAGTATTTATCACTTTCATGCTCCTGGAGTGGCCCATCGTCCGATAGTGCTGTAATAAGGCTGGTACATGGCGCACTGTTTTGATAGATTGATTGAAAAAATGCGTTTTAGTCACTTCAGTTCGAGAGCTTTATGTGCAGGAGATACATATTAGCCGGCTTTTTTTTTGTGATACTGGCATTACTAAGTTTCGCTGTCATATACACAAGATTTCATCAGGTTTACAATTTTTCTAGTGGAATAAAATTCCGCATTTACTCTTTTAATGCCTATCATTCAGGAGAACATTGGTGTTGGTAGATATGTGCTTGTATTTTCCAGTATTTTCCCGATCAAAATTTTTGGAGTAGAAATGGCTTTTGTGGCAGCTCCAAATACCAGCTGCTTTCTACGACCGAGGCAGCAAACACCTTTTTGTAGTGCGAGGTATTTGTTCGTCAAAGCATTGAAACTTTTAGGCACTTGATGCAATAAAAAAGGAAACGTTCTGAAACTTTAAAGTTCTGAAATATTTCAGAACTTTCAAGTTCTGAAATATTTTTCATTTTTTTCCGTTAGGAGCCTAAACTCAGAAAAATCTGTCTTGCTTCGCATAACCAGGAAAAAATACCCGCTTCAGTACACTTACTCTGTCCAGGACCGCGGTTTAACCGAAGTGAAGGAATATAAATATCTCGGCATTACACTAAGTAACCGCCTCAGCTGGAACACACATATTCTTAACATCTCCTCTTCAGCCTTTCGCAAACTATGCCTGCTCAGACAAAAGCTTAAAGATTCTCCCGCTCATGTTAAACTTCTCGCATACACAACTCTTATAAGGCCTAGGCTTGAATATGCTTGCACAGTGTGGGACCCCCATACGATGTGCTATATTAATGCTCTTGAAAAAAATTCAGAGACGGGCAGTGCGTTTTATTCATTCCAAATTCGGTCGCACCGATTCGGTATCTGATTTAATGGCAGAAAATGGTATTGTCACTCTCCAAGCAAGAAGAAAATTCCTCCGTCTTAAATTTTTATTTCTTTTACTTAATCACAAACTCGCACTTGATCCTAGCCCTTACGTTTGCCCTCTTACCACTAGGCAGACACGCCACTCTCATGCCCTCTCTTTAACGCCTCACTTTGCAAGGACAAATTCTCCTTTTTCCCTAATACTATTGCAGATTGGAATAGTTTGCCTGCTTCTTCCCTCTAATCTTTAGATATGCTGGAATTAAGTATTTAATAGCTATGAAATGTTGCCTCCTGTCAGTTCCTTGGTGTCGGTTTTGACTGTGTCAGTTTTTTTGTGCTTATTTTATGTGCAGCGTTTCAACTGAACTACGCAATGTGTTGATGTGTTTTGTAACTTGTGCTGTCATGCTTTTTTTATTTTATTTTTTATTATTTTTTAATTTTAATGTAAACATATGCCACTCCTGCTTGGGCGCTCAGCCTGCAGTATGTTCAAAAAATAAATAAATAAAACATTAAAAAATTTTACTGCCTCTGCTTGACTGCTCACAAAGGTCAAGTAGCTTGATCGGGGGTTGGGTCAGGGCCGGAGACCACATGGTGGCGGGCAGCTTCTGTGAGCGGCTTTCCTGTGCCGCTTAAACCCAGTGGGCACTGAAACTCTCTTAGAAGTCCTGTGGACGTCGAGGACGTCCATGGGACGTCCAAGGGACTTTCAGTGTCCATTGGGAAGATTCCATTCTGGTGCCGAGGTATCGACTGGCAGCGATGGTTTGGAAAGACCGTGGTCGCCCACTTGTGATCTTGTTTTCGCGTTCACACAAAATGACTTAGGAACGCAGGCCCACAATAAAAATTGCGAGGACACTTTGGCAACTAAAGTGTTGAGAGGCGAAAGCCGAGGACACTACGCCGTGGCGACTCCGGTGGATGTGACGTCACACTGTTCCTGTGGCTATAGCGATACCCAAATTATGCATCTTTCGGGGATTTCATGAGTTAATTATGCTTAATTACATATTTTCCATCTAATCTGACAGAAATCCGACGTTTTCCGGGCCATTCTGTGACAATTTTCACTATGCCGTGAAGACTTCCGGTGGTTGTGACGTCACACCATTCCCGTGGCTATATCGACGTGCGTGCTATTCCAACGCAATGTCAACCTTTTCGCCTATAATTAATTAACTAATTAACCTACTGTCATCAAACGTGGCTTCTAGGTTCATTTTCTCCTCCTCTATTTGAAGCAACCATTGGTTTTCTTCCATCTTTTTTAGTTCCCGAGTTAAACGCGTGTAACACGCTTTGTTAACGGACGACCGTATGAGCCATTAAAGGCTTTCACCTTAAAAAGCGCAGGGAGCTGGGTCAGGGCCGCGGAGACCACACGGTGGCTGGCAACTTCTGTCAGCGGCTCGCCTGCTGCCGCCGCTTAAAGATTCCATTCTGGTGCCGAGGTATCGACTGGCAGCGATGGTTTGGGAAGACCGTGGTCGCCAACTTGTGGTCATGTGGTTTTCGCGTTCACACAAAATGACTCAGGAACGCAGGCCTGCAAATAAAAAGGTTTATATTGACTTAGAAAGGTAGCGAGACGACAATAGCCGACATCGCCTGAATCGAACTCTGTCACCAGAACCGGCGTGCAGCAGGCAGTTGCTGAGCCACGACGGCGAGAAAGAGAGAAAAAAACGTTCAATGCGTAGAATAGTTGGGTCCAGGCGAAAATCGTAACTGGTCAAAGTGGTTTAAGGAACAATTTCTCAGTGGATTCCAGTTGTTTCCAGTTGGCTCCCAGCTGAATTCCAGTTGCATCCAACTGGTATCCAACTGGAATCGACTGGGAAATTGTTCCTTAAACCAGTTAGACCAGTTTACAGGAGCCCATTGGCTTTTGTTGCTGCTGTCCTCAAGGGAGAATTGGCCAAGATACAGGCGGCGGCTGACAGGTGCCCAAATTGTTTAAAAATGAAATAAAATGAAATGAGCAATTAAAAAGCCGCCGCTCTTGCCCAGTTTCACGACGCTTCGCCAACTTTTAGCTGCACGGGTGACGCTGGCGATTGTGCTGCTACAGACTCTTTTTCCCGGAAGCTAAGTTTTAGCTTTAGGTCCATATTAGAGTTCGCTTCGGTATTATAGAATCCATTCATAAAGAAAAACATATACAAGATAGAGAAGGTGCAAAGGAAAGCGGTTAGGTTTATTTATAACGAATACAGACTCACTTCTAACACTTGTCGCGCCGAACACACCATTCAGGAATTCATTTGCTCGAACCCATTCTGTTTCCAACTGGAACTTTCTTCCCGAGGCCATTTTGCAGTCCTCCAATTTCTGTAAAGCTCTTCAGAAGCATTTTCTTGAGTGAATGAGCGTTATTTCGTTATTCTGCTCATTGATTGCTACCCCATGTATATCATTTGGTATTTGTCATTTTAAATTCCTTGTATAGCCCCTCCTGCATGGGCCAACATATTTGCCTGCATTATTTTGAAATAAAAAATAAAAGTAAAATAAACAAGATGGCTATTTTATCCGATCTGAGTGAACGCGCGGAGAAAAAAAAATGCCTTAAAAACCCTGATGGCTTGAGACTTCTTTTCGACGAAAAAAAATTATAAATGCGACATGAAGCGTTGCCGTATTACAAGAAAAATTACCACGAAACGCTAGTGCTGGGCCTTGCAGGAAAGACCAGGTCGATATAACTGGCATGTTTTCTTCGCATGCTTTCGTCGGAATTAAAAAAAAAAGGTAGGCAGCGGTTCAACTCTGTCGAACCGGGTTTCTCTTAGCGAAAGTTCGAAGATGTAGCTCACTCTACGTACGCTCCTCGACAGCGTCTAAGCCAAGCGCACAGCTTGACGTCACAGCTGTCGTTTGAATCATGTGACACAACGTGATTACCACGTGGCCTTCTTACTACCTCTGCCGACAGCTTGCCAGGTCAAAATTCAATGTCGAAGTTCAAGATCAAATGTCAAGGTCAAAGGTCAACACTCCAAGTCAAGGTTCAAGGTCAAATTTCATTTTTTATTTCATTTATTTTCTCCTTAAAGGCCCGAGGGCATTACATAAGGGGAGGCGAATTGACATGATATATATTTCTTGAGCGTGGAAAAAGGTGAAGAGAAAGATATAAAAAACAACGAAGGCAAGCAAAAACAAAAACAAGAAAAGATACAGTAAAAAATGCAGAAATACATCTAAGTGAAATAACAGCAAGCAAGCAAAAGAAACATCAAGCAAGCAAGAGAAACAAAAATTACACTAAGGCGCAGAAATGCAACTAAACGTAGTAACAAAAGAATATTAAGCGGACAGTCTATTCAGGATGGCTGAAGTTTTAGCTTATTACGGAATTGATTTGTGTCTGTGCATTCGGCTATGGTTTCGGGTAAGGAATTCCATAAGACTACTGCATGATGATGAAATGAGCTACTCATTGCAAGGGTGCAGGTGGAAATTCGTGCTAGACACTGGCAGTGGCTTAAACGGGATGATGATCTTGGTCAAATGTTTAGGGGAATCCCCCAAGGTGGAGCAAATTTGTAATAAGGGAGTAATTACTCACTGGCATCCACCCAAGTTTCTGAGAAAGCTGTATAGCTTTCCTTTGTAGCCGGATGGCTGCGGTTGGGTGGATGCCAATGAGTAATTACTCCCTTATTACAAGATCTTCTTAGTGGTGTTGTTAGTAGCTCATGTCTGGACCGACGGTCCACTAATTCGATTGCACATGGTTGGGTTATATACCCATAGCAACGCTAGCCATGACTTATCTCAAGGTCATTTCAAGGTCATTTGGAGGCTCACGGCAAAATGCGTAGTCTAGCTGTCGCTACAAAAGAAGTGTGCGACTTCTGCTATTGGCTGGGAGTTCGCGGTGGCGCCAACACACCGACACCAACGGCGGCTAACCGAAGTGCTCCTGCGAGATGCCTTTCCACTCAACACCGAAACAGAACAAGTTCAGCTCGGATAACCACGGTGTCGCAACTCACCGTACAGCCGTGGCGTGCCACTCTGCTGCTCCTGTGGGTGCGCGCCCACAGCCTGAGCCCCGAGGGGCCCAGGGGCGGCGGCGCCCTGGCGGCCCAGGCACCGACGTATAGAATCGGGTACTGTTTCGCGAATGCCATGCCATCGCAGTCCGCGAAACACCCCTGGTTTGGCTGGATTCCCCCACGGTGGCGCCACTCACCGGCATCCGCTGCATACAGCTACCATGCTCCTGTAGGGTGGGCCCCCCGGGGCTCAGGCTGGAGACGCGCAGGCGCACGGGCCAAGTTTGCCGGGCCAACGAAGCTCAGGCGCCGCTTCGGAGTCCGCGGTGTCGCCACACACCGACACCCAAGGGCCTTCTAAGGTGCTCCTGCGGGATCCTGGTTCGACGTTTTGAAGTGGAGGGCATTCGGCTCGGAAACCCACAGTGTCGCCACTCACCGACACGTCGCATAAATGAGACGTGCTCCTGTGGGAGGATGAAGGGCAGGAAATCAGGTTCGGCCCACCTGGGCTACCTCTCTCTCCTGGCCGGCGTCAACCTCACAACTCCTCCAGTGTCTTCGCCACTGACGAGCCATGTCATCCGGACCATAGAAGGCTAGTTCCCTCTCTTATGTCTGAATGGTTCACACGTTCAGTGATGCCAAGGTGCGCAACCCATCGTGTCGCCCTGAGAGCCACACGCAATGGAATGCTCGAACTTCTGGCGTCAACATACCCAGCCATTGTGGACAAAATCGTTTTTGAGCGGAAAACCCTTTATGCACGCAATTTTTTCATATAAGGTATCCGCAGAACACCCGACCGCGGTTTTGTATTTTTTTTCTATTAACTTCCTTTATATCGTCAGAAGCGGTCAGGGTGTCGAACCGGCATTTTTTCGGGTTCGGTTCGGGTTCGGGTTCACGCCTTTCGGTTTCAGTTCCGGGTTCGGCTCCAGACGGCCATTCCGTTCCGGTTCGAACCGGTTCGGACCGTCTCGAACCGGTTCAAACGGGTTCAAACGGGTTCAGGACAAAAAAAAATTAGAACGGAGATGGGTTTCCGTCAACAGTGCTATGCGTTTTCTTTTTTCTGGCACATCGGTATACAAAATAAAAAAATGCAAAAATTTGTTTACTAGAACATAAAACTGGACTAGTTGGTAAGGGTTCATGCTTAAGCAGCGCAGTAAACAGGACAAAAGGAAGTCTGGAGACGACACAGACGCTGACGAACAACTGGTTATTACATTCTCGGAAAATTATATGAAGGCGCAGGCCACAGTGAACAATCCCAAAAACAGAAGAACGAAGAACTCTTTGGAGGAGCGCCGTTTACGAATAAAATTAAAATTCCTTTACCGCATTTATTTAAAAAAAACTGCTATTAACCCCGAAACTTATCTGCTGCCCCCTCATTTTTTATCCAGAAGGCGCGACCACGACTGAAAAATACGTGAAATAAAATGCCGTACTGTAAAGAGGAAGACGCTTAGTAGACGGAGCAACAGAACCGATGCGCGGCGCGAGGCGAGAAGAAGACGATCGGCAGCTGAAGCAGCAGAACCGACGCGCGGCAAAAGAATCAACTGTTCCGGGACCGGACCTGCCCTTGCCCGCTCTAACCGGCCTTAACAACCAGTCATCTCTTGCCAATAAAGGCCGCTACATCTTGGTGGAGGCTGCGGGATTCCGTCCTGGAGCTACGTAACCGTACCATCACTACCCCCATGCCTGCCAACGCCAACCAGCCAGCCAGCTCCTCGCCGGCACCCGTTGCTTGCCATGGTGCGCTCCGCCAGCGCGACCCTGCCGTCTTCAGCGGCACGGACGATCACGACGTGGAGGATTGGTTGTCCTCTTACGACAGGGTGAGCGCTCATAACCGTTGGGACGACACTATGAAACTCACCAACGTCATCTTCTACCTAACCGGCGTCGCCCACCTTTGGTTCCAAAACCACGAATCGGACTTCACCACCTGGACCGAATTTAAAACCAGCTTCGCCGACATCTTCGGCCGTCCGGCAGTACGCAAACTTCGCGCCGAGCAGCGTCTTCGCGTTCGCGCACAGCAGAGTGGTGAATCATACACCAGCTACATAGAAGATGTCATCAATCTCTGCAAGCGCGTCAATGCGTCCATGGCGGAGGCCGAAAAAGTTAAACACGTCCTGAAAGGAATCGAAGACGACGCTTTCAATATGCTTGTGGGCAAAAACGTCACATCTGTAACCGATATATTCGACCACTGCCAGAGCTACGACGAGCTCCGCCGACAGCGCGTTTTCACTCGGCAGCCTTCTGCACAGACAGACACAGTAACTAGCCTGAGCATGACGACTGAGGACAGCTCGCTACTGCTCCAGATCAAGCAGTTTGTCCGTGAGGAGGTTGCGCGGCAGCTTTCGCTTCTTCCTACCGTTCCGAGTCCATCTAACCTAACTCCGACACTCCAGCACGTGATCCGGGAGCAAGTGTCCGAGGCCCTGCCGCCGGTTTCCTCCCAGTCTCCCGTCGCTGCGCCACTAACCTACGCCGAAGCAGTCAGGCGTCCCCGCCCAGACACATTCGTGTCGTACCAACATCCACCGCAGTCGACCCCATTTCGTCCTGCCCGGCCACCTCTGCAACGTTTCCGTCCATGGCGCACACCAGACAACCTACCCATTTGTTATGCCTGCGGCATTCCTGGCCACGTGATGCGTCACTGCCGCCGCCAAGTTTCGTCCCCTGCTGCGGATACCGACCCTCGAGGTTACGCCTACGCCCCTCCCCAGCCTTTTCACCGCACTTCGCCTTCTGAGCCCACTGGTTCCTCCGATTACAGCCCCTCTATTCGCCGCCGTTCTCCATCTCCGCGTCGCCGCTCGGTTTCCCCGATGCGCCGTCGTCCCTCTTCCCCTTCGGAAAACTAGTGCCCGCAGTTCCGGAGGCAAGAACTGCGTGCTCGTCGCCAAGCTCAAGACCTCACTTTCTCCGGCCAATCTGATCACCGTTTCTGTGGAGGGCACCGATGCTTTCGCGCTTGTTGACACCGGTGCTGCTGTATCTGTACTCAGTGCAAAATGTAAAGAGGAAGACGCTTAGCAGACGGAGCAACAGAACCGATGCGCGGCGCGAGGCGAGAAGAAAATGATCGGCAGCTGAAGCAGCAGAACCGACGCGCGGCAAAAGCATCAACTGTTCCGGGACCGGACCTGCCCTTGCCCGCTCTAACCGGCCTTAACAACCAGTCATCTCTTGCCAATAAAGGCCGCTACAGTACTAACATCTTCAAACACTCTTTCTTTCCGCACGCCATAAATGAATGGAATAAGTTGCCTCATAGCATTGTTCAGTGCCAGTCCGAAGAAAAGTTCCGAGCACTGTTGTCGGAACTGTGATGTACACCCATGTTCATCTGCTGTTTTCCTGCTTTTCCTCTTCCTGTCCTTTCCCAACCAATTGACTGATGTGAATGCTCTGTTGACTATCTTTTTCATCCTCTGCCATCCATTCTTTCCTATCCTGTACAAAAAGTTGGCACATGCTGTACGATTGATTGTTTATGTATGTATCCCCCAGCAATTATGCCTTCATGGCGCTGCAGAAATGTAAATAAATAAATAAAAAACAAATAAGTAAATAAAACTACAAAACCATACTGCGCATGCACATCATAGTCGAGTCATGACATCTTTTTCAACAAATTTCGAAGACTATATTCCATAGTAGACGGCACTCCTCTATCTCCTGGACCTCACACAGATGCCAGGAAAGCCTGATTCCTTATCTACGAAATTGATGGATGGTAATGCAACACGCTCATCTCCTTCCTTCCTGATCATAAAAGCTTCCACCATCTCCCAAAAATTTCCATCAGGGTGATTAAGCAGGAGACTAGTCTTTCTAAGTGGGGAAGCAGTGGGCATTTGTTCGAGCATCACAGATGAGCGAAAAAAGTAGCGGTGTCGTCCAACTTGGCTTTGCATTGCCGCGAGTGCCACAATTGCTTCTATCAGTAAAGAAGACAAGTGTCCTGTTTAATAACCCTGTTTGCATTTGTAGGGAGTTGGTCGAGGCATTTATGATCAGGAAGGAAGCAGATGAGTGTGTTGCTTCATCATCTGTAAATTTTGTAGATAAGGAGTCAGGCTTTCTTGGCAATTGTGTGAGGTTCAGGAGATAGGAGAGTGCCGTCTATTATGGAAGACAGTCTTGGAATTTCGTTGTAAAAAGACATCATGACTCGACTGTAATGTGCATGCGCAGTATGGTTTTTGAATTTTAACCTTTGTTCTTTTGTTTTTTGGGGTTGTTTCCTGTGTCCTGCGCCTTTATATACTTTTCCCAGAAAAAAGAACCAGTTGTTAGTCAGCGCTCGTGTCGTCTCCCGTCTTCCTTTTGTCGTGTTTAGCGCGTTACTTAAGCATGAATAAATTGTTTAATGCGAGATGTTCTCAATTTACCCATTTTATTTTATTGTCCGCAGCAAAGGGATGAATTTACGGCAACAACCGCAAAATGAAATGAACTCGAAATTAATGAAAATCGGCTACGTATACGCTATAATCCACCTTATGAGGTGCAAGGCGAAAAGCCGGTGGATTTTGCATCTACAAAGCCCTCCTGCTTGAGCAGTTTGGGAGACCCCGTCGCGCGAGTAATAGGTTTCCCCTGAAGCTTGAGTCAGTTGGGACATTATTGTTCGCAGTGTACTTTCAGGGCCCCAAAATTGCCACCGCACGCGCCCTGTTTGTTCCCGCGCACTACTGAGAAACGAAACTGTCATGTAGAGGCACCTACATACAGACAGAGACCTTTCCGTCGCCCCGACACCGACTTGCCAGTCCCCCCCCCCCCCCCCTTCACTATAGCATAGTAAAAAAATGTGCGAGAGTCCCTCCACCGCCCATCCGCCGCACAACGAGAGCCTCATGGGAGCACTGGCTCTCCCTAACATCCAGAACTTAGGAAATATATTTTATTTAAATCACCTATTCGACATCACCTTTGTGACTCACGTTACATATCCCGAGCCCCTATGGCTCAGTATCTTCAAAAACACAGCTAATCGTGGCTTCTCACTGTATTCCAATAAGAAAATTACAACATTGGCTAAATATGGTGACGTCAACTTCTTTTTTTTTTTTTTGATGAAAAGAGTATGATAAAAAAACACATGCTTGGATGGGTAGAGAAAGCTTCGTTTTTGCACGGACACAAATTTCCCAACATCTTCATTTCGGCGTTGAGCTGCAACATTCTTGCAAGTGCAGCATTGTGCGAGGAAGTAGACATACTTGCACTACATAGAATGTTTGTGACTTTTCCTGGGCGCTACCAAAGGCAACCTTTGTGCCAACAGAATTTGTGGCGCCCTTAACGGAGTAATAAAGAGTGGTTAATCTGGCCTGCACCATATTTCCACCAACTTGTTTCAGCCATTTGTTTTCTAAGCTACAAACAACCCCTTTCTGGCAGCTGTGCTTAATAGGAGACTAAGTGCTCGCCTGTATTTTCTGGACATGCTCGCGAGAAAGCTTTGTGCTGATTCATTCGCTTTTCTCACTCTTCGCATTTACTTACCTGTACGGCGTCTCCACAAAGCAGATGGCAAATGTTGCGATCGGTCATTACTTCCTCTACCCTTAGATATACAGCCTTACCTAGACTTTCTTGATACTAGTGTATCATCAGCGGATGTACTGTGCAGCCCACTTTAATGGTCGCACATATAACGAACGCTCGCTTATTACGAGCGGGTGTGGTGCTCCTGTGAAAATATGCATAAGGGCAACGCAAATTCGTCGCAGATCCAGAGAACAACTCTGGCCACACCACTGGGTTACAGCGAACGAGGTGGCGCGGTGAATTACCACGAAGTTGTGAGGTGGTTCTTCCGCTAAGCACGCAGATGAAATAGCGCCTCTCAACCTTCACGACACTTCACCGGAAAAAACATGTCAACCCATAAATGGAATTAAAAGGCGGCACTGGCATGCGCAGCGCTAACCGTAAAGTCCGGCATCCGGTAACCCTGTAAATGGTGAAGTAAACACGGCAACGATATGCTATAACTCTCTATTGAAATAGTAAGTAACCGCCGGCCAAACCCGCGTCGATGGCCTACGAGGGCAATCATTGCCTACGCGTTCGCCGGCTGGGCAAAGCATCCCGAATGGTAGAAGCGCGGTGCGCGTGAGAAAGGGGCATCGTTGAAAGCGAAGCTACTGACCATGGTCGCGGATCAACTAACAGCAACGATTTCACAATTCTGAAATCCATGCTGGTCACGCCGGTCACGTGGTATGCATAGCCTGCCCAGTCGTCTCCATCTTTAGCGCCGCTACTATGTGCAGGCATTGTCATACAGCGGACAGTGCAACGGATGCATTCTGCGCCACAAGCGCTGCGCTACTTCGTCGCTGCATCAACCCAGGTACGATAGAAGAAGCTCGAAAACACGCGTGACCAGGAACATGCCGATTTGTGGCAACGCGCTTCGTGGATACATAGCCGACCAGATGTTTCCTCGGATAACTACGTTCCTGCGGACCACAAAATCGCAGAAGCTCCTGCTCTGACGGAGACGTTGAACACCAAGCGCGAGCTCTCCCTACTGCCAGGAATCTCAATTATGTGGCCGACCTGTCACCAGTTTCCATGCACA
Organism: Amblyomma mixtum; assembly: GCF_055824585.1. NCBI lineage: Eukaryota > Metazoa > Arthropoda > Arachnida > Ixodida > Ixodidae > Amblyomma > Amblyomma mixtum. The sequence goes on from NC_143012.1 coordinate 85,422,010, forward strand.
CTTCATCCATGATTAGTGATACCCCGTCCCTGAATTTGATTGTTGGCAGCAAGGTCTCGACGAGGATTAAATGACCGCCCTAGAGAGCCTGGAAAGAGCTGCGACAGGCTCTGCTTTGCACAAGTAGGCCGCAGTTTTATAAAAAAATAAACGCCACTTTTAGCGGCCTTAGTGTTTTTGGCTGTTGTAAGAAGAATCCACTTGTTAAGAACATCAGATATAACGAACTGAACTTGCGTGACCGTCAGGTTCTTTAGAAGTGGGCTCGACTGTAGATTCAATCGGCCACAAAAACCTTTTTCACACTTCAGACATGGGCCTTACATGTTAGGACGTACCGTCTGTTGCAAAAGTTTGCAGCCCACCGCGCCGTTTATTTCAATCGTGTGGTGGGCTGTAAACTTTTGCAACAGACAGTACCTTCACGCCAAATGGACGTTTGTGCCGTGGTCAGTGCATTTCTACCTTTGCGAGCAACGAGAATCAATTTGAGCAATAAAATGATATTTTTGTCGCGATGCTGTGTTCTTTTGGGACATACTTAAGCAGTCGCTAAAAAAACCCATTGACATCATACATTTCATTATAACATTTATTGCTGCGATGAAAAAGTTCGGAATTCCGTGCGAACTCTTCGTGTTCATAGGACTGTTTAGCGTGTGGAAAACCCGCATGATGGATGAACACGCAGAACCGCCGCGTTCAACGAGGTCTCTGTTCAGATAACAGTGCACTCGAATGCAGGAGGAATATGCTGCGCAAGTTCAACCTCCTGATGGTTCCCCTTTCTTGACGTGTGCACCGTCTTGAATTTCCATATGCGGGCGGAGAAAGGGGGTTATGCTGGCATGAGGCTTTGAGCCGCGCGCTGGCGACTGGCAGATATTTTTTCTTAGAAGCAGAACGATTTCAGCAAATCGGCATAACGAAATCACTTCATCGCAGCATCTTTCTGGGCGTAATCACTATCGCATGCCAGCGAGCGCATGTATTTCCGCATTGCCCTTTTGTGCAATCGGTATTTAATTTTTTTCTTTTTAGTACATCTCCACCGTTGCCAAGGGCCCGCCTTTCGTTGCATATTTCCGTCGCGCACAAACAAGAATAAGCGGATTCTAAAAAAAAAAAGAAACTGCACCAATTTATACATTGTTCTTTTGTTAACACTAGTAGCAATATTTCGGGTTTAACGTGTCGAGTAGACATTGGGGCCATAGGATAGACGGTGTTATGGCGGGCTCCAGATTGACGACACCAGCTGGGCATTTGCAACGTGCGACAGAACACATTGGTTTTTGTATTTTTTGGAATCAGCAGCCGAGCTCCATAGCCATTGAGCCATTTTTTTCCCCTTTATTGCCCTACAGACCCATCGTGAGAGGTTTTATTTAGAACCTGCTGTCGGAGACAATGAGCGCCTACAAAAGTAAATGTTGCACTACCAACGGCGCTGGCTCAGTGGTTACTTATTCGGTGTACCCGGGTTCGAACCCGGACCCGGGGGCCACGTTTCGATGGAGGCGAAACGCAAAAGGTGCCGTGTGCTGTGCGATGTCAGTACACGTTAAGGATCCCCAGCTGTTAGAAATTATTGCTGAGCCCTCCTCTACTGCACCTGTTTCTATTTATTCTTTCACTCTCACCCATGGGTCAGCTGTCCATCAAGAAGTGAGACAGTTACTGCGCCATTTCCTTTCCTCAAAAACCACCATCACAACGTTGTTGGGTCCTCGCGCTAATATTTCATCTATTTGTGGGAAATGACGCAAAGAAAAGGAAAGCATTCTCACTCGGTGCTGAAATGACTATAGACACCCAGTTTTGTTGGGTGTTTTCTCCTTTCAAATGCGCCATAGTTTTTAGAGTACATGGTTCACCATGTGGTATTCCCCTACTGCCAATAAATAATTTAGAAATTAATTTTTTATCCCATGCTGTTTCGGTTTTATCAACCGAATGATGGCTGTGACGTGAGTTCAACATTAGGTCACGAGAGGCACGGGAAAACTAACACAAACGCTGATACGTTGTTTAGACTCACTATAGCACTTTAATCAGCCGGCGGCTCCAAGACCTATAATTGCAACGAACGACGTATCAGTAGTAATATGGCCGGTTTATTGTACCTCACACGACCTAATTTCCACTACACGTCATAGCCTCCGTTATGTTGGTGAAACCGAAACAGGGTCAAGAAGAAATTCAAATATAAATTATTTATTATGTTTTGGTGAATAAAACGGGGTGCTCCATGTACCCCAATGTGTAACGCATCGTTTGAAAGAAGAAATCACGCAAGCAAAAATTTGGTGTCTTTAGTATACTTTATTGAGTTCGAGCAGTTTTAACAATCTGATTAAATATTTACGCAAATATGTACAAGGGGAGGAGTAATAACTCAAGATTTCACATAAACCTGACATACAAGTCTTTAGAATTGGCGGCAGTACATTACAGAAACGTCAATTAGGCTTCTTCCCAGGCACCAGACTTCCTGTAAGTTTGCTGTCGCATATACTGGGTACCATTCTCGCACTTCCCAGTGCAGAGAGCTACGAATGGGTAAATCTATGCGCTAGATCATCTCGTTTTGTGTGTAAACATGAGGTATGCCGGGATGCAAAAAAGTGGGGCTGAACCGGCTCCCGAACCGGTTCGGAACGGTTCCTTTGAATCGTTCCGGTTCGGGTTCAGTTCCAAGATGGCGAAAAAAATATGGGTTCGGTTCGGTTCCGGTTCCGGGCGAAAATTCGGGTTCGGTTCCGGTTTCGGGTTCGGGTTCGGTTCCGGTTCGACACCCTGGAAGCGGTGACTAATTTTATAAGAGAGTCTTTACTGCTCGATGCGATCGGTGGAAACATTTTAAAAGAAAGATTTTGCTACATATGAGAATAATAAGTCATTACCTTCAATATTTCCATAACAGTATCTTACAATTTTCCATTTTTCAAAATTTTCCCCCAGAAAGCTGGACATGACTGTAGCAAATAGGAGACAGCACTGAAGGGAGACGAAGGAAGGCTCGTGAAGCGTACGAAAGGGCCTCCCAAGCCATAGAGACTGATGCGACAACACGACGCCTTGCCAGTTTAGGAGGCGATTACCGGCTAGGCTCTTTGGAACTCTCTCTCGGGATGCGCTTGCCACTTCTGTTTCCACTTTTCCTCTTTCATTTTATAAGTTTTCCTTTCCTCCTCATCAGACTCTTGTAAATAAACCAATCTACAAGCAGAATCGAGCAGTTACGTATACGAGCACTTCACTACGGAAACAATAGGGCTTCGAACGGTTTTCCCATACAGAAGTCCTGGCATGTGCGGAGGGGAGGAGGATCACAGCCGCCCTTCACACCTCTGAAAATCCCCCACTGCTGAGACGTTTAGAATGCAGCTCTTCACTGACAGCCAGCTAGGGAGATCAACTAATCGACTTGTTACTCAAGGCGATAATAAAAGCCTTCCAATAAAAGAAAAAAAATGTCACTGCGCGGTTTCCACCAACAAAAGAAACTGGTTAATAACGTTAGACTGGGAACTAGACGTTACGCGAAGTATGCATGGCACGCGGTCGAACCGAGACCGCAAGCGGAATAATGGCGAGTATATAGACGTGTTCGTGAAGGCAACCAACCGGACAATGGCCTGTGGAACGTCAAAACGGACCTGCCGCTCCAGACATCTCGGTCGCCTATGCCGGTCAGCTTTCTCTGATTAATGCGATGAGCCGGGAACCTTAGGTTCATATTTTTTTAAAGGCGAAAGCCTTTAATGGCTCCTGCTCGCGGTGTCCGTCCATGCGCTGGTGTTGACATCTCGAGTACCCTTAACTGGTCTATCCATATAACGCGGATAATTAACAATGCTCATAAAACTCTCGGCTACCTTCGTCGTAATTTACGTCTAGCTTCACGAGCAGTTAAATTACTAGCTTATAAAACATTAATTCGGCCAAAGTTAGAATACGCATCTGCCATCTGGGACCCCGCTCAACTTAACCTAACTAACTGTATTGAACTTGCCCAAAATCGCGCCGTTCGATTCATCTACTCAAACTACTCATACTCCACCAGTGTTACTTCCCTCAAAAATAATGCATGCTTACCTAACCTCAAGCAACGTCGCACAGGTGCAAGGCTGCGCTTGTACCACAAAATGTATCATAACTTTTCTTCCAACCGTCCTATTCAGCCTGCTCATCGTTCTTCAGCCCGCACAAGCCACCAAAATGCCGTTTACCCACCCCCTGCTCGCACCGTGACCAATCTCCATTCCTTCTTCATCCAAACAGCGCGTGACTGGAACAGTCTTCCCACAAGTACCATCCTTCGTACAAACCCGGACCATTTTAAGAAAGCCATCGAAAAAATGTTATTAACACCAGGTTGCTAGCCCACCCCTCATGTAAAGCCATCATACGAGGGCCCTTGAGGTATGTGTAATAAATAGATAAATAAATAAACTTTGGCCTCTCCTCCGCGCAGCGGCGCAACCTCCTTTCCTCCTTAGCAACCGGCGCGCCGGTGAGAGGCGCAGCTGCGCATAGCAACCATGACGTCACACAGTAGCGGTAGTATGGTGGCTAGACTATGGCGGTAGAACGAGCGCGCGCGCGTCGGCGGTGGCAGCTGCACTGCCGCTCCTTCGCCAGACGTCTCGTTGCAGTCGAGTGAGTGAGACGCATGGCTCCGGAGCGGCCCAGTGATTCCGCGCCAAGCGGTTCGGGGAAGCGACAGTGGGTTGACCACAGGGCTTTCGCCAAGCACACTTTAGAATTTCCAAAGTGTCTTCGGTAATTTTTTTTTTTTTCAAAGACGGTTAGTTCTGCGGGCATGTGCGCCACAGCTTCTCCGGTGCATCATTCAAGGTTATACCGCTCCTTGTTTTCGTCCACACACTCATCGAGGCTTCGAGATGAACGAATGATTTATTTATTTATTTATTTATTTATTTATTTATTTACATATACTGCAGCCCCGATGGGGCTATTGCAGGAGTGGGGGGAAGAGAAAAAAAAAGACAGAGAGGGACAACATATTCAGAAGTGAACACCATTAAAATACAGAACAGAAATGGAACAGACTAATCACAGATTTGCAACAACATTGAAAAATAGGTTTGGTTCCAGGGAGCGTATATCACCGGGTAAAGAATTCCATCGTTCAATAACACGAGGAAAAAAACTAAATTTGTACATATCAGTGCGCGCGTGAATGGGTGTTACATTCAAAGGGTGTAGCTCCTTGTAGATGAAGATGCTGAAAAATGCAAATACTCAGACAGTGAAGCAAAGCGGGATGAATTAACAATACCATGAAAATATTTTAAACACTCATTGTCGCGGCGGGTACAAAGGAGGGAAAGGCCTATGGCAGGAAGAGTGGATGAAGGTGAAAAATGTCTGTCATACCGTCGGCAAATAAACCGTACTGCTTTCCTTTGGACGGATTCCAGCTTACTGATATCGGACTGTTTATGAGGATTCCAGATTATTGACCCATACTCCAAAAGTGGACGGATTAAAGCTTTGTATGTTACCAGTTTAGTTTCTTGTGGGGCAACACTTAGTGTACGTTTTAGATAACCGAGCCTCCGCATTGTATTATTGGATATTGTGTTAATATGCTTTGACCAGGACAAGTTAGAAGAAAAAAGAAGACCTAAATATTTGTACTCGGACACTTGATTCAGAGAGTTATCTTTGAATGAGTAGGTGTAAGAAGATGGTATTGTGCGATTACAGAATGACATGTATACAGATTTACGAAAGTTTATTTGCATTTGCCATGTTTCACACCATGAGCAGAATGACACGAATGACTGATTTAGTTGCGCGTGATCCTCAGGGGTGTTAATTGAACTGTATATGACACAATCGTCTGCATACAACCGAATTTTAGAAATAATATTTTCTGGCAAATCATTAATGTATAATAAGAACAACAGTGGCCCGAGCACGGATCCTTGCGGTACACCGGATGATACATTAACAGTTTCAGATGAACAGGAGTTGAAAGAAACATACTGTGTACGATTAGAAAGAAAGCTTGATATCCAGTCTACCAGTAACGGGTTTTTGAGTATTGCATTAAGTTTACAAAGAAGTTTGCTGTGGAGAACGGTGTCGAAAGCTTTAGAAAGGTCGATAAATAAAGCGTCGATTTGTGAGCCGGTGTCGAGGGAATTAGCAATGTCGTGCGTGAATTCTACAAGTTGTGAAATGGTACTGAGCCCGCGCCGAAACCCATGCTGAAATTTGCACAAGATATTGTTAGCTTCAAGAAATTCTGTAATGTGCTTATGAATGATATGTTCTAGTAATTTGCATGAGTGTGAAGTTAACGAAATGGGGCGATAGTTGGACAAGATTTGGGTGCTGCCAGCTTTAAACAGGGGAATAACTTTTGCAAGCTTCCAGGCTACGGGGACGGTTGCGGATGATAGCGATTTCTGGAAGATGGTAGTCAAATAGCGGCTGGTCCAAAGAGAGTAACGATGCAGAAATACATTACGTATTTCATATAGAAATACATACGTGGCGGAGTAATACGGTTATGCGGGCGCATACTTCCGCAGCCTCTGCTGCGTTGCGATAGAAAGCTCGGAAAGTACCACGAAAGGGCCTGCCTTGAAGAAGCCGACGTGCATAAGTGCGCTGTTTTTAACGATATTAGTTTCACCTCTGTATGAATTTGTATTCGCTGCAGTAATATGGGTCGTCCACGCACAGGAAACGTAGGAAAACGACTGCAACCTGTGTGGCCATGAGGTTCGCTGAAATGGACCGGCTGTTGTCACGGACCAAATACTGCTTCAAACAAGCAGGCTTAGCAGAGGACGTATACCAGAAAGACTGAGCTAACTCAATGAAGATAAACTGCTGGAGTGGCGTGATCAGACCACGCAGGACGTTCGCGTATCGGCTATTTTATGCCGAATAAATCATGCATTCAGTATTTTATCCCACCAGTTCAGATGAACTATTCGTGTGCAAGCTTGTTTATATGCTTCATTAGTTGAGCGTGATAATTAAGAAGCTCATATTCCCTTAATATTCGTTTGCAACTCAGCGAGCTAGAATCTTTAAAGCACGCCTATTGTTTGTGATCGTGTAAATAAGCTGAATATTGTAAATGGCAACAGGTTCACACAGCGCGACAGTGAGAATTATATATTATTTAACTGTTGCTGTTTTTTATGTATACCAATGATATTTTTCATGATCTGTCATGCAAAATGCGTCTGCATGCAGATGATTGCGTCATTTATCACAGCGTCAAGTGTTCCTCTGACCATGATTATCTCCAGAGCAATTGGACTGTATAGAGCTCTGGTGTATTAAGTTCCAGATGTCTCTTAACCCCACTAAGTGCCAATTTGTCTCGTTTACATGTAAACGCAACCCACCCTTGTTCAATTATTCTTTAGACGCTGTACAGCTGTCGCGAGTGAGCGAATACGAATATCTAGGGGTTTATTTTTCACCTAAACTAACCTGGAATAAACATGTAGAATACACATCAGCAAGGGCTTGCAAGATGCTAAACTTCATCAAACGTAATTTCAGAAAAGCGCCTGCCAAAATTAGAGAAATACGTTACTTCAATAACGTAAGATCTATTTTGGAGTACGCCTGTACGTTTTGGGAACCCCACACTAAACTTCTTTCCGACATGCTTGAAAGGACACAAAACCGTGCAGCTCGATTTGTCTACAATAATTACAACTTCACGTATAGCGTTACATTACTTAGGGACGGGTTGGAATGGGAAATACTAAGCAGGCGCAGAAAAAACATGCGGTTAGTATGCTCTACAGAATGTATTCCGGAACAGTTAAAGTACACAGAGAAGCTTACTTTTTGCCTCCTCATTTTGTTTCTGAGATGTGCGATCACCAACTAAAAATAAAAGAATTTAATTGTCGGACCAATGTCTTTCGTTATTCATTTTTTCCACACCCCGCCAGCGAATGAATTCGACTTCCACAGAAAATTGCTGAACGTCACAGTAAAGCATTGTTTCGGGGCTTTGTTGTCAGATGTGTAGCTGCTTGCATGGGGTCTTCGTTTAATTTGCTCGTTCATTCCTTCCAATTTCTGTTGCGTTAGCAACACTACGCCAGGTTTTCGCCTCATCGCGTAGCCGGTGGCCGGTAGGCACAAATGGCCTTGAACAGCCGTTGCCTAGCAACCGTATCAGCCGAGCTCCGCCAGGTGGCGTCGCCGTCGTCGGCGCCGTAATGTAGTTCACATAATGTGAACTACACTACGTCATTTATAGCTTCGTCTTTTAGCAACGACATTAGGGTAATTTCCCTAAGTGAGGCGGCAACACGGGACAGCACAATAGAGAACAGCTTAGAACTGACTAGTCTTAACTGGAAAAAGGCGGAAGCAAACATTCCTAAAACCACATCCGCAGGGATAGACGAAATTCCAATTAAGCTGATTAATGAACTTGGCCCAAGAAGCAAGGAAGCGCTGATAAAAGCATTGGAGACAGTCATAACAAATAAGCAAATTCCGCACAGCTGTAGACAGAGTAAAATGAATTTGATTTATAAAGGGAAAGGAGATAAGATGAACATAAAATCCTTCCGTTCGATTACGATAACATCTGTTATGTACAAGCTGGCAATGCAGGCGGTAAAATTAAAAATGCAGTCATGGGTAGAAGGCAATCGGATACTCGGAGAACTTCAGAATGGGTTCAGAAGGGGTAAGCACTTAGATGATAGCCTCTTCGTGCTTACCCAATTCATAAAAATAGCTAAGGCGGAAAACAGACCTCTGTATTTAGCCTTTCTGAACATAAGCGGTGCATACGATAACGTGAACAGGGAACTCCTGAGGAGCATATTAAAAGATTTAGGTATCGGTTATGAGGTAATTATTTTCTACAAGAAATCTACCGAGATAATGAAGTTGAAATTACATGGGAAGGGAAAAAAGTACCACAACTGTGGAGGTGCAGAAAGGATTAAGGCAAGGGTGTCCTCTATCACCGCTGCTGTTCATGTTTTATGTTATAAACATGGAAAGAAGGCTAGAATAAAGTAATCTAGGTTATAATCTGTCGTACAGATTAGGCGGATATGTAGTTGAGCAGCGACTCCCGGGTTTAATGTATGCGGACGATATTGTACTGTTAGCACATAGCTAGGAAGATTTACAAACTTTGGTTAATTGTTGTGGAGACCAAGGAGACGCTCTAAGATTCAGTTTTAGCGCAACTAAATCAGGTGTGATGACTTTCAACGATACAACTGATCAGGTGCTTACAATACAAGGCCACGAAATACCCAAAGTGGCCGAATACAAATACCTCGGGATATGGCTAAACGAAGGGCAGATATACACGGAAAAGCACGAACAGGCTCTTAGGGCAAGAGGAAGAAAAGACGCCGGGATAATGAAACATAGGGCATTATGGGGTTACAACAAATATGAAGTACTAATAGGTATTTGGAAAGGAATAATGGTGCCGGGGCTTACTTTCCGCAATGCGGTTCTGTGCTTAAGAGCAGAAGGTCAGTCGAAATCGGAGAGCTGTTGGAAGATTAGCACTAGGTGCCCACGGCAAAACCACAAATGAGGCAATACAAGGGGATATGGGCTGGGCACCGTTCGAAGCACGCGAAGCTAAGAGTAAAATACTATATGAAGAACGCCTGAGGAAATTGGACGATAACAGGTGGGCAGCTAAGGTATTTAAAAATCTCTGCCTCTCCCGTAACCGAGAGTAGAGTAAGCATGAAAAGTTTACGGGCATAACACATTGGTTGTAGATGGTACTAGTCAAAATCTTGAAACGGGTCTAGTGTTCAACACACCACACCACTCTCTTCTTGTTGCGTCGAAGCGATCGCCTGCAGTAGGCAGCCGCGAACCGTGGCGGCCTTGTCGCTTTCGGGAGCGGCCGCATAATCATGGCGTTGTCGGCAGGGGCGAGCAGTCTTCTGCTGTGTCGTATCACTCGAAAAGCGATCGCTTTCCGCAAGACGTTTCCTACCTCTCCTTTCATCAGGCTCCATTGCTCCGCTTAAGCAAGCAGCTGTGACGGTGGTGGCATTGAAGTGCAGGACGATGCAGAAGCGTACGCGGACACGATGAGATGCAGGGCTGATAAGAATGTATATGCAGCGCGTCTGAAGGCCAAGCGGCCGGTCTTTTACATGCGTGAGTGTGGGACCGCAGCGCCATGCTTGGGGACGGCGCGGAAGCAGTTTTTCAGCCAAAAACCCTTCTCGCCCTGGAGCTCCCCTCTTGCTCTCGTCTTGTCTCGTTAAATCTCGTACGGTGCCCGGATGTTCGCGTTTCAGTGCCCGGATGAGTGAAATTCAGTGCCCGGATGTTGGCGTGACGTGACGTCACCACACTGCCGACAACGGGAGCTAAAAGCATTTCATGCTTAATACTTATTCAGAAAGAGCGTTGACTCCCAGGGGCGGAAAAGAACTATAAAACTAACCAGTAAGTATGCCGGTCATGAGGACGGAGAAAGAAAGAGCATTAAACGACAGGTTAAGAACTCTAAAGTTAAAAATTGGATTAATTCAATGGTAAAGAAACATAGTGTAGAAATATATCGAAACTGGAATATCGAAACTGGAAAAGGCAGACCAGGAAAGAATTCTTCTATGATAACTCAAGAAGCAGTGCCCTACTTTTTGAAGCTAGGTCACGGTGTCTTAGAACGCGCAGCTACAAAAAGAAATTTAACGAAGAAGATGACACATGTGTAGTGTGTGGTAGATCTGTGGAAACAATTGAGCACCTCATACTCAGATGTGATGGTATCCATCCGGATGTCGATGCAGGCCCAGTCACTCTTCCGGAGGCCCTTGGGTTTAAAGATAACAATGGTCATGTAAATAAATCTGCAGTGAAAGTTTGCAAAAAGCGATTGGAGGATTGGTGGCTGAAAAGCAGAGATGTGACATAAGGTTACAAGTGTAGGAAACCGTTGGTAAAGAAGATGGCGAATATTAATGAGAATTGACAACACAGTTGAAAAAAGAATAAAGAAAGAAAAGGTGAGCATGGTGGCAATTGCCACCATCCGTTTCAAAGAGGGCGCTCCTATCCATCCATCCAAGGGGCTTTATCCATCCATCCATCCATCCATCCATCCGCGCCGCTGCCGCGCGCGCAGTCGCTCGCTCCCGCCAGATGCGTGCTCTCCGCCGAGGTAGAGGGTGAGGAGGTGGTGCTTCGCCTCGGTGGAATCTTGTTATGGAGAGCACTAAAGAGAAGCAACGGCGACAGGACCAAGCTAGAAAGAGACAACACGCTCGAGAGACAGCAGAAGAACGCGCTGCACGCCTCGAAAAGCGTCGCAGCTAACGCAACTTACCAGGCTTAGCCAGAGCTAAACCACGCACAATTTTTTTTCTTTTCTCGTTGTTTTTTTTCACACAACGGCCTCTCACAAACAATATGTATTTCCCCCCTTCAATAATGTCTTCGGGCGCTGCAGGTGTTTTAAATAAATAAATAAAAACCACCTCCCACTCGCAATTCGCTTCACAAAATTATGACAGATACAGACTGATTTTATGCGAAGCATACTGGCCGCACAACCGAGCTCTTCCTTGCTGCGCCGCGCGCGGCCGCGTAGCTACCACTTGACCTACATCGGCGCACCACGTGATATGACGTCACAACAGCTGTGAAAGTTGGTGGTGGTGAAAAACTTTAATATGCAAAGAGAGTTTGAGGGTCAAAAAACCCCGCTACATGGTCGGTATCCTTAGTCCGGGACACCGCACGACGAGGCCCCGTCTCGCGCTCGCTTTACTAGAGCCCTTTGAAAAGACTCCAGTGTGGAGCAGTTGATGAGGGCAGTCTCCCATGCCTCTCGGGTGGGGGTGGGGGAAGGGGGAAGGTGAGGATTCTGAGTACATACCCACACCATGTGAAAGATATCGCAGATCTCTGCACAGTGCGGGCAGCGCCCATCTGTGTTCGGATCGAAGTGTTTTGCTATGGCAGGACAGAGAAGAGTTCCTGTCTGCAGGCGCCGCAGAGTTCGCTCCTCCGCCTTACTCAGCCCCTTGGCAGGTGCTGGGTAGAGACGGTGGCTGTCGCAATAATGAATTAGGATTTCGCGGAACCGCAGAAGCGGTTTATGAGCTTCTGAGCCAGGAAAGCTAGGATGAGGAGCCCGGTGTGTGAGCGCTCGGGCGGCCGCATCAGTGGCCTCATTGCCTCGTAGACCCTGGTGGCCAGGAGCCCAGGTCACTTTTGTGCGAGTTGGATCGGCGGGAGCGCGTCTGAAAATTTGGGAGGCAAGAGGGGATATTTCGCCTGCAAGATAATGTTCACAGGCCCGGCGAGAGCCTGTGATAACTGTTCTCGATTTTGGATCGGCGGCAGCGAGAGCTATTGCGACTTCCTCCGCTCGTGTTGAATTTGGGGCCCGAAAAGATAGCCCATCGACATTCATTCCCCGGTGGACTACGGCAGCCGTGAAGAATCCCGTGGGCGACGGCCCTATGATGTCCACGTAGTAGACGCCCTCTTTATATCCATACTGCCTCTCAAGCGTGCGAACCCGCGCTTGTCGTCTGCCTTCATGTGCAGCCATGTCCATGTTACGCAGGAGCGGAGCGACCAAGAGCATGTGGCGCCACAGCACCGGCATGTTCTCCGTCCCCTCTGGTATGCATGTGTGTTGGATGTGTAAGCGGTTTAGCAGGCGGCGCCCAGGAACCGTCTGCGATAGCCGCGTATATTGGTTCACGAGATGGGCCTCCCGCAACTCCTGATAGGAGTTTCCCACTCCCAGCGCCTTCAGTTTGGCGTTGGAGGTAGCCACCGGGAGGTCCAATGCTCGCTTTGTTGCCTTCCTGATGATGGCGTCAATGCGCTCGTCTTGTTGTTTGGTGGTGCGTAGGTACGGCACGGCGTAGAGGATCCGACTGGTCACGAAGGCATGGGCAAGCCGTAGCGCGTCCCTGCCCCGCAGACCACCCCGCTTGTTGGAAACACGGTGGATCATGCGCCCTACCTGTTCACCTATGCTCTTGAGTTTCGCTATAGTAGAGTCCGGCTTAAGTTTGTTATTGATGAACAGACCCAGGATCCGGAGCTCTGTGAAAGCTGGGGCTCAACTCGTGCGCTCGCTTGCGGACGCGCAGCCTCCGCCGGCGGCCTAACTCCCGCTCCTTCCGCTAGGGGCGCTAACGTCACAACAGCTGTGAAAGCTGGGGCTCAACTCGTGCGCGACGCGCAGCCTCCGCCGGCGGCCTAACTCCCGCTCCTTCCGCTAGGGGCGCTAACGTCACAACAGCTGTGAAAGCTGGGGCTCAGCTCGTGCGCTCGCTTGCGGACGCGCAGCCTCCGCCGGCGGCCTAACTCCCGCTCCTTCCGCTAGGGGCGCTAACGTCACAACAGCTGTGAAAGCTGGGGCTCAACTCGTGCGCTCGCTTGCGGACGCGCAGCCTCCACCGGCGGCCTAACTCCCGCTCCTTCCGCTAGGGGCGCTGACGTCACAACAGCTGTGAAAGCTGGGGCTCAACTCGTGCGCTCGTTTGCGGACGCACAGCCTCCGCCGGCGGTATGCTTCGCATCCTAGGCTTAACCATAAGCTAAGCCAGGCAATTTTTTTTCTCATAGAAGTCAAAATTTAAACATCGTCGTAGCCTGAGCATATTGTGGGTAAGACGAGGCAAATATTATAACACTACTTCATGCCTGACAGTGGCGATCACGAAACCAATTTCACTGAGCCTAATCATAATTTTTCCCGCACAGCAGAACATAGTCAATTAACGGCGCCCAAATTTTTTGGCATGAATATTTCATTTTCTAAGCAGAGTTTCATAGCCACATACAGCATCAGCTGCCGGCGGTCTCTACAGACATTTCCGGTCGACTAGCCTTTACATCTTGAAACTTGGAAAAAACCACCCAGGGAACAAATAATTTCACAAGGACAAAAAAAGTTGGAGGCTTATCAAGGTTAAGCCCAGTGGATGCGAAGCAGCCTTCGTTTTGCATTCTTATTATTAACGTCCTTAGCGTTTGGAGGCATCTTGACCGCATACACGCCCGGCGCAAAGACGCTGGCGCGGTTGCGGGCACAGAGACTGACGCGACGGCGGGCGCGCGCCGCTTCATCCCTGGCGTGACGTCACATATCACGTGATGCAGCGATGGTGGCGCCGCCGCCGCGTTGCGCGCGACGGCGCGAACCGAAGCGTGGAGGCCTCCGCCGGGCGACGTCCGACGGCGCGATATGAGGCACCATCTGCAGCCGGTGTGACGTCATCACGTGACGTCACATGATGTGATCTCACTTCAAGGTCAATGGTGGCCACCGCCGGGCGTCGCGCGAAGGCCCGAAACCTACGTTAATATGCTTCGCATAAAAGAGACGAGGAGGCAACGGACAGGCGCCAGGCATTTGGCAGGCACTTGGCGCCTGTCCGTTGTCTCCTCGTCTCTTTTTGTCCTTGTGAAATTATTTGCGCCTAGGTGGTTTTTTCCAAGTTTCAAGATGTAGAACCCACTAGCCCGTCAACATGCCACCGAATTAGCCTCTACAACTTCTGCACTTGAGGCGCCATGACTGCTTCTCTATTCAGCTTGACTCAACTAACTCTGTCTATCCTCCTTTTTGTGTAAATATACGCTTGTCAGACTGACATAAAGCTGTGTGCTTTCCTGAGTGAATTGTCGCAGAGATATTTCGCATTACAGCCTGGGGGCACAGAACCGAGCGGACGAAATGTGTGCATTCGAAAGGCTACATATCGTTTCAAATACGTCCAAAGAAAAAAAAATCCCACAGTTTATAAAGTCTCCTAAAGGCTGCAGTTACATTTAGTATTTTTAGCACGTTGCTAGCACTTTGGCCAGATCCTCTCCTAAGCCTTCCAGAAAAGCTTGCGAGGTATTCTGTTCTCCTGGCAAAAACGATCAAATTTGATCCATGTTATTTTTCCTAGGGGCCAAATGGAACTAATCTTGGTATTCAGATGATCACCACTTAATTCAGCGAATGTGACGCATGTAAGTATAAGCGGTCATTATCCCGCCGTCGTTAAAATTGTCAGTATGAGAATGGCCCTTTTTTGTGTTTTAGCTATTCACAAGGCTAGCAATAGCTGCATGAGTGCGACGACGCCGACCATAAGCTTGAGACAAATGCAGTATGCGCCATGAAAATGCGAAAAGAATACTGCTCTACAGTACTATTTTTGCTGCCTTGTATAACTTCAAGGGAGAGTAAAGAGAAAATGAACTCAAGCAAAGAGTTACGCTAGGCTGGTAATTTGGCTTTGGGAACACTACAAGTGTTTGTTTCCCAGCAGAAAGGCGACGGGTTTGCTGAAAACTGTGCTACGAAAACTCGCGCGTTCCTCCCCTATTGTTGCCCAACAGGGCGGGCATCGTTACGTTGCCTTTATGACGTGTACGAGGGGGTACCCAAAAGAAACCGGACTAAATTTTTTGGTCGGCAAGGCTTCTGTGGTACCGCGTTTTGCCACTAGGAGCGCATAGAACGAACATTCCAGAGTCAGTAAGCCGAGTGCCGTCGTTGAAGGAGGTCAGACTAGTCTAGGCAGAGTTTTAGAGTGACGAATGTTTTGTGTGAATGTCGTTTTTCCAATGGCTGATTTTCGTGAACAGCGTGCGCCGGTGAAATTCTGATTTTTGCTCGGAAAAAGTTGAATGGAAACTCTTGAAATATTAAGTAAGACGTACAAGGACGATGCTATGGGGACAACTCAAGTGTTCCTGAATCGAATCCTGAATCAAAGCAACAATCATGCCAATGGAAAACTTCAAATTCACCTCGCCTTAAGAAAGCTCGTCAGGTGAAACCAAACCTCAAAACAATGCTGATTTGTTTTTTCGACGTGAGAGGAGTCGTCCATTGAGAATTTGTTCCGCAGGGTCAGATAGTTAGCCAGGCTTTCTACTTGGATGTTTTGAAAAGATTGGGCAACAGTGTGCGCTGGAAGCGGCCAGATTTGTGGCGGTCGGGTAACTGGTTTTTCCATCATGGCAATGCCCCTGCTCACACAGCCCTGTCTCTACGACAATTTTGGACCAAAAATGGCACGACCCCTGTTCCTCAACCCTCATACTCTCCCGACCTTGCCCCGTGCTACTTTCTTTGTTTCCTAGAATGAAAAAATAGGTGAATGGAAAGCGTTTCGCTGATGTTGCTGAGGTGAAGAAAAAACGACGGAGGCACTGTCAAGCTACACAAAAGATGAATTTAAACAATGTTTTCAAAAATGGAATGAAAGATTTGACAAGCGTATCATTGCATGTGGGTAATACTTTGAAGGAGATTGAATGTCTGTGCTTAAAATGTGAACAAATAAGTTCAAACAAAAATAAGTCCGGTTTCTTTTGGGTACCCCCTCGTACGTCCTCGTGAAGTGAGAAAAATCGGCACGGAATGATATTCAAGGAGCTAAAGCAAAACAGGGTTTTCAGCCAACCCGATGGGGTTATACTTCATGTTTGCATGCTTCATGTTGCTTCATGTTTTCCCTCTATTTCCACTATTTCGCTTCCCTAATTACGTGCCATCCTGAAATTTACCCTCCTTCAAGCAAAAAATCTCAACAATTTAAAGGAATTGTGAACTTTCATCCATGAGCCACTTCTTTAAAGCCAGCAATCACTGAAAACTTTCTTGGTGTGCCTAGCACGAATCCATGGGCCTTCAATTTGTTATCGCTGAACTCAAGGGTCTCAGCGTTGCTTATTGCAACTGAAGCGACATCTGAACTATGCTGCTACATTTTACGAGAATATGCTGAACTGTTAGTGGATATTTTTTTTTTATTAATCTTAATTTCAGGTGGCCTAAAGCGCTTTAGTGCGTTGCATAAGTAGGAGTGAACAAAAAAAAAAACAACGTATTCGCGCTGAAGCACAAAATGCTATAAATAGGAGCAAGCAAACAAAGAAGCGAGCGACATTTTAATAAATATACAGCCGCATAAATCATCGGCTTATAAATATTTATTTTTATTGCTGTACGTTCCAATGTAGCCTTTTCGTGCTGGAAGCAATACGGCTCTGGTACTTAAAATATGAAAGACGATTCCTATATAATAAAAAACTAAAATAATAATAAAATTAAAAAAGACTAAATCAACAAAACACTTCCGATTTATACCTTTCTTATTCGCGTGGCACTCGTTTAAAGCTCTTGACAAAACGACTGACGGAGCTCCTGTCCTGATAAAATTAAAAAAAGTGATTAGAAAAACTGTTCATGTATTTCTATTGTCAAAGGCACCTGTAGATACTTATAAATTAGGAATATGAAGAAGAAAATTTGAGTATAATTTGTCATTTTTCAAAGACATTTACTGTTAGCGAACATTTCTTCAACAGGTTAACCAAGAACCATGGAACGAGGACGACAAAGATAACACACAAGACAGGTCAGCGCCCGTCTTGTGCTGTGTGATCTCTTTCGCGTATTCCCTTCTTCGCACTCGTTTAAAGCTCTTGACGAAATATACCAACGAGCCCACACCAAAATATCGTGCGTTATAATTTTGTTTGTACAGGTGCTGGTCCCGTTTGCGTATTCGCCAACTGCAGCCTGTACAGCCACAAGGATTGAAACCACGGTGGATCTGTATAAAAGTATGCAGAAAATCTTTTGAAAATCTTAAACAGCGTCATATGCCACTAAGCATCACGATTTGCGACCTAAAAGGTAAAAAATATAGAAATTAAATAAAAAAAACAATAAAATTACATAACACAGAGTGGAGTCGAACGGCCGACCTTCCATACAAAACACGTGCCTCTAATCTACAGCGCCATAGCGGCGATGTCAAGCCGTCGTTCTGAATGAATATTTATAACCAGCCTTAATGGTGGCTGCTACCTGCCGGTGGGCGGCGCTGTCATCGCTGGCTGTACCGGCTGCATTTGGCGAACAGGCGTCCCGTTTCCAGTAATGAAATCTCTCGTCATCCGCTACTACTTTTAGGTATTTACCGGTAGAACCAGCTGCGCAAAATGTACCGGTTCGTTTGTTCGAATATTTTATTCGCACTAATACAAACTTTTCATTTTTCTGCCCGTAAACCTCGCCCACGAGGAAACTAAAAATAAAGTGCTGTAGCAGACGCAGTGGGCTGGAATTCGTGAGGAAGTTTTTCACTAAGTATCATTCCACGCTTTACTCTTTGCTTCCATGGATTACTTCCGCTAATATTCTTGTTAGATTTCCTAACACATAGATAACAGAACCTCATACAGAGACGGAGTATGCTGCATTCTGTAGGTTCAAAATACTTATCGGTCTTTATTTTGCGTTGTTACCTTACTATATACAGTTACAATAAAGTATAGAATATATGCTCAAATTTCTTCACCATTTATTCTACAACGACCCTCGCTGCCTCCCTTCGAGGAAAGGGCATATCATTGTTGCACCGAGCAATTACATTTTTGTATTTTTTCTTTCTTTTGACATTCTCCAGTCTTCCTTCCGCACTGCCTTTTCGCTCAGATCTGTTGAAGCACGGAGCGGAGATTATGCTATAAAAACTACCCCCCCCCCCCCCCCCCCCCTGTATACGCAATGCCTTGTGACCTCGAACATACCAGCAGCCTGGAAGAACGTCAACATTATCGTAATTCACAAGAAAGGAGACGTCAGGGATTTGAAAAGTTACAGACCGATCAGCTTACTGTCCGTTGCCTGCAAGGAATTTACTAAGGCAATCGCAAATAGGGTCAGGACAACCTTACACTTCAACCAACCAAATGATCAGGCAAGCTTTCGTAAAGGATACTCGACAATGGACTATATTCACGCTATCAGTCAGGTGATAGAGAAATGCGCAGAATATAACCAGCCCCTACGATTACGATTACGATTGATTACGAGAAAGCATTTGACTCAGTGGAAACCTGAGCATACAAGCAGGCTTTGCGCAATCAGGGTGTAGAAGTGCCTTATATAAATATACTGGACGACACCTATAACGACTGCACAGCTACCATAGTCCTCCATAAAGTCAGGAATTAAATTCCAATAAAACAGGGTGTCAGGTAGGGAGGCACGATCTCGCCAACGCTGTTCACCGCAGCCTCTTTACAGGGGGTGTTCCGAGGCGCCGATTGGGTGCATTTGGGGATAAGAGTAAATCAAGAATCCCTAAATAATTTGTGAACCGTTGATGAGATTGCCTTGCTAAGTCACTCAGGAGATGAGCTTCAAAACATGGTCAATAAGTTAGGCAGAGCAGAATGGTGGGGTTAAAAATTAGCATGCAGAAAACCAAAGTAATATTCAACAGTCTAGCAAGAGAACAGCAGTTCGCAATTGGTAGCTAGGTGCTGGAAGTAGTAAGAGAATATATCTATTTAGGGCAGGTAGTGACAGCTGATCCGGATCATGAGAGGGAAATAACTAGAAGAATCAGAATGGGGTGGAGCGCATATGGCAGTAGTAAAATGGCAGTTTGGGCGAGTTGGTTAAGCATCTTGTAATAAAAACAGCGCAAGGACACAGGACGAGAACGGAGAGTAGACGCATATGGCAGATTCTCTCAGAATATGAGTGGCAGTTTGCCAATATCCCTCAAGAGAAAAGTATACAACAGCTGTGTCTTACCAGTACTCACCTATGGGGCAGAAACGTGGAGGCTAACAAAGAGAGTCCAGCTTGAGCTACGGACAACGCAGCGAGATATGGAAAGAAAAAAAAAATGATAGGTGTAACGTTGAGAGATCGGAAGCGGGCAGCGTGGGTGAGGGAACAAATGTGGGTTAATGACATCCTAGTCGAAATCAAGAGGAAGGAGTGGGCTTGGGCAGGGCATGTAATGCGAAGGCAAGATAACCGGCAAGGCAAGATAATCATAATCATAATCAGCTATGGCCTTTTTCTGTGGTGCTTCACCACGTTGCACAGCTTCCAGTGTACTGCGTGCCTTGACTGGCGGCAGTGTGGGTGTGTTTGTGTGCACAGTGGTTCTCACTAATCATTGTGTGTGATAGGCGATGAATGCCAGCACATCTGCTGAAAAAAAAAAAAAATGGAAATGTATTTTGGAAGATTTCCCAATTTCTCAAAATGCTTCCAACACTGGATTAAATTCATTGCTTCCGTCGTTTGCAGTAAACTACCCAGTCTGTTAGTTGTTTCTGCAGAGGGATGCAAGTAAGCTAGTAATGATTGTATGGCTTCTTCCGGTTTTGTTAACATTTATTCGCCACCAAAAGACTCCGTTATTGCTGAGAAAATTGGATTTAAAAATGGAACAATCTTTTTCCTGTCACTCGGTTCAAACTTGCGACGTCAGGAGCAAGAAGGACTCTGCGGTTTTCCGTTAGGATGTGAATGACGGTGTAGTCCAGCATTGGGGGGGGGGGGGGGGGGGGGGGGGGGTTTGTGTGTGAGAAGCTGCAGCGACGTCACCACAGTTTGCTCGTGAAAACAACCGGCGGTGGCAATACCTGTATGTTTCACTTTTATCTTCTTTTCTAGCTTAAAGCTCCATTTTCATGGGAATTTGTCTTTATGTGATTAGAATGTGGTAATCTATTGATACAGGCGCTCATCAGTATGCCCCCAGTGTTGCTTTAAGGAACTTGTATCTGAAATAAGACTGTTTATATCTATCGCAGATATCTGCATCCATTTCTGCCTAGTAGAGATGCTGCCATTGGCAGTGTTGCTATTGGTGAAATGTCTCTGCGGATTAGTGGATTAGGCAGCGGCACCGTGAGCATGGTGGCAGTCTGCCCATTCAGGATATTTGAGAGTAGGTGATAAAAAAAAAAACAACAGTTAACCGCACAAGAAAAGGTGACCAACATCAAAAGCAATGAAATGAAAAGGTGTCTAATGCTGCTTTCTGCTAGAGATAACTCTAATGTGCTCAGTCCTCTCTATAAAAATACAGTGTGTTCACTCCTGATGATGCAGCCTACTTAGTAGAACAGCATCAGTTTGGACACTACGTCACCATTGTAGGGTCTGACCTTGCTGTCTCAATCAATTTACAACGTAAATTACTGGCAATGCCACCAGTTTAGCTCTTGTTTCTACCACCGTTGAACAGGACTTAGCAGAATGTACCAATATTTTTTTACTCGTCTCCGATGATAGATTGTTAAGGCAGGCAGCGGGGAGCACATAGATAGCCTTAGAACATGTTATGCAGTGCTCAGTGTGATATGCATCACAGTATCGTTGCTAGTGCTAGGGCCAGTTTATAGAATGCAATGTGCAAGTACTACCAGGTAAGAAAGAACGAATCGCAGGTCATGCCATCTGTGACCGGGCATATGCAAAAGGAAAGTAACAGGTCAGCAGATCATTAGGCTATACAATGTGCCGAATATTTAAGAAAAAAAATTAGACAGTGGCTTAGCTCTGGTTAAGCCTGGATGTACAAGCGAAAAGCTTCAGTTATGCTTGGTTTGACGTCATGGCTGTCACAGTTTGCGCACAATGCACTGGGAGCACCACGATAACGGTGGAGGCGTTCGGCCATCCACACATTGCCTGTATGGAGGCGGAGAAGGAGACGGAAATCGGCGTGGTTAAAATTGCCCGCATGAATGCAGTGAGGAGGGTTGCCGGCTGCGACGCGGGCAACACGCGGCTGCAACAAAAGGTCAAGCGGCAGGGCGGAGAGGCGAGCGCACAGTAGTAGCGGCGGTGAGGAGGCGGCGCACATGCGCAGTAGCGCGCGGCTGCATTGCCACCTGCGCTGCACGGGATGTCACTCGGTCGCGGCATACGGCATACACGAAGCTCGGCTCCGACCCTCGTAGTGAAGCTTCAAAAGATTTGCATCTGTTGAATGCTGTTACTGTATGCATTTTTGGATGCAAAATTAAAATGAACCTTTGACCACATGCATGGTAGAAAGTTGTCCCACTCTTTCATGTGGGTGTATGTTTCCTGTTCAACCAACAGCTCCGAAGCTGCAGACAAGCACCTGTCACCCGCAAAAGTTTTCAAATGTTTTCATCTTGTTTACACTGCTTATCGCTGTACAGCATACATGTCTGTTCAAAGGTACTGCACATAAGTGTGCAGGGTACACATTTGGGAAGGGGTACGTGGCTCCAAGTGGTTTCACATCCCGCTATCTTTTTTTCTTTCTTCTGCAGAACTGCCCAACCAAGGCAGAGGCGCGTCGCAGTGCGGCCAAAATTGCCCTGGTCAACTCGGTCTTCAACGAACACCCGAGCCGGCGCATTTCGGACGAGTTTGTCGCCCAAGCAGTGCATGATGCCAAGGCCTCGTTTGGGGTGAATACTGGCTCCCCGCTATTAGTCGTGGCCATTGTAACTGTGTGAAAGTTTACACTCAGCATGACTGAGGGAGGGCATAGTGACATATATTAGAAAGGACGAGAAAAAGAAAGAAAAAAGTACCCTGCTCGTACCGCCGGTTGGCACGTGTTGGGCATAGTGACAGTAGCCACACCTTGAAATCGTTCTTGTGGCTTACTATACACCAGTTTTTCAGTGCCTGTTGAAAGCATTTAGGTCGCTCTTACGGCAAGCTCAGTAAGTAGACAGTTTTAGCTGTGCGTCCGCAAAAGTTGTGCGTACGCTACGGGCGGACCTTACGCGCAGTGCCACCCGTCCTGGCAACGATAGTTTTAGTTGGGAGTGGCTAGCGTAGCGGCCGGGAAGCGTAGGATACAGTGGCGCCATCTAGTGACAGCAAGTCAAAGCTCCTAAACTGTGTGCTACGGAAACTTTTTCCTCTTTTATTAATGGCAGTGGTGGTTGCATTCAAATGCTTTGTTTCTTTTTTAATGTAAATCAATTGAATCAAATGAAAATATAAATTCTAGCGCACAGTCTGTGAAGTACTTTACCGGAGGTCGTTGCTATGACGACAGTGTACGCCGTAGATAGGCTTAGCACCAAGAAATTCTTGGATTTATCTAAAAAACGATGACTATTTGTTACATATATCGTTATGGAGGGGTGAGAATGCACAAAATAAAAGTGAATACAACCGTTTAGACCGAGCTATCACGTCGAAAAATGCAGCGGCGATGCGGTATTTGGTCCGAAGCAGGCGTGCAGGGCGCCGCCATGTTGCCAACGTTAACCACGCAAGCAGCGCAACGCAAAGTCCGCTGGCTTGCGTACGTACGCAAGACGCAGGGCTAGCGCTTGCGTTCTGCGCATGCGCACTATGGTCCCCGCAAGCTCCTTGCGTACGCTAAGCCCTTGCGGACGCACAGCTAAAACTGTCTAGTGTGGTTCATGAGGTGCGGGACTGGTGAGTCCGTCACTCCATGACAGGTGCTACAGAGAAGCTCTGCACCGAGTTTCGAACGCATGCTTTTGTTTTGTTTAGGTGTGTTATTATGGTGATGTGGTGCATGTTAAAGCTGTTTTGACATGAACTCGTTTGAGCTAAATTTTTGGACACTGAACAATATGAGAACGTTTGGAAGGTTTTCCGCAGACTTAGTTTAAAATGGTCAGCTTAATGTGAACTGCGTTGATTACGTTTGTGGGTTAATTCTTTTTCTTGCCGGGGAAAAACAGAAAATTTTATGATGGTGACATGAAAAATTCATCTGCTAATAAATTTAAACTTTTCGCTTTATTGCAGCACATTATAGTGTAGCCAATAGAATCCTCTTTTTAATGACTAACAAAAAAGTAGATATTTATTGCTTATGAAGAAAAAAATTTTTGATTGGCAAAATTTCATAGACTCTTACGAAAATTCACGAAAGTAATACATATATTCACACAGAAAATCAGAGAAATAAATAGTCTAGAATGTACGTTTTATGTGCTACAATGTCAGAAACCAGAATTCAGAATTACAGAACTCTTCATGCTAAATTTTTAAATCATTAAAAAAAAAATCAATTGCTTATGCGAAGAGGTAGAAGTTTGTCTACCCCAGGTTGTCTTGGAGAAAACTCTATCCGCTACACTGCTAGTGTCCCGGAATCATTCAGAACATGCGCGGTGCCTTCAGAGAGGCTTGGAATGCAGCGAATCTCTTGGTGATTGTCTGGGCTGTGTGGAGCAGTCATCTCTAGAGGTCCATACTAAGATCAAATAAATGGGCGTCATTTTTTGCACCACAGTGTTACTTTCATCAGCAATGTCAAGTGTCGGCGCTGTGGAATCCCAAGTACACCGCATTTGCTGAGTAGTGTCAGTACAAGACGAGGACACCATATTGGATGCCATGCTTACTATGACCGCAGCGCATTGACAGGTTTCGTGGGGAGTTTAAAAATACTCTCTCATGGGACTGACGAGGAAACCTAGTCTGAAACCAAAGTACAGTTCTTTTGCAACTCACTGGGTGGTGTTGCTTGTCCAGAAGCAGCCCGGATGACATAGGATGGGCCAGTTCGTGCTTTTGTTCAAATTGAATGATTTGATAGGTGTGGTAAGGGAAGAGTAAAGATACACCTTAGCAGGGAGTGCCAGCTGTGGCGGCTCTGCATCGCCTACTTCGGGCGTCCGAGCCGAACCTTCGAAGCACGAAAGAGAGAAAAAGTTTCTCGGCACAGAGGTGGCAGCTAAGGATCAAGCACTGCGAGCAGCTGAAACATGCATCTACTTTTGCACCTTACTGATACCTCTCCACTGTCCTAGTGTCACCTGTCATGCACTGCTTCTGGCAGACAAAAATGCACCTAGGCCTGGACTGCATTCAGGCCGATGCAAATAAGCGACTGAACAGGACAGCTTTGGCTGTGCTCTGGAAGGAGAGAAGGAAGATGAAAAGGCTATGGTCATGTGATCTCGGAGCCTGTGCCATATAGCTAGCCAGCGGGACACCCTCAGTACACTGGGGAAGGAAGGCTGAGGATAGAAAGAAGGTGTGCAGCATTGTTTGCTGTCAAAGAAAGAGAAGAAAAAGAAAAAATGCTAGGAAAAAACAATTGCCCCCCCCCCCCCCCCCCCCCCTTCGCCCTCATGTTTAACCTGGTTAAGCTAAATGTGACTGATGTGCGCTAGCACATTTGCCCTTGTTTAGCTTTGTTTATATTTTTTTTATGAACTTTTTTAGCCTTGACAATTCAAGTTGCACTCAAGTGACCTTGCTGTCGTTCGTCGGCGTGATAAGCCGCCTGAGCTGCTTGTTGCGATTCGAGTCGCCGTTCCCTCTGTTCAGCTGTCTCTGAAGCCACTTGTACAGGGTCAGTCACATTTAGAGGGAACATGGCTCCGCGTGGCTGCCCACACACAGAGTGCTATTGCGAGCAAGCCGGTGGCAAACCCGTGCAAAGGGGCAGATGGCACAAAGCACCACGTCGAGGTCCCTCTTCTCGTGCGCCACTCTGCATTGAGTCACGAACGGATTAGATTCGATGGCACTCTGCAGGTGCGTGGCCACGCGGAGCTGTGTTCCCTCTAAATGTGATTAGCCTACATGCCTCCTGACTGCACGTTCTTCCGGCGACTTCATCATTCGCCTCTTTTTTTCTCTCTGTTCTTCGCATTTCTTGCTGTTCATCTGTTTCCGCATCTCGTTTAGCAAGGTTGCACTGTCTTCACCACTCTGGTCCAGCTTGCCACCTCGCTATATCCACTGGATCGGTTGGCTCATGTTGGCACTCTCTTTTTTTTCCGTTGCTGTTCAGCTCGCTGCGCACATCTTTCGGCTTCTGCCAAAGGACCGGCTTCATCCATGATTTGCCATTTGCTGCACTGCCTGTTTCTCCGGCAGCTTCATCCTTCGCCCCTTCTTTCTAGCATCTGCATGTGCATGCAACTGCGTTTCTCACTCTTGACCTTCACATCCTCTCTTCACTTGGCTGCAGCTGGCGCACCGCTCCTCCGAGCTTACCTGAGTTATTCTGGGGCTTCAACGGGACCAGTCGCAGCTTTTTCGCTACTGACCCACTTGGTGTTAGCACACAAAATAAAAAAAATTGAAGGACGCTTAAGCTTTGCCTTTAAGAGACGGGCGCGACAGCCTGTTGCAGCGATGCCAGGGAGTCCGTGGAACGGCATCGCCTGTTTGGTGCGACATCTTGCCCATGAGACAAGTTGTTCGGAGTCTCTAGGAGGCCTCTCAAAATATCTGCAGTTGCAACACAGTCGCTGCTCCACACTAGCACTCATAGACGGCTGTGGTTCCATCCATCATCAGACCTGTTCAGAAACGAACGACACTACTTCGACGCAGGAAGGTCGCCTACGTGCACGCCATCTGCTGGGCCATAGCGAAAGGGGGTTTCAATGGGTGCCACACGATGGCGGTACGACTGCACGCGAAGCACGGAGGAAATTTGCCGGAAACGTATGGAACTCGCTTAATTCCGACATCTGTACTTTGCATGCTGATAGTTACTGTGTACGCCTCAGTACAGATCTCGAAGATACATTTCTAAGAAACCCATGTATTCGCTAGATGCACCTTTATTCATGTTCAAGTGTTGAGCTGTCGTGGCAGAGTGGAAGCGTTCCCGTCTCGAACGCCTAAGGCCCTGCAGCTGGTTCGATTCCTGGCCTAGACCCCGGTTTTTTTATTCATTGAGTGTGCGTGCCCTCTGATTTTTACGCAGCTCCGGAATATTTCCGATGCGCGGTGCGCGCAACTACAACTACTACTTCTACGATGGCGATGGCTTTTTGACTGAACAAGCTATGTATGCTATCGCATGAAAGTTTAATATCGTTTCCAGTCGGGATCACATTAACTTACGTTGTCATTCTGCTGCTACTGTCCTCTGACCTTGCCCTGACCTTGCCATCATTCCTTTTCGTAAGGAGCTTGTGTTGGTTGTTTGTGCAATGAGTTCATTGTGTTGCCATCCTGACTAGTCAGCTGTGTGCACTGAGAAAGCTAGATCTAGTTATTGTTCAAAGTAAGTACAGTTGAGCATCGTTATAACAAAGTTGAAAGGGTCCAGCAATTACTTCGCTATAGCCCATGTTGACCGAGCTTCCAAGGGGAATGCTAGTTATTTCTTCGTTATGTCAATTATTTTGTTATAATGAGGTTCAACTGTAGTTGATAATCTGTGAAATACAGAAATAGCTCACAGAGTTAGTGTCGCAAAAAGAATTTTAACAGATATGTTATAAAAAATGACTTATTGATTGTGTGCATTTTTGAAAAATGGCTATAATACACGGACGTGGAAGGAGATGCAAACGTCTTTGTGCATAGGGCTGGAAGGTGTTCTGAGCTGGTTTCAGAGAGCGTGTGGAGCTACCGTATTTTCCGGTGTATAAGACGCACCCTTGTATAAGACGCACCTGCCATATATGCAGACTGTTATTGAAAAAGTTGGCGTATAAGACACATCCGTGTATAAGACGCACCCCAATTTACCCAGTTAGGCAAGTGATGCTTAATTAAACATGCTTGTGTGTGACCATCGTGAAATGCACCGTACCTGTGAGTTCTTAAGCAACGCTAAGTGATCAATAAGGCAACACTCGTGCCGTACCCGCCCACGTTTTAGCAAAAAAAAAAAAAAAAAAACGAAAGAACTCTCCTTATGTCCATAACAACATTTTATTTTCACTTAAAACCTTCGAAGTCTTCATCTTCGGATGCGCTATCAAAAAGTTTGCCCCTTTCTGGAGGCAGTGCAGCTGAAACATTCTCTTGGCACAATGCACGTACTACGTACACAGAGCAAATAAAGTTGCAAAGGGAGACTAAAAAAATGCCGGCTTGTCTTGACAATGGCGAAAAGCGCGATTGTCGCCATCTTTTTGGAATTTCACATTACTTTTGCTTGGGGCCTCCGAAACGGTCGTGTGTTTATGATCCTGGAAGTCATCATGCCTGCCGTTTCATTATAAAGTTAATTTAAAAAAGTTGCGCATGGCGGTCCCCGTATTATAGCCGTGTTACAACCGCGTTATTGGTAGCGATATTTTTCCGGTGAAAAAAGCTTGAACGTGAACCTGAGTAATTTCTGAACTCACAAAAAAAGCCGAAAAATTCACATATAAGACGCACCTTTGTATAGGACGCACCAGCAAGATTTTGGAAAAAAGGCCGCGTCTTATGCACCGGAAAATACGGTATTCTGATAGTCTGCAGAGTCATCTCGGAAGTCAAGCTGAAGAAATTGTGCTTTAGGTTTGAGGTTGCGTTTTTAGGCAGTGGTGGGTAGCTGGGCTCGACATTAGACCATATTCACACTATCAATCAGGTGATAGAGAAGTGCGCAGAATATAACCAGCCCCTATATATAGCCTTCATTGATTACGAGAAAGCATTTGACTCGCTGAAAACCTCAGAAGTCATGCAGGCATTGCGGAATTAGGGTGTAGAAGAGTGTTATGTGAAAATACTGGAAGATATTTATAACGATTGCACAGCTACCATAGTCCTCCATAAAGTCAGCAATAAAACCCCTGTAAGGAAAGGTGTCCGGCAGGGAGGCGCGATCTCGCCAATGCTCTTCACTGCCTGTTTACAGGAGGTATTCCGGGGCCTTAATGGGAACAGTTGGGGATAAAAGATAATAGAGAATACCGAAGTAATTTGCGATTCGCTGATGACATTGCCTTGCTAAGTCACTCAGGAGATGAACTGCAAGGCATGATCAATGAGTTAGACAGGCAGAGCAGAACGGTGATGCTAAAAATTAACATGCAGAAAACCAAAGTAATGTTCTACAGTCTAGCAAGAGAACAGCAGTTCCAAATTGATGGCGATGTGCTGGAACTAGTAAGAGATTGTTTATTTAGGGCAGGTAGTGACTGCTGATCCAAGTCATGAGGGGGAAATAACTAGAAGAACAAGAATGGGGTGGAGTCATAAGACAAGTTCTCTCAGATCATGAATGGCAGTTTACCAATATCCCTCACCAGAAGAGTATACAACAGCTGTATCTTACCTGTACTCACCTATGGGGCAGAAATCGTGGAGGCTGACAAAGAGGGTTCAGCTTGAGTTAAGGACAACGCAGTGAGCTATGGAAAGGAAAATAATAGGTGTAACGTTAAGAGATCGGAAGAGGGCGGAGTGGATGAGGGAACAAACATGAGTTAATGACATCCTAGTCGAAATCAAGAGGAAGAAATGGACTTGGGCAGGGCATGTAATGCGAAGGCAAGATAACTGCTGGTCTTTAAGGGTAAAGGAGTAGATTCCAAGGGAAGGCTAACGTAGCAGGGGGCGTCAGAAAGTTAGGTGGGTGGATGAGATTAAGAAGTTTGCGGGGATATGGTGGCCACAGCCGGCCAAAGGCAGGGTTTGGATGTGGGAGAGGCCTTTGCCCTGCAGTGGGCATAGTCGGGGTGATGATGATGATGATGGTGGTGGGGGCTGGGGTGTTAATGCAAAAGGCATGACCTGATCTTTTATTAATTTTATTGTGTTTCTGGTGGGACCACTGCCATAAACAAAGTGGTCTGCAGCAGTTTGAAGGAAAAGAAGCTAAAGGATTACACTAGGAAGCATTAGCTGACTGACAAGTATGACATTACTTTAACCAGCATAAGGTACCATCCAGTCAAGCGACATGATTCTTGAAGAGAAAGAAATGGAAAGAAAGAAAGGAATTGTAGTGTGGCTTTGTGCGCTTGTTGGCTCATAGTCTTTAAAAACACTGTACTTTTATTCTTCACGAGGAGCGTATTTATATGCCAGAAAAAAAAAATGCAATCATTTGTGCGAACAGTGTCGATTACTTAGAAATGCTAGTTCTTTGTCGCAGAGGAAAATGGAAGGTGTGCTTACACACGTGCAACCTGAACTATTTATCTTTACAGCTTTAGTGATTTCACACGTTATCCTTTCCCTGCTCTTTGCTGTAACAGCACATTTTTCAAAAAGGGGCTTGTATAATTTTTTACTCTCGCGAGATAACGTGGTCAACTAGTGTGCCTCCTCATTCGTTTCTGAAGTTGCGAGCATATTCCATGAGGCGCTCGTTTAAGCATCTTCCTGTGTGGCCAGTATACTTGTTCCTGCATGACAGGGGAGTCTGATAGATGGCACCTTCCTCACATGTGACCTACGGATTCTGATGTTTAGTTGTGCATCCGCGTGCTTTGCTGTTGCTAGTTTTTCCTCATTTGCACAACGTAGCAAGTTTTGTTGCAAAAGCAACACTCCGCGAGTCGCCGAGCCATTTCGCGGAGCTGACGAAAGGACATACTGCGCATGCACGAGGAGCAGTGACGTCGCACGGTGCACAGCTGGCGCGCCGTTGCTGCGCGGGTGACTCAGAGGTGCCGCCGCTGCGCTCGCCAGTTGTGCATGCGTAGTAGCGGCACATACCTAGTGTGCCGGGGCCGCCGCCGCTGCTGTGCACTCTCCACCACCTCTATTTCCTTGTTGCTTTCGCAGTCCTCCAGGTTTAGCCAGACCTAAACCACTGCCATTTTTTTCTTTGGGGCAGAGAACACGACACTTGTATTTGCCCCTTGACCAATTTTTCTTTAGATTTTGGGAAATCTTGCGTAGATACGGAAGTATAACAAAGTGCTTCCGTTCACAAGGAACCTGATGTGGGTGACATTGTTTTTCCGGTTTGAACTTCTTGAGCAGCTTTTCCGCAACAGACACAGATGCAACAGAGAGCAGATGCAGGGCATTATTTGTACCATAGCAACATGTGGTGTGCCCCCCGTTATGCCAGTTTTCTAAAGCCCCCACACTAGTGGTCACAAGGTGTTAGTGTAATACATGGAGTGACTCACAAGGAAATCTCCACCCAGTTAAGGGAGGTAGGTGGAGGATGGTTAATTCCTATCATGTGTGATATTCATTGAGCATAGCACATTATAGAACTACAGTGATGTGAAATATCTTAAATCGTATTGGAAGAAGAACATTTTGTTGGATGTTAGGGGTGTTATGAGCTGGACCGTATATCCAGAGACCTTGTTCCATAGTTCTTAGGCTTGGTGTATAGTTGCACTGACTGCTGCAGTTGACTAAAATTACCTGTGAAGAGTATGTCTATACGACAGATATATTTAAATGGCTGTCAGACATCTTCCCATGTTTTTAAGATGATTATTATGATTCAAATAGCACAGGTATATAATTCAGCTGTATGCAGCTTGTTTGTAAAGAGTGTGTGTGGCTATAAATGGGCCTCTGAAGAGGAATCTGAACTCGCCTTTTTGCCGCGGGAACTCAATCTACACGTTCCAAGCATTCTTAGAAACTTCGACTTATTGCCCTGTGTGGCCGATTTCTCTAATTAAATCGAATTAACGTCTGGCTCCCGCCTTTATTTTTTAATTCTCCCTCGTACGGTGGGCGGAGTCGACCAACGCGTGGAGTGCCTTTCAGCCAGCTCCGTGGAGGCTTTGCTTTCGCTTTCTGTTGTTTTTTAGCTCTCCGTGAATAAATAGTTTCATTCGCTGATAATATAGCCGCAAAATAAGCCCGCAGAAATAAAAATACGCGCGGACTATTTGCTTCTGCGGATTACTACGTATTACTCTGCCGATGGCAGAGCGGCAAGCCACCACGGGACTGGGTGAAAGGCACTCCGCGCGTTGGCCGACTCCGCCCACCGTACGAGGGAGAATTAAAAAAAAAGGCGGGAGCCGGACATTAATTCGATTTAATTAGGGAAATCGGCCACACAGGTTAATAAATCGAAGTTTCTAAGAATGCTCAGAGCGTGTAGATTGAGCTCCCGCGGCAAAAAGACGAGTTCAGATTCCTCTTCAGTGCACCTTTAAGCGCTTTAGTTGATGCCTAATACATTTGCATAATGTCCTTTACAAAGGAGGCATAGTTTGCTAATGTGGTTTTTCTACTAAAATATTACACCAGTGTGAAGCGCTCTCTTATGTCACTTCGCTTAATTTGCTCAAAGTACCACCGGTTCTACTTGGAGGGTCTCAGAATTGGAGTAGTATGTCAGATTGGGGAAGGTCTCTGTTCTGAGGGCATATACTGAGCATGTTGATGTTTGCTTGGCCCATTCCAATTCATTATGTTTCTGTGGCTTTGTACATTGCATATGATTGACCTTTAGCTTGATTGTCATGAAAGCATCTAATGCCATTTATGCCAATCCACATGTAAAACGACAGCAGGCTAATTTGCCTCATATTCATATTGCAGAAGATACAAATGAGGCCATGCAAACATTTCCCACATATATGTGTGTGATCTAGCTACTGCCATTCCAGTTCCTGTGTGAAAACCTCTGTAAAATGTCTGTAGGATGTCTACAAGCTAATGTAGTGATATTCTGCGGATGTCTATAGTGAGGCAGAAGGAACATGCACTATGTAGTGAAGCTCCACAAACAGTCATGACTGCCGCTCACTATTCCTCCACAATGGAAAAGTGCTCCATTGTTGAAGCGTTTCTTGTTACCTGAACAAGAAGCTAATCTCAAGACAAAATTAAAAGCTCAAAAATTTTGATACCTGTTTATTTATTTATTTATTCATTTTATTCAAATACCTCACGGGCTCCGACTGGAGTATTATGTGAGGGGGGTTACATAACTGGGGTGGGAAAAAGAAGCAAGTAGAACATGGTTATTTTAACATCGTTATACAAGTACCAAACAACCGACCAGAAAATAGAACTAATTTGAAAAACTAAATTGAAAAACACACTGCAGAACACACTTCAGGAAAAAGCACACTTCAGAACAAAATGCTACTTATTTTTTCTTTGAAGATAACATATAATCTGAGATGTGAACAATGTTGTCAGGAAGACTATTCCAATAAATGATTGCACGGCGCAGGGCTGATGAGTTGAATGCAGTGGTCCTTCCCGAAAGGCGTTTAAAACTGACGTGATTATGCAATCGGTGAGATGTGCGGGCCGGTTCTGAAAGGGGTAGTGTGAAGGTATGATGGCTGTAAACAATTTTATGGAAGAGGCAGATAAGTGCTATTGTTCTGCGAAATTCTAAGGATGGAAGGGATAACGAAGCCTTAATGTTAGTTATACTGGAATGTCGGCAATAGTTGCGAGAAATGAAGCGAGCGGTAACTTACTTGATCGAGTCATGCATTAAAAACTGATTTCGTTCACTGTTGATATTAGTAATTGGAGTAATACAGGATGCTGTGGACCATGGCCAATTGTTGCCGACTGCTGTTTTCTGAAGTATCCTACTACAGTCATTGGGTGGACATATTCTGGATGTGCATAGACATCCTCTCCAGGATGTGTGAGTGGCTGTTGCAGTCGATAGCTCTATTAGATGATAGTTTGAGACTTTACCTATAGAGGTGAAAGTTGTACTTGAATGCTCTAATCTGCAGTAATCAAATGAGGAATTAGCAGACGTGGCATCTACACGCCTAGATTGCTTTTCGCGCATCCTGGAGACTGTTGTCCCAAAGTAACATGGTTATCTTGGTTGGATGTCTGCTTTCCAAAGCATGTGGCATGCATACTCTCCATCGGGAGAGTAGCCCCAGGTGGTCAAGTGGTTGACGTGGGATAGTATGGTATGCCTTCACTTGGTCTCTTTCGTATATTTAATGCATAAAATGCGTTAAACGGTTTAATTCTGATTGTCGTGTGTCTGTTCTTCCTTGTGCGCTTGCTTTTGTCCATCTGTGTGCACATGTAGACATGTACAGCCTTTGTCAAAAGTTTAGATCCCAGGGGGTTTGCTTCTGGGCCACCCTGCTTTGCTCGTAATGCGTCCTCAGCGCCCGGAATCTCCTGAAGGTAAGCAGATTTTTGGTCCTGCTCCCTCCGATGCGTAGGACTTGCATGAGTGCTACAGGAGCGTCACAATAGTGCTCAGAAGCAAACCCCCTGGGCTCTATACTTTTGACAAAGACTGTACAATGGCGGTCATACAGTCTACCCCTGCTTTGCACTTGTGCTTATTATCCTGTGCACAGACTGGAAAGCTGAACGTGGGAAGGCAAAAGTTTAGCTGTAGAATGCATTTCATGCATTGAAAATATGGGAGAGAACAAGCACAGGTGGTGGTGGTGGTAAAAACATTTATTTCCTCTGAAAAGAGGGAGTTACATGGAGGTTGCTCTGGAGTCAGGCTTAGTGCCCTTCCGCTCACAAACACTAGGTGGAGTCCCTAGTACGGGACCCCAGTGGCTTCCGCTGCCGCCATAGCTCGTTCGACCATCGCCTTTTGGGCTTTGAGGTAGCAACAGGCGAGTAGGGTCGCCTCCCAGTCCTCCCGGGTGGGGTTTGGGTTGGGAGTAAAAGCAGGGTTGGAGGGGAACGCCCACACCATGTGGTAGAGGTCCGAGGACCTTTCCCCACAGTGCGGGCACTCCCCGTAGAAGGCAGGGTCAAAGTGTTTTAGCGAGGCCGGGCACATCATGGTGTTCGTGACAAGGCGGAGGAACAGGCGTTCTTCTGCTCTCGTTAATCCTTTACACGGGTGGGGGTACAGTTTAGCAATCCCCACGGTTGCACCTGTGTACATGCTGAACTTTGTCAGATGGGCTCATGTCCATTCCTTATATTGACCTTTCTGAAAGGTGCTCCGTGTGCTTTGCCGTGTTGCCGGCTCAGACAGGGGAAGCAGCAGCGTGATCTTTCCGCACCTTTTTGGCACACTTCAAAAAGCTGGTGTTTTGACATCACCATGTACCTGATAGCAATGTCCATAGCTAGCATGGTAATAGATGGGGGCCTCAGTGAAGCGTGCCTCACCAATACAGGTCTGAGCTTGTCTGGGTAACATGTGAGTGTTCTTATGTTCACAAGGGTAAATGATTGTGCGGATTGAGGTCGCTTGGGAGGCGACTGTGGTCACATATATTAAGACTCGCCGAAGTAGAGATCGGTGGAATGGTGGCGGCAGCTTCAGGCTGAAACTATGGTCTCAAGCGTTCTCTACTTTGTGAGCCTAGACACGGGCCCACCGCTCCGTATTCCTTGCGCGTGCTTCATTGGTGGCGTTAGAGTAGTATAGAAAAATACATGGGTCTCTATGGGAGCTCTGTTTAGAGAAGTGCTATAAGAAGCTACCGGCTCCATAAAGCAATATTGTGCCTTTGTGGAATAGGGTGTTTTCCTTTGAGCAGTGAGCCCAATTTCATGATGACGTGATGAAGGCATGGGCAGTCGTTTTTCTTTATTATGCTGCCAACGATCAAGCTTCATGCATGATTGCATACTCTGCTACTAGGGAAACAACTGGTCATTACGATTGCCATTACGAATGGAATTTCATGATGACGTGATGAAGGCATGGGCAGTCGTTTTTCTTTATTATGCTGCCAACGATCAAGCTTCATGCATGATTGCATACTCTGCTACTAGGGAAACAACTGGTCATTACGATTGCCATTACGAATGGAAAAAAAAAAGACTTGTGCCTTGGGATAGTTAAGGACGGTACTTGTGTAGTGTTCATTCCTGGAGGGCGTTCTTCAAAGTCTGCTTTCTAATACCGTGGCACAGGGCAGCCAAGGCGTCGAGGCGTTCCGCTTCATGCTGGAGGCGAACCGGGGCCGCACTATGCTTGAGTTCCAGGAGCTGATGAGCGTCTTCCAGCTGCTGCACTGGAACGGCTCGCTGAAGGCGATGCGCGAACGCCAGTGCTCGCGCCAGGAGGTGTTGGCGCACTACTCGCGCCGGCCGCTGGACGACGAGCTCCGCTCCCAAATGGCCCTGGACTGGGCGGCGCGCGAACGCCAGCTGGGTCCGGGCCGGGTGGCCGCCGAGGCTGCGGCCGCCAGGGCCGAGCTCGAAGCGGCACGCCTCGCGGGCCGCGAGTTGCGTTTTCCCCTGGAGAAGCAGCGCATCCTGGCACTCGCTGCCCGCATGAGCGCTGACAGCCCGACCGCGAGTCCCTGACTGCTCCCTGGCCGCTCTCAGCAGTGTAGGCCAGCTGCCCGCTTCTGAACAGAGCGAGGGCTTCGCCAGGTCGACATAGCAGAAGCCTTTCTCCCGCTGCAGTGCCGTCCATGCATGCAGGCTGTTCAAATGCAGCCATCCAGGTCTTTCAAGTGCCTTTTCTGCTTGTATTGCATGCACTGGCTGCTCTGCTGCCAATGCAGTGATGTTGTGATGGGATTGCATTTGAGCACGAATGCTTCGCTTGCGCAGTAGACAGTTCATGTACAACTGGAATGTCTATATTCAGAAAGCTGTTGGTGCTGCCAACATGCTGAAAAGGCAATAGTTTTGCCGTTGCCTATATGTATGTTCAACCTGTATGGGAGTCGGTGCTTAGACTGCGATACGTAGCAGTGCTTAGCCAGTCAAGTGCTTTGTCTTCTTTGAACTCTGTTGGCAACAAACTGTACTGTTGCCCTGTCAGCTGGAGGCAATAGTTTTGTCGTTGCCTATATGTATGTTCAACCTGTATGGGAGTCGGTGCTTAGACTGCGATACGTAGCAGTGCTTAGTCAAGTGCTTCGTCTTCTTTGAACTCTGTTGGCAACAAACTGTACTGTTGCCCTGTCAGCTGGAGGCAATAGTTTTGTCGCTGCCTATATGTATGTTCAACCTGTATGGGAGTCAGTGCTTAGACTGCGATACGTAGCAGTGCTTAGCCAGTCAAGTGCTTCGTCTACTTTAAGCTTTGTTGGCAACTCACTGTAGTGTTGACCTGTCAGCTGGGCTTCCAGATTGGCGACTGCAGCCACTAAGTGGTTGTCCTTGTTTGTTGCTAGGGCAGCATATGTTTTTCGATTTTTGAGATGGCCACACTCAGACAGCTGTTGGCTACACATGGGACCAAAAGCGGGCTTCTCCTGCCTTTTTTATTTATTTGGTACAGTGGTTGTGTTGAACCACTTGGCTCTCCTGTGCTAAGCATGTGTTGGGGCTTGCTTCCTATGGTTGAGACTTTTTAAAAAGCAGAGACAGACTTTTCATTTGGCAGCAGATTAAGCCGAGCCCAGCAGTATGGCAGTATTGAGTTGTTTAAAGACCAGCTTTGCAAATGCGCTGACACTGAAATCTCATTGACATTTTGAGTATTTAGATAAATGAACCATTTAGCCAGCCTGTAAATGCTGGCTTGCTGCCTTGTGCCAAATTGTTTATTTGCCTGTTGCATCTGAGTGCCATGACAGTTGCAGTGGTCTTGCCAATGAAAAGAATACTCATGTGAGACTCTTCTTTTTACTATAATATTTTTAGTGTGTTTAGGCCAGATAAACACTGAACTCATGCAGTAGTGTACAACTGCAGCCAGTGTGTTATTCTAGCCTATTTCGGCTTTGATCCCGGTGTCGATTGATTAGCAAGCTGCTGTCTCTACCAGACCTTAGAAATTACCACGTAGGCATAGGCACTTCATTGTAGAGCTTGCTTTGGGCTATATTTCTGTGTCAGCTTTTTATTGCTTTGGACCATTTTGCTACTGCTTTTGGATTTTGTGCGTTCATGTTCAGCTGTACGCATCTGGCGGTTGATTAATGCATCCATAAATGCCTGGCTTTGTGAAGCAAAATGCTCATTGAAACTGGCAAGCAGAAAAATTACAAAAAGGTAATACTCACTACTTAAGAAGAGGAAGATAGGCATGAAAGAGAGAATACTCGTTAGTGTTGGAGCTGGATCCACATTTGCTGCATCTGCGCAGGCTGGCCACTCCCTGTGCGAGTTAGAATTCTGCTGCCTATTGGATCTGTTTCAGGCAGCACTGTGCTGCAGATTGGAAAGGGGTGTGCTAGTGTTATTGCGGTCCATGTTGTACTGTTTGGATTTGGCTGATTCATGTGTAGGACCTTTGGGCCTGTGCAACCTTAGAAGAGTACTGCCACAAAATGTTGCGAACAGGATATCGGTGGGGCCTGGTTACCAAGCATCTGTGAAGACTCTTTAATAAGGAAGCTAGCTTGGAACGTTTCTTAAAGGGGCCCAGAAACACAATCTTAGTTAACTGTTTTGCCTGTTGATTGCATACAGTGAGTTATAATGGTGCTATTAGTGTCGGTTACACCACGTATATTCCGTTTTTTAATACTTTAATGTCCCCCAAAAAACAACTTCATGGCTCTGATGGTGTCGCCACACAGTGGCGGGTTTTTAGCAGCGGATATGACATCACCTGGCGCGAGCTTGATGATCGGACAAACAGTAAATATACTGCAAATTGTGTGAATAAATAGACACATTTTGTCACCTGTCTGCGTTTTATATTAGATCAACAAAAACAACTTGTTTGTCTTAGATAAAAGCCCTGCAAAGCAAGTAAAATAAAAATACACCACCAGGGGCGCTCTGGCATGGAAACGACGCTGCCAGTCTCAGCAAGAACGAGTTACAGCGAGCAGGCAACCATGGAGTACAAACTTCCGTGACGTGCTCTGGCTGGCTGTTCTGATTGGTTGCGCCAAGTGCCGTCACTGGGAGAGCGAAATAGGAGTGGGAAGCCCCGCCAAAATCGAGTTGAGGGCAGCGTTTTGTTTGCTTGTATTTTGAAATTTCTTCTCTGAATAACTTCCATTCCTGTGCATCGATTCATGTAATTCTTTTTAAGTCAGCATCTGTGTGACATAAAGAACCCACCTGAAGTATAGCCGGTATCCCCCCAGGCAGTGTTTCGCAGCCCCTTTAATATGTTTACTGCATCGTTGGTCCCCGGTGGATGATCACCAGTGGATGCATGCTCTGCGGCACGAATACTAAGTGGCAAGATGAAGCTGCGGGACGCATAAGGTTTTTTTCAAAGAGCCTGCGAAAAACAAAAGTGCCAAGTTGCTTTTGCAGTCTGTTGTCGGTACCGATAAGTTGTCTTTGCTGGAGGCTCACTGGGGGGTCACGCTGCACCCAAGAAAATATAAAGGTGCCCCATCAGTGAGTCACGACGCACAGAGATTAGGGCTCCAAAAATCGCAGCCGCAGTGAACATGTTAACTCAATATTGGAGTACTAGGCAATTGACTCAAAAGGGCTACACTCTAGGCTATTTGAGTTTACTGTATACCCGGTGTACGACCTTCTGTCACATTCAAGAACGATTAGTCGCATCTGATTTTGGCGGCTTTTGGTGGCGTATCCAAGGCACTGGTAGTTCAGTGGAGTGACAAAGGTTTGTGAGCTTGTTTGATTACCAGCTGTGTTTTTTGTGGTGCTTGCTAATATGCTAAACGTGCACTGCACCTGAAGCTACAACTAGATGTTGTAAACGATTCTATATAATAGTCATGTGTAGGAGTGATTGCAGTTTTATACAGTTATTTGATGAATTGCTATGGGAGAAAAGTGAGTTGAAAATTTTGTGTCTGTACTCCGCTAAGGTACAGTGTCCGGTAGGTGATGTTCTGATGGAGACGGTTCAAGTGCAGAAATATTTATGGTGTTCACTTGTATTTAAGTTTTTGTTTGTCTTCAGCCATTCTTGAGCTATCATTTTGGCGTTGCTTATGGCGGAACCTTGACGCTAAAACACCGTTTGCAGATTTAGCAGTTTCTGCATGGGCACAGATGTATTAGTTCTGCTTGCCGAAGGTGTTCTTGAAATGCTGGAACGAGACGCTTCGGCGAAACTGTACAAAATATCCGAAAGCTCAGAATGCTGGAAATGCTGCCTGCTTTTGAGACATTCCATCGACTCGAAGCCGTTGAGAAAAGCCTGAAAGGTCCAACTTCTCGTTGGATGACTGGCTTCCCTGCTTACTTGTGATGAGTTGACAAAGTACCTACCTAATGTGAAGACCGAAGGCTGCTAATAATGCAGCAGCAGAACAATGGCATTGTGAAAAATGCTCATTTTATGCGAGATGGATTGCAGTGTGGGCTGAATGTCCACTTGCCAGTGAGACCTCATGTTGATGGACATTTGTGATGTGTAGAACACTGGTCATTGAATGGAAATAATTTTGTGTATATGGTGATGATGAAGTCTCAAAGTGTGTCTTGAGCTTCCCCTGAAGGGAAGCTGGCTGCTATTTTTTTACTTTTTTGTTCTTGACTGCTGTATTTGACTGCCATATTTATTTGTATTCTTTTTTTATGGTTGTTTGATAACTGAAGTCTGAATCGTGCTGTTACTTTTGTACAGACAGAGGAAAGTTGACGAAGTGCAAAGGGTTTTGAAGAAATGTGTGGTTCTGTCACACCGGACACAGTTCTCTCTGTGCCAGGCATGCTGAACAGTGTGGAAATTTTTGAGAAGAGAGGCTTATACTTCGTTTCATACATAGCAGGAAACGCTGCGGAGGTTGCTAAAGTAGTGCGTCTGCAAAACCATATTACTCCGCCACGTATCATTTGTTCTTCTCGAAACTCCGGTCATTGTTTGGACGAATACAAAGAGCGGTATAAAAAGATGTGGTAACATGGAAACTCACGGTTGAAGCTGTGAGGCACTTAGTGTTCGGGCTCTCTGGCCATAATTTTCACATAGAGTGAACTACTTTTTGGGTGCGGATTTAGTAGAAGCGATTCACCCTGCCAACCGCGTATCATACTGCCGCGTGTACTTTTTGCTTCTCAAAATCTCGGCGAGTCGCAGGACGAAAATGTGGCAAGAGGTAAAACGAAGTCCAGGAGGTGGCAGTCACAACACTTAAGATGTGTCGCTATGAAATATGCTTGTGTTCGCTTTGGTTGTATGGTGAACTACTTTTTGCATGCGGACTTAGCCTGCGCGAACAGACGCGCTAGCTTTGGCAGTGTTGCCTGCTATGTATGAAACGGAGTATAAAGTGTTCATTTCAGATGACAGGAACCCAGTTGCAGCTATTAAGAGAGTTGCCTTTTTGAAATCTCTGCTCCTGTGCGATTTGCTAAACTGCAGTTGCTTTAGCATGCCTGGCTGTGTTCAAGCGTACCTGTGCTCCTTCCGAGTATAGCGTTGCTGTCCCATTTGTACGTCGGTTGTATTTGCTTGTTTGTGAAAGACACGTATGCTAATTTTATCAGCCATCTCATGCTAGCCAGGCATGTGGTTGTCATTTGAGAAACGAAGACTTTTATCTATGCTTGTAATTTTATCTTTGCACTCTAATGCAGCATTTGCTTTATATATATATATATATATTATACACATATTTTTTTTTTCTGTGGAGAGGGGACTTATTGAAAACCAGCTGGAATGCTGTTGGCTCAGCGCTGAGTGAGATGGATGTGTGCAGTTGTGGCCGTGCCTTCGGTGCCAGATTGCGCCTTCAATGCACGGCGTTCATGCTGTGGTAATCTAGTCTGTGATGCGATTCATGTGCTCATGAAGCGCTGGTCAAGTGGGTGGTGTGTGCCACAAAGAGGGCTGGGGAGGAGGGAATCGTCAAGCCACTTGTGAT
This sequence comes from Amblyomma mixtum, assembly GCF_055824585.1. Taxonomy (NCBI): domain Eukaryota; kingdom Metazoa; phylum Arthropoda; class Arachnida; order Ixodida; family Ixodidae; genus Amblyomma; species Amblyomma mixtum. Next base: position 85,463,122 of record NC_143012.1, read on the forward strand.
TGCTGCCACGTGCTTCTCTGTTCTTCCTAGTCTGTGATTCCTCTCTTCGTGCTGTCTTGATTTACACCGAAACAATATGTGGTCAGCACTCTTGGCATTTGGTCGCAATGCAATGCCACCTTTTGAGGCGCAGAAGCCGAGAGTTGTTTTGTGAAGTGAGGATGAGCCATGATAGCGAACTAATATACGGAGTGTAATTTTGTACCTTTTCCTAAGCTTTCTGGTGAAATATTTGTGCACTTCATAATGAAATAGAGAAGATGAGGAAAGTGCTGTAATTTATTCTCAGATCACGGTAAGTGTATGCAGTGTAAGGAACCAACAGTTGCATTCCTCTGCTTTGCTTACTGCGATACTAAAAGAATTAGCTTTAGTACCTGCTGCGTATTGGGCTTGCAGCACTAATGCCTTGGGTGAGGGTTAGATAGTGGGTGGTCCTTTGAACTTATCTTAATTAGCAACTCATTTCTTATGATGTGGCTCAGTGGCTATGGTGCTCGGCTGCTGGCCCGAAAGACGCGGGTTCGATCCCGGCCGCAGCGGCTGAATTTCTTTGGAGGAGAAATTCGAGGCCTGTGTACTGTGCGATGTCAGTGCACGTTAAAGAACCCCAAGTGGTCGAAATTTCCGGAGCCCTCTACTACGGCGCCTCTCATAGCCTTAGTCGCTTTGGGACATTAAACCCCATAAACCAACCAAACCAACCATCTTATGATGTTGTCATCATGGGTGAATTATGTAAAAAAGTGAAAATGAAAATTTTGTTTTGAGGAAAGGAAATTACATAGTAACTGTGTCACATATTCAGTGGACACCTGAACCACGCCCTAAAGGGAGGGATAAAGGAGGCAGTGAAAGAAGAAAGAGAGAGGTGCTGTAGTGGAATAATTTTGATCACCTGGAGATCTTAAACCTGCACTGTCATTGCACAGCATCTGGGCACCTTTTATGTTTCGCCTCCATCGAAACGCGGCCGCCATGGTCAGATTCAAACCCGGGTACTCCGGTTTGATAGACAAGTGCCTTAACCACTGAGCCACCGCGGCACGTAGAGAATTCATTCCTTGTCTTGTAAATTCTGTTGAAGTGCACAAGCACAGTGATTATCTTAAGTGCCTTTCAAAGTTAAGCCTGAAAGGGCCTTGAAGTGTACAGGCTGCTCTTAAACATAGCCTCTATCACAGCCCGTGTACTGTACGATGTCAGTGCACGTTAAAGAACCCCAGGTGGTCGAAATTTCCGGAGCCCTCCACTACGACATCCCTTATAGCCTGAGTTGCTTTGGGACGTTAAACTCCATAAACCAAACCAACCAACCAGCATGAGGTGAAAAGCAAACATTGTCCATGGGCAGAAATGTACATGCGCCAGACTATTTAGCTAGTATTGGCTGAAATAACTCACACAAAGCTTTGCACAAACACTACCTGTACGTTAATTTGATACGTCATTGTGTAGAATTTAAATCCGGCTTGCATTACTAGCTGTTTCCTTCCACTGTTTAGAACTGTGCACTTTTGCTAATAACAGGCTGAAAGCTCAAGCTTCGTTCGACTCCGCTGAAGGGAGCTGTGGCTTACATAGATTCGCATGAAATGTGCGTGTGAATTAGAGGTGAAATGCAAGCTAATGACGCTCTAGGTGAAAGCAGAGAATAAAACGTACATTCTTTGTTGGAAGTGGTGGCCAGAGTGGGAGTGCTGGAGAGCCGCTGCGCTGTTATCGGCTTGCCGTAGCGTAGAATATGCTGGGTGAAGAGGCTTGCGAGTTCTCGCGAAGGCGATACCTTACTGTCAGCGAGGTAGCGAGAGGGACATGCCTTCTCTCCTGGCAACCCTCGGTACCAGCAAGCGCCGCCGGTAACAGCATCGCAGCTTGGCCATGATCGCGATGGGTTTCAAACTTTAGATAAGAACTCGGGCAGGAAGTGCAATGCAGAGAACAGATAATCAGTAGTTTGTTAGGGTAACATACTGAATACCATACGAAGAGAAACGAAGTTATTGGCAGGAAATAGAGTAAACGGGGAGATAAAACAAGGAAACCTGCTTGGACAGGGCAGCTGTGGCCGGTGCAAGGCACAAATAAATTAGATGTAATCGGGAGAGATCTGTGTGCTGCAATAGGCCCAGCCTAATGTGTGATAATTGTTCACATAGCAAATGCTGCCAGCTAGCAAAAGGGCTGTTTGCATCATGGCTCCTCTGATCATTCACCAAGCCTGCACCCCCTGTCACTCTTTTGTAAAAAGCCAGCTTCTGCAGTTGGCGTGTAAGCTTTCTGTGCTCAATGTTCTGTCCTCTGGTAGTGGTGCACCAGTCCTATGTGTGTGGCAAGGCAGGCCTGTGTTTTTGTGGCTTTCCATTTATATAAGCAAGTGCACTGTGTAGCTTCCGCATGTACGCGCGTTTAGGAAGCTGCAAGAAATGGGCTGATAATTTTAGGCACAGTCATCATTGCAGAATAAAATGCTTTTATGGTATATACAAGCCTCATTGTCCAGTTTTGTTACAAACATCAATGGTACCTTTCTCTAAGCGGCATATATGCTTCTTTATGGAAGAGTCAGATAGAACGTTGCCTGTAGACTGCAAAGAGAAAAATACTTTAATGCAAATGGTTTGTCAGGCGTTGCAAAGCATCTGTGAGCTAGGCTAGAGCTGTGCGTCTAAGCCGTTAGGTTTACCTAAACTTTAGAAAGTCGACACACGCTGCGTCTGGAGCATGGGTTCCACCTGAGTGCATGCCGAGGACAGACGTGTGAAACGAGCGTTTCGTCGCACTGCGAAACACCACATTTCTTCGCCGGGCACTCTTTGGCCTGCTGCTTTCCACTACCCTCGAAAGCCGACGGTGTCTGCTGCCACCTGTGTTGGGCCTACCGGCGCGGCCAACGCCGCACATGTGATGGGCCTCCCACCTCGCAGAATGGAAACTGAGGTGTGCAACCCAAAGATGAGCCTTCGGCTTCCACCGCCCGGGACACGTCATGGAAGACCACTCAAAATTTCAAGCATGGCACCAAGCCTCGCACCATTGTCATCAGCCTGGGTACCAAAATTCACCTTGCTACATACTAGCCACATTTCTCAGTGGTCACCGCCATTTTACATGCCGCCGACCTGTCCCCATCGGAAGAGGATGACGTTTGCATCCGCGTCCGCGCCCGTCGAAATCTTGTGGCTGCGTAAAGCAGACGTAAACCCGCCACCGAGAGGATATCAGTACTCCAGACAGTCCCGTATGCCGGCGAAAATTTCCAAGTGCGCGCTTGCGAGGTGCACGACGCAGGTGGGGGGTCCTTACTGGCATAACAGCCGACTTCACGGATGCCGTGCTGCCGGCCATGATCCAGCTACCGCCAATTATTAGGCTTCAAGCAGTATCTTCATCAAATATCATGCTCGTACAATGTCAGTGTGAGTTGGCGTACACGCCTTGAGTTTTTCTTTGAAAACTGCAGAGATCTACAGGGTTCATTTCCCGCCATTTTTATAAACCAGCACAACATTTTCATCCATGTATTGGAATGCTTTGCCTGTTCGCGCCCATTTCCCGGAGGTTCGTTTACGCAGTATGCAAGCTCTTTGCAGGAATGGGTATTCCTACGAATGGCGCAGAAAAACAAGACTAAGAAAATAAAGATTTGCTTGGGTGACACCAACGGAAAAAAAAAGTCAGTCTTAAATATTTCCCCAATCCTTACCAGTTTTGAAAGAAATAGAAAACGTAACTGAAGCCCTACATTCCAGCCTTCTATGGCTAAAACACATACAGGGTATGCTTTGTAAAAAGAAATGTAACGCATTCGACTCGGCTCACATCGAGCTAAATAAAGCCAATGACTAACTCTGAATAATCTCACTAGACATCCTTATTTAAATTATGTGCTCTAAGTGAAATTCATGAGTTAAGCCCATTCCGAGCTACTTTGCGGCACAGAAACGGAGAAGATGGGGGAAATAGGTTTTTACGGCATCCAACGAGTTCTCCGAATTCGACTCTTTCAAAGAAATTCAGTGTATTCTAGCGTTTCATGTTGCGTGCAGTTCTTTTTCAACCTCGACCATATGACAAGGTTCCGTTTTGATGGAAGTATGTATCAGGCTGGAGTTGGTCCTCACACAGTTGTCTGTCTTTCTGACGTTTCTCCACGAATTCAGAGTTTAAGTTTTTGGTAAGAAAGAATGAAATGCGTATTCAACAAACGTCACTCTGCGAAATGACGTGCTTGTGAGCACCACTTTTCCGTTCACTTCTCTGCTGAGTGGTTTAACGAGGGCCTCGAATCTGGCCGCTTTGATGCCGTAGGTCGCATAAGTGGGTTCTTGCACAGCTTCCGCCCTCACCGTTCGACCATTTTCCTACGTGGCACTCGCTGTAATACAGGACGCACTACGTCCGCCGCTATGGACTAGGGGGGCGCTGGTGAACACTCTGAAACTTCGGTTACACTACACCTACAATATCCTCGCAAGCAGAAGACTGGATAGCCGCGCCGTCGCCGTAGCTCACTTGCTTGGTTGAGCACCCGAAACAAAATTCGGAGGTCGTGGGTTCGGATCCTATTGGTGCCTTGTGATTGTTATTCTTCTGCTTTTTATCAGGTCTATTTTAGCGATGAAATAATTACAGCATCCATCTACAATTAAAAACACAAATTGAAAGCAAGGAACATCCCTTATGCTCCTTGGTTTCGATAACTGCTGGCGTCCGTCACGTTGTCAAAACGAGCATCTCTTTTTCCTTTTCTTGTCTTCTTAATTGCTTACCGAAGGAGTTAACTTGGCCAGGGCGGTTGGCTATTTCAATAATATGCTAGGAACGCCACTACAACGAAGACTGTTACAACAAATTTGACTCTTCAGCAAGGGCGTCCGCAGAATTTTTTGCAGGGGGGGCCCCGTTGGTGCCCCGGGGGGGGGGGGGGGGGGGGTATGTTCGTAGCAAAAAGGCGCTATTTGCGGAGTAAATTTATTTATTTATATATAAATAAAAATTAAACAAAATGCACACATGAAAGAAAAATTACAAACAGCAAATTAAAGCGCGGCTAGGAGAGGTACATTGGAGTTTATCAACGAAGAAACAACTAAAATTAATAAAAAATGCAAAAAGATGCTATATCACTTCGTGGAGAAGAGTGCTCAGTCTTCCTGCATACGGGTTCTCGACTCACCCGGATTGATGACCAGCACACAGCACAATATGTTCGCAAACACGCAACTACAGTCACTCAGTCAGTCTTCCTTGAACAGCAACTGTAGGCGCCTCGGATTTTTCTGGGCGAATTGCGTAATTACACGTGTGATAAATTCACTTCTGTGCTTCATTACACGCTCTCGGTGCACACTCATCATACACATTGATTGGAAAAACTGTTGAACGCGTACGTTGAAAACAAAAGATGACTATATATACAACGAAAACTTATTTACAAGATAAATGCACGCTCGCAGCTTCATACACCTCGCTCCATCTTGCTTGCGCATCCGCACAGTCGAGCAACCCCACACACACTGCTCGCCGCTCGTCGTTTTCTCGTCCGCTGTCTTGGTTGTTCTCAGCTTCGCTGACAACCGGCCACTAAAAACACCCAAGCACAAACACAGAGGCGCGCACACGTGCGAGGGCTTACTTGCCGCAGTATCCCCGAATGCGCACTTTGGGGGTGAAAGGAACGCCGCTCAACTTCCGAGGGGAAGGGACACTCGCCACTCCGGTCGGAAAATTTGTTTTTGTGTTTTTATGGGGTTCAGAGCCCCAAAACGACTCAGGCTATGAGGGATGGAGTAGTACAGAGTTCCGGGTAATGTCGACCACCTGGGTCTCTTTACCATGCACTGACACGCACAGTACATGGGCGCTGTTGTGATTTGAGGCCCAGCCAGAGGTGACAGGCGAGCCAGGCAGGCGCCATCGGGCTGCGTTGACCAAAGGCGCTGGTTTTCACAGAAGACGCAAAGAACGCTGGTGTGGGGGCGCCTCGGGAGACTGCGTCGCCGTGAACAAAAGCAGCTAATCCCCTTTGCCGGAGATTCTGAAAGCGGCGCTTCTACCGAACTGCGCTACACGTGGATCGGAGGAGACAGCGAGCGACGGCGGCGCCAACTCATCGCCCGCTTGCCCCTGAGCAGCCCGACAAAGCGGGGGTGGACACGGCTGATTTGTCCTTCCCTCCTTAAGAATTCATCGGTGACCGGCGTAACGACATAGGCGAAAACAAGATGCCCCGTGCACTGTCTGCCTCCGTGTCGCTATCTCTCTAGAGATCAAAGAAACAGACACCCATCTCAAGGCGGCTCGAAACACATGCTCGCCGGTGCCGCTGTATGTCTGGAACAGGTCGCCCTTCAGTAGAGCTAACAATGGCGTGGTTTGAAAACGGCGGAACGACGCACGCCCGGACGCGGCATTTCGCAGATGTGACCATGCGGGGCTGCTTTTACCCTTTTGACTGAGCGCACCACCGCCCCTGGTGTGCGGCCATCACTCACGGTTCGAGTGAGTGATTTTCCAGGGGGGTGCAACCGCCCCCCCTTGCCCCCCCCCTCCGGACGCCCATGCTCTTCAGCAAAATGTTTACACATTCCAGACACCGTACTTGTCAGCTTATCACGGGCTTGCTTGGGAAGGCGTGGTGGTTCCTTTGGTAATGAGTTCACGCTAGCAATTCGCGGCTATTCAAGTGCCAGGATATCCGGCAGTGTCACAAAGTAAAAACAGTCCGCGCTGACACTAACCCCAAAAGCCTCGCTCTTCTCCATGTGCGAAGCGGAAACCACATCCTGCAATCAGGGTTGCGGTCAGTGACATCATGTGGCGCCGTGACGAGCAGGCTGTGTTCGAGCATGTTCGCGAGCATGCGCACAGCCAGTGAATCCTAATTTCAGTGCTTGCCAGAACATGCCTATCCGGTCTCGGCGATTCTGCTACCAATCAGCGCTGGTAATGGGCCCGATACTGTAAATGTATTAGCCAATGCCGGTCCTACAAAGGACCACAGTGAAACCATCCATTTCCATTATTGGGCCAATTACCTGTGATGCTTGGGTATAGCCCTCCTCACTGACCTCGCAAGCGGACAGTGAGGATGAGCCGGCCATAGATCCGAGATTGGTAACGGCCCGTAGAGTCACATATGCATACGATGCACTCTGCAATCGTTTCTTGCGTCACTCCCCGATCTTCCGCCACCGTACACGGTCCGGTTTGACAAGATTACGTCAGTGGTGTTTGCGTGTTCTGTGAGGCACACCTTTCAAAAAAATAATTGCCGGCTTCTTCAACTAATGATATGCGTTTGCCGCCCTGATTAAACCTTGATTTCTGTCAAACTGCTAAGCCCAGTTTATTGGAGGCCGTAGGGGCGCGCGGTCGTTACAATGAACCAACCTCTATAGCGAAGCGATTTCGCTGTCACTTCTATTTTGTTATAGAGGCGTTTTACTGTAAATACCGCAATGTTTGCGCATACAACAGTCGATTGTTTAAGTGATATTGTCGGAATAGGCAGCATCTCCCCAGTCGATACTAGCAGCGCGCGGCGAATGCCGCAGAAATACATTTTTCAAAGAATGAACGCGTGTCTGGCAGCAGTCTTCTTCTTGCGAATGACATGATTACATTTCATTTCCAGAAGCATGTTCCAGCATAAACGTTGTCGGACAGTTACGCGAGAGTAGCCTTGCACGGAAAGAAGTGCGATAAAATCAGTGCGTCTTTGAATCACGCATAGTAGCAGAAATATTTTCCTGTTTATCAATTATACCTCAGAAAGTTGTCATGCATAGAATAATTTGCTTACTCTGGTAAGGTGCAATCATTCATGCATATGAGGTTTATTCAAGAAATTGAGGTTGATGACACAATAAAGCAAAGCTTGGAGCAGTTGACCCTATGCGAAGTCAAACAGTTCGTGTCTCTCCCATTGCGTACATTATATATTAGAGTTCTTTAAAGGTGGCTTAGGATATTGATTACTCCTTTTATGAAATATTTTTCGATACCATTCACCATATCGTCTGTTCCCAACTACGTAGCAAAATTCAAACTACAAGATTTCTACTGCAGCCTTTCACTCCCTTATTTATCTCCTTCCTCACGACGTGGTTGAGGCAACCGATAATGAAACATTTACTTGCCCTTTCCTTTCCTCAAAACGATTTTACATTCTTTCCTGACACTACGACGCCGGTGTTCTGGCAGAATAGCACTGGCACTGCTCTTCCAGTAAAACCAAAGCAATAATATTCCACGGTTGAGGCAAGTGATACTCAGCGAGAACTTTTTCTGGCAATGTAGCAGAAGCTACGCAGCCTAAACACGCCCTCTCTTTCTATGCAGTGGGACATATTCCTCAATTGCAGTTGTTAATTTTTCTTTAAAAGCTCCGCCGCGGTGGCTCAGTGGTTACGGCGCTCGGCTGCTGACCCTAAAGACGCGGGTTCGATCCCGGCCGCGGCGGCTGAATTTCGATGAAGGTGAAATTCCAGAGGCCCGTGTACCCAGGTGGTCGAAATTTCCGGAGCCCCTCACATCGGCGTCCCTCATAGTCTGAGTTGCTTTGGGACGTTAAACCCCAATAAACCAATAAACCAATAAACCAAACCAAAGAATTGGATGGGTACAATTGTCATTGGATGCTAACACAGCCATGTGATATGTTTTCACAAGTTCACGGGTTTGCTGATAACGGTTGCGGAATAAGACAGTAGTGTTCTTAAAATAAGAAGTACGCTTATCACACAAGACAGTGAGCTGCTAAATGCGTTAACCGCCTTATGTTAAGAAAGTGCCAGTGCTCCCTTAATTGTGTGTTCATATCTACTTTTCCCCGTACGGCAGATATAACACATGCCCAAAGAAAACGGAATGCAATTCGCCGCTCCCACGGCGAACTAGAATTTATCCATGTTTAGCAGTGCGAGCGGGTTGAGCAGCTTTTTCGTGCCTTTCTATGCCCACTTCTGCTTTTCATCCAGCCCACGTACAAATGTCAGCGAGCTTATAGCAGGCACTGAAAATACAACTTTTACGCCAAATCGTGATCCTACGTTTTTCAGCACGTGAGCCATCTTATCAACTTATCGGAAGGCGGCGAAGTTGCGTCGGTCGCTTAGCGTTTGCTTGTCATGCTGCTCTCTTAGTTTTCTTTTTTTACACACTTAACCAATGCTTCGCATATGAACCAAAGCGCGGAGGTAGAAAAATTTGCTTCTTTTAGATAGGACATCTGAGAAAGGCAACTGCAAGAAAAGGTCCCAACTGGCATTGCCAGTTGGATCCAACGGTTCTCTTTTTTGACTTGCTAAACAGTGCCATATTGCAACCGAAAATCTGAAAATAAAAGAAAAACCAAGCAAGCTTACTTTGTTGTACTTTCATTCTTGTTTGTAGACCCACCCAAAGGCGAAGCAAAGACTGCTAGACGGCCTAAAGTCAATGAACAATTTTCAGTGACTCTTGGACGACCCAGCTGCAAACTCTGGTTGCGCCTAGGAAGTTCAAAAATACATTTTTCAGTCTGCCACAAAAAATTCTTCAGCGGGAGATGACCGAAACAGTGCGTTTCCTCAGGTTACTGGGGAAGAGGTACTATCGGCAACAAATGTTTACGCGTGTTCTCGGGAAAAAAAAAAAGATTATTTGCGTTGTCGCACTACCCAGCCTTCTGGAAACGTTACCCGCTGATGGAGTATGCTAGGTCCCGCACATCTGCAGGCACTTCGGGTGATTCGCTTGCGTAGCTGCTTCGAAAGAAATGCTTTTCCGGATCTCGCAAACTTTTCAGGCCGATAGTACACAGACGCCTGTGCCATAAACTACTGTGAGCGACAAAGATGTTCGCATTGTTCTGGCAGTACCCACGAGGCCCACAAGGCTATAACAGTTGTTTAGTTTCTGAAGTTTGCGCTACGCCGAGCACTGTGTTCGCGGGGCGCCGCTCCCACACATACAAGGAAACGGTGGATGACGTTTGATTCTTCGGAAAGAATAAACATGCAAAAGAAAATAAGATGCAAATAGTAGTAGAAGACCTTTATTCGGACAAAAATTACAGGCCGAGCATGTCGACCGCCTGGGCAACCAGAAGTCGCTGTTCTTCCTCCCCTTCAGCGCCAAGCCAGTCGAGCCAGGTGGTGATGGATAAAGAAGGTGGGGGAAGGAACCCGACTGCTGAGCAGCCGGGCAATAGAAGAGGCAATGGGCCAGATCCGCATAGATACAGGGGCAGTTGGGGCAGGAAGGGTCCGATCGATAGCGATAGAGAAAGAGGCGAGACGGGGTGATAACTACATTCATTTGAATGTGCCGAAAGATGCAAATATATACAAACGAAATGTATAAGTTTTTGATAAACTGGATAAAACAGCGCAAATGAAGACGAGACAAGAAAAGGACAACCACTTTTCCCTTGTCTCGTCTTCCGTTGCGCTGTTTTATCCAGTTCTTCAAAAATGTACGAACCTGCCCCCATTTGCCCTCTTCTGAAGTGCATACTGTAGTGCCGGCGCCCACATTTCGCTGGCTGGCCTCTCTGGAAACAAGCGCTGCGCGCCCGGCGTCGCTCAAAGCAGGCCCAGACTCTCTCGGGCATGTCGCGGCGTGCAGCGTGACTCATGCCGTCTCGCCGGCGCCGACGCGGACCCTTCCTCCTTCCCTCCTCTCCGTCGGTGCGAACTCTTCCGACGCTCGCCGGCTCTCGACCATTGGTCTAATTTGAACGGTGGCCAGTGCCGTGACCTGATTGGAGGATTTGAACTGCTGGTGGCCGCAACCGTCACCGGTGGCTTTAAAAGCGGAGCCGCGCTGAACCCGCGCAGCAGACGGGCAGCAGAAGAGCCATCACGCCGGAGCTACGCTCGCCGCCGGGGCCGCCCTTCATCTTTGTGCTAGCCCGTGATGCTCTTGGCCGTGTATCATGTAAAAGCCCTTGTACATACTGTACATAAAAGTCATTTTACTCACCGTCGCCTCGACCGTTTCCTGGCTCGGACTCCCAGTCCCAACAATACGTACGGAGAAGTGCATGCTTCTATGTCATACGGCAACGCTGACCGCGGATGCACGTGGCCTGGGAAGTTTGCTTCGAAGCGCGCTTTGCACGTGTTCTAATGAACAAAGAACTTGCGATAGAATTGCCCTGCTGGCACGGCCCTGCTGGCACCCTCGCGTGTTGTTTTGTTTCCCGCTTTTCATTCACGATGGCATTGCACCTTGGTCCATAAAGGTCATATAATTCTTGCGTCATCAGGTAAAATTTCTAAAGGCATGCGCCTCCAGCATTCCGCCTCATTCCACGGCGCAACCGCGCGCGCCTGTCACTTTTCCCCTAGCATGCGCAGCGAACAGTGTGGGTAGAAGGCACTGAGGTAGAAGGACCGTCATCTTCACCACCTTCAAGTTTTCGCTCAACAGTATCGTTGGCAGCATAGCCATGGCTGGTCCCGACCAGGACGTTTCAGACCCGTGCTTTATCGTGAGCGAAAAAGTTGATCCTTCCAACCGCGAGTACCCCAACTTCAGCGAGCCTCGGGAGATCGGCAACTTCTCATTAGGTGCAGAGCGTGAGTACATCGACGGACCCGAGAAGTTGAAGTTCCTGAGGAAACCGGACGCCGAGGACTACCTTGTTAGGAGAAGGTAAGTGACGCCAACCAAGTAAAATACAGGAAAAACACGACGTTTCGGGACCGGCTCGGCCCCTTCTTCACGGTGTGACTACGGGCGAGCGCAGCTTGGCTTTTTAAGCCCCTGTGTGGAGGACCTGCGGGTCAATGGCCGCAGCCCATGGACGTAGGATGAGGGGAGAGTCCCCAGGGAACGATTAACATTCTCTCGTGTTTGCTGTATGTGCCACGACTCGAGTAGAAGCCTCCTGCGTGGGTTAGCTTCCGTTTCCAATACAATGGTGCTGTCGAAGTCAATTGGGTGGTCACACCCTTCACAGTGTTCGGCCACGGCGCTGCGTTGACGATTCATGTGACGGACGTCCGCTTTGTGTTGGTTCATCCTTTCCGCGAAGTTCTTCGTTTCCCCTATGTACGACGCCGGGCAGACGGAACACGGAATTTTGTACACGACGCCCTGGGCCTTTTCTCTGGGCTGCCGGTTTTTTGGGCGGGGGAGAAGGCGACCGATAGTGCTGGTCGGTTTGTGCGTTGTCAGCACCCCTTCTTTTCCGAGAATGCGACCGAGCGTCTCGCTCACGCCTCTCACGTAGGGGATGCAAACACGTTTCCGCTTCTGGTCCGTCACATGAATCGTCAACGCAGCGCCGTGGCCGAACACTGTGAAGGGTGTGACCACCCAATTGACTTCGACAGCACCATTGTATTGGAAACGGAAGCTAACCCACGCAGGAGGCTTCTACTCGAGTCGTGGCACATACAGCAAACACGAGAGAATGTTAATCGTTCCCTGGGGACTCTCCCCTCATCCTACGTCCATGGGCTGCGGCCATTGACCCGCAGGTCCTCCACACAGGGGCTTAAAAAGCCAAGCTGCGCTTGCCCGTAGTCACACCGTGAAGAAGGGGCCGAGCCGGTCCCGAAACGTCGTGTTTTTCCTGTATTTTACTTGGTTGGCGTCACTTACCTTCTCCTAACATTAAATTTCCCAACCAGACAGACTTCTGTCGAATGTTTTCTTTTGAGGACTACCTTGGGTGGGACCTGAACCGCGGCTACGATGCGGCAGTTCGTCGGGATCGCTCGATACACGAGAAGCTGGACAACCTGCTTCACTGGATCGTCCGTAACATGGACAAGTTTCCTCAGGACCCGGCCGCGCAGCCCTCGAGCGAGCTTCCGCGCGCCGAACCTAAAAGGCAAGTATTAGCTTATGTCCTACGGTTGTCCTCGGCCTCTGCAGAGCTAGAAACTGTAGCGGACATTACTGGCGCGTTCGAGCAGCCCGAGTCGATTGGGTGTGCCAGCGTTTTTGCTACTGTTTTGTGGTACTAGCTGTTACGGCGAAGCTTCCCGGCAAACACGCAGTAGTGTGTGTTGCCAAAAGAACGATGCTTTAAGCTCGACTTCGCGCGGCTCGACAGAAGTCTCTCACAGCGTGGCACCTCGGTCGTGCAGTTCGGTCACGCCGTACCCTTGGTGACGGCTCAATTTTGAGCTTTATTATTTTGGTTGTTTTTCGTCCCACTTTGTTCTCTGCGCGAGCATGCAGCGTTTCTTCGAAGCTCCGCGTAACGTCGTAGAAAGGTGATGTTAATCTCTGTTTCGTTGCCTTTCCAGCTAGCGAGATTGAATGATATTGATGCGGGTAGACGACGACGACAAAGAGCGATGGCACGAGTGGGAAGAGTAGAAGACGACAACGAAGTTCGGACTGTGTTCTCGGTGCCGCTCGCAGCTGCCCACGAAACACAAAACGTCTTACGAACGTCTCGGAACAGCTTCAAATGACTACAAACGTCTTGCGCTGTGTTCAAACGTCTCATAGATGTCGACAAGAAGAAGTTTCCTCTGCGACGTCTCTTAAACATCTGCAGTCAGACGTTTGCTGTGAAACTTCTGTGAAACATCTGTAGTCAGATGTTTTCTAGACTTGATTCTAACACGTGGAACTTGGGACCACGTCAAGGAGATGCGCCAGCAATCAGCAGAGAGTTGCCACCGTGGATTAAACATGCTGTAAAATCACGGCACATAAATTAGATGGCTCTCCTGCTTGACGTTTCGAAGAGCAGGCGCGCCGGTGCAAATACCGCTCTTTGTATTCGAACACAGAAAGCGCGTTTTCTCCTACAGAGCCCGAATCACGTTCCACATCGAGTGCAGCTAACCCGCCACTCGTAAGACTGGATTTAGGTAACATATAATGGCCCTGAAAGCCGACGGTAGTTACGCGAGTGAAAAAATTTGCTGCATGTTGCGAACGCCTCTGTTACGCCTCGGCTAGCTGGCGGCAGCATGCGGATTGACAGGCGCAGCGCACGCTGCCTTCGCCGCCTTCCCGCCGCCTTCGCCGAGCTCGCTCGCGCGGTTTATCGCGCAGATCACCCGCGCGCTATCTTCTCGTGGCGGCGTATCTTGGAGGCAATCTTTCTTGAGTCACGCCGCAGCTTGCTGCTTGTGTCGCTCCGCACGGTGGCGATGCAGGATAGTTTGCGAAAGTGGTTTTAACCGTTTAAAGGAGAAAAAAATGGAAGCTTCAAGTGCTTAGTTTTACATGAAAGTATTAGATTCAATTTGTTTTTTTGGTTCTTTGATGATATGTTCATTTTTACGTTTAGAAATTTAGTACTTCATTTGGTCATTTGGCGTTGCAGAGGCTAGCGATAGCTACGCGCGCGAAGCGGATGCTGCGCACGTTGTAGTACGTTTCGCTGCGCACTTTTTTCCGCGCTGGTTGGCATGCCGCTGCAGTTCGCATTTTCCCCTTTTTCTGCGGTATCGTTTACTACCAGTGTTGCACTGAGATGTGAGCCTGGTTTTCCGCAAATGTAAGTAACCTTCCATTTCTCTTCTGTGGTGGAAGCGTCGGCTTTGCCGGCTAAGCCACTAACGCGCCTGATTTAACCTTTGGTTTACAAAACACAAAACAGTATCAGCCAGTGTTTTACATACCAAAGTGCAGCGTTGAATATATTAAAACAGGGCATTTGCATGTATTTGAGCTTTTGTTAAGTGGATACAGCTAGGCTGCTCTCGCATGCGAGTTGCTTTCTTTACCAAGGCGATGACAAGGCAAGGGCGTCCGCAGAATTTTTTGCAGGGGGGGGGGGGCCATTGGTTGTTGGCGCCAGAGGGGGGGGGGGGGGCATGTTCGTAGCAAAAAGGCACTATTTGCGGTATGAATTTATTTATTTATATATAAATAAAAAATAAGTGAAATACACACATGAAATAAAAATTACAAACAGCAAATTAAAGTGTGGCTAGGAGAGATACATTGCAGTTTATCAACGAAGAAACAATTAAAATTAATAAAAAATCCAAAAATATACTGTCACTTCGTGGAGAAGAGTGCTCAGTATTGCTGCATACGGGTTCTCGACTCACCCGGGTTGATGACCAGCACATAGCACAATATGGTCACAAACACGCAACTACAGTCACTCAGTCAGTCTTCCTTGAACAGCAACTGTAGACTCCACGGATTTTTCTGGGCGAATTGCGTGATTACACGGGTGATAAATTCATTTCTGTGCTTCATTACACGCTCTCGGTGCACACTCGTCACACACATTGATTGGAAAAACGGTTGAACGCGCACGTTGAAAACAAAAGATGTCTATACATACAACGAAAGCTTATTTACAAGATAAATGCACGCTCGCAGCTTCATACACCTCGCTCCATCTTGCTCGCGCATCCGCACAGTCGAGCAACCGCACGCACACTGCTCGCCGCTCGTAGTTTTCTCGTCCACTGTCTTGGTTGTTCTCAGCTTCGTTGACAAACGGCCACTAAAAACACCGAAGCACAAATACAGAGGCGCGCACACGTGCAAGGGCTTACTTCCGTGCGACTTCCAAGGGGAAGGAACACTCGCCACTCCGGTAGGAAAATTTGTTTTGTGTGTTTTTATGGGGTTCAGAGCCCCAAAACGACTCAGGTTATGAGGAACGGAGTAGTACAGAGCTCCGGATAATGTCGACCACCTGGGTCTCTTTTCCGGGCACTGACCTCGCACAGTACACGGGCGCTGTTGTCATTTGAGGCCCAGCCAGAGGTGACAGGCGAGCCAGGCAGGCGCCATCGGGCTGCGTTGACCAAAGGCGCTGGTTTTCGGAGAAGACGCAAGGGACGCTGGTGTGGGGGCGCCTCTGGAGACTGCGTCGCCGTGAACAAAAGATGCTAATCTCCTTTGCCGAAGATTCTGATAGCGGCGCTTCTACCGCACTGCGCTCTCCCGTGGATCGGAGGCACAGCGAGCGGCGGCGGCGCCAACTGATCGGCCGCTTGCCCATGAGCAGCCCGACAAAGCGGGGGTGGACACGGCTGATTTGTCTTTCCCTCCTGAAGAATTCATCGGTGGCCGGCATAACGAAGGCGAAAACAAGATGCACTGTGCACTGTCTGCCTCCGTGTCGCTATCTGTCTAGAGATCAAAGAAACAGGCACCCATTTCAAGACGGCTTGAAACACATGCTCGCCAGTGCCGCTGTATGTCTGCAACAGGTCGGCCTTCAACAGAGCTAACGATGGCGTGGTTTGAAAACGGCATAAAGACGCGTGCCCGGACGCGGCATTTCGCAGATGTGACCCAAAGCGTGGAAGCGGAGCTGCTTTTACCCTTTTGGCTGAGCCCACCACGGCCCCTGGCGTGCGGCCATCACTCACGGTTCGAGGGAGTGATTTTCCAGGGGGGTGCAGCCGCCCCCCCTTGCCCCCCCCTCCGGACGCCCATGTGACAAGGTGAACGTGACAAAGCTTCAAACCAACCAGCTTTGTTTAAGCGTACGTTGGTAAGGCGCGAATTTTTTCCTACACGGTTTTATTCTTGCCAAGGACTCTCATCTGGCCACCTGTGTGCTCCAATTCTCCTTGCTGTGATTGCCGTCAGTGAAACTCGCGTTAAAAAGGCGTTGGTTATCTTAACTGCGTCAAGCTTTTATTTCATTGCGATTGAGAGCCCCGGCACAAAGGTAGTTTACTCGGTGGTGCTGCTCTGTATGTGTGCAGGCTGTTTGACAGTGCAGTGAAGTACTACGGCTCTTTGCAGGCATGGCAGCTTTTATTTTTTGGAAAACCATTGCACCGTGCACAGCTGGCGTTGTCCCTACTTCACTGTGTACATTTCGTTTTGGGTACAGGCTGTTCAACAGTGGTTTTCAGGGGACCTCCTTGCCTGCTCAACTTCTCAAGTTTTGGTAAGCACACTTCGCAGCTGACACCCTTTCTTTCACTTCATGATTTCTTGTATAGGTCTAGGCTCTTTGCTAATGTTCATTCCACAAGCCCCATTATTTGTTTGTCCTTTAGAACTACGACTGTTGGCCGGAGGAGCAAGGACCTGGTCTAGTTTCACGCAAATTAATAGCAGCACCTTGTACTTGGTTGTTCAGACGACTTGGCCTGGAGATTGTTTCAGTTCTGAGGTGGGAACCTGGACTAATGCTTCTTGTGCAGTGGTGTAAGTAATCTCTTGCCCACTGTTTGAGCTTCATCGTACAGATTAGAAAGGGCTTCTTTGGCAATGCAGTGTTAGGAACCTTATACACATGCACTTTTATTTGTCTTATCTTTCAGATGTGCCCTGTGTGGCTGTCAAGTTAAGGTCCAAGATTTAACACATCTCTGGTGTATACTGAAGTGAAGCAGGCATTACCAGGACAGCAGCATCTCTGCTATGTTTTCATGCGACGGTACAAGATGTCAAACATCAACCACTTTTGATTCAGCCACATCTTGCAGGTAAGAGAAAGCCTGTTTGCAAGATGCAGCTTACGAGGTTCTATGGGTACAGTGTGCATCACAGTAAGGCAGTACACTTGCTATTGACTGCTTGGCTTTCAGTGTCCATGCACGCTGTTTGAATTTTGCTTCTGTTAAAGGCCTCCACAGTGATTGACTTCTTGAGTTTATGGTGAGCCGTAGCACTCTGCTGAACTGCCGCTTGCAGTGACATCATATGCATCTATGTTTTTAATTAGCTTATTTTATTGCCTGTGCTGTCACTCCTTGCCATTTCCTGGTCTTATTTGCTTCCGACTCCTCATTGGCCATTCTACATGCACCTGACTGACTGTGCTTTTGGTTACTCTAATATTTTTCACTTCTGCAGGCTGCTGAGCAGAGCTGGATTTGACTTCCCCTTGTTACCGTCTAGTTGGTATCCTCCTTGCAAGAAAAGCGATGTTTGGAACCCCTAGCGAGCTCTTCATTGCCATCCACATCACAGCAACTTGATCGTCAACGCATCAGTTGTGAACAAGGCCTGGGGCCAAATGAATTTTTGATTTAACAATTGGTTGCTGCTCGGCACTTTCCCGCCATCCAAGTGCTTACCATTGTAATGTCAGCCAAACCAGTGAAGCTACATTCTCCATGGCTTCTAACATTAATTTCCTGGTCTTTCTTTCTTTTATTGTGTGGTTGTATGCACTGGATTCAATAAAGAGTAACGCAGTGACTGAAAAGTGTGCTAGCACATGCATTTATGGCTCATTACTACAGCCATACATCCCTTGTAACGTGGGCTTATTGTTCGGGTCATTGCAAATCAGCTTTGAGTTCATTTTTGAGTGTATACCAGAAAAATGAACTGTAACATTTTTAAAGATTTAGAGGGTTTAAAGGCAGCACTAAAAATCAGTCTTGAAATGCGTAAGATATTAAAGGCACCCATTTCGGAAAAAAAAAGGAACGTCTAAAAAAATTCTAGAAAAGATCTACCTCAGAAGTTTTCTAGCCGTGTACAAGCGTAGCGTTAGCAGAGCTAATAGAGGGCTAGTAAACGTCTAAGTCTAAAACACTGCTTAGATGAAACTTCTTCTAGATGTCAAGCTTTTTTTTCCGAGACCTTTTTTAGACGTCTATTAGCGCTTTTTGTGTTTCGTGGGTGTTCTTGTCTATTTGTAAATATCTGTAAATATATTCTTTCCCGCAACATATTTGGTGGAGGTGCGGATTTCCCCTACGTCTACCGACGACGGAGCTCCGCAGCGGCCGCCAGTTGCCTGCACTCATCATGACCCAAGACGCCGCCCAGCAAACCTCAGCCCCGGCCATGACATCACTCGTTCTTTCTCCCCCTCGTGACCCTGGGACATTTTCTGGTACCGACAACACTGACGTCGACGACTGGATCAACATGTACGAGCGAGTGAGCACCTACAACCGCTGGGATCCGACCCTTATGCTCGCAAATGTAATATTCTATCTAAAACACACCGCCCGGGTCTGGTATGAGACGCACGAAGACCATCTGACCAGCTGGGACGTGTGCAAAGAGAAACTCCGCGAATTGTTTGGACGGCCGCTCGGCCGAACGCTTGCCGCTAAGAAGGACCTCGCCTCCCGAGCTCAAACATCTACGGAGTCCTATGTGCCGTATATTCAAGATGTGCTGGCCCTCTGTCACAAAGTTGACGCCAACATGCCCGAGTCTGACAAAGTCAGCCACGTGTTGAAGGGAATCGCCGACGATGCCTTCAACTTGCTCATATACAAGAACTGCACTACAGTCGACGGAATTATTAAGGAATGTCGACGCTTCGAGGAAGCCAAAAGCAGGCGTATTAGCCAGCCGTACACACGCCTCCCCAACACGGCTGCGACTTCTTCATGTGAAGACCTGCGACACCGGGAAACTCCAGCGCCCCCAGAAAATGTGACCCGCATCATCCGACGCGAGCTCGAAGCTGTGTCCCCTGACCCCCTGCATCTACATGATGGCGACAACCGCTTGCCTACCATCTCTCTGGTACAAGCTGTCGTCCGCCAAGAGCTTGCAAACCTTGGTTTCCAGCCCGTCAGCCCTGTACGGTCTTCACCACCACCCGAAATCACTGCGATTGCTCCTGGACGACCTTCGTACTTCTCTCCACGTCGCCGAAACCCTAACGATTGGCGGACAACCGACGACAGGCCCATTTGTTTCCATTGCCACCGCATTGGCCACATCTCCCGCCACTGTCGAAATTATTGGTCCCGTCGCAGCACATACCGTCCTCTCAGCTCCCACCGCGACGACGAACAGCCCAGCCACTACACGCCCCCTCCAGACCAGCACAGTCCTACAGTCGACGGCCAGATTCCCCGCTCCAGCCGCTCCCCGTCCCCCCTGCGTCGACAGTCTCGTTCATCCCAACGCCGTCGCTCCTCTCCTGGCCCCTACGGACGCTCGCAAGCGGAAAACTAGACGCTGCAGTGTCTGGAGGTGATACTGCAGTACAGCCCCAGTCCCAAAATCCTCGATTAGCCCTTCGCGCACACCATAATTTGCTCGCCCTTCATGTCGATGGAGTGCCTGTGCGAGCCCTGATCGATACAGGCGTGCACGTATCCGTCATGAGTTCAGCCCTACGACGCCGCCTCCGAAAAGTACTGACCCCTGCACCCAAAGCCGTTCTCCGCGTTGCCGACGGCGGAACGCCTCATGTTGTTGGACTATGCACAGCCCGTGTGACCATATCCGGCCGCCATACATCCGTTCTGTTCTCTGTTCTGGACCAGTGCCCTCATGAAGTCATTCTTGGCCTCGACTTCCTGTCTGAGCATTCAGCCCTCATTGACTGCGCCACTAATGTTGTTCAGCTTGACCTTCCTTTTTCTGCTGAGTCGCCGTCCCCAGTTATACACCCTCTTTGTGCTGTCGACTTTGTCCGTCTACCGCCTCAAGCTGCAACTTACATTTCTTTCTCATCTGTTCCCCCTGTACCTGATGGTCACTACGTAGTCACTCCGGAACTTGACGTCGCCCTGACGCGCAGCATTGCGCTTCTACACATTGTATTTACAATGTCGGCCAACCGAGCGTACCTTCCGGTCCTGAACTTTGGTTCATCCATCCAACCGCTCCCACAAGGCATCTCACTCGCCACGCTGTGCCCTGCTGCCGAATGTGTGATATCAGTGGTGGACAGCTGCTTACCTTCCACTCAGCAATGCCGGCTGCCTGCGGCCCCATCAACAGTGAACCCAACGGACGACCACGCCGACATGATCGCTTCTGACCTACCGCCGATGCAAGCTCGCGATCTTAGGTGCCTCTTATCATCTTTCCGCGACATCTTCGACTTTGATAGCCGTGTTTTGGCTCGGACCTCTGTGGTGACGCATCACGTAAACACCGGTGATTCCGCTCCTCTCCGCAGACGTCCGTACCGAGTGTCCAGCGCCGAACGCACCGTCATAAATCAAGAGGTGGACAAGATGCTCGCAAAAGACAAAGGTTGAAAGCTGAATGCCCTTCAACATTTGGCATAGTTGCGCAACGACAACGGCTCAACGACACGTGGTTACCGCTTTAGTGTGACGCAACCATTGCGTAGATATTGTTGCGGGAAAGAATATATTTACAGATATTTACAAATAGACAAGAACAGCTGCGAGCGGCACCGAGAACACAGTCCGAACTTCGTTGTCGTCTTCTACTCTTCCCACTCGTGCCATCGCTCTTTGTCGTCGTCGTCTACCCGCATCAGGACCCCCGGCTGCTGAAACGCCGTCTCGGCGTTAGGGCGGCGACGTATGAGCGTCATGATAAGGTTTAAGGCGACAGACGTGGACGATGTCGGTGGTGGCGCCAGAGGACGATGGCGAGGTTTCAAGGGGAGCAATTTCATAGTTCACGTCGGTAACACGGCGCACGACACGGTAAGGGCCACGGTAGTGCGAAAGGAGCTTCTCGAAGAGACCGACGCTGCGAGAGGGCGTCCAGAGAAGGACGAGTGATTCCGGGGTAAATTCGACGGCCTGGTGACGGCGGTCGTAGGCTGACTTCTGGGAAACTTGAGAGGCTTGGAGCCTACTACGTGCTATTTGGCGCGCCAGCGTGGCCTGGGAGATGGCGTCCCGAGCGTAAGCAGTGGTGGGGGCTGAAGAAGGCGGCAAGAGTGTGTCTAAAGGCAAGGTGGGATGCCTACCAAACAAAAGGTAGAAAGGAGAATAGCCTGTTCTGTCATGAAGGGAAGAGTTATATGCAAATGTCACATAAGGCAAGGCTGCGTCCCAATCTCGGTGGTCTGGCGATACGTACATGGCTAACATTTCGGTGAGCGTGCGGTTGAACCTTTCCGTAAGCCCATTGGTTTGTGGGTGGTAAGCTGTCGTGAGCTGGTGCTGCGTGTCACACGAACGAAGAATGTCGTGAACTACTCTGGATAGAAAATAACGGCCGCGGTCGGTGAGCAGTTGACGAGGGGTGCCGTGGTGAAGGATGACGTCTTGCAGAAGAAAATCGGCAACATCGGTAGCGCAGCTGGACGGCAAAGCACGCGTGATGGCGTACCGAGTCGTATAATAAGTTGCGCGACAGCGATCCACTTGTTGCCGGAGAGGGACGTCGGAAAAGAGCCAAGAAGGTCGAGGCCAACACGGTGAAAAGGTTCCGGAGGTATGTCGATGGGTTGCAGAAGACCGGCAGGCAAAGTGGAGGGCCTTTTCCGACGTTGACACAGGTTGCAAGCGGCCACGTAACGCTTGACGGAACGATAGAGACCAGGCCAAAAGAAGCGATGCCGCACCCGAGCGTACGTGCGGGACACGCCAAGGTGACCGGCTGTCGGCAGATCGTGCAGTTCTTCAAGGACAGAAGAGCGTAGACGTTGGGGTATCACGAGCAGGAGCGGAGGGCCATCGGAGCGTAGGTTTCGGCGACACAAAATGCCGTTCTGGAGCACACAAAGGTTCAGAGACGGAGATCGGTTTGCAGAACGGATGCCATCAAAGATAGGACGTAAAGATGAGTCGTGGCGCTGTTCGTTGGCAATATCGGCAAGATCGGAGATAGCTAAGAGGCAGGGCAGGGTCTCAGCGTCCTCTAGGTCAGGTGGTTCCACAGGGTATCGGGATAAACAGTCAGCGTCCTGGTGATGGCACCCTGACTTGTACACGACGGAGTATGAGTATTCTTGGAGGCGCAATGCCCAGCGACCAAGGCGACCGGTGGGATCTTTTAGTGAAGACAGCCAACAGAGAGCGTGGTGATCAGTGACAACAGCGAATGAACGGCCGAACAGGTAGGGTCTGAATTTAGCTACTGCCCAGACAAGGGCAAGACACTCGCGCTCAGTAATGGTGTAATTTTGCTCTGCGGCTGAAAGTAGGCGGCTGGCATAAGCGATGACTCGATCTTGACCCTGTTGACGTTGGGCTAGGAAGGCGCCGATGCCATATCCGGAGGCGTCCGTGCGAACCTCTGTAGGAGACGACGGGTCAAAATGTGCTAAGATGGGCGGAGTGGTCAGCAAATGGACGAGGGATGAAAATGAGTTCTCTTGAGCAGGGCCCCAGGTAAAGGGGGTGTCGTTCTTCAGAAGATCGGTGAGGGGACGAGCGATGCCGGCGAAATCTTTGATAAAACGGCGAAAATACGAGCACAAGCCGACAAAGCTGCGCACATCTTTCGACGACCTTGGAAGAGGAAAGTCCTTCACAGCTTGAATTTTGATGGGATCTGGGCGTACACCAGAAGCGTCAACGAGGTGTCCGAGAATAGTGAGTTGGCGACGACCGAACTTGCATTTCGATGAGTTCAGCTGAAGTCCGGCGTTACGAAACACTCTCAGAATATTGGAGAGGCGCTCGAGGTGCGTGGCAAAAGTAGGCGAGAAAATCACAACATCGTCTAGGTAACAGAGGCAAGTGGACCATTTAAAGCCACGAAGAAGGGAGTCCATCATTCGTTCGAAGGTAGCCGGGGCGTTACAGAGGCCGAACGGCATGACTTTAAACTGGTATAACTCATCAGGCGTCACGAAGGCGGTCTTCTCGCGGTCCTTTTCATCAACGGCAATTTGCCAGTACCCCGATCGAAGATCAATTGAAGAGAAATATTTGGCGCCGTGGAGGCAATCTAATGCATCATCGATCCTTGGGAGTGGATATACGTCTTCTTTTGTGATGCGGTTGAGGTGCCGATAATCAACGCAGAAGCCCCAGCTGCCGTCCTTCTTTTTCACCAGGAGGACTGGTGAAGCCCTCAAAAGATAACCATCTCGCCCACCAGTTCGCGCTGTGCGACCAGAAAAGTCATCTCAGGATGCAGCATGATAGTTCTGAACAAGGCAGAAATCATGAGTACTCACCCCCACAGCAAGGAGCACCTTCACTGTACAAATACTTCAATCGATCCTATATCGACATACTCTAGAAGAATTTCCGGTTAAAATTTTTTAGCCGGCGCACTAAGCTATATGTTGTGAGCTTGAGGTTGCAAATCTGGATGCTGGTAGTGTGGTCGCCCTGCCTCTTACACGGCACCCCTCAAAGTAACCATGCTTGCCTTCAAAAACACATTAAATCATTCCGCTTGCATAGGATTCTACAGCACGCTGGCCCGCAAACAATAAAAAATGAGGGGGGCAAGTTGTTTGTCCTGTCATTCTCGCGAGTTCTTAGAACTGTGGCACCCTCTAAGGCTTTAGGAGAGACGAGGGTAGTTTCAATGCTGTTCGTTTAAATGCAGCAAATTGCAAAACTAAGCGTTTCGCGCCGACAAAACCCACTGATTTTATTTGGAATCATGCTTATGGAGGACCGCCGGAAATTGTCTTCTAATCTTTTAGAATGATCCTCCTTCTGCAATGGTAGTCTCTGGATATCAGTTTGTTACATTTAACTGTTTTAATTAGGGCCGGAAAGGGTTAAACAAGCCCCTCTGCTGCAGAGTGACGTCGCTTCGTGAGGGGCAGGGTAGCCTTCCAGAAGAGCCCGTTGTGCGGACCTCCGGTGGTTGCCTAGCGACGGAGGCGCGTTGCCCTCTTTATGTTTCTGTGCTCGTGATGCTCTGGGCATTGCCAGCTCTGTCGTCTACGAAGTGCGTGCCTTGGCTGTGCGCGACGATGTGGTGTAAAAATCATAGCGCTACCTCGCTTCATCGTGATGGCACACGCAACACGATAACCTTCAATGGCCTTCCGTAAGTGTAGATGCGGAATTTCAATGTGGCCCGTATGGTTGCGAGACGCTCATTTCTGTTGTTTAATAGTGAATAGCCTGACAGCGAGTGACTTGCGCAGGCCATGGCTTGCTCTGTTCCGTTTTTCCTTTGAACGAGCACAGTGCCGAGGCTCAAGCTGCATGCCTCACAGTGCATCTCTGTTCGGGCTATTTTTTGGAAGTGGGCGAGGACCAGTTTCTGGAAAGCTTCGTTCTGTAACGTTTCCCATTTCTGACAGGTGTGTCAGGGGCTTCATCATTATCATCATCATCATCATCAGCCTGACTACACCCACTGCAGGGCAAAGGCCTCTCCCATGTCTCTCCAATTAACCCTGTCCTTTGCTAGTTGCCGCCACTGTATCCCCGCAAACTTCTTAATCTCATCCGCCCACCTAACTTTCTGCCGTCCCCTGCTACGTTTGCTTTCTCTTGGAATCCACTCCGTTACCCTTAAGGACCAGCGGTTATCTTGCCTTCGCATTACATGCCCTGCCCAAGCCCACTTCTTCCTCTTGATTTCAACTAGGATGTCATTAACCCGCGTTTGTTCCCTCACCCACTCCGCCCGCTTTCGATCTCTTAACGTTACACCTATCATTTTCCTTTCCATAGCTCGCTGCGTTGTTCTTAACTTAAGCTGAACCCTCTTTGTTAGCCTCCACGTTTCTGCCCCATAGGTGAGTACCGGTAGGATACAGCTGTTATATACTTTTCGCTTCATGGATATTGGTAAGCTACCATTCATGACCTGAGAGAACCTGCCATACGCGCTCCACCCCATTCTTATTCTTCTAGTTATTTCCCTCTCATGATCCGGATCTGCGGTCACTACCTGCCCTAAGTAGACATATTCTCTTACTACTTCTAGCACCTCGCTACCAATTGCGAACTGCTGTTCCCTTGCAAGGCTATTGAACATTACTTTGGTTTTATGCATGTTAATTCTTAGCCCCACCGTTCTACTCTGCCTGTCTAGCTGATTGATCATGCTTTGCAGTTCTTGTCCTGAGTGGCTTAGCAAGGCAATGTCATCAGCAAATCGCAAATTACTCAGGTATTCTCCATTAACTCTTATCCCCAACTCTTCCCATTCCAGTCCCCGGAATACCTCTTGTAAGCAGGCAGTGAAGAGCATTGGCGAGATCGTGTCTCCCTGCCTGACACCTTTCCGTATTGGAATTTTATTGCTGACTTTATGGAGAACTATAGTAGCTGTGCAATCGTTATAAATATCTTCCAATATTTTCACATAGCACTCTTCCACACCCTGATTCCGCAATGCCTGCATGACAGCTGAGGTTTCCACTGAGTCGAATGCTTTCTCGTAATCAATGAAGGCTATATATAGGGGTTGGTTATATTCTGCGCATTTCTCTATCACCTGATTGATAGTGTGAATGTGGTCTATTGTCGAGTATCCTTTACGAAAGCCTGCCTGATCATTTGGTTGACTAAAGTCCAAGGTTGTCCTGATTCTATTAGCGATTACCTTAGTAAATACCTTGTAGGCAACGGACAATAAGCTGATCGGTCTGTAATTCTTCAAGTCCTTGACGTCTCCTTTTTTATGAATTAAGATAATGTTAGCGTTCTTCCAAGCTTCTGGTACTCTCGAGGTCACAAGGCATTGCGTATACAGGGTGGCTAGTTTTTGTAGCACAATCTCTCCTCCGTCCTTCAGCAAATCTGCTGTTACCTGATCCCCACCAGCTGCTTTCCCTCTTTGCATTGCTCCTAAGGCTTTCTTTACTTCCTCCTTCGTTACTGGCGGGATGTCCCATTGCTGTGCTCGACTGCCTCCCTCAGTAACTTGATGATTACATTCGCTGCTGTATAGATTTGTGTAGAACTCTTCGGCTAATTCAACTATCTTATCCATATTGCTGATGACATTGCCCTGTTTGTCTTTTAGCGCATACATCTGGTTTTTACGTATGCCCAGTTTTCTCCTCACTGATTTTAGGCTACCTCCATTCCTTAGAGCATGCTCGATTTTCTCCATGTTAAACTTTCTTATGTCGGCTACCTTGCGCTTATTTATCAACTTAGATAGCTCTGCTAGTTCTATCCTGTCTGTGGAGTTAGACGTCCTCATGCTTTGACGTTTCTTAATCAGATCTTTAGTGTCAGGGGCTTCACAGTCCTTCAAATAGCGGGTAATAAATCATTGCGGCTGGTTCGTCCGCGGACTGCGGGATTTATACTATAGCGGCTCTTCTCAGTGGGTCTGTACTCACTCAGCACTTGCTAACATCGCCTACGTACTACAGCTCCTCGTAGGTGAAGCAGCAATATTTTTCCTTCACGGTGAGCCCAGAAGACTTTATTGAGTCAGGCATTTTCTTTAGCCTCTTTAGGTGTTGTCGAAGCTTGACGCGAAGACCACGATGTGATCAGGGAGGTTGATTTGTCGCTCGAAGCTTGCAAATCCCGTGACCATGGCACGCAGAAAAGTTGCAGGTGTGGAGGAAAGTCCACATGGCATCACCTTGACAAAGAAAAACAGCGCAAACTTCACACGGACACAGAGAGTGAAGGCGAGACACGGGCACTAACAACTTACGCCGTTTTCCTTTGTGATAAACAGCAAACTAGTTCAAGATGTGTTATTCAAGTTGATCACCCTGAACTGAAAGAGGCCGTCCGGCGTGATAAAGGCTCTCTTCTTTCGATCGCTTTCGTCGACTTCGATCTGCTAGTTGCCACTCTTGAGATCCATCGACAAAAAGTACTCGGCTTTGCTGAGTCGGTCCAGCGTGTCTTTGGTACGAGGGAACGATGGCACATCTTTCTTCTTTATCTTGTTCAAAGGACGGTAATCGTCACACAACCGGAGTGTACCATCTTTCTTCTTCACCACAACAGCTGACGCCCATATGCTGGCTGATGGCTGGCTGACGTCTACTCGCAATATTTCTTCGATTTAATTCCCAATGACATCACGTTCTTGTGCAGACACTTGATAGCAACTTTGAAGTACAAGTCATCCATCTGAGCTGACAGGGATTTCTGCGGAAATTTAAAAACATTATGGTCTAATCCATGCTACGCGTAGATTACCCCACAGAGGGAATGCATGCGTATGGTTCAATTGTTTCATCTTATCAAACTGAAGAGGCGCCCTCATGCTTTGCGATGCCATCGCACTGTAAAGAAATCCAGATGGTCAATATAGATCCGGAGCCCTCTACTGCGGCGTTCCTCATAGCTTATGTATCGCTTCGGGACGTCAAACCCTACATTCAACAGTTCGCATACAAAAGGAAAAACGTAAGGAATCTTGTCAGTGATGACAGTTTTCTGTATGCTGTTTTCGCTACGTCTGTAAGCACCGGAATGGCAGCAGCGACGGCGTAGCGTGTAGGACTTGTCTACTTAGGATCCTGGTCTGTTAACGGCTGGAGCATTTGTTTTCAATTTCACTTCCTTTTGAATAGTGTCACGCGTTCCAGGTTAGGTCGGTCTGGCGAACGCGAAGAATGATGACGCCAGAATTGGTACAAGCATGTTTACATATATTTCTGCACGTGACGAGCCAACAAGGCATAAAAAGCTAACACACACGCAGCGAACAAGCGTGGATCAAGATCATGCAAACGTGGACAAAACCGCAAGAAGGAAACAACGAATGCGTACTCGAAGGCAACAGAGAATGCATCACAAACAAAGCCAATGTGTGCGTTCCAAAAGGATAAAACGCTGAGACGTTTTCAAGTAGTCTCTTGGCCACTTCATCAGGATACGGCGCAATAATGGTGCAACCACAAGTTTTATTAGTGTTAGCTCGACTGGTCGCATTTCGAGTCTCCGAGTTATTCTGATTCCACGGGTAGAATCCAAGATGGCGGCCTCCGTAGCAACGACATTTATTAGAGTATTATGCGTAATAACTCAAGCACCATAACCACTGAGCCACCGCGGCGGCTTGCGTTATAACGCAAGCCGCCGCGGTGGCTCAGTGGTTATGGTGCTCGGCTGCTGGCCCAAAAGACGCGGGTTCGATCCCGGCCGCGGCGGCTATAATTTCTTTGGAGGAGAAATTCTAGAGGCCCGTATACTCTGCGATGTCAGTGCACGTTAAAGAACCCCAGGTGGTCGAAGTTACCGGAGCCCTTCACTACGGCGTCTCTCATAGCCTGAGTCGCTTTGGGACGTTAAACTCCATAAACCAAACCGTTATAACGCAAATTGTAACTCAGTGGTTGCCATAGAAACCAAGGTGGCTATGCAACAGAATTGAATAACAGGCGACTGCGTGATGTCCGAGCTCCCCGACTCGAAGCTAAGTTATGTTGATCCAGTATATATATCCCTGTTTAACAGGCGTCAAAGTCGGACCCATTATTGCCGATATTCGGGAAAAATTTGCGTGCCAACCATTTGCCGCGGAAGTTCCAGACGGTGTTATACGATTCAGCGTTTTGTACAGCATAAACTTACTACTTAAGTTAGAGCCTAGCTTTTGTCTATAGATAGTGTATAGAATATGAATAGAAAGAATTATCTATAGGAAGGTAATTATCTACAAGAACTCTATCAACTGTCTACAGACCATTTTTATAAGCTTGGTTTGGTTTATTCCGTAGCAACTCAGGCTGAGGGACGCCGTAGTGAAGGGCTCTGGAAATTTCGACCACCTGAGGTTTACTTTGTGTGGCATCTTCACGTGTGTTTCCGATGTGCGCGCACCTTTTATCGCCTTATCTGGCGATCCTTCATAGCTTCGAGCTATCACTATGTACACGTGCTCCTTCCTATCTTCCGGCCACTCGGCTGCTTATAAATACGTCCTACACTTTTGAATAAACGTTCATTTTTCTGGTTCTACTGGCTGTGCGGCTGCTTCCCTGGTTCGGCGTTCTGCGGGCATGCTATGGATATGCAACAGTGGCGACGAGGATGAACACTGCCCATGCAGTGAAAGTCGACATTGAACAGGAACCCACAGAGAACCGAGAAACCAAGGCCAGCATGGCTCACCACCTTCCGGACTTCGAAGAAGGCAAAGATAAGTGGCAACCGTACCTTGTTAAAGTGGAAGCATACTTCGAAGCGAATGTGATTGAAGACGGGTCTAAGAAAAGAGCATTGCTGGTTGCCGCGTTAAATACGCATACGATTCAAGTGCTGGCAGGAAAGGTTGCCCCGCGAAAACCAAATGCGTTGACGTATGCAGAAGTCGTCGAAGTACTAAGTGAGCACTACAGTCCGAAGAGACACGAAATCACCGAAAGCTTCAAGTTCTTCAGTCGTTATCAAGCGGAGGGAGAGCCGATTAATGAATTCCTGGTAGAGATTCGCCGAATAGCTGACAATTGCAATTTTGGCAGTGCTTTGGATCGCATGCTACGAGATCGCATTGTGTGTGGTATACGGTCAAGTGCCCTACAGAAGCAGCTACTGGCAAAGCAGGACTTAACGCTTCAAGACGCTGAGACGATGGTCCTTGCAGCTGAGGCTGCGGATAGTGGCGTGGAACGCATGTTTAGACCGACAACGACACCCGGTACAACGACACCTGTGTTAAAAGTACGGGCGTATCAGACGGGAATTCGGCCAGATGAGAGGAGGGCTGCTGAGCATCAAGAATGCGCAAGGTGTGGTAGTACAAAACATAATGACGCAGGTTTCTCCTGGTCTAACGCCCGTTGTTACCGCTGTGGACGACGTGGTCACCTCGCAAGGAAATGTCGAAGCCACGGCGCTCGGGGACAATGCACGGCAAGGACGGCGCAAACTAACGCCCTTTCAGGGACGGAAAACTCAGTAGACGAGGAACACGATGCCGCCCACATTTAAACTTTGGTATCTCAACGAAAAAACTGTCTGGAACCACCGATCCGCCGAACATTTGCCTGGGGAGGCGTGCAGCTTAGCATGGAAGTCGATACTGGGTCGCCCGTTTGTGTCATTCCGCGTCAGCTGTACGATAAGCATCGCGAGCAATGGCCGAAACTCAAACCGTCCAGCCTGAATTTATCGTCCTACACAGGACGCCTTCCAATAGTTGGGGAGCTTGCGCTCCAGGTTTCCCATAAAGGGGCGACAGTAAAGTGTGCGCTGACCGTGTTGGACTGTGCGGGACCAAGCCTCTGTGGTCGTGATTTAATCCAGCAGCAGAGCAGGCGTTCCGGTGGTTCGGTTTGTCGAGGACTCCGTGTCAACAAAAGAAGCAAGCGAAGCCAGCGTGAACAACATATTCCAT
Source organism: Amblyomma mixtum (assembly GCF_055824585.1). Lineage (NCBI taxonomy): Eukaryota > Metazoa > Arthropoda > Arachnida > Ixodida > Ixodidae > Amblyomma > Amblyomma mixtum. The sequence continues at coordinate 85,493,902 of NC_143012.1, forward strand.
GACTACCACGACGTGTTCTCCGAGGAACTGGGGCTAATCAAGGGTCCTCCAGCCAGCTTGCACCTGAAGGAAGGCGCCGTACCCAAGTTCTGTAAGGCCAGACCCATTCCATACGCGTTACGCGAGCGAGTGTCACTTGAACTAGACCGTTTAGTTTCTCTGGGCGTACTGTCCCCGGTGGCTCATTCTGAATGGGCAACGCCCATAGTCACAGTGCTTAAGAAAGACGGTGCAGTAAGAATCTGCGGAGATTTCAAGGCCACGGTAAATCCAGCGTGTGCAACAGAGCAATACCCATTGCCAATCATTGAGGATATGTTTGCCCAACTTCACGATGGGGACTATTTCAGCACTCTGGATTTACGGGATGCATACAGTCAAGTGGCTTTAGACGATAACGCGAAGAAAGTTTGCGTCATTAATACGCCAAAAGGGCTATTTTGCTACAATAGGCTTCCTTTCGGGATAGCCTCTGCACCCGCAATATTCCAAAGAAAAATGGATGAGGTTTTGGCTGGCCTTCCAGGAGCGCAGGCTTATCTTGATGATGTGCTCATTTCCGAGAGAGCGAGTGACAGCGGTGAGAGGCTCAAAAACGTCTTAGAGCGCTTCTGAGAGTGCGGTGTAAAGCTAAGGATCGATAAGTGCAAGTTGCGTAGCCCAGCGGTAACTTATCTTGGTCATCGCATCGATCGTGATGGGCTTCATCCGACAGAGAAAAACCTTGACGCTATCATGCAGGCGCCGAGCCCCTGTAATGTCAGCGAGCTACGTGCGTTTTTGGGTATGGTTACGTTTTACGCGAGGTTTCTGCCGAACATGTCAACCACACTTGGTCCATTGTATCAGCTGCTTGAAAAAAATGCACGTTGGCAATGGAAACAGCCTCAAGAGCTCGCGTTTGAATGTGCCAAGGAAAGCCTTAAAACAGCCAAGGTTCTCGTTCATTTCGACCCTTCGAAGGAACTTAAGCTTGAATGTGATGCATCTCCGTACGGTGTGGGAGCTGTCTTGTTTCACACGACTGGTAACATTCACAGGCCAATCGGGTTCCGCTCGCGAACATTGACCCAGGCGGAGCGCAAGTATTCACAGCTCGAGCGAGAGGCACTGGCTCTGGTATTCGGCGTCACGAAATTCCGTGACTACCTTCTAGGTCGGGAATTTACCTTGGTGACTGACCATCAGCCACTGCTCGGCCTGCTGAGATCAGACAAGCAAACGCCCACAATGGCCGCCGCACGGATACAACGGTGGGCGCTTCACCTGGGGGCCTACCGATACCGGTTACAGTACGCACCAGGACGACAGATGCTGAATGCGGACGCCCTGAGCCGACTTCCGCAGCGGTCTCCGGAATCTGGCGACGACGGTGAGCCGCCCGAATATGTGCTGTCGCTGAACCAGCTGAACAATGGCGCCGTAACAACGCGTGAGCTGAAGGCATTGACCTCTTCTGACCCTGTCCTGGTCGAGGTCAAACGGTACATACTACATGGGTGGCCCAGGAACACAAACGGAATGACCCGGGCTGTGCTGCCGTTTTTTGACCGTAAACTAGAACTATCCGTAGCACATGAACTGGTGTACTGGGGTAATAGGGTCATAATACCGACCGAAGCTAGGGAGCGTGTGCTGCATATCCTACACGAAACGCACCAGGGTTCACCGGCAATGAAATCCGTCGCACGTTCTCTGTTCTGGTGGCCAGGCCTCGACAGAAACATTGAAGAGGTGTCTGCTCAGTGCCAGCACTGTGTGCAAAATCTGCCGATGCCAGCCGCGGCCCCCGTCGTTAACTGGCCTGAAACAGGCGAAAGGTGGTCCCGTATTCACATTGACTACGCGGGTCCGATCTGCGGAAAAATGATACTCGTAGTAGTCGACGCACATACCAAGTGGCTCGAAGCACTGCCTTTGGCGCATGCTTCAACGCAGACTACAATTAACGGTCTGCGTGACATTTTCAGCAGGTTTGCAATACCTCGCACAGTCGTTTCTGACAACGGTACCCAGTTTACCAGTGAAGACTTCGCGTCGTTCATGGCAAACAACAACATTGTGCACCTTCGATGCGCTCCATACCATCCCCAGTCTAATGGTGCGGCGGAAAGGGCCGTGCGAACTGTGAAAAATGGCCTCCGAAAGATGAGTAAAGGGAACCTGGAAGAGAACCTAGCACGGTTGCTTTTTAACTACCGGAGGACTCCGCAAAAGTCGGGTAAATCCCCAGCAGAGCTGCTTTTGGGCTATCAAACACGCTCACGCTTGGACACATGTTTTCCTCCAGCCCTTGCGGGACCAAAGGAGAGCAACGATGACTGGCTGCCACTACCTGGAAGTGAGGTATATGCCCGCAATTACGGTGCGGGGAGCAAGTGGACACCCGGCCATGTGAAGGCGACGTCTGGATCGAGAATGGTGACAGTGGAAACATCGGACGGAGTCGTCCAGCGGCACGTAGACCAGGTCCGCCCGCGGCAAGAAGCACCAGGGGTTACCCCGGCAGTAACCACAACCACCACACATCCCAGTGAGCCAGACGAAGCAACACAACTACAGCATCCAGAGACTGTGAGCCCGGATGAAGACACCAATGCGCGGCGCATCCCAAATGGCAACGATTCTCCACATTTTCCAGCACCAGATATTCCGGTGGCCTCGTTGAATACGGGTTTCGCCCAGCAAGCGCTAAGACGCTCGACAAGAGAACGCAAGCCAGTGCAGCGCTTTCATTTCTGAGGAGGAAGGAATGTGGCATCTTCACGTGTGTTTCCGATGTGCGCGCACCTTTTATCGCCTTATCTGGCGATCCTTCATAGCTTCGAGCTATCACTATGTACACGTGCTCCTTCCTATCTTCCGGCCACTCGGCTGCTTATATATACGTCCTACACTTTTGAATAAACGTTCATTTTTCTGGTTCTACTGGCTGTGCGGCTGCTTCCCTGGTTCGGCGTTCTGCGGGCATGCTATGGATATGCAACACTTTGTATAGTGCACTTTCTTGTTAATTAACCAAGCAAACGTCATGCAGCCTATCCACCCGTGTGCCTACGAGACGAAGGATGAGAAACAGCAGCGCACCAGGGAGAAGGATGACAGGAAGAGCAACCTCATGCTCTTCGCGGGGTACAAGTTTCAGCAGCTCATGGTCAGCGGTGAGTGAAGCGCCCATGTCCTCCGAAAAGACTACGAAAAGATTTCGAGCTTAAAAAGGATGCCCAGGCTTAGCTTGGTTAAGCCAAGAATGCCTTGCATATTGCGCGGTCTTTTTGCGCGAGACGTATTGCTTGGCGGCACTCGATTTTCTCAGCACCTTTTCCTCCATGACGTATGGATGGATGGATGGATGGATGGATGGATGGATGGATAGGAGCGCCCCCTTTGAAACGGGGCGGTGGCAACCGCCACCATGCTCAGCCGTCTTTTTTTCTTTCTTTTTCTTTTTTTTGTTTTGGTTTTCTTTTTCTTTTTACTGTGTTTGCAATTCTCACCAAGAATCGCCATCATCTTTACCTACGGTTTTTCCTCCGGCTGTCGTGACGTCACGCCACGTGGTTTGGTGGCTGCCCGGCCGCGCCCAAGGGCTGAACTGAGTGATTGCAATATGCTACGCATAAAAGGCTCACGCATCTGCGCACTACAGACAGAAAGCCATAACAACCACGTGCCAAGGAACACCAGAAACATCTTAACATATGAAGCTTTTAAAATGAACCCTCACTTCATTCTCCATATCATTGTGAACAAGGCTCCCGTAGGGGAGCCAAAACGTCTCTTTTTGTTCTTGTTCGTGTTTAACTATTGGTCGGCGCTTGTTATTTCCCGCCATCTTAACATATAGCCACAAAAAGGTCGAATTCAGACGCGTACAAAAAAACGGAAGCATTACTGATGCAGCAATCTGCTCTTTTCTTTCCTGGAGGCCTTTCACAAAGAAAAGACCAGATTGCTGCATTAGTGATGCTTCCTTTTTTTTTTTGTACGCTTCGGAATTCAACCTTTTTGCGGCTATATGATAAGATGTTTCTGATGTTCCTTCGCACGTGGTTGTTATGGTTTTCTTTCTGTAGTGCGCAGATGCGTGAGCCTTTTTAAGCTCGAAATGTTTTCGTAGTAAACCAGTTGTGAGTGCAGCGTTTGTTCGTGTTTTTTGCGCGTTCCTTCTCTGTGTGTGTGTGTGTGTTTCTTCGCTGCAATATGAATCAAGAACGTTACCAACTTGCCCAAAAATGTGTTTTACCCCTTTTCTTGCCCCTCACCTTTGAGTTCAGGTGACGCTGGTGAGGCAGTGTCACCCAACACGATTTTATAAGTGCGTGCAATGTGTGATCTGCAGAGCGAAAGCTCTACTACGCGAAGTATAACTTCTTATTTAGCTCTGGTTCGTCGCTGTGACCTTCAAAGCCTAGCAAGGACAAACTAGGAGTCCTATATAAGTATTTCATGGGGTATTGTCATGGGGTATATCTAAAGACCAACTAGCATGACCACTGGCCAGTGGTAATGGGATCTTTGACCTTGATCTTTAATGCTGAGATTCGCATCGTAGCAATGACGTCATTCCATTCAGTATAAATACCGCCACCTTTGCTTTAGCTCGTCTACTAGGTTGAGCCGGATTGAACCTCGGCAATTTGTTAGCTATTGCACTGTTCCAGCAAGACTGGCGCCCATCTTCTCGCGTGTTCTCGTATTTTGTTTTCGTGCGCCGACGTTTTCCTTTAGATATATTGCACTGTGTTTAGTTGAAAGCTGGGGTAGGAGGGGGGACGGGGAGGAGGATATGTCTAGCCGCTCTGGCATATGTCTAGCCGCGCTGGCATATGTCTAGCTGCGGTGGCTCAGTGGTAATGGCGTTCGGCTGCTGACCCATAGGATGCGGGTTCGATCCCGGCCGCGGCGGTCTCATTTCGATGGAGGCGAAATTCTAGGGGTCCTTCTGATGCGCGATTTTAGTGCACATTAAAGAACCCAAAGTGGTCGAAATTTCTGGAGCCCTTCACTACGGCTTCTCTCATAGCCTGTGTAACTTTTGGACGCTAAACCCCCAAAAAAAGCCTAAACCAAAAACCAAACCAAACATAAGTCTCAACCTACGTTTGCAGCCTTAGCACATGCCATAGTTGACGGCTATTGACTAATTTATAAATTTAAACTGTAAATTATGGTATTTAGCCTTCTGAAGCAGGGCATGGACTGTGAGGGACGCCGTAGTGAAGGGCTCCGGATTAATTTAGACCACCTTAGGTTCTTCAACGCGCGCCGCATTGCACATCCCACGGGCATTTTTTCATTTCGCCTCTCTCAAAATACGGACGCCGTGGCCGGGATCAAACCCGTGACCTTGGGTTCTGCAGCCGAACGCCAAAGATACTGAGCCACTATATCAGGTAAATTAATTTTTCTGTCCTTGGATTCAGGTGTTTCTGCATTTTGCCTACATCCCAGTGCGGCAGCTGCAGCTACGGACCCACCCGTAAAGTCGGTCTGGGCAGCCCTACTGAAAGTGTCCATATGACTACTTCCATAATTCCATTCGTTTCCATGGAGTCAGTATGGAGCATATGGAGTCGGTATGGACTACATCAAAGCACAAATGGACACTTACAAACTGCATATATAAAGTCATGTCGACTGTGTGGAACTCGTATAGATGTTACGTGGAATGTTTGTGGACTCCGTAAAAGACAGGATATGGATCACCATACGTACTTCTCTATCTTATGGACTCCATATTGCCATAATTCCATACGAGCGGCTCATATAGAACGTTTCATTAGGGAGCCGAATGCCACGGTTATGAGCTAACGTTGTTGTGACTGTACTTCGGACCACGTGGGCCCGATCAAGCAGCTACTGTGAACATTCATCGAGGCCGACAACCCCGCGACGGCGGTGGGAAGTGGGATGCTTGGAATGCCCCTCCGAGCCTCAGCGCATTAGTGTAGCAGGAATTTCAAGGGCCATTGTCAGCAGTAACCACAGCGAAATTCCTTGAGCGGATTAGTGTAGCAGGAATGCCGGAGGTATTGTCCGAGCGACCACAGAGGAGGCGACGGGCCGGCGCCGGTCACGCTGGCGGATAATTGAAGAATTCTGTGTCTCCGACTCGCGTTCTGGGCAATCGGCGGGGAAGCAAGTTCATTCACCTGCTGGAAGACTTCGGGAGATTCCTTTCCCGCAGGGCTGGATGAGGCGGCAACTCCCCCTCTCATCGACCCAGCTGCGAGAGAGAGTGGAAAAGCTCGCACCTGCCCAGCCGTGGGCGGTAACAAGAAGGTCTCCTTCGGTCCATCCGATTGGACAGTGCTCGTCGACCATTATTTCCCCAGCCAGGGATCTGGGGAAACCGAACGATATTTAACTCGGCCGTGAGTGTGGCCGAGAGAAGCCTGCTAGCTCCAGTCGACTACGGTTGACGAAGACGTTCCGCTTCCACTGAGAGCCATTCTCAGTCCCGCTCTATGTAAATAATGTAAATAATCATGTAATAATGTAAATACAGTTTTTTCCCTTCACTTCCCCTACTCCCCGTCTCCGGCCCACGTTTCCTTCCTCCTGCGGCACAGCGGCGGTGCTCATGGACCCGATGCCTGGTGGGACACGCTTCTAGCATCGACAAATATATCAACTGGTGGCAGCGGTGGGATCTTCCACGCTTGGTCCTGGCTTCAGCAGTGGTGAGCGCTTGACTTTCTTTAAGAATCTGCCAGGCTTGATAACTCTGGAAATTTATCACTACCTGTAGATTGTTTTTCTGCACGTGCTCGCTTAAGCATTTCACGTAGCAGCTTATTTTATGAAAGTCCTCGTTCGGAAGTTGCCATGGATTTGGGCAAACTAAAGAAGCCAGAGTTGATGTTGCTGTGTGAAAGGCTGGGTATTGAGGCCAGGAAGAGTCACAGAAAGCCGCAGCTGATTGAGGCTATTAGGGAATGTGGTGCTAAGGAGGAGGGTGACAAAATTTGGGAGACCTGGGAAGTCATTCAGAAGGGAATCAGGAACGCTAAGGAGGAGGCCGACAGGGTTGAAAAAGAACGCAAGGAGGAGGCCGACAGGATTGAAAAAGAACGCCTTTACCGCAAGGAAGCCGCTAAAAAGGAGGCTGACAGGTTGGATAAAGAAATTGCTCTAAAGCGCTTGGAGTTGCAACAAATTTTAGAGGCGAAGCGCGCCGACAGGAATTCGACATTAAATCAGGAGGTTTCGGCGCGAAAAGAAATTAAAGTCGGCAATGAAAACTGCGTGTCTTTGCCCATTGCCCGCGTCGCGATCGAGAGCCCGCTCGGGGTGCGTCTGACCGAGGCAGCCATCTCCCAAAACCTGCCTAAGCAGTATCCCTCCATTTGCAATAATCGCTTGGATATGCTGCCCAAAGAAAAAGGCCTTTGTTTTGGAGATAACGCTGCGCAGGTCCTTACCATTTCGAAGGCTCGTGAGATCGCAGCGCCAGCAGAGCACACAGTTGAACAGGGCAAACCTGAACCTCTAAGCCTGATAAATTGTCACGGTGATGAGCTAGAGCAGGCTTTATTGCAAACTGTTGATGAGGCGAACGCCGGCGACTTAAGCCGTGACGGCTCCGCGTTACCAAATGACGAGCCAGCCCAGGACTTACTCACTGGTAGCACAGGGGTAAAGAGTACCGACAGTAGTGCAGGCTATAGTGAGTCTTCCGAATCAGGCGCAAGTGATGAGCTGGGGCTAGGTGAGGAATTGAATTCCAATCTTGTGTTAGCCCACTCGGATGGCTTTCTCGAACTCCTTCGTGTGGACAGAGAAACGTTCACCGCTGAGCAAGAGAAAGACCAATCTCTACGCAACTTGAGTCACCAAAGTGACATAGGTGTGTCACGGAAGAACATACCTTTCCAACTCCGTTCTGGCCTGCTGTACCGCCAGTATAAGGATAGGAAAGGTATCCAACACGACCAACTTACTGCCCGCGTCGCGAACGCGAGCCCGCTCGAGCTGCGTCTGACCAAGGCAGCCGTCTCCCAAAACCTGCCTATGCAGTATCCCTCGATTTTATCAAATCGCTTGGATATGCTGCCCAAAGAAAAGGGCCTTACTTTTGGAGATAACGCTGCGCAGGTCCTCACCAGTTCGAAGGCTCCAGGATTCGCAGCGCCAGCAGAGCACGCGGGTGAAGAGGGCAAACGTGGTCCTGTAAGCCTTATAAATTCTCACGGTGGTGAGCTAGAACAGGCAATTTTACAAACTGATGATGAGGCGAACGCCAGCGACTTTACCTGTGACGGTTCAGCGATTGCTAGTGACGCGCCACGCAAACCAACTGCGAGGGGTTCCACGGAGCGGCAGCGCACAGAGGTGGCCAAACGGGAAGAGTTAATTAAGGGGAAAGTGCGGCTCTTGTTGACTGCTCGACTGAGATCCGAACCGCGTGGCCGCCCCAATTTGGCACCTCGGTGCTCAAGAGTTCGCACCCGCCCCGTGGGAACACAAGCCAAGAGAACGCAACGCGCGAACCCGATCCGAGAGAGACGGATACGCTGGCACGGCATTCGCACTCGTCCGTTCCCTTCTCGCGTTCTGCTTTCTGAGCGTCAGTCAAACTTCAGAACCACGAGACTTGGACGAGGAACAGTTAAGGGTCCTAAGCTGAAATTCCTAGCCTTGTGTCCGGTTGCACCTGCTAGAGCAGCTATCGGACCGCGGCCGCGCAGGGGGCGGCTGAAGAATAGGAACCAGTAAATTCCTCTAATCGTAACGCTGTTTCTGGACGGTTTCGAGGAATAATCCTATTCAGTCTATTGCTTGTTTCTTTTTGTTCATTTAACTCTCCTGTACAGAAATGCAAGCTGAAATTCCTAGCATTATGTAATGTCTCATCTGCTAAAGCAGCTGTCGGACCACGGCCGCGCAAGGGGCGGATATGACGCATAATCTCATATTGAGTTTAATGCTTGTTTTTTGTCTTTTGTTCATCTTACTCTCCTATGCGAAATGAGAGCGAAATTTCGGAGCCTGGCATTGCGGGACTCAGTTCACATGCGTTGCCGAAAGGTGCGAGTAATGGCAACGCTGATGGCCTCAGCCGAAGCTTTCCCGTGTAATGCCCTTTCCTGACTCCCCGGACGATAATCCGCTATGCAAATTTGTATTTTGTTTTTTTGCTTTAGCGGGAATTATTTTTTTTGTATGTTTTGTATGTGTGTTCAGCAGCTCCACCTTCCCTTTGTGCTCTCACGGGCGGTGGCTTTCTGTGACATACACCGTGCTACGGCACCACCCCCCAAAATTTTAGGAATTTTTTCCCTTTTGGCTAAACAAGCTCTCTGTATTCTGGTTTGGTCAGGCTTGGAAACTTTCGGAGGAGGACGTAAATTTCACGCGACAGCTCATTTTCTCTAAACAGACTTTGTCGACCGAAAACAGCTTGGCAGTTCTTGAAGTCGGTTTGGCGCTTTCTGCTTGTTGGGCTGTGTACCTTGCTGGTTGAGACCGTTACAGTTGTCAACGAAGCAAGAAGAACCTTTGGGCCCAGCTGTGACCAAAAGCCGAACGGACACAACTCCAGGTCTCTGCGCGCAGCAGCGTTGGCTGCAACCACTACGAGACCTCTTCGGGCGGCGGACGTGCTGTTGTGACTGTACTTCGGACCACGTGGGCCCGATCAAGCAGCTACCGTGAACATTCATCGAGGCCGACAACCCCGCGACGGCGGTGGGAAGTGGGATGCTTAGAATGCCCCTCCGAGCCTCAGCGGATTAGTGTAGCAGTAATTTCAATGGCCATTGTCAGCAGTAGCCCCTGCTGTTGTGACTGTACTTCGGACCACGTGGGCCCGATCAAGCAGCTACCGTGAACATTCATCGAGGCCGACAACCCCGCGACGGCGGTGGGAAGTGGGATGCTTGGAATGCCCCTCCGAGCCTCAGCGGATTAGTGTAGCAGGAATTTCAAGGGCCATTGTCAGCAGTAACCACAGCGAAATTCCTTGAGCGGATTAGTGTAGCAGGAATGCCGGAGGTATTGTCCGAGCGACCACAGAGGAGGCGACGGGCCGGCGCCGGTCACGCTGGCGGATAATTGAAGAATTCTGTCTCCGACTCGCGTTCTGGGCAATCGGCAGGGAAGCAAGTTCTATTCATTCACCTGCTGGAAGACTTCGGGAGATTCCTTTCCCGCAGGGCTGGACCAGCGGCAACTCCCCCTCTCATCGACCCAGCTGCGAGAGAGAGTGGAAAAGCTCGCACCTGCCCAGCCGTGGGCGGTAACAAGAAGGTCCCCTTCGGTCCATCCGATTGGACAGTGCTCGTCGACCATTATTTCCCCAGCCAGGGATCTGGGGAAACCGAACGATATTTAACTCGGCCGTGAGTGTGGCCGAGAGAAGCCTGCTAGCTCCAGTCGACTACGGTTGACGAAGACGTTCCCCTTCCACTGAGAGCCATTCTCAGTCCCGCTCTATGTAAATAATGTAAATAATCATGTAATAATGTAAATACAGTTTTTTCCCTTCACTTCCCCTACTCCCCGTCTCCGGCCCACGTTTCCTTCCTCCTGCGGCACAGCGGCGGTGCTCATGGACCCGATGCCTGGTGGGACACGCTTCTAGCATCGACAAATATATCAACTTGTGCTACAAGTGAGTGAGTCCTGTGCTGACTCGTCATTAGGGCGTGAGTTCGAATCCCACCGCTGCCACCAGTTGTTGTATTTTGCCGTGCTAGTAGCGTGTCCCACCAGGCATCGGGTCCAGGAGCACCGCCGCAGTGCCGAAGGAGGAAGGAACGTGGGCCGGAGACGGGGAGTAAGGGAAGTGAAGGAAAAAACTGTATTTACATGGTTACATGATTAATTACATTATTTACAAGCGCGGGACTGAGAATGGATCTCAGTGGAAGGGGAACGTCTTCGTCAACCGTAGTCGACTGGAGCTAGCAGGCTTCTCTCGGCCACACTCACGGCCGAGTTAAATATCGTTCGGTTTGCCCAGATTCCTGGCTGGGGAAAAATGGTCGACGAGCACTGTCCAATCGGATGGACCGAAGGGGACCTTCTTGTTACCGCCCACGGCTGGGCAGGTGCGAGCTTTTCCACTCTCTCTCGCAGCTGGGTCGATGAGAGGGGGAGTTGCCGCCTCATCCAGCCCTGCGGGAAAGGAATCTCCCGAAGTCTTCCAGCAGGTGAATGAACTTGCTTCCCCGCCGATTGCCCAGAACGCGAGTCGGAGACACAGAATTCTTCAATTAACCGCCAGCGTGACCGGCGCCGGCCCGTCGCCTCCTCTGTGGTCGCTCGGACAATACCTCCGGCATTCCTGCTACACTAATCCGCTCAAGGAATTTCGCTGTGGTTACTGCTGACAATGGCCCTTGAAATTCCTGCTACACTAATCCGCTGAGGCTCGGAGGGGCATTCCAAGCATCCCACTTCCCACCGCCGTCGCGGGGTTGTCGGCCTCGATGAATGTTCACGGTAGCTGCTTGATCGGGCCCACGTGGTCCGAAGTACAGTCACAACAACGTCTTCATGGTTCCACGTGCGTGACGCAGAGGAGCCTGGCGTTGCGCCAAACGTGGAAGCCGTGGTGAACGAGCGTGAAGCGTTCTGCGTGGTGGTGCGGAGACAGCTGGAATCTCACTCGCTCGTCTTCGACTCCGAGGTGGACGCCATCGTCCCCGAAAAGCCTCATCCAGAGGGCTCCACGGCCTCCTACGTCCAGCTCAAAAGCGCCCGACAAAACTTCACCTGGAGCCAGAAGGAGAACTTTCGCAGGTCCGTGCTAGCTGAGTGTTCTCCACTGTTTTTCCGCTCATTATTGTGCCGGGCTAGTTTATATTTGTTCGCGGATATACTCTTCTGGCACTGCCACGTTTCTAGGGACTAGTTTGATGGACGGCGCAAAACTGCCCATAGGGTAAATCATGGCCTTGTTCTTCGGAGGCATCGCCATAAACTTTCTTCTTAAGGAAATGGTACCCGCTCCCTACTCAATCAACAAAATTTTCAAAGCTCCGTTAGGTCATTTGAGGCATGTTATAAAGGAAACAAACTGCCGCGGTAGCTGAGTGTTTTTGGCGCTCGGCTCCTGACTCAAAAGACGCGGGTTCGATCTCGGCCGTGGCGGTCGCATTTCGATAGAGGCGAAATGCTGGATGCCCGTGTACTGTGCGATGTCAGTGCATGTTAAAGAACCTCAGGTGGTCGAAATTTCTGAAGCCCTTGACTATACGGCGCCCCTCACAGCTTGAGTCGCTTTGGGACGTTAATCCCCCTTAAGCCATAAACTATAAACTGTCAACAATCTGAGTCTCCATTTCGCCCATTCAATGCAAGGGGGAGTGTTTTTATTATAATGTTTGCAATATCGTCGCTGCATCAAATGAGGCAGCACCGCTGGCAGCGCATACGAGTTTGTTTTGATTGTACCTTTGTAATCCGAACTATATAAACATGTGAAGAGCAAGAAGTTATACAAAACATTTCTGCGCTCAAAGTGAGGTAAAAAGCATCAACATCAGCTTGCTACGCATATGCTACTGACCTCCACAAATTAGTCCTATATAGCTTAATAACAGAATAATTCGTCTTAGATCTAAACATCCCATGCTGATATTGTTCTTCTTGTAGGTTTGAATTCCCCTCGATTTTTCATAGCAACCGAAGCGCACACAACGGGTACTTGCAAATCTATAGATTTCCTTGACGTTCGTGCATGCTTTCAACTACATGAATTAGAATCCGAACCAACACGTCTCATTCGTGGTGGTTCGAATGCTCTAGATTTGGTACTACCACTTATCCTGGAAGCCTACCCTCCGTATGCAATTTAATTCACATTTATAATCGCAAAGTTATTCAATTTTTTTGGTGTGTCCTCGAATTGCGGCACAGATTTATCAATGCTTCAGAACATCAGGGTGGGATGGATAAGGCTAATTTTCGACCAATAGCTGAACAAATGCTAGAAAACACGGACAACCCACTCTCAGCACCCGTTTCAAAAATAAAAAATTGACCAGGTGAGAGTCGGCGCTTGTGCTTACTGCACGTTGCATTGGTCTATCGTTCCGTTTATGCTCTTTATCGGAGCAAATATCAAAGCTATGCGCCTTCTGAGCGAAGCGACTGCGGTGCGGTTAGCACCTGTATGGGAGGTTTCCTGCCTGAGTTTTCACCGCCGTTCTGTTAATGGCAGTAGGCTATTTGCTAACAAGGTCACAGAGCTAGCTAATAGACCGAGCTAGCTATCCACCAAAAGCCGTGGTTCACGAACAGGCTGAACAAGATAGAAAGCATTCTTCGAATTTCGAAATTCACTCAAAGCCCTTGAGCGTGGAACGGTAATTTTGCTATAAAAAATCGCGAGTGCTGCGCGCTGCAAAGCCCACGTTAAAAAGACCCCAAGAACAATTATATTCGAAGTTTCTTTCTAAGTAAAAATCAATACTATACGCTTTGCTGGTATGGTGAGGTCTGTACGGCTGTCGAATACTCGGTTATCGCTGAGAAAACTGCATTTAAAAATTTCTCTCGCCCCTCATTTCAAATCTTGATTCTTACAACAATAAGGACTTGGTCACCACCATTTTGAAGTAAATTGTGACATAGCATAGCCTCAGGGATCCTCGTCGTAAGTTTTTTGTCTGCGAACGCGCTTTACTTGCGAAATTGGCCGTTGGTAGCGACACCTGTATTTTTGGTCTTTTCTGGCTTATAATAGGTGTTTTAGACTAGTCGTCTTTTTGACTGGATCACGGCGATTCATGCATAGGTTTGATTTGGTTTATGGGGTTTAACGTCCCAAAGCGACTGAGGCTATGAGAGACGCCGTAGTGGAGGGCTCCGGTAATTTCGACCACCTGGGGTTCTTTAACGTGCACTGACATCGCACAGTACACGGGCGTCTAGAATTTCTCCTCCAAAAAAGTTCTAGCCGCCGCGGCCGGGATCGAACCCGCGTCTTTTGGGTCAGCAGCCGAGCACCATAACCAGTGAGCCACCGCGGCGGCTGATTCATGCATAGACTCTAAACTTCAGTTTGTACTCAGTGTCACTTTAAAGAATGGCAGAGGTCTGAAGACCTCCTGACGTTCACACTAGCGGAAAAACGCGCGCAGACCGCTGGCGGCAAAACGAGCGGCACAAAAGGTGCGGCCATACTGGCGGCGAAGAGCACGCGAAAGCTCTGCATGCCAAACCCGTCGAGGTCTCTGCTTCTGGAGGAGTGTGCGCAGCTCTTCCGTCACCTTTGGAAAGTAGTTTTGATAGGAGCCAAGAGGTGGCGGCACTGACGCTCCCCACGTGACTAAGTCCGGCGCTCCTCATTGGTCTCCTCGCTTCGCGGCACCCGACAAGCCACCGAAAATGGCTCCTCCACCCCTTCGCTGCGCGGCCGAACAACCTGCCGACGGCTGCGGTCTTCGGGCCGTTTTCCGCCAGTGTATCCATATCTTTAACCCTGGGGCCTCTACTATGGCGCCCCTTATAGCGCATGTGTCGCATAATTCACAATCCGCAGGCATACGGCGCCCAGGTGGTGGGCACAGTCGTTCCTGGTCGGCATCCCGCGGGTGATTTGCGGTTTGCGCAATAACGATGGCTGCGTGATCAAACTGAAGGACTTCAACGTCAGCAAGATTCCACGCAAAGCCATGGTTAAGGTTGGTGGTGCGCCACTAGCTGGTGTGCCGCTTTTCATTGACCCTCTCAGAATCATGACCCTGTGTACTGCCTGCATTTCTCTCCCTGGTTCTTTTCTTCACTTATAACACCAAGAGCCAGGTAAGCTCCATTACGGGAAAGGCCTCACTTTCACTCTCTCACTAGATCCAAAAATCGCGTACACAACTAGGCTACGGCTTAGTCAATACATTCGGCGAGAGCCTTCATGTTCATTTCTCTCTCCAAGACATCGTCCTCTCATTTCCTTTCTTCCGTTCTTCTTTCCCTCGTCGTCTTTTCTTCTGTCTTCGCCCCTTGGATTTGGCTTGGAGCAGTGCGAAAAGCCACAACGGCTTTAACCACACGGAAGATCAATTTGGTATTTTTAAAACTGCTCTCGCCATAGAAGTTTGAACCACGGGGATAGAACTCATGCAGTTCGTGGAATTCACCAGGCACGCACACACCCGTTTAAGGGAACCTTCCAGCAAGCGCTGTCTCGGCGTCGCCATTGCCCTCGCTCGCCGCGTCGCGTTTATGGCGGTGAGGGAAGTGCGACAACCCAGAACTGATTTGCAACAGTCCAGAGAGGAGGATTTTTCGGCATCCGTGTGTACACGGTGGAGAGGTCTACAGTTTCCTGCAGCCTGTGCGAACGCCACATATTGGCACTGGAAGCTGTAAGGACAGACAAGCTCGACGAGTGTAGCTAGTGCAAGGCTGTTTAACTTGAACCAGAACCACCATCCAAAAGTAACGTGTAAAGTTCGGACGAAAAAAAAACTGCTTTGCCATGCAGAGGAAAATTTCAGTTCAGTACTTCAGACTTTGGGGCCAGTCATGAAGGGCCAATGGGGCTTGCAAATTATGGCTAATGTCAGTTATTCGCACGCCAGTGCGTTTAACAATCAGGCTTACATTCCATTTGTTATTTGTACTTTAGTACCCACTGTCTTTTCTCGTACTAACGCCCCTAGTTCGTGTTACTACTGGAAGCAATTACCCGTTGTTTAAAGCCTTTGTTGGGGCTTCAACCACAGCAGAACCTTGGTGATTCGAAGTGCTTCGAACCTTGCAAAACATTCAAATTGGGCAGACTTCTTTAATTAGCCGAAGCTGAAGCAAGACGAAAAGTAAGGTATGAAATGTTCAATCGCTTGTTCTACTTGAGTTGATACTATTGCACTCAACAAAGCGGCGTTTGACGTTTAGCAGCTAACTCCTCTTGTGATCTAAGCACGAATTAGCCACTCTAGCTGTAAAAAAAGGAATACGCCGTTTTCTAGCGCCTTACCTTTAAGGGGCAAGGTATGTTGCCCATGTCCCGAGGTAGACTTCGATCACTCAATATGCGGAATGCTTACCATTGGCAGCGGAGGCATATTATCGCCGCAAAACTTAGTAGTCTGATGCAGTTATCAATGGGAAGAGACTTCTAAACGCGTAACTCGTGGCCGTGAGGTTAGCAAATAGATGAGATTGAAACCTGGTTTAAAATATTCTTAACTGCTAGAACTTGGCATAATTTGAGGCGGGACTTTATTTGCGTCGTGAACCTCAAGTATTCTGTGCTTTTAGTGGTGGAACTCTACCTCGAGGTTTGGGCAGAATACCCTCCCTCAAAAAAGGAGCGTTCTAGAGGACAGCCGACTCTTTTTCAATTCATATAGGCTGATTCGTGTTTAAAGTGCACAGGAGGAGATCTCGTTGTGGTCGCCGCGTCAGTGTCGCTTGCTCAGAAACCAATCACCCCGTTTTTGACACCTGCAGAATATAGCTGCGCACTCGTTCAATGTAACTTAGTTACTAGGATAGCTTTTTGTTTTCGCTGGCATTTTTCTAGCGGCCCGTGTACTGTGCGATGTCAGTGCACGTTAAAAAACACCAGGTGGTCGAAATTTCCGGAGCCCTCCACTACCGCGTCCTGCATAGCCTGAGTTGATTTGGGACGTTAAACCTCATGAAACCAAGCCAAGTCAACTTTTTTTGTTCAGTGCACGCCACAGCCGGAGCTAAAACCAAATACGTTACGTTAGGGGTGTGATGTTCACGAGGAGTGATGACACGAATGTATTAGAGGACGTATGAGTTGGTTCAGCTGACAGTACACGTGCACTGCATCATATGGCCTGTCAGGGAAAGATAATCCCTGCCACGGAAATGTTTTGCTCTAAGCGATCATAGATGACGAAATATATAGAAGAAATAAAGTTTGATGCCGCAGACTTTTTTTGTCTTCTTAATAATTGGACATTAGGTCATGTAGAACATTTTTTCCTGTCCTGCGAAATCTGAACTGACAATTTTATTGCATCCCCCCCCCCCTCCCCCCCTGCAGGGAGCGTGGTTTGGATCAGTGTGCGTGAACACCTGTGACCAGTTGTTGTCCTTCATCAAGGAGAACGTCAAAGAGGACGACCCACGGTCAGTCCGCTCTTGCTGTTTTTCTCATTCTTGCTCACACTTGGCACTGTTGCAGCTTGCATGTGCATGCAATCTTCCGCAGCATTCCATACATAAAATTCCAGGGGTGCATTCTAGTCTTCTTAGGTGCAGTAATGCGCAAGCATTTCTCTTACTGTTGCCGATTATGTTGCTGCGTGTTCGCTTCTTTATGCCTTCGCCGTTTCTATGTCGTGTTTTCGCTCTAACTTCGGTCCCACCACATCCGAAGACGTGGGTCCCGTTGATAGAGCGTCTAGTAAGCACACCAAAGTATTAATTAATTGAGATAAGATTTAGCTCAACCTTGAATTAGTCAATTAGTTCACAAATTGATCGATAATTTAGCCGAATTGATGACTTTTTGGTTACTGAATCAGGTAAACAATTGAAGGTAAAATTATTAATCAATTCTATGTAAACTACTGTTGAATCTATGAAGTAATTTACTAATTTCATCACTCAATTTGGCTAAGTAGTTATTTGTCTAATTCGCCATTTTGGTCACTTAACTGAATATTCGATTAACTGCCGATGAATCAGAGAAGTAATTGACGAATTCCACTATTTTATTACTTCGTCCAATTAATTATTACTCATTTAAATAATCATTTCGTAACTTATCTGTTCATGCTAATTATATAATTATTTAATCAACTATTTTAACCATTACCCCCACAGTGGATTACTGACAATTCGTGAAGACGCGCTGTGCCGACAGGTCTCGTACATGCCACTCATAAGACAAGAAATGCTGTCACATCAAAATGCATCGCTGACACTCCGGCGGTGCAGGTTAGAGCGCTGAACCACGTATCACGTGTAGCTCTCAGCATGTGGTCGAGGCTGTACACTAATGGCAAGCATTAGCTTTCACATTCAAGGCGAGAGAAATGAGTGCAGTGACTCGCGTCGTTGCTGCGTAAAGAAAGAGGCAGAAACGGAGCATAGGAAGGAGATGCACCGACACAGCCTTTCATGACTAGATCTTCATGCTTCACCCTTTATGTTTCTGTATGTTGCTTTTTTTTAAAGGGCTCAGATCGTGGAGCCGCCTAAACTACTACTAACTTAGAGAGACATACTTCGACATTTAGCCGCCGCGCTGGCTCAATGGTTATGGTGCTCGGCTGCTTACTCAAAAGGCACGGGTTCGATACCGGCAGCGGAGGTCGAATTTCGATGGACGCAACATTCTAGAGGCCCGTGTACTACAAGATGTCAGTGCAAGTTAAACCACCAGTTGTCGAAATCATCAGGAGCCCTCCACTACGGCGCGCCTCATAACCTGAGTCGCTTTAAGACGTTGAACCCCCATAAACAAACCAACCGTGTTTATTAATGGTGTCGTTTTCATCATCATCAGCAGCAGCCGAACTACACCCACTGCTGGGCAAATTCCCCTCCTATATCTCGCCAGTTAATCCTGTCCTGTACCAGCTGTGGCCAACCTACCCCTGCAAATTCTTAATCACATCCCCTAACCTAACTTTAACTTTCACAGAATTTATCAGCCTCAGTTGACGCCTTCCTCAAGGGGTTATGACAGTTGCTGGCTGCCGAGTACCTTAAGGGAAGCTGAAGTGGTTTTTGAGAATTCGACGAAACTCAAATATTCGAATATATTAAGCCGGCAGGTCAACATGGTAAGTTATTTTTACGCTAGTGTTTAAAATTATGACGTAGTCACCTATTAAAATTTGGGCTTCCATTAGCCAGGCCGGTGAAGTGTGGACAAGCTCGGTGATGGCGTCAGGGAATGGGAGATTTCAATTTGCTACTGCCTTCGTTTGCACCCTGGTGAGCGTCGTGAGACGCCGCTAAACAACGCGTATGGGTTTTACCTTCGTGAGCTTTGGTTTCTTCGGTTCAAAGCTAGCGTTTCTGCGTTAGCAATTGACCACCGCTGTAGATGACGTCATCGTGCACCCAGCACCCCCCCCCCCCCCCCCCCCCCCTCGGCCAAGCCCCGTGCTCTGCGGAGAAATCTGAATGCAGTAGCGGCTTTATTCGGCCATTACGTCACCCTCAAATAAATGCACGAAAAAAACTTCCCGTGCTTTGCCTGCTAGTTTCACTCATTCTACCCTTTGACCCTTGTCGTATTCTAAAATCTGCAGTAGCGTTTTATTTTTACTTTGCCAAACCATCTTCAAAAGCCGCTTGTAACCTTGACATGGGCTTGTAACAGCCCACTGATAAGTAGCAGATAATAGAGCAAGATAGATTCCATGCAGAAACAGATGGTTAGAATTTTATGAGATCACGTTGTTGTGGACTGTGTTATTGTTTTGATGCAACATCAAGCTTCACTGTGTTTTGGGGGATATTTACATCGGCAGCAGATTGCTGCAAAGCAGTGGCACCATTAATGCTCGTACTCTTGCGGCAATGTGAGTTTAAGGTAAATGTGCATCTCTAAAAACGGAAAAGAAGATACTCCTGGACTGTGTTTCACCCTGGGGTCAAAAGAGACAGCAGCAGCTGAAAGCCCTCCCTAGCCGCATGTCTCGTGCAGTTTGGTGAAGGCAGCAGCACTAAAGCGGACGCAGGCTCAGCTGGTGCCAAGCCAGCGATCAGCTTTCAGAACACGGGAGTTTTAGTTTTTATGTACTACTAAGGGCCTGCTTCCTCAGAGAAAGTCGCTTATTTCGATTCTAGCTGTGAGAAGCGCCCACAAGACAGACTGCTCCGAGTGAGTGTCAGGTGCTATCGGAAGCTCTTCGTCTGCTCATACCAACTGACTGTCGTTGGTCACATCTGGCTCTTGCAATGTGGTCTACGTTTTCCAGTACGAAAACGATCCGGAGTGCAAGGTAGTCTGCAAGCGCCTCGCGAATCCCGGAAGGTTTAACGTGCTGCCCGAGTGGCACCTGCAGAATTTCGATTGCATGTGACAACACCTCTTAATGTGATACATGACACATGTGACGCATGTGACATTTCATGTGACACTCTTGCATACCTGCTTTTAAAGGGAGGAGGATTTTAAAACGAGCGCTCTTTTTTAGTTATGTCTTGGCAGTGGCGACGGCAACTACGAACATCGTGAAATCGTCTCTGCCTTTTGTGCAGTTCACCCACTGCGCAGGCGCACGGCTCGCCGATCACCGCTCGTGCCCATATGTCATATCATCGAGCCTCGGACCAGGAAGGAGTGGCCGTGGGTGACGCCCGGATATCCGACATCAGCCCCAGCGCCGCCATCAGCGTCAGCGGTTCTGTCGCGGGCTATAAAAGAAGATCCCTCGGCTGGATCGTCACTTGGCGGTGTCGACGGCAACTACGAACATCGTGAAACCGTCTCTGCCTTTTGTGCAGTTCACCCACTGCGCAGGCGCACGGCTCGCCGATCACCGCTCGTGCCACACATGTGATAGCATCGAGCCTCGGACCAGGAAGGAGTGGCCGTGGGTGACGCCCGGATATCCGACATCAGCCCCAGCGCCCCCATCAGCGTCAGCGGTTCCGTCGCGGGCTATAAAAGAAGATCCCTCGGCTGGATCGTCACTTGGCGGTGTCGACGGCAACTACGAACATCGTGAAATCGTCTCTGCCTTTTGTGCAGTTCACCCACTGCGCAGGCGCACGGCTCGCCGATCACCGCTCGTGCCACACATGTGATAGCATCGAGCCTCGGACCAGGAAGGAGTGGCCGTGGGTGACGCCCGGATATCCGACATCAGCCCCAGCGCCGCCATCAGCGTCAGCGGCTCCATCGCGGGCTATAAAAGAAGATCCCTCGGCTGGATCGTACCATGGCGGTGTCGACGGCAACTACGAACATCGTGAAATCGTCTCTGCCTTTTGTGCAGTTCATCCACTGCGCAGGCGCACGGCTCGCCGATCACCGCTCGTGCCACACATGTGATAGCATCGAGCCTCGGACCAGGAAGGAGTGGCCGTGGGTGACGCCCGGATATCCGACATCAGCCCCAGCGCCGCCATCAGCGTCAGCGGTTCCATCGCGGGCTATAACAGAAGATCCCTCGGCTGGATCGTCACTTGGCGGTGTCGACGGCAACTACGAACATCGTGAAATCGTCTCTGCCTTTTGTGCAGTTCATCCACTGCGCAGGCGCACGGCTCGCCGATCACCGCTCGTGCCACACATGTGATAGCATCGAGCCTCGGACCAGGAAGGAGTGGCCGTGGGTGACGCCCGGATATCCGACATCAGCCCCAGCGCCGCCATCAGCGGTTCCGTCGCGGGCTATAAAAGAAGATTCCTCGGCTGGATCGTCACTTGGCGGTGTCGACGGCAACTACAAACATCGTGAAATCGTCTCTGCCTTTTGTGCAGTTCACCCACTGCGCAGGCGCACGGCTCGCCGATCACCGCTCGTGCCACACATGTGATAGCATCGAGCCTCGGACCAGGAAGGAGTGGCCGTGGGTGACGCCCGGATATCCGACATCAGCCCCAGCGCCGCCGTCAGCGTCAGCGGTTCCATCGCGGGCTATAAAAGAAGATCCCTCGGCTGGATCGTCACTTGGCGGTGTCGACGGCAACTACGAACATCGTGAAATCGTCTCTGCCTTTTGTGCAGTTCACCCACTGGGCAGGCGCACGGCTCGCCGATCACCGCTCGTGCCACACATGTGATAGCATCGAGCCTCGGACCAGGAAGACGTGGCCGTGGGTGACGCCCGGATATCCGACATCAGCCCCAGTGCCGCCATCAGCGGTTCCGTCGCGGGCTATAAAAGAAGATTCCTCGGCTGGATCGTCACTTGGCGGTGTCGACGGCAACTACGAACATCGTGAAATCGTCTCTGCCTTTTGTGCAGTTCACCAACTGCGCAGGCGCACGGCTCGCCGATCACCGCTCGTGCCACACATGTGATAGCATCGAGCCTCGGACCAGGAAGGAGTGGCCGTGGGTGCCTCCCGGATATCCGACATCAGCCCCAGCGCCGCCATCAGCGTCAGCGGTTCCATCGCGGGCTATAAAAGAAGATCCCTCGGCTGGATCGTCACTTGGCGGTGTCGACGGCAACTACGAACATCGTGAAACCGTCTCTGCCTTTTGTGCAGTTCACCCACTGCGCAGGCGCACGGCTCGCCGATCACCGCTCGTGCCACACATTGTGGGGACGCCTTCGTCCCCTGCGTTCGCTTTCCCGCATTGCACACCCCACTGTTGTTAGCTCCTCCGAAACGCGCTCTTCTGTTTTGGTTACTTTAACTAACAGGGGAGGGCGCTCGCGTCGTAGCGACACCAGCGCCACGGATGGCGTTTTGCTGCGCGCGCGCGGGGGATAGCTGGCTCTCTTCTCCCTGGGACAGGGAAGCATGTTGGACGTTCACGCGCAAAGCTCCGCTCTGTGCCGCGGGCGTCCTCGTGTGGAAACTTGTTCCCCTCAGCTCGTCCCGTCTGGCCTCGGAGATATTCCCTCTGCCCTACCGTGGGCGAACATTCGCTCGTAGCCGTACTGGTGAGTCGGACATCTTCGATTCCTCAGTGTATTTTGTTGCTAGCTGGCGTTATTGTTGTTATAGCAATAAATGCCTTGTTTGTGTCAGCCAGTGTGTCGTTCCTTTGTTCCCGCAGAGCAAGGCCCGCCGTGGTCGGCGTGCGCTCGGTAGCGTACGCGACCACGGGGTGGGGTCCGCGCGGTTTTGAACTGAGTCAGCCGCGCTTAAAAGGGGAGAACGTGTTTATCTCCCCGATTTAAACCCCATAACACGTGATAGCATCGAGCCTCGGACCAGGAAGGAGTGGCCGTGGGTGAGCCCGGATATCCGACATCAGCCCCAGCGCTGCCATCAGCGTCAGCGGTTCCATGGCGGGCTATAAAAAAAGACCCCTCGGCTGGATCGTCACTTGGCGGTGTCGACGGCAACTACGAACATCGTGAGATCGTCTCTGCCTTTTGTGCAGTTCATCCACTGCGCAGGCGCACGGCTCGCCGATCACCGCTCGTGCCACACATATGATAGCATCGAGCCTCGGACCAGGAAGGAGTGGCCGTGGGTGAGCCCGGATATCAGACATCAGCCCCAGCGCCGCCATCAGCGTCAGCGGTTCCGTCGCGGGCTATAAAAGAAGATCCCTCGGCTGGATCGTCACTTGGCGGTGTCGACGGCAACTACGAACATCGTGAAATCGTCTCTGCCTTTTGTGCAGTTCACCCACTGCGCAGGCGCACGGCTCGCCGATCACCGCTCGTGC
This sequence comes from Amblyomma mixtum, assembly GCF_055824585.1. Classification (NCBI taxonomy): domain Eukaryota; kingdom Metazoa; phylum Arthropoda; class Arachnida; order Ixodida; family Ixodidae; genus Amblyomma; species Amblyomma mixtum. The sequence continues at coordinate 85,517,160 of NC_143012.1, forward strand.
CACACATGTGATAGCATCGAGCCTCGGACCAGGAAGGAGTGGCCGTGGGTGACGCCCTGATATCCGACATCAGCCCCCGCGCCGCCATCAGCGTCAGCGGTTCCGTCGCGGGCTATAAAAGAAGATCCCTCGGCTGGATCGTCACTTGACGGTGTCGACGGCAACTACGAACATCGTGAGATCGTCTCTGCCTTTTGTGCAGTTCACCCACTGCACAGGCGCACGGCTCGCCGATCACCGCTCGTGCCACACATGTGATAGCATCGAGCCTCGGACCAGGAAGGAGTGGCCGTGGGTGACGCCCGGATATCCGACATCAGCCCCAGCGCCGCCATCAGCGTCAGCGGTTCCGTCGCGGGCTATAAAAGAAGATCCCTCGGCTGGATCGTCACTTGGCGGTGTCGACGGCAACTACGAACATCGTGAAATCGTCTCTGCCTTTTGTGCAGTTCATCCACTGCGCAGGCGCACGGCTCGCCGATCACCGCTCGTGCCACACATGTGACAGCATCGAGCCTCGGACCAGGAAGGAGTGGCCGTGGGTGACGCCCTGATATCCGACATCAGCCCCAGCGCCGCCATCAGCGTCAGCGGTTCCGTCGCGGGCTATAAAAGAAGATCCCTCGGCTGGATCGTCACTTGGCGGTGTCGACGGCAACTACGAACATCGTGAAATCGTCTCTCTGCCTTTTGTGCAGGTTAGTGTTCAAATATTTTGTGTGGAGGATGATTTTCTTTCTTTTTTTGTTTTTCCGTCGTCGCTGTTGCCAAGTTTCGTTTGAGTGCTTTGAAAGAAATCTGTAGTTGCTATGGCTCGGTGTTTGCCGCGTTCCAGTTGCGGATAGCCCCTCTATCACATGCTCAGAGTGCAGATTTATCTTTCATCTTGGCCAATGTGCGGGCATAACCGAGGAAACGTTCAGTTCAAAGCGCGAAAATCAAAAGAAAGCTTGGAAATGCGACACTTGTCGAAACGGCCCCAAAGAAACAGGCGCTACGGAAAATTTCAAGATTCCAGCCTTTTAGCCAGTATAGTGCAGATTGAAACCAAACTAGATGCTCTCCTGTCACTACCCGGAAAGATCGATTCCTTCGAGTCGCAAATGCAGCTGTTGTCTGATAAGTTCGATGATTTCCAAAACCGCGTCACGGCTCAAGAAAAAGCAACTAAACTGCTAACAAAGCGAGTTGAACGGTTGGAAGCCGCCAACGTGGACAATAATGTGGAGCAACTGAGACAGGACTTGACGATTTAGAATGGCGCAGTCGTCGTCTAAACTTAGAGCTGCACGGGTTGGCTGAAAGGCGGGGCGAAAATTTGATAAGCAAAGTGTATGAGATTGCTGAAAAACTGGAAGTTCGAGCTATCACAAATGACGACGTTACCGCCATACATAATTGCCTGCCAAGCAAGGGAAGATACGACCCGTGATCATTCGCTTCGTGCAGCAATCCTTCCGTGATGCATGGCTGCCAAAAAAGAAGGTTCTAAATGACAACAGTAACCAGTTCATCTGTGAAAGCATGACTCGACTCACACGGGGTCTGTTAACGGCTACAAAAGAATGGGCTAAGAAATCTGGTTACGCCTACGTGTGGCATGCAAACGGCAAGGTGCTCATTCGTAAGAAAACGGGAGACTCTGCTATCGTCGTTCGCCGGCAAGATGACCTCGCTCAACTAGTATAAAGGAAAGATGCCTTAGGTTTCATGAAAAAACAAAATGACCGCGCAATTTTTTCGTGATATCAAACGAGCGAAACGCCAACAGTTCTGTGTTTCATCTGAATGCCAGAAGCCTAAGAAATAAGTTTGATGAATTAACTTTGTTCCTGTCCGATTTAAACCACGATTTTGACTTGATCACTTTTAGCGAGACATGGTTTACATCACATGAGGAATGTCCCCTGCTCCCCGGGTATGACTGTCTGCCTGCTTTTCGAAAGGAAAAACGAGGCGGTGGCATCCTTATGTATGTACGCTCCAGTCATCAATATAAAACAATACCTGAATATAGTGTTATAAATGGAAACATTGAGTGCTTAACTCTGCAGTGTTATGGCACATTGTTTACTCTTGTATATCGGCCACCTTCGGGATCGGTGTTTGAGTTTTTTCATTTTACGGAACAGCTGCTTGATTTTAGTGTTCAAATTGTAATGCAAACCGTGCTTATTGGAGATTTCAATATGAATGCCTCACTGGACAATGCAATTTACATCAAGTTCCAAGAAATCTTCCAATCCTATGCATGCACGAACACTATACATTCACCCACAAGGATAACAGCTGAAACTGAAACCACCATTGACCTCTGCATTACAAGCTTTCCTCCAGAACAAGTTCAATCCGGGACGATAATGTGTGCCGTGGGTGACCATTTACCAATATTTTCCATACTTCCTTGTAAAGTGCCACATACCCCGCCACATGTTTTTCTATCGCGGAATGCAGAAAAATATAAGCGTTTTCATAGAGCAGCTTTCTGCCTGTGATTGGGATTTAGTGAAAAAAGAACTGGACCCAAACAAAGCATACAACATTTTTCTTTCCATTTTTATAACTGCGTATAACAATAGCTTTCCACTTAAAAGCCAGAAGGAAAATAGAAAGATCAGAAAGCCGTGGATAACTTATGATCTGTATGAAGGAATCAAAGAGAAAAACAAGCTCTTTCATGTATTTTTAAGTACAAGGGATCCAAATGACTTTACGATATTCAAAAAAAAGCGTAACAAACTAAATGCCGATATCAAGAAAGCTAGATGCGAATACTATGAAAACAAATTCTCAAGTATTGTTGGCAATACGCAGTTGATCTGGAAAACCATAAGGGAAATGATTTCACCAGCCAGTCCTGAAAGAAAAGTTTTGTTCCCCACAAAAGGATTAACTGACCAGAATGTTGCAAATCTTTTCAATGCCCACTTTCTAGAAGCTGGAGCCCCAAATGTTTCTCCTACTACAACTCCATGTGAACAATACATAACATTACAATGCCCTCAAACAATATTTCTCGCCCCAACTTCCCCAGAAGTTTTTAACATAATCATGTCCTTGAAGGAAAAGTGCGCAGCAGGCCCTGGCGATATGAAAGTTGCCCCCCTCAAAGCCGTAGCTACTCTGATAACTCCTGTTATCACGCATATATGCAATTGTATACTTCAAACAGGGATATTCCCCGACCAAATGAAGATCGCACGCGTTTCAGCTATTCACAAAGGTGGCTCTGTCGATGACTTGAACAACTATAGGCCAATTTCAGTTCTCTCGGTGTTTTCCAAAATCCCCGAGCACATAATAAACAAAAGATTAACCGCTTTCCTTTCCCTACATAACTTAATTACAAGCGAGCAGTTCGGTTTTAGGAAGAACAAAACAACAGAAACTGCATTACTCTACATCAAAGAAAGAATCCTTGAAAACATGGAAAAACGAAAGCTTACCTTGGGGGTATTTCTGGACTTCAAGAAAGCCTTCGATTCTGTCCAACATGACATACTACTAACAAAGCTCCCGTTTTACGGAATCCGAGGTACTTACACATGCTCATAAAAAGTTATTTATCTTGCAGGGAACAATGCACAAAAATGATACCAGATCTAACCAAGATGCTATCAAATACGGAGTTCCGCAGGGATCTATTCTAGGCCCAACATTATTTTTACTTTATATAAATGACATTGTAAACATCCCAGGCTGCTCTGAAATCGTATTCTATGCAGATGACACAAACGTATTTTTTTCAGGTTACGACGAAAGCTCAGTTTTTAAAACAGCAAATGAATAGCTTCGCCATTTAGAATAGTGGTTAAGTTCATGTAAGTTAGACCTAAACATAAATAAAACAAAATACCTGGTTTTCAAACCTAAAGGCAGCAAAAGAGAAAATGACTTCAATTTAAAATTCCGAAATAGTGCCATAAACCAAGCCGCGACAACTCGCTTTCTGGGTGTTACCTTTCATGAAAACCTACTCTGGGACAAGCACATAATGCTCTCAGAATTGAACTCTCTCGCGTTGTTGGAATATTAAATAGGTTACGATACTATTTGCCAATATCGGTAAAAAAAAAACAAATTTACCAAGCCCTCTTCCATTCGCGCTTTACATACTGCTTTCTTGTATGGTCAAGTACAACGCAAAGAAACTTGACTTATCTACAGTCTCTCCAAAACCGTTCAATACGTGCTATTGGAATTATTCCGAAAATGGAAAATTGCTCTCCACATTTGAATACTTACGGTATACCGGATATTAGTAAGCTAATGAAATATAAAATATCCCTCGAAATAATGCGCCAGTATAAGTTGGATAGGTCAACATTTGAAGCTAAATACTGTAACAAATCTACCCCCTATGAACTTAGACAGGATACAGTGCAAATACCCAGATCACGTACGAACTATGGAGACCACAGGTTGAGTACACAAAATTCCAAGACTTTTGAATCAATATCCTGCCATTTCTGAAATACTGCCTGCCAATCCATCACAACACAAAATAAAGAAAACAATGAAACTTATGTACCTTATGGAGGTATAGGTGAAATCAGGGTGTCGAACCGGAATTTTTTCGGGTTCGGTTCGGGTTCGGGTTCACGCCTTTCGGGTTCAGTTCCGGGTTCGGCTCCAGAGGGCCATTCCGTTCCGGTTCGAACCGGTTCGGACCGTCTCGAACCGGTTCTAACGGGTTCAAACGGGTTCAGGACAAAAAAAAATTAGAACTCAGATGGGTTTCAGTGAGCCTTGCTATGCGTTTTCTTTTTTCTTGCACATCGCTATACAAAACGAAAAAATGGAAATATTTGTTTATGAGAACATAAAACTGGGCCAATTGGCTAGGGTTCCCAAGCAGCAGCACGTGCAATTGGCCCAATATTGCAAATGGATGGTTTCACTCGAGTCCCTTGTAGGAACGACCTTTGCCAATACATTTCCAACATCGGGCCAATTAGCTGTGCTGCTGGGGTTCATGCTTAAGCAGCCCAGTAAACAGGACAAAAGGAAGTCTGTAGACGACACAGACGCTGACTAACAACTGGTTGTTACATTCTCGAAAAAGTGTATGAAGGCGCAGGACACAGGGAACAACCGCAAAAAAACAGAAGAACAAAGGTTAAAACTATAAAACCATACTGCGCATGCTCATCATACTGGAGTCATGACATCTTTTTCAACGAAATTCGAAGACTATATTCCATAGTAGATGGCACTCCCCTATCTCCTGGACCGCACACAGTTGCCAAGAAAGCCTAAATCCTTATCTACGGAATTTGAAGGATGGTGAAGCAACACGCTCATCTGCTTCCTTCCTGATCATAAAGGCCTCCACCATCTCCCTGCAAATTGGATCAGGGTGATTAAACGGAGACCTGTCTTTCAAAGTGGGGAAGCAATGAGCATTTGTTCGAACATCACAGATGGTTGAAATGTCGTATAACTTGGCTTTGTGTTGCAGCGAGTGCAACGATTGCTTCCCCCAGTAGATAAGACAAGTGTCCCGTTTAATAACCCTGTTTGCATTTGTAGGGAGTTGGTCGAGGCCACGGTGGTCGAGGCCAATGGGATCAGGAAGGAAGCAGATGAGTGTGTTGCTTCACCATCTATCAATTGGTAGAGAGAGGATGTGGTAGATGATCCTTTGCGATCACAAAAATGAACAAGGGAGGGGAAAACCTCAGGTTGCTTGAGCCAACGTTTCGACAAGGGGACTTGTCTTCGTCTGGGCAAAGCGTTCATCATTTGCAGGGATTAAATAGGGCCCTCGCTCGGAGGAGGAAGGCCCCGGGGGTGGGGAAGGAAAGTGGTGTGAGAGGGGATGCGTGTCAGGAAGGGGAGGGAGGTGAATCTTGATTCTATCAATTTGTCAGATAAGGAGTCAGGCTTTCTTGGCAACTGTGTGAGGTCCAGGAGATAGGGGAGTGCCGTCTACTACGGAAGATACTCTTCGAATTTCGTTGAAAAAGACGTCACGACTCGACTGTTATGTGCATGCTCAGTGTTATTTTTATATGTTTAAACCTTTGTTCTGTTTTTTGGGCTGTTCCCTGTGTCCTGCGCCTTTATATACTTTTCCCAGAATAAAATAACCAGTTGTTAGTTAGCGCTCGTGTCGTCTCCCGTCTTCCTTTTGTCGTGTTTACTGCGTTACTTGAGCATGAAAAAATTGTTTAAAGATGTTCTCACTTTACCCATTTTATTTATTGTCCGCAGCAAAACGACGAATTTACGCCAAGGGCCGCAAAATCAAATGATCTCGAAATTAATGAAAATCGGCTATGTATATACGCTATAATCCACCTTATGAGGTGTAAGATGAAAATCCGAAAGATTTTGCATCTACAAGACCCTCCTGCTTGAGCTGTTTGGGGACCCCGTAGCGCGAGTAATAGGTCTCCCTTGAAGCTTTAGTCAGTTGGGACTTTCTCGTACGCAGTGTACTTACGGGGCGCCAAAATTGCTGGTTTTTGTATTTTTGGAATCAGCAGCCGAGCTCCCCAGCCATTGAGCCATTTTTTTTCTTTATTGCCCTACAGGCCCATCGTGAGGGGTTTTATTTAGAACTTGCTGTCTAAGGCAATGAGCGCCTACAAAAGTAAATGTTGTACTACCCACTGCGGTTGCTCAGTGGTTAGGGCGCTCGGTTACTTATTCGGTGTACCCGGGTTCGAACTCGGCCCCGGCGGCCACGTTTCGATGGAGGCGGAATGCAAAATGCACCGTGTGCTGCGCGATGTCAGTGCACGTTAAAGGGCAACTGCGCCACTTTTTGAGAATTTCGCGATACTCAAGGATTCAAATCTATACAAGCTGCAGGTAAAGCATGCCAAGGGTTTTTGCAATACCATTTAAAATAGTAACGTAATCGACGATTCAATTTTTCACTTTTCAAGGCAACGAAGGAGTGCAGGGAAGTTTTGTGTGACGTCATGGAATGTATGATTTCAATTTACCGCTGTCGTCAGCCACGCCCTGTCGTGCCTCATTGAACGCTGCCAAACAACATTCGGCGGGCTTTACCTTCGGCGGCGTTGGCTTTTTTCTTCAAAGCAGGCGTTTATGCGTCGGAAAAGTACTGATACCTTCGATGACATCATCATGCGTCCCCCACATAGTGTTGTGCGCTGCGGAGAAGCTTGAAGGCCGTCGCAATTTTAATTGGTGATTACATCACCGTTTCCAATTATAGGCCCAAAGGACTTCGCATACTTTACCTGGAAGTTTCACACATTCGACCCTTTTAAGCTCGTCGATTTCTAAAACCTATGCAGTTGCCCTTTAAGGAACGCCAGCTGGTAGAAATTATTCCGGAGCCCACCCCTACTGCGCCTGTTTCTCTTTTTTCTTTCACTCCCACAGTAAAGTTTCGCTCTTGCTTCCTTCTGATAGCAAAAAGCGAATAGGTTCTTTTCTCTTCTTTCTTCTGCACCAGGGGTGCCCCGTCGGAGACGGCTTGTTATTACTTGAAGGCTGAAGGTCTATAGGAGATGATACTTGCAAACAACAGAGAACTTGCAGGGGATATAACTTGAAGCTTTATGTACAATAGTTTACATATATATACAAGTTGAGCAGTGAGAACAACAACAACATGGAACTGGCTAACATTTAGGGGAGGCCCCTACTCGGCATAGCCGAAGATGCGTTACATCTAACTCCGTAGCCCAGAACCCCTTTTCCGGGCTCCGGGACCCAGTTTTAAAGACACATGGGCCCGACCCACATTCATCAGCATCCAATCGCGTCAAACTCTTAACACGATTGGTTATTAGCCGTGTGGCCCGCCCTCCAACTTCCTTAAGGCACATAACTCTCTCCCAAATGTACATACTGTAAAAAGGGCATCTTTTTCACTTAAAACATAGTACATTCCGAGAATTCACACACATACGGATTGGCCCCCTGGGTTACGTGCCCCGCCCCACACTTCCACCGTATTAAACAAACTCTCTCCCCTATGGAAAGAACAGCAAAATACTTACAAACCACATAGAAAAACACTCCCACTATATCAGACCAACTCTCTCCCCTAAGGAGGAAGAAGCAAAACACACAAACCAACATAGCAAGACACTCCCACGTCTGTCTCCCCAGTACCCGTGACCTTGACGCTTCCCGGCACTAGGGCAATTGTCGGCCCCAACCCAGCTGCGACTGTCGCAAACATCGCCCGGGAGCGCAGATCCACTTTCCGATAAGAGTCGGATCACAATGGACTGCCGAAGCCACCAGTTGTACTCCGGGGTCGGGGCGGCGACATAAGTCAAGCGGCCGCCACTGTCCCCAATTAAGCAGGTGGCAGTGCCCGTCCTGTGCAGCGGCGTCTTCTGCGCGCGGCCCGTTTCTTGAGCCCGCGTTGTCGTCGAGCCTCGGGGCTATCCCGGACGCCAGCCAGCTGCACCGCCGCCCACAGCTCCCATTCATCCGGACGCACCGGACCCCGCTTCGTTCGGCAGTGTTCTCTTCTCAAAAGAAAAGCGGTCGAACCTCCGAACGAAGCGTCCGTAACTTAATTGGGCCGCAAGTGGTGTTTGTGACGCCGCGGTGAGCTGTCGGCGTAAGATGAAACGGCGGCTTGCCCTTTTTATGCTCTTGGTTCTTTGTGCACTGGCACAAAGCGGCCCCGGCGAGAAACATGCGTCCTTCCCCAAAAGGGGACAATGGGAGGCTTGGGTGAGCCCGCTTTGCTGCTCTCCTCGCAGCCCCCCCCCCCCCACCCCCCCCCCCCCCCCCCCCCGCCGGGGGCTCTCCGGGTTCTGCAGCGGCGACACCAAAGGCGACAGAAAGATGGGCGCTCCTAATGAGACCGCGCGCATCCCCATATCTCCCTGGGGCCCGCTCAACGACGAAGCCCCCCTTCCTCAGCCGCGAAGAAAGGAGGGGGGAGGGGGGGGGGGAATAAACACACATGGCGCATGCTAGCCCTCTACACCCACCTTCCTCCCTCTCTTACGGTGCGGTTCAGGTCTTCATCAAGAAGTGAGGCAGACTGCGCCATTTCCTTTCCACAAAAACCACCATCACTACACTGTTGGGTCCTCGCGCTAATATTTCTTCCATTTGCGCGAAATGACGCAAAGAAAAGGAAGGCATTCTCAATCGGTACTAAAATGACTACACACACCCAGTTTTAATGCGTGTTTTCTCCTTTCAAATGACGCCATGGTATTCGCTTATTGCCACTGAATAATTTAGAAAATAATTTTCTCCCATACTGTTTCGGTTTCATCAGCCGAATGTTGGCTGCGACGTGAGTTAAACATTAGGTCACGTGAGGCACGGGAAAACTAATACAAACGCTGAAACGTTGTTTTGACTCACTGTAGCACTTAAATCAGCCGACTTCAAGACGTATAATTACAACGAACGACGTATCAGCAGTTATATTGCCGTTCTATAGCACCTCACGCGACCTAATTTCCACTACACGTCACAGCCATCGTTATGTTGGTGAAACCGAAACAGGGTCAGGAAGAAATTCAAATATAAATTATTTATTACGTGTCGGTGAATACCATGCGGTGCTCCATGTATACCAACGTCTAAAGCCCGGGATACATGCGACGTTTTTTTCGACGGCATTCGCGCGGCAGGAAGCGTCGCGTCGACGCGACTCCCGGCTGGAGATACACGGAGCGTAGAAGCGGCGGCGCGCCGCCGCGTATCCTTCGACGCGAAAAAAAATGTGATCAACAAGTGGCTAATACCACTGAGCAAGGAGGTCTGTGAGAGCAGCGACGCTGACAAATCTGCGAATATCATGGAAGTGTTCACTTCGACGCCATTTTACGAATCTTAGCACGCGTGCATAAGTATCTATAAAGATTTGGATGCTCGAATGCATGCCGTCGCGTACCTTTGCACGCCCGCTCAGCCGCGTACACCAGCGGCTGCGGTTTTCTTGAACACATTCGCTTCAGGAAGGAAACGCAGGCATTCCGGTCCAAGATTCGGCCATGTTCTCCAAAAAAAAGCGACATTACATGTCTGATAAAGCGGCTATTTCAACTACAATAACATTTCCGTGCAAAAATCACAGCGTAGCTCGTCGGCCATGGCGGCCATGTTGGCGGCAGCCGGCAGATGCAACGATGTGCTCCAGCTGCTTTCGCAATCCGCTAGGCTTAACCAAGCTAAGCCTCTGCCAATTTTTCTCAATGCCGGTCGTCGAGTGCGCGCCGTAAGGTGATAATCGCCGACTTGCCGCGGTAAAAACGCTCCATGTATCCCGGCCTTAACGCATCGTTTGAAAGAAGAAAGCACGCAAGCAAAATCTTGGTCTATAGTACCTGATTGAGTAAGAGCAGTCCTAACATTTTGATTACAGATTTACGCAAATATGTAAAAGGGGAGGAGTAATAACTCAAGATTTCACATAAACCTGACGTACAAGTGTTTAGAATTGGCGGTAGTACAATACAGAAGCGTCAATTAGGCTTCTTCCTATGCACCAGACCTCCTGTAAGTTTGCTGTCGCATATACTGGGTACCATTTTCGCACTTCCCAGCGCAGACAGCTACGGGTGGGTAAATCTATGTGATAGATCATCTCATTTTGTCGGAAAACAAGACGCATGCCGGGATGCAAAAAAAGTGGGGCCGAACCGGGTCCCGAACCGGTTCGGAACGGCTCCTTTGAATCGTTCGGTTCGGGTTCAGTTCCAAGATGGCGAAAAAAATATGGGTTCGGTTCGGTTCCGGTTCCGGGCGAAAATTCGGTTTCCATTCCGGTTTTGGGTTCGGGTTCAGTTCCGGTTCGACACCCTGGGTGAAATTTCCATGCATTCATATGTATCCTGCTTTTTTTTTGTCGAAATGTATTATTTTTAAATGTGTAAATGTAATTACGCTATTTCCTATTTTGTCTGATTTATTTTATTTCTGATGTACATAAGCTGGCATTTTCTTTGTATTTCAACCTATTGTATCTTTTTTTGTCTCTTGCAAATATGTTGTGCATACATGGTTTAAAAGCATTGTCTATAATTACACTGTTCTAATCTGTTTGTATGTACTTTTTACTCGCGTCTTCAAACCCTGTAAATAGTTGCCTCTGCTGTCAAGGGTGGGATGGCCTCGTCAGGCGGGAAACCGCCTTTAGCCTACTCACCCAGGACAGAATGTTTTGTAAATTATGTCCCAAATAAGAAACTTACAACTAGGAATTTTTAGGGAGCATGTATTTTTGTGCGCTGATTGCCGACATGCCCTTTTAAATTTTTCAGTCACTCCATTCTTTATGTCAGCTTATAAACAATTCTGGTGGAGGGAACTTGCTAAAATGCATGCATAAGGGTTTCCTGATATCGTCACGTGGTGGTGCAAATGGGGTAGCATTATATTCCTGCTATCATAAAGCATGAGTTGAAGAGGAATGAAGTTCCCACTTCAGAAATGGTTCAAAAAGTTTGTTTCGTGTTTCCCAAATAGCAGCTTCAAGATCCTGCAACTCAAGTTCTGTTTTAAGCAGGTTCGTACTGCAACACACAAAGGCCATAGATAAATGGTGTATACCACAGCTAGTCACCCAGTCCGGGCTACTCCGCAGCTGGCAGTTTTACGCCAGGAGCACTTCAGGGCAGTCTTGCGCAGTGGTCAATAAAATGCCTAAAGATTGGTGCGAAATACGTGAGCCGTGATAGAATTTACTTGATACACGCCTCTAGATTCCAAATTGTTTGCATTCACATACGTGCTGGTGTCGCTACAGATCATTTGTATGCATGAAGTCACCTAGTTCTTCTCCTATTTACACCCCCTCAAAGAGTCGGTGTTGTGACGTCATTTTTGTGACGCCATAACTCCTGGCAAATTAACCAAATGGTGAATCTCTGGGGCGAAAATCTCTCGATCACAGAAAGCAATCGAAAATTGAAACGAAATGAAATGAAATTTTTTTCTACGATCACATGGACCGTTGGTTGAATATTTATCTGCAGTCAGCGGTGCCACTGAAAACTACTGCTGTACGAAGCTGAATGAAATAACCTCTTATTCAAGAACAACTTCGCACTCTGCAGCGCTCAATGTTTTATTCCATCTGTATTTGTGCTTTTTAACTGTAATAAATGCCGCATTAAAGCATAAAGTTGCCTGCTGTTTCATGTAGCGAAGAGCGCACCAGACTTGTCAAGGGCGTGCATTAGCAGATGTGGTGTGATCGGTGAATAGTGATAAGTCTTAGTCACGTTGACCAGTGTTCAACCATTTCACACTGCAATTGCTTTGGCAACTCACAGGGACTGCACAAAGGACACATTTAGTCTCTGGGGTGAATGCTCAAAGCCGCCATGGTGGCTGAGTGGTTAAGGTTCTCTGCTGCTAACCCGAAAGACGCGTGTTCGTTCAAGGCCATGGCGGTCGTATTTCGATGGAGGCGAAATGTTCGAGGCCCGTATACTGTGCGTTGTCAGGGCACGTTAATGAACCCCAGGTGGTCGAAATTATCCGGAGCCCTCCACTATGGCGTCCCTCATAGCCCGAGTCTCTCTAGGATCTTAAACCCCATAAACCAAATGCTAACTAAATTAAATGTGAACTCAGTATTGTCTTTTTTGCAGCAAGTAAGAGCCTCTTCAATGAGCAGTGGCCGGATAGTGAACAAGCTTGACTGTACAGTTGCATCTTCGCAACAGATGCCAGCTTAGACTGAGCACTATCTAGTCCACACCCCACCCCCTCACCCAAGTATATATTATAATTTCATTCGATTTGCATCTCGCTGTAGGAACAAGGCTTCCGAAAAAAATAGTGCTATGCCCATTTTGTTCCTGTCGTGTCCGGTCGCTGTGTTGAATGCAACGAAAGACGCACACGGTACTTTTAGACTTCGTTTATTTAAAGCCGATGAGGGTGCGACCAGCGTCGACCGAGGCAGGAGCCGAACTGGCCGCCCGAAGAAAGGAGGGAGTGGAGAAGCGTCCACGGCAGGGAGTGGCTTCCCAGAACAGGAGGAGGGTGCGGGGGCGCACCGTGGGGGGGCATCCGGCGACAGCGTGCGACGAGGGGCAAGCGGTCGTTAGGAGGGGATGCGAGTGGTCGTTAGGAGGAGGATTGAGTGGTCGTTAGGAGGAGGATCGAGTGGTCGTTAGGAGGGGAATGCGAGTGGTCGTTAGGAGGAGGATGCGAACTGTCGTTAGGAGGGGGCGCACACACACAAAAGCAATATGGGGACACAACACTTCCTTCCCCCTTAGAAAGTTGCCTGGTATCGTGCAGGGGGTCGGCGCTCACGCGTGGAGGCGCGCTGGCTTTGTGCGCTCGGGGGAGAAACACTTGTAGGCTGGCTGTTGTTCGCTGTGTCTCCTAGGTCTGTCCTGGGCGAAGTCTCTTCTTCCGGGAAGAGGTGCCAGGCTATGTGGGAAAATGGTGCACGTGTTCTCTCCGCTGGCGGACAGCTCTCAGACGGCGTCGTAAATCTACGCAGCTGGTTGAGATGTCGGCGTGCTACTGTGCCATGTATGTTGACGAGCCAAGAGCGCAGGCCTATGCGTCTGACAATTGTAGCTTCCTCCCAGCGTGGCTTTTTCAGAAACTGTCGGGCGAGGACGCGCTGCCCCTCATTAAGCGTGCCGCAGCGCGGAATTGCTTTTTCTTCCCGGAACGTCTCTGCTTTTGGCTCGGGGAGGATGGCTGTGAGCTGGGTTCGCATTTCACGCTCGAACATCATTTTCGAGGGGGTCTCGCCTGTTGTGCTCTGAACCGTCGTGTGCTGCTTGAAGAGAAAGCGCGCAAGGCGGCGCTGCAGCGAGCCTGTCTGATCTCTTTCAAGGGCGCGTTTTAGCTCGGCTACGTAGCGCTCGGCTTGTCCGTTTGTCGCTGGGTGGTAGGGGGCCGATGTAACTGATGAGATCCCGTTGTCGCGATAAAACTTGAGGATCTCCGCAGACACAAACGGTGTTCCGTTGTCCGACACTACCTTGCGCGGCAGGCCGAACGTTGCAAATAGTGATCGGAGGTTGTCAATGACTGCTGCCGAAGTCGTCTGTCCCATTTGCCTTATCTCAAGCCACTTTGTGTAGGCATCTACGACCACAAGGAAAGTGCAGCCCTCAATTGGTCCTGCAAAATCAATGTGCAGTGTGTGCCATGGTGCGTCTGGCTTTTCCCATTCTGGGACAGGAGCTTTCGGCGGGGCGCTCCGGCTGCTCTGGCAAGGCTTGCATTCTCGCACCACTGTTTCGATGTCGTTGTCAATGCCAGGCCACCACATGTAGCTTCTGGCACACTTTTTCATTGCAACGATGCCCCGATGTCCGGCGTGGATGAGAGACATAGCTTGTGCGCGTAGTTCTCTCGGCATCACAACTCGGGACCCAAATATGATGCAGCCGCGATGGGTGCTCAACTCTGTAGCTCGCCTGCGGTAAGCGTCGAAGTTGTCCCCTTTGAGTTTATGCACGTTGCCTTGTTGAACAGCTGTGTAAACTAGCCGGAGAGCTGCGCACTTCTGCGTAGATGCTGCAACTGTGCCTGCTGTAAGCGGAGGTTCTGGCAGTGCTTCGAACATCAGAACGTCTCCTGGTGGAAATGGTTCGTCAACAGTTGCGTCTAGTGGCAGACGGCTTAGCGAATCGGCGTTTTGATGTTTACTCCCATTGCGGTAGACCAGAGCGTAGTCGTACGCTGAGAGTTTGATGGAATGCTGCGTCGGCTCGATGACACCTTGCTGCTCCAGTTTGTCCAACTCTTTTTCAACTGAATCTCGGAGAGCAAACGGCACCGGCCTGGCCTTCAGAAATTTGGGTTGCGCGTTGTCCAACAACTCCAGTGTGACCGGGGGCCCTTCGTTTCCTGGAATCTCTTCCGAGAATACTCTTTCGTATTTCTCTTGGAGTTGCTCAACCATGTTCTGGCTCGGCGTCTGGTGTATGCCGCATATCATGACGCCTAGTGGAGAAAACCAATTTCTCCCTAGAAGGCTTGATCCTGTGCCCTTCACAACAAGCAGAGGTAGCGTATGGGTCTGGCCGTTGTAGTTAACCTGCACGTTGGCAGAGCCCAATAGTGGCAGATTCTGTCCTGACCACGTTCGCAGGTGCGTGTCGTCTTGTTGCAGGGCGGGTGCGTCAGATGGCCATGAAGTTCGGAACGTGTCCTCACTGATCAGAGTACAGGCTGCGCCGGAGTCCACCTCGAACTTAATCAGCTGGTGATGTACGCTTACTTCTGTAAAAATCTTCGGTCGCGTGCCGAGATTCATGGTGTTCAGGTCGTACAACACAGATGGTGTTGCTGATGTTGTTCCATGGAGATCAGATAGCGGCGTATTCTCTGAGGCGTTGACGCTGTGATTAGGCTGGGAAGGTGACTTTATCTTGGCAAGTCTCCGTTTCGTAATGCATGCTCTTTCGATATGCCCTCGCTTGTGGCAAAAATTACACGTGGCTGACTGGAATCGACATCCCTGGGGGTTGTGTTGGTCGTCACACCGCCAGCAGCGTTGTGCCTTTTTGACCGATTTTACAACAACAGAAGGCTTGCGCACCTGGTTGCTTGTCTGGTGTACCGGCTCGGTGTTCCGGCGAATCCCTCTCTGCTGGTGACCGGCGCTCTCCGCTCGAACGGCGATGTCGTAAGCTTTGCTGAATGTGAGGTCCTTCTCAGCGAACAGGCGCTGCTGCAGTGACTCGTCACTCAGTCCGCACACAAATCTGTCGCGTAACATCACGTCCAAGGGAAGCATGGTGGTGTTAGCAGAAGAAGCTGCGTCTCCCTCCTGCCCGGTAGCTGTTGTCGACAGCGTTCCAAAATTGCAGTCGGCAGCGAGCTTCTTGAGCGCGGCTACGTAGGCGCTCACAGTTTCTCCTCCCAGTTGATCTCGTCGTTGGAAGCGAGCCCGGCTGTAGACCTCGGATGGCCTTGGGTCGTAGTGCTTTTGCAGCGCTTTTACGATGTCGTCGTAAGACACTGCCGCTGGTGTGCTTGGCTGAATAAGGGCGCAGACAGTATCGTAGGTCTGCTCCCCGAACAGCGTCAGCAGGTTGGCCCTCTTCAAGGCTGGGTCTGTGATGTTGTTAGCTTCAAAGTAGAACTGAAGGCGTCCAACCCACGATGACCACGATGAGCCGTTGAACTCTGGTATCTGATTGGGAAACCCTCGCGTAGCCATGGCTTGTCAATAGCGTTGCGTAGCGCGGGTCGAATCCACTTTCTCGTCGGCACTGTCGTGTCCGGTCGCTGTGTTGAATGCAACGAAAGACGCACACGGTACTTTTAGACTTCGTTTATTTAAAGCCGATGAGGGTGCGACCAGCGTCGACCGAGGCAGGAGCCGAACTGGCCGCCCGAAGAAAGGAGGGAGTGGAGAAGCGTCCACGGCAGGGAGTGGCTTCCCAGAACAGGAGGAGGGTGCGGGGGCGCACCGTGGGGGGGGGCATCCGGCGACAGCGTGCGACGAGGGGCAAGCGGTCGTTAGGAGGGGATGCGAGTGGTCGTTAGGAGGAGGATTGAGTGGTCGTTAGGAGGAGGATCGAGTGGTCGTTAGGAGGGGAATGCGAGTGGTCGTTAGGAGGAGGATGCGAACTGTCGTTAGGAGGGGGCGCACACACACAAAAGCAATATGGGGACACAACAGTTCCCTTACTGAACCATTGATGCATCATATGGAATAAATGCTATGGGCAGCCGACGAGAAACCGGCACCTGGCGGATGCGGATCTTTCGCCGAGCAATACATCGTGATGTGGGTAGATAAAAGCATTGAGACCTAAAAAATCGCAGCTGCAGCTAACTGCCCTTGCAAGCCTTCTCTTAATAAGGCGTCCGCGTTTCGACTCCAGAAGCCTCCATCCATTTCATGTGCTGAGCTGACTACTGTTCACGAGGCGCTTTGCTCTGTGGCCGCCATTCCTATGCTCCGTATACGGCCTGGATAGTCAACCGCACCTTGGCCCTTCACGTAACGGGCCTACTCCGACGCGCCAGTCGTAGTCCGCAAATGGGCAAAAAAATCCATAGTCTGGAAACACGAATCCCACTGCCAATTCGTATCGAATGAATCCTATGTGATCTCCTGAGCTTCCAAAGCAGTGCATGTTCTGTGACACGCCAATCGACACCAGCCACGTCATTCCCTCGCGTTGGAAGCGTAGTGTCACTGTTCCACATAGTCCCTACTAAGCACAAGTCACGTTGATAAAAGTCCACGAGCAAGAAATCTCTTAGGCGCTCCAGGTCGAGGAGAAAGGGTGGCAGCTCTAGGGAGGTCTCACCTTCCAGAGTGGCGCCTGTTGTCGCGGATGCTTGACTTAACTGCTATTTGGGGGCCATGGTGAACGTCCAGCAGTTGATCGTCATAACACTCAACATCTGTGGGCTCTTTTCTTGGCAGAAACAGGTACAGTTGCACCGATTGTCTTTCAGCAGTCGGCTAGATATTGGGGCTGTTCAAGAGACTACGATAGAAAGCGAATTCGATACAGAGGCACCTTACGGCCCTTTTTAACGGATTACAATGTATGTGTGTCGCACTCAGTGGGCCTTTGGGGGATTGCTTTCTGTACTTCAAAAAGACCATCTCTCTTTCTGACGTTATGTAACAAGTTGGTACAGAAGGGCGTCTGATATGTTGTGAATTTTGGCTGCATAGCGAATCGTGGAGGTTCATCAAAGTATATGCGTCCAGTAATCTAGTACAACGAGCAGATTTCTTTCAAGGTGTGACAACTCTTCTAGACTGTGGTCGGTATGTAGTACTCATGGCCGACTTTAACTGCTTGTGCGCCCACGCGACCGTACGGGGCCTAGCGAAAACGCTGATAAAAGCTCAGGTATTCGATCAGCTATCACTGTAAGCGCGGGCTTAACTCACGCTGGACTGCCATCCACGTTCACATATATTAGAGGAGCCTCACATTCGCGTCTGGATCGGATTTACGTTTCCGCAGACCTCCTTAAACGGCGAATTTCAAGTGATGTCCTGCCTATTTCTTTCTCCGATCATGCCATGGTCACTGCGCGGATTGGAGACTGTGGCCGTCCCAAGCTTCAGCCGCAGTGGGCACTGTGGAAGCTCAATTCTTTGTTGCTAAACGAGGAGGACTTCATGCAGACGAGTCAGGACAGCTTTGGAGTCATACTTTACCATGAGAGTCCCATTATTTGCAGCATGGGAGACGTGCGTAAAATTCCCCTCTTGCCGTGCACCTAGACATTTCTTTGTAAGATACGTAGCGAGACATTGCACGTTAAAACACGTTTAGAAAAAAAGGAACCGCCGCGGTGGATCAGTGGTTACGGCGCTCGGCTGCTGACCCGAAAGACGCGGGTTCGATCCCGGCCGCGGTGGTCGAATTTCGATGGAGGCGAAATTCTAGAGGCCTGTGTACTGATTTCAGTGCACGTTAAAGAACCCCTGGTGGTCGACATTTCCGGAGCCATTAACTACGGCACCCCTTATAGCCTGAGTCGTTTTGGGATGTTAAACCCCCATAAACCATAAACCGACCAGAAAAAAGGTTCCAAGGGTGGAAGAGCGGGCTAGTTAGTAGTTCATCTTGAGAAAAAACACAGCGCACTCCTAAGACACGGACAAAGAAAGGCATGACGATACAGCGCTGAACTAGAAATGTAGCTTGCAAGGGTGGAAGAGCGGGCTAGTTGGTAGTTCATCTTGAGGAAAAACACAGCGCACTCCTAAGACACGGACAAAGAAAGGCAAGACGATACAGCGCTGACTTCAACTGATTATTTTATTGTGGAGAAGCATATATATACGTTCGAAAAGTTGGCGGGAAGACATGGGTAACAGCTGTTGTGTTTGCACGCAGCTGTTACCCATGGGGCAAACTGTTACGTGGGGCAAACCGGACGTTGCCTCAATGAGCGTCTTATGGAGCACTCAAATAACGTTTCTAACACCGTCAAGAAAAACCTGGGTGTTCACTTTTTAAAGTGTCCCTCCGGTTCCTGCGAGCCTTTCCTTCATGACTGCTCGGTCATCGCGAGAAACGCGCATCAAACCCCACGCTAAATTATAGAAGCCGTCCACATTTTAAAGCTAGGGGAAGATTGTGTTAGCACACCCTCGCTAGCGCTAACGAAACGTGAGTTAATTTATTTGAGCCAGGCATAGAGCAACTTTAATGTGTAGGATTCCGAAATACGTCTTTTAGCCTTTTTTACCTTTTGGACAAGGTTGTTTTCTGTCTTCTGCTTTTAACGCCCCTTTTGGTTCTTTTATGGGTTTTAAAATTTTTTTTAATGGTATTTTTGGCCTTTTAGTGCATTTTGTTCACTTGTTGTCATCTCCGAGTGTTTTTTTGTCTCTTGTACTGCCTTCTCGCGTCATCCTTTTAAGCGTGATTCGTTTAATCACCCCTCCACTTGTCTGTTTATCTTGTCCAGTTTTCATTTTTTGTTGCCTCCAAGGGTCACCCTTGCCCTCATGTTGTTTTCAATTTTAGTATGTGATCTTTCGGTCGCGTGCTAACACAGCAGCTGTTACCCATGTCTTCCCGCCCACTTTTCGAACGTATATATATGCTTCTCTACAATAAAATAATCGGTTGAAGTCAGCGCTGTATCGTCTTGCCTTTCTTTGTCCGTGTCTTAGGAGTGCGCTGTATTTTTCCTCAAAACAGAAAAAAGGGGCATTTTTGTGTCCACGGTAAATTGCCGCCTTTGTCATGCTCCAGAAACGATAGGGTACTGTTTCATCGATTGCAAAAACGCAGAGACTTGAGATATTTTGCAACGGCCATTGAAGAAAAGACTTAATTTGACAACGCATTCTATGCGGTATTTCACTGCACTGCAATTTTTTGGTGAACCTTTGGACAAGTTCTTTTTGATTGGACTACACAGCCTCGGGAAAACGCCCACGATGGGCCAACATTGTGGATTTATTGTTTCTAGAAAGAACCACTTCGGCAGAATGATTGTTCATCCATAGGAATTGTATGCCCAGACTGAATCTGAACCAGATTGACAAGCACTCCAAGTTCTGCGCTCTTCATTGCCCTTTTTCTATTGCGTTGTTGCTTAAGTGTGTCGTATTATGATGTAGTAGGGATGTGCTCTGCCTTACGTTTTTTCTCATGCTTGGTTTGGACCTGTCGTATTATGCATTGCGTTGATTTACTATTTTTTCTTCATGGCTTGTACATACTTCGTGTACACAGAACATTGCTTCACTGTAATAGATACCATGTAAAAAAAAAGCGGCGACAGCGTAGTGCTCTGGTGTTCGCGCCGCCGCGGGTGCAAAACCCAGTCACGGCAACATTTGTTTTATTTGCCCAGGTTGGCCAAGGGCACCCTTAAGATCACCCTCCCATTGCCTACAGCTGGCGCGACGCTCTTCCGAATTTACCCGAGATCCCTCTCATTGGCTACAGCTTGCGCGGCGCCCTTCCGTACAAACCCGAGCTTACCTGAGTTACTCCTAGGCTTCACACAATTTTTTTATGAAACGGCGTGAAGTGTTTTTGCACTAAAATTGCTTGTTCATTCTTCAGCTAACAGCCGCCGTGGTGGCTCAGTGGTTACGGTGCTCGTATGATGACTCGAAAGACGAGTTTGATTCTGACCACGCGGTTGCATTTCGACGGAGGGTAAATGCTGGAGGCCCGTCTACTTTGCGATCCCAATGATCGCTGAAGAACCCCAGGTGATCGTAATTTTCCGAAGCCTTCCACTACAGCGTCGCTAATAGCCTCAGTCGCATCGGGAAGTTGAACCCCATTAATCAAACCATTTTTTTCAGCAAAGGAGCAACAAGCAGCACAAGAAATATTTTTCAGCGAACTGCATTACTCACCTTGTTTCATCGAGACGTAGTCTTCTGATTTGCTTCACTTATAAATGTTTTCGGCATAACACTACAGGTTTTTAATAGACAAGCATGTTTCTTCTGCCTTACGACGGCAAAAACAAGACAGTTGTTCAACTCCGTTACACCAATGGCCGAGCAATAGCTTTGTCTTGCTATACTATGATTTCGCTGTTTCTTGTTTCTTGGCTTGACTTCTTTGCGGTTGTTACAATTACTCGGAATAAGTACTCAACTGCAAGTTTTAGCCATTTAGCTCGGGTCAAATTTGGAGGACACCATCGTGTTGGCCATAGTCAAATTAGCCTGCATATCGATTTTCGTAGAAATACATCAAATTTAGGGGGTGAGGTGGACCAAATTTGAAATTGGCCAAGGCCAAATTGGAGGACACTATCACATTGCCCGTATTCAAATTAGCCTGCACATCGATTTCGATCAAAATCGATAAAGGGCAAATTTCGTGTGGTGGGACGGGCCAAATTTGGAAATGGCGGAGGCCAAATTGGAAGGTCAGCATCGTGTTGGCCATAAGGCCTGTTTACATGAACTCGATAGAGTCGAGTCGAGTTTGCTTGTCGGGTAAAAAACCAGTTGTCGGTTCATGTAAACGCTGTCGGGTCGAGTAAAATAAGCGGCAGAGCGAGTCGAGTTAACTGCCTACAGGGGGTAGGTTAAATTGCTTGACCCGCCTTTCTAAAAGCATCGAGACGGGTTAGCGGGAGGCGTGAGTGTACATGCGAATGTGTTTTCGCTTGCGCACTCGCGCCTGCGAGTCAGCGGTGCGGTGCCCCAGTCTTGAAGGCTGTCACTGCTTTTCCTCGTTGCGCTGCACGACACTTCGTGTCGCTTCAGTTGAACCGGTCTCTATTCGCTAAAATCGAAGTCACGACTCGCTAA
The DNA here is from genome assembly GCF_055824585.1 of Amblyomma mixtum. Taxonomy (NCBI): domain Eukaryota; kingdom Metazoa; phylum Arthropoda; class Arachnida; order Ixodida; family Ixodidae; genus Amblyomma; species Amblyomma mixtum. The sequence goes on from NC_143012.1 coordinate 85,538,836, forward strand.
AATCGAATTCATGTAAACATGCAGTCGTCGAGTTAGGCTGACCTTGCTCAACTCAATCCCCTGACTCGACCCGCCGCTGTCGGGTTCATGTAAACGAGGCTATAGTCGAATTAGGCTGAACATTAATTTTGGTTCAAATCCGACAGCAGATATGGGGGTGGTCCAAATTTGGAGGTCTCCATCGGGTGTTGGTACAAATAAATCCAGGTTAAACTTTCCGGGGTTGGGGTCGGCCAGATTTTGTGAGTAGGATGGGCCATTGTTGGTAATGACCAGACCGAAATTTGGGGGCACCATCGCGTTGGCGATACTGAAAGTATGCTTAAGGCTGTTGCTATGAAATCGCCAAGTCAGAAGGTCATTTTAATGTCAGATCAACTACCGAACTGGAACTGGAGTTTCGCAATTATTAGAGCTATGGCTCTAAAAAGGTCGCGCATGGTGCCAGCAGGACGGGATGTTTCAAATGAACTCAGAGCTACGTTTCCTAGAGAAGAGAAGGGTTAGGCTGTATGAAGCGCAAGTTGTAAGCAAAAATTAATAGGAGGTTGCTAGTTTACCTATCATGCTCACATTTATTTTTCCGTCGACATGCACGAGTCCTTTCTTACTGTTTTGCTCTACAACTGTGAAGCAGCCAGGCAGACAAATTATTTCTTGGTTATTAGAAGAACGGGAGAAAGCAAGCAGCATTGTCATGCTTTCTTGGAATGCAGAGCAGAGTATCATGTCGCGACAGTTTATAAAAGATTTATCAAACTTGTTTGAAGCTGCCGGGACGCGCCTTATCATTTTGTTTCCACCGCAGAGGTGACTAGATAATCCTGGAATGACTGTAGCTGTGCGGAACTACTTTTTCGGTGCTCAGATGTCTTTATTGTACAAGCTTTTCTTCAAAGATCACCCAGCGACAAGCTTCCAACACTACCGCCGAGTTCACTTCATTAAAGGGTACAGGTTCGGCACAATGAACTTTTTTTTCAAGCTCACACACGTCTGCCTTTTCGCATCAGGACTCCCTGTCGTCACCCACTACGTGACAGTATTTCGCCTACATCACTTTTGTAATAAAGATTATAAGCCAAATAATAAGTCGATATAAGAAATCAACCCTGAGTGCTCTTTTCTTTATAGTGCGACGGCCGGGACGAGGATATATGTCAAAAGGAAGTGTGTCTCCAACAGAGATGACAGTTGTATGACCCCTTCGCACAATAGCTTTGAAAGAAGCGTGGAGGAATCACTTGAATAAACAGTAGCTGTTAGAGATCTACACAAACCAGGGAGAAGCATGTAATGGATGCAATAAAACAGCGTTGAGTATTTCAAACGGAAATAGAGGATAATTCTGCATCCCGAATTGCAATATGTGATTTTAAAAAAAACAAACCACGATGGATGTAGCGCCATTTTTGTGAACGGCCCTCAAGTGCAGTAAGGAGGGACCGGTAATAATACACAGATTAGGAAAGTCAACAGTCACTAAAACTAAGATAGCCATAGACGATGCTTTCTTTTCAATTTATTTAGCGACGATCAAATTACGAGTTTATTAGCGCAGAGGATGCAAAATATGCATCTACTGCATCTTTTAGTACCCTTTTAGCTGACGTTACGCGCTTACATCTTTCGATGACAGATAATTTACTAAATCATCGGAAAAGACGACGTGCCGCCCTTAGAATCCGATGCCATGACACCTCCATGTCGCGTATGGTTCTCTACGTACTAAGGTACGGCTACTGTCGAACACTCTACTATCGGCGCTACAAGTGTTGCTCATAACCTAACTTGCAGTGTTCACAAACACCGTCTCTAACTATATGGTGAACTTAGAACAACCTACTGTACCGCTGAGGGTGACAGCTGTGCGTGAACCCATTTGTGCTAACTAGCCTCAACACTGGCGGGACAAAGACACTTGTTATGCTATTTAGCAGACAATATGGTAAAGAAACGAGGGGCTCGTTATGATGCGCACATAAAAGACTTAATGGTGTAGGCAGCATAAGAGAGCTCTCGTGCAGCTTCCACCAACCTGCCTTCGTTTATTTCATTTAATATTTCCTTTTTTTTACCTTAAAGGCCCCAAGGAAGGGGGGTCACTTAGAGGGTGGAAAGTATTGGGTTAAATTTTTATAACAGTACATATTTTTTTTTACACTTTCGATGAAATTGATGAGCAGGTGATTACAGCTATATCGCTTGGAAGGCAGTCCCAGTCTGCAGTTGTTCGGGGAAATAACAAACTGGAAAAAGTGACAGTGCGTGAGAGCAGGAGGGCAACATGTAGCTTATGACTGGCGCGGAGTGGCATGCGTTTTGGAGAAGAATATAAGGTGGGGCGCACATTGGGCTGTTAAAAAAATTTGATGGAATAAAGATACGCTGGAAGTGCGAGGACGGAGTGATAGGAGTGATAGATCGGAAGCTGTTTTTAAGGCAAACGCTGACGTGGTAAGAATATGATGCATGAATGAACCCGGCAGCACGATTTTGAATAGATTCGAAAGCATTAATAAGATAAGCCTGAGGAGGACTCCAAATGGGTGATGTGAATTCTAATTCTGACCTTATGATTGACTTATAGGCTAATAACGTGTTGATGCGCTTGGTATAGATGACGTTTTAAGAATCTAATGATCTGTTGGCTGATGATGTCTTGTTAGTGGCATGCAAGCTCCAGGAAAGATCACTAGAAAGTGCTACTCCTAAGTACTTATATGACTGAACTGGTTATATGGGAACGTCAGAGATTACATAGGAAAAGGTACTAGGATTACGACAACAATGGAAGGATACGAGCTTACATTTATTTCGGTTGTTTCATTAGCCACTTGTTACACCAGTTCTGGACAGCATTAATATCGCTTAGAAGTGACGTTTGCTAGGTGGGGCAGTAATGACGCGATAAATAACTCAATCGTCAGGAAACATGCGCATGTTAGCGGTTACATTTGTCGGCAAGTTATTAATCTACATTAAAATAAGTAGCGGGCCGAGTATAGATCCTTGAGAAACGCCTGAAGTTTTTGGAGGGGATTCGAGCTTTTGTCGTTAACAGAAACTTACTGGAAGCGGTTAGTTAGGACCTCTTCAATTCACTTCAAGATGTTGAGATTCAAATTTAATCGTGAAAGATAAATGAGTAAGCATTTATGGGGTACCTTGTCGAAGGCTTTAGAGAAATTTAAAAATATGACGTCGGTCTGGCGATTATCATCAAAGCTCATGTGAAGATTCTTTAAGAAAGTAGCCAGTGTTCATTCACGTTCGTTAATGTTCAAGCGGTATTTGGTGTAAAATAGGACATTCCCAAGTCCGTCATTAAAACTGGAGTTGCGCTGGTGAACGCTATGAAGTTTAGGTTACGCAGTACACAAACACCCCCCAAAGTAGGAAGTCAGAAATCCGTCATAGCATGCGGACATTTGGAGGTTGTGTATTCAAACCCCACCTGTGGAATGTGTTGCGAATAATTACGCTGATAGCCAGCACGACCAATAATAAAAAATAATTCATGAGTGCATTCCAATTATTCAGTGACTGTTGCTCTGGCTTCAGGCTATTCTTGCGAAAAGTGCTAAAAGAATTGAAGTTATGTCACGTGACAGGACGGGAATTACAGGCTCAAACAACATATCTTGAACTAGTTAAGCGTAGTATAAAACCAGCCAGTTCTGATCGCAATATTTTGTAGTCTAGAGTGTAGTCATAATTATGACTACACTCTAATTAATTATTAGTGCACTCATAAGAGTATAGTCATAATTGGAGTGTAAGAATGATAAGAAAACTTCGCGAATGGCGTCATGAAACTTGATGAGAATATAGGTTAGGTTGACACAATCTGGAGCATATTACGTTGTATAAACACATATGAGATCCTGTCTGAAGGATGTCAGAGTTAGTCACGATGTGCTAGTCATGAAATTCCGCCTGTGAGTGCGTCATGTACGATGAGTAAGATCGCAGGGTGAGAGTTTATATTGTAGTTCTCTACTGTTGGATAGTATATGTCATGCAGGAATATAATTCTTTACGCTCGATTGGATAGACGGACACGATTAAGAGCTCATTTGATGGATATTGTCATCTTGCTGGAGGCAATGAGAATACGGTTGTGAAGCCACCAATGAGGAGATACTTGTCCCTTTACTACATTTGTGTTCACTATAAGATTAACTGAACACCTAAGATGAAACTGAAACCATAATGCCATGCAGGATATTTCGCTCCCCCGTCCGTGGGATACCCGATGCTCTGTTGTATGTAAATGGCACAGAAGTCCTTAGAGAAAGTTTTTTCTGAGGTGACACTGCTCTCCTCCAATGTCGATGTCGCAACCATACGCCGCCTTAAAGGACTCCTTGAGTTAAATATGAAATAATGCGCGTTGGGATGCGGTACTGCAGCGACATAAGAGTCATTTGAGTTAGTGATTAATGAGGTGACGGTTGAAGTCACAAATCATAGGAAAGCTGAGATTACACTGTCTTCTGCTATGCAAATTATGCATAACGAAGCTGCGGATCAGGCATAAATGTAAAATAGTGCCTATAGGGAGTAGAAAGTAAGCACAGTTTTCCTCAAAGTAACAATGAAATCCATATAATTACGGTAATCAGGGAAGCTGACCCTGTGTACTGCTATTCATCCTGGGACCAGAAGAAGTATTGGGCAAGTTGAATAGGAAAGACCTGGGAAATACAGTCAACACGAAACATCTTAGTAACCTTTGAATAGGTTAGGGGACAAACACGAGAGAATGATCTGACACATAAAATCGAGAGGAGGAAATGAACATCAGTGGTGAACACCATTTCATTTAAAGGTGTCATTCAAAGAGGAAATAAACATGTGGCCCATCCGAGGGTTAGCTCTGTAAATGAGAATATGGAGTTTATGAGTAGAAAGATTAGAATCGGAAGCTTTTTTTTAGATTCCGTAGTTGTTCACAATGATTTCACTCGGAGTTTGCGGCTAACCTAGAACACTCAGGTGCAACCGGTTTGATATCCATGAGAAAGAGAATTGATTGCAGCTGTGATGTAGAGCGAGGACATCCGGTTGTGTGCAAAACGCTCCTGGTAGAAATTTTTATTTCACCGTAATTCCCCACTGAAAAAAAAAATAAACCCCGGGTATTCACGGAGTCGAACAACTAGGTCTAGGGTGCTGCCTTATCGGGAAACAGAGGCAAGCACAACACTACAAGGTCTCACAGAGGGAAGACTAAAAATTTGACTGGTCGTATACCCTTGCGGTAATGCCAATTTCAGCGACACCTGGAATGGTGTGAAATGTCGGTGTCAGTAATCTCTTGCTAAGGGCGCCTTTTACCGGTTCGACGTGTTTTAACCAGTCAATAATATTCTAATGTTAGGAGAAGGTAAATGACGCCAACCAAGTAAAATACAGGAAAAACACGACGTTTGCGGACCGTTGGCGTCACTTACCTTCTCCTAACATTAAACTTCCCAACCAGACAGACTTCTGTCGAATGTTTTCTTTTGAATAATATTCTAGCCAGTCAGCGCGGAGCAAGACGCCTTGCACCTGGTGTGTTAAGTCGATACCATATAAATGGGAGACGTGGAGATAACAACTGTCGCTGTAAAACGCGCCTTGCCACCGGAACATATTTTCTCACTCCGATGCATAACTTGGCCAAGGCCTACTGCATTCACCAATAGACTCCCACTTGTAAGTCACTAGTGAGTGCACAATAACTGACCAAGGTGGTGGTCAGACCGTAGTTGCCGCGTAGATGTCTCAGGCTCCCGAGGACTGTCATTGGGAATTGATAGCCTACAGGGCTGCTCATGGTGATATCAAGTAATAAATAGCAGGTGATAATGATGTTTACGAGGAGAAAAGAGGCACGTCCAGTGTAAAAGGGTGGACACATATTGTGCTGTCTCGGTTTACTGCAAAGGCGAGAACAAGGCAGAGGTTTTCTAATGCGATAACACTTAGGTTGCTGTCTTGCAAAAACCACCCAATTTCTCGGTAACAAAATTTCCTGACTCGTGAGCTGTGTGATGACGTCACAGAGTGAGGTGAACTGAACCCACACGGACAAATCACATAGCATCTTCAAAAAATAAAATTCCGAAGGACCCACAAAATTTGCCTCTTGCACTACCCCAAAAAATTAGCAGATCACCCACCCCTAGAAGTTGGCGGTTGGCCCACCGCTCAAATTTCGCAGTTGGATTTTCCAAAAAATTTTGCACTTTGCCCAAGCCCGATATGTGGAAGCTGCCCACCTCCAGAACATTTCTCACTTGGCCCGGCCCCGAAGTTTGGCACTTGGCCCATCCCAAGATTCAGTTGTTTGCTCACCTCCAAATAAAGAAGAGAGGAGAGTGGGCCAGGGCACAAACGTGGGCTAATGTTATCAGAGCAGAAACCAAGACCAAGAAACCGATATCAGCACGACCTGATAAGCATATATGTGAAGGAAAAAGGGGCGCTTGTTAGGGCATACATGCCAGAAGTCAACAGCCACCGAAACCAGGGAGAATAGGAGGTGTCTTTTATAATTTTACTTTCTTATCAATGGGATATTGTTACGTCGCGGCCAGCCGAAGAATGAGGCGTGGTGAACGATGGATAAGAGATGATTTAATGGCCGCTCGCCTAGCGCGAGCGCTCCGTCCCGCGCCACTGCCAGCTTCGTCTTCTTCATAACAATATTAATAAAAGCAGAAGAAAAAAAACAACCACATACCCCCGGTGCCGTCCAAACAAAACACATCCGAATTTCGCGCCGGTTTTCTACCAAATGAGCTACGGCGACGGCTATCCAATCTGCTGCTTTCGGGGATATTTATGAGTAGTGTAAGCGAACCTTGAGAGTAGCGTGCCTTGATGCCTGCTCGCCTCCGCGTTCAGGGTGAGGACACCCACCCTTTGTACCACCTTGAGCCGCTGTTTCCCCCTCGCAACGGCATATTCGGTCCCATGCGCAGGTCGTGTACAGTGCGCTATGCGTGTGGCGTGGTTTGTATGCTGTTTTGTGGCGGCTGTAATAACGCGAGTGAACTGTAAATAGGCAGTGCATAGTTTTCTCTCTCGTGGCAGCAACATTCTGGCACTTCTGAGAGTGCTTATGCACGGTGGAATCGCTCAGACTACACGGCCATCGAAAAGTTATGATGGACTGCTGTGTTCCGCATCCGCTATCTGCACTGAAACAAGACAGCGGTTATTTGGTCATCCTTGATAGTGATAACATAGGCTATGTCAGCCTCGCCGAATTCCACAGAATTATGCTACTTTTGTTGTTTTGAACGTAAGGACTGTTCACAAGGCCCAAAGTTTTTTGGGCATGCAAGCAGCGCGCAGGATGACCTGCCAAAGATATTTTTTGCGTGATTAGCACCCACTTCTTCAAGATTCTCTGAGGTGCCTTTGCCTTATTACTGCACCCTATGTGAAAATGTGCATGTAGTAATGGCAATTTTTTTTCCGAAGTGGTCCGTTGTCTAACTGCTCTGGAGTGAAAAGCTCACGACACGACTGAAACCAAATGGTCATATTTTCTGAACTGTTTCCCTTAGTGGATTGTACCACACCAAAATAATGCAGATGGTTGCCTTTCCCTCTGGATGGTGTTGACTGCACGTAGATTGATGACGCGATGCGACGACGTCTTGCTAATTCGAAGTGGCAAAGTAGCTTTATTCGAGGGCAGATTTAACGAAATAATTTATTTTTTTCTTTTAGAAACATGAAAAAATATTAAAAGTGAATGATTCACGAAGAGACCTCACAAAATGAGCCCCTGATAAATACTTCTTTTGAAGCGCATTGTCCCCTCCAGGCTAAATTAACAAAGAGGTGTCGGGGCAACTCAGGCCGCCTTACTCGCTTCCGCGGAACCATCTGGTCCAGTTGCCAAGAGACGCTGGCTTGCTGCCTCGCAGGATTGTCGTCGGGCAGGGCAATTATTATCTCATTAAGGTATGGGTCTGGGCTAGTTGGAGGATCACATTCGAGGTAAAGCGCGCCGAAAGACGCAGACTAGTGAACATGACAGACAAGCACTCATCCCCGTTGCTGTCATCAAAAGAGGCAAAAAAAAAGTAATCTCTAGGGCATGGTTGCCCGGAAACACGCGTGACGAATTTTACTGATGTGGCTCCGTGACGGAAACGAAAAGAGCCTTTTCCCCCTAGAGGTGGTTTCATTAAAAGCAACACGAAAACAAAGGAAAATTAACCATTACTGGTGAAAAAGGCCGCCTTTCGTTGGTGTCACGCAGCCACGACCTCTGTGCTTACAGATGAACAGCAGATAGGTTTCGCGCCCGGATATTCGTAGTGAGCTGCGCAAACAAGTAGAGATGGGAGGAGTTATAATGTCTTCGTGGCATTAAGGTAAAGCAAATAATAAACATGCTGTGACGTGAGCTTCACGAGCTCGCTTACCCGCAAGAGCGCTTAAATTATACGGCTGCCTTACTGGGAAATGCCTTTGTCATCAGGCTGTGAAGAAGGCGCTCGGCACATTTTGATGTGGCCCAGCAGGTTTTAACACTGGCCTTTCAGCTTTCCTGGCGTGCGTCATCGGCGCGCAAATGCTTCTGGACTGGTGGACAAAACATGCGACTCCTGACAGCGTGGAGCAGAAGGTGCGATGTGTACCGAGGCTCCTTAAATCGGGAGAAGAAAGGCATCGGAGAAAGCTCGAAACACGCAAAACTGAAAATAAAACAGGCAGTTCCCCCATCGGGCCGCGTTCCTTTGCTTGAAGTGATCCCGTGTTGTTTGTGTGATTCAGTAGTCAGAGATCAAGCTACGAGGGCTGTTGTGCTCCCGGGTGTTCTGTACACATTAGAAAAGGGCGCCGGCTATTTTGCTTTGCTTGCGACAGCGCACGCAGAAAAAAAAAAGTAGCAATCGGAGGTCTAGCGAGACGACTAGACCAAAAGTAATCTTCTAAGTATGCTGGGTAAGGCATGCGAAACGCTTGCTTTCCAGAACAATTTCTGCTGGGGATGGAGGAAAAACTTGAAAAAGACATTTAATCTTCGCCTCAAGGGTATTACGCGATAGCGTAGAGGGTTAGGCTTTCGATTCTTAGCAGTTTGACACCTTTTAACGCAGTTTTCATTTTTTTCAATCGTTTAAATTTAATTCATCAATTACACACTCTAAATTTTCTTAATTAGCATAATCAAGCATTGGCTTTTCAGTTTGAGCATTCTGACCCCCTTTGAACATCTTTTACATTTTTTATTTCTTGAATTACTGAAATAATTACAATGGTTTCATTAGCTTGTCATCACTTATCACACAACAATCAATCATCAATGACTGAAACCACAAATTATCATGATACGATTTTTTTTACGCAGCCTCCGATTATTTCCGACACGCAGTGCCAACTGCGCTGACGGCTTTTCGGATGAACAAGCTGTATTCGCTATCGCGTAAAAATGCACAACTTAACTTTGCATCCCCATAATTACTGAAAATAGCAGTAATAAAAGGCGCCTTTTCGCACTTGATTTCAAGGCGAACTAGGCGCTGTTTAATGGCTGTCTTTGGCGTATATACAACTGCAGCTGGAAATAAGTAATCCTGATTGTTGGAAAGTAATCGAAAAGTAGGGTATCTGGGTCAGAAGATTGCACTGGAATATACTGCGCACGTTATATGAATGGTATTGTGAAGGAACGCAGCGCAAAAGAAACAGGACAGAAGAGAACCAGCACACATGAGCGCTCCGACTGTTCACAAGACGCCGACTTTCTCGGCAGATTAGCTGCGAAAGGTTGTATACTTTAGCGTAACTAACTACTATTCACTGTTTAAACAATCTCTGGTACCACCCGGTCGTGGTAGAGCACCAAATTTTCTGAATTCGACGTAGCAGCTGCGCTTTTCTCTTCGAAACAGCCCGCCGCCGCATTGCGCTGAACGGGAGAGTGGGACCCAACAGGTCCGCGCGAGAGAGGCGTCCTCACCCTGAAAGCGGCGCTGGGCATCGGAGCACCCTACTTTAGAGTGTTCACCAGCGCCATCCACGCCCATAGCGGTGGATGGGGTACGTCCTGTATTAGCGCGAGTGCCACGTAGGAACGTGGTCGAATGGTGAGGGTGGAAGCTGTGGAAGAACCCTCTTATGCTACCTATGGCATCCAGGCTGCCAGTTTTGAGGCGCTCTTTAAACTATTAAGCATGCAAGTTAAAGGAAAAGAGGTACTCGTTATACCGTACACGACGGCAGACAACTACCTCCGAAACCAGGAGCATAGAGAATTGTTTTTTTTTTAGTTCGTAGATTTTCGTCAACGGGAGATTAAAGCAGAAAAAACAACCACATGCCGCCAGTAGGATCCGAACCTCCAAATTTCACGTCCGGTGCTGACCTGCATAGTAACGGAAAGATAACCGGTGCTGCCTCGGGGTAACGCAATATATTCCAAGAGAAAGGAAAAACATGAGTGGGTGGCGCATAAAGTTGTGTAGGCGAGTTCGGTTAGGAAGTATATGCAGGGAACAAGACAGCAGCTGGCGCCGAAAACGATTATTTGACGTCATCTGGCGGCTCATTTCTTCAAGTGACGCAGTTAGGCTGCTTTTGCTTATGACGAGGACCTCACTTGCGCGACGCAATGGTAACGGGAAGGTTCAGGATAAGCTCAAGAGGGAAGTAAATGAAGATTCAGAAAACCCTCGTACTGGTCAGCACCCAAAGGTTAATAGTATTTTATACTGGCGTGCTCTCTTCTTGTGATGGGGTGAAACGTAAATCTTTAGTTCTTCGCTCTTTGTAGAATGTGTATAAAAAGTATGTTTTGTGCTCCACGAGCTTATATACGAATGCTGATACGAGAATATCAGAAACACATCATTCGAAGTTTCCGTGGAGATATATACCATCTGTTGTCATAGGCACTGAGATAAAACGTTACTGGAAAGTTGGCGGTAGCCCTCATGTTCTGACTTTCGTTTGCATCCGCACCTCACATCACAGGTTGTGTCCAGGTATGAAGAAAACAAGCTGTAAATCAAACTGACCAACTGGTAATATTTAAGTTTATGACGCGATAGTGTAGTAGGCTAATTCCCACATATGCAGAAGGTTATTCTCTACTTTACATTCATAGATCTCTGGGAGTCCTCATACCCCTCCTGGCGCAGTTGTGCAGTGGTTTGGCGATGCTCCACTGCCCTAAGATGGCAGGTGCTCCCAGCGGTGGGCCTTGTGCGACGTGGGTTGCTCTTCCCGAGCGACCAATTATTAATTTAACTGCCACGTAACACGATGGGCAGTTTGCTTACAATCCGTTGGGCATGTTGTGATGACACCGCAAAGTCACAAAACCTATAGTAGCCCGCCTGTTTCCTCGTATGCGCCAAAGCCAGGCCCTTGATTTCGCGCTCACAGCGCGGACAGCGACAAAGCAGACACCGGATTTTCTGGAGGACGAGGCCTTTAACGCTGTCACGTTAAAATATAGAGGTTGTGTGCTGCGCTCATATTTTCATTAATGACTTTGTAGGTTTTTCCCCAGGCTCATCAAAGATGCCGCTGTTCATACTGACATTATAAGAAACATAAATAACTGCGTAGAAAGGACGGGACAAGAGAAAAGAAGCACACTGGACGAGCGCATACTCTCTCTCTTGTTCCATCTTTTTGGCGCAGTTATTTATTGCTCTTACAATGCCGTACCGACTAGCCCCTCACCGAACTCATCTAGATTGCATATTGACTCCCTCTTGTAAAAGCTCCGTTTGGTATGGCGTGGCTTATTGGAAGAAAGGATACTCCACATTGCCCTGAAAACGACTCTCAAAGTGCTCCCTTGTTCATTTATTGTTTCAACACCTTCAGCCGAGGTAGGATAAGAACCATGGCTAACTGTTAGCTGACATTGCCTCTATCCTAAATCGCACGTGGTTAACCGAACCTTCGTTTCTTAGCGGCGTCTATAACAAGGATACTGTTAACATGTTTCCTTCATTCGATAGTTGTAGCACGACGGCTCAACTTTTTCCTACACAAAGCAGCAGAAAACGAACTGATACTGGCAATTTTAATTAGAGATTGGCGAAATGCAGTGTATCAAGCATTTGTTTCAAAGTAACTGGATTTTTGTTTCGGTCACGTGGTTGCGACGACAGGCACGGATGATGTCGTAGAGAGGGCGCGGCACTGAAATGAAATCTTTATTCGACGAATTTTTGTCAAAGAAAGACAGAGCAACTCTGTCGGAGATGGCAGCAAGTGCACTCAGAGGTCATCGAAGTTCAAAATCTCGATTGCTTAGGTCGCGTTCAGTTTCCGGGGGACGACAAACTGAAATAAAGATCCTGAAACGTGGAAAACAATCAAAAAGGGCGCAAAACTATCACTCAGCTGCAAAGCTACCTAGGTTAGGAATGCAGCCATCAGTCACAAAGGAACATCTTGCCGACGCAGCTGCTTTCTCCAAACTATCGCAAACGACTGAATCCCTCAAGGACGCACGAACCCAGTGATACCGGAATTTAGAAATGAGATACCCATGACTACGTGCAAAAAAAAACTTTCAATTAATCCACTGTAGAGAATCTAGTTGTGCGATCTTTAAAGATATGATGACCAATTAATAAAATTTCGTTGATGTTTTTTGTAATAACTTCACCAAATTGACTAATGTAGGAAACAGCTTGTGTTGGCATATCCAAACAGCGCTTTCTATCCCAAATAAAGAATTAAAAAAAGCAGGTGCACTTCACCACAATGCAATAGCTGCCAAGACAGTGTCTGGATTCACTGGGCAGATCACTGCAAACGAATAGCACTCAAAAGAATGCAGAAACGGAGCTAATTTTTCATATTTCTTTGTTTCTCTGTGCCTTCGCACTCTTTACGTAATAATTCATCAATTTTTCTACTATTGCAGAGCTGCTAAAATGTTGTGCTTTTGTTGGTTCATTGCCTTCACTGTATTTGCTTCCGCGCATAGCTGTTGGGTGGAATCACCTTCCCACATCAACCGCTACAATTCTTTATAACCAATATTTCAAGACGGCATTAGATAACATTGTATAAGTAGGAGCATCAATTTCTTTTTTTGTGCTACCAATTTTTCCACTGTATCACTGCACTCTATACACTGTAATACATTATATTAACCAAGAAGCCGCCGCGGTGGCTCAGTGGTTATGGTGCTCGGCTGCTGACCCGAAAGACGCGGGTTCGATCCCGGCCGCAGCTGTTGAATTTCTTTGGAGGAGAAATTCTAGAGGCCCGTGTACCGTGCGATGTCAGTGCACGTTAAAGAACCCCAGGTGGTCGGAATTTCCGGAGCCATCCACTACGGCGTCTCTCATAGCCTTAGTCGCTTTGAGACGTTGAACCCCATAAACCAAACCAAACCTATATTAACCAGAGCATCGAGAACCCATCATATAATATCGTATAACTAGAACCCACCATTTCTGTATTACTTTGCTGCACTGTATGTGCAGCACTTTGCTGCACTGTATGTTGTTCTTTTTTTAAGTTAAGTAAACACTCCCCTCTATAATGCCACTGGCCCTGAGGGTACACGCTATAAGTAAATAAATAAATAACGACGTGGGCCGGTCAACTCCATCTGACATCGCCTTTTTTGTGCCCATGTACGAGAAGGAAGAGGTCACAATGTTTTTGACCCCAAGCACTGGTTTATTTTACTCTGGCTGAGGAGAGATATTAATCTCATCTGTCAGTCTATATTCTCTTAACTTGTTCTCTTAACCAAGAACTTGATAAGTTCTTGACCCCACATCAGCGGGTGTCAACGGACAGCTTATGTCGAGGAGCGGTCTACGAGTGGTGTTGACTCAGACATACGCCAACATGTCAAATTTCAAAGCAATGAAAAGCGTATATATTGTCCCAGAACCTATGAGAGAAAGGCGCATATTTCACTTGTGCCAGCGCTGCGGCTGACACAATGGCAAACACGGACTCCTTCAGAGCCTTTTTCATCGTTATGACATTCTTGAGCACCGCTACTATGCTGAGCCATGCGATTTCGTGCAAAAATGAAGCGGGAAAAGATGTTGATTGGTGAGTACATTAACCGCTCATTTGGTTCGAACATTACTTGTAGGGTTTGCATCCAGAGTGTTGTTTTCAAGTAATGTTTGCAACCATAGTTTTGTCTATCATGAGTTCGGCTTTCAGCGCTAAAGGGAGACAGCTGGGCGAGTTGGTGGTTTGTAAATCTATGACTCATATTTCCAGCACACATAAAACACATGGGACAGAGGGAGAGTAGATATCACGGCCGCTGCTCTCAGCGCCCTAAGTGCTTGCTTATAAAACGCTTTGATAAACCGCAGAGGACGCGCTTCAGGGCACTTTTCCGGTTCTGTTCCACTACCGTAGAGTTTCATGTTGATGCCGTTCCCAGGATTATCACTTTCCTTACAAACGGCACCCAATCCACTTTACTTGGACAATGTGTTGGAGTTCTGAAATTGCAGCTTCTACCTATTTGAATTCCGTAACTGGAGATTTCACTCTGGGAAAAGGTATTAACCTGTGTGCAGCGATCGCTGACAGCAAGAGCAACCTCATCACATGCAAGAGTTTCGTGGTTCAAATCACGATGAGGCAGCAGATTTTCACCGGATACCAAAAATAAAGGTTTGATAGAATTCAATACGAGTGCTGCGGTGCGGCATCATGCTCTAGAACAGAGCCGACAACGCACTCCGCTCACCAGAACAGCCTTTGCTGAATACTTGGCCACAGCCTCTTATGTCGCCATCATCATCAGCTTGACTATTTCCTCAGTGAGACATGGGGCATTACCATAGCGCTCAACTACTCATTCCTCTTATTCGCCTTGTTATTTCATTCTCCTAGTCCGGGCCAGCGATTACCACCAGTCCTAAGAAGATATGGCTCATGGCAACTTTCACTGCTTCGCTGCCTACCACAAACTTTTGTGAACATCTGAGAAGGAGCATTAGTTCAGATTTCTTCGCATCAATTTTAAGGCAACTGTTCTCCAAAACCTGGCTAGGTCCTCCACGGATCTTCACTAGCTGGTTTCCCTCTTTGCCTTTCTTGTGAGGCCGTTCGTAATCTATTTCGTTACAGGAGGCATATCGTATTCTTTCATCTAACTGCCTTCGTCATTAGCGTCGTGAGGTCTGTGCAGAATTCCTCGGTAGCTTTACCAACCTTATCCACAACGGAAAAAATTTTTTCCCTCCTTGTCTCTCATTGAGTTTCTGCTTGACCGGTTTCACGGTACTTCAGTTCTTTTTTCAAAACATCCTGAGTTCTCCGCATATTGCACTTACTTACCTCGGTTACTTTAAGGTTAATGATTAGCATGACCTTTTTGCCACTTTTAACAATAAGCTTAGATGCAGTCGTGATTTGGCGTATTTTAATCATACAGTCTACTGAGAGAACTTTCCAAGATCCTATGTAGCTACCGTACCCCTACTCCTGTTGCCGGCATGGTGGAGTGGATAGCGTGCTCGTCTCGCACTCCGGAGACCTTGGTTCGATTTCCCAACTCGACCAATTTCTTACTCGATTTTATTTATGTTTCTGCTCTGACTAAATAGGTTAATTAGGCTAATTGGTTAATTAACTAATTAACTAAACTAAGTTCCACTTGATTGGAGCATCACTATACCATCCCGTTAAATCGTTGCATGGTTACCAGCCAAAGTACAATTTGCCCCGTTTGAGATTCGCGCACTGTGACGTCACGACCGTTTCGACCAATTGAAAAGCGTGACATTTCTGTCGACAACTCTGCATACAATGATTAGGCATTAAAGGCTTCCGCCTTAATAATTTCTTCATGCAGTGGAGATTGTATGGCACCGGAATCCGAAGTGAGGCCCTCGGCCACGAGAGGCAAGCGCTGTACCTATGTGTCAGTGCTGCCTCAATTAATACTTCTTACATTAATACACTAGTTACTCCCCGGCCCAGGATTTAAGATTCTAAGATTCTAAAAGGAGTTATAAGATTAACTGAGGCCGGTGTGTATGCCGTTATAAACTGCAGAGTGCAAAGCTAAGGAAAAAAATGGCTGAGGCTTAGCTAAGGTTAAGCCTTGTCAGATGCGAAGCATATTGATGGCTAGGCTTGGTAATACATGGCTTTCGACCCGGTGTATATTATGTAGACGTAGCAGGGCCATCGCCCACGGGATTTTACTCGGCCGCTGTCGTTCACCAGGAAATGCACGTTGATGGACTCTCCTTTCGAGCCCCGAATTCAATGCGGGCCGAGGAAGTAGCGATAGCGCTTGCTGCCGCCCACGCCAATTCGAGAATAATCATCACGGACTCCCGAAAAGCATGTGAACATTACTTGGCAGGGGAGATCTCCCCCTTAGCTGCTTGTATTCTACGACGGACTGCCACTGATCCAACACCCAAACGAATCATTTGGGCTCCTGGCCACCAGGGCTTACGAGGTAATGAGGCCGCTGACGCGGCTGCCCGAGCGCTTACTCACCGGGCTCCTCATCCCAGCTCTTCTGGCTCGGAGACTAACCAGCCGCTGCTGCGATTCAGGGAAATATTAACACATTATAGCGACAACCACCGCCTTTTCCCGGCCCCTGCAAAAGGGCTGAGTAAGACGGAGGAGCGAACTTTAAGGCGCCTGCAGACAGGTACTCTACTCTGTCCTGCAATAATAAAACATTACGATCCTAACACGGATGGGCGATGCCCACACTGTGGGGAGACCTGTGATATCTTCCACATGGTGTGGGCATGTACTCAAAATCCCCACCTCCCCCCTTCCCCTACCCCTTCCAGAGAGGCATGGGAGACTGCCCTCCTCAACTGCTCCTCGCTTGAGTCCCAAAGGGCTCTGGTGAAACGGGCGAGAGACGGGGCCTCGTCGTGCGGTGTCCCGGACTAGGGACGCCGACCATGTAGCGGGGCCACTCTGTGGCTCCCAAACTCTTTTTTTTTTTACAATATAAAAGTTTTCACCACCACCTTGGTTGAATACTTGGTCATCGCGTCCGCCTGCCCGGTGGAGCGAGCGTTTCACCTACACCGAGTGTGAACGCGCGTTCGAAATGCGCGGGAATGCCGCTCGAGGACATTCCGGCGTCTGTGCAATGGCATCGTTCTCCCTCTCCCAGCGCGTGACGGCGATCTGTCGTGATGTCATCGTGTCACGTGGTTGGTCGCGTACAGCTCCGAGCGACGGCGCGAGGTGGGGGACCTGTTTCTCATCTCTCATGACGTCACCGTGTCACGTGGTGTGACGTCATCGTGTCACGTGGTTGGTCGCGTACAGCTCCGAGCGACGGCGCGAGGTGGGGGACCTGTTTCTCATCTGTCATGACGTCATCGTGTCACGTGGTTGGACGCGTACAGCCACGGTGACGGCGTGAGGCATAGCTCTAGCAATATGCTTCGCATAAAAAGGTTGACGGCCACTGCTTTTCGAGGAACTACATGAATAGTAAAGGAGATATCAAAGGGTTAGTGAGGTTAGGGGGAGAACAAGGCATCCGAGACGCCTGAAGAGCGCGATGAACGGCTAGCCAAGCGGAGACGCCAAACTGCGGACCGCAAGAAGCGCCTAGCAACTGTGCCGGAGCCTGCGATGTTCGATAACAGCAGCCAAACGCAGGAAAAAGTGAAGGCCCATTTAGTTGTTGAGTTCAGTCGTTGTATTCTACTGGTGGGATTAGCCTGATTGGATTGGATTGGAGCAAACTTTATTTGTGCCTGCAGTTGGGCGCTCGCGCGCCCCGACGAGGCAGGGACCCGCTCGCCGTTGCCGGCTCGCTGGGTCCCTGCCTTTCGAGCGCCCCGAGGACCTGCTGGACGGCCCATAGCTGTTGGTCATGGTCGTTGCTCTTAGCGGCTGCCTCCAGCCGCGGCGGGATTGTTCCTGATCTTGCTTCCTTTGGATTTCTGATGCAGTCCCACAAGATGTGCGTGTGATCTGCCGGCTCCCTCCGGCAGACTCTACACGTATCGGTCGGGTAGGTCTCGGGGTACATGCGATGCATCAGTACCGGGCTCGGTAGCGATCCGGTCTGGAGCTGTCTCAGTAGTACCGTCTCCGCTCGACTCAGCCTCGGGTGCGGAGGTGGGAGAGTCCTGCGAGCCAGGCGGTAGGCCTTCGTGATTTCGCTGTAGTCGGTCATGCGGTCCTTGGCTTCGAACCACGTCGGACGGTGTGTTGCCGGGGCGCGGTTGGTTAACGCTCGCGTCGCTGCGTTGCCGTCTCATTGTGGTTCGCACTGCGTTCCGACGCGTCGCCCGCGTGCGCCGGAAACCACTTACTCTTCTGTCTTGCAGTTTAGTCGCTCGTAGTACGCGCTCGGCCTCCCTGCAGACTTGGCCTTTGGCGAAGTTTCGCACCGCCTGTCTCGAGTCACTCAGCACCGTGTAGCAGTCTGCGTCGGCGATGGCCAGGGCGATGGCCACCTCCTCCGCTTGTTCCACTCCGGCGATTCTCACGCTCGCTGCCGTCCTCGTGGCGCCGGTCGACGCCTCTATGACGACCGTTGCGAAGGCGTTCCGTTGGTATTCGGCCGCGTCCACGTACCGCGCGTGCTCGTCGTTGGCGTGCAGGTCGATGAGAGCCTTGGCCCTCGCCGCTCTTCTTACCTTGTTATACTCGGGGTTCATGTTCTTGGGTATGGGGTCAATTTTGGTCTGGCGTCGGACCTCTTCGGGGACGGGGAGCTTCGTCTCCGCCTCGTTCGAGTGTCCTGTTCCCAGGTCGTCCAGTATCTTCCTCCCGGCTTTGGTCGTGGACAGCCGCTCCAGTTGAGAGGTCCGTTGCGCTTCGGCTATTTCTTCTAGCGTGTTGTGCATCCCGAGTTCTAAGAGGCGGGTCGTGCTCGTGGACTCGAACAGGCCCAGCGCCGCCTTGTACGCTCTCCTGATTATTACATTAATTTTGTTGCGTTCGTGTTGTTGCAGCCATCTGTGGTAGGCTGCAACGTACGCGACGTGGCTGATGATGAAGGATTGGACGAGCCTGATTAGGCTCTCCTCTCTCATGCCAGCCTTCCGGGAAGTGACTCTTTTGAGGAGTCGCATAGCGTTGGCCGTTTTTGCCGTGAGACGGGCGATGGTTTCGCCGTTTCTTCCATGATTTTCGATGACCATGCCTAGGATCCTGATTTTGCTGACCTCGGGGATCACGTTGCCGGATTTGGTTACGATTCTGATTTTTTCGCATTCGCGTTGTCTGGTCTTGCATCTGCCATTGTTGGTAGGTGGGAGTATGAGGAGCTCCGATTTGTTCGGCGAACATCTCAAGCCGGTGCCTTCCAGGTGGTCTTCTATCGCGTCGACGGCGGCTTGCAGAGCGCCCTCGATGTGGGCGTCGCTGCCGCCGGTCACCCACAGTGTGATATCGTCCGCGTAGATGGTGTGCCTGACGTCTTCGATGTCCGCGAGCTTCTCGGCCACTCCGATCATTACCAGGTTGAACAGCATCGGCGAAATGACCGATCCCTGCGGTGTGCCGGTGCTCCCGAGCTTCTTCTCTTGCGTTTGTAGGTCGCCTGCTCGTAGCTCGGTGGTCCTGTCCGTGAGGAAGTCCTTGATGTAGTTGTAGGATCTTTCGCCCATGTTGAGCTCCGAGACTTGGGACAGAATCGCCGAGTGTTTCACATTATCAAAGGCGCTCTTTAGGTCGAGACCCAGGATTGCCTTGTTGTCGCGGGCGCTGCCGCCATTGTCTATGATTTGGTATTTGAGCTGCAGCATCGCGTCCTGCGTGCTGAGGTGCTGTCTGAAGCCGATCACCGTGGCCGGATAGAGCCCTTCTCGTTCCAGGTAGTCTTGCCACCTGTTGAGCAGGACGTGCTCCAGCACCTTGCCCAGGTAGTCTTGCCACCTGTTGAGCAGGACGTGCTCCAGCACCTTGCCCACGCAGGACGTGAGCGAGATGGGCCGAAGGTTGTCCGTGTCCGGTGGCTTCCCCGGCTTGGGTATCAGGATAGTCTTGGCTGTCTTCCACTGCTTTGGAAGCGCGGCCGCTCTCCAGCACTTGTTGAAGTATTTTGCGAGGTGTTCAATCGAGCCGTCGTCGAGGTTCTTGAGCGCCTTGTTCGTGACGAGGTCCGGGCCAGCTGCCGACCGGCTGTTGAGGGCGTGCAGGGCCGCGCGGACCTCCTCGACGTCGATGTCACGATCGAGCTTCGCGTTGGGTAGGCCGCCGTACGGCGCGTGTTGTTCGGTGGGTGTAGTGGGCAGGTATTTGTCATTGATGCGCCTGGTGATTTCATCGGCGCCGTGTACCGAGACCACCCGATGTATGAGCTTGGCGAGTCTGTCCCTTTGGTGCGACTTGGTCTTGGTTTCGTCGAGCAGGTGCCGCAGCAGGTTCCACGTCTTCCCGCTATGCATCTGCCCGTCTGCCGCGTTGCAGATCTCGATCCACTGTTGCGTGCATAGAGCGCGGCAGTGCTCCTCGATCGCTCGGTTGACCTTCGCCACCTTCTTTCTGAGTCTGCGGTTGAGCCGTTGGTTCTTCCAGCGACTTAGTATTGACTGCTTGGCTTCGATGAGATGCGCTAGCCGGCTGTCTACTTTATCAATCGCAGCGTCCGTTTCAATTTCTTTGGTCGCGTCGCGTACGCTCTTGGTGATTTCAGCCGTCCACGTCTCTATGTCTTCGATCTCGCCGTCAGCGTCTGTCTTCTGGCTTCTGGCGTCTCGGAAGGCATCCCAGTCTACCTATCTGTGTGTTTTGATGCTGTGTCGTTGTGTTCTGGTATGCTGATTTCCACGATGGTGTGGTCGCTGCCGAGGTCGGTTCCCGTGTTTCGCCAGGAGATCGCGCCCCGGACGTCGTTCTTGACGAACGTGAGGTCCGGAGTGGTGTCCCGGGACACAGAGTTACCGATTCTCGTCGGATGCGCCGGCTCCGTGATGAGGGTGAAGTCGAGTTCCATGGCGTCTTGGTACAGGTCGCGGCCCTTTGCTGTGTACTTGTTGTAGCCCCAGGCTGGGTTCATCGCGTTGAAGTCG
This sequence comes from Amblyomma mixtum, assembly GCF_055824585.1. NCBI lineage: Eukaryota > Metazoa > Arthropoda > Arachnida > Ixodida > Ixodidae > Amblyomma > Amblyomma mixtum. The sequence goes on from NC_143012.1 coordinate 85,559,835, forward strand.
CCGCAGACGATTAGCGTGTTGCGGCCTGCCGCGGTGCTGGCTCTGTGTAGTATCGTTTTGAATCTCTGTTTTCTCTGTGATGGGTTGCTGTATATGTTGAGCAGAAAAATGCTTCCTTTTCTCTTCTTGCCCGGGATGATTTCGGTGAGTGTGTGCTCGATCTTGATATTGCTTTGCAGCTCGTGCTCAACGAACGTGAGTCCTTTCCTGACCAGGGTGCACAGGCCTCTCCCGTCGGGCTGGCCCTTGTGCACTCTGTAGCCGGGCAGGGACGGTGCGTCGGTGAGTGTTTCTTGTAATAGGATCACGTCTGGTTTGCGCGCGGCATGTGCGATGTGCTGTTGGATGACTGCCTTCTTCCTTGCGAGGCCGCGATAGTTCCACTGCCACGCTGTTACGGCTGCTGCTGTTGTTGCGTTGGCAGCCATGGTTGCGTTGGTGTGTACGCGGTTCCCTGGTTGGGTGGATGTTGCGCGAAGAGGGGCGCAAACGTCGGGTGGCTCACTATCGGCTGTAGGGTCCTTTCGATGTAGGCGAATCTGTTCGTGTTCTCGGCTTGGTAGGTCTCCATTGTTTGTTTCATTGCTGTCACTGCTGCGATGTTCTCCGTGATTAATTGTTCGAGTTTGGTGAACGTCGCTTCGAATTTGGCCTCGGGGTTGTCGATTCGATTGTTCTCTGTTTGCTTGCGCGTGGCCTCGACGGCTCGCTTCTTAGGTGCCGGTTCCTCTACAGCTGTCTCCTGGGTGTTCATGGTTGTTTCGTCGGTCGTGCTTGTGCTTGGCGTGAGTCTCTGTGGAGGCTCGTTGTTGCATAGCAGCAACTTACGGATATCGGCGATCTCTCTCGTGAGGCTGTTGATGGTCGTGCGCAGCGCCGCGTTCTCTTGTCTTAATGTCTCGTTGGCTTCTCGCATCTTGTTTATATCGTCTTTCCTCGTGGCTTCGGTGTTTTTATGCGCGTTCCTTATATTGTTCCCTTTAGCTGCGTCAGCCCAGCTGACTCGCTCACGTGATGGTGACCTTTTCCTACTGAGGCTTCTCTTGCAGCTGCTGTCTCTGGAATTTGGCGCGCGGTTGTCTGATGGAGTCCTTGACTTTCCCGCAGCTGGCGGCTTGTCGAGTGGCGGGAAATCGCTCTCCGACAGCAGCTGGCGTTCGGCCTGTCGGCGCTCCCATTGTCGCTTGCGCACTACGTAGGGGATCTTGTATTTCGCCTTGCACGTTCGGTCTCCGGTCGGGTGTTCGTCCCCGCACAGCTTACATTTAGGGGTACAGGGATGGTCTTCTTTGGGGTTGGCGAGTCCGCAGGCCAGGCACGTCTGGATTTTCGGGGTCGGGCACACGTCCTTTCGGTGTCCCACTCAGCCGTACTGCTTGCAAACGTCGATCTGTTTCCTGTAGAGGCGGCACGGTATCAGGGTGACTCCGTATCGGACGAAGTTCGGTACCTTGGGTCCCTGGAACACCACGATCGCGGTGGTCGTGCTGCCGATCCTCTTTGCGCCCACTGCTAGCGGGTTTCTCTCGTTGACGATGTTCCTATCTATCTCGTCGGCGCTCGCATCGATGGGGATGCCTCTGATGACGCCCTTTACGGTGTCGTGAGGAGCCGTGCGATATGCGCTGACTTCGTAGGAGTTGTCTTGAATATAGATTTCCTGGATTTTAGCGTACCTAGCCGCGTTGTCTTCGTTCGGTGTACTGACGACCATGATGTTCTGTTGCGTGTTGGGGCAGATGGTGTCCGCGGCGCTTTCCTCGCTCGTGATCTTGGCCGCGGCGAGTATGGCCGCAGCGACGGTGGTGGTGCCGGTCTTGACGTTGTCCAGTCCCCCTCTGGGTCTGACGACTATCTTGCTCTCTTCCAGTGGCATGGCTGGCATGCGTGCTGCCTTGATGGCCGAGGCTCTGACGTTCTTGTGGAATTTCGTTTTCGGGCTTGTTTGACTCCCGCCGGGTCCGTCAGGCTTGCCGCCGTCGGGGGTCCGCTGGCGCAGCCTCGACATGTGTTCCCCCGCGAGCGTCCATCCGGCGTCGTTGTGGTATTCCTCTGGTGATATCTCTTTTCCTTGAACTTGAACGCACATTTGGTTGTCCACGATCATTGTAGACGTAGCGGACGTCTCCCTCGTAACGGACGCCTCCATCTCGGCCGCCGCCGAGGAGTACGGCAGGCGGCGACCGGTGCGACGGTGCCGGGCCTAGCGTCCGCGGGACAAGCTTAGGCCTAGCACTCCTTCACACGGCGGCGGTAGAAAAAGTCACAAAATTTGGCAAAGAAAAACGCACCTCTAGGGTCAGCTGGTATCGGTCGATGCCGCTCGCCTTCACGGACACATTGGTGCAAGGAAAACTTTGTTTCGAGGTAATTAGCACTGCGTAATTGGTTAGCAGTGACAGAGCCGATGTGAACACGTCTGCTCCGGCGGCATCGATTAGCCTGAAGGCCTATCGGCTGACCGTTGTTCGCTACATATATATATCCTAGCAAAGCCGAGGTAAGCCACGACCAATTTATGAAACTTGTGTTTCCTGCATGTAAGGATGTCATAGATGCCATGTAGATTAAAAAAAAGTTGGAGGCTTATCAAGGTTAAGCCCAGTGGATGCGAAGCAGCCTTCGTTTTGCATTCTTATTATTAACGTCCTTAGCGTTTGGAGGCATCTTGACCGCATACACGCCCGGCGCAAAGACGCTGGCGCGGTTGCGGGCACAGAGACTGACGCGACGGCGGGCACGCGCCGCCTCATCCTTGGCGTGACGTCCCATATCACGTGATGCAGCGATGGTGGCGCCGCCGCCGCGTCGCGCGCGACGGCGCGAACCGAAGCGTGGAGGCCTCCGCCGGGCGACGTCCGACGGCGCGATATGAGGCCCCATCTGCAGCCGGTGTGACGTTATCACGTGACGTCACATCATGTGATCTCACTTGAAGGTCAATGGTGGCCACCGCCGGGCGTCGCGCGAAGGCCCGAAACCTACGTTAATATGCTTCGCATAAAAAAAATCAGCCGTCTGCCGGCGCAGTCATACCATATCGAAGTTTGAAATAAAACAACAGAATTGGCCATGAACGGAATTCAAACTCGCAGCGGCGCGAATAGATCCACTTCTCTCGCTGCTGCAATGGACCACTACGCAATCGCCGCATCCGTTTTTTCTTGATTTCTCATTTCGACAGATTACAACAAAAGGGCACAAAACAGATTAGGTTACTTCATCGCCGCACCCTAACATCTGGCGTGTCACAGTTTCAAACTCTAGCGGTGTGTTCTGGATGTCGTCGTTTCTGTGAACTTCCATGTTGTTGTTGTGAGCCTTTGAAAAGATGGCACATGCCCACAGGGGAATCGGCCAAGAATCGGAAGGAAAAGGTCGCTATTCACCTGTACACACTAAAGGCGAAAGAAAAGCACACGGGAGAGCCACAATTCTATCCGTGCCTTTTGCGCTATGCTTGGGATACCGTCCTCTTCATCAACTTTCATTCGCTTCCAAACGCAATGTGCAAGAAAGGTCCAATAAAGAGCCACGTGACATGCATGGAGCGCAACGGAACGGCCGAAGATTTAAACCACCGCAACAGAGTCGCCTGAATCAAGGAACGCTCTTGCCACAAAGTGCATGCTATAACATTTTCTCGCATCAGCTATATTGTAATCTTCCTTTTTCGTTCTTTCTTTCGTTCCAGGTTTGTCGTCTACAAGGTTCCATACATAAAGAACCAATGCACCGGATATGAAATGTTGTACTATGACAGTGATTCAAAGGACGATACCTGGACAATGTTGGGTGCAAGTATCGATAAAGCGCACAAGAATAACCCGGTTTACACTACGACGGCCCCCATATACGCTGGTACTCGTGATCAGGTCAGCATCTGTAATGCACAACTTTGTACAGACGAAGAATAAGCATTATTTAATGAAGGCAAAGAAATTATTCATGTTATCTGAGGCGTGAAACGATAGAAACTATATTGACGATGGATGTGCTCTATTCACAACGAGGGTATTTGAGTATAAGTGTCGAACACAAGGAAAATTAATACTTTACCGTACAGAAAACGAAAAACGTTGTCTAAATACAGCAATATAAAGCTCTAAACAGTACAGAACTTGTTGCCCTACACCATCTAAAGCGCCAATTTCAGCATTCGACAGTGATAAAGGAAAGCTGGCACGGGAACTGCCAGACTGTAGTGTCGAACATTTCAGACAAATATCATGAGGACTTTTCATAGTTTCTAGGAAAAGTGCATGTGCGGTGAACACATAGGGGGGGGGGGGGGGGGCATTGTAAGTCACTTAATGCGCTTAGAGGTAAAAGACGGGTCACAGCAATGAACATTTTAGGCTCTCATAGGCTCGCACTTACTGTCTTCCGGTCTGCAAGAATATTTTAATAATTAGGACCCTTCATTTTATACGCCCAACCCGATTGTCCCCGAAATTTTCTCACCAAAGACCGCCCAGGGATTCAAATTAACCAGTTGAGGCGCCGCTCGCCATTTCCGCGAGAAAAAAAAATGGCTTCGATAATTAGGGCCGCCTTACGGATATGACGTAACAGCACAGTAAGGTAATTTCCATATATATTTACATTCATAGGCCCCCGGGAGTCCTCACACCCCTCCTTGCGTCGGGGCGCAGTGGTTAAGAGGTGCCTCACTGCCTTATGTTAGCCGGTGCTCCAAGCGGTGGGCCTTGTGAAGCCAAGGTTGCTCTTCCCGAGCGACCAATCATTGATTTAACTGCCACCTGCCCCACTGGGCAGTTTCGTCACTCTCCGGAGGGCAGGTTGTGATGACGCCACAAGGTCACGTGACCTAGGTGTCCCACCTGCCTCCTGTACGTTGCTCTCTGGGCACCGCCTTCCAGAGTCATGCCCGTGATTTTTCGTTCACAACGCCGACTGCGACAACGCAGACGTCGGATTTTCTGCGTAGCGGGGCCTTTAAGGCTATCGCGGTACAAACGTTATTGGAGATCTAAATAGAGCAAACTGACTTGTTTTGTCGAGAGAAGCATTTTCTTTTGAGCAGGAATCAGCACAATTGCGTACAACGCGTCATGGTGATCTCGTAGCAAATCATGTACAAATCTTTGCATTCAACTCTACCTTATTATTGTCACATAGTGGTGACTGCCGTCAGGAGAGCAGGAAGACGGGGAAAATGGCTTGTAAGCAAAACACTTTATTTGGGCTGACTTGCGTCCGTAAAGAAGTGAATGACGTGGCGGCGGCGTAGTAACAAGCGTGCTCGGCGGTCGTCGTACCGAATGCCCGCCGCTCTCGGCCGTGCTCAATTTAAAGCTGATAGCGAACTTTCGAGATAAAGCGTGCAAAGTTACTGGAACATTCTGGAAAAACGTAGAAGCGGCTCCGCCTGGATGCGATCAGCCGAGATAAATCTGGGGCGCGATTACGAGTCGCTCAAAATCGTCTCAATCGGAAAGTGTCTCAAAAAGTGTCTCATTTGCCCCGTTCCTATTGGTCGGTCGTGACCAGCGGCCATATTGGTTTTTTGCGTCACCGGCCGACGTCATAAGTGTGCCAAAAGTGTTGACGTTGCTCACCTAATTATGCGAGCCGATTGAGACGATTTCTTGCGACTAGAACGAGTGGTCTCAAACCGCTCGAGACAGAAAATGGCGGTTGTTTACATGGCCGGTGGCCGCGCGAGCAGCGGTGTAAGAGGGTGCATGAAGACGGTTTTGACGTGCCGGACGAGTTGTTTCGACGTTTTGACATAGGAAGGAGCATAATGGTTGTGCGACGAACTCGCCGTTGAACTTGGAGGTGTGCGGGTGAGTGCGCGGTCAGTGGAGCGGCAAGTGCCTGTGCGCGCCTTCGCCGCCGGTGGGTTTCAAGACACCGTAGAAAATGAAGTAAACGTCGGCGTAGCCCAACCGACTGTGCAAGTGTTTGCGGTGAGTTGCGGAGAGCACTGTCAAAGTTAAGTCGCAGAAGGTGCGCGCTTTTCGGCGAGACCCCTCAAGACAATGCGGCGGCGAAGGTGGACTTCCTTCGCATAAACTTTCGCCACCGCAGTATCCCCGGCGGCGTCATCCGAGCATCATCCGAACGGAACGGCACCACCAACACGAATATCAAGTGCTTAACCCGAAGCGGGCGGCATGAGTTGGTTACGAGGCGGAAGAGTGATTGTTGCCGCAGTGACCGGGCGTGCCGGCTCTTAATTCCCGCAGTGAGATTGCAAGCTCCCATCAGCAGCTGCACCGGTCTGCTTCCGTATGTCGGCAGTTGCTGCAGTGTGATTATTCATGGTCGCCGGGTATTTTCTGAACAAAAATAAATATAATCACGCATCGCCCTTGGAGCACATTTGCCATCGATAGCAGCAAGGTGAGTTCACACTGGCGAGTCGCGGAGGTCGCGCGACAGGCTTAAATCGATTTATTACGCTCCCTCCCCGCTTTACATGTGCTTCGCAAACCGTAACTAGTTGACCGAAATCGGTCGCCTAGAATACTAGCGCGACGATTGCAACTCGCCAGTGTGAACTTGCCTTGAAGCTGCCTTCGCCGGTTTTCGAGCCAAGCGCTCCTTCCAAATTGATCTCGGCAGACTCGTAGCAATCACTGCCTTTAAACAGATTTTTCCGCGCACTTAAGACGTCTGCGCAGTACTTTGATTCTGCGTAATGTGTAAAAAAAAGAGGACAGCCGTCGAATCAGCAGATTTTTTTTCTGGCTGCCATGTTTACGATGGCTGAATATGTGCGTGGAGGGATAAGGCTGAATCGGTTGATTGGTTGGTTGGTTTATGGGGTTTAACGTCCCAAAGCGACTAAGGCTATGAGAGACGCCGTAGTGGAGGGCTCCGGAAATTTCGACCAGCTGGGGTTCTTTAACGTGCACTGACATCGCACAGTACACGGGCCTCGAATTTCTCCTCCAAAGAAATTCAACCGCCGCGGCCGGGATCGAACCCGCGTCTTTCGGGCCAGCAGCCGAGCACCATAGCCACTGAGCCACCGCGGCGGCTCAGCGGAATCGGTTGAATCAGGCGGCAGCTCACGCCGCCTAGCCGCCGCTACCGACGCTTTTCCAGCGTCAGCGCACCCTCGCGGCAGCAAAAGTGACTGAAGAGCAAATTTAGTTGCAAAATTGAGGACGCTTCTTCTTTTGCTTCATGTCGTTGAGTTTGAAACATAGTTTGTTAGCGAAATAAAACATTCTTCAAATTATTAACGGCGTGTTTACAGAAAAACTTTAGCATACGGTCCCTTATTGCGCAACTAAATGCTTCCTGGGTGGAACCCTACTATTAGACACCACAAACTCGCTGCTAATTGGTTGATTCCGCAGTCAACAACTCGCGGTGTCGTCATTTTGACGTCAGAGTCTCAAAATTGAGACAAAAACTCGTAATCGCGCCCCTGGACACGTCTTGCATCGCAGACAAAGCAATAAAGCGGCGTGTCGGCAGCTTTGAAGAATGAACAAACACTACTAAGATTCGCGGCAAAGAAGCATCCTCCCCATGCTTTAAAACATAAGGCGACAAGGAACAAAAAAAAAAAAGAACGGACTGGACGGAAACGGAAAAGTCGAGTGCGGAAACACAGTGTCCTTTAGCGCGCATATAGGGCTTTAGACGGACAGCATGGACAACTTCTGGTGATACGCGGCGTCGCTGGGATGCAGTCATTTGGTCAGGGACGACTTCATAGTCCAATTCACGTACCAAGCAGCAGAGCTGCTCGGCTCAATACTGGAAATATATTGCAAAGGCTGGTCTTACAAAGGACCACAGTGAAACCATCCACATGCAATATTGGGCAGATTAACTGTGCTGCTTGGCGTAGCTTCCCTTCTGGGTGGAGTGTAGAGCAGTGACACTGTAATCGTAAACAGAGGTGCGGGTGTCTTTCGCACGCATCCCGTCATTAAGGCACTCTTGTTGGTCTGCTGCATAATCGCATCATCTGTTACCTCTGCTTTGATATCGGCGAAGGTCTTTAGAATCTTTGGATATAGTATCGCGATAACAGCGAAGAAAACGGCGAGTGTTTATGGTATTGGTGACCGCTACTATACGCCAAAGGATATCTATATTTACGCAGGACAGGAGCTAGGCTATGGGTCAAAGCCAGCCTACTGTATCCAATAGCTTAGAACTTGGGTCTTTTAAAGCGTGAAAGGCTTTCAAATTTCATTCTCGCAAAACTCACGCGGATATCGTCCTAAATTATTTTAAAAGGTTCAGCCACAAAGGTTCAGATAAAACAGGTGGATTTTATTATTTGTTTCCACAGTACGGGAAAATGCGGTGCCTTAGTTTCCAAAGAGACCATCGAAAGCGTAATTTTTTAATTTTAATATTGTTACGTGACGGCCAGCCGAGGAATGATGCGCGATGAACGATGGACGAGACAAAGCGCGAGCGTTCCGTCCCGCGCCACTGCCAGCTTCGTCGTCTTCATCACAATATGCTTAAATGTTTGTTATCCTTTTAATATTTCAAATGGTGTGTGAACGTAGTCAACTTTCGGCAGGGTACATTAAGTGACAACAAGATTTGGCGCTGGTTTTTCGATTGGCTGGGAGTCCATTATGGTGTCTCGTAGTGTCGTAAGCTTTTCAGATGGAGAAAAAACGAAAGCAGCAGTGAAAGCAAGCAAAACTAATTAGAATAACGCAAGGACCGGCAGTTTTCATTTCGCTTTAAATTGTCGTGGAGCCTAGTGGTGTTGTTCAAGCTGCCGACACCGAAGAATCAACCACAACAAGAAATAAAAACCGCCAGCACACCATGCTGAAAATGTTAAAAGAAAATCCGAGCAGAATCCGGGGCTTGGGGGAGAAGCCGGTGCTGACGTTCCAATGCTGCCAGCGACAAAGTGATTACATCAAACTTCAAGGAGCTCTTTTTGTTGTGTTAGCCACCCCTACTATGTCCGTGACGTAGACACGGAACAAAGACACCATCGAAATTTGTGGCTGGGGCTGCTCTGACAAGGCAAGAATCCCATGGAATTTTCCGCTACCTATGAGCAAGGCACAGACCTGGTTTGTGCTGTCCAATCTAGGTACCGCATGTATCAAATAAGTTTTCTCCTTACTGAGTAGAGTATCTTCGGTTCGCGTGCGCCGACTACAATAATTCTCTTTGTGCTGGTGTCTGGAATTCATGACAGATCCCTTTACCCAAAATGATGAAAAAAAAAAAAACCATAGCACCTTAATAAAGACTAAAACTTTCTGTAAGGCCGTTGAAGGTAAAAAAACATTTAATATAGCTTCAAACCCAGCAAGATACGAATCAAGACATGCGCAAAAAAAGTAGCTTCGCTTTCCGATTCCTCAGATCTCTCGGCCCCCGCCGCAGCTTTACGCACTGTGCTCTAGCTGGTCTCCTGCCGAGCTGCGCGTTACATGCTGTTGTCTTCGTCATCTACGATCTGTTCTATCAGCGCACCAAACTGCTCTTTGCTATAGTGCAGCCGTGGCCGTGGTACTGAGAAGGTTGAGGCATTAGACAGAAAGGTCGCTTTCGCCAAGAACAATGAAGCGACTGGGAGTGCTACGCCGCTTCAAACAGCTGAAGCAACGAGAGACGCTCAGAACTTTGTACAGATCGCACAGCATAAGCGCCTCAAAGGGACGGCAGGTAAAGCAGCAAACGCGGCAGAGGAAAACAAGCCCTGGAAACCTTCACTCAGCGGTGCACGGACGCACAAACATCGTTGTCTACAGAGGCGCTGTGAATCCCTCTAACACCTGCGCTAGCCACGCTGGCCGTTCGAGCTATGCGGTCTACATTCCCTGAGCACCGCCGACACGCTTCCCCTCTTCGACGAGCAGCAGAGGGAACCGAAAGACGCCAAGCCACATCAGGACGCCAATCTCCGGTTGCCTCGGCCCCGCTCAACATCCGGTCGCAGAGAAACAGACATTGCCGTTTGAACTCTTGAGGTGTTCATGCTTCAATTGGAGGGGACACTTCAGCTCCACCTTAAGTGTATGACGAGGCAATTTAAGTGGGTTCATGCCCATATATCCAGAATTGGTCATTCTCTATTTAACATTATTTGCGATACTGTAAAAGAGATCGCGGCGAATCCTCCTACGACTGCCAGCGCCACTGCACTGGCAGGGGACTGTTTTAATCACAGGCACCTTTAGAGATTGTGCTACTCATGTTGCTCTTCCCGAGCAACCTCTCGCGACCAATAATGTAACTGCCACCTGCCAGGGCAGGTTGTGATGATGTCAACAGGCTACATGACATAGGTGGCACGACGTCCTCCTCCCACTGGCTCAGCTGGCGCGGCGCTTCTATGAACTTACCCGAGCTTTCTTCTATTGGCTGCAGCTTGCGCGACTGTCCTCCGAACTTACCCGAGCTTACCCGAGTTCGGCTTAGGAGCACAAGAGAACAAGATTCTTGCTCGGGGTTCGTACGTCTGGAGTGCTGCTTTCGCTCTAAAACTGGGCACTCCTGCACGATGCACAAAAGGAAAATTGGTGTTTTGGAAAGGGAATGGCGCAGTACCTGTCTCACATATCTCGGTGGAAACCTGAACCGCGCCGTAAGGGAAGGGATATAAGAGGGACTGAGAGAAGAAAGGAAGGAAGGGTGCCGTAGTGGAGGGCTCCGGAATAATTTCGACCATTATTATCGCAGCTAGGCGTCAAGCACACATTCTACCAAGGCCAACTGGCCCATCAGCTCGTCAGAAACGAGCCTGGCTAGCTAAAGATGAATGTGCACCAGTGAGGAGATCGACAGAAGAGTTGCATCAGACAGTAGAGAATAGAGGGACAGAAGCCGATGGTGGAAAGAAAAGGCGATGTTTGAGAAAAGTGGGAAGGTTGGGGTCATATGGATATGCAGAAGTGGGCGAAGAAAGAGTGATAAGGAATGAGTCGATGTGAGGACCTCTTTGAGGTTCACGAAAGGGCTGGTAGCAGCCGCTCAGGCAAGGAATCGTTGCTGACTGCTTGTCTGTCGCTCGAAATATCGTTGGAAGGGCACAGTATGAAAGATTCTCTGCAGATCGCAACACGTGCCAGCCATTTCGTTTATGGAGGCGTGTACTCCGAAGATTACGGCAAGTGTTTTCGGCGTCTGCGCTAGGCAAAGTGTTGACCCCACGAAGCATTAGCGTCTCAAGCAATGCCTCCAAATGATTCTTTTTTGTCGGATAATGTGGGGGAATACAAGCTGCACAGAACTATATCAGCAACTAGTTCTGACTGATCCTGAAGGAGTGTTATAAAGCCTGCAAAGGTTAGAACTCGCATGTCTCTAAGTTGCGCCGGCAAGCGGTGCCATTTTAAAAATCTGACTATGTTGCGCCTTAAGTGATGTCTTAGGTATTGCCTACATTTTTAGCTTAACGCCCACTGTCCTTTAGTTTCATATTGCCCTTAGCGCCTCTATGTGGCCTTCAGAAAGCTTTTATCTCTGCTGATAAATGAAATGCTTATCACGCTACAATGCCTTGCGAGAGCTCGGTGCTTATCTTAGCCCCTTTTACTTCAGAGCAGCTGTTTCAATGTGATTCACCAGAAAACAATGTGTAGTGGTCGGTCCGTCGACACCCATTACTTCGGTCACGTTTCAGATTGGTTGACAGAGAAAACCAGCTTCGGGAAGCTTTGCCGCAAAGGTGCCAGCTCCTCTGTCCTTGCTTATTGTTGAAACCCTAAAAATAACCCCTGGTGTTGCCATGAATGCCTCAACTCCTCACATAGCGCTGTTTTTTGTCAATGGCTCATTTACTCGAGGCTTTGCACTACTGAGCAATATGTTTAGGCAGATTCGATCACACTTCATAAGTCTTTTAGAGCGCGGTGGTAGAAGACTGTACTTTTCCTCACTAATCCCAGATTCTGCGTTTGTGTTGCATTTGCCTAGGCTGTCAGTTACGCTGTTTACAACGATCAGCAGCCAAACGTAAATAAAAATGGTGGTGGACATGCAAAAGGTAAGTGGGGTTTTAGACTCAGAGTATATGAAAAACATTTTGCATTTTGATTCCTCCTTGCACAAATATTTTCAAAGAGCAAAATTCATTGCGATGGTGTCACAGGTTAGTGGTTCGCCGAGTAAAGTACAAAGCAAAATTAAATAAAAAAGCGCAGGAACTTTCATGCCCATGAATAAATGCCGCTGCTTTGGAAAAAACAACGTGTTTGAATGAAATGCAGCTTATGTATATCTCAGGTATCGCAACGGTTCGCACATGCACAGACAGCAGTCATGCCTGACAGTATTCGCCATAGTACGCTTTATTATAATGATATGGAGGCGTTTTTTAGAAACACACATTGAAACAGGTTCCGGGAACGCATGACACTTTTTACACCAAAAAAAAAACAAATTCAGGGGGGCACTTTGTTGACCTAAAGTGCGGTGAGGCGAAAGCCTTTTGCGCGGTGTTACTGCTTGTGTCACTGATGTGTGGTTACGATGTTAATTAAGTACACAATTGTTTGTGAATTTTTAATGCTGGATAAACTGTAGGGTGTTTATGAGGCATCCGTCGGATTCGGCGCCTTTCTGCAAACACTCTCCAGCGTCCTAGACAAGGAGAACTACATATGCGTAGGCAGGAAATATCGCAGCCATTAGCTTGCTCGGCTGCGGAACGGAAGGGTGGTGGTTCGAATCCCATCGTACACAAATATTTTTTTCCTGGTCTTACTAGAAAAAGCGTGACACCTCTGCTGCCAACCTTCTGTCGACAACGATGAGGCATTAAAGGCTTTCGCCTTAGAAGTTTTACAGGGAACTCAGCGACAATGGCATCCAGTAAGCTGTCAGCACAAATGCGTTGTACCTCCTCTATGAGCCTCGCGCTATCTTCGTCGTCTTTGGCAGCGGCGTCTGCGCGTCTCACGCTACCCAATTCGTCTTCGGGCTTGGTGCGCTCTTACACGCGATCACTAAAGGGTCCTTCGAGTGCCTCGGTAGCCAATGACGAACCGTCGCAGCCTCTACCTTCTGTTAATTGTAGACGGGCGCACGTCGAATAGGTACGAATTACCGCCGAAACCTCCCCACTTGCGGCTATTGATCAGCGTGAGTGAACGCCGCGGTGGCTCAGTGGTTATGGCGCTCAGCTGCTGACCCCAAAGACGCGGGTTCGATCCCAGCCGCGGCGGCCGAATGTCGATGGAGGTGAAATTAAATAGGCCCGTGTAATGTGCGATGTCAGTGCACGTTAAAGAACACCACGTGGTCGAAGCTTCTGGAGCCCGTCATTACGGCGTCTCTCATAGCCTGAGATGCTTTGGGACGTTAAACCCCTATAAAACTAAATTGACCTAAAAGTAAGCTTCGTTGCCACTAGACTGCCATTTCTACAGGTTTACTTCTTGGTGGACACTTGGTGGACATAGGAATAAAGCTATGTGGGAGGGAAAGAAAAAGAGAGAAATAGGTGCCGTAGTAGAGGCCTCTGGGATAATTTCGACCACCTGGGAATCTTCACCGTGCACTGATATCGCACAGCACACGGGTGCCTTTTTCGCTTCGCCTCCATCGAAACGTGGCTGCCGCGGCCGGGTCCGGACCCGGGTACTCCGACTCGGCAGCCGAGCGTCCTAACCACTGAGTCACCGCAGCGGGTGCCGTTTTTGCAGATGCGTCGAATGGTTCACCGCAGCTTTAATTATGGCATCCTTTGACATGCTACGTTTTACGTGTCGCGAGCAGCTGCAGACGAAAAGCGCGAACGCACCGACCATCAAACGAGAGCGTTAGTGTGGATCGCAGGTCCTCTGCGCCCTTCGAGCACAACATATCGCAGATGTAGGCCGCGGATGGTGAATTTACATATTTATTTCGTCGCCTAAATCTCAGCGTGTTCTGATTAAGCTACTGAAATAAGTGCACTGAACTGGTACTATGCATCGCAACGTTTCACAAGTTTAACGAGGCCACGTCATTTCATAATTCATGGCTGGCAAATTTTCCGAAATATATCATATTTTTTTAAATGCTTACCATTAAGTGCGTTCAAACCCAGTGTTATTGGACTCTCCATCTTTTTCAAAATAAAAAATTGGCAGTGACTTAGCTCAGCTATGCCAAGGTATACGTAGCGAGAGGTGCGGTATATCCCTGGTTACGTCTAGTTGTCTTGCTTATGGTCGTGGTCCGGCGGCTCCAGTTTCTCCCGTCTCCTACGCCGCACAGCGTCGGCCTCGCTCTCCTTGGCCGCCATGACAGTGTTTTGGTTGTTGTTGTATATCTGTCACAGCGGCGCGGTTGTTGAATCGGGCCACGGAGCGAGGGATTACGGAGGCGGAAATTGTCTGGGTACCTGCACACTCTGGGAACCCTGGGAACGAGACGGCTCACATGAATGCTCGAGGTTTCGTCAGCCGAGTAGGTGAGCCGGACGTCCCGGGAAGGTCCACGAGAGATGGGCTGGTATCCTTTCATGACATTACTACTCATTTCAGACTTAACCGGAGGATTTACCCACCCCCGGACAAGCAATTGGTGAAGGCGCAGGAATGCGTCTGGCGCCGATTGCAGACCAGATGTTTCTTCAACCCATACGTGTTGAGCAAAATCTACCCGGACATTCAGCCGGAGTGCAAATGGTGTCACGAATTGGCAACCTATGACCACGTATTATGGAGCTGTAGCATAGCACCGCCACCGGCGGACATTATGCGTGATCCTTCCCTCGAGCAGTGGGAGGCCGTGCTGGCCAGCTCAGACCCGGTCGTCCAGACCAGGGCCGTGGAGTGGGCCACCCAGGTCGCCGTCAGCCACGGGTTGATGGCCATCTAACACGGAATCGTCCACACATGCTCTCTGACGAAAATAAAGTTTTTCCATCCATCCATGTTGTGACTGAGAGAAGGATGAAAAGGAAAGTGCACGGGCCGGCCCACTGGCTCCAGCCGAGCCACCACCGCTGCCACGTGCAGATCCGAGGAAAGAGTGATAGAGAAGACGCGCGTCGCAACAACGGCGTCCGCCGAAGCGAAGACGCTGGCTGCAACATCAGATACCCCAAGATCCCTCTATCCCCGTGTATTTTTGTTGTTGCGACTGAGGGGAGGATGAAAAGGAAAGTGCACGGGCCTGCCGACTGGCTCGAGCCGAGTCACAATTGCTGCCACGTGCAGATAGAGGACAGCGAAAAGATAAGAGGAAAGAGTGAAAGAAACGCTGTTTTTTTTTCACCGCCTCATCACCATCATTTATACACCGCGACCCTCCTCCTCCCCTTATATATCATCGCTAGACATGCCAACCCACCAAAGCAAGACAATGAGCCAACGAGGCTATGATTAACGCTTATATAGGATGATATGATAGGATGATTATCGCTTGCAATAAGGTTAGCTTTTAATTCACATGACTAAAAGAAACTGATTTCTTCTCACATCATTCAAATTTTCAGGTGTGCTGATGGCGAACATGAACGACCGGACTGCAGTGTGGCTTCAACACAGTGTTCCGAAATTCCTGATGGACGTGAAGAAGACATACATGTACCCCACATCAACTCAGGAACATTACTTGAAAGGACAAATCTTTTTGTGCCTGTCGCTTAGCACGCAAGCGGTTGAAACTATCGGTACGTCGCCGCTTGGCGCTCACTACTCCAGGAAAGAAAGGTTGTTTAGTGCTACCAGTAGAACATATGGAGAAGCATAGGCATGAATTAGAATAGTTGCATTGCTTTTTGGGTCAGTTATCAGGTTCGAAGCTGTTTCGTCTTGATAAGATACCTTCTTTTCAAAACATACTGCGGTCTCGTGGAAGATCTTAATTAGCATATTTTCTTAAAGCGAAATAATGTGTCATACGGCGTGAGATACTCAAAGCCTGCCGTGCTTTCAGCGTCGTAAGTCTTTGAAGTACGCTTTTGTTTAAAACACGTTGTTATTGGAGAGAGGCAGCTTATGCACAAAATGCAAGACACAAGCTTACCTTGTGCGAAACTCTGTATATTAAACGGGCGGCCGTTGGAGCTAGCAGTCAGTGATTTTTTTTTTTTCGGCTGCGATGAAATGGTGGCCCAGCTTTTCCTTCGGTGCGTCCCCTTATTCTGATGTTTTAACACGGCAGCGCACCAACTGCGAGTTGAAGACGTCCATGTGTACCAGAGTGAAAGAGGATAAGCGATCTTACCTAGGACACATCTTGCTGAACTTTTGGACCGAAATAGAAATACCTTCAAGAACAGCGATCAATTGCTCAAGAATTCTGTACAGACTATAAAGGGGGCGAAGATTCTTACCGTAGCCAAGGGCCCAAACAAGAACATTGGTAAGTAGCACTCCCTCAACAATTTTGTTCAAGAATGCTTGTAGTTCAGAGGTAGCTTCCACCAGTGTGTTCTAAGTGGTGCTCCTTTCGTGCGACACGGAACACCACAGAAATGATTCACAGGACGGTTACGAATTTGTAACGCGAATGATCCAATGTTAATTGGCTTGTGATTGCGAAGTACTGGAGACACTCTAGAATTGATTATTCGAGTCGGGATTATAATAAAACATCACAGCAGTGCCTGGTGGTTAGTGGATTCGCATGGTACTCTCGAAATGCAGAGAGGATTGGGAGATTTTAGGTCGGAAGTACTGGGCCCGTATGTATGAGTTTCGTTTTTGAATTTTTCTGATGGCTGCTCGAAGGAGCAGTACTACTTGTGGGTTCTGGGCTCGCATGTAGGAGATGCATATTCAGCGGTGAATGCCGAGTGGTTATTCCCACTGATGGGACTATCGACGACGCCCAGCCTGGCCATGAGATTTCAGCGGAAATCACAGGAACTCTTCTTCATTGTTTTCATATGATGAGAGGTGCTTTTCATCGTTTTCGTCGGAGCGATCTTGAAGTAATGGGTACATACGGCCACGAAGACTTTGAAGCAACATACGTGCGTACGAAAGAGAAAGACGATCCTAGCCCTCTCGCGCTGGACTCTTTTTCCTCTCCTGCCGGTGGTTCGCTGCTCTCTGTAGAATTTACTTGGAGATCCCCCTCGCTCGAATCGGACTTCCTCTATCTATTCCGATTCTCCTATACTTCGGTAAATCAGCTAAGTCCAATTTTTGCTGCGTATAGTATTCGTCGACAGTGTGTCTGTAAGCCCTGACCGCCAGCTCCGTCGGTGGGCTCGTCCATGGGATCCCCGGCGCCCGGTGTATAGTATCGCAGGCAAGCTGGTGAGCCAGCTCATTGCCGGGGATGCGCATGTGACCAGGGATCCACCGAAGGGCCACCGGTCGTGGGCTTAATGCTAAGAGGGCGGCATCTAAGGCCGATAGGGTAGGGAAAGGGAGGGCTCTTTCATGGAAGGCACGCAGAGCTGCCTGCTAGTCTGTATAGACAACGTATTGGGGGGCGGGGGGTAGGGCGGCAAAGTGTGTGATGGCATCGGCGATCCCGTGTATTTGTAGGGCGAGCGTGGGGGGTGGGGAGGTGTATGTACCGATTGTGTCCTTCCAGTCCCCCGCCTATCCTTTCCCCCCACCCCCACCGTGGCCCATCTGGCTCACCTCCGTTGATCTGAGGCTGCAACGTGCCCTCGTCGCCTTGGCCCAGGACGTACTGAACGCCTAATAGAAAGGATGTTCTAATAAAAGTGTCACACCACCACCACCTATCCTTCGGGGCAAGCGCCAAGGGATATGCCCTGAAATCAGTGTGCGATTACATTCACGATTATATAATTTCATCTGGTAGATTCCACTGCTAGAGTGTGAATTCACAACTTTTCCTTCTCCGTATTTTTTGTTTTGTACAAATTCTAGCTCTGCCTCAGAAAATTATCAAAATACTCCATTCCTTGTACATGACTGCGTTTGTATCCGCTATGCACCCTGGTCAATCCCCCGCAATGGGTATGTGCCATTAAACCTGATGACATCATCATCATCATCATCTTAGGCGACTCGCAGCTACTACAGGGCCCTTGTCTGGACCCCGTCGATCGTGGAAGCTTGTGCTCGTAACAACTTGGTGTAGGTGCCGGGTACGACCTAACCAACGAAGGCCTTTCAGATCGAACCTCACCGGAGTCGACGTCTTGATGGTCTGCAACCTCCCGTTCCGGAGACATCCTTGGACGAAGACAACACTCCTACGTCTGCGTCGAGCAGCTTATGGCCGCATTACCGTGAGCCTAGCCCGTGCACAGGCGCAGTCGGTCAGGATGTGGACGTGTGGCTCACCCATTCCCCACGGGTCAGTCGATACAACAAGTAGGAAACGAATGCCGAGGTCCCCAGTGTGGTGTCCTCGTTTATAGGCATTGCAATTACATGGTACAAGAACCATGAAGGTGCCTTCATGTCCTGGGCGCGCTTTGTGGATGAACTGCCAAAGTGCTTCGGTAATCAAGCAGGACTTTTTGCTGGGCTATAGTCGGTGCATGATATGGACCCAAGAAGTGCCAGCACAGGTGAACAGAAGAAAGTGACACAAACAAGCGCTTGCTGACAACTTGTTCCTTATGTAAGGAAACACAGCAATATTGTTATGGGGATGGGTTTATTTACAAGATGAGCGGAAAATTGGTGAAAACAGGGAACTGCCAGTGTCAGGCTAACCTCAGCCCGAGTCATCGCGCTTCAACATCGTTCTCTTCTACCCTGCACGCAGCGCCTAGCCATGCAGCGTAATCGGCGTAACAGTATATAGGCGCAGCCTGGCAGGTGTAGTTAGAGGCAGTAAATGTAAAATGGTGTAGAGGGCCATAAGAGCGGTAAAAGACATGTATGCTGAGGTGAATCAATTGAAAACGATAACTTGGGAAAAAAAAAATATGATCTTCACAACAAACTGGTGAGGTTCGGTTAATCAGGCATGCGCGATTCACAGCATCACATTCGTGCTCGAAATTCAACAGTGGCTTTCTAAAAAAGATCGTTCACTGTCGTACAGCTCTTTAGACGGATCACTGACGCCATCTAAGCCTTTACGTCTGATGTGGAAGGCTTCTTTCAATTCACGAGCTACGCTGTCTCGACTTCAGTCCAGGGTGATAGTTTCATTTAATAGAGGCTTGCATTCAGACGTTTTGCAATGGACCGGGAGTTCTTAAGTGATCGTTCATGCTACTTCAGATGCTCGTTTAAACACCTCGTCGTTTGTCCAATATATACCTTACCTCATGCGAGCGGAATCTGATAAACCACACCTTTCTTGTACCTGACAAATTTTTTGGCATAGTTAGCTCCAGTTTTTCTTTTTTCGTTTTCAATCCGACGGAACAAGGAAGCCAGCTAGGAAGGAATTGAAAGAACCACGGGAACATTGAACTTATTTGCGACCACTTTCTTCAGGTTATGTGCAACACGGTGGAAGTACGGAACAACGGCAGGTTTCACCCTCCAGTAATCTTCTTGAGTGCTTCTATTCTTTTTTTTGTGATCTTTTTACCTTCTATATTTTGAAGCAAGGACTCGGTTACTGCTGATAAAACACACTGTGGAAAGCCTGCCTTTTTTTGCCGTGCGATATGGAGTTGAATGCTACGTTTGATGTAATGTTCACATGACTTCTTAATACACGATTCTAACCCTGCTGTGGATATATGGCTCACTTTGCTGTCTTGGAGTGTGCTGACTCGTAGAAGAGAGCTTCAAATCAGCCTCAAATGTCATCGAGCACTGGCGCACAGTTTACATTTTAAACATAAGGCGAATGGGCTGAGGCTGACGCAATCAGGGTACCCGCAATCTCTTCTTTCGTCTGTAGCAAAAAAAGTCCTCATAGGTATGAAGCATGATAGTGAAGCCCCGGATGATACGCGACAGCGGAGCAAAAGGGTTGCCGTTCTGCCGTACATGCACCAAATATCACATAATGTGAAGAAAATTGGTAGAAAAGCAGGCGTAGACGTAGTCCTTTTAGCCCCTCTGCGCCTGTCAAGCCTATGCAACAAAGTTAACAAAAAGAAAAAGAACAGTAGATGTACAACCAGGCACCGAGACCCTATTGTGTCGTGTGTGGAGGGCGTTGTATATTCCATCTCTTTAACTTGCGGTAAGGCTTACATAGGCCAAACAGGAAGATGCTTGAATGAAAGGTTAATGGAACATGAGAACGATTTAACTAGGGCGCCATTGAGGAACCTGCCCGCCCACTACCGGGTATGTGACAGGAAAAAGAAATGCATTCCCCATTTTAAGAAAGCAACCGTCTTGAAAAAACATAAAAACCAACTAACTCGCGAAATCATTGAAGCCGCCTACATCTTAGGTCTAAAGAAGGTTGCGTAAGCGCCCCATCTATCTCTTTATCTGAAAAAGAAATCACCTTTCCCTCTGGTTTTATCTGATTTTACCTGGTTTTTAGAGGAACACTTCACATCTTGCATTTTCGTTCTAGCCGGGTTAATTGTTGGCGTTCATCCTTCGTATCGCTAATCTTTTTACCGTCTTTTCGCCTTTTCATGTTTTTTTAGCAAAATTCGCGCCCTCAACCCTGTTTTTCCACTTTTTCTATCTTTTTTTTTCATTCGCGCGCACTCAACCCTGTTTTCTCATTTTCTTTTTTTCCGCATGTCATTCGTGCTTCATTTCATGGAGCTCATCGTATAGTGTGATTCTTATCTTTTCATACCCTGGACACCGTGTGGGACCCAGTTCGATCGCGCGCCTTGATTCTTTACCTGGTGTGCGTATATAAGTGCGGGTTAAGTTTTGTTCAAAGAAAAGTTGTAAGTTCAGCGCTCTGTACTATCTTCTGCTTCTTCTTCCTGTGTTGTGTTCGCGCTGCCTATACATATGGATCGCAACCAACTAGCCCGGCAGATGGTGTTATTGAACGGTAAGAGATCGAAAACGGGTGTAGTGGGTGAGGAAAGAAACGAGGGTTAATGACATCCAATCGAAATGAAAAGAAAGAAATGGTCTTGTGCAGGGCACGTAATGTGAAGGCAAGATAACCGTTGGCCTTTAAGGGTAATGTAATGGATTCCAAGAGAAGGCAAGCGTAGCAGGGGGCAGCAGAAAGTTAGGTGGGCGGATGGGCTTAAGAAGTTTGCGGAGATACGGTGGCCGCATCTGGCAAAGGACAAGGTTAATTTGATTTATTGGAGTTTAACGTCCCAAAGTGACTCAGGCTATGAGGGACTCCGTAGTGAAGGGCTCCGGAAATTTCGACCACCTGGGGTTCTTTAACGTGCACTGACATCGGACAGCACACGGGCCTCCAGAATTTCGCCTCCATCGAAATTCAGCCTCCGCGGCCGGAATCGAACCCGCGTCTTTCGGGCCAGCAGCCGAGCGCCGTAATCACTGAGCCACCGCGGCGGATAGGGTTAGTTGGAGAGACATGGGAGAGGCCTTTGCCTTACAGTGGGCGTAGTCTGGCTGGCGACTATGATGATGAAGATCATGATCACTAACTACTACTGGAACACAAAAATACAATCGAAAAATGTGTAAACGCTTTCCGAACAAGAGAAGACAAATTGTTTCAAAAGCACATACACCGTAACAGATCTTGAGCGTTCAGAGTTTTCAAGAAAAGGTGATTTATAAAATATTATGAAAACTTCACGCGGAACTCAAAACTGCCTTGCTCCTTTCAAAAGCAGTTCAAAAGCAACATCCAAATGGCGCCGCAGTCGGCTCGCTCGTGGAGTGTTTCTGCTTTCGGTCACCTTATCCGTAATGTGCTTACGTCAGTAATTAAATAACGCAGAGAAATAGGCATAGACGTGAGCCGTTTTCAAGCCCTTTTCATTCGCAGATATCTACTCGGAAGCGCTCGTCGGCTATTTGGAGGACAATATCATCGCGCAATCTTGGCGAAATGGCCGCGTGAGGAGCCTTACCCCGTCAACGCATGTCACGGATATCGCTGATATTAACCTACCTGTCAAACCAACTGGGAAGAGTTTGACATTTGGTTGCACCAAAGACCATAGCAAGTGGTGCGTTGCCAAGGAAAAGCCATATTTCTGCTTCTCATCACTGAACCAAGTGGTAAGTCAGTTTTTGTAAAAGTGCACAATATATGTTTGCACACTTTGAATTAAAATAGCCTTTTATAGAAACAAAGCGGCACAGTATTGATAACGACGTGACCTAGAAGGTCGCCCTCCCTTAAAGCAGACGAAGGAGTGAAAATAACTGTAATTCGCTCGTGTGACAATCTAATCAAAACCGCTGCCTCATACCACTAGCCTACACACGGCACACTCGGGAATGCTCGCTTGGACCTGCATTCTGCTCTGACACCGCCGGTATACCAAGCTGCCCTGGGTATGCTCTGTTGAGTTAATTCGCCAGCCGTCCGAAGCTGCTGTATGTGTCCTCATGTCCCCCCGTTCTTGACGCTGTCTACGTTGATTGCCCACTCACAGGCGTTGTGCTTCAGCGTAGCGTCATCCTTCGTCACACCGTTGTTACCGTCATCGGCAACCGCGTCTACGGCAACTTTAGCCTCTCGGCTTAAGTTTTACGACATGGCATGACACTCGCTGAACGAGTTCCATTGACCGAATCTGCAATATCTCCTCTTGCACCGGAGCGTCGGTCTGGTCTACTTCAATGAACACTACTTCCGAAATGATCACGGCGGATCTGCCACCTGACCATGCATGCGCCGCCTTCACCTTTTTTTTTATTATACAAAGACATGTTTGATTTCGGAAGTCGTACTCTGAGCCAAAATTCTGTTGCGACCCATCGCATCGATCCGGGCGATGCCAGCCCCGTAGACGCAATGATTTATCGCCTCCCTCTTTCTGAGCGCAACGTCGTCCAGAAAGTGGTGGACAAAATGCGGCGAACAACATAATTGAGCCTTCCAGGAGTCCATGAGCGTTCCTTGGGTGTGCCCTGTGTCATGGCTGTTCTGTGTTGATTATTGCTTCCTTAAACAAATAACAAGGAAGGATGTCTACTCACTACCCACCTGGTTTCCTGGTCCTCCTCTATCTTCCAGCCCGCCTTGTGGGCCTGTATAGGGAATGGGTGTCTCGTTATGTGAGTACCTGGATATTAAGGCGAAAGCCTATAATGCCTCATACTGCCGTGACCAAGGAATGTTAGCAAGTGTGTCCGCGTTTCGGCGTCACTACTTAAAAAAAAAAAAGCCGTGTCGAGACTGGGAATCAAACCAGGGACTTTGGCATTTGAAATGGAGACGCTAACACTCCGACACGAAGGCTCATGGTTTCAGCATGAATAAAGGCTCATCTAGTGAATGCATGGGTTCCATAAATAAAATAAAAGATAATGAATAAAATGATACAAAAGAGTACAAACTAGAAAGGGAACAAAAATAAAAAATAAAATAAATAATAAACTATGAAAAACATAAAAAAACGCAAACAGTGAGCCAGCAAACGCTTTCGCCTTAGCAGCACTTAAGAGAGCCAAAGTGTCCCCTGATTTTGTTACAAACGCATATATTAAAATGCAAGAAAAGCAAAATACTATTGATTGGTGATTTGAATCTACCAGGCATTGACTGGAAGAGCCTTGAAAAATGTATGTACAGGATCAAACAAACAGGTGAATTCTTTCTACAATATTATGTTCACTCATGATTTGGATCAATGCTAGTTTCATTTTAGATTTGGCATTTATACCAAGAGCTTTTTTTATTACTATGTATCGGTTGAGCATGGGCTTTCTGACCCCTACCTTGTAAGCATTTCAATACCCTTTAATAAATCTGTCGCACCGAAACAGCGGCAAATACGTAAATTCAAAAACTACACATGCGCTGATGACGCCCACATAGTACACCACTTGGAAACATGTCTTATCGATTATGACAGAAAGTACGCATGTGCACTCTGGAATAAGTTTAAAGAAATATGTCACTATTGCCTAGATAATCTGCCCACGAAAAGAAACAGATGAATAAAGGAACACTGTGAATGAATCGACAAATTGTTCATCTCAAGCGAAAAAACGACTAAAGGAGAATCGGCTGCAACCGAACCTCATCCCTGAGCTCAAAAATGCGCTCGCAAGAGCAGTGCACAAATGAAAAGACTTTCACTACAAAACAATTCTGCCAAACTTCATAAAAACTTATCCGAGCAAGTTCTGGGGATATATTAGCAATACAAAGCAACCCGCATCTCAAGTATAGTATTCGCGGATAAAATAATCAGTGATCAAAGGGACATCGCTCACCACTTAAAAAATTAATTCCGCAGCGTTTTTTCTGTCTTGGAGCCACCCACGCTGTGCGTCACGTGCGCATATCTGTCTGAGTGATTTTCATAACTTATAAGGTGTGGTTTCATGCTTTTGAGCCAGAAAACTAGAACTTCCTCTGGACCCAAAGATATTCCAAACATGTTTATTCTTAGATATGCCGAATCAGTTGTGAAGTTCCTCGTCATTATCTTTCGTACATCTTTGGTGACAGGGACAGTACCAGGTGAATGGAAGACAACACCAGTCATCCCATTTTTAAGCAAGGCGATCGCCTGGTATTAAGAAACTATCGTCCCATTTCATTACTCTAATCTTGCTGCAAACATATGGAACATGTTATCGCCACTCGCATTCACGGTTCTTTAGAGCATAATTAATTTCTCTCAAACTGCCAACATGTTCCGGAATGGGCACTCGGAAGTGATGCAACATGTATCTGTAGTCGAATCCTTCGCCTCAGTCCTCGACAATCACGGCCAGATTGACGCACTCTTCTTAGACTTTAGCAAAGTTTTTGATATAGTTTCTCATTATAGGCTAAGACCAAAATAACAATTAACTGATGTCCCCAGATTTTTATTTCTTCGATAAGTGACTGTCTAAGCAACCGGCAAGCAATACGTCGCTCTTGGCGGGAGCAATCCAGCTTCCCTCCCGTCACGTCTGGCGTACCCTAGGGGAGCGTCCTGAGGCCAATGCTATTCTGTTATATATTAATGACATTGTAGATGAAGCTTATCTTGGTGGTCAGATCCGATCGTACGCCGATGATTGCATATTATTTCTCGAAATTAGAAATAATCAACATCAATGTGACCTCAATCCGACCCTTGTCAACATTGCAAACTGGTGCAGCCGTTTGGGTATGACTTAATCCGGAGACAACTCTTTCAATTTGCGTTACACGAAAAAGAATCCCTCAAAATACAGTTATAACCTCGGGTGTTCGGCGCTAAAGGAATCAATTGCTGTCAAATACTTAGATGTGGCAATTACAAGTGATCTATCTTGGAAGGAAGGGAAAACTTTATTTACACTAATGGTTTTTCCTGCGGTTTGGGGGCATCTTCAGAGACGTCTTGGTTCTACCCCCAGGAGCCTTCTCTGTCGAAGTCGTCCGCGTCTAATCAGTGGTCGGTTGCCCTCAGTCCAGGGCTCTGCTGGCCACTGCCGCCCGTTGAGCTCGCTGCACCAGACCTTGTTGGTCTTCACAGCGGTCGCTGGACAGCAGAGTCTCCCACTGCTCCGCACTCGGGTTTTGTATTTTGGGGACCACGTGTATGTTTTGGCAGGCCCATGTGATGTGGTATAGAGTAGGTTTTTCGTCGCACCAGGGACATTTGTCCGTGTATATCGTACGGTGCATTTTGTTTAGTATATGTAGGTTTGGGAAAGAGCCTGTTTGTAATTGTCTCCAAGTGACAGCTTCCTCTCTGCTGAGAGATTTGTGCGGTGGGGGATATCGCATTCTTCTGCCTCTATAGTTTTGTAGTATGGCCGAATATTCCCTGGGTGCTGGCGCGAGTTCGGCGGTCTCGTCGGATGCTCGGAAAGTAATGTATCCTCGAGCTATCCTGTCGGCCTCTTCGTTCCCTGCCACCCCCGTGTGCCCCGGTACCCACACAATTTTGTGTGGGATCTTGTCGTTTTGTTCTTCCTGGTTTTTAATTCTGTCGCTCGCCGCGAGGAGTATACGGAGCGCGTGACGACCTATCCTGCCATTCATGTAATTTCGGCAGGCTGTTTGAGAGTCCGTGAGTATTGTTAGTGACCACCCGGTTCTATAGCCCTCCGCCACCGCTAGAGCAACGGCTACTTCCTCGGACTCTGCGGCTGTGCAGCCTCGGAGAGACGCGCTGGTCATTTCGCGTAAAGACGAATCGACCACCGCCGCTACAGCGATTTTGGTATCTCCTCCTCTCCAAGACGCGTCTGTATACACGGTCGTGGCTTGAGGAGCGTATGTTTTCTCAATGAATTCAGCCCTCGCTTCTCTTTTGCCTCGATGGAGGTTGGGATCCATGTTTTTTGGTATTGGAGCTAGCTTGAGGGTCTTGCGAATCTCGTCGGGGATCGTTGCCGTCCTCGACATTTCTCGCATCTGCTCGCGGTATCCGAGCCTCTGCAGGAGCGCTCTTCCTGTCGTTGTTTGCAACAGCCTGAGTTTTTGCGACTCAAGCTGCGCCTCTCGTAGCTCCTCAAAGGTGTTGTGTAATCCCAGGGCCATGAGTTTTTCTGTAGACGTGTTGCGTGGTAGTCGGAGCGCTGTCTTATACGCTTTGCGTAGCAGGGCATCCGCTTGTTGTATTTCATTTTTGTTGACGCACTGGTAGGGTAGGCTGTACGTGATTCGACTAACTACTAGGCTTCTGACTAGTTTTAGTGTGTCTTCTTCACGCATGCCATGTCGCCTGTTGGCGATGCGGGTAATCATGCGTGCGACTTGTAGCGTTGTTGCTTTCAGTAGGGTAAAAGTGTGAGTACTGCGCTGGTTGGATTGAACCCACATGCCCAAAATTCTTATTGTTGTCTTTTCGGGTATGGGCGTCCCTTCTAGGTAGACGTTGAGTTTTAGGTCCTCGTTGGTTGGGACGGTCCGGTTTTGCTTGCCTCTCCAGACTCTCAGCAGTTCCGATTTCTCGGTCGAGCATGCGAGTCCTCTTTCTGCGAGGTATTGCTTTACACAAGAGGCCGCTTGCTGTAGCCTTTCTTCCTTCTCTCCGAGACAGCCCGTGTTTGTCCAGATTGTTATATCGTCAGCATACATTGCATGCCTGATACCTTCGATGTTCTCTAGTTTTCGAGCTAGGCCTATCATAGCTATGTTGAAGAGTAGGGGTGAGATAACTGACCCTTGGGGTGTTCCCTTGTTTGGAGTGCGAATTTTGTCCGATCGAAGGTCTCCTATGCCGATGGTGGCAGTTCTATCGGACAGGAAGGCTTTGACGAAGCCGTGGATTCTGCGTCCGCAATCCAGGTTGTCTAGGCCCGTAAGGATCGCTTCGTGGCTGACGTTATCGAATGCCCCCTTGATGTCCAGGGCCATTATGACATTTTCTCCCGTCCGAGGTACGTTTCGCAGGACATCTTCTTGTATTTGGAGGAGAACGTCCTGCGTCGAGAGCTTCGCTCTGAAGCCGAACATGGTATGTGGTACACAGTCGTTATCTTCCATGTAATTTTGAAGTCTTAAAGTTACAACCCGTTCGTAAAGCTTGCCAAGGCACGACGTGAGTGATATGGGCCTGAGGTTTTCAATTTGTAGCTTTTTACCAGGTTTAGGTATCATTATTACTTCGGCGTGTTTCCAATCTTCGGGGACCGTCTCCGCCTCCCAATGTTTGTTAAGAAAGCTGACGAGCTCTTGTATGAGGTCGTCGCTCAGGTTGCGGATTAGGGCGTTGTCGATTCTGTCCGCTCCGGCTGCCGTGTTTCTGGTGGTGTTTCTTATGGCCGCGTAAACCTCTTCCACAGTTATGGGGCGGTCGAGTTTCTCGTTTTCGGCTCCTCGATACGTTCCTTGGTATCGCGGGGGATTGTGATCGCCAAAACATTTTTCTCGTGCCTTCTCCAGTAGGGCGATGTCTGATCCCTCGAAGGAGTGGATGAATCTGTGGATGGCTTTATTGTTTTCTGATTTTATTTTGGTCGGATCCATTAGTGCTCTTAAGAGATTCCAGGTTCTGGCTGTGCCTAGAGTTCCCCTAAGCGAGTCGCTGAGTTGTTCCCAATTTTGTTTCGCGAGTTGCATCGCGTATTCTTCCGCCTTTGCCGTAATTACTGCTATCTTTAGTTGTAGTTTCCTGCTGTGTTTTTGCTTGCGCCATCTTTTGGTGAGACTGCGTCTCGCTACCCATAGCCTGAGGAGATGGGCGTCTACTTCGGGCGTTGCTGTCGTTCTCCTTAGACTTTTTGTGCATCGTTGTCGCGTTTCTCTCAGCATGCCGCTCCATTCCTCCAGTGATTGGATACCGCCTTCAGATTTGTTGCAAGCCCCGCGAAACGCGTTCCAGTCAGTGACTTTCGCCTGTCCAATCTGGCGTCTTATGGTGTCGGATGCTATTCGTGTCCGGAGGATAAAGTGATCGCTGCCTAGATTTTCCATCATGTTTTCCCAATGTGACTCCCTGCTCTTCCTTACGAAGGTGAGGTCCGGGCATGTGTCCGTGCTCACGCTATTCCCGATTCTCGTGGGGGTCGCAGTATCTGTGATTAGACTGCAGCCAAAGTATTCCGCTACTTCCACTAATGTTCTTCCCTTGATGTCTTGTTTCTGGTATCCCCAACTCGTGTCCATGGCGTTGAAATCTCCTACGATGATGAGCGCATTTTCTTTGGCCAGCTTGTGCGCTCCATAAAACAGTTCGAAGAGTTTGGCTTTTCTTTGTCTCGGCGGGCTGTACACATTCAGTAAGAACGTGCTGCGTCCCTTTCGCTTCTTCGGAATGAGTTCAACAAGCGCGTGTTCAATTTCGGTGTCGGCGATGGTATCGTGCCTGATGGCGGTAATGGTTTTGCTGACTAGGACGGCCGCTTTACCTTCGTTTTGACTCTCGTAAACCTCGTACCCTTGTAAGGTCGGCTTGATTCCAGTCTCTTGGAGCGCAATTACATCAGGAGGTGTGAGTTGTGTGTTTATATATTGTTTTAAAAGGGCCTGCTTTTTGCGGTAGCCTCTGCAGTTCCATTGCCAAATATCTAAGTGTTCTTGTTCTTGCCGATACGTACTGATCATGTTTACGCGTTGCTGCTGTTGCCTTGTTCGTTTGCGAAAGCTGTTAGCGCTGGACGGTTGTACGCCCTTTCCCTAATGTTTTCGGTATGTTTTTGTTTTCTAAAAGCGCTTCTCATCTCTGAGATTTGCCCTTGGAATTGTACTTGCATCTGTTGCATTTGCGACTGGATTTGCTGCATCATATCCTGCATCATCTGCTGCATCATCTGTTCATTCGTGTTTCAAGGTCTCCTTCGTTCGATGCTTGTGGTTGTCGTTTTGGAAGGGCTCTAGTCGTGTCGAGTTCCCGCTGTTGTTCCTTTAGTGTTTTTGTGAGTTCCTCAACTTTGCGTTCGAGCTCGTTTTGTTTGATTCGAGCGAGTTCTAGCTCGCGTCTGAGCGCATCGCTGTTCGCGTCCTTCGGTTCTGTGACGCGACTGTCTTTGTTGTTTGTGTTGTTTATGTCACTACCCTTTCCTACCGAGTGCGAAGCAGTGGTAGAAGCCCAGCTCACCTTGCTGTCGCTTGTCTGGGAAGGCTTCTTCTTTTTCTTTTTCTCTTGCTTCTCCCCCTCCTGTGGGCCGGCTGGTGGTAGAGGCGGGAAGGAGTTGGACCTCGATCGGCTCCTCGATGTCTCTCCCTCTGAGCTGAGCCATCGCTTGGGTGGTCGCCCGCGTTGGTCGCTCTGTCCTCTTCCTCCTGTGGGTTTTGGCCTCGCTTTTTTCAATCTCTCTCGGCACTCCTTGGATCCGGTCCGGTGTGCCTCGCCACAGATTATGCACTTGGGCGCACACTCGTGGTCGTCGGGCGGGTTCGAAACTCCGCACAGTCCGCACACAATAATGTTCGGTGTGGGGCACACGTCGGAGCGGTGTCCTTGCTTGAAGCAGACGTAACACACTTGCCTAGTGGGGCGGTACTGGTAGCATGGTACTTCTCCTCCGTAATAAATGACAAATTTCGGCAAGACTGGGCCGTCGAACGTGAGCACTGCCGTCTTGGATTTTCCGAGCATCCTTGCCTGAAGTATGGTGACTCCTTGAGTTCTGACTCGTAAGTGTGCTTTGAGTTCTTCAGGAGGGGTACCTGGGTCTACACCGTGGATCACGGCGCGCAGGACGTCTTCCGGTGCCGCCACGTAAGCGTTTACATCATAAGTCTTTCCGTCGAATTTGAGACGGGTAATGTGCCGCACTAGCTGAGCCGTTTGCTCGTGCGGGGTGCTAACGATAATGATATTGGATCCGGTGCGAAGCCTTACAAGTAGGTCCTCGTCCTTGCATTGCTGGCCGCACGCCATGACAATGGCGCGCGCTACTTGGTGGGTGGTGAGGGACTTCACCATGAGTCCTTTCTTAGGTCGAATAATGATCTTGTAGTCGCTTCTGGGGAGTGGCGGCATTCTTCGCCTAGGCCTGCTCTGCTCCCTTGATCCATTCTTGTTGCAGCCGGTCGCATCACCCGGTAATTTTCCATCGTGAGGTTTGGCGGCTGGGTCGGTTCCCGTGCCTTTGCGTTCTTTTCGCCTTTGAAGTTTTCTCTTGCGCTTGGATTGTGCAAGCTCCCAGCTGGCATCGTT
This sequence comes from Amblyomma mixtum, assembly GCF_055824585.1. Classification (NCBI taxonomy): domain Eukaryota; kingdom Metazoa; phylum Arthropoda; class Arachnida; order Ixodida; family Ixodidae; genus Amblyomma; species Amblyomma mixtum. Next base: position 85,590,277 of record NC_143012.1, read on the forward strand.
GTTGTACCCGGCTGGCTTCGACGAGGAGTCGGACGGGATCTCGTCCTCACTTCCCAAGTCGGCGTCTCCGAAGTCGTCTTCATCCATCTCTTGGAATTCGTTGAGAAGGACGTTTGGTGATTGTAATGGCACATCGTTGTCTTGGCTGGGCCCCGCCATATGGTCCGTCGTTGAAACGGCGTCGATGCTAGGCGTCGGCGTCGTCGACAAGGTTAGCGGCCCATGCTCTCACGATGTCGAGCTGGGTGGCCCGTTAGGGTTAGCGGGCCGGCGTCCGCTTTATAACTTTCAAGTCTGGTAGAAAGCCGGAAACTGGTCCTACCGCTTGAAATTTCTATCCTGGGGATCCAGCACTTGATATCTTTCCGTTCCGAAGAAAATCCGGTGGCGAGAATGATTTGGTCCGGTCGAATTTGGTCAAAATCTGCGGAACCGATGCGACGCGCGTCCGCTTGCTTCAACCGCCATGTAGCGTCCCTCTATCTTGGAATACACATATTGACAATATCTGTACAGCAGCATCCAGAAAACTGTGTTTCCTGAGGAATAAGCTCCGTAATTCTCCATCCAATATAAAACTCTTCACACCTACCTTTCTTTAATCGCGCCAAAGCTAGAATACGCGTGTAAAGTCTGGGATCCGGACACTACATCGAAAATAAAGAAGCTTGAAAAAGTGCAAAGGAAAGCAGTCAGGTTGGTATTCTCTAGGCTTTAGAAATCCGATTCTCCTTCCGAATTTATGCAAACTCACGACATACCGCGCCTAGAAATGCGGTGAAAAAACTTTAATTTGTAGTTCCTTTCCTTGTTATTAAACAACAAACATGGACATGATCCCTCCAATATTTAATTCCACAGCCTGCTTGAAGCACTCGTCACTACCATACTAGCTTATTATCGCCTTATTTTGCCCGAACAGACTTGTATAAGTTATATCGCTCACACCGTCACTGACTGGAACTGTTTTCCCAGATATAATTACACCTCCACGGACTAGAGCATGCATTCTTGAACTGTGCTACGCCTTGTAGCTCCTTGTCAATCGCAATTTCATTTTTCGAGCTGGAGGCTCTTCGATTGTTTCACGTGCCTTATATGCTGACAGGTTCCTTGCAAATTTTGCGTATCTTTTGTATTACACCTCAGCTGCCCCTACGTCTTAAGGTTTTATTACTTACATATTCTCTATGTTATAAGTGCAATTTATGTTGTGAATCGCCATCTGAATTGCTCTAAAGTTTGTATAAGTTCACTTGATTTTCAATTGCTGTGTAAAGTGGCCTTTCTGCTTGGACCTAACCATGGTCCACAGTATATCTGTAAATAATTAAAAACTAAAATCTTGAGGCAACTTAGCAACGTTAGCTGCGAAATCACGCCCCTACATCCCAAGTCTCTTTCCGCTGCACCACCCACAAAGGTCGCCCCGTCGTCCTTCTTAATCGCTACTGTTCGAGCTTCCCAATTTAGTACGCGCAGGGATTGTGCTTATCCCACGGGTAAGTGGGGGGGAGGGGACCCGTTACGGTACAGTCTCTAGACAGCGAGCATCTTCTGCTTTCGGGGACATTTATGTTTACGTGTGCCCTCTCCCCCCACCCCCCTCTCTCTCTGTATATATATATATATATATATATCGCCTTTTTCGTTTTCGAGTGCCCTCCAGCCGAAACGTCGTGAATTAAATCCTGTCATGTTTTTCAATTTCTGCTGACTTTATCTGATATTGATCAATCAGATGCCAAGAAATTAGTTTATATATATATATATATATATATATATATATATATATATATATATATATATATATATACATATATATATATATCGCATAGATTTAATCATGTTAATCTGCTCCTCCTCGAAGCGCATTTCAAGAACAGGCCACATGGTTTCATGCAAGACTGCTCAAGAATCTCTTCCTATCTAGCAACGAACAAAAAATGAATTATAGGAAAAAACTGCGCAAAAAAAAAAGTCGATCGCTGTTGTCTGAGTGGAAAGAATCACGTGTGTGCAGCTAACGACGCTTTTCATTGAGCAGATAATTGTACCAGGACATAATCTCTGGCTTCAGCAGGCGGAATGAAGTGCGTATTTCTTTGGGCTCGCGGTAACCGTGTTGTTTTGACAATCAACGGGCATGAATTTGCAACGGGCCACAACGGTGTAAGGGACGCGGCTGGTGAACATTTCTGTTTTAGAACGTTATTATGTTAGAGGGCGCAGTAGCCTTTGACACGCATTGAACTAGATCTATGCGGGGCCTTGACTTGCTGCCACCAACCCGCATTCCGTGAGAGAAAAGAAGTAGTAGGGAAGGCAAGAAAAAAACAAAATTGTAATTTCCGTATTCCAAGTGAACCCTAACTGTGTACGACGAGAGAAAAGGGAAGAAACTGATAAAGAAGGGAAAGTAATAGGAAAGCAAGAGGGCTAAAAAAATCAGCAAAATTCCATCATGTATGCTCCTAAAAGAGGGCCGCTTAAAATAAGGAAGCTAATGATAGGATTTTAGTCCCTTTTGTTGCGCAGTCTTTTTGATCTCCTGTAACTGCCAATATCTCAGCCATCGAGAAATGCTTAACTTTAAGAAGAGTAAAATTGCTTGTTAAGTAAGACTGACTTTCATTCTATTTCAGACGTCTCAATTATGGCGGGGAGGTGGAGCGACATGCCTCAAAAACGAACGGCTCGCCAAACTCTTCCGGAGAACGCTGGTGAGAGCTCCAACACCTGGTAGCAAGAGGGAGAGAGAAATTCAAGGAAAAGAATTGTGTCAGATGCGTGGGAACTCGCTTGCGCCGCAAACTAGCAACAAAAGGGAAAAGAAGGAAATGAACGGATAAAAGAGCTTCACACACAACCTGCTCATGAATGAAGAAGTAGAACTGTTCTTGGGGAGTTGGAAACTAGAACATTTTAATTAAAATGCTCCGCATCATTGGTATCTGTGAATGATTTCATCTGGTCACACGTGTTTCGGCGAAAAAGTTGCGTAAAAAAGGGGGTACCAAAAAAAATTGTATTCTTACGCTGCCTTCAATTATTTGTCTTTGGATACGCGCGTACTTGAAACACTCAGCGCGAGCTGCCTTCCTGGCCCAACAGAGCTGCATTTGTTAAAACATGGAGAAACCGCTGACTCCGGTGGTGTAAAGAAGTAGGTGTGAGTATTCCTATGGCGTTAGTCAAATTTAAACAGCAACACACTTTCAGCAACCAAATCTCATACAAGGGAATGCAACCATACTGTCATACAACCGAAAACTTGACGTTAACAGAAATTTGGGACAGCTGCTAGCAAACGCCGCAAAGCATTTAAGCCCATGGGGCTGCATTGGGAGATGAAGGAGCTCCTTCATGTCTCACCAACTGGCCTACACATCTACCCTCCTAAGTTATGCATTGGGAGAAAACGCATTTTTGGTATGACTACTAGTGTAGATAACTAACTCGGTTTTTCTACCGTAGCCATGTGTTAAGTGACATCCCGCACTCGTCCAATTCAAGCAGCATCTAAATCCCTCGGGTAACGCTTGCTCGAAAACCATTCAACACTTGAAGAATGCATGTCAGTCGATACGACGAAACTTTATAGAGCTTTCGAGTCATAAACACACGATGTTAGGTGACAACCCGCTCTCGTCCAATTCCAGCGGCATCTAGATCCCTCGGGAAACGCTTGCACGAAAACCATTCAACGCTTGAACAATGGGTGCCAGTCGATACGCCAAAACTTTATAGAGCTTTCGGGTGATAAACACACGATGCTAGGTGACAACCTGCACTCGTCGAATTCTAGAGGCATTTAGATTCCTCGGGTAACGCTTGCACGAAAACCATTCAACACTTGACAATGGGTGTCAGTCGATACGACGAAACTTTATAGAGCTTTCGGGTGATAAACACACGATGCTAGGTGACAACCTGCACTCGTCGAATTCCAGCGGCATCTAGGTTTATGGTTTATGGTTTATGGGGTTTAACGTCCCAAAGCGACTAAGGCTATGAGAGACGCCGTAGTGGAGGGCTCCGGAAATTTCGGCCACCTGGGGTTCTTTAACGTGCACTGACATCGCACAGTACACGGGCCTCTAGAATTTCTCCTCCAAAGAAATTCAACCGCCGCGGCCGGGATCGAACCCGCGGCATCTATATCCCTCGGGTAACGCTTGCACGAAAACCATTCAAAACTTGAGCAATGGGTGTCAGTCGATACGACGAAACTTTATATACGCTTTCGGGTGATAAGCACACGATATTGAAGAAGCGTAGCTTGTTGGGCCAGTTGGTGCATGGTATGTAGAAAACCAGCGAAAAGGACGCATTCACAAGTAGGAGAAGTACACAGGACAACGCTGGAAGCACACGATGTTAGGTGACAATCCGCCCTCGTCCAATTCCAGCGGCATCTAGGTTTATGGTTTATGGTTTATGGTTTATGGGGTTTAACGTCCCAAAGCGACTAAGGCTATGAGAGACGCCGTAGTGGAGGGCTCCGGAAATTCCGACCACCTGGGGTTCTTTAACGTGCACTGACATCGCACAGTACACGGGCCTCTAGAATTTCTCCTCCAAAGAAATTCAACCGCCGCGGCCGGGATCGAACCCGCGGCATCTATATCCCTCGGGTAACGCTTGCACGAAAACCATTCAAAACTTGAGCAATGGGTGTCAGTCGATACGACGAAACTTTATATACGCTTTCGGGTGATAAGCACACGATATTGAAGAAGCGTAGCTTGTTGGGCCAGTTGGTGCATGGTATGTAGAAAACCAGCGAAAAGGACGCATTCACAAGGAGGAGAAGTACACAGGACAACGCTGGAAGCACACGATGTTAGGTGACAATCCGCCCTCGTCCAATTCCAGCGGCATCTAGGTTTATGGTTTATGGTTTATGGGGTTTAACGTCCCAAAGCGACTAAGGCTATGAGAGACGTCGTAGTGGAGGGCTCCGGAAATTCCGACCACCTGGGGTTCTTTAACGTGCACTGACATCGCACAGTACACGGGCCTCTAGAATTTCTCCTCCAAAGAAATTCAACCGCCGCGGCCGGGATCGAACCCGCGGCATCTATATCCCTCGGGTAACGCTTGCACGAAAACCATTCAAAACTTGAGCAATGGGTGTCAGTCGATACGACGAAACTTTATATACGCTTTCGGGTGATAAGCACACGATATTGAAGAAGCGTAGCTTGTTGGGCCAGTTGGTGCATGGTATGTAGAAAACCAGCGAAAAGGACGCATTCACAAGGAGGAGAAGTACACAGGACAACGCTGGAAGCACACGATGTTAGGTGACAATCCGCCCTCGTCCAATTCCAGCGGCATCTAGGTTTATGGTTTATGGTTTATGGGGTTTAACGTCCCAAAGCGACTAAGGCTATGAGAGACGCCGTAGTGGAGGGCTCCGGAAATTCCGACCACCTGGGGTTCTTTAACGTGCACTGACATCGCACAGTACACGGGCCTCTAGAATTTCTCCTCCAAAGAAATTCAACCGCCGCGGCCGGGATCGAACCCGCGGCATCTATATCCCTCGGGTAACGCTTGCACGAAAACCATTCAAAACTTGAGCAATGGGTGTCAGTCGATACGACGAAACTTTATATACGCTTTCGGGTGATAAGCACACGATATTGAAGAAGCGTAGCTTGTTGGGCCAGTTGGTGCATGGTATGTAGAAAACCAGCGAAAAGGACGCATTCACAAGGAGGAGAAGTACACAGGACAACGCTGGAAGCACACGATGTTAGGTGACAATCCGCCCTCGTCCAATTCCAGCGGCATCTAGGTTTATGGTTTATGGTTTATGGTTTATGGGGTTTAACGTCCCAAAGCGACTAAGGCTATGAGAGACGCCGTAGTGGAGGGCTCCGGAAATTCCGACCACCTGGGGTTCTTTAACGTGCACTGACATCGCACAGTACACGGGCCTCTAGAATTTCTCCTCCAAAGAAATTCAACCGCCGCGGCCGGGATCAAACCCGCGGCATCTAGATCCTTCGGGTAACGCTTGCACGAAAACCAATCAAAACTTGAACAATGGGTGTCAGTCGATAGCACGAAATTTAATATAAGCTTTCGGGTGATAAGCACACGACTTTTGAAGAGTCTAGAGCTTCAATCACGCTGCTGTAGAGGAGTCAAAATAAAACAGTGACAGTGCTTTCTGTTGCTTAATTCTCTCTTTGCAAAAATGACATTTTTTCAAAGCGATCATGAAATCAAACACTGCAGGATTACAAAGCCAATGCATCCACGTCCAATGCGGTCACTCCATGAACTTCATGGACGTGTAGTGCAGTGCGGTCGTGCGGGGACCGAGGGACCTGAGTACGCCAAATCTTTTGGTCAAATGAAGTTCTTTCTCTCTTTCTCTCTCTACACACACACGTTCACGCAACGGCTTAGCCGAGTGGTCTAATGCTACACAGCACGAATAATGAGGTTCTGTGATCGCATCTTCGCTAGCACCACGTATTTGTTTCACAAAATGCAATGCAGCCATTAGTAATTTGACATACAAAACGTATGACAAACGAACTACAGACAGCTATCCCGATTTCTTGGTAACGAGCATGCATCCGAAGAACTGATGGGCGAATGCCCCATAATTGAGGCCGTTCAGGATATGGCGTTGATCTTTTGTAAGAACATCAGATTCAACCCCACTGCACCTGCAGTCGTGCACCTGCCAGGGCCATGGCAGATGCCAGGCGGTTTACAGCTGCAGCTGAGGTTTCCACTGAGTCAAATGCTTTCTCGTAATCAATGAAGGCTATATATAAGGGTCGGTTAATGACATCCTAGTCGAAGTCAAGAAGCATAAATGGGCTTGGGCAGGGCATGTAATGCGAATGCAAGATAACCGCTGGTCCTGAAGGGTAACGGAGTGGATTCCAAGAGAAGGCAAACGTAGCAGGGGGCGGCAGAAAGTTAGGTGGGCGGAGGAGATTATGAAATTTGCGGGGATACAGCGGCCGTGACTGGCGAAGGACAGGGTTAATTGGAGAGACATGGGAGAGACCTTTGCCCTGAAGTGGGCGTAGTCAGGCTGATGATGATGATTGCACCTACGTCATCGGTAATAGGTTGCTGCCATTGCTCCAAGGATTGTTTATCAAGGAAATTTCCTTCTTAGTTCCGAATTGCAATAGAAGACGTCACACTAATCGTCGCTACAACACACCCACGATGCCATCTGCTTCAGCGCGTCCCGAGCCATGTCACACCAGCCGACCGGCGTCGACGTTGGTGAATCACAGCGCATCACGATGTGTTTGACGCGCCTTAAATATCGGTATAAATTCCGTCTCGGTGAAACAAAACCTGGGCATCATTTGTGCGACGAATCGGTGCAGCCTGTTCCTTGTGGCTCGGCGGGACTGGATGCGGCAGGAAGAGAATGGATAGCTACGGCGCAACACCAGACTGACTGGGTTTGCTTGACTTCGTCTTGTTGTTTTCGTGGGGATTGGCGTGAGGACCAAAAGAAATGTAAACTGGAATGAGTCGTTTGAAAATGCTGCCCGTGGTGTCCGATGTGCGTCAAATAATGAGTAACGGAAGCCAGAGACATAATTGATTCAAAACATTGTCATAACAGGTGCAAACAGCAGAGGAGACCTAGCGACAGCGGTCCTCAGGCGTGTTGTTTCAGCAAGTGAGCCGTGATAGCCGGGGTTTTTGTAGACGAGCAAAGTGAACTTATGTGGTGGTCTCTGCTTGCTTGTACTTTGTTTGCAAGGCTTACGCAGATTATCTGTATTTTGAGCCAAAGGCTTATTTCATCAAAAAGACTTGAAGCGGCTTTGAACCTTGATCAGACCCGGTTTTGACGGCGCGCGGTCATGACCTAGGGGAGTCAAGCGGGCTGTAAAGAAAAGAGGGCGATGGCAGCTAACGAACTTATCTCGACAGCTGCCATTGGCATGTTGCTTCCATCGGCGGCGAAAACGAGTCTTCCATTAGGACGGGCCATTTAGTGCCTTCGTGAACAGTCTCTGGATTTACTACCAGCGGGCAAAGATGGCGGATTCGTACTTTTAACGAAATAAATGTTTGGAGCAAAGGTTTTGGATGCCGTTAGTGAAGTTAACGAAAATCTTCCCGATGACTCCTTGCTCAAGCTGAAAGCAGAAGGGAAGACGCTTTGCAAGAAATTGGAATTGACAAGTCTCGTTTCAAGTACAGAAAAAAGTGAGAGCAGCAATCTAAAAATGATATTCACAGTTAGGACCCACAAAACAAGATGCCCACTAAGGGTTATAGTATCAGAGTCGAGAACTTGGCAAAAATCAATTGCAAATTTTCTTAAAGGCAAACTTAAGCTCCTTACTAACATGACCCCTTTCCAGTCAAATATTTCTTTCCAGGTTTTTACTTTTCTGAAGGGGCACACAGAGGGAAGTTTGCAAGCGTATTCTTTTGACATGAGAGTTGTTTTATCCCCTACCGCATCATCAAATGATTCAGTGCATGGGGAAAGCCATCGATCAGTTTGGAAATGCACCGTTTGAAAGCGCAGCAGGAATGTCTAAGTGTTTGTGGATAGTTTTCTTGAATTGCTCACTGTTCATCTTGCTCTAAGTGTGCCACTTGGAATGGCGTAGTTTACAGTAAAAAAAAAAAAACAGCGAGTCTGCATCGCGTAATGTATCGCGCCAGTTTAAAGTGATATTGTCCTTACTCATTGAGACCGTTTATTAGCTGGCCGATTGCAGAAGCAATGCCTGATAGCGGCATTCGCTTCTTCTCTCTGAATATCATGCATGTTGGATGTACCAGCCTTTAGGCGACACAAACGTGCACACTTTTCGTCCGGCGCATTCGAAGCTGGTAATGAGGGCGATTGTGAAATTATTTTGTAGTAATGCCCTTGCAAAATCAAGCCCACCTATTGCTGATTAAAGTTTTAGGCAGCGAGCAAAGAGACTGAAAGGTGTGGGGTATATATCCTTCCTATGCATTGATCTCGGTGGCAGATGGTGTACTTAAGAATCTTCATCGTAGGCAAACAACAATCAAATATTCAGCTAGAGTAAGGTAAGAGATACTGGCGATCTCATATATCTATAAAATATCCCAGAACGGGAAAAGAATTGCCTCTCGGGTAAAAACAAAGGTGGTTTTTTCGGCACCTGAGAAGTTGTAAAAAATTACTAAAATAACAAAGCTTCCGGAGAAGAGACCAAAGGCTGTAAAAAAGAAACACCGAGTACCCATGGACGCATGCGCAGAAGAAGTTCTCCCACATGTCAACCGCATTGCGTTGAGATTGCGTTGCGCCCCTATCCCTGCGAAGCGAAGGAAGGGGAATTTTTTTATGGGCAGTTGAAGGTTTGGTTTGGTTTGGTTTATAGGGTTTAACGTCCCAAAGCGACTCAGGCTATGAGAGACGCCGTAGCGGAGGGCTCCGGAAATTTCGGCCACCTGGGGTTCTTTAACGTGCACTGACATCGCACAGCACACGGGCCTCTAGAATTTTTCCTCGAAAGAAATTCAGCCGCCGCGGCCGGGATCGAACCCGCGTCTTTCGGGCCAGCAGCTGAGCACCATAGCCACTGAGCCACCGCGGCGGCGGCAGTTGAAGGGTACGAAGGAACATGTGACGGGACTGATTGTTGATTGTTTTATCTGCACTGTAGTAGGGAGCAATGCTTCACGAATTATTCTTTTGTTATTTCAGAGCAGGTGTGTGTGTGCGTCTCACCTTGCTATGCGTGTCTTCAAGCGCTGATTTGGATTAACCACTAAAGGTGCTGGGGGTGAGTGAGTGAGTGAGTGAGTGAGCGAGGGGGTGAGTGAGTGAGTGAGTGGGTGAGTGAGTGAGTGAGTGAGTGAGTGAGTGGGTGAGTGAGTGAGTGAGTGAGTGAGTGAGTGAGTGAGTGAGTGAGTGAGTGAGTGAGTGAGTGAGTGAGTGCACCAACACCGATATGAGTGCACCAACAAACTCTCGTGAACTTGCTCTCTATACCTCTCTGGTGTACCCCAAGGCACTGTACTCGAAACCTTGCCCTTTCTAATCTAAATTGATTACCTGCACGATAATAACGCTTCTCACATGCTCCTATTTGCAGACATCTGCGTAAACTACCCTCACATTCATAGCAGCTCTGAGTCTCGGATACTTCAAGATGACTTAAACGCGTCGAAACCAAGTGCCATAAATGTTTAATAGCCTTAGTACTAATAAGACGTTATTGCCTGTTTTAATCACCTCCCGCTCTGTCAACCATTAGTATGCCCGATGTGGCTTGGAAATATCACCTGCTGAGTGATACAAAATTCCGCCAAAAATTTTTCTAACACACTCGGTCTGCGCATGCAACGAACATTACTAACGAAGCCGATCGCACTCTGTTGCCTACGTAGAAATTTGTTACTCACCTCTGCCTCGGTTAAAATGTCAACTTAGCACACATTTGCCAGGATTAAATTAGACTACGCGTGCTCAGACTGGGATCATCATGACTCTAACCTTTCCAACGTCCTCGTATCAGTTCAAAATCGCACACCCAGGTTTATTTTTGTGCAATACACTTATCCCTCCAGCGTCACTGCACTTAAATCACAAGTTCATTTTGCTACTCGTGAATTGATTGAGGCGTTTCATATTTAGACTTTGCCTCATTCACAAATTAATCATACACTACTTCATGTTTCAATCTCCTGGAGTAGCATGCTAGGTTGACAGCCAGGCTTACCTCTCCTGTAATCATTAGAGTATCTTTGCTCACCTTGCCAGCCCATTGCTTATCAAGCCGTACACACTACTCCAGCACACACTATCTCATCTTCGCTCATTCTTCGTAAAAACTGCTCCTGAATGGAACTATCTGCCAATACTCTGCGCTCCACTCTTATCCGCAACAGTTGAAGGCTGTAATCGATTTTTTTTTTCATTTAAACTCTTAGCCCATCTCTCATAGAATGCCGAATACAATTATTCATGGGGCATTTGATCTAATAATAAATAAACAAATCAAGAAAGCCGAGCACTTGTGTGTTGATCTCCTTGCCTTCGAGGTCGCCGCGGTGGCTACAGCGCTCGGCTGCTGACGAGAAAGACGCGGGTTCGATCTCGGCTGTGGATGTCGAACTTCGCTGGAGGCGAAATTCTACAGCCCCGTGTACTGCGCGATGTCAATGCTCGTTAAAGAACCCCAGGTGGTCGAAATTTCCGGAGCCCTCCACTACGGCGTCCCTCATAGCCTGAGCCGTTTTTGGATGTTAAACTCCCTCAGAAAAACCTTACCTTCGGCCGCGGACAACCGATAAACAATTCCAGATAGGTGGAGTGGTAAAGGTGTCAATCTGAGGTTGCATGCGAGAAACTTGCAGCGAAGGAAGAGTGGACAGCTGAGTGAGATTCGACTACTGTATGCTCCGAGAGAACAGTGTAATGCAAGTCGCTCGGAGGACAGAACCGATTTATAAATCATGCAGTTGATATTGGCGGTAAGTTAGTGGCTGTACTGGCGTACTCGCATTTAGTGACAGGACGGATAGTAAGAGTGTCATAGCCACTAAATCGATCGAGTTTCAGCCCGGACAGAACCAAAGAAGTTCGGTCGAGTCACTCACTGTCTATTCATTTTCGGGACTGTCAGGCGCAGCAGCAATGCGCTACGGAGATAGAGCATTATTCTGCCCGGCGTTATGCATTCCTGGTTCAAGGTGCAATGGCACAAGCCGGCGCGCATGTGGAAAGAGACAGCAGAAGGTTAAATTGCCGCCTTGGTTGGTAGGAGCATATCCTGCATACTACACTAAATGTGCGGCAGCACTACTGATGCTCTATGTCAACGTAGTACGGCCCGATGGACCTTCCTGCGCTACTCCCAGGTGAAGTGCGGACTAATTTGCACAAAAGTTTTCAATATAGGCAGCGTTCCATAAGATTCGTACATTTCTGTTGTTCCCATGTAACGGCTTGATTTTTGCACGAAAGAGCGAAGGATTAGGAGATTTTACTGAACAGTGCATTTCAAGAGCCTAATAAATATTGCGCCTGGCTGAAAAAGATGAATCAGTCTTTAAGAAGCACCGACGACAGCTATGCGAGGTTGAAGGGCATAGGGTGAAGGTGCACTGGACAACAGAACAGCAAAGAAGGCAGTGTTGAAGATTTCAGTCAGGATCAGCGCAGTTGTAGCGCAGGGGGTCAGGACGGAGCTGTAGTTCAGAGTCGGGCTCGTGTAATGAGGCCGTTCTGGTTTGGCTAACGTTTCTCGGATTAAATTAATTTGTAGTGCTTCCTTGAGCTGTTTCTAGTGTTAGAGATATTAGACATACGGAACTGATCGCATCCACACAAGACCGTAGAAACAGAGCATCAGTTCGCTCGAAGAGTCTGCATTACGATGTCGGTAATCTTTGTTCAGGCATCACCATGCGGGTGTATTTCGACCGCTTTGCATTACGTGCTTGAGCGTCAATCACGAGTCTTTTAGGTATTCTGCCCTAAACATAACCCACGGGGCGAACCGAACCGATGAAAAGCGACGGAAGTAGAGACCGTTCAAATGGTATTCCCCGGGAAGCTGGAACTAGCTGAGGTATTACTGCGCGCCGCGTACGCCTACTTTTCGTGTGGAAAAGCCCCTGGGTGGACTAAACACAAGCAAGGGGAGCTGCGTGAGAACGGTCTCCTTTGTTCAGGAGAAGTACAGCGCTGAGGCTGCAGCTACGCTGGCAACCTCGTGGTCGATATGCGGTCTCAGCATCGGAAACACGCTGCGCCACATCGTGCCCAGGTCCTGGTGCGAGTCCAGATAGATTGCGGCGGCGAGGGCCTCGAACACGTCGGCCAGGGGCTTGGGCGGCACGTGGTTGCGGTTGCCCGGGTAGTCCTGGGCAGGGAGAGCCCAATGTGAAAGTGTAGCAGCGATATTTATTTATTAAGCATGAAATGCTTTTAGCCCCCGTTGTCGGCAGTGTGGTGACGTCACGCCGAGACCGAGAGCCATCATCCGGGCACTGAAATCCATTCATCCGGGCACTGAAATCCACTCATCCGGGCTCTGAAACGAGAACATCCGGGCACCGTGCGAGACTTAACGAGATTTAACGAGACTCTCTAAGCCCTCCTACGCGACCGGCATGCAAGCGCCGGTTGGTCTCCAAACGAGACAAAAAATAACTGCTGCCAGTGCCTTCTCAATGTTTATCAAGATATCAGTGGAGCTGTGGGTTTGATAATGCACGGAATTATAATTTCCGATTTCTAATAACGCGTGCAAAAAGCACATAAATGCCACGATACACTTCGTTGTCATACGTGATCTCTTAGGGGTTTCGCGCATCGAAGCAAAGCCGCGCAGGCGCACAGGGGCCCGGGGGAGAAGCGCTGCGTTCAAAGGGCAAGACATCGCGCCGAACGGGTGGCGGCGTTCCTCCCTTCCATTACGGTGTGGTTCGGGTGTCCACCGAGATGGCAGGGAATTACTGCGCCATTTCCTTTCATCAAAAAACCTTGCGTTCAAATGGCAAGGCATCGCGCTGAACGGGTGGTGGCGTTCCTCCCTTCCTGTACGGTGCGGTTCGGGTGTCCACCGAGATGACATTAGGCCCGTAAACATTTCATGCTTACTCTACTCTCGGTTACGGGAGAGGCAGAGATGTTTTATTATGCGAAGCATATTGCTAGAGCTATGCCCCACGCCGTCACCGTGGCTGTACGCGTCCAACCACGTGACACGATGACGTCACACCACGTGACACGATGACGTCATGACAGATGAGAAACAGTCCCCCACCTCGCGCCGTCGCTCGGAGCTGTACGCGACCAACACGTGACACGATGACGTCACGACAGATCGCCGTCACGCGCTGGGAGAGGGAGAACGATGCCATCGCACAGAGGCCGGAATGTCCTCGAGCGGCATTCCCGCGCATTTCGAACGCGCGTTCACACTCGGTGTAGGTGAAACGCTCGCTCCACCGGGCAGGCGGACGCGGCTTCCGTGGCAATCCAGGCGCCCACCCAACGCGCGTCTCGGGGTTAGTCGGCGTTCCGCTGTAGCCATGCCGTTGTCTTCCCCCACGACGTAGGCTTCTAGTGGTTGTATTAAAATGACCAAGTATTCAATCAAGGAAAGCCATGTATTACCAAGCCTAGCCATCAATATGCTTCGCATCTGACAAGGCTTAACCTTAGCTAAGCCTCAGCCATTTTTTACCCTAAGGGCCCTTTCGGGCATTACATAGGGGGGAATACAACTGTTGAACATTGGTTATATATGCACATAAGCAAAAACGCATTTATAAGGCAACCATGGAATATATAAATGGAAAAAATGTAAGAAGAAAGGAACTAATTTGGAACCTGTGTATTTATACAATAGATATATAGATTTGACAAGGCAATAACAGAATTAGCTAAATGCAAAGGCAATAGCAGGCAGGAAGCGCAATACAACAATGAATACAGCCCTGTACATGAAGAGGAAGTTGAGGCATTGTTGCGCAGTGTGACAGAGAACCTGGGCCGCTACAGCGCTTAGGAAGATACCAAGGATATTTTAATGCAATTGCATTACAGATGCTGTCACACAAAACCCCGCTGATGCCAGAGACCAAATTCACTGATTAGTCGAGAGAGGACACGTTAACTTTTGACGTCATTACAACCAGCCCACCGGGTTGTAAGCAACTTCGTTTTTAGACAGCAACCTAGACAGAAAATCGAAATCAAAACTCAGAAAAAACAGATGCTATATGCAAATTGTTTTTTATTTTTTTTTTGGTGTAACGTCCCGAAGCGACTCGGGCTATGAGGGACACCGTAGTGAAGGGCTCCGGAAATTTCGACCACCTGGGGTTCTTTAACGTGCACTGACATCGCAAAGTAGACGGGCGTCTATAGAATTTCGCTTCCATCCAAATGCGACCGCCGCGGCCCGGATCGAACCCGCGTCTTTCGGGTCAGCAGCCGAACGCCATAACCACTGAGCCACCGCGGCAGTGCTATATGGAAATGTTCGCACCATAATAGCACAGCGGGTACCTGTTACTGCAGCTAGCAATCCGAATATGGCGGTTAGTACACCCACAATTGGAAACAAACTGACGCAAACAGGTGCAGATGTAGGCCCCGTCGCGGTTCAGTGCTAACTCGCTTGGCTGCTGACCCGAAAGATGCGGGGTCGATCCCGGCCGCAGCGACTGAATTTCGATCGAGGCGAAATTCTAGTGCCTCGTGTACTGTGCGATGTCAGTGCACGTTGAAGATCCTGTTGCGCCATAGAGGTGGTCCCGTAGCGCTCGCCACCCGTTTCGTGGCTGTGCGCTGCCAGCTCTCCTGGCGGTAGCGAAGACTCCGAGTCCGGCGTCGGTGAGATCAAGAAAAACGCTTTATACACTATGTACAGGGCATAACATAGTACAACATCGGCACGGGGGCCGAGAGCTACACGACGCGACTGTTCTCGCACAGCGATGCGACGATCAGCGAGACACCACCGCGTCACACCATCCGACTCCACCCGTGAGCAGCACTCGTCTCACGGTGGGTCTGTCACTTCCTGAGCTGTAGCTGCCATCCAAGCGGCAGCGGTGGGGCTTATAAAGCCTGAGGAACGGTGGTCACTCAAAACTGTCCAATCCGAAGGCAGCACTCGACGGCAGTCCGCGAGGTCCAACCAGCGACCGAGCCGGCCACCCGCTTCAAATGTTGCCGCGCGCGGTGGCACCCTGGGGAAAGGGAAACCAGCGCCTCGCTGGATTCACGCTTCTCTCTGCTCATTGCATTGGGACTTCTGCCACCACCCTGTTGATAGTACCTAATTCATGGCCCACCTTTTCCGCGAGATGCCTGTTTGGCCTCGTCGCGCAGATCCAGCCACAACGTACACGAGCTGTTTGTTATGTGCACCAACTGCCTGTAAAATCACCGGTCATCGCATGGACGGTGTCTCTATGCAAGCACCTTTGCCTGTTGTGAGGACTGCGGGCAGCAGTTTCCTACCGGAGAGAACCCTTTCGAAACCCTTCATGAATGCGAGCTTCGCTGCATCTACTGTGGTGACGCCCATAGAGCTTGTCACTTGACTTGCCCGGTCAATTAATATTGCAGCCAACAGACGACGCCGTGAAGCTTTCTGTTTCAAACAAAGCTATAGCCACTCGCCGCTTTACAGCTCACCCCCCCCCCCCCCCCCCCCCTTATTTCGCCTGGACCCTGGAGAATCGGCCTAGCCTGTGCTCTCCTCCCTTCGGGACCATGCCTCTGCTAGACAACTATTGCCGATGGAAACACCTCACTTGCACAGTTCTGCATCGCCTGACCAACGCGCGCCGCCTGCCGAAGACATTGTAAACAAAAATAAACCAAAATGGGAGTTCAAATGGTGTGTGTCCACCTTTAAACTCCATATGCAGAAACATTTACTCCATCAATACGGAGTAAAAATGTGATAAATGACCCTTTTGACTCTGCACTCAGTAATGAGGTATAAAGACATGAGGTATGAGGTATGGCAGCCTCTGACCTTGCCACAGAACTAACTACCCTTTTTTATATGGAGTTTCTTGGTCCTAATGCACCCAAAGTCCTCAATGGAGTAATAAAAAACCATTTTATGCAATCCGCCCCGCCACCTAGCGTCTCGTCTGCTTGTGGTCAGCCGTCTGATAATGGCGGTGAGTGATGACCGCTTGGTTACCATCGTCCCTGGATCTCTGCTCACTTCTGCTCCTTCACGGGCGCCTGCCGCGGTGTAAGATATCGGCTCGTCGCCATTTTTTACAACAGTAAGCTATATAAATGAACTGCTCCTGTGAAGCCTCCAGCGCTCTAACCACACCTGGCCTTCCTTTGTTAGTGTCGCCACCCCGTTACAGCCCCGCTTAGGCCTAATTCTTACAGCTTTTTTAGTGTGGTTCCTGTGGTGCAGCAGATTGTGTTGCGTTGCATGAACATAGAACTGTGGTAGAATATAGTTTCAACGCTGAGCTCTTGATTGAGTTGATGATGTTAATTTTTCCTCAGTCATATTGAGAAGCCAAGCCTTGAAGTAAATAATGAAAGCAAATACTGCCATATACCAAACCACCCTCAGGGGTGTTTTCACTTTAGACTTATTCTTCTGTGGTTTTTAGTCAAATATAGCGTGTTGCATGGCCATGAAAACTACCCTACAACTCTTTTTCGGTTTTAAACTGTTGATTCTAATGTTACATTTGTTTATATGCGAACACAGCCAACCAAACGAGATCGTACAGCAAGTGCAGACGGCTCCGCCTACGCCGTGGCTGTGCTTGCCGACGGCGAAAACGCGAGACGCGGGGTCACATTAGGGTGGTGCAGTTTCCCTAGTTGGGTTGCCGGCGGCCCTCGAAGCTACTGCCCGTTTCCGCCGCTAGCACTGCTTTAAGAATGAGCCTGAATGAGGATAAATAAACATGACGCCATTTTTGGGATCTATTTGTAGTAAATATTTACTCCCTTGTACACCTAAATACCTCCCTTGTATAAAGGAGTAAGTGAAATACTCCATTTATATGGAGTATATAAAACACCCCTATGCCCGCCCACAGACATTCGCCTGTGTTGCCATAGACAGTACAAACATTCCACTTACGTCAGCCTCTGTCCTTGCCACAGAATTAACCTCCGCTGAAGCGATCGCCCTCGCGGGTGGACGTCAATGAGTAATTACTCCCTTATTACAAATCTACTCCACCTTGGGGGAATCCCCTAAACATTTGGTCAACACTGTTCCCACTTCGAGTTATTGATCAATTCGCTCTCGCCCTACCATAAGCTTGCTGTCCCGGTTAGCTCAATTGGTAGAGCGACTGCTCCGGTGAAGCAGTGGTCCCGGGTTCAATCCCCGGACCAGGACGAATTTTTCTTTAACTACGAAGTTTCTGAGAAAGCTGTATAGCTTTCCTTTGTAGCCGTATGGCTGCGCTCGGGTGGACGTCAATGAGTATAATTACTCCCTTATTATAAGTAAGTGTTTTCACGGATGCAGAGGCTAGGCGCAAATTTCGACGGAGGCAACCAAGAGTGCGATTGGCTTCGTTCCATCACCACTCGCAGCAAGAGGGTGGGGGATCTTTGACGGTCCTTCCCGCCTACGACCGCAGTGGACGGCCACGCTCCAGTCGTCGGAGGCGCTGAGGGATGCAGGGTGCGTGCTCGGAGTCGCCCATTGCCACGAACTCCGCCGCCGCGTACGCCGCCTCGAACAGCGGCGTCTGTATAGGCAACCTGCAATAGCCAGGCGGCGCCGCTGTCGCGCTGCTTACAGCGCCGCCACCATATGTTTTTTTGGTACTGGGTAGGCGGTCATTCTTTTCGGCGTGCATGCCCAGTACGAATTTGAAAATGTCGGTTGTTTTATATTGCGGATTCAAGCCTCTTGATGCCATCGGTGTGTATTTTCGGCGACCGGAGCTCTAAAAAGGATGTCGCCTTTACGAGAGCAACCATGTGCACTCAGTGAAGGAAACGGATGGCGCTGAAATTTCGGCGAAGTGTCAGTCTCAGCGGGGCAAACACGTGTACGACGTTCAACTTGTGCATGTACAGTGCATGTGTAAGCAACCGTCTCGTCGCTTTGCATTGGTAACTGATATGGAAAATAGATTTTGAAAAACAAAGGGACAAAGTTTAGATGCACGGGACCCGTGAATACGTGAATTTTTCCCGTAGCGTGTAATCGAAAGCACAGTAAACAGTGGTGGGTGTACAGAAAGAATTGCATCTATCGAGCCCAGACTGAACGTCCAAGCAACCACACAGTGAGCCTCTTTATGACTACCGTGGTATCCAGGTGTTTACAGCTGAATTCAGGTTGTTAATAATGTTAGGGCAGTTTCATGCATGACCTTGCTTGTCGGGAGATAACCGGTATGCGTTTCAATGGTACTCTTTTCACCACGGACAAAGTGCTTTGAACATATTTTTGTGTTGTCATTTGGGCTGCAGTTGAAGAAGTCTTCACCACTCAAATATAATGCAACCAAATTTGTATGACACACAGCACTGCAAAATCAATTCACCCCTTAGGCAAAGCATGTAAATCTGCGCGAGACGGGCAAACACATAAGGGAACGACATACGGGAGTGGGACCTGAATTAATCACCTGCGACTCACCCCGCGAGGCGTGCTGCCTTTAATTCATGGTACCTCGATCGACACGTACGCGCTAACGTTGAGCGCACGTACTTCAGTACCAGTATAGGACAAAACCGCGACCAAGAGCCCTGCTTTCGAACGCGACGAATCCTGATTTGAAGACCGTTGTTCTGACAGAACCAGAAAAACGGCTTCTTAACGCGAGAGCGCGACCGCAATTCGACGATACCAAGCAAGAGTACTACTAGCGGAGAATTTAATGAACGCTCAATATTATAGCTTCATTCAGCCGCTCCACATTTATACTTTTTTTCTCCTCTTAGCTTCGCGTGAATTATAACACCAGTGCAAACTTCCTTGACACGACGCACTGCGACGATCCACTTCAGTCGCCGGGTTGACCCGTACGGCCTTGCAGGGAAACGAAACAGCTTCACGTCTCCGTTCCCTTCTCGGGTATGACAGTCCTTCACGCAACAGTAT
This sequence comes from Amblyomma mixtum, assembly GCF_055824585.1. NCBI lineage: Eukaryota > Metazoa > Arthropoda > Arachnida > Ixodida > Ixodidae > Amblyomma > Amblyomma mixtum. Next base: position 85,609,866 of record NC_143012.1, read on the forward strand.
CTCCGGTTGGTTTTTTTTTCCGAGTGCGACAGTGAAGTTCGCGGTGCCGTAGTTTCTTAGGCCCTCCGCACAACCGCACAGAAAGGGGTCAGTGAACCCAGCGGGAGAAGGGAGGCGCTGAATGGCGGGGGATTACAGGAGACGTCAAACTCCCCTCATGGACGGAGTCGTTAGGCGGCATCCTGTGTGCACGTGTGTACGGCGAGGCTGACCCGCGCCACAGTGCGTGGCTCTTTGTACCATGTCTGCAGCGGCATGCTTTGACATATTGTCACGCTAGCTGCAGGCATGAGGAGCGACGACGAGAAACAGATGAGTTGAAATGGCGTTCCTCGAACTTGGCGGCAACCGGACCTTGGGAAAGCGAGTGTTCGCGAAGCTCGCAGCGGGAAAGCATAATTATCCGAAATCGTGATGGTGGAAAGTGTGCATATGTGTACAGTGTCGCGATGAGTTACCTTCTTTCCCCAATCATTCATTGGTTGTGTTATTCTTTCCCCAACTGCTGATTTGTGGTATTTTCCTTTCCCCAATAAGTTATTGGGTGGATGTTTGTATAGTACTTGATTGGTTATTCTCCCACCGAGGGCGGGGACATTGGTTTTAAAACCAGCTGCTTCGGCAGGACCGAGGGCTGGTTTCGTCACCTAGAACTGCGAGCCAGTCAATTGTAAATATGTTTTCTCCTTGCTTGTATCCTCCGTTGTGCTTTTAATTGTTATAAAAGTTAACCTCTCCTAAAGTGTCCTCTTGCAATGTGATTGAGCAAAAACGAATCTTCAAGACGTCAAGAATCCTACAACAATCATCATTAACTAAATTTCCCTCTACGAGATCAAGAGAGGGAATCCAACTGGCGCAGCCGACAGGATTTGCTACGTCTTCCTGCTCGAGGTATCTGACGGAGGGGCGGAGGATCAAGTCGGTGGACAAGCTGCAGAGCGGTACGTCCTAAAGGAGGAACGTCAGCGTCATAGAGCGACGTTGAAAGCTTCATGAGACTGCTGGTCATTGTCAACGGGACGTGGGAGGCTCAAGTCGGCGAGGAGCTGAAGGAGCCAGGCGACCGACGTGTCGTGGAGGTGCCTAGTCCGTGAGCTGCGGAAGGAACCAGGCGTCCCCGTTGAGGTTCAAGAGAAGAACCAGGAGACCAGCAAGTCAAACGAGGCAGGACAAGTCAGCGAGCTGCTGTGAGAGCCGGGGCTCAACTCAACTCATCCGCATCAAGGAGCCCGCTGTCGTCACTCAGGGCGACGTGACTACCGTGGCAGAGGAAAGCAACCTGCGAGGTAGGAGACCTTTCTGCTTCCTCCGAATTCACCATGTCGGTGTAGTGTTTTCGTGCTATAAATGATAGCACGGAAAAGGGAGATGGCTGCCGTACGGTGTAATTGGGAGGGCAAGATGCGATGTTTGGAGATTGAGGAGGCAGAAAAGCTGCTTGAAATTGAGAATTTGAAACTCATAATTGAGCGAGAAAAGATAAAGCTCGCACAGATGCAGTTGAAAGTAGGACAGGGAACGAAAGCTGGTAGCGAGATGTTATTCGCTGCAGTTCAATGTTTTCACTGCATGGAATTTGGGCATCTAATGATTGACTGTCCGAAATCGAAGCGAGAACAGCATGTTCCCGTATTGAGAATGACCTGTGTGCCAGTGGCTATAGGTGTGAAAGCTGCAGCGGTTAGGCAGCAGGGCCCAACCGTGTGTGCCGTGCCAGGAGAGATGGCTGAGGGCATAGGGGCGTTAGTCGCGCCTTTGAAGCGCTGCTTGTCAGAGCAAGCTGAGACAGAGGAGACCCAGGAGGCACACGAGTGTTTTGTTTGTGAACAGGAGTTCAGCATTGAGCCAGAACAGGTTGGCGCAAACTCTGGGGCAGCTGTAACGAAAGGCGAAGGTAAGCTGGCTGTCAAAGATGAATTGGTAAGCCAGCCGGAGCGGACACTTTGCGCAGTGACAGCAGACGCTATAGCTGAAGGTGTAGGGAAGTTGGAAACACCTGAGACACACTTGCTGCGAGAGCAGCCAGACAGGGAGCAGCTATATGTAGCAAATGAGAGAGCATGTTTTGAAGACGATTTCAAAACTGCGCATGAGTCTGTTCAAGACAAACCTGAGGCTCCAGTGGAGCTTGAGGCCAATTCGGTAGCTGCAAAAGTTTCTGCAGCAGATTGTGAGCTATCAACGAGCGATGAGGCTGCATTTGATGCCGAGAAAGGAAGGAATGCGCGTTTGTTCGCTGCAATGGTTTTCGAAGCTGATAAGGAACTGCAGGATTGGGATAATGCATCTGTCCCTGTGGGTATCAGCGTGGAGGAGACACAGTATGTTTCATTGCCAGAAGTGCGGCATCAAGCTGGTGAAGGCAGTTGTCAGAAAAGGCGTGACGACACGATTTTCTTTGAAGCGAACGTCTCTGGGCAGTTGTACGAAGAGCTAGGGCTGCTTGAATCTCGTTGCAAAACTGCATGCGAAGTAGCCGATGAGAGGCCTGAGCGAACTGTAAAATTGAAAGAAGTGGAGAATGCAGACGCGAGGGCAGCAGCAATCTTCGTAGCCCGCGGGGAGCAGGTGAGCTCTATTGCTCCGACGGTGGCGGCAGCCTTTAGAACCGGTGTTTTGCCGGATAATCCGGAATTTTTGTCCAAACTTCTGGACAAAGCTCTAGAGAAACATTTGTTGTTTCGAGATGTAGGTGGCTAGAATTTATTTCTGCCAGTTTGGGGCACCGATCTGACATGGTGGATTCTGGAATGTGCAGATTGGTTTCCGGCCTTGTGTCTGCGGGTTGAAATATCCGCTGTGTGCGCGCATGTGTGCGTGCTGGTGTACTGACCGGACAGCCGGCGCATGTGTGCGTGTTGGTGGACTGACCGGACAGCCGACGCACGTGTGTGTGCGTGCGTATGTACTTTTGTTGTTGGACACCGTGGCTGAACTTTAATGTCCCACTGACAACAAGTGTCTGTGTGACATTCTTGGTTGGGAGGAGTGAAGTTCGCGGTGCCGTAGTTTCTTAGGCCCTCCGCACAACCGCACAGAAAGGGGTCAGTGAACCCAGCGGGAGAAGGGAGGCGCCGAATGGCGGGGGATTACAGGAGACGTCAAACTCCCCTCATGGACGGAGTCGTTAGGCGGCATCCTGTGTGCACGTGTGTACGGCGAGGCTGACCCGCGCCACAGTGCGTGGCTCTTTGTACCATGTCTGCAGCGGCATGCTTTGACATATTGTCACGCTAGCTGCAGGCATGAGGAGCGACGACGAGAAACAGATGAGTTGAAATGGCGTTCCTCGAACTTGGCGGCAACCGGACCTTGGGAAAGCGAGTGTTCGCGAAGCTCGCAGCGGGAAAGCATAATTATCCGAAATCGTGATGGTGGAAAGTGTGCATATGTGTACAGTGTCGCGATGAGTTACCTTATTTCCCCAATCATTCATTGGTTGTGTTATTCTTTCCCCAACTGCTGATTTGTGGTATTTTCCTTTCCCCAATAAGTTATTGGGTGGATGTTTGTATAGTACTTGATTGGTTATTCTCCCACCGAGGGCGGGGACATTGGTTTTAAAACCAGCTGCTTCGGCAGGACCGAGGGCTGGTTTCGTCACCTAGAACTGCGAGCCAGTCAATTGTAAATATGTTTTCTCCTTGCTTGTATCCTCCGTTGTGCTTTTAATTGTTATAAAAGTTAACCTCTCCTAAAGTGTCCTCTTGCAATGTGATTAAGCAAAACGAATCTGCAAGACGTCAAGAATCCTTCAATCAACATCATTAACTAAATTTCCCTCTACGAGATCTCAAGAGGGAATCCAACTGCGACTGACATCCATGGCGTAATATGGCCGAGGTAAAGCTTCCAGAAAATCCGCAAAGCTGCACAACCTCGCTGTTTGCGCCTTCCTCGGGAAGCGGAGCCGGTCGGGCCGCGCCGAGCTGCCTACTCAGTGCTTGTCTCTTCGGCCGCGAGACGGCGCCACATGTACCTGCAACGGGCGAACGTAACTCCGGCGCCGACGGAGGCGCCTCTCGCGGCGAGCCGCGCAGCGGAGACAGGATACGCTCGCCGTCGCACGCATTGGCAGTCAGGTCCGCATGCCATCTAATCGCCGCGGCTGGGCTGCGTACTCTTATTGCGAAGAATGCCGGGGTCAAATACGAATTGTTGCGTGGTCGGCTGCAACAGCACATATGGAAATTCGCCCGGGACCCGCTTTTACAGTTTCCCAAGCAAGCCATACGAACTGCGCCGACGTGATCGCTGGATCGCGCTTGTTCGCCGACAAAAGTAAGTTGCATCCTGCAGTTATATTCGTTGCTAACTTCAGAATGAAGCCTAATAAAATAATCACTATACGCAGCAACAATGGAACAGATTGGATGCCAGCACGTCACACGAGAATATGCAGTAAACACTTCGTCGGCAACGTGAAAGCGAATGAGGAGGGGCACCCATCTTACTACCCTTCCATATTTCCGGCCGTGTACAAGTCTGCAACGGGTCCTCTCTCTGACGATCGCTATGCCAGGTAGGTGTTGATGCGTTGTTTGCTGGATGTGTTTTATTGGTAGAAAAACAACACTTGTTTTTTGTTGATTCTATGCGTGCGGCAATGCGTACGCTGAGTGCTGCTGCAGAGGTTTTGTGATGAAGGAAGATGAAGCAAAATAGATCGAAATTTCAGTACACGCGCGGAAAAAAAGTACGAGAGCTATAAAGAGACGTACGCTTGAAGCTGGTGCATATGATTTTGAGAGTTTTAAAGTTTGAGTGGTCTGCACTTGCCTTTAAGTTTATTTCACGCTCGACTAGGAAGCGGAAGAGGTGGGAGCGCCAAAAGGAGCAAGAAAAGCTTGACGACACTGGGGAACATGCAGAGCCAGCAGAAGCAGACATGCCTGCAGAGCCCTTACATGATGACAGCCAGCCGGACACTGAAGAGGCAGGAGATTGTGACACCATGGCAACAGAAGAGGAAGTTGGTCTTCGTCGTGTTGATGTATGTAGAATCTTTTGGTGGGGAAGGATGTTAAATGTGAACGTTTTAGTGATTTATGTGTACTTTTGCATTTCAGGTGTCAACAATGACCGAAGAAACAGGTGTTTGCTACAGCACAAACTTCACTTTTATTTCTGAAGTGAGCAATGGAAATGCATCCTCATACATCAGCCACAGGGAAGTGTGCACCACAGATCTTGGCAGCTCTTGTCATCCAGATTTTTGCGAAAAAAGCACTGGGCCAGTGTGCAAGCAGCCTTTTTTCGCAGGGTACAGTGCACTTTGCAATGATGAAGATGCATTTTATGACTTGACAGCAGTGACATTTCAAATTTTTGCCTTGTTGCTCAGCTTACTGCCAGCAGTGCCTAGAAAGATGAATGAATTGTCAATTGAAGACAAGCTTCTGCTATTTCTAGTTAAGCTGAAGCACGCACTGCCATTTTCAGTGCTTGGTGTCTTGTTCGGCGTGCACAGAAGAACTGCAGCTCGCATCTTTAAAGGGCTACTTGTGGATATCTTTTCAGCAAGCAAAGACTGGATTTACTGGCCATCACGTAAAGCTATCTTCAGCACGTTGCCACCAAGCTTCAGGCAGCACTACCCCAACTGCAGGGTTATTATAGACTGCACGGAGTTGGAAACTGAAGTGCCACCTGGTGTTGCAAAGCAGAACCTGTGGTATTCCCACTACAAAGGGAGGCACACGGTAAAATACCTAATTGGCATTGCCCCTAATGGTCTTGTGACTTTCTTGTCAAAGGGTTTTGGAGGGCGAACAACGGATGCCACAATTACCATTGAATCTGGGTTCATAAATTTGCTCGAGCCAGGAGACTTAGTCCTGGCAGATAAGGGCTTTCCTGGAATTCAGACAGGGGTTGGTGCTCAGAATGCTACCCTCATCATGCCTCCTTTTGCTACCAGTGCCCAATTCACTGAATCAGAAGTGAATGTAACCTATTTAACTGCTTCTGTGAGGATTCATGTAGAAAGGGTTATTCAGCGGCTAAAAATATTTACCATCATTTCACATAAGATCCCACAAGAGTTGACATCATATGCAGATGAAATCCTTCATGTGCTATCAGTCATCACCAATATGAAGAGTTCAATATTTTCAAAGGAATGAAGGACAGTCTCAGTAATTCAGGAGACGAATTGCAAAGGATGATTAATGACAGACAGGCAAAGCAGAATTGGTCTGAAAATCAATAGGCACAGGACTAATGTGCAACAGCCCCAGAAAAGAACAGAAGCTTGCAGTGAGTAGTGAGGCAGTGTAAGTAGGAAATGTACCTGCTTGGGACAGGTAGTGGCTGCAGATCCAGATCCCAAAAGGGAAATAACTAGAACTGGTTTGGGTTGAAGTGCATTCAGTAAATACTTTCAGGTCATGAATGGCAGGTTAACATCATTCCTCAAGAAGAAAGCATATAACAGCTGTATCTTACTGGTCCTCACCTTTGGTAAGAAATATGGAGGCTAAGAGTTCAACTTAAATTGAGAACCTTGCAGAGAGCTATGGAACGAAAACCTGCAGGTGTAACATTAAGAGATGGGAAGCATGCTGAATGGGCCGTGGAACAAATGCGAGTTAATAACATGCTAGTCAAAATCAAGAAGAAATGATCAGGTCAATTAATCTGAATGCAAGATAACATGGTCCATAAGGGTGACAGAGTGGATTCCAAGGGAAGGCAAGTGTAGCAGTGGGCAGACGACATTAGGAAGATTTCAAAGATCAAATGGATGAAGCTGGCATAGGACTGGGTTAATGGGAGTAATATGGGAGAGTCCTTTGCCCTGCAGTGGGGTAGTCAGGCTGGTGATTGTGATGTTGAAAAGATGTGAAGTGATAATCACATGCAAGCTGTATTGTGCCGCTGACGGTTGGGAGTGCATTGGTCCAACAATTATTCCTTGTAAAATACTTTATTGCATGCTTGAACTATCTTTCATACATTGTCATTGTCCAACATTTGTGCACTCGTGTAGTGCTTTTAGATAATGTTCAAAATAAAAGCTTCTGAGTTTCGGCACTGCTGCTGCCAAGAACTCATCATTCCTTGCAACAGGAATTGTCACTGAGTCTACATTGGAATACACAAAAAAATGACACATTTCAAGGCCTAAGACATGCAGACACACTTGAATCTGTGTGTAGTACTGATGGTGTTTCTTCAGCTGCAGCTCTCTCTCGCCAACTAAATACTTAAGCAAAGGCTTCTCTGTTACTTTCTTCTGACGTCGACTAAATGGGCACTTTATTTCTAGAAGAATGACTTCCGCTTCATTATTTCTGGAAGGTAAATTTGTTTTGTTATATAAGGGCAAATGTCTTCAGGCCATTCACCTGAATCCTGAATGTGGCATCAGGACTATATGCAGTCATGCCTCTTCAGGCCACTTACCTGAATATGCCATCAGGGCTACACGCCAGCCATGGCTCTTCAGGCTTTACAACAAGCCCGAACTGGGTAACCTTTACATTGTATTGACACTCAAACGCCACACGCGCTCTTGGCTCCTTTGCCAGCCCATAGAGCACAGCAGGGCCCATGAAGGGAGTCTCTGTTACAATTTTTTTTGCTCGTTCATAGAGCTGTGCATCGCAACATGTAAGAATCCTGTGTGCCTGGAAAAGCAAGCATATGCACAAAAATCATCAGCTGCGGCTGAACACAGTTGATCCCCCAATTAAATCAAACGTGAACCCGAAGCACTTTTTACGTACTTTGTTAATCAGTTGTTTTTGTTCTTGATCCAAAAGATTTTTGTGAGCTCTCATTTCCTTACGTAATAAATTATTAGTTACTTTAAATAGACAAGCTTACAGTTTTACAGAAGCATTGCTCACATTCATACAGGTGTATCTGGAAAAATAAATTTTAGTAATGAATAAAATTGTGGACAAAGCACAAAACAAATAATGAGGGATGTGACTCATCAATTTGCTTGCCAGTGTTTCGACAAGGGGAGATAAGTCCTGTTGCCAAAACATGGCAAGCAAGCTCAAGTTCTCCTCCATAGTTCACTAGGTTTCGGTCTGTGTCGAATTCCGTACTCCTTTCTTCTCGTCTGCAATGATATAGATAACGGCGAATTACCTTTGTTGCAGTGATTCTCGGGAATCTCTCATTTTTCCATTCGCTTCTGTCGTGTAATGTCCGAGTCGACAAAGCAGCAACATCATCAGGTTGCAGAGATGCGTACAGGTCTCTCTCCCAGTCTGAGAGCCTAGGTAGGTTGAAGTACAGAGAAAGTGGGAAAGCACCCCAAATTATTGCAGCTCTCTCAACATCAATGCTACATGCTCTTAGAAGCGTTACCAAAGGGACGGATGCAGCGCTGCATGTGTAAAAAGACAAATGGGGAGGGGGGCAGAGGTAGCAGTGTTATGTTAAAAGCTGAGGTATTGCATGGGGGGGGGGGGGGGGGGGGGTCGTTGTCACGCCGCTGCACCGAGTGCAGCTGGCCGTAGTGACGCCTTTGGCAGCTGTTTTCTCTTGGATAACTAAAATGTACAGCTGAGGTAACGAAAATTACAAAAGAACGAAGCACAAACCTGTTCGGGAAGCAAACTGCTTCAAGAACTAATTTGCTGTCAGTGCGAGTTTTGACAACATAACTGTGGAACTTCCTCCGGTCCCTGTCCCACTGAAAAAGCTCTAGAGGCTGATCTGAGCAAAATGCGATAGGTGTGAAAGCCGATTCTTCAATAGTGCCAGCTTCTGCACGAAGCATATCTGTTAGCGGGCATTCGATGCCACCAAAAAACTGCAGCACATGTGTGACTGGAAAGCTTTGGGCACGCACTGAAAAATTATAAAAAAAGAACAGCATCAGGAGCGTTTGCAGAGGATTATGTTGTTTCTTGACGCCTCTGGTAAAGGTTCAGCGTTTGATTACAGGGATAAACAAAGCTCCAAAAACCCACCTCTCTCCTTTTTGGGAGCGCCAACTGTCGAATGCTTGGGGTACACTTTTTTTGCCGATGGAACGCGCCAGGATCTCGCCGCGCTGGTCCTCGATTCTCCAGTAGTGTTTTGTACGAACAGCGCGACAGCCGCCGCATGCTTACACTTCCCCGCGACACCGGCACGACAGTCGCAACGTGCTGCGATGATTCTCCTGCTGTTGTCAATCTGAAATAACAATGAGAGATGCGAGCCAGAAAAATACAAGCGATGAACAGACGTAGCTTACCTCGATCTCCACGCTCTTCGGCGGCGCGTTGATTTTAGTCTGCGCCATGCATTTCCCCCTTATTTCGGAGCCGCTTGAAAGCACGAGCTCTTTCACGTTGTGCACGTGACCGGCTTCAAGCAAAAGCTTGCCCTTTTTCAAGTTCGCTCCTCGGAAGAAGGAATTTAAATCGTCCAAATCGCGAAATGCCGCCGATATAACTATCGGCACGCTTTCCACCGCCATTCTACCAGCCTCGCGCAAGGCTGCCATGCCGTCTGCTACAGCGGAGCAATCCTGCGATATGTTCCCCGCCTGCCCGCCAGATGGCGCTGGTTGTTCAGCGATCGTGGCGGCTCCTGACGATTGCCCGTTGCCTATACACCATTTTACGAGGAGCGGGCAGGAGAGGGAGAAATACTCTCAAACACGTGCGCTGCGCGACACCCCACTGTTGCCGTCCTCCCCTGGGCTGATAATCCGGCGCGCGGAGCAACGTCCGCGGCTGCGTAGCTACCGGTCACGCGCGTGTTTGCGTCTGTACAACAAAAACAGCTATGTTGTACGAAACACCAACGTCTTCTAGACATCATAGTTTTATTGTCGGTTGCGGAAATAGTCGACGAAAGTAGAAAAAAACAAACGCCGCCAGTATGTACGCGCACCATGTTATGTGAAGGTCTCAGCACGTCTGCGGTGTCCATTTCTTCACCGCTTTTCCGCCGGTCCCAAATTACATTGGCAGGGGGCGTAGTTGTGGAACAAAAAATACTTGCGCCAGCAAAAAGCTTAAACGTTAGCGCACTTTGTGAACGAAATGCCGACAGAAACAAGCCCACTACCTGTGCCCAATATCGGGCGCGGAACGAAGCGCAGCGCCTGGGTTACCAAACTATAATCTGCGCATAATTTTAAGAGATCAAGTATTTGGACGGCCTTGGCAGTGTTCTTTTAATTCAGCAGTACTCTAGGTGAGGACTTCACAAATTTGGCCACAACTTCATTTCGCCGCCCCACATGATCGTCAATATCGGGAGGGTGTGGGGACCGCCACCTGAAAAAAATAAACATGTCGTTAGTCCAAAAATACTAATTTAATTTGCACAGCATGGCATGAATAGAAGCGGCGACACGACCTTTTACCCAACTGCAAAGTGAGAAAAAATGCATCCATGGCAACGTAAGATGAAAAAATACACAGCACAGCATGCACAGGACGATAAACTCTGCCATGCATTGTAATAAATTATTCGACTGAAATCGCATCGAATGCACTGTAAAAAATAAATCCACACTATGCGTAACCGTGCCAGAGATACAACAAACGCAGCGACTTGAGCAGTGCCCCGACCCGATTGAGATTGGAATTCTCAACACAGGTGCGGCGATTCTGCCTGTCAGTAAGTGGTAATAGCGTTCCATTAGCGTACCAACCTATTAGATCGTGTAATTGCACAATTTCTGGTATTTGTGCACCAGTAAGTGCTGGCGGGAGCGGAGAAGGCAAGAATGCGAATTGCATTCCAATTGCGAATTGAATTCAGTCAACTGGCTTGTATCGCTCGTAGTACGAACAGCCCGACGCAAGCGGCAGGAGGGGCCGAATTTCAATTTCATAGCGCGTATCTCCGCAAACAAGCATTCTAATCATCAGAAGTGGATTCGTTTCACTCATGTACTCGCTGTTTCCAAAATGTTCAGTTTGTAAACGGGATACTCTGTCGCAAGCATAGCATCTAAACTGTCACACTCGCCATGTCCAAGCAGGCAGCGAAAGCGTTCATGAAAAACTTCGCTCCACGAGAACCTAAATAATCATTTCTCTCCGCGATCTTGCGTTTCAACACATTTTGCTTTCGTTTTTCTAACATGCAACACTGTGACGCATTTGCCCTACAGGCAACCAGCGACAAAAAAGCACGCGTGAACTGCGAACATGGCACTCACCGATGCTGATCGTTCGCTGCGTCGAGGAATGGTCGCTTGCTCCCAGTTGGTTATTGCAGGAGCTAATGGCATAGCACACACGTAGATGGACACAAGGCGAACGCCCACCCAAAATTTCTAGGCTTGGCAGGAATAAAACGGGCAAATGACACTTTCAGAGCTCGCACGCTGCTTCGGCTGCAGCCCACGGGCTACAAATTATCAGTCCAAGATGGCGTCGGCGGTAGGCGGCGCTCGAGTAAAACAAACATGGCGGCGCCCAGGTATCGAAACTAAAATCATGTATAGGGCCATGAAGCTGAGCAAAAGATTTGCGATGCGCCGCCGCTGCATCAGTTCCAAAAGAATGGTGTAGGCACGCCGAGGCGCGCGGGAAAGCTGCTGCCTTGAATCCGTAGCTATATACTATAAGTCCACGACAGCACAGTGATGAGAGCAAATGCTGCCGTGCGGTGGGGCTTGCGCGCGCAACGACTGGAGCTGCGCGATAAAGGTTGCCCAAGATGACTTGCATCCAGCGAGGCGAGCAACGGGAGGTCATTAGTGCACCTCTGCTAGACAGCGGCCGCAGCAAGGACTGCCGACAGTCGTCTCATGCCATCAGGGTCTCCCGCACCTTGTTGACGTTGGGCGGCAGCAGAGGAGAAGACGGGCTCGACTCCGCTTCCGGCAGCGTGGTGAAAAGGCAGACCGCCGTCGTCCGCCTGAGGCTGGGAGCTCACGGCCCACGCACTCTGTGGCCTACGTACGAGAAACGCATGCGCCGAGAGATATGAGGGGGTAACCGCTTCCTTCGGCTGTTCGAACGAAACTGCTGCTTCATCTCTCAAAAGGACGAGTAGAAGAGCAATACCTTCTCTCCCCTCAGCCTAATTGTGGCGCGAGGGAGTGAGAAAAGTGTGCTAGCAGGCGATTTTTATTTCTTGTTGAAAATCATCCGTGCCTAAACGTTATAACCAGTTACCTCTCTGGTACCAAAATGATGGGATTAATTTTTGTTGGTGCTTAACACACCCCACAAAGCGTTTCTAGAACCTCAGTGGGAGCCATGCTTTTTGCTTGTGTTTCTATGTCCTGCCCATACGCTCTAGAAACGTTTGATACATGTTGCATTGGGAGTGGGATATTCCATCCATTTTGGGCGCACATAGGGAGGTACGGTGCTTGCCGGACCGTTGGCGGTGGTGAGCCAAGGAAGTTTCTCGCGTCTGATGCTGCGGGAGCAAGTGATGCGCAGACCAGGCAGGAGAGAAGCAAGAGCGAAGTACCTACCCAAAAGCTGGGATAATATATGCAGCACACAAAAAATTCAGGGGGAACTTTTTCTAAAGTGCGTAGAGGCAAAAGCGTTTTCTACACCACTTTGGCTGCCTCTTTGGCACTGGTGAAGGCAACACTGGATGATGTCGCATATAATGATGACTGATTACTAATGAATAGATAATTACTGATTAATGAATTAATTCGAAATAACTGCTAATTAATGACGCTTAAGCTTCGCCTTTAGGAGTGGAACGTGACAGCGTGTTGTAGCGCTGTCACGGAGTGCACGGAGTTCAGCGCTCCTGTCCGTAGTGTTCCGCCTTTTTCTTGTTGTGTTTTTTGCGCTGGTTCGTTCAGAAGCATGTCCTACCAACTAGCCCAACAACAAATGTTGTCCACGGAACGCCACCACCCGTTTGGCGCGATGCCTTCCGATTTTCTCGAAACACAGCACACTTTCGCGGACACCATATTCGGTTTTCGGCCTCACAAGTCAGCACAGGATATACTTCTGCATCTTCACCACGACATCTTAGATCCTGTCGAATGTCCCCACAACGACAAGGTGGTCCTGGCCTTGGATCTTAAAGGTTATGGGGGTTATTCCTGTAGTAACGCTCAAAGGGCTAGAAGCAGTTGTCGCTCTCTAGCACCAGCGTGCCAGCCCTAGCAGTCAGAGCTGTAACCCCCAACCCGCGGTGCGGTGAGTCGCAACCACGGCGGGTTCGGGCCAGAGGGGACAAACACGAGTATGCTACTCGGAGGAGCGTTTATTGCTCCCGAGCAATACAGTGCGGCAGCAACAATACAACCGCCGTAACGAGGGAGAGGGTTCCGCTCGCGTACGGGGGTGAATAACACAAAGAAAAGAACGCACGCAAAAATGTGGGGGAAGAATGTTCCGCTCACCTCGCGTGGTTCCTCGCTCACGGCCCGCGGCGGTCAAGTCACACACGGTGGCCGGGCGAAAAGGGCAGCGGTCTCCGTGGCAGATCTCTGATCCATGCGTGTGCACGGCTCCCGCCAGAAGACCAGCGAGCCTCGGGAGAAACGCGTCTCCTCCCGGGCTGTGGAGAGGTCTCTCCGTTGTAAGAGGGGAAAGAGGGAATGTCTCCGCGGCGGCGTCGCGGCGGGGAGCGAAAGGAAGCGGGGGTGGCGTGAGTGCCCTCCCTCGCAAAACCTCCCGAACGGCGCGCGCATAGCATCGCGTGATAATTACGCGCGGCCGTTACAATGGGGCAGGGGATTCATGTGTATCCCCACATCCCCCCCTCCTTAAAACTGCCCTACGGCCGAAAAGAGACCGCGTTCACCGAAGGGTGTACCGAGTGGGGCCGGCGAAACACCGTTTAACTTTAAAAACCAATAAAGAAAAGATTCAGCTCACAGCCAGCAGTGCCGTCGTCGAAGGCCGTGGACGCCAGGGCAGGAAGGCAGTGTAGACGACCGCCATGGACGACCGGGGAGCCCAGGGTTGAAGGGGGTCGATGACCGTAGGTCCCGTGCCTCGGCCAGGGCAGCTTTGCCGGGACGCGCGGGCGGCAGGCAGGCTCCGGGCAATTACGCACCGTGTCGTCCCGTTGCACAGCGTACGGCAGGCCTCCACTCAGCTGGTTGAACCGCTCGCTTTCGGCGTGCCCTTTTTTCCTCTCGGTGGGGGTGGCAATGACACGCCGACCCATTTTCCCTCTGCCGCGGAGGACTGCGAGGCGGGCCCAGCGGGACACCAAGCTTCTCTCGTGGGCGAAGCCGCTGCCGCGGTGACACGGGGAACTCCAAGGCGGCTTCTCTGCTGCAGTTTTCGCCATGGTAGACACAGGCCCCGGTTTCTCCGAATTCTCGCTCGCTCGTCCCGCGGCCGACCGGAAGCTGTTTTTCGGCACGGTTGCTCGGTGGTGACAGAGGGCTCTTGGTTTTGGAATGCGGCCGCCCTCCAAACGGCCTGGCTCTCGGTGTTCGAAGAAGCAACGGTCGTTGCGGCGTCGGCTGGCTCTCCTCCGGGCACGCTGTGAAGGCTGGCCTGCGGCTGCAAGGCTGTCTTTTCTTTCTAGTTACTTTCCAGATTTACACTTTCTTTTTTTTTTTGAGCTAGTCTAACCCCTCTCGGTCTTTTCCGACGAGAAGCGTGTGCTTGCTCCGGAAGCCGTGGCGCGAAATATGAAAGGGGTGTTCCGTCCATATTAAGCAGGAGAAATTACTCCCTGCGCGTTGGTCAGAGTTGGTTCTGCCGTGGGCGCAAGTTGTAACAAGGCGCCGGGCTCTGTTGTCGAGCCTTGCGTCTCGGTGCGGCTGCGTGCTGGCGGGGGAGGGTCCTGGGGTAAGGTCCCATGACGTCACAAGCCGCAATTTGCCAAGAAACCTGGCTATTGATCGGCTGCATGAGCCCAGGTGGGCGTCCACCACGTGGCTTGACCCTTTGGCACACGTCGCACGAGCGGGCGTAGCGTATCGCATCCCGCTTCATGCCAGGCCAGGTAGCGAGGCGGCACAACTTGAGGTAAGTCTTAGGGCCACTCGCATGCCCAGCGATGCACGTGTCATGAAAGTAGCGTAAAAGTGCTCCTCTCAACGTGCGTGTGTATCCATCGCGCTCACAGCATTACCAGCTGTGTTCGAGCGCCCCGCACGGACAACAATACCAGTTGCCTCCATGTGCGCCGCGGCCGCGCCGCCCGGCTCCCTGAGCCCGTCGAACACTTTTCGACAAAATGGATCCTCTCGCTGTGCCTCCAATAGCTCCCTTCTGCTGAAAACGCTCACCACGAAACTGACGCCTTCAAAGTGGTTCACGCTTTCGCCCTGGGAAGGCGTGGTGTCCCTTCCCTCGGGGCGTTGTGTGAGCTGCGCGGCAGTCGCGCTGCTCTGGCTGTCGGGCGCGGCGGAGTGGGCAGTGTTGTTACTTCCCAAGCCGTCAACGGGCGCGCGCGAAAGTGCGTCCGCCACCACGTTGTTCTTTCTCCTCCTGTAGCGCACGGTAAAGTCGTAACGCTGGAGGAGTAGCGCCCATCGCGCTAGGCGTCCGGACGGCTCGCCTAGGCGTCTCAGCCAAGTGAGTGCCGTGACCAGGATGTTGCTGCTGAGAAGCCGTATTGGACAACCACAGCAGGGACCACAGCACACAGACACTCGGTTTGTCCCACCTCTGGCCCCATGTTGGGCGCCAAGAATATGGGGGTTATTCCTGTAGCAACGCTCAAAGGGCTAGAAGCAGTTGTCGTTCTCTAGCACCAGCGTGCCAGCCCTAGCAGTCAGAGCTGTGACCCCCAACCCGCGGTGCGGTGAGTCGCAACCACGGCGGGTTCGGGCCAGAGGGGACAAACACGAGTATGCTACTCGGAGGAGCGTTTATTGCTCCCGAGCAATACAGTGCGGCAGCAACAATACAACCGCCGTAACGAGGGAGAGGGTTCCGCTCGCGTACGGGGGTGAATAACACAAAGAAAAGAACGCACGCAAAAATGTGGGGGAAGAATGTTCCGCTCACCTCGCGTGGTTCCTCGCTCACGGCCCGCGGCGGTCAAGTCACACACGGTGGCCGGGCGATAAGGGCAGCGGTCTCCGTGGCAGATCTCTGATCCATGCGTGTGCACGGCTCCCGCCAGAAGACCAGCGAGCCTCGGGAGAAACGTGTCTCCTCCCGGGCTGTGGAGAGGAGGTCTCTCCGTTGTAAGAGGGGAAAGAAGGAAAGTCTCCGCGGCGGCGTCGCGGCGGGGAGCGAAAGGAAGCGGGGGTGGCGTGAGTGCCCTCCCTCGCAAAACCTCCCGAACGGCGCGCGCATAGCATCGCGTGATAATTACGCGCGGCCGTTACAATGGGGCAGGGGATTCATGTGTATCCCCACAAGGTGCATTCGACGACGTCAAACACGAAGTAATCCTGGACCACCTCAGTAACACCGACTGTGGCCACAAAACATTCAACTACATAAAACAATTTCTTACAGACCGTCAAGCCTACATACGCATACAAGATGCGGAACACGGGCCATACACCATCGGCTCGAGGGGAACACTAAAAGGTGCGGTCCTATCTCCCCTCCTCTTCAATTTGGCAATGCTTCATCTTCCCTCCAAATTGTCTTCTTTGCCCGGGATACATCACGCTCTTTATGCGGATGACATTACAATCTGGGACGCAAGGTCACCTGGGCCACATGGAATCCTGCCTGCAAGCAGCGGCGACCCTAGTCGACGACTACGCGGCCTACTGCGGACTCCAGTGCGCCCCATCTAAATCAGAATTTGTGCACATATATACGTCCCTCCCCTCGGGACACAACCCCGCTTTGCATCAGTCTCCCCCCGGGACCGATCCGGGAGTCCAAGGAGACCCGCGTCCTTGGCCTCTTCATACACCATCAACGCAGGGTCGACACTACCCTAGCCAAACTTCGCAAGGTGGGAGACCAGGTGGGTCGCATGGTCCGCCGGGTCTCCAACAAGCGGGGCGGATTACGAAGCAAGGATGCACTGCGGCTTGCCCATGCTTTCGTAACTACTCAACCCCCTACTTGCACCTGCGCAAACATGATGATGACCAACTGGAGGTCATCCACCGGAAAGTCATCAAGCGCGCTCTCGACCTCCCGGTCACCACGTCCAACCAGCGACTTCTGGCCTTGGGCGTGGTAAACACATTCCGGGAGCTTCGAGAAGCCCACTTAGTCAACCAATACACGCGTCTTGCACAGACCGTGTCTGGTCGCCGCCTCTTGGACCGGCTACACATCAAACATGACTACCATATTGAGGAAAGAGAGAGAGTGCCAGAACCCTGGAGACGCGCCCTCCGGGTCCAACCCCTTCCCCGCAACATGTCTAGACAAGACCATAACGGTCGTCGCCAGGCGCGCGCGGAAGCGTTGGCGCGATACCATGGTAACCAACATGTTTATTACGTGGACGTTGCCGGCCCACAGCACGGGGGGTGGTACACGGTCGCAGTCGTACACAACACAAACACAGTTAACGGGCTCACTTTCAAAGCCTACAGCGCAACACACGCGGAGGAGACTGCCATTGTTCTGGCTCTCACGAATCCCAAGTCAAAACATATCATCACCGACTCGCGAGGGGCCTGTCGGAACAATGAGTTGGGCTGCGCTCCCCCACTTGCCTGGCGCATACTAGAATATAGCTGCCGATGCGAAGATCCAACTCCACGTAACCTGATTTGGGCCCCCGGTCACCAGGGACTCCAAGGAAACGATCAGGCCGATCAGGCCGCCCGCGCACTCTCTCCCCGGGCTATCTCCCTGTCCTTGGAAGCCTACTCCCAATCAGACAATCTGGCCCTTACTTTCCAACACATCACCGATTACTACAAGGAGCACCGGCGCTACCGGCCCCTTGTAAAGGACTGGATCGCGCTGACGAGCGCCTCCTCATCAAAATTCATACTAACACTGTACTGTGCCCGGCGGTACTTAAACATTTCAACACATCCTTTGATGGCACGTGCCAGTTCTGTGGGGAGGTGGCTGACACCTTCCACATGGTTTGGGCGTGTCAATCAAACCCATCTATGCCCCCCCACCCCAACCCCAACCCCACCAGAGAGGACCGGGAGGCGGCCCTGCTCGGCTGTCAGGACCTAAAGACCCAAAAGGCATTGGTTCACCGGACGCGGGCGGCGTTGCTTGCCAATGGGGCCCCGGAATAGGGGCTCCACCTAGTATTGTTAGGGGAAAGGGCCAATAGGGCCTACTCCAATCACCTCTCTGTAAAAAATTTATTCCACAATAAACGTTTTTCACCACCACCACCACCCTTTGCCCCCCGCCGCGGTGGCTCAGTGGTTACGGCGCTCGATCCCGGCTGCGGCGGCTGAATTTCGATGAAGGTGAAATTCTAGAGGCCCGTGTACTGTGCGATGTCAGTGCACGTTAAAGAACCCCAGGTGGTCGAAATTTCCGGAGCCCTTCACTACGGCGTCCCTCATAGCCTCAGTCGCTTTGGGACGTTAAACCCCAATAAACCAAACCAAACCACCCTTTGAACGCAACGCTTTTTGAGGACAGGAAATGGCGCAGTAATTCTATTTCATCTCGGTGGACACCCGAACCGCACCGTACAGGAAGGGAGGAAGTGGGAGTGAAAGAAGAAAGAGGGGCCGTATTGAAGAAACTGAAAATTGCATTTGAGGAAAGGAAATTACGCAGTAACTGTCGCACATATCTCGTTGGACCCCCAATCCGTTTGATGACGTCACCTTATGGCAGATGCACTTGTCGATGAGTCACCCCAGGCGCTGGATGTAACGCCCGACGGACAGGATAATGAGCCTTTAATATACATAGATGCAGCACGCCTCGTAAACTTGGTAGCCGCAATATAGATGACATTTGAAGGGGAGGAAGAAGGGATCAGAAGGGTCGAAAATAGGTCAGTGGGGCAATCCCGCACGGCTCCACGAACTGATCGCCTTCGAAGCGACAGCTGAACCATCATCGCTAGCAGTTGACAAGCGCAAAGAAGCGACGAACATCTTATAGAACACTGTCACCGGCATTTAGTCTAGACAAGTTATTGCGACGCCCATGGACACTCAAGCCTCGGAGTAATCTTAGCCGGAGAATGTGGTTTCGTTTGAAGTTGACGTTGGCCACTGGTTGCCGTCTTGGTCGACGGAACAGAAAAAAGTTAGCGAAACAAGTGCATAAATGTATTTAATGTCAACAACATGCACACAAAAGACACATACACACGCACAACAAACAAGACAACAGTGGTCAATGTCCCTGCAATCGGTCATCAAACCACATCACTCAGTTTCAGGTACTGCGCTATGGAGCGCCAGCAGTCAACATTGAGTTCATCGAACTGCGTGCTGCCATCGCCAGCCTCGCAGAGAACCGCCGCGCGCACAACACCAGCATAGATCATGTAGTTGTCGTGCAGATGGCACCTTGCCTTCTTCACGTCCAGCGACACCTGGAGCTCGGACTTTCCAGACAGCGTCACTAGGTGTTCCAGCAACGATGCGGTGCCGCACAGTTCGTCGAAGGCAGTTGCCCAGGGATCTTTGGCCGAATCTGCAGGCCTTGCGTCAATGCTCATCACGAATTTCGCAGCCTTGTTGAGCAGGCCCCGGTTCTGCTCTTTAGCATCGTCGATGCGTGCACAATCCCACACTACGTCCTTGCAGGCAGAGTAACTTAAAGAAACCTTCGACAGGAATGCATTCTTGGTGATCATCTCTTGAAGCACAGGAACCGCGTCAGGCATGCTGCCGGAGCTCCCGATGCGCAGCTCAACCAGGCTTCTCCTTAATTGGCCAACCAGGACCGACAGCAGCTCAGCAGTTTTCAAGGTCAGTCGTGAGGTTACCAACGTAAATTTCCTTAGGCGTTGGTTGCATATAAGGGCATCAAAGATCTTGGCCATTTGTGGGGCCGTCTCCTCACTCCCATTGTAAGCCCCGTGCACGTCTAAATGAAAGCTCCGTAGGCAACCACATGCCTTGAGTGTCGCACAGAGCGGAGTGGTGAGAGCTCCTTCTGGTGTGCCAGTGCCGCCCTGGTAGTCGACGTGTAGTGAGCGCAGTGAATGATTCAAGTCCAGCGAGGCATATACGGAGCACAGGACGCTGCTGTCAAACCCCAGGGGGCATATCTTCACCTTTGCAGCGCATCCAAGGGCTTGTGCCAGGGTTTTAGACACCAACGTAGGCTGCTCTACAAGCAGGCAAAGTTGGACGCGGCCAGGACTCTCCATTCTGAGAAGTTCAAGAGTGGAATTTTTCTCCTGTAGAATTGGCGATGAGCAGCTGATCTCCGGCAGAACGAGGCTTCTCAAGCTAGTGTTGAAAGGAAGTGCCGCGCACAACTTGCTGACAGTTCCTGCTTCAAAGGAACAGTTGCGCAAATTAAGGTGCTCCAAAGCGCAGTTCGCAGATAATGCCTCCGCAATGCATGTAGCACCTCTGCTGTCAAAGCTGCAATTTAGTAGCGACAGAGTTTGAAGTGAGTGATGGAAAATCAAGAACGTTGCCAATGCCTCTCCCACTGTGTCACTAATATATGTCTTTTCCAGAGCTAGGTGCTGAAGTGATGGAATTCCTTCTAACGCACCAAAAAGACTTGTCACACAGTAAAAACAATCTCGCCCTCCACTTAAATGCTCGCAGCTCATTTCTGCTTCGCAGAGACCCACCAAGGAAAGCTTCTGCAGAAACCTGCTGCTCCTGAAGACCCCAGCAATGGCGTCGCAGGCGGAAGACTCTGTGCTGTCCTGGAAGGCCCATTCCTCTAGCCGTTCACACGCGACTAGGGCGAGGAGCAGGGTGCTTGCAGATTCCCGAGACAGAAGGTTGCCGATCAGCTTGACGCTGCAGAGAGTCTGCCAGTTTCCCCTCAGCACATCGGCCACCTCGGGCGCCAGGGCGTCGCTGACGTGAATGTTGGTGAGGCCAAGCTCACGGAGGCACTTCGGAGGGCCAAAGGCTTGGAGAAATCCGCAATCAGGAAAAAGGCTACAGGTGGTATGAAGCTCAACGCTTTGCAGGTTATTCGCCGGTCCAGCGATGGCAGACGAGATGAAGGAGAGCCGGTGAATGTGAGCTTGGTCGTGCACACGGACCTTGCGGATGCAGGGGTGTTGTCTAGGAAGCCAGGCGATGAGGAAGGCGCCATCGTTTTCTTTGCCGAAACTATCGTACCTCAGCCACTTGTCAAATCGGTCGTCGTAAGAGCGCAGGCAGAGCTTGCCCGGTTCAAGCTCTGTCAACGCAAGCCTCGTCGGCCGCAACGCCTTGTTCCACGAGGCTATATCTTCAATTAACCAGCATCCTCTGGGGTCGTCGGCGCCGCAGGAACGCTCGCTCCGAAGCCCGCGTAGCAAGTGTTGGATCCTCCAACGCCAAGGGTAGCGGGTACCTGCACCGTCCATGCTAGCAGCACCGCTTCAACAAAAGTTCCGTCAGTGCCGTAATTTCCAAATGAAGTAGGCGTAATTCTTCCACAGCGGCCTAAGCTGCGCTTGGACCAAGCGTTGGTATTCACTCTCCGATGCGCAAAGCGTGCCAGGTCATTCTCGGAACACGAGTTGTTGCTCTCTGCCAGGATCTCCGGATCTTCAGATGCAGCTGTGTGGTTTTCACCGGTAGCTCACTACGTGATCGATCCTGGGGGCGTGCTCCGAAGCCACAGTATTTGGGATTCAGCCAAGAGAACGAAGCCCAGCACGGCTTCGAACACGAGGGCGCACGAGAATCTCCAACTCCCACGCGCTACGGCTTCGTCTTGTTGATGATGATGATGATGATGATGATGATGTAGCAAAAATGCAAATGGCGCCATCTATTGTCACTCCTGATCCCGGATGCCACGCCTGGATGCCATGGGGGCTGCAGCTGCAATAATATTGAAAAATGCTCTTTGGCATTGTTGCGTGTGGGGGATCTCGACAAAGAGCTAAGGAGCGTTAGCGTATAAGCTGGTTACGTGACATTTAGAGTTACCTCCTTAGTGGTGGCGGTGAAACTTTATTACCAGCGGATATAGAGGAGCGACCCGAAGTCGCCTCCCGCTTAAACGGCGGCCGCTATCCTTGGGCAGCGGCGGCGTCTTCAGCCAGCTGGAGGAGCTTGATCTGTGTGCCCGGGTCGGGGCTGAGCTTTAGAGTCTCCCAGTGATCGGAGTCGGTAATGAAGTGACTCGCGGGTAGGGACTGCGGGCAGTTCCAGATCATATGATTTAGATCGGGTTTCATATCACAATTTTTGCATTTGTCTGAGTAGAGTCTTCCCGAATAGAAGTTACATAAACTTTGATCCCACAGTGTATTTAGAGGTTTGTATAGCTCACTACCCTTAATTAATCATCTGAGAGACATGGTAGAGGTCTTTGCCTGGCATTGGGTGTAGTAAGGCTGGTAATAATGATGATAGCTCGCTGTCAGTCATTTCCATATCGTAGTCTAGATTTTCGAGGAGGTGATTCACGTAGGCGCTGCAACGCAACGAATTCTAGCACTCCAGAAGCGCCACGTAAAAATGGCGGGTCTGAGTAGCGCACGCAAGGCACCCTGCGTCCGCCAGGCGCCTCCACCGTCGGCGCTGCGTTCAGCGCCCCTAGTGGCGAGCTTTGCGTCTCGAGGGGGTCAGTATCCCCTGTAGGAATATATTGTCAAAAAATTGGCTGTGGCTCAACTCAGTTGAGCTACAATATACGGAACGAAAGGTTAGACACGGCTTAGCTTTGGTTCACCTTTATTGCTTAAAGACCTCACCGAGAGTTGATTGTTTCAGCGAGAGCAATTCACGTGGTGCATCACGTGCCACAAGTGCAAGAGCGAGCGTCCAGAGTGTTGCAGCCGACTGGCAAGCGCGCAGTTATGGCGTCGATGAAGAAGAGTGTAGAGGCACCTGCCACGCGCGATTTTGCCACATGTGGCGTGCCTCCCGTTCAAGGTCAAATCTATAGATTTATATACTCAAGTGTACAGTGAAGCTGCGCCCACACTGAGCCTTCGCGCATGGAATTCCTGCGCGTAGAAAAAGTAGTCCGCCGCTTCAACATTTCTTGTTACCTAAGCAAGAACCTTATCACAAGAAATTATGAGCTCTAGAATATTGATACGCGGATTGCTTGATGATGTCAAACATTAAAAAGCTGAGTTCGTTTACTGTTGCGATCCGCGGCGCGCCGCACCCACGGTGCAGCAGACCGCGCGTGCGGCACAGCCCGGCGTGGGAGGCGAGATCAACGCGCAAGTAATCCGTGGGGGGGGGGGGGGGTGGGAGCAGCCACTAGCGACGCGAACACAACACAGACTATACCGCTGCAACAGGATGGCCGGGCGAGTGCGAAATAGGTAGAGCACGCTAACCCATGGCCACTCGCAACAAGAGGGTGGTGGATCTCCGAAGGTCCATCCCGCCTCAGACTGCAGTGACGGCCACGCTCCAGTCGTCGGAGGTGCTGAGGGATCTCTGGCGACAGGGCAGAGTGGTCTTGGCCATCAGCTGCCCAGTTCCAGCCTCGCACCGATTCTGAAAAACGTGGTCGCGTCCACAATTCTAATGCAATGGCTCTCAAGAGAACGCCAACGTAGGAGGGGGTTGGAGAGAGTGAGGTAGGGCTACGAGAACAGGGAGTCTTCCGAGACACGTGGTCACATCTGGTACCGGACAGGAGTAATCGGAGAGAATTGGTAGTTGGCTTTGTCCTTCGTTCGGAAGATGATGCATTGTTCGCCTGTCATCATGTCCAGCGTGGCGGCAAACTTCGAGAGGTGGCTCCCGCGCTTATCGTTTATTCCATGAGGTGCGGCCACGTCTCTAAAAGGAACTGTTTTGACAACCGATGATGGAGCCAAGAAGAGTAGGTCTTTGCCAAAAGTAACCAGGCTGGCTGGTTTGCATCTCCGTCGTGTATTGAAGCTGTTATGCCAGCCGTCAAACTCTGAACGTCTGTATTGTAAGGAGAACCCCTGTCCTCACCTTCCAAAAACATTTTTACTTTTAGGGAAGCCGTAATGGCTCTACTATACGGATTAGAAGCAAACCATGCAGCCTGGTTACTTTTGACAAAGGCGTACGTACACTTTGCGAAAACCGCTACGCTCTTCTGCTCGTAAAAATGGTGGCGCAAGCCTCGTTTGCTTTTTTCACGCCGCTTTGTGATCGCAGTCGATGTAGGAGTCACGCAGAGAGGGATGGCACCTTTGACATGGCGGAGGATGATTTTCGGTGTCACTTTAGGCCGATGAAGGCGCTGGCACGGAGGCTGTCCGCCAATCTTGAAAAGGAGGTGGGGAAGGTCAATGGGGCTGCCAGACTGTTCCACGTGCATCGCTTCTTTGCGATCGGGAGCTTCCGAATTCCTGCCGGTGGCCATTCGGCTCCCGCAATCCTCGGCGGGCCGGAAAAGGAAAAAGGGAAGGCCTCCGCAGCAGCCTGGAGAAAGGCAGCGGGATAGCTTGTGAACCCTTTCCTGGAAAACGTCCCTAACAGGGCGCGTTTTCCGTCGCGTGATAATTACGCGCTGGCGTTTCAACAGGAAAAGGCGTACGCGTGTATTCGCAAAAAATTTAGGGGAATCCTCCAGCGAAATTTGGCCAGGGTGTCTTATTCTTTTTTTCACGTTCGTTCTTTAAGCTGCACTTGTTCCAATATTCTAAAAAGTAGAAGAAAAGGACGTAAGGTCGTCATGCGCGCTTGTTGTTCTATTTCCCGCCTTTGTAGCTGCGCATTGCTGCTACTGTTATAAAGTTATACCAACTAATCAACAGTGGTACCTTTTTTACGTTTTTTTTCAACGCGATGGTGATTGCCTCAGGGCATAAAACGGTATGTAATGATAGATGAGGATGCCTAAATAAATGAGTAAAGGTTCGCTGATCTAATGGAATCGAGCAGTGCACACATCCCGCAGCCAATCCGAATTGAGTGGGTCCCACGAGACCGCCTGAGTTCGCAAAGCCGTGCAGATTCTGCGACCCACCTTGTGACCCCAACTTCGTCTTCGCCTCGAGTCCTAACACTGGATGACAGAACCCTCCTTTTAACAAAAAAAGGAACACCTCTGGCGCCGCACACGTTCTCTAATCCCCCCGTGTGCGGTAAACCTCCCCCATGGTCTTACCCGTGCGGAGGAGGTTGCGCTTCGGAGGATCCGGGTCGGGGATGCCCTAACTCCGGCCGTTACATGAAAGTGGCCGTAATTCGACGGTTAATTTATATCCCCGCCGCGGGTGTCCAGTCTGCAAGAACAGAAATCTTGAGGCTAACATTCACCACCTGCTGTGGGCTTGCCCGGCGTTGAAGCCGACAAGAATTCGGCACCTGGCGGCAGCGGGTCTTTCGCCCGACAATAGTGCTGCATACACCGCTGTTACCTTTGTACGTTTCTTCGCCGCAGTCGTCGTGATGTGGAGAAAGAATAGCGCGAGCAATATCTGAAAGGAAGAAGGAGAAGAAGACGACCCCACCAAGCGCTTCACCCGGGAGAGACCTCACTCAGCGATCTGCTTGGCAAGTACGGAACATGCAATTTTTTTGTTCCGGATTTAACTCCTGCGGTGTTTTCGAACAAGCCTTGTTCTTGGCGGCGTGCGCGGCGCTATTGCAGAGCGCAGTTTACAGAGGACACGCAGGGAGAAAACATTTAGGGGCACTTCGCTGGCACAGATACAATTATTTCTTTCACCCCCCCTATCGCTTAACTTACCCGTAAGAGTACAATGTTTTAGCGCTCTAGAGATTCCTCCCGAGCAAGTACTTTCACTGATGCCAAGATTCTGCCTACGTGCCCATATATGTGGAATTGGTCACTCTCTACTTTACATTCATAGATCGCGGGCAATCCTCATACCCCTCCTGGCGCAGCGGTGTAGCGGTTAAGCGAAGCGTCACTGCCACGATAGGTCGCTGTTTCAAACATAGCCACCTTAAGGGACATCTTGTGAAAAACAGCGCTTGCAGACAAAGGACCAGAACGAGAAGGAGACACAGCTGCACTGACTCCCCTCCGAAATAAAGTTGTTAGTCAGCGCTGTTGTGTTTTCTTCTCGTTCTGGTGCTTTGTCTGCAAGCGCTGTTTTTCACAAGATGTACCTTAACCAACTCGCCCAGCAACACACCTCACCTGTAGGGCTTTGTCAGACCTAGGTTGCTCTTCCCGAGGAACCTCTCGTGACTCTGTCTAAAAAACTTTATTACAGGTACAGTCTTTGAAAAAAATTTACAGCCCAGGGGGTTTGCTTCTAAGCCTCGCAGCGGGACTCCTGTAACATTCGTGGTAGTCCTACCCATTGGAGGAAGCAGGACCAGAAATCTTCTTACCTTCAGCAAATTTGGAGCGCTGCAGATGCATTACGAACCAGACAGTGTGCTTCAGAAGCAATCCCCCTGGGCTCCAAACTTTTGACCAAGGCTGTACATTACAGGGGGGAGGCCCCTCACAATCACTAGGATGGCTCTTCATTACAGGAGCCCATTGGCGACCGCTTGGGTTTGGGCGACCGCTGAGTTAGGACTTCGGTTTTGGGGCGAGGTTCGGGGTTGACTGACATGCCCACACCATGTGGGAGGTGTTCGAAGACTTCTCCGCACCTTGCGGACAGTTTCCCATACATGCAGATCCAAGTGCTTCAAAACTGCCGGGCACAGCAGTGTTTTGGTGTAAAGACGGAGGAGTGACTATATGTCCACCTCTCGCAACCAATCAATAATTTAACTGCTATCTCTCACGGTGGGCAGTTTGCTCGTGCACAGTCCGGTGGGTAGTTTGTGATTATGTCACAAGGTCACGTGACTATGCGGCAGGTGGTGCACTTTAATTCTCTGGGGATTTTTCACTCACGCCGCCGCCGCCAAACACGATGACACCCCGTCTTGCGCTGAACGGGACTCTTAACGTACAATTAACGCACGCCTTGGTAAGAGGTCCGGCTTCCAGGATCTTAATGATCACTCTGCGTCCTAACATTTGCTTTTCTTTCGGTCGCTTCACTTAAGTGAGAAAAAGTACATAAAAAAAACAGAAAGGATGAATTGTCTATCCCGCCACTCGATCACAACGGAAGTATCGTTCATGATAATCTGGAGAAAGCCAAGTGCTTTAACACGTTTTTCAGCTCAGTTTTTTCTGATGAGGACAGCAATAGCCCTGCCGATTTTCGCCTTGCCTTGAACTGTACGGAACCCATGGAGAACATTGAATTTGATCAGCGAGGAATTGTGTCGCTCTTAGAACGCTTAAAAGATAACAGTGCCACCGGTCCGGACGGCTTACCCACGATCCTGCTCTCTTCTTGCGCTTTTGCGTTGTCAAGGTACCTTCAAATTCTTTTCACAAAGTCATTACAGGAAGGCTCCTTGCCTGATGAATGGAGGCTTGCTAATGTTGTACCTATACATAAATCGGGACCTAGGAATGTTGTTTCAAATTATCGACCAGTGTCCTTGACCAGTGTATTATGCAAAGTTTTAGAGCATGTGTTTTATTCTAGTATTATGAATCATCTTAGTATACATTCATTATTAAATACTAATCAACATGGCTTTCGCAGTGGTTACTCGTGTGTCACCCAGCTTACCGAATTTGTACATGACCTGTCAAGTGCTTTAGATAAGGGATATTCTGTTGACTGTATTTTTCTAGATTTTAAGAAGGCCTTTGACGTTGTATCACATTCCTTATTAATACAAAAATTATACTGGTACAACATAAATGAGA
Organism: Amblyomma mixtum; assembly: GCF_055824585.1. Taxonomy (NCBI): domain Eukaryota; kingdom Metazoa; phylum Arthropoda; class Arachnida; order Ixodida; family Ixodidae; genus Amblyomma; species Amblyomma mixtum. The sequence goes on from NC_143012.1 coordinate 85,637,441, forward strand.
ACGTTATTAGGTGGATAAAAGAATATTTGAGCGTTAGGCGTCAATGTGTTGTTGTCAACGGGAAACAATCGCATGAGGTGGCTGTAACATCAGGGGTGCCTCAGGGATCCGTCTTGGGCCCATTACTGTTCATAATTTACATGAATGACATCTTTTCAGGTATTTCTTCATACATGCGTCTTTTTGCGGACGATTGTGTATTGTATAGAATTATTAACGATCAAAGTGACTGCGATGCATTACAACAGGATTTGTGTAAAGTGGCCCAGTGGTGTGAGAACTGGAGAATGCATATTAACTTACAAAAATCTGTACATATGTGTTTCACTAAAAAGAAGGTTCCCCATATTTTCACTTATAACATAAATAATAGCAGACTGCTTTCAGTGTTGGAATTTAAATATCTTGGTGTATATTTAACAAATTCAATGTCTTGGCATCGTCACGTGCATTTCGTTACTGCCAAAGCCTGTCGTGTTTTAGGTTTCCTGCGACGTAACGCTAAACTTTTCCCTTTAAAGACTAAAGAACTGCTGTATAATACAAACGTTAGAAGCATACTTGAGTATGCTTGCACTGTCTGGGATCCGAAAACCTTGCTTGACGTTCAAAAGCTAGAAAGAGTTCAGAATTTGGCCGTTCGTTTTGTTTTCAATAACTATGGGCGATATTTTAGTGTAACGAGCGCGAAAAAATCTTTGGGTTGGGACTCACTTCAAAAACGTAGGAAAGTACTGCGTTTAAAATTATTTCATAATATATTTCATTCTAGAACTGGAATAGACAGAACCAAATATATAGCCAACCCTGATTACGTGTCTTTACGTAGAGATAATTCACTTAAAGTTAAAGAATACAGGTGCCGGACTGACCTTTTTAAAATGTCTTTTTTCCCCAAAACGGTTTCGGAATGGAACAAGCTGCCTGAGGAAGTAGTGTCCTTATTATCAAATGATTCATTTTCTTCCATGCTGTGACATTTTTTTGTGTATAATAATTCCGTGTTCTTTCTATCTCATTGTTATCTTTTTTTTTGTAACCACCTGCACGCGGTGGCATTTGTGTACTTTTTCTTCTACCCCCCCACTGTAATGCCAGCCAATGGCGCTGTGGGTATGATGATAAATAAATAAATAAATAAATTATCTGCGCTGCTAGGACCTCAGCTGCGATATTTATACTGGCTGAATGAGTGTCATTTCTTTTAAATGGAAAGCGAGACGACACGATATAAAAATACCCACAACCTGCTCTGAGTGTAGAGAGCTCTTAAATTTTGGCCAATGTTGATCGATGAGGATTGCATAATCATTATCGAGGACCGTGGTTAATACAATGAGGGAGGCAGGTTACTAAAGAGATCAGTTTTTTAAGGCATAGGCAAGTTGAATGTAAAAGAGCGTTTCGAGGGAACTAATCGAGTTATGCAAGGCCGAGTAGTTTGGTTGTGGCTATCGTAGCAATTTTTGAGCACCTGTAAGCTGTAAGTGGAGCAGAGCGTGCAGCAGAAGCGTAACACTTTAGGAACGCACGCAACAGAGCAACAGCTATACTCCTTGCTGATATCTACCCCAATCGTACAGAGTTTCGAGTGATTGATTAAACGTTTATTTAGGAAACTGAGGACTTCTCTGGGTGGGGTCCAGGGCAGATGGCGCAGGCCGCCCTGTCGACCAGCCATTGTGTTGTGTAAGGGCGAACTGACCGCCCACTCTTAGAGTCTTGGGTGGGGTGAGGGATGGGTGCGACAGTAAGAATGGCGTAGAATTGCTGCTCTGTATGTAAGAGGGAAGGGAGGTACCCACAGAAAGACAAGAAGGAGGACTAAGGTATGAGTTTGCAGGATCCTCATGGAGAGACTACTGTGATATGAGTGAAAACAGCCCGAAAGAAGAAGCCCGAAGGCGAAATGAAGAAGGGACAGGAAAGAGCGCTCTTTCCGCGCTCAGCGTTCTTTCCTGTCCCTTCTTCATTTCGCCTTCGGGCTTCTTTAGCGCTGTTTTCACTCATGTCAAAATGAACCAACTAGCCCAGCAAAAAGTTCTGCTAGACTACTGTGAGGCAGTACAAACGCATATTCACCACAGAAAAGTGACTGGAACGCACCCATGGCTCAAAATACACGTTTTCCTCTCCTCGATGCCCGCCACGAAACACAGCCAACCTGCTCATTAACATGTCTTGTTTAATACATCCGGAACAGGGCGCAGCTTGTGTTCACCTAAGCTACAGCTGCGTCACCTCGATGAACTGCCTCATCGGCTTCCTGGGCATCGCTTTATCTCTGGGTGCCGGCGATGGCTCCGCGACAGGGCTGATGGCAACCCAGCCTCACCGGACCAAACGTGAGTGCCGTCGCATCCGGCATTAGATGTTCACACCAAGTCGCATTCTAGGGCACAGTGTGTGCCCATGCGGTTCATGTGGGCCTTGGTATCTTTGCATGAGGTACTGTTATTGTGGCCACCTACTATTCCACTACTGTGGCCACTTTTCGCCAGAAAAGGGCGAGAAATTATAGAAGTTTTTACCGATAACTTTATTAGGAAACTGCGCATGTAAGCGACGTCGGCGTCGGTGTCCCGTAGTTTGGCGTAGCCAGAAATTTGGAACGCCATCTGGCGTCCAGACAGGTGTCCAGTATGTGAGCCTGAAGCGCAATGGTGCCACAAAATTCTGCTCGCATTTAATAGGCCGTCGCGGGGCGAACGAAAACTCACTCATGCAGGCCGCTGAACATGCAAGGGCAGCGGAGAAAAATACACTGCTGAGCGACGCAGAGTGCCTAGACTGGCCTATATTGAGTCACGCCCTGAAGCCTTCGCTCGAAAGCGCCGGCGCCCAGCCGGAGAGGAAACGACTCGAACAGTCTGGGGAACACCTCGCTGCGTATCCAATGGTGACGCACGCCCAGGCGATAGAGCGCTTGTACCGTACATAACACGCGCGTGCGTGTATGTGTGTGTGTGTGTGTGTGTGCGTGCGTGCGTGTGTGTGTGCGTGCGTGCGTGCGTGCGTGTGTGTGTGTGCGTGTGTGTGTGTGTGCGTGCGTGCGTGTGTGTGTGCGTGCGTGCGTGCGTGTGTGTGTGTGCGTGCGTGCGTGCGTGTGTGTGTGTGTGTGTGTGTGCGTGCGTGCGTGTGCGTGCGCGCCTTTGGACGAAGTAACTAAAAGAGGCTGTACACTATAAACTTTATCGCCCGCGGCTAGCTCGAGCCGTGGTTTAACCTAAAGAAGCTCTACCCTACAACTCCGTGGATCTCTGCTGTCACCCAGCGTCGGTTCTGCGAGGAAGCGCGTGCCAATATTTAGCACGGCCGCATCGTGATACTCCGGTATAACCTGTGTCCCGGTAGTCGTGATACTCCGGTATACTGTCGCGGTTGCTGGTGAAAAATTTGTGCTTCTTTGATTAGGATACCAATGCTGCAAGCATTCTTTTCTGTATTGTAGCCTCGGTAAAGTATTGCTTTGCTTAGGTTGCCTTGTTCTGTAAAACACTATGAAACTATAAAACTCCTCTATGTTGCCAGATATATCCTGATTGATGAGGAATCCTACACCTAGTTCTCGTCTGTCTGCTAATCCACGATATCACAATGTACATGCCCGACCTTTAGTACTCACTAAGCCCTATACATCCCATTCAATAGCTGTTAGTTCCTCGAACAGCGCAGCTAAGTAAGCCTCACTAGATAAGGTTCTAGCATTAAACGTTGCCGGGTTAGTTTCCAACGGCGGCCTGTCCCGGAGCCAGAGATTCTTAACACCCTCCGCTAGGTCTGACCACAGCCTTGGCCAGTTGCTTCGCAGCCGCTGAGGACTGAAGGCCTAGGGTTAATGGGTTTGTTCATAGAAGGTAAAACGCTAGCATGTGGTCTTATGAGTTTCTTATTCAGTTAACATTTGACTCCGACCAATTCTTTGACCAGCGAAAGCTGAGCACCAAACAAACAATCCCTTTGCCACTTTGTTGTTGGATTCCGGCTGACCTTTTCCCACTAACTCGGGGGCATCTCCTGGTAGGAACAGCTATAGCCACACACTGTAAGCGTGTCTAGGACTCTAGGTATATACACCACTAGTGCTTATGTTACATATGGACCAAGGTCGTAGGTCGGGAAAGAGGTCTTGACAGTGTCCTGAACATGGCATTGCGGTTTACATAGGCCTCGCGACTGATGCATTCACGATAGCCGGTAGTTCTGCACTCTACAGCACTCTACGCCACTACGGTACTCTACATCAGGAGGACGAAGAGTCTGCTGGGATTTTTTTGCCGAAATATTATGCAGCAAGAGGCAAACCGTAGTTGGCACAGTGAACACGCAGTGCATTTTGTTAGAAATCACCAAAAGTACCTTCGAGGAAGTCCGCAGTGATGTTACCAGGCATGAACGCATCTGTTCCAGACGAAAGCGGCTGCGACGTGGTCCTCTTCACGCGCCAACGCCAGTTCTGCGACGCCGCTTTCAGACACGATGCTCTCAACGCCAGTGGGGACGCCAGGACTGCTTGCTCGTGAGTGACGGAAGGAGGTCTTAGTCATCTGCGTTGGCTGAAAGCCCCATCATAATGATCATCATCATCAGTTCAACCAGGCTCACTGCAGGACAAACCTCCTTCCCATAGACTTCCAATTAACTCTGCCCTGGGCCAGTTTCAGTCAACCTGTCCCCGCAAACATGATTTAATCCGCAACACCTGAATCTCGTCGACGACTTCAATATAAGTGATAACACAGAGCTGAGATAAAAAGGAAATGGACATGGGCGTCACATGCGATGGGCATAACAGATGACCAGTGGAGGACGCAGAGATAACGGAGTGGATTCCAGGGGAAGGCGAACTCAGCTGGTGAGGTACAAGACCGGTTAGACAGGTAATATGAATTGATCCCCTGAGACATCGTGGTCGTGGCTCACTTAGGCGAGTGTTAATCGTAGGTTAGTGGGAGGGGCCGTAGTCCTGCAGGAAAGGCAACAGGGCTTATGATGGTGATGATGATGATGATGAACCGTGCTTTGAGGAGTTCTGAAAGCCGCAAATGGCCCGAGAGTCAGCTAACCTCAGAGTCTTTAATTAAACTGGTCAGAGCGCCAAATTTAAAACGCGGGCATGAGGATGCTTCGCAAACCATGTAATCAAAGACCTACGTGTCACTGTTGCCAGCGAATGCTGATTAACAAGCTGGAGATAAGAGCGTCTGCACGTTCCTTCTTTGTACCAGATCACAATGTGAGGCGATTTTGCAGCGAAGAAAGTCGAAAACCGCACAAAAGCTAGGTGAAGAAATATCGCGATAACATTTGGAAGCTCTTACCTCTCACGAGTACCATTTACATATCTGTTATCCTGACGAAAACGCGAAACGATTTGGCTTTTCAAGTTACTCAGTTCACTGGTGCGAACGGCAACCAGCTATACTGCTGTCGGCACCGCTTAGCAACCAAATGACGAAAGCAAGAGTTTAGATCCTTTACGTGTATCACAAACTACAGGAACAAAACTTGTCGGCTCACGCGTCCAAGAGAAGGCAAACGTAGCAGGGGACGGCAGAAAGTTAGGTGGGCGGATGAGATTAAGAAGTTTGCGGGGATACAGTGGCCGCAACTGGCAAAGAACAGGGTTAATTGGAGAGACATGGGAGAGGCCTTTGCTCTGCAGTGGGCGCAGTCAGGGTGATGATGATGATGTTTTTAATTGCGAGCATGCGTCAACAACATGCAGTAGTAGTACTTATGAAACCGTCACTTCGGTGCCCAGAGTTTATTACCTGTGTTAAACTGACTTCATTTTTTCAGTGGGCCCCGGCCCATTGACGCGCATTACATTCCCTCAACAACCATGCAGGATTATCCGCAAGTACCAAATGTGCCTGGAAAACCTGGCACAAGGAACAGCGTGCGGCAGGAAGGAGTTCCTCTCGGAACATTTGAAAGCGATGCAGCGTCACATCCGGGAGAGCCGCGTCCGATGCATTCAACAGCAGACAGGTATGCTGTGCTAACGCATTCGAACAACACGGCGCTTGCTGAGATAGAGCACCAAAATGCCAACTTCACGGGGACTTCATTTTGTAATGCTCAATATTCTTATTAATTTTTTCATCTCATATCAGTTCTGTGTTTAGTACTGGAGGCTAGATCGGCCCTTGCGTCACAAGCGTCACCTGCCAAGAGTAGAGGAGGAGTTTAGATGACTGTGTACAAGTGCAAAATGAAGCATGCGCAAAATCTCAGCAAAAAATTCTCGCGATCTAATTAACAAATAATAAGTTCGTGCCAATTTAGAGCACATTTGCATAATTTGCGCTTTCCAATGCATGTCTCAATTAAAATAAACACCCAGATATTTATAGCAGTGAGAATGGTCTAGTCTGGTACCACTTAGAAAAGTGTCCAATTCATCAAGATTTATTACCTTATTCCTCGAGCCAAAGACGGTATATCTTATTCTAGTAAGGTTCAAAGTTAGTTGATTAGCAATGAACCATGTAGTAAAACTCGTAAGTTCTTCATTAATGCTAGCCGTTATTTCTCTTATATAGAGTCCGACAAAGACTAGGACCGTGTCATCGGTATATATACATGAAACCATTAGAACGCTTTAGCAGAGAAGGAAAATAACTTATGTAAAGGGTGAATAAGATTGGCCCGAGGACTCAGCCCCACGGTACACCTGTTAAAAGCTATTTGTGAACTAGACAGAAAATCATTCAGCGTCGTCGGCTGCTTCCGGTCTGAAAGTAACTTTTGAGCAGCTTATATATTTGACCTCTGAAACCATATCTTTAGTAATTATCAAGTAGCAGTGCATGACTGACAGCATGAAAGGCTTTTTTGATGTCTAAGTATAGCACTATGGCAATATAATTTTCATGAAGAGCTGTATTGTGGACTTGCGCGATAGGCTAAGAACTGCGGACGATGTTGATCGGTTATTTCTGAAACCATGTTGGTTAGGGCACAGAAGATTGTACCTAGATATAAATTTATTAATACGTGAAGAGAGGACGTTTTCAAAAATCGTGTTCAGTGCACTTAGAATAGATATATGCCTGTAACTACTCGGACTGAATGGGTCACCTTTCTTGTATGTACTATTTTAGCTTTTTTTCAGTTCGTCAGGATAAGTTTCACATATTAATGAATTATTGAAAAGATGCAAAAGATGAACGCCGGCCCATTCGATGGCCTTGGACTGAATGTCGGGGTCATTGCTGGACCTTATCTTATCCCAAGCTTTTTCAGAAGTATCAGGCAACATCTTGAGCGAGGCTTACGGACTTTGCACGCCCGGATTACATGGTCGAGGTTATCTTTCTCACCACAAGATCAGCAGGAGGGATTGATAGCCTTATTTATGAATTTAGATACATGGTTTGGGAAAGGAGAAACCGCCGACGTAGCAACTGTTACACCCTCTCCTGGTCACGTGGTATCACAGCGGCGGAGCCGGCGAGCGCGCGCAGGTGCGCCTGTGCTCGGCCAGTCACGTGGTTTTCCTACGCTCCGGGCCGCGTATTCGCCAACTGCAGCCTGTACAGCCACAAGGGTTGAAACCACGGTGAATTGATCACGGTGACTGAACATTGTCACAACGGCTTACCTAAAAGGGATAATAAATCCTCTTAAACGGCGTTATATGCCACTAAGCATCACGATTTGCGACCTAAAAGGGAAAAAATGAAAAAAAAAATGAAATAAAAAAAAACAATAAAATTATAGTACAGAGAGCGGAGTCGAACGGCCGACCTTCCATACGCAACACGTGCCTCTAATCCACTGCGCCATAGCGGCGATGTCAGGCCGTCGTTCTGAATGAATATTTATAACCAGCCATAATGTGGCTGCTACCTGCCGGTGGGCGGCGCTGTCATCGCTGGCTGTACCGGCTGCATTTGGCGAACACGCCTCCGGGCCCTCAAGGTCAAACGCGCATCAAGATTGACCTTGAGAGACGTGCTGTAATAGAGCTTTCGCTCTAAAACGACTTATCAGCGGTTATATTGGAGTTTTTGTTAGCATCGCGTATCCTAAACAGTCGTTACGCGTCACGGATATCGTTTGGTTGATGAAACCAAGACTGAAAGAGCTTGCGAGAAGAAATTTCGTTATAAACTATTTATCAGCCGTAGGTAAATACCACGCGGTGGTCCATGTATTCTTATGTTTGATGCATAATTACAGAGAAGAAAACAATGAACTAAAAAAAATTGCGAGGACACTTTGGCAACTAAAGTGTTGAGAGGCGAAAGCCGGGGACACTATGCCGTGGCGACTTCCAGTGGATGTGACCCTCGTACCGTTCCCGTGGCTATATTAATACCCAAATTGTACATCTTTCGGGAATCTTAAGTGTTAATTACGCATAATTACACATTTCTTCACCTAATTTGACACAAATCCGACGTTTTTCCGACGATTCTGTGACAATTTTCACTATGCCGTGACGACTTCCGGTGGATGTGACGTCACATTGTTCCCGTGGTTATATCTACGTCCGCGCTATTTCGACGCAATTTCGACATTTTTGCCTATAATTATTTAACTAATTAATCTGCAGTCATCAAACTTGCCTTCTAAGTTCATTTTTTCCTCCTCTTTCTGAAGCAATCATTGATTTTCTTCTCTCTTTTTTAGTTCCCGAGTGAAACGCGTGTGACACGTTTTGTTAACGGACGACAGTGTGAGCCATTAAAGTCCTTAAAATGAGGTGGCTGCAGTCCTTTAACGCAACCGATCTTCCTGCCCGCTTCAGCAGAGCCGGACGCATCCAACAGATTTCGAGCAACGTTGGGAGCGGAGGCCTGGCAGGCGCAGTTCCTGTGTGCCAAGGAACTACTAACTCATCCCAAAATACGGCAGAATAGCGACGGCAGCGTCGCCGAGGCACGACAGGCCTGCAGGTGAGGATGATGACGTAACTCTGGGGCATCTGTTATTTTTATTTATTGACTCATTGAAGCCTAGAGGCCCCAAAGAGTATTGCGTAAGGGATGCTACAACCTCCGAGTGAATATAAATAAACAAAGGGCAAAACCCTAGTTCATGCGTGATTTAAAAAAAGAACAATCCCTACGAACTAAAACTGTGTGGTGAAAACCTCAGAGATAGAAAACCTCCAGAGTCATCTAAATTCAGTTGAACCGGCCATACAATTTACTGTTGAACATGAACAGCAGGGCAGCCTGCCTTTTCTGGATGTCCTACTTACAAGGCACGACAAAGGCCTGCAGTCCTCGGTGCACAGGAAGCCAACCCACACAGGACGGTACCTACATTTCGATTCGAACCATCCCATCCCGCACAAAGCATCTGTCGTGACGTCATTACTGAAGAGAGCCGACTCCATATGTTCCTCAAGTGAAGATAAAAGGAAGGAGAAGAACCGAGTCATTTCTGACCTCCAAAAGAACGGCTACCCAAGCTCATTCATCCGGCGCATTATCAGGAAACAAGAAAGGCAAAACAAAATCCGGTCTATTATTTCCTCAGACGCATGCCAGAAGCGGAAACGTGTTTGCATCCCCTACGTGAGAGGCGTGAGCGAGACGCTCGGTCGCATTCTCGGAAAAGAAGGGGTGCTGACAACGCACAAACCGACCAGCATTATCGGTCGCCTTCTCCCCCGCCCAAAAAACCGGCAGCCCAGAGAAAAGGCCCAGGGCGTCGTGTACAAAATTCCGTGTTCCGTCTGCCCGGCGTCGTACTAGGGGAAACGAAGAACTTCGCGGAAAGGATGAACCAACACAAAGCGGACGTCCGTCACATGAATCGTCAACGCAGCGCCGTGGCCGAACACTGTGAAGGGTGTGACCACCCAATTGACTTCGACAGCACCATTGTATTGGAAACGGAAGCTAACCCACGCAGGAGGCTTCTACTCGAGTCGTGGCACATACAGCAAACACGAGAGAATGTTAATCGTTCCCTGGGGACTCTCCCCTCATCCTACGTCCATGGGCTGCGGCCATTGACCCGCAGGTCCTCCACGCAGTGGCTTAAAAAGCCAAGCTGCGCTCGCCCGTAGTCACACCGTGAAGAAGGGGCCGAGCCGGTCCCGAAACGTCGTGTTTTTCCTGTATTTTACTTGGTTGGCGTCACTTACCTTCTCCTAACACTATACATAGCCATTACGGAATAGAGCACATGCAGGTGCATACAAAATACAAAAGAAGCCGCAAAAAAAGAAATGGTAACAAAAATTAGTATAGCTAAGCTTACCACTCGGCCGGTGTCGTCGCAACCAGCGGCTGTGGTTCCCGGCTTGTGTCCAACCCAGAAACTTCCGACGAGATACACTTCGTGCGGCCGTTTTGTTGCGAATGCAACACTATGCGAGTCGCCGAGCCATTTCGCGGAGCTGACGAAAGGCCGAACTGCGCATGCGCGAGGAGCAGTGACGTCACACGGCGCACTGCTGGCGCGCGGCCGCCAGTTGCGCATACGCAGTAGCGGCGCATAGCTAGCGTGCCGCCGCCGCTGCCGCGCGCTCTCCATCGCCTCTCTCTCTCTCCTCGTTGCTTTCGCAATCCTCCAGGTTTAACCAGAGCTAAACCACTGCCAATTTTTTATTCGGGAAAATCGAAAGGCCGCAGAGCTTACAAAAAGCTACGTGACAGCGCGCTTCGCGCGCCCGAATGTTACGCGATTACAGCGCTCTCATCCGTGCTTGGTAAAAAACATCGCTCACTTCACACTTGTCGTACTAAGACAGAGCTTCGCATTGTGCTTGGTTCCAAAATAAGCGCCAGTGCGTTCGGGTGGCAGTTGAAAGAAAGCGCGGCCCCCGTTTTTCAGCGTAATTCACACGACGTTATCAAGCTTGTTATATGCGTCTTTGCTTGTTGGGATCTTGCTTTCAAATTCGAACTCATGAGATTGTCATTGTTCCTCCGCATGCATTGTGCTAACGTGGGAGCGCAATTATCGCCGCAGAAACGGGAGCCGTGCTTTCTTTCATCTGCCGCCCCATTGTGAACTGATTATTCCAATTTTCTTTGGTGTAATTAATTTATTTGCATCATTATATATCACAACGACGTCTCAGTCATGCTACAATCTCAGAGTTGCAATTTAACTCGAGTTTTAATCGTCTTCATTCCCCAGCTAAACGTGTGATATCACAGCCGTCTCGACCAATTCTGAATTACTGTAGCAACGCGCACGGCTTTTCCTAAGAACGTCCGCTCTAATACTGTCGTGTTAATATTATCGAACGTTTGCATAATAATGTTTTCCTTTCCCGAGCCGAAAGAAGTCATCGTTGCGTTAATAACATGGTCGCGCTACATTTGGGTGAATACATACAGGGTGTTTCGTATAAAACTTGACACTATTTTTAAAAAGGTTTTGAGTTAGAAGAGCGATTTTTTTAACAATTTACCTTTTTAACTATTATGAATAGACTTCTTAATTAGAGGCGTGTAGCCCACCGTAAGTAATATTCATATCAGTTTTTAGTATTTTCGAAACCGCATTTACCCTCGGAGCTGTGGCCCAACAAATTTTGGCTATATTGATAAGTTAGACGCACTGGAGAAGTTGCTTTGCCTGCAAGCTTCTTGAAAGAGCCTGATGCATTTTGGCGCGATGTAGGCAGAATTTTTTGGGCAACTGCGCCGAGGGTAACCGCGTTTTCGAAATTCCAAAAACTGATATGGGTATTACATACGGTGGGCTACACACCCCTCAATAATTAAAGAACCCGACGGCAATAATTATAAAGTTAACTACAAAAAAACGCCTCTCCCGTAACCGAGAGTAGAGTAAGCATGAAATGTGTACGGGCATAATGCGAAGCGTACACGGACACGACGAGACGCAGGCCTGACAAGAGTGTATGTGCAGCGCGTTCGAAACTGTGTAAAGTGCGTGGAGGCGAAAGCGTTTTCCGCACCACTTTGCCTATGTGACACTGGTGACATCACCACTGCATTACGTCACACATAATTGATGACGAAATAATGACAGATTACTAATTTGTGACTAATTACTGATTAATGACTAAATACTAATCAACTGCTAATTAATGACGTTTAAGCTTCGCCTTTAGGAGTGGAACGCGACAGCGTGTTGTAGCGCTGCCAGGCAGTCCACGGAACGCCACCACCCGTTCGGCGCGATGCCCTTCGAACGCGACGCTTTTTGAGGAAAGGAAATGGCGCAGTAATTCTTTGTCATCTCGGTGGACACCCGAACCGCACCGTAAAGGAAGGGATGAACGCCACCACCTGTTCGGCGCGATGCCTTGCGCTTTGAACGCAACGCTTTTTGAGGAAAGGAAACGGCGCAGTAATTCTCTATCATCTCAGTGGACACCCGGACCGCACCGTACAGGAAGGGAGGAACGCCACCACCCGTTCGGAGCGATGCCCTTCGAACGCGACGCTTTTTGAGGAAAGGAAATGGCGCAGTAATTCTCTGTCATCTCGGTGAACACCCGAACCCCACCGTAAAGGAAGGGAGGAACGCCACCACCCGAGGTGCGCGCAGCGCTGTAGCAGACGACACGAAGCTCCTGCCCCGGGCCCCTGTGCTCCTGCGCGGCTTTGCTTCGATGCGCGAAGCCCCTAAGAGATCACGTATGACAACGAAGTGTATCGTGGCGTTTATGTGCTTTTCGCACGCGTTATTAGAAATCGGAAATTATAATTCCGTGCATTATCAAATTTTCAGCTCGAGTGATATCTTGATGAACATTGAGAAGACACTTGCAGCAGTTATTTTTTGTGACTCGTTTGGAGAGCAACCGGCGCTTGTATGCCGGTCCCGTAGGAGGGCTTAGAGAGTCTCGTTGAAACTCGTTAAATCTCGTACGGGGCCCGGATGTTCTCGTTTCAGAGCCCGGATGTTGGCTCTCGGTCTCGGCGTGACGTCACCACACTGCCGACAACGGGAGCTAAAAGCATTTCATGCTTAAAATTAGTTAACCATCCAGCTAATTAGCATGCCTTAGCTGTATTACGATGTACAGGGTCAATCACACTTAGAGGGAACACGGCTCCGCGTCGCTGCGCACACACGGAGCGCCATTGCGACCAAGCCGCTAGCAAACCCGTGCAAAGAAGCAGATGACACGAAGCACCACGTTGAGGTCCCTCTTCTCATGGGCCACTCTGCACTGTTTCATCAACGAGTTAGATACAATGGCAATCTGCAGGTACGTGGCCACGCGGTGCCCTGTTCCCTCTAAGTGGGAGTGACCCTGTACTTCATTGCTGACAATGCTGGGCTGAAAAAAAAAGAGCTCTTTTAACTCAAAAAGCCTATTTTTAAAAATTGCGTAAAGCCTTAGGCGAAACACCCTGCATACTGGCGCTACCTCCTGCATTCTGGACAACGAATTCTTTTACCGTTTGTAAAAATAAAAGGGGGGTACTGCGCACAAAAAAGACACGGACAAGTAGGTAACACAACAAGCGCAGACTCGCGCCCAACAACGTACAGTCTTTGTCAAAAGTAACCAGGCTGCACGTTTTTCTTCTCAGTCGTATATTAAAGCTGTTATGCCACTCCTCAAGCTCTAAATATCTGTATGGCAAGGGGAACCCTTGTTCTCACCTTCAAAGAACTTTTTGTTCTTTAGGTGCGATGTCAGTGCACGTTAAAGATCCCCAGGTGGTCGAAATTATTCCGGAGACCTCCACTGCGGCACCTCTTTCTCTCTTTCTTCTTTCACTCCCACCATCCTCCCTTCCCTTACGGCGCGGTTCAGGTGTCCGCGTAGATATGTGAGACAGTTACTGCGCCATTTCCTTTCCTCAAAAACCAATTTACCAATTTACCAATTTAAGCCGTGAGGGCTCTGTTATACAAATGAGAAGCAAACCATGGAGCCTGGTTACTTTTGACAAAGACTGTACGCTCTTAAACTTTTACCGTGTCATGCGACTTTGTGTGTGAGGCTCCAAATGAATTAGTTGTTACCGTGATCCGCACGTTCCGGGGCTGTGCTTAGCGTCGTGCCGCCGTTGTCTTATCGTTGTAGGCATCTTAGGAAATATGAAAGCTGCGCAAACACGGGACTTCGCCGCCAGGCCCGCAGAGAATCCGCAGAACTTGTCGGCCACGTGGAGTACTTTGCCAGAGTGCTGACGCGGAAGCACCGATCGAAGTGCTTCGCTGCGTTGGAGGCCCCTGCTGCCAAATTAGGCAAACGGCCGCAGAGTAAGTGGTCTTGCTGATTTGTCGGTGTAAGCGAACCGAACGTCTTACTATGCGCTGGCTGGTGGGAAGTTGGGTCATTTGGTTTCGATACATCATGTTATGTCATTTCTCCCCGGATCTTTATCAACACCATTTGCTAAACGTCTAGTTAGGTGCACTGACTTAGTCAGGTCCAAGACGCGCACTGCGAATATAGGTTCCTCGGAGTCCCGTTAGAATGCGCTGTGAGTACACGAGTCCACGAGCTCCCTTGTTCCCGCTAACCATGCTCAAGATAGTACGTTTTGAATTCCGGAATAGATATTGTGGTATAGTTTGGACACCTGCGAATCATCCCTTCGTCGGGGCCCGTGAAACGAACAAACCCCTCGCGGCAACTCAACACTCATACGGTGACGTCACAAGCTTAAGCTCTGGCTTACGTGGTCTACCATCAGAGGATTCACAATAGTATGAAGAGGGAATTTCAAAGTGTCATTTTGAAAAGACAGCGTTCTAAAGAACGATATTTAAAGTCAAGCTTGCTCCTGGGACAATTGGTTTAAAACTGATACGGAGATACATGCACATAGAAGAAGACAAATGTCACAGTTGTTAGCCAGCGCTTCGTCCTTCAGCCAGCGTTAGTTAGCGTTAAGGCAAGCCAGCTCTGGTTGACACCGAAGCAATGCATTTCAGCACGAAAGCGCAACATAGCGCTTATCCGCTTGATAAACTGATAACTGATAAGATAACAGCGATGCAACAGCGATGGCGTTGAGTTAGAGCATCCGTCTCGCGTGTAAGAGGACCAAGGTTCGAATCTCGGTACAATGGAAATATCCATCGTATTAAAAAAAACCTCCGCGTGTGGATGTAATTGGGTAACCAATGCTTGGGATGCGGCCTGGCCTGAGTGACGGGAACCGATAACGCACTTCCTCACCAGAACACGATTTGGCCACCCTGGTGTAGTACTTCGCCGCAACCACCTGCAAACCAATTAACCCTCAGCCCGCAGCCCCCAGTGGCTGCGGGGCAACTGACCAAGGCTACTGTCAGACCTGTGACTTAGCGGAGGGTACTAAGAATCTCTGGCTCCGGACAGGCCGCCATTTGAAACCGGAGTAATGGGTAGAGTTCGCATAGAGCAAAAATTTACGGATCATGAATTACTTCCGCAAAGAAGAAAGCAGGAAATGGACGTGGAAGAGCCCCAAGGATAAGATTAAAACGAAATAAATTTCATACTATGAGCTTGCCCTGGCATCGTGCAGGATGTTGAGGTCCTGGGAAAGGTGCGTTGTAGCTACCACAGGATGGAAAGGTCTCGAATTAGCCTCGACTTAAAGAGGGAACGGAATAGAATAGTCAAGCGGAAGCCCATTGAAGAGTTGGCTGTAAGAGGGAAGGTAGAGGAGTTCGGGATATCGCTTCCGAAAAGATATTCGGCTTCACCTGAGGAAGACAACCTTAATATTCAAGCTATGAACGGTAACCAGCTATCTTTACGTACTGTGCAGCAGCGGTAGGCGATAGGACGGTTCGGCAAGATACCGGAAAGCGCTTTCAGGAGACGAAAGATCTGGTTAAGGAACGCCAAAGTACGGATGTATGCCTTAAGAGACAGAGAGGGCAGTGCCATTAGCAAAACGAATAACATAGTTAAAATAGCCGAAGAGTTCTGCACAACTCTATACAGTAGCCAATAGAATCAGAACGTTAACAATAGAGACAGTAGCGCACAGCAATGGGACATCCCGCCAGTAACGAAAGGAAAGTAAAGAAAGCCTTAGGAGCAATGCAAAGGGGGAAAGCAGCTGGTGAGGGTCAGGTAACAGCAGATTTGTTGAAGGACGGAGGAGAGATTGTGCTAGAAAAAACTAGCCACCCGGTATCCGCAAAGCCTTGTGACCTCGAGCGAACCAGAAGCTTGGAAGAACGCTAGCATTATCTTAATTCATAATAAAGGAGACGTCAGGAACTTGAAAAATTGCGCAACTATCAGCTTACAGTCGGTTGCCTACAAGGTATTTACTGAGGTAATCGTTAATAGAGTCCGGACAACCTTAGACTACAATCAACCAAATGATCAGGCAGGCTTTCGTAAAAGATACTCGACAATACCCTTATATATAGCCCTTATATATAACCCTTATATATAGCCTTCATTGATTACGAGAAAGCATTTGACTCAGTGGAAACCTCAGCTGTCATGCAGGCATTGCGGAATCAGGGTGTAGAAGAGTGTTATGTGAAAATATTGGAAGATATTTATAACGATTGCACAGCTACTATAGTTCTCCATAAAGTCAGCAATAAAATTCCAATACGGAAAGGGGTCAGGCAGGGAGACACGATCTCGCCAATGCTCTTCACTGCCTGCTTACAGGAGGTATTCCGGGGACTGGAATGGGAACAGTTGGGGATAAGAGTTAATGGAGAATACCTGAGTAATTTGCGATTCGCTGATGACATTGCATTGCTAAGCCACTCAGGACAAGAACTGCAAAGCATGATCAATCAGTTAGACAGGCAGAGCAGAACGGTGGGTCTAAGAATTAACATACAGAAAACCAAAGTAATGTTCAACATCCTAGCAAGGGAACATCAGTTCGCAATTGGTAGCGAGGTGCTGGAAGTAGTAAGAGAATATGTCTACTTAGGGCAGGTAGTGACCGCAGATCCGGATCATGAGAGGGAAATAACTAGAAGAATACGAATGGGGTGGAGCGCATATGGTAGGTTCTCTCAGATCATGAATGGTAGCTTACCAATATCCCTGAAGAGAAAAGTATACAACAGCTGTATCCTACCGGTACTCACCTATGGGGCAGAAACGTGGAGGCTAACAAAGAGGGTTCAGCTTAAGTTAAGGACAACGCAGCGAGCTATTTAAAGGAAAATGATAGGTGTAACGTTAAGAGATCGGAAGAGGGCGGAGTGGGTGAGGGAACAAACGCGGGTTAATGACATCTTAGTTGAAATCAAGAGGAAGAAATGGGCTTGGGCAGGGCATGTAATGCGAAGGCAAGATAACCGCTGGTCCTTAAGGGTAACGGAGTGGATTCCAAGAGAAAGAAAACGTAGCAGGGGACGGCAGAAAGTTAGGTGGGCGGATGAGATTAAGACGTTTGCGGGGATACGGTGGCGGCAACTGACAAAGGACAGGGTTAATTGGAGAGACATGGGAGAGGCCTTTGCCCTGCAGTGGGTGTAGTCAGGCTGATGATGATGATGATGATGACTCGACAATAGACCACACTCACGCTAACAGTCATGTGATAGAGGAATGCGCAGAATATAGCCGACCCCTATATATAGCCTTCATAGATTACAAGGAGGCATTTGACTCAGTGAAAACCTCAGCTGTCATGGAGGCATTGCGGAATCAGGGTGTGGAAGAGCCTTGTGTGAAAATACTGGAAGCTATCTATAACAACTGCACAGCTATCGTAGTCCTTCACAAAGTCAGCAATAAAATTCCAGTAAGTAAATGATGCCAGGCTGGGAGACACGATCTCGCCAATGGTATTCACCTCCTATTTACATGAGGTATTCAGATGTAGAGCAGAACATTGGACCAGTTGATGTAGCGACATATTCAGGAAAACTTTGCGCACATTAACACAAGACGGAAGGCAGAAACGTGCACACACACACGAGCGCAAAGTTGCAACTGTATTCTCAGAAACAAGGCCTGGGGCCCTTTTTAGAGGCCTTGTTTGGGACAGTTGCTTCGTCGCCCTCTCACACTCTGTCTTCTGTTCAGTTCAGTTTATTTTCCTTAAAGACCTCATTGGTATTGCACAAGGGGTGGGGCTACGGATATCTGTGCATTCTTCATCGTTTGCGAAAGAAAGCTTTGCGCTACATTGGCAATCTCCCACGACTACATGCAACCGGCCAGTTATTTACAGATTTTGGCATTATATATGTGATGACTGTCTTTGAATTCCGCTTAGTCTACTCGTTGTTCCTTTCAAGTGAAGATTTTAAAGCATTTTTAACCGCTTCCTCTTGCTTAACTAGTCAAAGAAGTGATCCCCGAACCCGTGCTTCAGACATGTGGTTTCTACCGCATCGTCGCACGGGATACTTACTGCAATCACTTACATACCAGGTTCCCTTTGTGCTGAATAAACATGAAAAACTGCGTGCTGATTTCACTACTTTTACTCGGAGACAAGTTCGCGAATACTTCGTGAAACGATGACACAATCCTTTTTATGCTTTGATTGTATCCCTCTGGTAATACCATGAGATTGCACTGTTATTTCGGTAACCACATATCTATTCTTTATACCTGTGTTTATACCTGTGTTTATACCTGTGTTTATACCTGTGTTTATACCTGCGTTTATACCGTGTGTTTATACCGTGTTTATATTGCGTTTCTACCTGTGTTTATCCCTGTGTTTATCCCTGTGTTTATGCCTGTGTTTATGCCTGTGTTTATGCCTGTGTTTATGCCTGTGTTTATGCCTGTGTTTATGCCTGTAATATGTTCCATGTAAAGCAGCTTCCTGCTAAAACTGTCGCCTGCTGATGTATGCGAGGGCCCTCGGCCCTCTCAAGCAGTGAGAAACTGCTTTTTCGCTGAGGTGCCCCCCAACCTAAAGTTGGAAAATAAACATTGAATTGAATTTATATAACATAGGTTCAATCTAACATCAGCTGCATTATTTCTTGGTAAAATCTTGAAGGACAGGTGATGGTTGTGACTTTGTGAGAAAGGCCGTTCCAGTCAGATGCTGCTCGACGTTTCTCTCTCTCCAAGAGGCTGGTTTGAGAGTAGGCTGCTCCCGTCGGACAAGTCGGATTCAGTGACGTCAGCTCAGTCGGCGCTCTGTCCGCGGACGGAATTCGCGGTTTCGTCCTTCGTGTAATTGGGTCTCAAGTGATTGTATCGACGTTTTTTCAGCAGCTAATACGTATTTACTGCTGACAAAATTCGATTTAAGGATGGCGCATTTATTTTACTCCGCACTCGATTCAAACTTGTGTCATCGGGACTAAAAATGACTCCGTAATTACTGCTTAGAAGAGACACGATGGCACAGCGGATCCACGGGGTCCCACACAAAAAGAAACTGTCATGACGTCACCTCTGTTTGAGAAAGCGGCTGGTGGCGGGCGATGGATGTACCTAATCTATTTAACTATTTTAGCTAATAGAACATGGCTTTAGTGCAACTCAGGTGGCACATAGTACTAGAATAATGTCATAAAGTTCTTACATAAATTGCATTAATGGTAGAAATTGTATTGAAATGTTTCGTTAACGTTCAAAAGTAAAAAAAAATAACGTTATATGTGTTACCATAACGTCAGTCTTACATTCAAAGTAAACATTGCTATAATGCCTATTTATAGAGGTCATAGTAAGGTTAAAAATTCACAAATAACGTTATATTTGTATCATAACGTAAGCCTTACATTGAAAATAAACATTGTGATAATGTCTATCTATAAAGGTCATATGACAAGCCAACAGCCACAGAAACCAAGGGGCACAGGGGATTTTTTTTTAATTTATTTATTTAATTTGTGGAGTTGATCAATTTAGAATATTACTGAATATGTTATCGCTTAATGCTAATTGATTAGAAAAGCAGAAGAAAAACCGAAGAAAAGAAGAAGAAAGAAGAGTGGGGTGGGATCCGAACCCACGACCTCCGAATTACGCGTCCGGTGCTCTACCTCTGAGCTACGGCGACGGCTGTCAAATCTTCTGCTTTCGGGGGTATTTATGTTTACAAGTAACCTAACCTTGAGAGTGTTCATCAGCGCCACCCACGTTCATAAGCGGCGGACGTGGAACGTCCTGAGTTACCGCAGGTGTGACGTAGAACGTCATCCAACGAAGAGGGTGGAAGCTGCGTGAGAGCCCTCTTATGCTTCCTATGGCGTCAAGGCTGCCAGAACCGAGGCCCTCGCTAAGCAATTAAGCAAACAAGGGAAGGGGAATGAGGGGCTCGTTATAAATATGACAGAAGCCAACAGCCACAGAAACCAAGGGGCACAGGGGATTTTTTTTAAAATTTATTTATTTAATTTGTGGTGTTGATCAATTTAGGTCATAGTAAGGCTAGAAATTCACAATCAACGTTATCTGCCTTGCCATAGACATTGTTTTAAAGTCCTAAATGAACTTCATTCAAAGATTGTGTTCGAAATGTTCTTAACATGCCTAAATCATAACTATAAAAATATTACAATATATATTTCGAGCACTCTGTTCTAAATCTTTCTGCATTGTTCTTACAGCAAAGATGTTTTTGAACTAGCAATACTTTGCAATGAATCTCTCAGAGTGTGCAAGCCATACATCTCGTGCGCAACCCTATTATGTTTGTTCGATGACTACATTCGCCACTGCTACTTGCGAGACACCCCTCAATTATGGCTATATAAGCTTGACTCCGTGATATCCGCTCGGAGGCGAGCGTACAAGTTCCATGTAGTTCTGTATTATCGAACTAATGCGTCGCCCTCGTTGTTGTTCCTTGAAATGTGCCGATGAAGGATGTCGAATTGTCCTCGGTTTAAAATCAAAGTAAGAATTTGAATGAAATTATTTGCGGAGTTGCAAAAGAAATTGTTGCATTCCTACTGAAAAGGCTGAGCGGAGTTCGGGAACCGCCATGTTGTATCCATGTCTCTTCCGCGTGCCGGGCAAAGGTGCTTGTTGCATTAATTTGTCCAGTGCCTCACACATCTGATGGCAGGCCTACATGCTCTTGTAGGGCTACTTTACAATTTTCAAGACTCATAGCTCAAAGTATGTCTGTAAAATTTCAGAAGAGTTAGGTTGGTTGGTTTATGCGGTTTAACGTCCCAAAGCGACTAAGGCTATGAGAGACGCCGTAGTGGAGGGCTCCGGAAACTTCGACCACCTGGGGTTCTTTAACGTGCACTGACATCGCACAGTACACGGGCCTCTGGGATTTCTCCTCCAAAGAAATTCAACCGCCGCGGCCGGGATCGAACCCGCGTCTTTCGGGTCAGCAGCCGAGCGCCATAACCACTGAGCCACCGCGGCGGCTCTGAAGAGTTAGAAAAAGGACATTGAGACCACTGAATTACTTTTTTACCAAAACAAAAAGTAACATTGTAGTAATGTTTCGGTCCTATGTTAGAAGTAGCCTTCTCTTTGACACTCTATAACGAATTAATCTGTCGGTGCAGGCCAGCTTGAGTTTTTCTTCCAGGTTTTTTAACGCCGCAGCCTTCCTATGGATCTCAGCGAATCTACTAGACGCCTTTAACATAGCGTGTGCAGTGTTACCGCGTTAGCGTTACGGGAGTACCAGTTGCCCGCCCACCACCAGAGCGGACGCGCTTATTGGCCCCGATGCGGCTGGCGTACGCGCGGCTGCCTGTTACGTGGCGCCACCTGGTGTCCTCAAGATGATCTGCGCATGCGCTCTGATGGCGCGCCGGCTCCTCTGGTAACGGTAATGATAACACGGTATGCTAAAGGTGTCTACTAAAGCGCAGAAATGCGCCATTTTGTCCCTAGACGCGACGTCCGTGAGCGTGCTGCCCTCTACCGCTGGTCACTGACGGTCGTGCCCTTTACAGTTCTCCGCGCAGTCATCTCCGGCTTCCAAGCCAACGGCAGCGCTGGCAACCAGGAGTGCGACGTGTACAACAGCACGGCCGAGTTCTTCGCCTGCGGCCTACGGTTCACCGAGATCGTCAGCTACAACCCGCCCAAGGAGAAGATGTGCACGTGAGTGCCCCCCCAGCTCCCTTCGCTGCGTCTCTGTCCTCTCATCGAGGAAGACGCCGTCACATACAAAGGACAAAGAGGCGAACGTAGCAGGAAGAACCGCACAATCTTCCCTCAACCGCACCTGTCACTCAACGCTGAACAGGCACACGATGTTCTGCAGAATCGGAGAGCGTGACACGGCTCTCTGTCCCAACCATCCGAAGATGGGGGCAGATACAGAACACATTCTATATTCATGTAACGCTGCCATTACCTCCTCCTATTTCCCTTACCCTCCCCGTTACTCCTATAGAATGTTTGGCTTCACACGGCCTCGGTGGATGGCCAACGAGGCTTAGCGAAACAAGCGCTCCTTTCCACTGGGCTTTAGTGCAGGCACCGACTAAAGTTTTTCCTCCTCCTCCTCTTCCCTCGGGGCACACTGAACTTGCATGTTTGTTTTGTCGGGAGCCGATTGGGCAGGCCGAACGTTTTACGTGTGGATGCAGCTACTGTTATGCGTCTTCCATGTCGACAGCGTTTGTTTGAGGGCTAGTTGGTTCATGCTTTCAAGGCGGAATACTCTTTAGCTCAACACAAAGGGGACAGGACAGGCGTCTTTATGTGTTGCGCTTAAAAGTGTTCCGCCTTGACTGCATGTCGCCATGGTGCAAACTAAAACAAGCAGTTGAGATTGCATTCGAACGGTTTGGTTTCGTTTATAGGGTTTAACGTTGCAAAGCGACTCAGGCTATGGCGACGCCGTTGTGAAGGGCTCCGGAAATTTCCACCACCTGGGGTTCTTTAACGTGCACTGACATCGCACAGTACACGGGCCTCTAGAATTATGCCTCTATTGAAATTCGACAACCGCGGCCGGGATCAAACCCGCGTCTTTTGGGTCAGCAGCCGAGCACCATAACCACTGAGCCACCGCGGCGGCCCGCATAGGAACGATGGATGGCACACAGGCGTTGTAATAATTTCCTCTGCTTTTGTTGCCCTGGTGCTTATATTCTGCCACAACGGGCTATGTTCTGAACAAGAACAAGTATTGTGCTTGAGTGGGCTGTGTAACTTAAAGCAAACAATGTGCAAATACTTGATAGCAGGCAAATGTATATTTCAGCAATAAATACGCTAATGAACAAAAAACACGGTTAAAAGTGTGCATTTACGTTTTACTGCATGACCAACCCGATAAACATGCTCTCTAGGAACTGGCTTGATGGCCCCCTTTCGCCATTACCACACCAAATCCGAAGACTACTGGAGCCACTGCCTATTTACAATAGTGCAAACCTAGACCCAAATCATATTACGGCGAAAGCCTTTAATGCCTCATCGTTCTAAGCAGCAGTTGTCGACAGAGAATGTCACGCTTTTCAGTTGGTCGAAACGGTCGTGACGTCACAGTGCGCTAATTTCAAACGGGGCCAATTGTACTTAGTCTACTAATCATGCAACCAATTGAAGGGACCATATAGTGATGCTCCAAGTAAGTGGGACTGAGGTTAGTTAATTGCTTAATTACCCAATTAGCCTAATTAACTTATCTAGTCAGGCCATATAAATAAATAAAACCTAGTAAGAAATTGGTCGAGCTCGGGAATCGAACCGCGGTCTTCGGAGTGCGAGACGAGCATGCTATCCACTCCGCCATGCCAGCTCGATGGTTTGGAATGAACAAAGGCACGTCTAGTGAATACGGTGTCTTCGCTCACTGCCATCCTCCTCCCTTCCGGCGAGGTTTAGGTGTCCATCGAGATATGAGAGAGAAATACATTTCCTTTCCTCAAAAACCAATTTACCGACGAGCGAGGCGTAGAACCGAATGGGCGATGGCGATCTATGGACTCCCTGGCAGCGTTGCAAGACGCTCTCGCGTTCCACTCTTAGAGGCGAAGCTTAACATCTTAACCACACATCAGTGACCACTCTTTAGGTCAAAAAAGTGCACCCCCCCCCCCCCCTGAATTTTGACGGGTGTCCACCGAGATATGTGAGACAGTTACTGCGTAATTTTCTTTCCTTAAATACAATTTTCATTTTCTTCATTACGGGCCATCTTCGTCTTTCTTCTTTCACTCCCACTTCCTCCGTTCCTCTACGATGCGGTTCAGGTGTCCACCGAAATGACAGAGATTTACTGCGCCATTTCCTTTCCTCAAAAACCGTTGCGTTGAAACGGCAAGGCATCGCGCCGAACGGGTGGTGGCGTTCCGTGGACTCCCTGGCAGCGCTACAACACGCTGTCGCGTTCCACTCCTAAAGGCGAAGCTTAAGCTTAAGCTTAATTAGCAGTTAATTAGTATTCAGGCATTAACCAGTAATTAACCATTAATTAGTGATTTGTCATCACTTAGTAATTAGTACTCCATTACATGTGACGCCACCAGTGCCACAGAGGCACTGAAAGTGGTGCGGAAAATGCTTTCGCCTCTACGCACTTTAGACAGTCAAAGTGCGCCCTGAATTTTTTTACGGGATGGCTAGATGGCATAGTATTGCGGGCTATTTACGGGAGCCGGGGGTACAGGTCCCATCGGTTTCACGCAGTTGTGTTCTCTTCGGCTTTCTGCAGTGTTCTACTATATAATATGAATACAGTTCAATTACGGAACAAATACGCACATCCTGTGATTACGCAACTAATTTCCCACTGCAACCAACATTACCATAAAAAATTTCAGCTATGGTTTGGTTTTGGTTTTATTGGGGTTTAACGTCCCAAAGCAACTCAGGCTATGAGGGACGCCGTAGTGAAGGGCTCCGGAAATTTCGACCACCAGGGGTTCTTTAACGTGCACTGACATCGCACAGTACACGGGCCTCTAGAATTTCACCTGCATCGAAATTCGACCGCCGCGGCCGGGATCGAACCCGCGTCTTTCGGGTCAGCAGTCGAGCGCCATAACCGCTGAGCCACCGCAGCGGCTGTTCAGAAATAATAAAAGACGTACCAAAAAATGAACCATGTTTAATCATGCTCATGTAAATTCCGCTACCTAAAAGTCGGTTTGGCAGAGTTGAACCGCTGCCTAACTTTTGTCTTCATATCCTTCTCTCGTTCTTGGAGCCCACAATCCGTTACTTTTTGATTCTGTCAGGACCTTTATCAATGCCGCGCCCACCACGTGGCTACGTCACACCGCGCGAAATTCCTAGCGTACTGCCTCGTCGTAGACGACGGCGTCGTTCACCCTCTTCGTCCTTTCCTTGCAGGGCGTACTTGAACTTCGAAGCCTGCGCCACTGCCACGCAGTGCCGCGCGTCCCTTTCCGAGTTCAACACGCACTCAATGCACGTGCTGAGCGTGGTACTGAGCCCGTACGAGCCCTACTGCCGCGGATTCGTGCCATCCGAGGTGAACGAGAACATCGAGGTCATCACATTCGGGACCCGAGAACCAGGCACGGGGCCCCCTGGACCACCGCCACCCGTCACGGTGTCCCCCTGGACCCCGGTACCACCAGGGCCACCGGGGCCACCGGGGCCACCGGGGCCGCCGGCACCACCGGGGCCAACGGTACCACCGGGGCCACCGGGGCCACCGGGGCCAACGATGCCACCGGGACCGACGGTGCCGCCAAGCTGCAACCAGGACATGTACCTGGAGAAGTACTTCGGGTGCGGCGTCAAGTTCGTCATCAATGTGGACGCCGTCATGACGGAACGCAAAAAGAACCACGAGTGCAACCTGTGCAGGTGAGGGTGGTGAAATAGAGTATGGGGGCCACAGAGTGGCCCCGCTACATGGTCGGCGTCCCTAGTCCGGGACACCGCATGACGAGGCCCCGTCTCCCGCCCGTTTCACCAGAGCCCTTTGGGACTCAAGCGAGGGGCAGTTGAGGAGGGCAGTCTCCCCTGCCTCTCTAGATGGGGTAGGGGAAGGGGGGAAGTGGGGATTTTGAGTACATGCCCGCACCATGTGGAAGATACCACAGGTCTCCCCACAGTGCGGGACTCGGCCATCCGTGTTAGGGTCGTAATGTTTAATGTTTGCAGGACAGAGTAGAGTGAGGGCGCGTCACTGCGTGGCACCCACCCCTCCATCTCTACTACCGCCCCTTTAATGCGTCTATCTGCGGCCGCTAATATGGGATGACGTTCCTAACGAGTGGCACTTTCTCGTGCTGTGCTACTTATGCTCTTCAAATAGGACGTAAAACAGGAGGAGAACGAAATCCCCCTTTGAAGCCAGCACTAAGGCCCAGTGAATAAGAGTGCTTGCTCCACCAAGGCCCGCTAATGATCTGCCGAGCCGATTGGAGCCAAGCCCTCCAGAAAGGGGGGGGGGGGGGGGTAAGGGAAGTAAGGAGAGGTAATGGCAGTGTTACACGAGTAGAGAATGTGTTCTGTGTATGCCCTGATCTTTGCAAAGTTGGGACAGTGAGCTCTGTCACGCCATCTGAAGTTGTAGAGCATTCGTGGAGTGTGGAGAGTGTTAGAACTTTTCGAAGGATGTGTCCGTCTGTTCAGTGACGAGTGTTCAGTGTTCAGGGTGTTCAGTTGCTCCGTGTTCAGTGACGGGTGAGCGTAGGGTAAAATTCTACGATCTTCCCTGGTTCTCTGGTAGTGTTCAGCTGTGTGGTCTTAGTATATTGCGGCATCTTTAACTGGTGTTGGATTCGGCCAAGGGATCGAAGGTGCCCGGATGTTGATTTCGCGGGGCCGTTGACGAACCCAGCATGACCAGGTATGCAACACACGGTGATTTTAATGTTCGGATTGCTCTTGTAGGGTTTTGCTAGAATGTCGTGAAGGTGGGTTTCATGTACACGAAACGCGCAGTCTGACAAAACAGCGTGTGGGGCACCACGAATTAGGTTCCTTTTGGCGGCCTTGTACTACACCTGCACATGCCTTGTGTCCACCATCATCAGGAGCAGCCAGTCTGCGGCCACTGCATCGAAAAGGCCTCTCTCGCTGATTTCCAGTAAACCCTGTCCTGCAGTAGGAGTGGCCACCCTATCCCCCACAAATTTCCGTTCACATCGGCTTACCTCAGAGCCTGACGCCACATTCTACGTTTAGCTTCTCATTGAAGCCATTTCGTTACCCTCCTCAGGTAACCTTTACCTTTCCCCTCATAACAGTGCCATGCACATGTCCACTTTCCTTGCTATATCGACGTCCGCACTATTCCGACGCAATTTCGACATTTTTGCCTATAATAAATTAATTTTTCTGCAGTCATCAAACTTGGCTTGTAGACTCATTTTTTCCTCATCTATCTGAAGCAGTCATTGGTTTCCTACCTTTTTTAGTTCCCGAGTTAAACGCGTGTGACACGCTTTGTTAACGGACGGACGACGGTATGAGCCATTAAAGGCTTTCGCTTTAAAATCTTAGGTGAAACAACCTGTATTTGTGGAGCGAGGCACACTCACGCAACTCTGGCGATTAATACACACATGCACAGGATTTTCGAAGAACACGAAAAAAGAGCCATGTCCCAGCGGTACGGCAACAGTACTTTCGTTGAGTTACAACACCGGAGCTGTGTCACACAAGGGCCCAAGCACAATCTCTAGGGAGCACTCATGCAGTAGCGCCATGGATGGGGTCAAGGGCGTAGCCAGTGGGAGGGGGTTCCGATGTCAGAACACCCCCCCCCCCCCCCCCGCCCCGAAAATTTATGAGCGCTGAATCCTCCCCTCCCCCTTCGTTTAGGTCTTTTTTTCGCCCATGCTATTCACACATCGCATCAATATACTAAAATGTGAAAACAAAAATAAGAAGAGTGTCGGTTTGTTGACAAATATGGCTCCTATTCTAAAGAAACGGCAGTGGCTTAGCTCAGCTAGGCCAGGATATACGTAGCGAGAGTACGATTAAACTTGATTACGCCTTGTCGTTTAGCTTCGTTTCTCTCCGGCTACGTCGAACGTCTAGCTTCGGTTGTTATCTCCCCGTTGCGTCTAACTGCGGATGCTACATTAAAGACGGGACATTTGTTATGCAGCAAAGTGTGACACATTTATTTTATTTCCAGTTCGTCTTGTAGCTGAAGCCTGACTTCTTTCAGTCTCTCCGACTCACTATCCATATCTACCCACGGCTCTACCGAGCCGCCTTCTAAATATACACAGCTGCACCAACCCCCTCCTCCTACGGCGCATGCGCAAAGCTGTTGCAACTTCGTTTTGCCGGCACGCCGCAGCACCGGCTCCTCCTGTGACGTCACGCCAGATGGCGCGGCGGCCGCCAGCTGCGGAGGTTGCTAGGCAACGGCTCAAGGTCACGGTGCGGCCACGGCGAAACTTGAGCGTAATGTAGCTCTCGCTACAAAACCAGATGGCGCCCCTAAGCTCTTCATTTTTTTCTTATCGGTGGTGTACAACACCCCCAGAGAAATATTTCTGGCCACGCCACTGGATGTGGTGGTATGCGGAGGCACAGTTCTTGTGCGCATTGCTCTCTCTTTTCGCCCGCCACTTGCAGCGTCGTCGCCGACCACAAGGCTTGCGTCGGTGCGATCAGCAAGGACACACGCTGCTCGGACGAGGAAATCGGCATCAAGAAAGACCTCAACTACATCGACAACGAAACGTGGTCTGCTGTCGGAGTCACGTGCCCCAGGGACAACTGCCACCGGAGAGCAGGTAAAATCGATGCCACTGTATTCCCAAGAGAATGGCTTTTTTATATATTTTATTTACAGAAGACTGCTGGCTTTACAGCAAAACCTTAAGCAGGAGTGGTTTTTAAAATACGCTTTGGCAAAAAGAAAACCTCCTTGTAGTACACGCAACTCAGCACACCATACCGAAGAAATGAACCAGGAAAAGAAACAACATTATACAATATTAGACGACACCTCGCGTCAAAATGAGTACTGGGGGAAAGGAAGAGAAAAAGAAAATGTTGAATGCTGCAAAATTGTTATGAATTCCTAAGCGACGCCGTAAACGACTCCATAGTAGAAGCCCCTGCAATATTTGCTTCCAGGACATTCCATTCCCGCACAGTACGGGGGAAGAAAGAATTAGCGCTGATTAGTCGGTGCCAATTCCCTTCTTGTACGAGGAGAAGCGTGCTGTCACAACCACGTCGTAAGAAAATTTACCGAGGTTCAACCTAGCTGAGCCTAGCAGAGGAGCGAAAGCGGATCCGGCGGTATTTATAGCGAATAATGTTATGACGTCAGTGCTGCGTCATCCCATGACGTCGCGTCAGGCGACTGAATTACAGCTAAAAAAGTCAAGGTCAAAGATCAAAGGCCACATGACCACTGGTCACGTTAGTTGGGCATTAGATATACCTCCGTGCCACACTTTGTATATCATGGCTATGCAGAATGGCTGAGTCCTAGTTTGACCTTGCTAGGCTTTGAAGGTCAAAGCGACGAGACGTTGTCGTTGATAGAAAGACAGATACTTATATAACAATATCTTACAATTTTGCAATTTTCGAAATTTTTGTCCGAGGATGTTGGACATGGGACGGTCACTCCTGGCGCTACCATGTTCAGACCGCTGAGCGTGGCATCGTGCGCGACACCAGTCAGCGAGCCACATTGCTTTGACGTCGTCCGCGACGCCACTGCATACTGACCAATCAGCGTGGTGCATTGTTATTAAGCCGGGAAACAAACTGGGAAGATATGAAGTCAGCGCGAAAACTAGACACTAGGGTCAGAAGACATATAAGACAAACGGGAAACATGTCCTCAGCAGCCGTCGGGTTCTTTGACAGTTATCGCTGTAAAAGAAACCACATGTTGTCGGTCCGAGCGTCGGGAGAATTGCGCTTAATGGGCCGAGTATGCTTTTGCAACTTTTGGCTTATGCAGCATCGGGAAAATAGGGGGACACTTAAGCCCAGGTGACAACTTTAATAGTTACTTACTAATTTCTTTCTAATTAGTACTGATTTTTAATTAAAACCTCATTAGCATACATCAGTAGGCGTACTGGATCATATGCGTGGCTTTTTGGGCTTGTTGGTACATAGTCCCCAATGCACTGTAGCGCAGCAAAAGAAGAGGACACAGGAGACGAGAGACGAACACCACGAGCGCTATACCTTATGTGTCTTGTGGTGTATCATATGATACACCACAAGACACATAAGGTATCTTTCTAACCAAACTGAATCAAAGTGTCCCAACTAACTATCCGAATTTTCTTTTCATGCCGTCGACAAGCAATAATAACATTTCAGCTATGCTACGACCACATCATCAAAATTTAACAAAAGACTTAATCATATTCATCACTCGCATCAACGTGCGAGGTCCCGACCCTCTCGACCAATCGGATTTCTCTCGACATGCTAACGCCATCATCCGCTGAACCGCAGCCTAACGATGTCGCGTAAAAATACAGCCTCAAAGAAGAAATTACATGTTTGGTTCGGGCGTAAGGTTGATGGAATTCGAGGAATCGAACACTGACTAGTATCTATTGCATGACAAGGGTGTCTGGTGCCAATGACACTTGTTTTGTTTGCGTATTTATCTCCGTAGCGGTAGCTGCAGCCACAGCACCTGCATCCCACTTAACCGAGCATGCATTTGGAGCGCCACCTAACTGAACGTAACGTTAAAAGTAGCCAATCCTGAATTAACGTAAGGTTGTTGCATGACGAAAAATGCAAGGCGTTGCCAATATGCCAGCACATGTCTTAAATGAGGCATGTCTGATTTATCATATCACTCAATCGAACGACTGACCTAATCTGAAATGTGATTAATGCTAACCTAACGGTGATGGAGTGATATTAAGCAAAGCACCGGCACTGACAGATTAATTTCTTTCTCGTGCTTGTCTCGTTCGCGCTGCTTCTGTGAGACGCATCTCACCTAAGCAAATTTAGTTTAGTTCATTGTGGCTTAACTTCCCAAAGCGACTCAGGCTATGAGGGACGCCGTAGTGAAGGGCTCCGGACATTTCGACCATCTGTGGTTCTTTAACGTGCACTGACATCGCACAGTACACGGGCCTCTAGAATTACGCCTCCATCGAAAGCAAGTGTCGTCGTCCCGTAACAGCGATGGACATGTTCTTTCTTTTTGCAGGGAGGATACGGTTCCACTCCGCGTCCGAACAGTGCCAGGTTCGCGAGTACGCCGGGATGTACTTCGAGTGCGGCACGATTTTTCTGAAGGGCACGTCTCACAGTCACCTGTCCGATGAGGAACGTTGCAGGTGATGCACATTGGGTGTGAAACGATAAGAAAACACTTGCAAACTCCTAACCAACCTTTAAGAAGCAGAACGCGAGAGCTTTAGAAGTCTCTTAGCCCTCCTCCGAAACTCCGCAAGCACCATTACGGTACGCACCCACCCGTCTTGGAGCCGCTCTCTGGGTTTCTGCTCGTACTCCGTAACAAAGCGAACGGCAGTATTGTGTGCCCTAGAATGGTAGCCATGCTTTAGGATTTTTTTCTGACACCTCAGAGCACTTAGAGGGCATTCATCGGATCCTGCGATTCTAGGCGTGTTTTTAGAACAAGAACTCTACTCCTCGAAGGGTACAGGTTCCGATTTCAATGTGAATGCCACAATGCCCTTCAGTGCCTCACATGGTCATTCCGAACTTAACTGCGTTGTGTCATGACAAAAGCTAGGTATATGACCGCGTGATTATATGACAATGTCCACTGGGTGCCTGACCTTGACCTTGACATTTGATTTGAGAGAGTGGGCACCACATTGACAATGACCTTCAATGCGTCACAATGTCGAACCGAACTTGACTGCGTGGTGGTATGACCGCATGCTATGATAGTATGACCACGTGGGCATATCACTGTGACCGTTGGGTACCTGACCTTTACATTTGGTTTGAGACAGTGGGCACCACGTCGACAGTGGCCTTCAATGCGTCACAAGGTCGAACCAAACTTGACTACGTGGTGGTACGGCCCAAGCTATGGTACTGTGGCCGCGCGATCATATGACTACGACCACTGGGTACCTGACCTTCACCTATGACCTTGAAATTTGATTTTACACATTGGAGACCATGCTTAACAGAGCTTTCGCTCGTATAACTAGGTTCCAGCCACGTTAAATCCCAGCCAGTTTTATACACTCCAGTGAAGCAGAGTTCAGAGCTTCCTGCTAATATCTGCTGTACTGTCTTCGCGTGAAACTAGAGTTTGTTTTGTGGCTGTCGCAATATATCACAACCATCCATTCAATCCGTACAGCTGATGAAACAAAACCCTGGGCTTTGAACTGCTATAAATGACGAAAATTGATGCGTGCTCTCGGCGTGTGTTCTGACTGCGGTGTTGTCTTTGCCCACAGGCTATACAAGAATTTCCTAGCGTGCATCGACGTCCTGTGCAGTTCCCGGAGCGATATCGGAGCGAGCCTGAACCACTTCACGGTAGTACTCACGGAAGGGTACGAAGACACATGCAAGAACGGCCCCAACGTGACCGGTAAACGGCGCCACGTATTCGGCTACCGGGAACGAGGTTGCAGAATTGAATGCCCTGCCGTGACGGCCATGTTTCGATGGAGGCGGCATACCAGTCACACCCGTATAGTGTCCTATGTCACCGTCGTCAGCCTAAATACGTCTACTGTAGGATAAATGCCTCTCTCATATCCCTCCAATCAACCCCCTGCTATGCTAGCTGCAGCCATATTATCCCCATAAACCCCAAAGGCCAATCAGCAATCTTGCCTTCGCATTACATGCTCTGGCCACGCCCATTTCCTCTTCTTCATTTCGACTAGGATATCATTAACCCATGTACCCATGTTAGTCCTTTGAGCCACTCTGCCGCCTTCCTGTCCATTAACGTTACACCTATCATTTTACTTTCCATAGCTCGCTGCGTGGTCCTAAAGTTAAATTCAGTCCTTTTCGTTAGCCATTCACTCCTCTGACCCATAGGTCAGTATCGGTCAGGTACAGCTGCTACATACTTAAAATAAATAAATTAACATGCAGAAAACCAAAGTAATGTTCAACGGTCTCCCAAGGGAACAGCAGTTCACAATTGGTAGCGAGGTGCTGGAAGTGGCAAGGGAATACGTCTACTTAGGGCAGGCCACTGATCCGGATCATGAGAGGGAAATAACTAGGAGAATAAGAATGGGCTGGAGCGCATATGGCAGGTTCTCTCAGATCATGAATGGCAGTTTACCAATATCCCTCAAGAGAATTGTATACAACAGCTGTATCTTACCGGCACTCACCACTGGGGCAGAAACGTGGAGGCTAACAAAGAAGGTTCAGCTTGAGTTAACGACAACGCAGCCAGCTATGGAAAGAAAAATGATAGGTGTGACGTTAAGAGACCAGAAGCGGGTGGAGTGGGTGGGGAACAAATGCGGGCTAATGACATCTAGTCAAAATCAAGAGGATGAAATGAGCTTGGGCAGGGTATGCACTGCGAAGGAAGATAACCGCTGGTCCTTAAGGGTAATGGAGTGGGTTCCAAGAGAAGGCAAGCGTAGTAGGGGGCGGCAGAAAGCTAGGTGGGCGGATGAAATAAATAAATTTGCGGGAATACGGTGGCCGCAACTGGCGAACGACAGGGTTAATTGGAGAGATATGGGAGCGGCCTTTGCCCTGCAGTGGGCATAGTCAGGCTGATGATGATGATTATGATACTTCAACAGGATATGTTGCTGGTCAAGTTGGTTCATGACGATGGAAAGACAGAGTGCGCAGAAAAAAGGCATTCATACGTGAGGACTAGATGGAACGAGCGCGAGTTTACAATTCATCGTTATTAGGAGAACAAACGAGTTTATACAGTTTTGCCAGCACAGCACAGGGTTTTAGTAGAGGCTTGCAGTTATGTGCCAAGCAATGTTCCGGTAGGTGACTTTGCTCCTGGTCTTGAATTGACCTCTCATGTTCCCCAGTGCGAACAAATACAGCGGCCTTTCTGCACTACGTAGATTTTGCCACATGTCAGAGAAATCTGACAAACTAAGCCCACTTGGCAGTCCACATAGGGGTGCCCCATCAGGGAAAGAACTAAAGGTTTTATTAGTGGCACATTGATCAGACTTTATAATAGCGAAGTGCGTTTCTTCGAAGGCACGGGGTCGGGAATCCCTCTTTTCTCAAATCTGCTTTTGCTACCGCTCTGATCCTGTGCTGGCAAAAACTACGTAAACTTGTTCCGCGAATAAACCTCAGTTGAAATCTGGCGCTTGACCCGTCTAGTGCTCATAAAATGTAACACGGTCTATTGAAATTAAAAATTTAATTTAAAAAGTTAAAGCTTGTTAAGGGTTATTTCAGTGCATATTAAAAAGGTTGGAATATTTGCTGTCTTATTGCCGAACAAAATCATGCTGCCGGAAGCTGCCGGACCCGGTTACATGCAACGCGTAAACCTGTTTCACATACAAGCGAAAACGCTATCAATTCCTGCAGCCGCGGCGTAAAAAAAAGGCTGCCACCGTCTGAAAGACATTGAAGTAACGCGCGTTAGCTGTTTTGTTTGCTAGAATTGATATGAATGAGATGCGAGATGTGCTGTTTTCAAATTGCTGCCGCAGATGGCGCTGTGATCTCGGGGTGGTAGCAGACCCCACGAAATCTCGAAACGTGATGAGTAGTTGCTGCCACAGATGGCGCTGTGACCTCAGGGTAGTAGCAGACCCCACGAAATCTAGAAACGTGATGAGTAGTTGCTGCCACAGATGGCGCTTTGATCTCAGGGTGGTAGCAGGCCCCACGAAATCTCGACACGTGATGAGTTAGAGCTAGCGCCTTTAAAACCTGTTTCGAGTCGCCGTGGCGGCTAGAGCGGCCAGAGCGACGAGGTCCTAACAAGTTTGAAAGTTTTCGCTGAGACGCTGCGCTCAATCTTTCAGTTCGCTGTGTCGCTTGCAAGTGAACCAGCCTTTAGTACATTGGTTTGGATAAGCTGTCACAAGGGGCATGGATGAGCAAAGATGTCAAAGAGCTGTTGTGCCCGATGCTGACGGGATTTTTGTGGATGGACGGATGTAGGGAAACGGAGGACTTACAAAGTACACGTAAGAGCATTCTTCATTAAAAAAAAAAGCCAGCAAGAAAAAGCGAAGCACCACTAATGTACTAATGGTACGGCAGCCGTACGAGGGAGGGAACATTAAGGAGAAAGTGAAATGAAAGGAAGTGAAAGGGCATTGACTTGGATATAGACTAAAGGTGGCGGCTCCCCAGTTAGAGCATGCTCCATGAAAAAAAAAAAAATAGGCCGATCAATTGGA
This sequence comes from Amblyomma mixtum, assembly GCF_055824585.1. Lineage (NCBI taxonomy): Eukaryota > Metazoa > Arthropoda > Arachnida > Ixodida > Ixodidae > Amblyomma > Amblyomma mixtum. Next base: position 85,672,496 of record NC_143012.1, read on the forward strand.
CTAACGCAAAGGAACTGCGATAAAATTGTTCGTTCACTCGCCAATTTACCCCCATTTTGATTCGATTAACTTTCCCTCACTAAGCTATTCCAGTTCTGATTATATCCCAATTGTGATTTCACTATTATTTAACCTTCCTTTTTCGACGGCCAGCATCACCGATCATCAGTTATTAAAGAATGTCATAGCTAACATTGTCTAAGTAGGATTCATTTTATACTGTTATAGTTTTTTCCTTTTTTCTATTTCCTGAATGCCTTAGCTAATAATATATGTGTAGAGGTCATGTTTGTACCTTGTCTATTTCATTAACTCCTGTTTGTTGATTACATTTTTTGTTTTGTAACCACTCCCCTCTGTAATGCCGTAATGGTCCTGAGGGTATAATAAATAAATAAATGAATAAATTAATAAACAACTAAATTTGTATTCATGATAGATTTTTTATTAACTTTGGCCTGGTCATTCTTAGTAATAGTTGTTTTCAGTTCTGCTGTGTCATCCCTACTCCAGCCTCTCCCTCCTCTCCCCTAAAAGTTGAGACGGTGATTTCCTTCTCTCCACCTGCCAGGGTTGGCAGCTGGCCCTCCTAATGAAATTGGAGCGGACACTTAAGCTCCGCTGTAGGATATGACGCGATTGCTTTAGTGGGTTAACGCTCAAGAATTTAACTACCACCCGCCATTGCGGTCAGTTTGCTCACTTTCTGGGGGCAAGTTGTGATGACGCCACAAGGTCATGTGACCTAGGTGGCCCACCAGGGTTGCTTCTCCGGGGATTTCTCGTTCACAACGCCGACTATGACGTCACATTTTCTGCAGAACGGGACTCCTAACGCTATCGCGTTAGAACTGCTGGGAGGGTCACGGCCAAGGGTAGGAAACTTCCATATACACCACTGTCCAGTAAATACCGACGTCAGCGCCAATTACTTCCATGGCGGCCGGAGGGAAGCGACGTATCGTCGTCATGACAACAGTATCCAGTAGACAAAAAACTCCATCCCCGAGCCGGATTCGAACCATCGCCGTCGAAAAAAAGAGCATCTTCGTATCCCGGTCACTTAAACAATTCGCTCACGACAATGTGCGTGGACAGGAATCATTCAATTGTAAGGGTCAGTTCACCTTCCAGTCGCTAGGTGCGCTGAAGTAGTTGAAACCGAAACTAGCCCGAGAGTCGTACCCCTGGCTCGGCCTGCAAGCTCTGCATGATACGAGGCAGGGTGGCACTAATACTGCTCTCCGGGCCAAATCTGCACCGAGTCCATCCGCGCCCTTTCTGTAATACAGCCACAGAGAAGTTGCTTTTCTTAGCTTCAGTCTGCACTGAAATAGCACATCAGCTTCGATTTTGAAACTGGGTAGTTCGTTTACTTACGCTGAAAACTCGCGACGTACTTATGACAGCATTTGCAGTAAGCCATCTTGCACACTGAACTCGCGGCGTCGTTGTATGCGCATCATTTCCCTGCCCTCTTTCCAGGGCCCTGCACCAAGCTGCGTCTGCTCAGGGACTTCTTCTACTGCGGCATGCACTTCTACAAGTCGTACAGCCAGGTCAGCCTATGGTTCCGCTTCGCACAGGCCGGCGCCTGCGAGTACGTATACTGCTCGCTGCGTTTCACTGCTCGAACGATGTCGGCACTGTTATTCTCTACAGTTGTGCATTTAATTCCGCGGCGTATTCCTTCTCCGATAGAACAGTCCAACCCGGATATATCAAACTCTAAAGTTTGGTTTGGCTTATGAGGTTTAACGTCCCAAAGCGACTCAGGCTATGAGGGACGCCGTAGTGGAGGGCTCCGGAAATTTCGACCACCTGCGGTTCTTTAACGTGCACTGACATCGCACAGTACACGGGCCTCTGGAATTTCGCCTCTATCGAAATTCGGCCGCCGCGGCCGGGATCGAACCCGCGCCTTTCGCGCCGGCAGCCGAACGGCGTAACCACTGCGCCACCTCGGCGGGGCCGAGCTCTAAGAAATTGGATATATAGATAGTTCGATATACCGAGAATTCGATGTATAAAAATGGGAACAGTTAAGCTTACCTGTAACCTAAAAGGAAGCATAAAATGCACCCACGCCGGTGCCTTGCTTCTTTCAGCGACCTGCCTTCCACTGGCGTGACGGCAGCGCACAGCTCGCTAGGCGTTACTAGGCCTAAGCTTCCTGGCACTGGAGCCGCAGCGGAAGTGCTTTGGAATATCGACTGCCTGTCAGAAGATGACTTTGTTACCAGTACGCCGTAATCAGAATATTCTCATTAAAATTAAGGTACAGTTGGTTTCCGCAACGTCATCGGCAACAAAGCACGCCAGGCAAAGGCACACCGCTAGGGTTTAGTTAGGTTGGTGTTATGACGTTGTTTTTTAATTGAGCAAGGGCTGCTTTGGCCGAACAGGGCAACGGCACAAGGTATTTTTATTTACACAAGACGACGCCAAGGACTCGTTTTCCAATGATTTTATCCCAGCGCATCCGAGCACTAGGCCTGGGGAATGCTTGTACTCATTCTAACACCAATAGATAGTCGGCGGCGTTGGGTATCGAACCCCGCGGATGTCGAAGGCACGGACAACAAATTTGTCGGGGATATTCGTTTAGTTTAGTTTATTGGGGTTTAACGTCTCAAAGTGACTCAGGCTATGAGGGGCGCCGTAGTGAAGGGCTCCGGAAATTTCGACCACCTGGGGTTCTTTAACGTGCACTGACATCGCACAGTACACGGGCCTCGAGAATTTCGCCTCCATCGAAATTCAACCGCCGCGGCCGGGATCGAACCCACGTCTTTCGAGCCAGCAGCCGAGCGCCGTAACCACTCAGCCACCGCGGCGGGTCGTCGGGGATATTCGAGCCGCACCTAGGGAAAGGCTTAGCTACCAATACTATTAGCCTGATGTGGCTTCGTCGTTTCGTGTGCGTACGCTCTCTTATTCAGGGCTTTTTTAATTACGGGAAACTTTGTCCCCCGAAACTGCTCTCAAGTGAATCTTTATGGGCCACATGTTTGGATATATTTCGGTGCACTTCCTCACAGGAAGCGATGAAGTGATTAGGCTTTAGGCCTATTTCACGCCGAGAGAAGACAGCGGTGGGTTGTGCTCCAGTTTGTGGGTTAGTGCATGCTGTAAAGCAGGACTGATAGATCCTGTGCTGGTCCCGTAAAACCTTCCTCCTTCTCTTTGAATGGCGTCATAGGTCTGATAGTTCATAGCCTTTGATGTAAGCGTTGTTATTTCTGTCAGTAATGTGCCATGTCACTGGATTGTTGTCTTTATTAAGTTCCGAGTTTCTAGTAAGGGGCTCTGATAGGCAGAGTTCTTGAGCGCAGATGATTGGACGGGTCGGTACGAGGGAAATTCATAACACAGACGACGCACACAGTTAAGTGGGTGGTTGCGTTAACAAGCGGCACAAATACTTACTACAGCTGTTTGGTGAGAGCAGTAGCTTGGTATTACTGGAAACGTTCGCTGTAAAAACTACAGAGCCTTCCATTAGTCTCTTCTTATGTTTTATTGTATTACACCCCTGTCTAGCACGCAAGTTAAGCGCACTTACCGGGAGTGCGCTTCGAAATCTCGAGTGGCACTTTAGGCTACGCGGTGCTTGAAGGGACGGCAAAGTGCGCTCGCAGTGAAAAAAAAAATGGAGACAGAAAACGCGCGAAATTACCGAAGAGATCAATGGAAAACAAAAAAGGACTCATATAACTAATTGCTTAACGTGACAGCGCAAATAAAACGAGGTTCAACAGTTCTTAACGATGAGAAAAAAAAAACAGAAACAGAAGAAAAGCCAAGACTATCCAGAATTGCGACAACAAACAAGATGGCGGCGGGCAGCGATGTTGCATCTTATCTCGTTCCTTTGACAGGGGTACCCCTGCCAAGCGCGCAAAATAAAGTGCTCTTACGAAGAGTGCCACTTTCTAAAAGAGCACTCTAGCACAGCTAAACGGCGTAATGAAAGTGCACTCGCCAAAGTGCGCACTCAGGTCGGAGTGCGTTCACAGAACACACTTTGAGGGCTGAGTGCGTAGCCCCGCCACCAGCGACTTCGAAGGCACAATATGTATAGCTCATCAAAAGTACTCGCAACTTTATTTTACATGCTATTAGACTGATTTTAGAAAAAAATTCCTTCGTTACAGCTACAAGCGAAGCAACAAAACAAAGGAACGGGCTCAGATGCAACATCGCTGCCCGCCGCCATTTTGTTCGCTGTCGCAATTCTGGATAGCCTTGGCTTTACTTCTATTTCTATTTTTTACATCGTTAAGAACTGTTGAACCTCGTATTATTCGCGCTATCATGTTAAGCAATCAATTATTATAAGTTCTTTTTCTTTTCCATCGACCGCTTCAGAAATTCCGCGCATTTTCTGTCGCCATTTTTTTTTCACTGTGAGGGCACTTTGCCGTCCCGTTTGGCACCGCGTAGACCTACAGTGTCACTCGAGATTCCGAAGCGCACTCCCGGTAAGTGCACTTAACTTGCGTGCTAGACAGGGGCATAAGTCAAATGCAGCAAGAGGCGGCAGAAAGTCAGCTGTACGGATGGGATTAAGAAGTTTGCGTAGACAGGGTGGCCGCAGCTATCAAAGGACAGGGTTAATTGGAGAGACATGGGAGACGCCTTTGCCCTGCAGTGGGCGCAGTCTGGCTGATGATGATGATCGCAGAGGACTTTGCGGCTTAGATGTTACATAAATGTGCGACATACAGGGCAATTTTTGTGTACAGTCGGCAGCATAAGTTTGCAGGATGGAGATGAGTGAAAGAAATTCTGCGGCTGCAGTCACGCCAGTTAATAGAGAATAGTGTGACTAGAATACTGGCATGAATAGCATGACAGGACCTGTATTTTCTGCTTTTTGGTATCAATACCAGGAATATCGGTCTCGAGTGGCTCTACAAACACGTCCCGTTTACTTGTGCTGCCGACTACACGCACGTATAGAACAGGTAGCTTATATCATTATTAAGATAATATTTCGGAAAACTACAACTAGTGCGCTTAACAATGACGACTGACATTTCTTTATGTCAGGTTCCTTGCGTGCAGCCTAGCTTTCAACGCAGGAAGCTTTCATGAGGCGATGCCGCAGATGTCACTGACCACACGGTGTTGAGTATATTCTCCAAGTTGAAAGACCGTACTTTGAGGGTATAGTAAACCATTCTTGCTGGGAGGAAACCGCAGTGAGCGAGCAGGAACGGTTGCCTGTTTGGCCACCAGGTGTCTGCAGCGTGCAAGTTGCTGTGAGCTGCCTGTGAGATGAACTTCTGGGCCGCGACAAAGCGCGTAGTTCTCATTCTTTAATAACAGAGTAATTACTTATTGACACCCATTCGAGCGCAGCTTTCTCCGAAACTTCGTAGTTAAAGAAAAATTCGGCCTGATCCGAAGTTCGAACCAGGGACCACCGCTTCACCGTAGCAGTCGCTCTACCAATTGAGCTAACCGGGACGGCAAGCTTATGGTAGGACGAGAGTGAACTGATCAAAAACTCGAAGTGAGAACAGTGTTGTTCAAATGTTTAGGGGAATCCCCAAGGTGGAGTAGATTTGTAATAAGGGAGTAATTACTCATTGGCATCCACCCAAGCGCAGCCATACGGCTACAAAGGAAAGCTATACAGCTTTCTCCGAAACTTCGTAGTTAAAGAAAAATTCGGCCTGATCCGAAGTTCGAACCAGGGACCACCGCTTCACCGTAGCAGTCGCTCTACCAACTGAGCTAACCGGGACGGCAAGCTTATGGTAGGACGAGAGTGAACTGATCAAAAACTCGAAGTGAGAACAGTGTTGGTCAAATGTTTAGGGGAATCCCCAAGGTGGAGTAGATTTGTAATAAGGGAGTAATTACTCATTGGCATCCACCCAAGCGCAGCCATACGGCTACAAAGGAAAGCTATACAGCTTTCTCCGAAACTTCGTAGTTAAAGAAAAATTCGGCCTGATCCGAAGTTCGAACCAGGGACCACCGCTTCACCGTAGCAGTCGCTCTACCAACTGAGCTAACCGGGACGGCAAGCTTATGGTAGGACGAGAGTGAACTGATCAAAAACTCGAAGTGAGAACAGTGTTGGTCAAATGTTTAGGGGAATCCCCAAGGTGGAGTAGATTTGTAATAAGGGAGTAATTACTCATTGGCATCCACCCAAGCGCAGCCATACGGCTACAAAGGAAAGCTATACAGCTTTCTCAGAAACTTCGTAGTTAAAGAAAAATTCGGCCTGATCCGAAGTTCGAACCAGGGACCACCGCTTCACCGTAGCAGTCGCTCTACCAACTGAGCTAACCGGGACGGCAAGCTTATGGTAGGGCGAGAGTGAACTGATCAAAAACTCGAAGTGAGAACAGTGTTGGTCAAATGTTTAGGGGAATCCCCAAGGTGGAGTAGATTTGTAATAAGGGAGTAATTACTCATTGGCATCCACCCAAGCGCAGCCATACGGCTACAAAGGAAAGCTATACAGCTTTCTCCGAAACTTCGTAGTTAAAGAAAAATTCGGCCTGATCCGAAGTTCGAACCAGGGACCACCGCTTCACCGTAGCAGTCGCTCTACCAACTGAGCTAACCGGGACGGCAAGCTTATGGTAGGACGAGAGTGAACTGATCAAAAACTCGAAGTGAGAACAGTGTTGGTCAAATGTTTAGGGGAATCCCCAAGGTGGAGTAGATTTGTAATAAGGGAGTAATTACTCATTGGCATCCACCCAAGCGCAGCCATACGGCTACAAAGGAAAGCTATACAGCTTTCTCCGAAACTTCGTAGTTAAAGAAAAATTCGGCCTGATCCGAAGTTCGAACCAGGGACCACCGCTTCACCGTAGCAGTCGCTCTACCAACTGAGCTAACCGGGACGGCAAGCTTATGGTAGGACGAGAGTGAACTGATCAAAAACTCGAAGTGAGAACAGTGTTGGTCAAATGTTTAGGGGAATCCCCAAGGTGGAGTAGATTTGTAATAAGGGAGTAATTACTCATTGGCATCCACCCAAGCGCAGCCATACGGCTACAAAGGAAAGCTATACAGCTTTCTCCGAAACTTCGTAGTTAAAGAAAAATTCGGCCTGATCCGAAGTTCGAACCAGGGACCACCGCTTCACCGTAGCAGTCGCTCTACCAACTGAGCTAACCGGGACGGCAAGCTTATGGTAGGACGAGAGTGAACTGATCAAAAACTCGAAGTGAGAACAGTGTTGGTCAAATGTTTAGGGGAATCCCCAAGGTGGAGTAGATTTGTAATAAGGGAGTAAATTCTCTTCCTTCTTCAGGTTCGTTTGCTTTTCTTCGGGGGAGTTCAGCCTCCTCCAAACGTGAGTTGTTCGGTGGTGTTTTGAAGCACAGGAGTCCAGAAGCAGAAGGTACGAAAGGGAAATTATATTTACAGAGTATATACAAGGCAAACTCAGTTGCAGAAGCGTGAAGTCACACAGACGTTCAAGTACTGTAACTTAGAAGGCACTTATCTCACACAGAGATACTATCTCACACAGAGATACAACTTCGGGAAAATCTTACTCATCGACCGGCGGTCTCGGTTAGAGCCTAGAAGTTTTCCTTACGTGCTAAGCACGGAGCCTGGTTGGGACTTATCTCACACAGAGATACGACTTCGGAAAATCTTACTCATCGACCGGCGGTCTCGGTTAGAGCCTAGAAGTTTTCCGTACGTGCGAAGCACGGAGCCTGTTTAGGACTGCCATTACTGGCTTTTCCTTCCGTTTTTATTACATACATAAACAAAGGCACTGGGGCGGTCATTTCTCTTGACCCGCCCCAGTCTTTGATCAACCAATCGCTACTTAATTTCGCAGTAGCCACGATCCTGTGGGTTGTGCATAGCCTCGAAACCAGGGCTCGAATAAATAAAACAAACAAATCAATAAAACATTTGTAAAACGCTCTCCACGCAACACCCTCGCCTTCCCCCAAGAACGCACTTTTCATCTTAAGTGCATGCACGTGCGTAACTGCCTCAAGGCGGCCACCCTCTCGTGCTGCGTCCAACCGGAAGACCTTTGTTTACCTCCCCGCATGGCTACAACGCTATCAGTCAGCGGATCAGTCCTTTGATCAGTCGCGGTGGGAGGGAGACCACCCCTTTCGGGACGGCAAGGCCACGCCGCACGCGCGCCCTCTGCCCGAGGCGTCACGGCTGCGTTCCAAAGTGGCGTCCTCCCCATGCCGGTAATTGCTTCCGCATTTGTTGCTGCACTGCGCGAGCCACGCGGGAAGTACAAAGGGGAGAGCCAGCGAGGTCGTGTACGAGGCGCGATCTTACACGTCCCCCCTGAGAGGATAAACGAGCTTGGGAGTCCGCTCGTTTAGACAAGATCAACAAAAGATCGCGGCTGTCTACAAACACAATATGCATAGAAAGAAATTGGCATGCTGAAAAACGGCTCTCGGGTCACAAAGATACAACTCGCCGATACCGCACAAAAACACTCATGGACTATACACAGAGCATACACGATATCCGTCACAGTACGAGAGTCAGGAGCATGCAAGCATCCTTGCACAGAGTTCTGGCCACAGATCACCGATCACATCACAAATTGCAGCGGGTGAACGGGAACATTCACGTAGCCCGAGGGGCCATGGCTCATTGCTCCTTACCCCAGCTCGTGCTAGGGACGCGAGACAACGCGTCGGCGTTGCCGTTACAGGTGCCCTTCCTGTGTGTCACAACGACATTGTAGCGCTGCAAGGCCAGCGCCCACCTTGCCAGTTTTGCCCCATGAGGCGTGCTCGTCGTTAGATAGGATAAGGGATTGTGGTCGGAGACCACGTTAACCTGTGCTCCGAACAACCAATGGTCGAATTTCCTGAGCGCCCAAATGATAGCAAATGCCTCGCGCTCGATTGTTGACCAGCGGGTTTGGGTTATAGTGAACCGGTGGCTGACGAAGGCGACCGGCTCCTCTCTCCCCGAGTCTCCGATCTGGGCCAGGCAAGCTCCGGCCGCGATCGCGGACGCATCCGTGAACAACCAGTATGGCTTGAGCATATTAGGGGTATTTAGCACTGCAGCTTCGCAAAGCGACGTCTTAAGCTTAGTAAAAGCTTCCTGCGCTTCCCGAGTCGAAGGAATCGCGTTTGGCACGCCTCGCTTCGTCAAGGATGTGAGCGGTGCAGCGACCTCAGCGTAGTTCTCTACGTATTCGCGGTAGTACCCGCATAGCCCGAGCAGGCTTCGCAGCTGCTTTTTCGTAGTAGGCGGCGCAAGGTCGCGAACAGCGGCTAGCTTATCGGGGTCCGGTCCGTGTGTACCGCCACCCACGACGTGACCCAAGTACTTGATCTGAGCTTGTGCGATCTGGCACTTCTCGGGGCTTACCTTCAGTTTGGCTTCGCGTAGTAAGCCGAGCACGACGCTTAAATGCTTCACGTGCTGCTGCCACGAAGCAGAGAAAATGGCGATATCATCGAGATATGCCGCCGCGTAGCTCTGGTGTCTCGACAGCAGCGTATTCATCATTCGCTGGAATGTGGCAGCGGCATTTTTTAACCCAAATGGCATGACGCGCCAAGCGTACTGCCCTTCGTGGGTTACGAAGGCAGTGAAATGCTGACTCTCGAGGGCCACTGGTACCTGCCAATAACCGCGTCTCAAATCTACGAGAGTAATGAACTTCGCGCTGCCGACCCTCATAATTAACTCCTGCGGGGGTGTCATCGGGAAGGCGTCAGTACGTGTAGCCGCGTTCAGCGCACGGTAGTCGATACACATACGTACTGAGCCGTCCTTTTTGCCAACGCACACCACGGGATGAGCATGCTCACTTTCTACTATTTTTGCATCAGCCCGAGCTTTCTTAAAGTTTTCATCTGACAGCTGGGCCGAACAGAAGCTCTCGCGCTGCTCTGGGGCCTCGTCTTCATTGTCACGCGTTGAGCGCCCGACTTCGCCGGGGCACCCGTCGCTACCTTCTTCATGTTGCTCGCCTGATGTCACGGCCAACTCTTTGTTCTCCGGTTCGCCTGCCTGCGAATCGTTCACGTGAGCCGCGCCTGTCGTTGAGACCGGCTCTAAAGTCTCCCTGACAACGGTGAAAGATGCTGTAGTAGGGCCAGCTGTAACGTGTGCGTCGCCCCGGGCGACCGCTTCGTTGCTGTGTTCGCACTGTGCTAGCAGCTCCCAGTCTTCTCGCGAGAGCAAGCAGTCCACTCCCTCCGCGAGCTTGCCCGTAATTGCGCACACGACACGTACTGCCTCTGGTCGAGATACAAGCGTGGGGCGCCGCCTCATACTGATCGCGAGCGTAACTAGCTTCGCTTCTATTGTTTCACCGAAAGCTGAGACAAGCTTTATCTTGCCGGAAGGCTCATGAGACGCGTCTGGCATTAAGCTTTCTCGGACTACCGTTATTTCGCTACCGGTGTCTATAATCGCCGTTGTCGGTACTCCGCCGCATTCGATTTCTACCCGCTGCAGCTTTGATTTGCGCACTTCATCTGACGATCTCGGGGATCTCATTTCTGCAACCAGCGTCCTGTGTGGGTAGGCCGACTCAGCGGTTTCGGCAGCGTCCTCGCTGGCGACGGCTACTTTCTGAACCCGGGCGCGTTTATCGTTTGTCTGCGCGTTCTGCGCAGCGCGGGGGCAGTGTTTAGCGACGTGACCCTCTGCGCGGCACACATAACACTGTGTCTGCCGTTTGATGTCACTACTTGAAGGTGGGCATGGGGACCTTTCTTTCTCCGCGTGTGCGGTCGTTGGTCGCACCGCTCTCCCCTTTCCTTTAGCTTGCTCGAAAGTCTGAAGCATCTGCGATAACTCATCCGGTTTCGCCCACTTTTCCCCCTCGCGGATGCGCACATACTCCAGACCCTCGGCGCTCAGGCTAGCTTTCATGCGATCGGCTACGATGAGAGCCACCACATCTTCCTTAGTGTCTGCCTCCCTCGACCGAAGGTAATAGTGAAAGTATGTCTTCACGCGAGAGGCGAATTGGGCCCAAGTTTCCTCCTTACGCTTTGCGGCGCGTTCGAACCGATCCAAGTAGTCAACGGGGGTCAGCTTTAGCTCGCTTAATACGGCCGCCTTCACTGACTCGTAGTCGCTGCACTCGTCGTCCTGAAGACCGCGAAGCAAATACCGCACACGCTCGGTCAGCGTCGGCATGATCAAGTGTACGCGACTGTTTTCCGGCACATCGTACGTCGTGAAAACTCTTTCCACCTCATCAAACCAAAGCGGTACGTCCGCGTCGCCCGGCAACTTGAGTCCCTTTAGGACTTTGGCGCATTGGGAGATTGGGTCGAGGCCCGTTCGCCGTTGTTCCCCTGATTCCGATATCAAGGGGGTCTGCCGGCCACCTGTCATCGCTATCCCAAGCTTCTGCAATTCGATGCGTTCTCGAGATTCGACTTCGAGCTTATGCTTTGCGAGCTCAAGCTCGAAATCCAGTTCCATGCGGCGGATTGCCAATGCATCGGAACCCGGCGTTGCAGCTACCTTTCGTAGCTCTCCCGCTATCGGCTCTGATGTCGCTGCGTCCTGCTGCGACGTTTCGCCTAACTGATCATCGCCCTCTGACGTTTCGCCTGGCTGATCATAGCCCTCTGTAGCCATCCCTTTTAATGCACTCGCATTTTCCTGTCTGCGGTCTGAGCTCGCCATCATGCTCCTTGTCAACACCATACGCCCGTTTACACATGAGCCATAACCACCTCAGAGGTACGCAAGGAATCCCGCTCACCCGTGCTGGTGTCGCTAGTAGGATCCGTTGCCTCTCTGTTGCCGCTGCCTCGTCCAGAGATGCAGGATGAAGGACGCCTCAGGGTCGGCGCTCTGGACTACCTTGTTCCCTTGACTGGACCTGAAGATCGGCTCCTTCCCGGGTTCCCGGACGCTCGTTGCCTGACGCTGCTGGATTGATGGTGGTGTCGGCTCACGGTCGACGATTGCCGAATCCTGTCGACTGCGCCAGTAAATTCTCTTCCTTCTTCAGGTTCGTTTGCTTTTCTTCGGGGGAGTTCAGCCTCCTCCAAACGTGAGTTGTTCGGTGGTGTTTTGAAGCACAGGAGTCCAGAAGCAGAAGGTACGAAAGGGAAATTATATTTACAGAGTATATACAAGGCAAACTCAGTTGCAGAAGCGTGAAGTCACACAGACGTTCAAGTACTGTAACTTAGAAGGCACTTATCTCACACAGAGATACTATCTCACACAGAGATACAACTTCGGGAAAATCTTACTCATCGACCGGCGGTCTCGGTTAGAGCCTAGAAGTTTTCCGTACGTGCGAAGCACGGAGCCTGTTTAGGACTGCCATTACTGGCTTTTCCTTCCGTTTTTATTACATACATAAACAAAGGCACTGGGGCGGTCATTTCTCTTGACCCGCCCCAGTCTTTGATCAACCAATCGCTACTTAATTTCGCAGTAGCCACGATCCTGTGGGTTGTGCATAGCCTCGAAACCAGGGCTCGAATAAATAAAACAAACAAATCAATAAAACATTTGTAAAACGCTCTCCACGCAACACCCTCGCCTTCCCCCAAGAACGCACTTTTCATCTTAAGTGCATGCACGTGCATAACTGCCTCAAGGCGGCCACCCTCTCGTGCTGCGTCCAACCGGAAGACCTTTGTTTACCTCCCCGCATGGCTACAACGCTATCAGTCAGCGGATCAGTCCTTTGATCAGTCGCGGTGGGAGGGAGACCACCCCTTTCGGGACGGCAAGGCCACGCCGCACGCGCGCCCTCTGCCCGAGGCGTCACGGCTGCGTTCCAAAGTGGCGTCCTCCCCATGCCGGTAATTGCTTCCGCATTTGTTGCTGCACTGCGCGAGCCACGCGGGAAGTACAAAGGGGAGAGCCAGCGAGGTCGTGTACGAGGCGCGATCTTACAAAGGGAGTAATTACTCATTGGCATCCACCCAAGCGCAGCCATACGACTACAAAGGAAAGCTATACAGCTTTCTCAGAAACTTCGTAGTTAAAGAAAAATTCGGCCTGATCCGAAGTTCGAACCAGGGACCACCGCTTCACCGTAGCAGTCGCTCTACCAACTGAGCTAACCGGGACGGCAAGCTTATGGTAGGGCGAGAGTGAACTGATCAAAAACTCGAAGTGAGAACAGTGTTGGTCAAATGTTTAGGGGAATCCCCAAGGTGGAGTAGATTTGTAATAAGGGAGTAATTACTCATTGGCATCCACCCAAGCGCAGCCATACGGCTACAAAGGAAAGCTATACAGCTTTCTCCGAAACTTCGTAGTTGAAGAAAAATTCGGCCTGATCCGAAGTTCGAACCAGGGACCACCGCTTCACCGTAGCAGTCGCTCTACCAACTGAGCTAACCGGGACGGCAAGCTTATGGTAGGACGAGAGTGAACTGATCAAAAACTCGAAGTGAGAACAGTGTTGGTCAAATGTTTAGGGGAATCCCCAAGGTGGAGTAGATTTGTAATAAGGGAGTAATTACTCATTGGCATCCACCCAAGCGCAGCCATACGGCTACAAAGGAAAGCTATACAGCTTTCTCCGAAACTTCGTAGTTAAAGAAAAATTCGGCCTGATCCGAAGTTCGAACCAGGGACCACCGCTTCACCGTAGCAGTCGCTCTACCAACTGAGCTAACCGGGACGGCAAGCTTATGGTAGGACGAGAGTGAACTGATCAAAAACTCGAAGTGAGAACAGTGTTGGTCAAATGTTTAGGGGAATCCCCAAGGTGGAGTAGATTTGTAATAAGGGAGTAATTACTCATTGGCATCCACCCAAGCGCAGCCATACGGCTACAAAGGAAAGCTATACAGCTTTCTCCGAAACTTCGTAGTTAAAGAAAAATTCGGCCTGATCCGAAGTTCGAACCAGGGACCACCGCTTCACCGTAGCAGTCGCTCTACCAACTGAGCTAACCGGGACGGCAAGCTTATGGTAGGACGAGAGTGAACTGATCAAAAACTCGAAGTGAGAACAGTGTTGGTCAAATGTTTAGGGGAATCCCCAAGGTGGAGTAGATTTGTAATAAGGGAGTAATTACTCATTGGCATCCACCCAAGCGCAGCCATACGGCTACAAAGGAAAGCTATACAGCTTTCTCAGAAACTTCGTAGTTAAAGAAAAATTCGGCCTGATCCGAAGTTCGAACCAGGGACCACCGCTTCACCGTAGCAGTCGCTCTACCAACTGAGCTAACCGGGACGGCAAGCTTATGGTAGGGCGAGAGTGAACTGATCAAAAACTCGAAGTGAGAACAGTGTTGGTCAAATGTTTAGGGGAATCCCCAAGGTGGAGTAGATTTGTAATAAGGGAGTAATTACTCATTGGCATCCACCCAAGCGCAGCCATACGGCTACAAAGGAAAGCTATACAGCTTTCTCCGAAACTTCGTAGTTAAAGAAAAATTCGGCCTGATCCGAAGTTCGAACCAGGGACCACCGCTTCACCGTAGCAGTCGCTCTACCAACTGAGATAACCGGGACGGCAAGCTTATGGTAGGACGAGAGTGAACTGATCAAAAACTCGAAGTGAGAACAGTGTTGGTCAAATGTTTAGGGGAATCCCCAAGGTGGAGTAGATTTGTAATAAGGGAGTAATTACTCATTGGCATCCACCCAAGCGCAGCCATACGGCTACAAAGGAAAGCTATACAGCTTTCTCCGAAACTTCGTAGTTAAAGAAAAATTCGGCCTGATCCGAAGTTCGAACCAGGGACCACCGCTTCACCGTAGCAGTCGCTCTACCAACTGAGCTAACCGGGACGGCAAGCTTATGGTAGGACGAGAGTGAACTGATCAAAAACTCGAAGTGAGAACAGTGTTGGTCAAATGTTTAGGGGAATCCCCAAGGTGGAGTAGATTTGTAATAAGGGAGTAATTACTCATTGGCATCCACCCAAGCGCAGCCATACGGCTACAAAGGAAAGCTATACAGCTTTCTCCGAAACTTCGTAGTTAAAGAAAAATTCGGCCTGATCCGAAGTTCGAACCAGGGACCACCGCTTCACCGTAGCAGTCGCTCTACCAACTGAGCTAACCGGGACGGCAAGCTTATGGTAGGACGAGAGTGAACTGATCAAAAACTCGAAGTGAGAACAGTGTTGGTCAAATGTTTAGGGGAATCCCCAAGGTGGAGTAGATTTGTAATAAGGGAGTAATTACTCATTGGCATCCACCCAAGCGCAGCTATACGGCTACAAAGGAAAGCTATACAGCTTTCTCCGAAACTTCGTAGTTAAAGAAAAATTCGGCCTGATCCGAAGTTCGAACCAGGGACCACCGCTTCACCGTAGCAGTCGCTCTACCAACTGAGCTAACCGGGACGGCAAGCTTATGGTAGGACGAGAGTGAACTGATCAAAAACTCGAAGTGAGAACAGTGTTGGTCAAATGTTTAGGGGAATCCCCAAGGTGGAGTAGATTTGTAATAAGGGAGTAATTACTCATTGGCATCCACCCAAGCGCAGCCATACGGCTACAAAGGAAAGCTATACAGCTTTCTCCGAAACTTCGTAGTTAAAGAAAAATTCGGCCTGATCCGAAGTTCGAACCAGGGACCACCGCTTCACCGTAGCAGTCGCTCTACCAACTGAGCTAACCGGGACGGCAAGCTTATGGTAGGACGAGAGTGAACTGATCAAAAACTCGAAGTGAGAACAGTGTTGGTCAAATGTTTAGGGGAATCCCCAAGGTGGAGTAGATTTGTAATAAGGGAGTAATTACTCATTGGCATCCACCCAAGCGCAGCCATACGGCTACAAAGGAAAGCTATACAGCTTTCTCAGAAACTTCGTAGTTAAAGAAAAATTCGGCCTGATCCGAAGTTCGAACCAGGGACCACCGCTTCACCGTAGCAGTCGCTCTACCAACTGAGCTAACCGGGACGGCAAGCTTATGGTAGGGCGAGAGTGAACTGATCAAAAACTCGAAGTGAGAACAGTGTTGGTCAAATGTTTAGGGGAATCCCCAAGGTGGAGTAGATTTGTAATAAGGGAGTAATTACTCATTGGCATCCACCCAAGCGCAGCCATACGGCTACAAAGGAAAGCTATACAGCTTTCTCCGAAACTTCGTAGTTGAAGAAAAATTCGGCCTGATCCGAAGTTCGAACCAGGGACCACCGCTTCACCGTAGCAGTCGCTCTACCAACTGAGCTAACCGGGACGGCAAGCTTATGGTAGGACGAGAGTGAACTGATCAAAAACTCGAAGTGAGAACAGTGTTGGTCAAATGTTTAGGGGAATCCCCAAGGTGGAGTAGATTTGTAATAAGGGAGTAATTACTCATTGGCATCCACCCAAGCGCAGCCATACGGCTACAAAGGAAAGCTATAAAGCTTTCTCCGAAACTTCGTAGTTAAAGAAAAATTCGGCCTGATCCGAAGTTCGAACCAGGGACCACCGCTTCACCGTAGCAGTCGCTCTACCAACTGAGCTAACCGGGACGGAAAGCTTATGGTAGGACGAGAGTGAACTGATCAAAAACTCGAAGTGAGAACAGTGTTGGTCAAATGTTTAGGGGAATCCCCAAGGTGGAGTAGATTTGTAATAAGGGAGTAATTACTCATTGGCATCCACCCAAGCGCAGCCATACGGCTACAAAGGAAAGCTATACAGCTTTCTCAGAAACTTCGTAGTTAAAGAAAAATTCGGCCTGATCCGAAGTTCGAACCAGGACCACCGCTTCACCGTAGCAGTCGCTCTACCAACTGAGCTAACCGGGACGGCAAGCTTATGGTAGGGCGAGAGTGAACTGATCAAAAACTCGAAGTGAGAACAGTGTTGGTCAAATGTTTAGGGGAATCCCCAAGGTGGAGTAGATTTGTAATAAGGGAGTAATTACTCATTGGCATCCACCCAAGCGCAGCCATACGGCTACAAAGGAAAGCTATACAGCTTTCTCCGAAACTTCGTAGTTAAAGAAAAATTCGGCCTGATCCGAAGTTCGAACCAGGGACCACCGCTTCACCGTAGCAGTCGCTCTACCAACTGAGCTAACCGGGACGGCAAGCTTATGGTAGGACGAGAGTGAACTGATCAAAAACTCGAAGTGAGAACAGTGTTGGTCAAATGTTTAGGGGAATCCCCAAGGTGGAGTAGATTTGTAATAAGGGAGTAATTACTCATTGGCATCCACCCAAGCGCAGCCATACGGCTACAAAGGAAAGCTATACAGCTTTCTCCGAAACTTCGTAGTTAAAGAAAAATTCGGCCTGATCCGAAGTTCGAACCAGGGACCACCGCTTCACCGTAGCAGTCGCTCTACCAACTGAGCTAACCGGGACGGCAAGCTTATGGTAGGACGAGAGTGAACTGATCAAAAACTCGAAGTGAGAACAGTGTTGGTCAAATGTTTAGGGGAATCCCCAAGGTGGAGTAGATTTGTAATAAGGGAGTAATTACTCATTGGCATCCACCCAAGCGCAGCCATACGGCTACAAAGGAAAGCTATACAGCTTTCTCAGAAACTTCGTAGTTAAAGAAAAATTCGGCCTGATCCGAAGTTCGAACCAGGGACCACCGCTTCACCGTAGCAGTCGCTCTACCAACTGAGCTAACCGGGACGGCAAGCTTATGGTAGGGCGAGAGTGAACTGATCAAAAACTCGAAGTGAGAACAGTGTTGGTCAAATGTTTAGGGGAATCCCCAAGGTGGAGTAGATTTGTAATAAGGGAGTAATTACTCATTGGCATCCACCCAAGCGCAGCCATACGGCTACAAAGGAAAGCTATACAGCTTTCTCCGAAACTTCGTAGTTGAAGAAAAATTCGGCCTGATCCGAAGTTCGAACCAGGGACCACCGCTTCACCGTAGCAGTCGCTCTACCAACTGAGCTAACCGGGACGGCAAGCTTATGGTAGGACGAGAGTGAACTGATCAAAAACTCGAAGTGAGAACAGTGTTGGTCAAATGTTTAGGGGAATCCCCAAGGTGGAGTAGATTTGTAATAAGGGAGTAATTACTCATTGGCATCCACCCAAGCGCAGCCATACGGCTACAAAGGAAAGCTATACAGCTTTCTCCGAAACTTCGTAGTTAAAGAAAAATTCGGCCTGATCCGAAGTTCGAACCAGGGACCACCGCTTCACCGTAGCAGTCGCTCTACCAACTGAGCTAACCGGGACGGCAAGCTTATGGTAGGACGAGAGTGAACTGATCAAAAACTCGAAGTGAGAACAGTGTTGGTCAAATGTTTAGGGGAATCCCCAAGGTGGAGTAGATTTGTAATAAGGGAGTAATTACTCATTGGCATCCACCCAAGCGCAGCCATACGGCTACAAAGGAAAGCTATACAGCTTTCTCCGAAACTTCGTAGTTAAAGAAAAATTCGGCCTGATCCGAAGTTCGAACCAGGGACCACCGCTTCACCGTAGCAGTCGCTCTACCAACTGAGCTAACCGGGACGGCAAGCTTATGGTAGGACGAGAGTGAACTGATCAAAAACTCGAAGTGAGAACAGTGTTGGTCAAATGTTTAGGGGAATCCCCAAGGTGGAGTAGATTTGTAATAAGGGAGTAATTACTCATTGGCATCCACCCAAGCGCAGCCATACGGCTACAAAGGAAAGCTATACAGCTTTCTCAGAAACTTCGTAGTTAAAGAAAAATTCGGCCTGATCCGAAGTTCGAACCAGGGACCACCGCTTCACCGTAGCAGTCGCTCTACCAACTGAGCTAACCGGGACGGCAAGCTTATGGTAGGGCGAGAGTGAACTGATCAAAAACTCGAAGTGAGAACAGTGTTGGTCAAATGTTTAGGGGAATCCCCAAGGTGGAGTAGATTTGTAATAAGGGAGTAATTACTCATTGGCATCCACCCAAGCGCAGCCATACGGCTACAAAGGAAAGCTATACAGCTTTCTCCGAAACTTCGTAGTTAAAGAAAAATTCGGCCTGATCCGAAGTTCGAACCAGGGACCACCGCTTCACCGTAGCAGTCGCTCTACCAACTGAGCTAACCGGGACGGCAAGCTTATGGTAGGACGAGAGTGAACTGATCAAAAACTCGAAGTGAGAACAGTGTTGGTCAAATGTTTAGGGGAATCCCCAAGGTGGAGTAGATTTGTAATAAGGGAGTAATTACTCATTGGCATCCACCCAAGCGCAGCCATACGGCTACAAAGGAAAGCTATACAGCTTTCTCCGAAACTTCGTAGTTAAAGAAAAATTCGGCCTGATCCGAAGTTCGAACCAGGGACCACCGCTTCACCGTAGCAGTCGCTCTACCAACTGAGCTAACCGGGACGGCAAGCTTATGGTAGGACGAGAGTGAACTGATCAAAAACTCGAAGTGAGAACAGTGTTGGTCAAATGTTTAGGGGAATCCCCAAGGTGGAGTAGATTTGTAATAAGGGAGTAATTACTCATTGGCATCCACCCAAGCGCAGCCATACGGCTACAAAGGAAAGCTATACAGCTTTCTCCGAAACTTCGTAGTTAGAGAAAAATTCGGCCTGATCCGAAGTTCGAACCAGGGACCACCGCTTCACCGTAGCAGTCGCTCTACCAACTGAGCTAACCGGGACGGCAAGCTTATGGTAGGACGAGAGTGAACTGATCAAAAACTCGAAGTGAGAACAGTGTTGGTCAAATGTTTAGGGGAATCCCCAAGGTGGAGTAGATTTGTAATAAGGGAGTAATTACTCATTGGCATCCACCCAAGCGCAGCCATACGGCTACAAAGGAAAGCTATACAGCTTTCTCCGAAACTTCGTAGTTAAAGAAAAATTCGGCCTGATCCGAAGTTCGAACCAGGGACCACCGCTTCACCGTAGCAGTCGCTCTACCAACTGAGCTAACCGGGACGGCAAGCTTATGGTAGGACGAGAGTGAACTGATCAAAAACTCGAAGTGAGAACAGTGTTGGTCAAATGTTTAGGGGAATCCCCAAGGTGGAGTAGATTTGTAATAAGGGAGTAATTACTCATTGGCATCCACCCAAGCGCAGCCATACGGCTACAAAGGAAAGCTATACAGCTTTCTCCGAAACTTCGTAGTTAAAGAAAAATTCGGCCTGATCCGAAGTTCGAACCAGGGACCACCGCTTCACCGTAGCAGTCGCTCTACCAACTGAGCTAACCGGGACGGCAAGCTTATGGTAGGACGAGAGTGAACTGATCAAAAACTCGAAGTGAGAACAGTGTTGGTCAAATGTTTAGGGGAATCCCCAAGGTGGAGTAGATTTGTAATAAGGGAGTAATTACTCATTGGCATCCACCCAAGCGCAGCCATACGGCTACAAAGGAAAGCTATACAGCTTTCTCAGAAACTTCGTAGTTAAAGAAAAATTCGGCCTGATCCGAAGTTCGAACCAGGGACCACCGCTTCACCGTAGCAGTCGCTCTACCAACTGAGCTAACCGGGACGGCAAGCTTATGGTAGGGCGAGAGTGAACTGATCAAAAACTCGAAGTGAGAACAGTGTTGGTCAAATGTTTAGGGGAATCCCCAAGGTGGAGTAGATTTGTAATAAGGGAGTAATTACTCATTGGCATCCACCCAAGCGCAGCCATACGGCTACAAAGGAAAGCTATACAGCTTTCTCCGAAACTTCGTAGTTGAAGAAAAATTCGGCCTGATCCGAAGTTCGAACCAGGGACCACCGCTTCACCGTAGCAGTCGCTCTACCAACTGAGCTAACCGGGACGGCAAGCTTATGGTAGGACGAGAGTGAACTGATCAAAAACTCGAAGTGAGAACAGTGTTGGTCAAATGTTTAGGGGAATCCCCAAGGTGGAGTAGATTTGTAATAAGGGAGTAATTACTCATTGGCATCCACCCAAGCGCAGCCATACGGCTACAAAGGAAAGCTATACAGCTTTCTCCGAAACTTCGTAGTTAAAGAAAAATTCGGCCTGATCCGAAGTTCGAACCAGGGACCACCGCTTCACCGTAGCAGTCGCTCTACCAACTGAGCTAACCGGGACGGCAAGCTTATGGTAGGACGAGAGTGAACTGATCAAAAACTCGAAGTGAGAACAGTGTTGGTCAAATGTTTAGGGGAATCCCCAAGGTGGAGTAGATTTGTAATAAGGGAGTAATTACTCATTGGCATCCACCCAAGCGCAGCCATACGGCTACAAAGGAAAGCTATACAGCTTTCTCAGAAACTTCGTAGTTAAAGAAAAATTCGGCCTGATCCGAAGTTCGAACCAGGACCACCGCTTCACCGTAGCAGTCGCTCTACCAACTGAGCTAACCGGGACGGCAAGCTTATGGTAGGGCGAGAGTGAACTGATCAAAAACTCGAAGTGAGAACAGTGTTGGTCAAATGTTTAGGGGAATCCCCAAGGTGGAGTAGATTTGTAATAAGGGAGTAATTACTCATTGGCATCCACCCAAGCGCAGCCATACGGCTACAAAGGAAAGCTATACAGCTTTCTCCGAAACTTCGTAGTTAAAGAAAAATTCGGCCTGATCCGAAGTTCGAACCAGGGACCACCGCTTCACCGTAGCAGTCGCTCTACCAACTGAGCTAACCGGGACGGCAAGCTTATGGTAGGACGAGAGTGAACTGATCAAAAACTCGAAGTGAGAACAGTGTTGGTCAAATGTTTAGGGGAATCCCCAAGGTGGAGTAGATTTGTAATAAGGGAGTAATTACTCATTGGCATCCACCCAAGCGCAGCCATACGGCTACAAAGGAAAGCTATACAGCTTTCTCCGAAACTTCGTAGTTAAAGAAAAATTCGGCCTGATCCGAAGTTCGAACCAGGGACCACCGCTTCACCGTAGCAGTCGCTCTACCAACTGAGCTAACCGGGACGGCAAGCTTATGGTAGGACGAGAGTGAACTGATCAAAAACTCGAAGTGAGAACAGTGTTGGTCAAATGTTTAGGGGAATCCCCAAGGTGGAGTAGATTTGTAATAAGGGAGTAATTACTCATTGGCATCCACCCAAGCGCAGCCATACGGCTACAAAGGAAAGCTATACAGCTTTCTCAGAAACTTCGTAGTTAAAGAAAAATTCGGCCTGATCCGAAGTTCGAACCAGGGACCACCGCTTCACCGTAGCAGTCGCTCTACCAACTGAGCTAACCGGGACGGCAAGCTTATGGTAGGGCGAGAGTGAACTGATCAAAAACTCGAAGTGAGAACAGTGTTGGTCAAATGTTTAGGGGAATCCCCAAGGTGGAGTAGATTTGTAATAAGGGAGTAATTACTCATTGGCATCCACCCAAGCGCAGCCATACGGCTACAAAGGAAAGCTATACAGCTTTCTCCGAAACTTCGTAGTTGAAGAAAAATTCGGCCTGATCCGAAGTTCGAACCAGGGACCACCGCTTCACCGTAGCAGTCGCTCTACCAACTGAGCTAACCGGGACGGCAAGCTTATGGTAGGACGAGAGTGAACTGATCAAAAACTCGAAGTGAGAACAGTGTTGGTCAAATGTTTAGGGGAATCCCCAAGGTGGAGTAGATTTGTAATAAGGGAGTAATTACTCATTGGCATCCACCCAAGCGCAGCCATACGGCTACAAAGGAAAGCTATACAGCTTTCTCCGAAACTTCGTAGTTAAAGAAAAATTCGGCCTGATCCGAAGTTCGAACCAGGGACCACCGCTTCACCGTAGCAGTCGCTCTACCAACTGAGCTAACCGGGACGGCAAGCTTATGGTAGGACGAGAGTGAACTGATCAAAAACTCGAAGTGAGAACAGTGTTGGTCAAATGTTTAGGGGAATCCCCAAGGTGGAGTAGATTTGTAATAAGGGAGTAATTACTCATTGGCATCCACCCAAGCGCAGCCATACGGCTACAAAGGAAAGCTATACAGCTTTCTCCGAAACTTCGTAGTTAAAGAAAAATTCGGCCTGATCCGAAGTTCGAACCAGGGACCACCGCTTCACCGTAGCAGTCGCTCTACCAACTGAGCTAACCGGGACGGCAAGCTTATGGTAGGACGAGAGTGAACTGATCAAAAACTCGAAGTGAGAACAGTGTTGGTCAAATGTTTAGGGGAATCCCCAAGGTGGAGTAGATTTGTAATAAGGGAGTAATTACTCATTGGCATCCACCCAAGCGCAGCCATACGGCTACAAAGGAAAGCTATACAGCTTTCTCAGAAACTTCGTAGTTAAAGAAAAATTCGGCCTGATCCGAAGTTCGAACCAGGGACCACCGCTTCACCGTAGCAGTCGCTCTACCAACTGAGCTAACCGGGACGGCAAGCTTATGGTAGGGCGAGAGTGAACTGATCAAAAACTCGAAGTGAGAACAGTGTTGGTCAAATGTTTAGGGGAATCCCCAAGGTGGAGTAGATTTGTAATAAGGGAGTAATTACTCATTGGCATCCACCCAAGCGCAGCCATACGGCTACAAAGGAAAGCTATACAGCTTTCTCCGAAACTTCGTAGTTAAAGAAAAATTCGGCCTGATCCGAAGTTCGAACCAGGGACCACCGCTTCACCGTAGCAGTCGCTCTACCAACTGAGCTAACCGGGACGGCAAGCTTATGGTAGGACGAGAGTGAACTGATCAAAAACTCGAAGTGAGAACAGTGTTGGTCAAATGTTTAGGGGAATCCCCAAGGTGGAGTAGATTTGTAATAAGGGAGTAATTACTCATTGGCATCCACCCAAGCGCAGCCATACGGCTACAAAGGAAAGCTATACAGCTTTCTCCGAAACTTCGTAGTTAAAGAAAAATTCGGCCTGATCCGAAGTTCGAACCAGGGACCACCGCTTCACCGTAGCAGTCGCTCTACCAACTGAGCTAACCGGGACGGCAAGCTTATGGTAGGGCGAGAGTGAACTGATCAAAAACTCGAAGTGAGAACAGTGTTGGTCAAATGTTTAGGGGAATCCCCAAGGTGGAGTAGATTTGTAATAAGGGAGTAATTACTCATTGGCATCCACCCAAGCGCAGCCATACGGCTACAAAGGAAAGCTATACAGCTTTCTCCGAAACTTCGTAGTTGAAGAAAAATTCGGCCTGATCCGAAGTTCGAACCAGGGACCACCGCTTCACCGTAGCAGTCGCTCTACCAACTGAGCTAACCGGGACGGCAAGCTTATGGTAGGACGAGAGTGAACTGATCAAAAACTCGAAGTGAGAACAGTGTTGGTCAAATGTTTAGGGGAATCCCCAAGGTGGAGTAGATTTGTAATAAGGGAGTAATTACTCATTGGCATCCACCCAAGCGCAGCCATACGGCTACAAAGGAAAGCTATACAGCTTTCTCCGAAACTTCGTAGTTAAAGAAAAATTCGGCCTGATCCGAAGTTCGAACCAGGGACCACCGCTTCACCGTAGCAGTCGCTCTACCAACTGAGCTAACCGGGACGGCAAGCTTATGGTAGGACGAGAGTGAACTGATCAAAAACTCGAAGTGAGAACAGTGTTGGTCAAATGTTTAGGGGAATCCCCAAGGTGGAGTAGATTTGTAATAAGGGAGTAATTACTCATTGGCATCCACCCAAGCGCAGCCATACGGCTACAAAGGAAAGCTATACAGCTTTCTCCGAAACTTCGTAGTTAAAGAAAAATTCGGCCTGATCCGAAGTTCGAACCAGGGACCACCGCTTCACCGTAGCAGTCGCTCTACCAACTGAGCTAACCGGGACGGCAAGCTTATGGTAGGACGAGAGTGAACTGATCAAAAACTCGAAGTGAGAACAGTGTTGGTCAAATGTTTAGGGGAATCCCCAAGGTGGAGTAGATTTGTAATAAGGGAGTAATTACTCATTGGCATCCACCCAAGCGCAGCCATACGGCTACAAAGGAAAGCTATACAGCTTTCTCAGAAACTTCGTAGTTAAAGAAAAATTCGGCCTGATCCGAAGTTCGAACCAGGGACCACCGCTTCACCGTAGCAGTCGCTCTACCAACTGAGCTAACCGGGACGGCAAGCTTATGGTAGGGCGAGAGTGAACTGATCAAAAACTCGAAGTGAGAACAGTGTTGGTCAAATGTTTAGGGGAATCCCCAAGGTGGAGTAGATTTGTAATAAGGGAGTAATTACTCATTGGCATCCACCCAAGCGCAGCCATACGGCTACAAAGGAAAGCTATACAGCTTTCTCCGAAACTTCGTAGTTAAAGAAAAATTCGGCCTGATCCGAAGTTCGAACCAGGGACCACCGCTTCACCGTAGCAGTCGCTCTACCAACTGACATAACCGGGACGGCAAGCTTATGGTAGGACGAGAGTGAACTGATCAAAAACTCGAAGTGAGAACAGTGTTGGTCAAATGTTTAGGGGAATCCCCAAGGTGGAGTAGATTTGTAATAAGGGAGTAATTACTCATTGGCATCCACCCAAGCGCAGCCATACGGCTACAAAGGAAAGCTATACAGCTTTCTCCGAAACTTCGTAGTTAAAGAAAAATTCGGCCTGATCCGAAGTTCGAACCAGGGACCACCGCTTCACCGTAGCAGTCGCTCTACCAACTGAGCTAACCGGGACGGCAAGCTTATGGTAGGACGAGAGTGAACTGATCAAAAACTCGAAGTGAGAACAGTGTTGGTCAAATGTTTAGGGGAATCCCCAAGGTGGAGTAGATTTGTAATAAGGGAGTAATTACTCATTGGCATCCACCCAAGCGCAGCCATACGGCTACAAAGGAAAGCTATACAGCTTTCTCCGAAACTTCGTAGTTAAAGAAAAATTCGGCCTGATCCGAAGTTCGAACCAGGGACCACCGCTTCACCGTAGCAGTCGCTCTACCAACTGAGCTAACCGGGACGGCAAGCTTATGGTAGGACGAGAGTGAACTGATCAAAAACTCGAAGTGAGAACAGTGTTGGTCAAATGTTTAGGGGAATCCCCAAGGTGGAGTAGATTTGTAATAAGGGAGTAATTACTCATTGGCATCCACCCAAGCGCAGCTATACGGCTACAAAGGAAAGCTATACAGCTTTCTCCGAAACTTCGTAGTTAAAGAAAAATTCGGCCTGATCCGAAGTTCGAACCAGGGACCACCGCTTCACCGTAGCAGTCGCTCTACCAACTGAGCTAACCGGGACGGCAAGCTTATGGTAGGACGAGAGTGAACTGATCAAAAACTCGAAGTGAGAACAGTGTTGGTCAAATGTTTAGGGGAATCCCCAAGGTGGAGTAGATTTGTAATAAGGGAGTAATTACTCATTGGCATCCACCCAAGCGCAGCCATACGGCTACAAAGGAAAGCTATACAGCTTTCTCCGAAACTTCGTAGTTAAAGAAAAATTCGGCCTGATCCGAAGTTCGAACCAGGGACCACCGCTTCACCGTAGCAGTCGCTCTACCAACTGAGCTAACCGGGACGGCAAGCTTATGGTAGGACGAGAGTGAACTGATCAAAAACTCGAAGTGAGAACAGTGTTGGTCAAATGTTTAGGGGAATCCCCAAGGTGGAGTAGATTTGTAATAAGGGAGTAATTACTCATTGGCATCCACCCAAGCGCAGCCATACGGCTACAAAGGAAAGCTATACAGCTTTCTCAGAAACTTCGTAGTTAAAGAAAAATTCGGCCTGATCCGAAGTTCGAACCAGGGACCACCGCTTCACCGTAGCAGTCGCTCTACCAACTGAGCTAACCGGGACGGCAAGCTTATGGTAGGGCGAGAGTGAACTGATCAAAAACTCGAAGTGAGAACAGTGTTGGTCAAATGTTTAGGGGAATCCCCAAGGTGGAGTAGATTTGTAATAAGGGAGTAATTACTCATTGGCATCCACCCAAGCGCAGCCATACGGCTACAAAGGAAAGCTATACAGCTTTCTCCGAAACTTCGTAGTTGAAGAAAAATTCGGCCTGATCCGAAGTTCGAACCAGGGACCACCGCTTCACCGTAGCAGTCGCTCTACCAACTGAGCTAACCGGGACGGCAAGCTTATGGTAGGACGAGAGTGAACTGATCAAAAACTCGAAGTGAGAACAGTGTTGGTCAAATGTTTAGGGGAATCCCCAAGGTGGAGTAGATTTGTAATAAGGGAGTAATTACTCATTGGCATCCACCCAAGCGCAGCCATACGGCTACAAAGGAAAGCTATACAGCTTTCTCCGAAACTTCGTAGTTAAAGAAAAATTCGGCCTGATCCGAAGTTCGAACCAGGGACCACCGCTTCACCGTAGCAGTCGCTCTACCAACTGAGCTAACCGGGACGGCAAGCTTATGGTAGGACGAGAGTGAACTGATCAAAAACTCGAAGTGAGAACAGTGTTGGTCAAATGTTTAGGGGAATCCCCAAGGTGGAGTAGATTTGTAATAAGGGAGTAATTACTCATTGGCATCCACCCAAGCGCAGCCATACGGCTACAAAGGAAAGCTATACAGCTTTCTCAGAAACTTCGTAGTTAAAGAAAAATTCGGCCTGATCCGAAGTTCGAACCAGGACCACCGCTTCACCGTAGCAGTCGCTCTACCAACTGAGCTAACCGGGACGGCAAGCTTATGGTAGGGCGAGAGTGAACTGATCAAAAACTCGAAGTGAGAACAGTGTTGGTCAAATGTTTAGGGGAATCCCCAAGGTGGAGTAGATTTGTAATAAGGGAGTAATTACTCATTGGCATCCACCCAAGCGCAGCCATACGGCTACAAAGGAAAGCTATACAGCTTTCTCCGAAACTTCGTAGTTAAAGAAAAATTCGGCCTGATCCGAAGTTCGAACCAGGGACCACCGCTTCACCGTAGCAGTCGCTCTACCAACTGAGCTAACCGGGACGGCAAGCTTATGGTAGGACGAGAGTGAACTGATCAAAAACTCGAAGTGAGAACAGTGTTGGTCAAATGTTTAGGGGAATCCCCAAGGTGGAGTAGATTTGTAATAAGGGAGTAATTACTCATTGGCATCCACCCAAGCGCAGCCATACGGCTACAAAGGAAAGCTATACAGCTTTCTCCGAAACTTCGTAGTTAAAGAAAAATTCGGCCTGATCCGAAGTTCGAACCAGGGACCACCGCTTCACCGTAGCAGTCGCTCTACCAACTGAGCTAACCGGGACGGCAAGCTTATGGTAGGACGAGAGTGAACTGATCAAAAACTCGAAGTGAGAACAGTGTAGGTCAAATGTTTAGGGGAATCCCCAAGGTGGAGTAGATTTGTAATAAGGGAGTAATTACTCATTGGCATCCACCCAAGCGCAGCCATACGGCTACAAAGGAAAGCTATACAGCTTTCTCCGAAACTTCGTAGTTAAAGAAAAATTCGGCCTGATCCGAAGTTCGAACCAGGGACCACCGCTTCACCGTAGCAGTCGCTCTACCAACTGAGCTAACCGGGACGGCAAGCTTATGGTAGGACGAGAGTGAACTGATCAAAAACTCGAAGTGAGAACAGTGTTGGTCAAATGTTTAGGGGAATCCCCAAGGTGGAGTAGATTTGTAATAAGGGAGTAATTACTCATTGGCATCCACCCAAGCGCAGCCATACGGCTACAAAGGAAAGCTATACAGCTTTCTCCGAAACTTCGTAGTTAAAGAAAAATTCGGCCTGATCCGAAGTTCGAACCAGGGACCACCGCTTCACCGTAGCAGTCGCTCTACCAACTGAGCTAACCGGGACGGCAAGCTTATGGTAGGACGAGAGTGAACTGATCAAAAACTCGAAGTGAGAACAGTGTTGGTCAAATGTTTAGGGGAATCCCCAAGGTGGAGTAGATTTGTAATAAGGGAGTAATTACTCATTGGCATCCACCCAAGCGCAGCCATACGGCTACAAAGGAAAGCTATACAGCTTTCTCAGAAACTTCGTAGTTAAAGAAAAATTCGGCCTGATCCGAAGTTCGAACCAGGGACCACCGCTTCACCGTAGCAGTCGCTCTACCAACTGAGCTAACCGGGACGGCAAGCTTATGGTAGGGCGAGAGTGAACTGATCAAAAACTCGAAGTGAGAACAGTGTTGGTCAAATGTTTAGGGGAATCCCCAAGGTGGAGTAGATTTGTAATAAGGGAGTAATTACTCATTGGCATCCACCCAAGCGCAGCCATACGGCTACAAAGGAAAGCTATACAGCTTTCTCCGAAACTTCGTAGTTAAAGAAAAATTCGGCCTGATCCGAAGTTCGAACCAGGGACCACCGCTTCACCGTAGCAGTCGCTCTACCAACTGAGATAACCGGGACGGCAAGCTTATGGTAGGACGAGAGTGAACTGATCAAAAACTCGAAGTGAGAACAGTGTTGGTCAAATGTTTAGGGGAATCCCCAAGGTGGAGTAGATTTGTAATAAGGGAGTAATTACTCATTGGCATCCACCCAAGCGCAGCCATACGGCTACAAAGGAAAGCTATACAGCTTTCTCCGAAACTTCGTAGTTAAAGAAAAATTCGGCCTGATCCGAAGTTCGAACCAGGGACCACCGCTTCACCGTAGCAGTCGCTCTACCAACTGAGCTAACCGGGACGGCAAGCTTATGGTAGGACGAGAGTGAACTGATCAAAAACTCGAAGTGAGAACAGTGTTGGTCAAATGTTTAGGGGAATCCCCAAGGTGGAGTAGATTTGTAATAAGGGAGTAATTACTCATTGGCATCCACCCAAGCGCAGCCATACGGCTACAAAGGAAAGCTATACAGCTTTCTCCGAAACTTCGTAGTTAAAGAAAAATTCGGCCTGATCCGAAGTTCGAACCAGGGACCACCGCTTCACCGTAGCAGTCGCTCTACCAACTGAGCTAACCGGGACGGCAAGCTTATGGTAGGACGAGAGTGAACTGATCAAAAACTCGAAGTGAGAACAGTGTTGGTCAAATGTTTAGGGGAATCCCCAAGGTGGAGTAGATTTGTAATAAGGGAGTAATTACTCATTGGCATCCACCCAAGCGCAGCCATACGGCTACAAAGGAAAGCTATACAGCTTTCTCCGAAACTTCGTAGTTAAAGAAAAATTCGGCCTGATCCGAAGTTCGAACCAGGGACCACCGCTTCACCGTAGCAGTCGCTCTACCAACTGAGCTAACCGGGACGGCAAGCTTATGGTAGGACGAGAGTGAACTGATCAAAAACTCGAAGTGAGAACAGTGTTGGTCAAATGTTTAGGGGAATCCCCAAGGTGGAGTAGATTTGTAATAAGGGAGTAATTACTCATTGGCATCCACCCAAGCGCAGCCATACGGCTACAAAGGAAAGCTATACAGCTTTCTCAGAAACTTCGTAGTTAAAGAAAAATTCGGCCTGATCCGAAGTTCGAACCAGGGACCACCGCTTCACCGTAGCAGTCGCTCTACCAACTGAGCTAACCGGGACGGCAAGCTTATGGTAGGGCGAGAGTGAACTGATCAAAAACTCGAAGTGAGAACAGTGTTGGTCAAATGTTTAGGGGAATCCCCAAGGTGGAGTAGATTTGTAATAAGGGAGTAATTACTCATTGGCATCCACCCAAGCGCAGCCATACGGCTACAAAGGAAAGCTATACAGCTTTCTCCGAAACTTCGTAGTTGAAGAAAAATTCGGCCTGATCCGAAGTTCGAACCAGGGACCACCGCTTCACCGTAGCAGTCGCTCTACCAACTGAGCTAACCGGGACGGCAAGCTTATGGTAGGACGAGAGTGAACTGATCAAAAACTCGAAGTGAGAACAGTGTTGGTCAAATGTTTAGGGGAATCCCCAAGGTGGAGTAGATTTGTAATAAGGGAGTAATTACTCATTGGCATCCACCCAAGCGCAGCCATACGGCTACAAAGGAAAGCTATACAGCTTTCTCCGAAACTTCGTAGTTAAAGAAAAATTCGGCCTGATCCGAAGTTCGAACCAGGGACCACCGCTTCACCGTAGCAGTCGCTCTACCAACTGAGCTAACCGGGACGGCAAGCTTATGGTAGGACGAGAGTGAACTGATCAAAAACTCGAAGTGAGAACAGTGTTGGTCAAATGTTTAGGGGAATCCCCAAGGTGGAGTAGATTTGTAATAAGGGAGTAATTACTCATTGGCATCCACCCAAGTGCAGCCATACGGCTACAAAGGAAATCTATACAGCTTTCTCCGAAACTTCGTAGTTAAAGAAAAATTCGGCCTGATCCGAAGTTCGAACCAGGGACCACCGCTTCACCGTAGCAGTCGCTCTACCAACTGAGCTAACCGGGACGGCAAGCTTATGGTAGGACGAGAGTGAACTGATCAAAAACTCGAAGTGAGAACAGTGTTGGTCAAATGTTTAGGGGAATCCCCAAGGTGGAGTAGATTTGTAATAAGGGAGTAATTACTCATTGGCATCCACCCAAGCGCAGCCATACGGCTACAAAGGAAAGCTATACAGCTTTCTTCGAAACTTCGTGCTTAAAGAAAAATTCGGCCTGATCCGAAGTTCGAACCAGGGACCACCGCTTCACCGTAGCAGTCGCTCTACCAACTGAGCTAACCGGGACGGCAAGCTTATGGTAGGGCGAGAGTGAACTGATCAAAAACTCGAAGTGAGAACAGTGTTGGTCAAATGTTTAGGGGAATCCCCAAGGTGGAGTAGATTTGTAATAAGGGAGTAATTACTCATTGGCATCCACCCAAGCGCAGCCATACGGCTACAAAGGAAAGCTATACAGCTTTCTCAGAAACTTCGTAGTTAAAGAAAAATTCGGCCTGATCCGAAGTTCGAACCAGGGACCACCGCTTCACCGTAGCAGTCGCTCTACCAACTGAGCTAACCGGGACGGCAAGCTTATGGTAGGACGAGAGTGAACTGATCAAAAACTCGAAGTGAGAACAGTGTTGGTCAAATGTTTAGGGGAATCCCCAAGGTGGAGTAGATTTGTAATAAGGGAGTAATTACTCATTGGCATCCACCCAAGCGCAGCCATACGGCTACAAAGGAAAGCTATACAGCTTTCTCAGAAACTTCGTAGTTAAAGAAAAATTCGGCCTGATCCGAAGTTCGAACCAGGGACCACCGCTTCACCGTAGCAGTCGCTCTACCAACTGAGCTAACCGGGACGGCAAGCTTATGGTAGGACGAGAGTGAACTGATCAAAAACTCGAAGTGAGAACAGTGTTGGTCAAATGTTTAGGGGAATCCCCAAGGTGGAGTAGATTTGTAATAAGGGAGTAATTACTCATTGGCACCCACTCAAGCGCAGCCATACGGCTACAAAGGAAAGCTATACAGCTTTCTCAGAAACTTCGTAGTTAAAGAAAAATTCGGCCTGATCCGAAGTTCGAACCAGGGACCACCGCTTCACCGTAGCAGTCGCTCTACCAACTGAGCTAACCGGGACGGCAAGCTTATGGTAGGACGAGAGTGAACTGATCAAAAACTCGAAGTGAGAACAGTGTTGGTCAAATGTTTAGGGGAATCCCCAAGGTGGAGTAGATTTGTAATAAGGGAGTAATTACTCATTGGCATCCACCCAAGCGCAGCCATACGGCTACAAAGGAAAGCTATACAGCTTTCTCAGAAACTTCGTAGTTAAAGAAAAATTCGGCCTGATCCGAAGTTCGAACCAGGGACCACCGCTTCACCGTAGCAGTCGCTCTACCAACTGAGCTAACCGGGACGGCAAGCTTATGGTAGGACGAGAGTGAACTGATCAAAAACTCGAAGTGAGAACAGTGTTGGTCAAATGTTTAGGGGAATCCCCAAGGTGGAGTAGATTTGTAATAAGGGAGTAATTACTCATTGGCATCCACCCAAGCGCAGCCATACGGCTACAAAGGAAAGCTATACAGCTTTCTCAGAAACTTCGTAGTTAAAGAAAAATTCGGCCTGATCCGAAGTTCGAACCAGGGACCACCGCTTCACCGTAGCAGTCGCTCTACCAACTGAGCTAACCGGGACGGCAAGCTTATGGTAGGACGAGAGTGAACTGATCAAAAACTCGAAGTGAGAACAGTGTTGGTCAAATGTTTAGGGGAATCCCCAAGGTGGAGTAGATTTGTAATAAGGGAGTAATTACCCATTGACATCCACCCGAGCGCAGCCATACGGATTCAAAGGAAAGCTGTACAGCTTTCTCCCTACCATGAGATTGGTGTAATCCTTTGCAAATTGTCTTATATGCAGTACTGGTTCCAGTAATGCGGGTGCAATGATAGTGATGCAGCGCTGATTAGTTTTGGTGATATGCTGGTATGTTCCAGCACAGTAGGGATTGTGGGTGGCGCTGCAGTCACCAAGTCCACAACGTCGCGTGGCGAGCTGTGAGAGCTCGCTTAAGGCCTTTGGGGCTAAATTATATTTCGTCGCCAGTGTTTCTCTTCATCTCTTACTGCAGGCTTATGGAGAACTTCCGCGGCTGCCTCAAGAACGCCACCAACGGATGCGAGGAGTTTTCCCAGCTGATCGCTAAGATGGAAGTGGTTCAGAAGTACATGGCCACCAAGTACAGCTCCGCTTGTACCGCTTCACAAGGCCCAACAGGTGAAATATCTCGTCGTCTTAAACTTTAATTCTGAGCTACGTCAGTTCCTTACGTCATGGGGAGAGATGAAGCAACACGTAGCAACCATTGTGTCTTGTTCATTGATTCTATATGTTTTGTCCATCATGTTTTCCAATACTCCAGCTCACCGCCGCTTCTTGAGGACAGAGTTTAAGCCCCCGGTGAACCAGAGCATCGCTCTCTCGCGCTGACGGGGTCTGTATTGCAATGCTCTGGCGTCCTCATGTATGCAGATGAGGTCACTTGCATGAGTCACGTGCGGCAAAGAGTATACAGAATGACAAACGGAATGCTACCTGAAGCAGATATCAGCAGTTGGGACTGCCCGCAAAATATGTCCAGCCCGTTGGATGGATGCGCAGATGGTTTCGTTTATTGGTGTGTGGGGGTTTAATGTCCCAAAGCCACTCATGCTATGAGAGACGCCGCAGTGAAGGGCTCGGGAAATTTCTACCACCTGGGGTTCTTTACTTCCGTGCACTGACACCGCACAGGACGCCAGCCTCTAGAATTCCGCCTCCATCGAAATTCGGCCGCCGCGGCCGGGATTGAACCCGCGTCTTTCGGGTCAGCAACCGAGCGCCATAACCAGATGGCCGGATTTTTCAATAGATTGAGTTCGTATACGGCCTCTGAATCACGAGTATTGAAATTACTAGGAGTAGGTCAAGCTGCACGGAAGTAACTTTCTTCTTTGCTATAGTACCTTTTTCTCACAGTTTGATGAATAATGTAAAAAAAATCATACATTAGATTCAGGGAACTTAGTGAAAAAAGCCAGGACAGGGCAAGTGGCACTGCCGTTCTAGGGCATAGCCTTTCTATTAGATATCGGAGCGTGGTCCAGAATAGCGACCGTTACAAACTCAGCTCCATCGCTCATGCTCAACACCGCAGGCGCGAGCAATTTGCGCGGGTGTTGTTTTCGATTGTGCGCAATAGTTACCGCTTAGAAATCAGGTAACACGCGTGTCTTAACTGTCCTGTCCGCGCTGGTGGACCCCGCAGTGAAAAATTGGTTTGAAATATTTTTGAATTGGTTTGACATGTTTTGAATTGGTTTGAATACTGTGCCATTTTGCCTTCCTCAAAAGCCAATTTAAAGTTATTTATATACCATTAGAATGTTTAGGTGAAAAGTGCGAAATCACTGTGCTAGTTAACGACCAGGATTAATTAGTGTTAATTAGTTAATTGTAATTAAAACCAGAACCAATAAAAACTACGCAGCTAATGCTCTACTAACTATGTTTAACAGTTTAACCGCTTTCTTTTTTAAAGAAATAAGCGATAGTTCTGTCTGACTGCTTTTTCGGCTTCCGTAGAGAAAGTTAACTTACTACGAACTTCGAAAACAACGAATGCAATCCGTGTGATCGCCAGATTCGTTATACGTGGGTTCAACTGTATTCGGATTAGTCAAGAGCATCTGTAGTTCTGGCCTCTCTGGTAACCCACTATAGCGCAATACGTGCCGCATCCTTTTCATCACATATTGCTTCCAAGTTTTCTAGCCTATAGCTGGGCTCTGTGAAATTCTATTGAATGCTCCGATAGCTCCTCGAACAGCGCAGCCTGACTACATCACCGATGAGGCTCTTGCATTGAACGTTATCAGGTTCGGTCTCCTCGCCACTGCCTTTTGTAGCGAGAGCTACACTACGCCAGCCGCTTCGCCTCTTCAGCGTGGTCGCACTTTCGCCGCGGTTGCACCTCGGTGGACACCCGAACCGCACCGTGCAGGAAGGGAGGAAGTGGGAGTGAAAGAAGAAAAAGAAAGAGGGGCCGTAATGAAGAAAATGAGAATTGTATTTGAGGAAAGGATATCACGCAGTAACTGTCTCACATATCTCGGTGGACACCGTCGCACGTTTGTAGAGGAAGGGAGGAAGTGGGAGCGAAAGAGGAAAGGGAAAGAGGGGCCGTACTGAAGAAAATTGTATTTGAGGAAAGCAAGTTACGCAGTAACTGTTTCACATATCTCGATGAACATCGTCGCACGTTTGTAGAGGAAGGGAGGAAGTGGGAGTGAAAGAAAGAAAGAGAAAGAGGGTCCGTACTGAAGAAAATTGTATTTGAGGAAAGGAAATTACGCAGTAACTGTTTCACATATCTCGGTGGACGCCCGTCATCAGTTTGATAGCGTCAGAAATTAGCCAAGTAAATAATCAGTAGCATTACATCACTTAACCGGAGCCTAAGCGTAGTCATGGCCTCCAGCTCTCGCTACCTACTAGGTTTAACCAGAGCTAAACCACAGCAATTTTTTCAGATGCTCCTCAGCCGCTGGGCACTGAGGGCCACTGGTAATTGATAGATATTCATGTAGAGATTGCATTTCACGCCTCGTTAATGGTTTTGCTCATTAATCAAGCCAGGTGCTCGTTGATCTTTGGACTTTGATTTGTCGTCTGCTTTGCCTAGGAGTGAGGGATCAGCACGGTTTCCTGCGGCTCGACTGGCAGACCCTGTGCGACCAGAAGCGGGCCGTGAAGAACCTTGTTCTCTGCGGTGCCGCCTTCGACCGAATGCTGCGCTTCGCCCAGAACGGCTCAGCGCATGCGCCGGCCAGCAGGCTTGAAGCCGTGTGTCCGTAAGTTCTGCCGCCATCTCGCAGCTTGGAGATCTGGTGCAGTCTTCGGAGGTACGGTCCTGCGATGGCTGCGCCACCGTTCAGGGTCGTGACACCCGTTGTTCAATCATGAGGTGTTAGTTTTAGTCAGAATTACTGAGGTCGACAAGCAGCTTCTAAGATAGATTTAGAGGCTTGGCAGCAGTGTCTGAAGGTCTTGAGACCCAAAGAGCCGAAGATCCCTTATAAAAATTGTATATAGACAGTCTATTTATTTTTATTATTTTTATTTAAATATACTGTCAATCCCCAGTGGGATTGTAACAGGGGTGGGTACATGAAATTTTTTTTACAGTAGTATTAACAAAGAATTATACCAGAGAAGAGCGGCACAATCGAATGGTCACATTATTACAGGACGTGTCAAAGGATATGTACAAGGAATTCAAAAGGCAACACAGAAAACTTACTGTCTCAAAATACATATGTACCAATGGTAAGTACGCAATTTCTAAAATTAGGGTCATAAAATACATGCAAGAAATGCAGCACCAAACAATGAAAGCAAAATGATCAATGTAATAACGACACAGGTATCATACAATAGTTTTACTCTGCGTTTGGCCACAATAGCGCTTCTTCTACAAGCTGGGTCTGTAGACAAAAGTCAACTAAAAGTCTATGACCATAAATCTATAGTTTGTCTACAGACTTTCTATGGCATTTCTATTGCCTATAGACTGTTCTCTGGGATTTGTCTATAGACAGTCTATAGCCTTTATAGACAGAAGTTTATAGACACTCTATAGGCTGTCTAAAACTTTTTTTTTAATGGTGTCTTTCGGGATGATAATATGGTGCGCAAAGTTCAGTCTTTCCTTCCAGTGGCGTTGGTGGCGCCACATTGAACAGCATCAGGACATTGGACACCTTATTCAGCATCGTGGTTTTTAGATGCCAGCGCCGCCATTTGCATTAACAATAGGACACCTGCACCATTTATGTGTTCAGGCGGCATTTGGCGCCTCCACGTTGTGTTTGCAAAAGGGAGCATTTTTGAATCCCTGAACAAGGACGACAAACCAGGGGCGGTCACCCCTGTCCAAGCGAGGAATTTTGCCCAGGAAAGCTTGCCGAACCCCAATTTTTGGCCAGATGACTCGAAGTAATACAGAGTGTTTCACCTAAGGCTTTACACAGTTTTTAAAAATAGGCTTTTTCAGTTATCGCTTTTTTCGACATAGCATTGCCAGCGGTGAAGTACATCAGAATACAGGTAAGGCGTGTTAACTAGAACGCTTGTTTAACTAATATTGAATAGTTAACTTTTCAACTATTACTGTTAGGCGCCTTAATTTCAAACACGCGGTTACCCTCGGCGCTGTGGCCCAACAAATTTTGCCTATATCGCGCCAAAATACATGCGCTTTCGAGAAGCTTGCAGGAAAGCAGCTTCTCCGGTGCACGTTTCTCTTGGAAATAGCCAAAGTTTGTTGGGGTGCGGCGTCAAGAGTAATCGCGTTTTGGAAATTCTAAAATTGATATAGATATTACGCCCGGTGGTCTACATGACTTTGAATAATTAAGGAGCCCAACAACAATGGTTAAAAAGTTAACTATTCGATATTAGTTCACCAGCGTGCTAGTCAGCACGCCTTAGCCGTATTGTGGTGTACTTCACCGCTGACAATGCTATGCAGAAAAAAGCTCCATCTGACAAAGCCTATTTTTAAAAATTGTGTAAAGTCTTCGGTGAAACACCCTGTATATGCCCCGGGTAGGACTGGCCCTCCCTACCCCGACCACCCCCTCTAGACACTTTTAGTTGCTGCGTACGTAGCGACAATGCGTACGCAACGCTCACTACGCTCCGTACGCTGTAAAGGACACCCCCGTCACACTTATAGTTGGCCGTACCGCCGCAGAGCAGTGCGTAGCGCGTTGTGTTGTGTCGCCATCTAGTGACAAACACTGAAAGCGCTGTAGCGCTCGGCTCAACATTTTTCAGTTTCTGACAATATGAATAGTATATTACTGTTTTTAATGGAGGACAAAATGTATAATGTTTAATGAAGTGCAAAAGTAGGCACATGGCTGAAAAAAATTATTCGACAGGTGCGGTTGCTATGACGATAAACGTACACAACGTTAGTTAGGCTTAAAAGGTCAAAAATCGGCTCATTATCTGAAAAACAAGTGGCATTTGTCCCCAATATTTTGGCGTGTGGGTGAGAGTAGTCAAAATAAAAGCTAACAGCACAGTTTAGAGCGAGCCATCGCATTGGAGAAAGCAGCGGCGAAGTGAAATCGGTCCGAAGCGGGCGAGATGGTCGCCGCCATGTTCTCTACGCAGCACGTAGCGTCCCGCGTTGCGTACGCTACGCTATGCTTTACAGCGGGCGGGCGTCCGCAACGCGCGGCTAGATACGTTGCGTTCTGCGCATGCGCATTCGTTACCCGCGGTGTCGTTGCGTACGCAAGCTCACTGCGTACGTCCAACTAAAGTGTCCTCATCAATTCGGCGCTGCGCTGAACCGCATGACGCGAGAGAGCTGGCTTTTCGTACACTGCTGCGCAAGTTTTGCTTCCCTTGGGCTACACTCCAAATAGAAAGGAGTAAAAAAGGAGTAATGTTGTCCCCTAGTGCCATCCGTTTTGTAGCGTGGCTGGGCGTGGATGAGCAGTTTCGCGTGAGAGTGGGTGAGCCAAGCTGCGCATGCGCGAGGATCGAGTGACGTCACAGTTGCGCAGCTGGTGTGCCCGAGCCGTCGCTGCCGCTGTGCGGGGGAGACCCGCCAGCTGCGCATTCCACAACCGTGACGTCATAGACCTGGCACACGCGCCAGCGCAAGCGCGCGTTCCACAGGGTAGCAAGCGCGCCGCGCCGTGGACCTGCGCTCACGCTACGCATAACGCATAAGTTTACATGTAGCCGAATACTAATACTTTTATTTATATATAGATTTATACATTTCCGTCTATTGTAAAAAAAGCTTTGTAATTAAAAAGTGTGCACCGAACTCGGTTTATCCTCTTCTCGTGTGTTGTACCCTTGTGATGCTTTGAAAAGACTTACTAGCTATTTTCCCCTAGATTTTTGTGATGCCTTAATTGTTGTGTAAGTTCTACGCGTTTTGTTTGATCTGTAAGTTTTTAGTTTGTATAATCTGCAAAGTATGTTTCTCTTTTGTTGATGCTCTTACAAGTGTTGAGAGTGATGTATAGCTTTCTGTACACTAACTTACTCTGTCTTTATTTTGGTATATTGTTGTCTGCATGCTTGTTTACCTTTTTCTATTGGACCCATTACTAGCCGTTGGCTATGGTTCCGTGCAGTGTTTGCGTATGTTTGTATATCAACAAAGAGCAATAAATAATTGAATGAAATTGTAACCTGGCATAGCCGAGCTAAGTCGCTGCCTAATTTTTTAAAAGGGAGTGCGCTAGAGGACAGCCTACTGCCTTTTTACTCCCATATAGGTGTACTCGTGCTTGGAGTCTAAGCATCATAATCTGTTATCGCTTCTTCGTCTTCCTTTCTTCTTAGACTCGTGCAGGAAATGTCCCTGTGCATGCGTTCGTCTGCTCAAGGCACGGGCTGCGCGGACTCCCCTTTCGTCAGCTCTCAGATATCGGTGCTGAAGAAGACTCTGCTCACGGAATTTCAAAGCCCGTGCAGCGCATCATCGAATAATACACAGTCTGGCTTGTATTCAAAAGGTATATGCATGCACGTTCGGATGCATAATAAGGTTCCCGGTGACGCAACGCTATCTTGCGATGCAGCACTGGAAACAGTAACCCTTGTAAACTAATACCGTCTGCTCTTGGTAAATTACATTTACATTTCGTAAGAGCGTATCGACGGTATTTTCGCAGCAACAGCTAAGCCTTTTGCGGGTGTCAGGTAGCGCAAGGCGTAAGCAAAGTAAATTAGCGTGAAAGGGGCTGATGTTATGGAATATGTATAGAAATTCTACGTGAGGTCACTAAATACTATTACTAAGACGATGTGTTTGTGTTATGGATTATTGTGACTGAAATCGTACCCTTGGTTTTTTTCGTGAATATTGTCAAATGAGTTGGCTTTAAGCGCTCCAATATTGGGCAAATCTCACACCGTTTATGAGCACAGCCCACCTGTTTGTCGAAGGTTGCGTGACCATTTCTGTGAGATATTTAGTCACATAATCGTCGCAGTTTTTTTTTTTTGCGTCCTTGTAATCTCCTTCCAAAAAAAGCTTATTTTCTGTAAATGCTCCAGAGTGCACCAATAATATATGTCAAGTATAGAACAGGAGCCAGGACTCCTTCCTGTAATGCGCCTGATCTGATGGCTGCCGATCATGAAGTTGCTCGAAGTTGTACGAATTGTGGACTGCCGCCGCGGTGGCTCAGTGGTTATGGTGCTCGGCTGCTGACCCGAAAGACGCGGGTTCGATCCCGGCCGCGGCGGCTAGAATTTCTTTCGAGGAGAAATTCTAGAGGCCCGTGTACTGTGCGATGTCAGCGCACGTTAAAGAACCCCAGGTGGTCGAAATTTCCGGAGCCCTCCACTACGGCGTCTCTCATAGCCTTAGTCGCTTTGGCACGTTAAACCCCATAAACCAACCAACCAACCAACCAACCGAATTGTGGACTGTCAGTTAAATAAGCTAAGCAGATCTGTTTTCTAGCATTTTACTCTCTATTAGCTTCTTTCATAAGACATAGTCAAAGGTTCAGAAATGTTTGAATAATTCCTGCGCAAACAATACAGTTAGAACTCCTTTCTGGTCCACTCTTTTCCAGCGTGCAAGCTTAGGGAATTCACCCAGGAATGGGAAAAGTGTGACGCGGAAATGAGCGACCACGCAGTTCCCTTCTACCGGGGTGGCTCCTTGCTTGCGACCAGCGCGATCGAGAGGCCTGCGCAGCACAAACTATGTGTGTGAGTACCATTCGCAAAGGAACCCAAACGCCTTTTCCCTATTATTATTATTGCACCAGTTGGGGGTTTTCCGATTTGAAAATGTTTTGCCATTGTATATCGCCACCACAAACGCACGCGCTTAACGGCTGGGCAACGAGAATTTTATCCAGAGGGGTCTGTGCTTTTAGAGTCACGTGGGGTGGAGGGTTCGCGTTTTTGACAATGCTGCACCGCGTTCGTGTGATCCTGGTTAAAATGAAGGCAGGTGAGCTTAGGGGGGTTATCGCTGACACTAATACCCGTGCCACACGGACAGACTTAATGCCATTAAGTGCTTACTGCCTTAAGTTTTAATGGCATTCGTGCGGTGCCACACGCACAAATTTAATGGCATTAGCCTTACTGCCATTCGCGACCTACTGAGTTCGCCACAACTCATTCGCCCGTGCAACGTGTACTCTCGTTCCCATTCCACACACAGAAAAGCATGCAGCTTTGTCAGTTACAACTGCCTAGCCCACTATAAAATGGTTAATTCTTAACT
Organism: Amblyomma mixtum; assembly: GCF_055824585.1. Taxonomy (NCBI): domain Eukaryota; kingdom Metazoa; phylum Arthropoda; class Arachnida; order Ixodida; family Ixodidae; genus Amblyomma; species Amblyomma mixtum. The sequence continues at coordinate 85,713,778 of NC_143012.1, forward strand.
TCCAGCCAGATGAGGCACGTAAACCGCATTTTCGATGCGAAGAGCGCCATTTTAACCAGCCTTATTGACTGGTACTCTCGACTTATGTGCTGACATGCGAGTTTATGGCTACTTTTTCGACTTGTAAAGCAGGAACAGCCGTATTTTCTGGAAAATCGTTTTTACATTACATTTGAACATCATTCCCGATATATTCTGCTCATTAGGAATGTTTATGTTAAGATGAAACTTTTGACTACCTTGCAAGCGTTATCGTCATCGTCATTTTCGATAATGGCATTAAATGTGGACGTGTAGCACCAACTCCGAAAATAATGGCATTAACAAACTTAAGGCCTTAAGCATTTACTGCCATTTCTTGTGCGCGTGTGGCACGGGTATTAGTGGCAGCAGAGAGAAGCGCAAATTGTTTTGTGTGTTGCGTTTACACTCACAAATATTGTTGTTTCTTTAGGTCCTTGTCATTACCGCCGAAGGTGGTCTTTGAGGAGAATAAAGTGGTCTTTCCCCGAATACACACTGTAGAAGGGAAGCACGAATAGTACTTCTTCGAAACCGAATTGAAGACAGATAGTGTAGCCTTGCTGCCGTATTGAATGTAAATAGTGTTAAGAACCGAACGGAATAGGTATCGAATATTTTTATGAATTACGAATATTCGACCTCACTGGAGTCGGAGATGTCGGTTCACATGTAAGATACCTAAAGACCCGTATTCGTTTGCAAGATTTCGTGCGATGTTTATTCGGCAAATGTCGAAACTCTCAACCAGTTAAACGAAGAGTCGGCTAAGCAGTCTTCCAGTAGTACATGCACTAACTCGCATTTTCAGAGCAGAGCCCCATCATACGCTACACCTCCGAATCACTGCAATAGTGCTCAGTTTCTGTGTCTGGTGAATTTGCTGTCCGCCCTTGCATTGTCTAATACCCCCATATGCAAAAAAAATCAGGGGGCACTTTGGCTCTCTAAAGTGCTGCAAGGCGAAAGCCTTTCCTGACGCACCGTTTGGCATTGACTGCGAGACCGTTTGCGCTGAATTAGTGCTTTATTTGACTACACATTACAACTACACACTTTGACTGCCGACTTTTACTGCTTCTTTAGCACGACTCTCTCTCTGCTTCGATGAGTTCGGTTGTATCCATGCTCTGCTCGCAGTAATGAGGTATGTATTGTGGTCACCCACGGACGCCTTACGCCCCCTGTCGGAGCGGACGACAACTATTTTATTAGTCGTCGTCTGCTCCAAAAGGGGGCGTCAGGCATCCATGGCTGACCTCATTACTGCGAATCCGCGCACTCTGACGTCATAACCAATTCGACCAACCGAAAAGCGTGACACCTCTGCTGGCAACCTTCTGTCGACAACGATGAGGCACTGAATGCTTTCGTCTTAATAAGCCTAAGATAATCGTTGTCGTTTCCTGCAGCGAACTGGCCGATCACCGCAAGTGCCTCGCCGACTCGGCGGACAGGCGCCACTGTTCGCAGCTGGCGCCCCAAGCGGTGAAAATAAGCGGTGGCATTTTCGACCGGTTGCGGCTCGCCTACTGCTCGGGCTGTGGCCGTGGTGACCGTCGAAAGCTGCTCGTCGTCGTCCTGGCGGCCAGCGTACTGCTCATAAGGCAGTCCGCGGACCTATCCGTCCTGAGAATCGGCGTGCCGTGCTAAGGAAGATAGGAGCCAAGAGGGGACGTTAGCAGCACTCTCGCGACAACGTTCTTCTTACGAGAGTGCGACGTATCGCAAAGTGCGCGTGTAGTAACGTTGCGCACTTTTATAATCACGCACATAAGAAATGAACACGTAATTCGTAAAACTTTGGCTAAAGTCATTACACTTCATGTTGATGAGAAGCGCGAGAGTGCGACGTATTGCGAAATTTGCGCATAGTCTATAGACTTCTTATTGACTCTATTGACTTCCTATGGATATTGCTTTTTGTCTATTCATGGTCTATAGACTGTCTATAGACAAAAGTCTACTAAACCTGTATGGCCATAAATCTATAGATTGTCTATGGCATTTGTATTGCCTATAGACTGTTCCCTAGGACTTGCCTATAGACAGTCTATAGACTTTATAGACAGAAGTCTATAGACACTCTATAGACCGTCTAAAACATTTTTGTAAGGGTAAAGTTGCGCGCTTTTATAATCACGCACGTAAGAAATGAATACGTAATTCGTACACCTCTGGCTAAAGTCATTAGAGTTCACGTTAAGAAGCGCGTAAGCTAAAGCTTACGAACACCAAAAATTGCGTGGGCATCGTATTCTAGTATTGTTTTCAAGCCGTCACTCTTAAGCTAAAATGCACAGTGACGTCACAGATAAACTCACCTACGTATTTGGAGATGTATTCCTTATTTTTTTTTTATTGTACATACTTTGAAGTTCGTCATGACAACCCTCCCAGTTTTGAACACTGAAGAGGAATCTGAACTCGTATTTTTACCGCTGGAACTCGATCTACACGTTCCGAGCGTGCTTTGAAATGTTGAATTATTGTCCTGTGCGGCCGATTTCCCTAATTTAAATCTAATTAAACGTCCGGCTCCCCCTTTTATTTTTATTTTTTGAATTCTCCGCAGAGGGTGGGAGGAATCGACCAACCTTTCAGCCAGTCCCGTGGCGGCTTGCCGCTCTGCCATCGGCAGAGTGATACGTAGTGATCGACGAAAGCAACGAGTCCACGCGTATTTTTGTTTCCGTGGGCCTAATTTGCAGCTTAGTCTCTGACTAGATCTATTTATTCACGGAAACCTAAAAAAAGGCAAAATAAAAGCGAAAGCAAAGCCGCCGCGCGACTGCCTGAAAGGCACTCCATGCGTTGGTCGACTCTTTCCATCGTCTGCGGGGAATTTTAAAAAGAAAGGCGGGAGCCGGACGTTAATTCGATTTAAATTGGGGAAATCTGCCGCACAGGGCAGTAATTCGAAGGTTAAGCTTAACTATAGTTAGGCTGCCCGTGTAAAGAGGATATAAGAATGCTCGGAACGCGTAGATCGAGCTCCCGCGGCAAAAAGACGAGTTCAGATTCCTCTTCAGTACACCTTTAGTGGTTGAAAATGATTATAGATCGAGATCTCTACAGCAAAATACTAAACTTCACTGCAGTACGAGCCAGCCATGGAAGCTGCATTAGCTAGGCCGATCACGGTGCTTCTGTCGACCTTGGTACGTTGACAAGAACACGCCTCCGTGAAGACGGCATTGCAACAAAACCACTTGTATAGCTTACAAATAGTAACAGCTGACGTCATCGGGGGAGCGAATCAGGAGGCGCTAAAAAAGTTTGCTATTTTTCAAATATCCTTCATTTGGAAGCTCTTGCAACACAGATTTTAACCGAATGTTTTTAGCCTATCAACGGACATCCTAGAGGTATTGTAAAGTTGTAGAGACGCGCGGTGGCCCGCGTGTTTGTCTTATTCAACACTCTTAGAAAAAAGGGTGTGAGAAAGGGGTAAAAAGGGCATAGCATGGACTTTTACACCCTTTAGAGGGCCCTAGGAATAACTTTACACCCGTTAAAAACACGCTCCCGATCACTTACCCCCTTTTAGAAAACTTGCACCCTACTTACACTCTCTACCAGTGTTGATAACTACGCGTCCGTTCATGCCCCTAAAACAGCGGGAAGGCTATAGTTTGCTCGTGTGCCACGACGGGGCGCTCGTGCAGCATTTTGTGCGGAGTGCGTCTTCATAGAGTTGTCGTTTGTGTTCCTCGTTCTCCTGTCTTGTCCCATTCGTGCTTTTCTGCAATGAACCAACTAGGCCACAAGAACGTTCTACTTCATAGAGGGACGGCGAAGAACGTATATAATGGTCGATTTTTATCGTGTGGCAAATACATGAAGTAAAAAGATTAAGCTGAGCAGTCTATGCTGAAAACGGAATGCAAATCCTTAGAGCTCTTTTTCTTATAGGCTATTTCTAGTACGACAAAAAATATTCGATGCTTTAATATGACATGATGCGACGATAAACTCCTACGTTCACGTTCTATGCGCATTTAATCTGTGTCCATTATCAAGAAAATGCAATATTTACACCTCGCGCTCAGCTGCACGTAACAACAAGATCGGCGGGTCTTGATTTAGTGTGATAATTACACTTACATAATAAGCTCACGTTTGTCTTTAGGACATTCGTGGTTTACGTATTGCATCAGTCGATGTTGCGAGTGCTTAAATAACCTAAACGCAGTTTGCACTTGACAACTTTGCTGTTAGGAGGACGGGGGCGGGGGTGAGCCTACGGTAATATTTTACATAGGAACAGAAGAAAAACTAATGATTTTTGGGAAGCAAGTTGAGTCCTCGGCCACTTTATCCTCCTCCCTAGCAGTGCAAGTTTTTTGTTTATTTCTCCACTAAATCTGAAAAGTTCTTGTGAATACTATGTGCCAGGAGAAAGACAGAGAGCAGAAATACTGCTTGTCATTAATTATTGTGTGATCAATGAATGAATGCTCAAACTTTGTTACATGTCATATTTCTCATGGCACACTCGCAAACAAATTTCCGTAGAAAGGGCTGTGTACGAAAGAGGGAAAGGAAGGCGCCTTCGGCCACGTATGACTGCAGCAAGTAGTCCGAATAGTTTTTTGTCGCGAGTCCACTACTCCGCATTTATAAACGACCAAAGGGGGCAAGAGCGCTTCGCTCGAAAACCGATGAAGCTCGCGGAAGGGCGCGCATTCGTCACTTAACCTGGTTTCCGTGTCTGCTGAATACATCATTATAAGAGCCTTCTGCATGGGCGTGGCTCGCTGTCCAGTGCAATAGTTCCCTCGAAGTCAATGTTGTGGTCACAAGCCTCACTCACAGTGTCCGCCACTGCGCTTCGTTCCCTGTTCATTTGTTTGACATCCTTTTGTTCAGCGAAGTTTTTGGTCTCGCCATGACTGTAATCTCGCCGATGTACGATGCCGATCGCGCCGCCGCAGAAGGCTCTTACTTGAGTCATCAGCCACACGCGGCGCAATGTAAACCACTTCCAAGAAACTCTTCCCCCCCTATTACATCCACGGTTTACGTTCAGTGACCCGGCGGATGACTAGCAGAATGCTTAAAAATGCAAGCTACAACTCGCCCACAGTCGCACGTGGTGAAAAAACCGAGTAGGTTCCGAAACGTGTTTTTTTTTTTTTTTTTGGTTGGCGTTCTCTCCAACTTAATTACGAACAAAGGGTCTAGACCACAAGCTCTTTTAAGATCACTTCGTCCATCTCCCATTGCCTAAATCACTATCGAAGAGGCTGCTTGCTTCTTTGGTCTCGTTTTTTTTTTTTTTTACTCATTGAGTGTCCTGGAGGTTTGAAATGCTGCATCCTGTCCACCCTCGCCCCCTACTCTTCCTCCCCTCTCCAAGCCCTCTAGATATTCCCGTGAGGGTTCTCTTGCGTTCCCCGACGCGGAAGCACTTGCACAAAAGATCAGTCAGGCGCGGCCAGGTGTCGACCAGCGCTGCCGGCACCATGGCGTCCGCCACGCTTCCAAAGAAATGTGTCGGGAATAGAAAAAAAAAGCACGAAATGAAGCGGGAAGTGAAAAGAAAAAAAAAGACCCCAGCAACGAAGGATATCTACCCTGAGCCGACGGCGTAGCTTTCTGCTGCCCCGGCCGAAAACTGCGACATCTTAATGACCTCAACTATCAAACATAGGATGAGCTCTCCCCAAAAAAATGGAAACGAAGGCTTAGCGGCGCCCCTCCAGAGAAGACCGACCTTCCAATTTTCTGTGTACAGTTTTATTGTAATTTTTCTGTGACCCCAATGAGGAACGAACGAATATTTCAAAGCACGCTGTCGTTAGAGAATAGTACAGGAGCGAAAGAGACGCGGACGCTCAGCTTTCTAGAGCTTTTTAGTTTCGCAGCCCTGATAACGCCGTGCTCTCCAGTCTCCGTGCGATTGCCTTGCTGTCTGTGCAAAATGCTGACTCCCTGTTCGCACGAGTACAGTCAACGGTTTGAAGTTATCCCGCATTACGAGCTTTCCGACTGACTTGATACTGCAAGCGCAAGTGGGTGCGAATGCTAGCTACATGTGTAAAAGCTGCAATAAATAAACGTTGTAAAACTTATCTTTATTAAGTATGTTCTTAATAAAAAATTTCAATACGTTCAGATAAGCGCACATATCCATGTTTGTCCCGTAACCTGTGGATCATCCTTTGTACCATCTCTTCATGCACCTTTTTTCGATTATGTATGTATGTTTACAAAAAGCTTCATAAACTAGTACCTACATGTTTAAAACAGATTGGCTTGATTTGCTCTCCTGCGATAATTACAATGTGACATTTGCATTGTTTTGGTAACTGGGACACCCTCTTGGCCGTTATTTATTTGGAGGAAGTACACCAATGAACATCTGAAATTCATGAAATTTCAAATTTCATGAATTTCAGATGCTTTATGAAATTTGAAACCATGAAATTTCCCCAGGAGTGCGCCGATGAGGACGACTGCACTTATACTCTTGTTTACATCGCTGCGTACGAACAGCTACTGCTCGTTTACATGAAATAAAACGCAACCTGCGCTTTAGTTCTATTAAACAATCTCTTCTCTTTTGTACTAGTTGTACCCGTGCTTGTTTAGGGAGTGCGAGAATCTTTGGGGAGCGCCGATGTGATCGCTCGCCTGAAAAACACATGACAGCCGGGTTGTTGCCATCGCGTAGGATCGGCACTTCTCGCTAATTGTCCCTGCTTCTTCCGAAGTGAGCAGTCCTCTGTTTTAAACTACTTTATCCAGAAGGATGTTTGGTGATCGTTCGCGTTAACTGAAATGGCCTAACTAGGTATCCACAAGCTAGCGTCGGCGACGACTGCTCCTGCTCGGCCGTCTGGGTCACATCGGCGCTTCCCGTTCATGATATGTGCGCCCTGCGATGTAAACAATGGTGGCCTTCAGGTCACTGCTGTCGTAGCTACACTCGCGGACCATTTGCATTTGGTTGTGAATTCGCTATTCACAACCGCCGCAGTCACAGACCGAACCCTGCGGACTACCCAATCAACCACTGTACGTCCAGCGGACGTACGATGTACGTCCCTTAACGGATGTTCGGATATCCGTGGGAGATCCGCCGATCTCCGACGGATCTCCGAGGGACGTCCGACGGAGGTACATTTATAACTGAAAAGATCTCCCACGGACATCCGATACGGATATCCGCGGATATCCGAAGCGGATATAAAGAGGACGTTGGCATATTGCAGGCCTTGGTGACTGCAGCCACTAATATAACTGTCGTATACTAAATGAGTTTATATACAAGCCCGCAAAGTGTTCTATATCAGGCACAGGCCTCATCGTACGTCAAATGCATATGCCTATAGGAAGCAACGAAACACAAAGCAAGTTGTCTTAAAATAAAAATTTTATTAAAGGCATTAATGCATGCTTTCAACCTTCAAGAGGCATTCTTCACGCTTGACGCTGGAGAGGTCCCATGCAATAGGATGGGCTACTGTATGCAGGTTGTATTCTCATGTTGACTCTGTTGTAAAAAAGAAGTTTTTCCCAAGAAAACAAACAAAAATGCAAAAATACTGTCACTGAAAGGGTACATGATTTTTGCAATTCAAGATACTGCCACTGAAGATCATAATAAAAAATACTATAGCTAGAACATACCTGCTGACTATGTCACACATTCACAACCATCAATTGCACGAACCATCCACATACGTGCTGCAAAGCAAAAGATGAAGAGTGTATGAGGGAAGCTGATAATTTCAACACACTTCGAACTTACATGTAGACCAATGCTCTGTAGTGCAAACTACAACACGGTTGCTCTGAATGGGCTGGTCACGTCCGTGCAGCAATCCTGAGGGAACAAGTGGACAGGCTGTGAGAGTGGGCAACATGCACTTGCACTGCAACTAATACATACCTGTTGACACTACGACGTGGCACATTTGCAACAATCAATTGCACGAGCTGTCCACATACACGCTGTAAAGAAAAAGAAAAATTAATTTCAACATACTTTGAACATACATGGAGACTGCTGCTTTGTAGTGCAAGCTATTACATGGTTGCTCTGAATGGGCTGGTCACGTCCGTGCAGCAATCCTGAGGGAACAAGTGGACAGGCTGTGAGAGTGGGCAACATGCACTTACACTGCAATTAATACATACCTGTTGACACTACGACGTGGCACATTTGCAACAATCAATTGCACGAGCTGTCCACATACACGCTGTAAAGAAAAAGAAAAATTAATTTCAACACACTTCGAACTTACATGTGGACTGCTGCTTTGTAGTGCAAGCTATTACATGGTTGCTCTGAATGGGCTGGTCACGTCCGTGCAGCAATCCTGAGGGAACAAGTGGACAGGCTGTGAGAGTGGGCAACATGCACTTACACTGCAACTAATACATACCTGTTGACACTACGACGTGGCACATTTGCAACAATCAATTGCACGAGCTGTCCACATACACGCTGTAAAGAAAAAGAAAAATTTATTTCAACATACTTCGAACTTACATGTGGACTGCTGCTTTGTAGTGCAAGCTATTACATGGTTGCTCTGAATGGGCTGGTCACGTCCGTGCAGCAATCCTGAGGGAACAAGTGGACAGGCTGTGAGAGTGGGCAACATGCACTTACACTGCAACTAATACATACCTGTTGACACTACGACGTGGCACATTTGCAACAATCAATTGCACGAGCTGTCCACATACACGCTGTAAAGAAAAAGATGAAAAATTAATTTCAACATACTTCGAACTTACATGTGGACTGCTGCTTTGTAGTGCAAACTATTACATGGTTGCTCTGAATGGGCTGGTCACGTCCGTGCGGTAATCCTGAGGGAACAAGTGGACAGGCTGTGAGAGTGAGCAACATGCACTTACACTGCAACTAATACATACCTGTTGACACTACGATGTGGCACATTTGCAACAATCAATTGCACGAGCCATCCACAGGCACACTGCAAAGGAAAAAGTGAAAAATGCATTTGGGGAGTTGGAAATTTTAACACTACGAACTTACATGTAGACTGCTGCTCCGTATTGCAACCTGCTATACCAGAACAGTAGCACAACAGGCTACTCACGTCTATGCAGCATCCCTGAGGAAACAATTCCACAGACTGAGAGAGTAGGCAACATTTGCCATGCAACTGCAACCTACCATTGAACACAGAGGTGAAGTAAAAGATAATGCATCCCACGAATGTTGGTGTAGTCCGCAGTGCTACGGGCTAGAAAAATTCTGTATGAGATTAGAAAACATAAAAGGGAGACAGGTGTACTTACTTTTGTGTTTTCAGAGATGTGCAAGATTTAGCAGCATCTGTAAGAGCCGCAACCGTAGCTGAGACAGGGTTACAGCAGGAATGACTTGTCTTGGCAATGGTGGATTATCGAAATCTGTCAGATGCTGTCACTCGGTAGTACTTCCCCAATAAAAGCAAGCTCTGCCACAGTGACTCTGTGGCTAGGGTACTTTACTGTTGAGCCCGAGAACATGGATTCAATTAATCTTGAAATCTTGACTGCATTTTGATGGAGGCAAAATGCTAGAGGCCCGTGTACTGCGTGTTGTCAGTGCATGTTACAAAATCCCAGGAGGTCGAAATGATCTGCAGCCCTCCACTTCACTGAAAGCTCTTCACTGAAACATGGAAGATTTGGCCTTGAAAGTTAAGCCCGCACGAAATAAGCTGCCCTAGTTCAGTGACAAATGCAGACAAGAACTCACTGGCAGAGTCTGGCTTTGACATTCCAGCAAATACACCTACAACAAAAAGTGCAGCTCTGCTACATTCAAGAACCTGACATTGAATTATCCATAACTGCATTCTAGAACTTTTAGGAATTGGGAGCAAATGAATATTAAAGGAAAGTGTAACAGAACTGACTTCAGGAGCTCTATGAGACAGCATGTTTCTGAGCTGGTGCTCAAGACCATAATGACAGTATTCCCCGGGTGGCATAGAGGTCAGCGCTGAAATATTCATAGTCTCTCGCGGTGGAAGACAAGCTGTATCAGAAGGATGTGCCTTCAGAACCTTGAGCAGGGATGATAATGCCGAGTGCGAAATGTTTTCTTTCAGGGCCCACGCCCGCAGTGCTGTCGCCAGATAGCCAGACACGGCGGCTGGCTTTCGGTTGGGGCAATCAGCAGGGTGCTCAGAAGCTGTATCACAACTTGAAGCCGATGAACACGGGGAACCTAAAGACACGGCTGGCGCCACTTCTGGGAGGTCTAGTGTTGCTGCTATGTCGCTCACGGCAGTCACTTGTTCACTCTGGAGTGCACGGCTGTCAAAGAATGAGTCTGATAGTGGAGTGGCACTGTCACTGGAAGCGGCAGATGACACAGTAGAAGGGGCAGGCGCGGGTACCGTCCTTTGGCGACTGCATCGCCCAAAGTTCTCGAAAACCGCCTTTGTTTCACGCGAGGCTTTTGCCCGTGTGTAAGGCTTCTCCTCGATTTTGGTTTTAGGCATTTCGGAAAGCGCGTTGAGACGTCAAGCAACTTGCATCGAAAAACAAGACGAAATGGGCGGCTCGGTTCACCTTGGCACAATGAAATCACGAAACAACACACTACCGCACAGGCTGTTCCTGGGTCCGATGCACGGTCGCGAGCATCGGTCGTGCGGTTGGCGCGATGGTGGGGTTATGTGCGGAGTTGCTATACACTACCATGTGCCTTAAAATGTAATTGCAAAAAAAAAGCAATGAAAAACATACCAATATTTCAAATTTTTACAATAGTTTTAACAATAAAACATTTTATTTTAAAACTGCTATCTAAATCACTAGTATCTGGCTACATAATGAAATTGACTGTTTTCATAACTTTTCTATCGCAAGACACCACCAGAGGCTGCACTAGTCTGCACCTCATCCGCCTAAGGCCAAGTCTGGCCAAGCCAAGCGCATATCTAGCGCGCATTTTGTATTTGTGCTCGCCGTGGTACACTGCACTGCGTTCGTCGGAATTCCGCATTATTGTGTGACGCTGTCAACATCGCCGCATCGGTGCGACAAGCTGCAGGTAAGTCACCTTGCGATCAAATCTGAGATGTCATGTAGTAAATTATTGCTTTCTAGGTGAACTCTTTATATATTTCAGGCATGTACGCAATCGTGGAATTCAATGACACACGCGAAGTGGAATTAGTTCCATGCACGTGGGTGAACGGCGACAAATGCCTGTGGCCTAACGTCACTGCGGACAAAGCAGTAAGGCTGGTGCGGCGTGGCGATCCCCCCACATCCGACTTCGTAACGTACGCTGCAAACGTGAAAGGAGTATTCCGTAAGAATAAACCGCTGGTTTTGAAATGACAGCAGTGGTCAAGCTTTTTTTTTTTTTAGGCACATATGAAGAAGGTCGGAAGAAGCTCGAGCTCGCTCGCTACACTTCCGACCTTTCCACTGAGGAGAGCACGCCGAAGCGGAGGCGAATCGTGCGGCCTAAGCGTTTTAGCGACAGCGACTCCGAACTGGAAGATTATCCTACCGCCCCACGTGGACTGCTGGAGCCAAGGAGCACTCGTACGTTGTTTTATTAAGACGAAAACATTTAATGCCTCATACTGTCGTGACGAAATTGTGTCAGCAAGTGTGTCTGCGTTTCGGCGTCACTATAGTATACTTGAAAAAAAAAAAATTGTGTCGAGGCTTGGAACCGAACCAGGGCCTCCGGTATTCGAAGCGAAACGGTACCGCTCCGCCACAAAGGTTCGGGGTTTGATGTTGAATAAAGGCGCATCTAATGAATGCATGGGTTTCATAAATAAAATAAGAAAAGAAACACAAAATAAAAAATGAAATAAACAGTGCGCCAGGAAACGCTTTCGCCTTACAGCATTTTAGAGAGCCAAAGTGCCCCTGAATTTTTATTCTATAGGTTCGTTTGTTTGCGGACGCGCGAGTTTCAAAATGAGTCCGTTTCCCTACGCGCGCGTTATCGTCTTGTGTTGAGTATGCACGCACGTGCTATGGCATTAGTCATTTCTTTAAAAAGTCATGCCGGAGGCTTATTAGCATGCCATACTTATATATGTTAAAGTAACTGATTGTAAAGCGACCAGCTGTAGAACTTTATTTTATTCTTTTTTCCTCACCATAAAGTGCTGAAAATAAAAACTATTCTGCATTTATCTTTTCCTTGCAAATATCTGAACGTTTCAAACATAGCATGGTAGCATATATATGTTCCTAACCAGCACATTCTAGTTGGCCAAAATGCCGCAATGTTCAGTGTTTTCTAAGTTTGCAATTTGGGGTTGTTATTTTCTCAGCCTGCAGCAAGAAAGGGAGTGTGGCAGCACTGAGCTGTAGTGATGAGGAAGGCACTGCTACTGGTAATCACCTTTAATTTACATTTTGAGTTTCTATTTCGTATTGCAAATATTAATTTGTTTCATGTGCATTCATACACAGGTGATGTGGCCCCTCATGCTGAAGTGCCAGCCAACTGTGGAGAGCAAGGTAAGTAAATTTTATTTCCGTTTTGTACAGCTGGCACGTGCTATAGCATTTAAGGCATTTCATTACAAGACTGCTCATTAAGGCATATCAGGCAGGCATGTCAACGTGCCTGAGCTGCAGAGCTGAATTGTTTTTATTTTACGTCTTTATAAATTGTGCTGGATGTAAGGACTCTGTTGCATTTATCTCTGCCCTCTGAGCACCTGAATGTTGAAATCAAAGCATGGTAGTATGCGCTACTAACATTCTTGATCAGGTTCTATGCAGCCAGATACCACAATTGCATTCTTATTTTGCAAATTCGATTTATTCTTTTGCTTAGCCCATCACTTCAATGGAAGACCAGTGGTGGCACAGAGTGGTACGCCAAGGGAAGCCACAGGTAGATAGATACCTTTAATTTACAGTTTGAGTTTCTAGTTTTCTATTGTGAATATTAATTTAAATTCCTTGTTCATGAATACACAGCTGACTTGTCCGTTGGGAGCGAAGTGCCAGCAAGCCCTTCTCAGCAAGGTAAGCAATGTCTGTAGGGCAGTTGTGTTATTGCTTCTTTGTATCCCAATGCCGTTGTTTTATAATACCCAACAGTTGAAATTTCTCTTCGCATTCTGCAATTTTATTAGCTGTTACCTGTTTTCACATCAATACATGGCAGCAGTTAGTGGTGTTCAGCTTTAAGGGGCTCTGAGGACATATGTCAACTTTACCTGCATGAATCATCCTCTTAGTGAATACCATGCTTGCGTAAGTCAGAGAAGACCTTAAAATGAGGTACAAGTATTGCCACTGTTAACAGTTTTTTGCAAGCTAACTGTGAATGAGTGTGATTGTTGCATGCAAATCCTTTGTGCCAGCCTACACCGTCATCCAGAAAGTTATCACGAGTCCCTTCTGGTCTTTACATCACCAATTATTATCTAATGGTGGTGGTAAAGGTTCCCATTTTTGGTATCCGATTTTATGAGCCAAAAATGTCTTAATTGCTGTTGAACAAATTGAATATAGCATAGTGTAACAAAAGGAAAATTCAAAAACTACTAGCAGATGCAAGGTTGTTTATCCACTGTCTACCTTTTAGCTGCAGCTAAAAGGTAGCTTGCAGTTGAAAAGGTTGCCTTTCCAACTGCAATGTATCATGGGTAATGAACAGAATTGTTTTTTCTCTTGATTCTTTAGAACCTCAACGTAAGGAAACAGTTATGAGCAATGGTGAAAGCTACTTAATTTTTTTTTTGCTTAATAACTGCACTTGTTGGAGTTCTCAGAGCTGTTAGGCTAATGTCATCCTTTTTTGTCTTTCAGGTGGTGCGCATAATTGTTATAGGTGCCTTGGTTTTGCTGGTGAGTTCTGGGTTTCTTGCTGTTAGGATTTTTGACAGAATTGTAACCAGTTTCTTTATGCCTGCAGATTTCCAGAGACGAGTAATTACAAACTTCGCCATTATAAGGCATACGCAAGCAGAAATATTGGAGCTGCTTTCTGCCAACACAGTGCCACGCAATCAAGTGGCAGATAATGACGACCCTGTTGTCAGCGAGCCTTTTGGCTCAGTAGAGGAATTAAAGGCATTTGATTCCAACCTTACTCCTGAACGGAGAAATGCCCTGGTGAGTGACTGCCGTTAGCATATCTGTTCGTGTTGCAAGTGTGAGGAGTTAAGGTTGTTTTCAGATGCGTTCGGTACACTTTTATGTATGAAACAGCTAAACCATTACTACTATGGTTTTTGTTTTTGCTGATGGCAGCTTAATTGTCTTGCACAGCTCAGAAACCAGTTCCCTTTGTTTTTTTGCGGTAGGTGGTGATGTGATGGTAATGTTGGTTTCTTGTAGCTTAGCAGTCACACTAAGCCCTTTGCCAAGTGAAAGCAGTTGCTGAGGTTGGCAACTCCGCAACTGCACTATCATATTCGATGAGTCTAGGGAGTACTAATTACTGGTGGAGATATGCTGATGCCTTTATTTCTTCTTGCATTAAGAACCAGTTAGGAAAGATCGAGGACCCACCGCAGTGGCTCAGTGGTAAAGGCGCTCATCTACTGAGCCGGATTACCCAGGTTCGAACCCGACCGCGGCAGCCGCGTTTCAATGGAGATGAAACGCAAAAGGCACCCATGTGCTGTACGATGTCGGTGCATGTTAAAGATCCCCAGGTGTTCGAAATTATTCCATGGACCTCCACTACGGCACCTCTTTCTTTCACTCCCACCTTCGTTCATTCTCTTACAGTGTGGTTCAGGTGTCCATTGAGATATGTGAGACAGATACTGTGCCATTTCCTTTCCTCAAAAACCAATTTATTAAGATCATGGAACAATATTGGTTCTTTTTTTTGCTTTGTTTTTCAAGCTGATCACAATTCATGCTGGTTTCATTGCTTTGTTAATGTTTTCATATTACTGTTTGTCCATTTGTTTGCACAGCTCTTTTAATTACAGCTTGCAAAGGCACTTAAGACCACCTGCCAATGCACTTTGTGAACCATGCTGTTGTGCTAGCTATGAACTCGAGGTGCTCTGTTCTAGATCGCACAGCTGCAGTGCTTTGGCACAAAATCAGTGCCCGTCACTGTACGGGCAATGATGGCGCAGCTAATGACTGACAAGGTTGCCGAGAACTTCTCGATGCACGGCAGGAAAGGAAAGGAGCGATTTGACGCTCTTAAACTTCGCACAGTCATCTTTGGTGAGTAAACATTTTCCAGGCAGATATTTTTGTTTCAACAGTGTGCATGCTAAAGTTGTAGCTCATGGTAAAAAACTGCACCACTAAGGCGGTCAGCAAGCATGACAATCACTTGTGATGCTGGCTCTTGGTGCTTGTCGGACACCCTCTGGGTGACAAATTTTCACAAGCCATTGTTTTCATGCAATCTATACTTTCAGACTCAGTCAAGAGGACAAAACTCCTTAAAGAAGTTACGCATGAAGATGTCGACACAGCAGTCAAGGAGTGGCTGCGCCGAGCCAAGGAGCGCTGCAATCAGAAATTATCACAAAATTCTGTACAATAAATGTTTGAAGTTTTGAATTTAATTCATTCTTTTGATGCTCAAAGGGCACCACAATCAGTGCCTCGCTCATGTTTTGCTGCCAGTATTAGTGAAATATCTGAGCTAACTTGTAGTTAGAGGAGACAAGTATTGACCAAAATTTTTAGTTGCATGTACTTGTGCCCAAAAAAGTTTTTTGGAATACAAATTACGAAAAAGCTGAACTGCTTGACAGACAAAATATGTAGCCACTGACTGAATGATGCGCTTAAATTTGAACTGCCTTGCCCAGCCTCCACAATGCAACCATAAATGCCTGGCTGCGCTTCTAGATACAGCCAGTGAATTGGATTTTCCTGCCTTTGGTATTCTGAAAGCTTTTGTCGGCCCTGTGTTTGCTACTGAATAATATTTATTAAATGCTTGAATTTCTCCAGTGGTTATGATTGCTTTTAATTTGAATATAATGCTTCCATAACAGATTCCTGCTGAGTGGAATGGTCTGTTGTTAAAAGTGCAGCTATGTTGTGAAGATATTTCAGATTGCATGTCAGAAAATGCGTGGACATGCCACAGTTAAAAAAAATTGTACTGCACACAAACTGACCTAAAGAAATGCAGCCAAAGGAAACACAAGTGGCTTTAGTTTATTGTTATTGCATGCAGCTACAAAGCCACTGTAAGGTTTAAGCAATTTTTTATATATTAAGCACTCCACTGTAGAAATTAAAATCAGCTTGTTGAAATTTACAATGCTCAGAAAAGCTACACATCAAAATATCCGTGAAAGGATATAAGCGGACATACCATGGACGTCCGGAATCGGATATCCCTCAGGCATCCGATAACGGATGTACCTCGGACATACACCGAATCTCCGATTCGTATATCCGGATATGGACGTCCGTAGGCATGCCCTACGGACATCCCCACCTGGCATTGGAGATTCGGATCTTAATCGTACGTACCACGGATATCCGTGGTTGACTGGGTAGCTAGGCCTAGTTGTCGCTAAAGGGAAGAGAGTCGTCGACTGAATTTTCGCCAGCGCTTATCGTTGGTGAGTGTTCACTTGTGCAAATTTGAAATATAGCCGTTCATTTCGCTCATTTCTAACACGGATAATGTAGAAGCGCGAATATATTTCACACCGTCGCCTCATCAGGGTGTTTTCGCTCAGCCGCCGACCTGCCGAGAACACGAAGGCTGACTGTCCGCCGATCGAATTCGTCGGTGTCATTGGCCTAAGGAACTTTTCCCACCACAATCGTATTATAGTGCATTAGATAGTTCACTATAATCACACGCTGCTGTTGACCATGACAGTGTCGTTGTCCGACTAGTGTGACTGCCGCCGTCGTCTTCGTTGTGCTTTTAAAACAAGCTGAGGCTTATTCGAATGCGTTTGGAAAGTGTCATACAGCACCGTGGGGGTCCGTCGAGTCCGAATGCCATTCCAAATCACGAATGCCATTCGACTAGGATCTCATTCTAATGTATCCGTGTAGCACAGGTAAAATTCACCACGATAATCAATTATATTTCAGTTGGAACCATTTTAATTGTAATCGGTTTGCTATTTTCTGTAAGGTGTACAAGACTGATTTATAACCGAGCTGTGTCAGCTGTGTCCTCGTTTTCTGAGTAAGGAATGCGGTTTGTATCACTGTTCACAGTTTTCCTATGTACGAAAGAGGTGGGGGAAAAGGGTAAAAAAAAATATTTTTTGTATTCGTCTGTCTTTCCTCGGCTGTTCTGGGGGGAAACGGAAACGGTAGAGGTGAAATACCAAGAAAGCAGACACGAGGGACACGCGCAAACCGGTTCAGGGAAGGAAAAGAAGAGAAGAAGCAAGAATCTGCCTGCAGGAGGAGGAAATAGTGAAGGGCATGAAGAAAGGTTGCAAGGGACACGTGGGTTCGCTCATTTGTCCTTCCGCGAATAGAGCGCAACCCGTCATTGTACTGCGTGTTACTGGCAGCTGCTGCCGGATGTGGTTTGCACTTGGCGCCTCTGGACCGTGCTTCTCATGTTGTCTGCTATGCGAACTCTGTGGTGTGCAGTCGCCGAGGGAATAACGCGTTTCGATAGCCTGCCAACAGGCTTACTTCGCGACGACGTCATCAATCCTGGTAAGTACTGTCGAACGTTTATCTGCTTGTATTCTGTAGAAGGGTCAGGAATTACTTATGCTCATGTACACTTTCACTAAAATAATTCAATTTCGTCACCGTCTTTCCATGCATCTTAGAATAAATATATGCAGACTAATCGTAATGGTGAAAATTGCACAGTGCACCCTTATATCTCCAGCAATAAGTTTTGGACGCTCAGCTTTTACATGTTTTCGACGCAGTCGCCTTTCATGAGCTCTTGACGGCGGATGTATGTTGTAAAATGCATGCAACTTCCAGCATGACTGAAGCTATTAGGCCATTTAAGCTTCAGAGGTTGAGTCCTACTTTCATTTATGAACCTTGATGATTTCTCTGAATGGTTGAAATTAA
The DNA here is from genome assembly GCF_055824585.1 of Amblyomma mixtum. Lineage (NCBI taxonomy): Eukaryota > Metazoa > Arthropoda > Arachnida > Ixodida > Ixodidae > Amblyomma > Amblyomma mixtum. The sequence goes on from NC_143012.1 coordinate 85,731,778, forward strand.
AAAGAAAATAATTGAACTGGAGACGAACACGTTTTTATTATGCGGCCCAGAGCCATTTGGCAATCTTTGTTCCAGACGCACGCGGTTCGGGTGGTCACCGAGATATGTGAGACACTTACTGCGTCATTCATTTCCTTTCCTCAAAACCAATTTTCAGTTCTTTCTCCAATTCGCTATAGCCGTGCTATTTCTCCAAGGGGAAATGCGTCAGTTGATCCCGAAATAGATTAGGGGCTTCTCCCACCTTCCTTTTCTAGAAAGAATGCGAGACTGTTCTCTGTGAACGAGTGCTTTTGGTCGGAAACCATCCTTCTTGAGGAGCTGACTTATATAATTTTGCAAGTTGTTGCAGAAAGAAACGCAAGATCTCAGTGCGCATGCGCGTTTGTGGAGGCTCTGTGGAGGCTTTGCTTTTGCTTTATTTTGTTTTTTTAGGTTTCCGTGAATAAATAGTTTCATTCGCAGATGATACATCCGCAAAATAAGCCCGCAGAAATAAATATACGGGCGGACTGTTTGCTTCTACGGATTACTACGTTACTCCGCCGATGGCAGAGCGGCAAGCCGCCACGGGACTGGGTGAAAGGCACTCCACGCGTTGGTCGACTCCGCCCACCGTACGGGGGAGAATTTAAAAAAAAAGCGGGAGCCGGACGTTAATTCGATTTAATTAGGGAAATCGGCCACAAAGGGCAATAGATCGAAGTTTCTAAGAATGCTCGGAACGTCGTTCCCGTGGCAAAAAGACGAGTTCAGATTCCTCTTCACTGCAACTTTAAATATGTGTACTTACCGGCATATTTCAATGATCTTTTTTTTTCTCACACAGGTTCGCTTGGAGAATGGATGCCATCACGACGTTGACAGAAGACTGCTGAGAATTATTTTGTTATTTTAAACTCAATACGAAATAAACCCTGTCGTGCGTACTGGTGTACTGTCACTGGAGTGCAAAACTGCCCTGTGATGTGCTGCATGGCACGCCACAAACTTATCGCACTAACACAAACGTAACCAGGATTGTGGAAGAGAAAAACGTCTGTGAACTGCGCGTAAATGAGGTAGTTATCATGTCTTTTCAGCAAGCAGCTTTGCTCTGTAGGTGTATGATAACATACACACTTGCAGGGCAATGATATGCCCACTGATACGATGCAAAGTTGCGCTTCGGGAGCGTCGTTATGAACTCATTAGGTAGGTTTAACTATAACCCTTGTGAGGGTAAGTTTACACTCTAAGAAAAAAACCAGCCCAGAGGGGAGTAAACACAATTTTAGTCCTCAAAAGGGCCCGCTAGTCCCTAAATTTGCACACGACACTCTTCTTGCCACAAATGCGCGCCGTGCGCAAACTTAACAGACTAACTGCCGAGAAAGAGACTAACGGGGGGCGAACCGCAGCATAGCAACACGCGAAAATTGCGCGAGAAGACTCCGACTGCAATAGTACTCGATTTTTGAAGCGCAGGGCGTGGTCTAAGGCCAGTGAGAGCACAGCTGTTGCCTCTGACGAAGCGGATAGCCTTTCGCGTGAGAAAAAGGTTTTGTGCAACCGGAACGGCTGGCAGCTGTGCAAGTGCATAAACAAATACTACGAGCTTCAATACGTGTCGAATGTGAGTAGTAAAGGTTAGGGTTGGGCTAGTACACGTAGTTTCATATCGTTGCCGTTTGTTTACGAGCTTGTGTGATACTGTGCAAGTATCGGCGACACTCAGCGAACCGGAGAGTGGCAAGCAGTCAATTCCCTGTTACCGCTGTCCGCCGGTAATAAAAAACGAGGTGAACCATCGCCTTCTATATTTGTTTTCAACAGGCTGTAATGTGCAGCTGCCAATTGCTAGAAGTAAGACCACCTTATAAGCAAAAAAGAAACAAAAAGAAAACAACTGTTGTGGTTGTGAAGTACCGGCCGTAATGTACACACAGTTCAGCACCTCTGCTTTGGCCAAAACACGATTTAGACAGTTGTGCGTGCGCATTAAAGCTTACCGCAGGTTGTTCCAAAAGCATATGACACAAAAATCACCATACTGTGCTCTAAACAGCAATATGTTTGATAACAGTTTGAGCGGTAGACAGACAATGTGTGTGTTTCGCATATAAGGCTTTTATTTTCTGCCTCAGACCGTCTGTTGTCGTGGTGTAGTCGTATCCGCGCTCGGCTCGTAATCCAAAGGTTGTCGGTTCGAATCCTGGTGTTTTCATGTATGTTTATTTCTGTTTCCTTTATCGTTGTTATGTGTGTTAAGCTCTGTCGGAAACTCTCCCCCTCTTAATTACGCTGGAAATCACGTGTAGTTTGCTTTCATTAAACGTCTGCTCCCGGGAACTAACTGTTGCACCGTTTCCAGGGGACCAACAGTTACACCCTTTGCCCCCTTTTAGTCCTTTCTTTACCCTTTCTAACACGGTGTAAATGTGCACCTGAAAAGATCAAAACCATATGCTCTTGCAGAGCAATGTTACGCCCATTGATAAGGTGTAAAGTTGCACTTCAGGAGCGTTATAGTAAGCTCATTTGATAGGCTTAATTGTAGCCCTTGCGAGGATAAGTTTACGCTTACGGATAGAGCATAAGCTTATTCCGAGTGGGTGCTAACATGCACCAGAAAGTAAAGCATATGTTTGCACTTTCATGGCCTAAGCGTTAGTCTTTCTTAGGAAGGGTAACGTTAGTCATCAAGGGCTTATACTTACACTTGTCCAAACGGAATAACATTAGTCCTATTGCAGCCTAAACATTACACCGTACGCACTTAGTCCCCCGACGAGGGTGCAAATTTGCACCAAAAGGGGCTCGCCACAGCGTCAGTGGATTTACCCCCTTAAAGGACTAAGATCACACCTTTTTTTCTTAGAGTGAAGGATTGCATTGTCGGATGCCAGTTCGTGATTTCATGGCTCTGGTATGGGTCCTGTCTTACTGTGACACTTAGCTGGCGAGGACAAGGCAAGGGAATTTGTGTTACATGAACACTCGTGAGTAATATTAGACGGAACAAACTTTTTGCACAAATTTGTGCACTGTCTCGTTATTCATCCACTAAGGTTCTGGTTTGGTTTGGTTTATGGGGGCTCAACGTCCCAAAGCGACTCAGGCTATGATAGGACTGATGCCTGGGCGAATTGGTATGCCATTTTCAAGAGGAACAGCGCGAAGTAGAAGAGCGCTGTTCAGGCTTTGAGGGACGCCGCAGGGAAGGGCTCCGGAAATTTCCACCACCTGGGGTTCTTTAACGTGCACAGACATCGCACAGTACACGGGCCTCTAGAATTTCGCCTCCATCGAAATTCAGCCGCCGCGGCCTGGATCGAACCCGCGTCTTTGGGGTCAGCAGCCGGGCACCTTAACCACTGAGCTACCATGGCGACACTAACCTTCTTAATGACGATTGGATAGCATACGACAATATGAAAAACTGTGCGATGTCAGTGCACGTTAAAGAACCCCAGGTGGTCGAAATTTCCGGAGCCCTCCACTACGGCATCTCATAGCCTGAGTCGCTTTGGGACGTTAAACCCCATAAACCAAACCAAACCTATAAAATTAAAAAAAATGTGCATGCAGCCATATTTACGGAGAAATAAATCTATGAATGCTCAAACTTGTTTCCTCTCATATTGCGCACGACTGTACCTTTAAGCATTGTTTCCATGGAAATATGACACCTTTCACCGTAGACGCCCGGAATTCAATTGATATGCTATAGCATTTCCTTGACGTACTACAATCTGCCTGCCTTGAAACTCGTTTGAAACGATGTGGTGGCTGATAAGGCGAAGAATGGTGTTTGGGCGCGCTAACGTTAACGTGGAGCTGCGCATGCCCAGACTGTACATGAGGGAGGCACCGGCGACATCCTTGTATTATATTAATGCGAAAGCTTGTGCTCATACTGCCGTCCGTTAGCAGAGGGTGTCACACCTTTGGCAGCGTGTTAGCTCGGGAACTAAAAAAGATAGGAGAAAACGAATGATGCTTCAGACAGAGGAAAAAAAATTAACCTAGAAGCCAAATTTGATGACTGCAAAGTAATTAGTTAATTCATTACAGTCAAAAATGTAAAAATTGCGTCGAAATAGCGCGGACGTCGATATATGTACGGGAACGGTGTGACGTCACATCCACCGGAAGTGTCGTCACACCGAATGGTTGCTTCAAACAGAGGAGGAAAAGAATGAACCTAGAAGCCAAATTTGACGACTGTAAAGTAATTGATTAATTACAGTCAAAAATGTAAAAATTGCGTCGAAATATAGCAGACGTCGATATAGCCACGGGAACGGTATGACGTCACATCCACCGGAAGTCGTCCCGGCATAGTGAAAGTTGCCACAGAATGGTCGGAAAAACGATGAATTTGTGTCAAATGAGATGGAAAAATGTGTAATTAAGCGTGATTGACACTTAGGATCCCCGAAAGATGTATAATTTGGGTATCGATATAGCCTCGCGAACGATGTGACGTCACATCCACCGGAAGTGGTCACGGCATAGTGTCCGCGGCTTTCGCCTCTCAACACTTTAGTTGCCGAAGTGTCCTCGCAATTTTTTAAATTCTTGTTCAGTCGTTCCACCACAGTATTTATCACTTTCATGCTCCTGGAGTGGCCCATCGTCCGATAGTGCTGTAATAAGGCTGGTACATGGCGCACTGTTTTGATAGATTGATTGAAAAAATGTGTTTTAGTCACTTCAGTTCGAGAGCTTTATGTGCAGGAGATACATATTAGCCGGCTTTTTTTTTGTGATACTGGCATTACTAAGTTTCGCTGTCATATACACAAGATTTCATCAGGTTTACAATTTTTCTAGTGGAATAAAATTCCGCATTTACTCTTTTAATGCCTATCATTCAGGAGAACATTGGTGTTGGTAGATATGTGCTTGTATTTTCCAGTATTTTCCCGATCAAAATTTTTGGAGTAGAAATGGCTTTTGTGGCAGCTCCAAATACTAGCTGCTTTCTACGACCGAGGCAGCAAACACCTTTTTGTAGTGCGAGGTATTTGTTCGTCAAAGCATTGAAACTTTTAGGCACTTGATGCAATAAAAAAGGAAACGTTCTGAAACTTTAAAGTTCTGAAATATTTCAGAACTTTCAAGTTCTGAAATATTTTTCATTTTTTTCCGTTAGGAGCCTAAACTCAGAAAAATCTGTCTTGCTTCGCATAACCAGGAAAAAATACCCGCTTCAGTACACTTACTCTGTCCAGGACCGCGGTTTAACCGAAGTGAAGGAATATAAATATCTCGGCATTACACTAAGTAACCGCCTGAGCTGGAACACACATATTCTTAACATCTCCTCTTCAGCCTTTCGCAAACTATGCCTGCTCAGACAAAAGCTTAAAGATTCTCCCGCTCATGTTAAACTTCTCGCATACACAACTCTTATAAGGCCTAGGCTTGAATATTCTTGCACAGTGTGGGACCCCCATACGATGTGCTATATTAATGCTCTTGAAAAAAATTCAGAGACGGGCAGTGCGTTTTATTCATTCCAAATTCGGTCGCACCGATTCGGTATCTGATTTAATGGCAGAAAATGGTATTGTCACTCTCCAAGCAAGAAGAAAATTCCTCCGTCTTAAATTTTTATTTCTTTTACTTAATCACAAACTCGCACTTGATCCTAGCCCTTACGTTTGCCCTCTTACCACTAGGCAGACACGCCACTCTCATGCCCTCTCTTTAACGCCTCACTTTGCAAGGACAAATTCTCCTTTTTCCCTAATACTATTGCAGATTGGAATAGTTTGCCTGCTTCTTCCCTCTAATCTTTAGATATGCTGGAATTAAGTATTTAATAGCTATGAAATGTTGCCTCCTGTCAGTTCCTTGGTGTCGGTTTTGACTGTGTCAGTTTTTTTGTGCTTATTTTATGTGCAGCGTTTCAACTGAACTACGCAATGTGTTGATGTGTTTTGTAACTTGTGCTGTCATTCTTTTTTATTTTATTTTTTATTATTTTTTAATTTTAATGTAAACATATGCCACTCCTGCTTGGGCGCTCAGCCTGCAGTATGTTCAAAAAATAAATAAATAAAACATTAAAAAATTTTACTGCCTCTGCTTGACTGCTCACAAAGGTCAAGTAGCTTGATCGGGGGTTGGGTCAGGGCCGGAGACCACATGGTGGCGGGCAGCTTCTGTGAGCGGCTTTCCTGTGCCGCTTAAACCCAGTGGGCACTGAAACTCTCTTAGAAGTCCTGTGGACGTCGAGGACGTCCATGGGACGTCCAAGGGACTTTCAGTGTCCATTGGGAAGATTCCATTCTGGTGCCGAGGTATCGACTGGCAGCGATGGTTTGGAAAGACCGTGGTCGCCCACTTGTGATCTTGTTTTCGCGTTCACACAAAATGACTTAGGAACGCAGGCCCACAATAAAAATTGCGAGGACACTTTGGCAACTGAAGTGTTGAGAGGCGAAAGCCGAGGACACTACGCCGTGGCGACTCCGGTGGATGTGACGTCACACTGTTCCTGTGGCTATAGCGATACCCAAATTATGCATCTTTCGGGGATTTCATGAGTTAATTATGCTTAATTACATATTTTCCATCTAATCTGACAGAAATCCGACGTTTTCCGGGCCATTCTGTGACAATTTTCACTATGCCGTGAAGACTTCCGGTGGTTGTGACGTCACACCATTCCCGTGGCTATATCGACGTGCGTGCTATTCCAACGCAATGTCAACCTTTTTGCCTATAATTAATTAACTAATTAACCTACTGTCATCAAACGTGGCTTCTAGGTTCATTTTCTCCTCCTCTATTTGAAGCAACCATTGGTTTTCTTCCATCTTTTTTTAGTTCCCGAGTTAAACGCGTGTAACACGCTTTGTTAACGGACGACCGTATGAGCCATTAAAGGCTTTCACCTTAAAAAGCGCAGGGAGCTGGGTCAGGGCCGCGGAGACCACACGGTGGCTGGCAACTTCTGTCAGCGGCTCGCCTGCTGCCGCCGCTTAAAGATTCCATTCTGGTGCCGAGGTATCGACTGGCAGCGATGGTTTGGGAAGACCGTGGTCGCCAACTTGTGGTCACGTGGTTTTCGCGTTCACACAAAATGACTCAGGAACGCAGGCCTGCAAATAAAAAGGTTTATATTGACTTAGAAAGGTAGCGAGACGACAATAGCCGACATCGCCTGAATCGAACTCTGTCACCAGAACCGGCGTGCAGCAGGCAGTTGCTGAGCCACGACGGCGAGAAAGAGAGAAAAAAACGTTCAATGCGTAGAATAGTTGGGTCCAGGCGAAAATCGTAACTGGTCAAAGTGGTTTAAGGAACAATTTCTCAGTGGATTCCAAATGTTTCCAGTTGGCTCCCAGCTGAATTCCAGTTGCATCCAACTGGTATCCAACTGGAATCGACTGGGAAATTGTTCCTTAAACCAGTTAGACCAGTTTACAGGAGCCCATTGGCTTTTGTTGCTGCTGTCCTCAAGGGAGAATTGGCCAAGATACAGGCGGCGGCTGACAGGTGCCCAAATTGTTTAAAAATGAAATAAAATGAAATGAGCAATTAAAAAGCCGCCGCTCTTGCCCAGTTTCACGACGCTTCGCCAACTTTTAGCTGCACGGGTGACGCTGGCGATTGTGCTGCTACAGACTCTTTTTCCCGGAAGCTAAGTTTTAGCTTTAGGTCCATATTAGAGTTCGCTTCGGTATTATAGAATCCATTCATAAAGAAAAACATATACAAGATAGAGAAGGTGCAAAGGAAAGCGGTTAGGTTTATTTATAACGAATACAGACTCACTTCTAACACTTGTCGCGCCGAACACACCATTCAGGAATTCATTTGCTCGAACCCATTCTGTTTCCAACTGGAACTTTCTTCCCGAGGCCATTTTGCAGTCCTCCAATTTCTGTAAAGCTCTTCAGAAGCATTTTCTTGAGTGAATGAGCGTTATTTCGTTATTCTGCTCATTGATTGCTACCCCATGTATATCCTTTGGTATTTGTCATTTTAAATTCCTTGTATAGCCCCTCCTGCATGGGTCAACATATTTGCCTGCATTATTTTGAAATAAAAAATAAAAATAAAATAAACAAGATGGCTATTTTATCCGATCTGAGTGAACGCGCGGTGAAAAAAAAATGCCTTAAAAACCCTGATGGCTTGAGACTTCTTTTCAAGATTGCGAGCGGGACGAAAAAAAAATTATAAATGCGGCATGAAGCGTTGCCGCATTACAAGAAAAATTACCACGAAACGCTAGCGTTGGGCCTGCAGGAAAGACCAGGTCGATATAACTGGCATGTTTTATTCGCGTGCTTTCGTCGAAATTAAAAAAAAAAAAAAGGTAGGCAGCGGTTCAACTCTGTCGAACCGGGTTTCTCTTAGCGAAAGCTAGAAGCGGCTTGCCGCATTGTTCGAAGATGTAGCTGACTCTACGTACGCTCCTCAGCGCTCTCTCATTCCTCGACAGCGTCTAAGCCAAGCGCACAGCTCCCATACCTGACGTCACAGCTGTCGTTTGAATCATGTTACACAACGTGATTACCACGTGGCCTTCTTACTACCTCTGCCGACAGCTTGCCAGGTCAAAATTCAATGTCGAAGTTCAAGATCAAATGTCAAGGTCAAAGGTCAACACTCCAAGTCAAGGTTCAAGGTCAAATTTCATTTTTTATTTCATTTATTTTCTCCTTAAAGGCCCGAGGGCATTACAAAGGGGAGGCGAATTAACATGATATATATTTCTTGAGCGTGGAAAAAGGTGAAGAGAAAGATATAAAAAACAACGAAGGCAAGCAAAAACAAAAGCAAGAAAGAAAAGATACAGTAAAAAATGCAGAAATACATCTAAGTGAAATAACAGCAAGCAAGCAAAAGAAACAGCAAGCAAGCAAGAGAAACAAAAATTACACTAAGGCGCAGAAGTGCAACTAAACGTAGTAACAAAAGAATATTAAGCGGACAGTCTATTCAGGATGGCTGAAGTTTTAGCTTATTACGGAATTGATTTGTGTCTGTGCATTCGGCTATGGTTTCGGGTAAGGAATTCCATAAGACTATTGCATGATGATGAAATGAGCTACTCATTGCAAGGGTGCGGGTGGAAATTCGTGCTAGACACTGGCTGTGGCTTAAACGGGATGATCTTCATGGTCAAATGTTTTAGGGGAATCCCCCAAGGTGGAGTAAATTTGTAATAAGGGAGTAATTACTCACTGGCATCCACCCAAATTTCTGAGAAAGCTGTATAGCTTTCCTTTGTAGCCGTATGGCTGCGCTTGGGTGGATGCCAATGAGTAATTACTCCCTTATTACAAGAACAGGGTGAGCTCACGGGCTAGTTGGTTATTCATAATAATTTTTTCAACAGCGCATGCTACACGAGGACACAAGACGAGGAAACACACACACGAGCGCTGAACTGCAACTTTATTTGAGAAAAGGCGCCAACCTCCACATATATACCCTCAAGGAACCGCCCACTAGGGTAAAAACTAAAATCACTGCACGTGTCAAGCCACAAGCAAGAAAAAATATTCAAGAGTTAAGCATACAATACAAGGGTGACCAAGACCGGCCCCCCAGCGCCTTTCCAGACTGTGCCGGAGAATCAATGCAAAGACAAAAATTAACTCCGGTTGTACCACGCGGCACAGAGATCCCTTGGTCACGTGCGCTGAGGGTGTAGTCTACTCGATCCCTCTTTCTTGTGGGAAGGCGTACATCGGCCAAACAGGCCGATGTATTAATGAAAGATTAATGGAGCATCGTAGGGATCTATCTGGTTCATCACTCAGGAACTTGCCAGTGCACTGCAAGAATTGCAAACTTAAACTAGGTTCTAATGAACAATGCACCCCTATGTTCAAAAGAACAACCATTCTGAAGAAATGCCCCTACCAGCTGACTCGCGAAATAATAGAAGCAGCCAAGATTTGTAACCTCAAGAGTGAATGCGTTAGTACGCCTTCTGTTTCTCTGTCAAACAAAGAGATAGCGTTCCTGTCTGGTTTTATGTGATTTTGACCTGGTTTTTTCCGGTAGTTCTTCCTTCGTTTTTACTTTTGCTTTTACCCTCCTTTTTGTAGCTCTGTTTTATCTCTTTTAGTCTTCGTGTTAGCACTTTTTACATCTCATTTGTCACCACTTTTTTAGCAGTGTTAGTTGTTGGCCCTCATGCACTTCAGATGTTTTTTCGCCTCGGTCATCATCATGCTTAGTTACCGCGATTTGTGCTTTTACCACTTTTAAAAACGATTTCTGCCCACTGTTTGTTACGCAAAAAAAGGGCAAGTGAAATAATTTCTTCTCGCTGCTTCTTGTAATCTTTCTTCCTTTTTTGCGGTCTTGGTCACCCTTGTATTGTATGCTTAACTCTTGAATATTTTTTCTTGCTTGTGGCTTGACACGTGCAGTGATTTTAGTTTTTACCCTAGTGGGCGGTTCCTTGAGGGTATATATGTAGAGGTTGGCGCCTTTTTTCAAATAAAGTTGCAGTTCAGCGCTCGTGTGTGTGTTTCCTCGTCTTGTGTCCTCGTGTAGCATGCGCTGTTGAAAAAATTATTATTACAAGATCTTCTTAGTGGTGTTGTTAGTAGCTCATGTGTGGGCCGAGGGTCCACTAAGTCGATCGCGCATGGTTGGGTATATACCCATAGCAACACTAGCCATGACTTATCTCAAGGTCATTTCAAGGCTCATGGCAAAATGCGTAGTGTAGCTGTCGCTACAAAATAAGTGTGCGACTTCTGCTATTGGCTGGGAGTTCGCGGTGGCGCCAACACACCGACACCAACGGCGGCTAACCGAAGTGCTCCTGCGAGATGCCTTTCCACTCAACACCGAAACAGAACAAATTCAGCTCGGATAACCACGGTGTCGCAACTCACCGTACAGCCGTGGCGTGCCACTCTGCTGCTCCTGTGGGTGCGCGCCCACAGCCTGAGCCCCGAGGGGCCCAGGGGCGGCGGCGCCCTGGCGGCCCAGGCACCGACGTATAGAAGCGGGTACTGTTTCGCGAATGCCATGCCATCGCAGTCCACGAAACACCCCTGGTTTGGCTGGATTCCCCCACGGTGGCGCCACTCACCGGCATCCGCTGCATACAGCTACCATGCTCCTGTAGGGTGGGCCCCCCGGGGCTCAGGCTGGAGACGCGCAGGCGCACGGGCCAAGTTTGCCGGGCCAACGAAGCTCAGGCGCCGCTTCGGAGTCCGCGGTGTCGCCACACACCGACACCCAAGGGCCTTCTAAGGTGCTCCTGCGGGATCCTGGTTCGACGTTTTGAAGTGGAGGGCATTCGGCTCGGAAACCCACAGTGTCGCCACTCACCGACACGCCGCATAAATGAGACGTGCTCCTGTGGGAGGATGAAAGGCAGGAAATCAGGTTCGGCCCACCTGGGCTACCTCTCTCTCCTGGCCGGCGTCAACCTCACAACTCCTCCAGTGTCTTCACCACTGACGAGCCATGTCATCCGGGCCATAGAAGGCTAGTTCCCTCTCTTATGTCTGAATGGTCCACACGTTCAGTGATGCCAAGGTGCGCAACCCATCGTGTCGCCCTGAGAGCCACACGCAATGGAATGCTGGAACTTCTGGCGTCAACATACCCAGCCATTGTGGACAAAATCGTTTTTGAGCGGAAAACCCTTTATGTACGCAATTTTTTCATATAAGGTATCCGCAGATCACCCGACCGCAGTTTTGTATTTTTTTCTATTAACTTCCTTGCTATCGTCAAAAGCGGTGACTGATTTTATAAGAGAGTCTTTACTGCTTGATGCGATCGGTGGAAACATTTTAAAAGAAATATTTTGCTACATATGAGAATAATAAGTCATTACCTTCAATATTTCCATAACAGTATCTTACAATTTTCCATTTTTCAAAATTTTTCCCCAGAAAGCTGCACATGACTGTAGCAAATAGGAGACAGCCCTGAAGGGAGACGAAGGAAGGCTGGTGAAGCGTACGAAAGGGCCTCCCAAGCCATAGAGACTGATGCGACAACACGACGCCTTGCCAGTTTAGGAGGCGATTACCAGCTAGGCTCTTTGGAACTCTCTCTCGGGATGCGCTTGCCACTTCTGTTTCCACTTTTCCTCTTTCATTTTATAAGTTTTCCTTTCCTCCTCATCAGACTCTTGTAAATAAACCAATCTACAAGCAGAATCGAGCAGTTACGAGCACTTCACTACAGAAACAATAGGGCTTCGAACGGTTTTCCCATACAGAAGTCCTGGCATGTGCGGAGGGGAGGAGGATCACAGCCGCCCTTCACACCTCTGAAAATCCCCCACTGCTGAGACTTTTAGAATGAAGCTCTTCACTGACAGCCAGCTAGGAAGATCAACTAATCGACTTGTTACTCAAGGCGATAATAAAAGCCTTTCAATAAAAGAAAAATATGTCACTGCGCGGTTTCCACCAACAAAATGAACTTGAACCAAACTTTTGGAGCTGCTCTTTTGCATGTAAACAAGAGCTTGACTGCTAAAATTGATCAATATGACAAGCATTTTAGCGAAAAAGGCGGATAACACGCTTTTTTTCGCGATTTATTGCCGTATCGTTGCACCTGGTGGCCGCCTGTGGAAGCTGTGACTAGACGTCATAACACCCGCGCGCCCACCGTTCCCGCAGAAGCACGATTGCCATCGCTACTCGCGGCTTTTCCATGTCTGTCGTCTGCTCACGGCGTACACAGATATGTCAAAATGTTAATCGATGCTGTCTACATACCATAACCGTATGCACGCTTACGTCCGCTAAATACAGCTACTTTTTCCGATCCTTGTGCCATTTCTAGCATTCTCGCTTTTAAAACAGAAGCGCGACGATGTTCAGACTAGTGGCGCCATCTGGTGGTTAGGAGGGGAAGCATTGTTGTCAACAAACCGACACCCCTCTTAGCCCAAAGGGGGCAGAATCGTCACTCTAAATAAAAAATAAAGCAAATTTATTACTCGTAAGTTTTCTTATGTGCAACAGGAGATGAAGCGAAAGACACGGGGCCCATTTATGGCCTGTGAACGCGCTGAAGAAGCCAGTAATAACGACGCAACCAGTCCGAAGCGAGGTTTCATGCATCGAAGGGCGCCGCCATATTTGTCGCCGCGGGAGGGTGTCATGACGTCACGCTTTCCACCTCGCGCTGACCGGGAGGGCTTGGCGCGCGCTCATAAAACATCGAAAATAAAACCATCCGTTGAAAAATATGCGCAGTGACGACTAGATTTCGGTGTAATCACATTCCGAGAATCTATATTCAGCCTTTTTGTTCAATTTTCAGATTTTGCTTCAGTATCCCTTTAACTCAAATCCAGAGGAGGGTTTCGACTGTTAATAACGTTAGACTGGGAACTAGACGTTACGCGAAGTATGCATGGCACGCGGTCGAACCAAGACCGCAAGCGGAATAATGGCGAGTATGGACGTGTTCGTAAAGACACCCAACCGGTCAATGGCCTGTGAAACGTCAAAACGGACCTGCCGCTCCAGAAATCTCGGTCGCCTATGCCGGTCAGCTTTCTCTGATTAATTCGATGAGCCAGGAACCTTAGGTTCATATTTTTTTAAAGGCGAAGCCCTTTAATGGCTCCTGCTCGCGGAGTCCGTCCGTGCGCTGGTGTTGACATCTCGAGTATCTTGGTATTGACATCTCGAGTACCCTTAACTGGTCTATCCATATAACGCGGATAATTAACAATGCTCATAAAACTCTCGCCTACCTTCGTCGTAATTTACGTCTAGCTTCACCAGCAGTTAAATTATTAGCTTATAAAACATTAATTCGGCCAAAGTTAGAATACGCATCTGCCATCTGGGACCCCGCTCAACTTAACCTAACTAACTGTATTGAACTTGCCCAAAATCGCGCCGTTCGATTCATCTACTAAAACTACTCATACTCCACCAGTGTTACTTCCCTCAAAAATAATGCATGCTTACCTAACCTCAAGCAACGTCGCACAGGTGCAAGGCTGCGCTTGTACCACAAAATGTATCATAACTTTTCTTCCAACTGTCCTATTCAGCCTGCTCATCATTCTTCAGCCCGCACAAGCCACCAAAATGCCGTTTACCCACCCCCTGCTCGCACCGTGACCCATCTCCATTCCTTCTTCATCCAAACAGCGCGTGACTGGAACAGTCTTCCCACAAGTACCATCCTTCATACAAACCCGGACCATTTTAAGAAAGCCATCGAAAAAATGTTATTAACACCTGGTTGCTAGCCCACCCCTCATGTAAAGCCCTCATCCGAGGGCCCTTGAGGTATGTGTAATAAATAGATAAATAAATAAACTTTGCCCTCTCCTCCGCGCAGCGGCGCAACCTCCTTTCCTCCTTAGCAACCGGCGCGCCCGTGAGAGGCGCAGCTGCGCATAGCAACCATGACGTCACGCAGTAGCGGTAGTATGGTGGCTAGACTATGGCGGTAGAACGAGCGCGCGCGCGTCGGCGGTGGCAGCTGCACTGCCGCTCCTTCGCCAGACGTCTCGTTGCAGTCGAGTGAGTGGGACGCATGGCTCCGAAGCGGCCCAGTGATTCCGCGCCAAGCGGTTCGGGGAAGCGACAGTGTGATGACCACAGGGCTTTAGCCAAGCACACTTCAGGATTTCCAAAGTGCCTTCGGTAATTTTTTTTTTTCAAAGACGGTTAGTTCTGCGGGCATGTGCGCCACAGCTTCTCCGGTGCATCATTCAAGGTTATACCGCTCCTTGTTTTCGTCCACACACTCACCGAGGTTTCGAGATGAACGAATGATACGTGGCGGAGTAATACGGTTATGCGGGCGCATACATCCGCAGCCTCTGCTGCGTTGCGATAGAAAGCTCGGAAAGTATCACGAAAAGGCCTGCCTTGAAGAAGCCGACGTGCATAAGTGCGCTGTTTTTAACGATATTAGTTCCACCTCTGTATGAATTTGTATTCGCTGCAGTAATATGGGTCGTCCACGCACAGGAAACGTAGGAAAACGACTGCAACCTGTGTGGCCATGAGGTTCGCTGAAATGGACCGGATGTTGTAACGGACCAAATACTGCTTCAAGCAAGCAGGCTTAGCAGACGACGTACATACCAGAAAGACTGAGCTAACTCAATGAAGAGAAACTGCTGGAGTGGCGTCATCAGACCACGCAGGATGTTCGCATATCGGCTATTTTATGCCGAATAAATCATGCATTCAGTATTTTATCCCACCCGGTTCACATGAACTATTCGTGTGCAAGCTTGTTTATATGCTTCATTAGTTGAGCGTGATAATTAAGAAGCTCATATTCCCTTAATATTCGTTATCAACTCAGCGAGCTAGAATCTTTAAAGCACGCCTATTGTTTGTGATCGTGTAAATAAGCTGAATATTGTAAGTGGCAACAGGTTCACACAGCGCGACTGTGAGAATTATATATTATTTAACTGTTGCTGTTTTTTATGTATACCAATGATATTTTTCATGATCTGTCATGCAAAATGCGTCTGTATGCAGATGATTGCGTCATTTATCACAGCGTCAAGTGTTCCTCTGACCATGATTATCTCCAGAGCAATTGGACTGTATAGAGCTCTGGTGTATTAAGTGGCAGATGTCTCTTAACCCCACTAAGTGCCAATTTGTCTCGTTTACATGTAAACGCAACCCACCCCTGTTCAATTATTCTTTAGACGCTGTACAGCTGTCGCGAGTGAGCGAATACGAATATCGGGGGGTTTATTTTTCACCTAAACTAACCTGGAATAAACATGTCGAATACACATCAGCAAGGGCTTGCAAGATGCTAAACTTCATTAAACGTAATTTCAGAAAAGCGCCTGCCAAAATTAGAGAAATGCGTTACTTTAATAACGTAAGATCTATTTTGGAGTACGCCGGTACGTTTTGGGAACCCCACACTAAACTTCTTTCCGACATGCTTGAAAGGACACAAAACCGTGCAGCTCGATTTGTCTACAATAATTACAACTTCACGTATAGCGTTACATTACTTGGGGACGGTTTGGAATGGGAACTATTAAGCAGGCGCAGAAAAAACATGCGGTTAGTATGCTCTACAGAATGTATTTCGGAACAGTTAAAGTACACAGAGAAGCTTACTTTTTGCCTCCTCATTTTGTTTGTGAGAGGTGCGATCACCAACTAAAAATAAAAAAATTTAATTGTCGGACCAATTCGTTATTCATTTTTTCCACACCCCGTCAGCGATTGGAATCGACTTCCACAGAAAATTGCTGAACGTCACAGTGAAGCATTGTTTCGGGGCTTTGTTGTCAGATGTGTAGCTGCTTGCATGGGGTCTTCGTTTAATTTGCTCGTTCATGCCTTCCAATTTTTGTTGCGTTAGCAACACTACGCCAGGTTTTCGCCTCATCGCGTAGCCGGTGGCCGGTAGGCACAAATGGCCTTGAACAGCCGTTGCCTAGCAACCGTATCAGCCGAGCTCCGCCAGGTGGCGTCGCCGACGTCGGCGACGTAGAGTAGTTCCCGTAATGTGAACTACACTACGTCATTTATAGCTTCGTCTTTTAGCAACGACAATGGGGTAATCTCCCCAAGTGAGGCGGCAACACAGGACAGCACAATAGAGAACAGCTTACAACTGACTAGTCTTAACTGGGAAAAGGCGGAAGCGAATATTCCTAAAACCACATCCGCAGGGATAGACGAAATTCCAATTAAGCTGATTAATGAACTTGGCCCAATAAGCAAGGCAGCGCTGATAAAAGCATTGGAGACAGTCATAACAAATCAGCAAATTCCGCACAGCTGGAGACAGAGTAAAATGAATTTGATTTATAAAGGGAAAGAAGATAAGATGAACATAAAATCCTTCCGTCCGATTACGATAACATCTGTTATGTACAAGCTGGCAATGCAGTCGGTAAAATTAAAAATGCAGTCATGGGTAGAAGGCAGTCGGATACTCGGAGAACTTCAGAATGGGTTCAGAAGGGGTAGGCGCTTAGATGATAACCTCTTCGTGCTTACCCAATGCATAAAAATAGCTAAGGCGGAAAACAGACCTCTGTATTTAGCCTTTCTGGATATAAGCGGTGCATACGATAACGTGAACAGGGAACTCCTGTGCAGCATATTAAAAGATTTAGGTATCGGTTATGAGGTAATTATTTTCTACAAGAAATCTACCGAGATAATGAAGTTGAAATTACATGGGAAGGGAAAAAAAGTACAACTGTGGGGGTACAGAAAGGATTAAGGCAAGGGTGTCCTCTATCACCGCTGCTGTTCATGCTGTACGTGATAAATATGGAAAGAAGGCTAGAAGAAAGTAATCTAGGTTATAATCTGTCGTACAGATTAGGCGGTAATGTAGTTGGGCAGCGACTCCCGGGTTTAATGTATGCGGACGATATTGTACTGTTAGCAGATAGCCAGGAAGATTTACAAACTTTGGTTAATTGCTGTGGAGACGAAGGAGACGCTCTAGGATTCAGTTTTAGCGCAACTAAATCAGGTGTGATGACTTTCAACGATACAACTGATCACGTGCTTACAGTACAAGGCCACGAAATACCCAAAGTGGCCGAATACAAATACCTCGGGATATGGCTAAGCGAAGGGCAGATATACACGGAAAAGCATGAACAGGCTCTTAGGGCAAAAGGACGAAGAGACGCCGGGATAATGAAACATAGGGCATTATGGGGGTACAACAAATATCAAGTACTAAGAGGTATTTGGAAAGGAATAATGGTGCCGGGGTTTACTTTCCGCAATGCGGTTCTGTGCTTAAGGGCAGAAGTTCAGTCGAAACTAGACGTAAATCAGAGAGCTGTTGGAAGATTAGCACTTGGTGCCCACGGCAAAACCACAAACGAGGCAATACAAGGGGATATGGGCTGGGCACCGTTCGAAGCACGGGAAGCTATGAGTAAAATACTATTGTACAAAAATCAGCGCTTACGAACACGGACAGAGGACAAGGAAAACAGACTGACGGCGCTGTTTCCCTTGTCCTCTGTCCGTGTTCGTAAGCGCTGGTTTTTGTACAATGGATCACCACCAACTCGCCCAATCCTCAGTTATTCTGCAGTAAAATACTATATGAAGAACGCCTGAGGAAATTGGATGATAACAGGTGGGCAGCTAAGGTATTTAAAAATCTCTGCCTCTCCCGTAACCGAGAGTAGAGTAAGCATTAAACGTTTACGGGCATAACACATTGGTTGTAGATGGTACTAGTCAAAATCTTGAAACGGGTCTAGTGTTCAACACACCACACCACTCTCTTCTTGTTGCATCGAAGCGATTGCCTGCAGTAGGCAGCCGCGAACCGTGGCGGTCTTGTCGCTTTCGGGAGCGGCCGCATAATCATGGCGTTGTCGGCAGGGGCGAGCAGTCTTCTGCTGTGGCGTATCACTCGCAAAGCGATCCCTTTCCGCAAGACGTTTCCTACCTCTCCTTTCATCAGGCTCCATTGCTCGGCTTAAGCAAGCAGCTGTGACGGTGGTGGCATTGAAATAGAGGATGATGCAGAAGCGTACGCGGACACTATGAGACGCAGGCCTGACAAGAATGTATATGCAGCGCGTCTGAAGGCCAAGCGGCCGGTCTTTTACATGCGTGAGTGTGGGACCACAGCGCAATCCTTGGGGACGGCGCGGAAGCAGTTTTTCAGCCAAAAGCCCTTCTCGCCCTGGAGCTCCCCTCTTGCTCTCGTCTTGTCTCGTTAAATCTCGTACGGTGCCCGGATGTTCGCGTTTCAGTGCCCAGATGAGTGGAATTCAGTGCCCGGATGAGTGAAATTCAGTGCCCGGATGTTGGCTCTCGTTCTCGGCGTGACGTTACCACACTGCCGACAACGGGAGCTAAAAGCATTTCATGCTTAATACTTATACAGGAAGAGCCTTGACTCCCAGGGGCGGAAAAGAACTATAAAACTAACCAGTAAGTATGCCGGTCATGAGGACGGAGAAAGAAAGAGCATTAAACGACAGGTTAAGAAGTCGGAAGTTAAAAATTGGATTAATTCAATGAAAAAGAAACATAGTGTAGAACTATATCGAAACTGGAAAAGGCAGATCAGGAAAGAATTCTTCTATGATAACTCAAGAAGCAGTGCCCTACTTTTTGAAGCTAGGTCAGGGTGTCTTACCCAAGCAACCACAGATATCCGTCGGACGTACGAGCTAGATCCAAACGTCCTTTGCCGAAATCGGACGTCCATCGGACGTACGAACACAATCCGATTTCGGATATCCGTATTCGTACGTCCGCCGGACGTACGGACAGTGTCCACTTTTGTATATCCGCATGGGAGACGAGGTGTACGTCCGAAGGATGTAAGGCCGAGTATTTTCCCAGACCATGAGTATGGACGTTTTTTTATTTCACAGAAAATTTGCGTCTTTCGTGTATGTATACTGTTTTATTTGCATCAGTTGGAGGGTTTGACGCGAAGATGTTTGTAAATTGGTGCGATTCCACTCCTACCTGCAGTGCAAGAGCCGCCAACGAGCTGAACTTATCTATAGTCGGATACAACTGAAGTCTGCAGTGAAGCTCCGCCCACATTCGGCCTCCGCGCACAGAATTCCTACACGACAAAAAAGTAGTACACTGCTTAAACATTTCTTGTTACCTAAACAAGAAGCTTATCCCAATAAAAAAATTGCGAGCTCTAGTATTCTGACACGTGGATTGTTTGATATAGTCAGACATTAAAAGCCTGACTTCGTTTACTGTTGCGATTAGCCAGCGGAGTAATACAGGACGCCGTGGACCGCGGCCCAGTGTCAGCAACTGAGGAGAAGCAGGTGTTGCAGAATTTTGCAAGAACTCAATGACTAGTTTTATATTTATAAAACTTCTCCAAATTAGTGGAGTTCTGCGACATGTCCACCGTTTTGGTAGCTAAACTTACCATTGAAAGCATTCGTAAGTATCAAAACTCCCGTGCATTCTGCTATCACCATCATCATAGATGTCAGTTCGCGGTCAGTCCAATCCAATCCATCAGTATGGCTCCGTAGAGCGGTTTATTTGTCGCGTAGTGTTGTCGCGCAGAGCTTTATAGCTCTGGTATTATAATGTGTGGCTTTGTTCGGTCTGTGGACGAAAGTAGTATGTAACTTAAGCAATTCGAAAGATACGAGGAGCGCCTGAAGGTCTTCTGGAGCACCGGAATCCCGTACTGCGTCGACCTTGGTTTAAAGAAGGCTTAGTGCACATGTGATTGCCTACGAAGGTATGTATCCAGTACACTTCTTGGAACTTGCTTCTAGGACAATGCAGCATGCTCATATAACATTCGTTCACAGGACAGTGGGAGCAGTAAGCGCGAGGAGATGGCTTTAAAAAATGTGTGTGCTGTTCTCACACTTTCGGGAGCCTACATCACATAGCTGCGGGAGCCCTCAACTCGCGCGGCTAATTCCCACTCCTCTTCAAAGTTGCGGGACGGAGTATTATCGCATCTTGTTAATTTTTAAGGCATCGCTTGTTTCACAGTGCCTGTATAAAGAGTGACAACGCGCGAAAGGCAGACCATAGGAAGCACGTGTAGTTCGCAGTGGTTCGCAGCGGAAGCTTTGCGGCTTTCTGTGCGCAGTCGCGTACACTGCTGCGCAGGTTAGTGCCGTAAGGCCCATGAGAATAAATAAAGAGCAGATACATTGTCAAATGTGGTGTGGAAATGTGAGAGCTGTTATTGCCTTATACTTATTGAGGTGTTTGTTGAAGTGCATTCTTGCAGCACTTCTATTGGTTCCAATGTTTTTAACTTGGGCTGCTGCATTGTGCCATTTGTTTCACATGACTGATGTTTGCCGCGTTCTTTTTTATTTCAGAAATCCTGTGGGTGGGAAGATTACGGATGTTTGTCCCAAGCTTGCCACATTTGAAGAGTCACATTTAAGAAATTTTCCGAATATAACCCATTGCTCTGCTGATGAATCATCAACCACGATAAAATATGCGTGCTATGCATCAAATTGTTTTTGGTTTTATTGCATTGCGCGGAGTGAAAAAAGCACGCATGCACCATACATGCGAATATTCGAGAAAGATCCGCCAATGGACGTACTCAACTGGACGTCCGTCGTCGGGCGAACCGTATACCTTTGACCACCTTTCGGACGGCCGACGGACGTCTACCGGCTGTTTGCGGATGTTCAGCGGACGTACAGAACATCCGAAACAGACCTCTGTCGGCCGTCCGAAGGATATCGGTGGTTGCTTGGGATGCCCGTTTCCACCTCTGGCACTGCTTTAAGAATGAGCCTGAATGAGGATAAATAAACATGATGCCATGTTTGGGATCTGTTTTTAGTAAATATTTACTCCCTTGTAAAGGAGTAAATGTGAATACTCCATTTATATGGAGTATATGAAACACCCCTTTGGGTGTGCATTAGACAACCAGCCATTAACTTCCTCTTGGGTGTTTTTTTGTTAACAGTGTACGCAGCTGCCCTCCGTGCTGGCCTGCCTCGATTACACCCAGATGACTTGGTCTCTGCACCAACCACTATGCCCGCCCATAGACATTCGCCTGTGTTGCCATAGACAGCACAAACATTCCACTTACGTCAGCCTCTGTCCTTGCCACAGAATTAACCTCCGCTGAAGCGATCGCCCTTGCCATAAAAAATGCAACAGCGCTCATATATTCACAGACTCTCAAGCCACCTGCCGAGCGTATACAAGCGGCCGTGTCGCACGACAGGCGCTACGCATTCTGGGACACGCTCTCCATCCAAAACCACTTCATCACCTGTGTCCCCGGCCACGAGGGCCTTGATGGAAACGCCACGGCGGGCACCTTAGCTCGAGAATATACTCACCTATACCATTTACATCGCCCAAATCCAACACTTTACGAAGAGAAATGTCCATGGTGTGGCGACACCCCGACCTTAACACATATAGTATGAACATGTCCCCAAAAACCCCACCTTCTAAGTCCGCGTAATGCGGCCTTGGAGCTGTGTGAGATGAAGCTGACCAGCGCACGCCTCGACGACCAGGTAGCGCTCCTT
Organism: Amblyomma mixtum; assembly: GCF_055824585.1. Lineage (NCBI taxonomy): Eukaryota > Metazoa > Arthropoda > Arachnida > Ixodida > Ixodidae > Amblyomma > Amblyomma mixtum. The sequence goes on from NC_143012.1 coordinate 85,753,757, forward strand.
CTCATCGCCGTATCCTGGTCGAAATCAAGAGGAAGAAATAGGCTGGGCAGGGCATGTAATGCGAAGGCAAGATAACCGCTGGTCCTTAAGGGTAACGGAGTGGATTCCAAGAGAAGGCAAGCGTAGCAGGGTGCGGCAGAAGGTTAGGTGGGCGGATGAGATTAAGAAGTTTGCAAGCACATGGTGGCCGCAGCAGGCAAAGGACAGCGTTAATTGCAGAGGCATGGGAGAGGCCTTTGCCCTGCAGTGGGCGTAGTCAGGCTGATGATGATGATGATTTCGATCCATATTGCTGATTGAGAAAATTTAAAAACAAGGGTTCACCTTTCATATTGACGGCCTTCAATTATGCCAGCTTCGTCGACAGCTGTATAGACCTGTTCTCTTGCTCACAACAATAAAATAAAACGTTGAGGTGAACGGCCAAGTCTGAGTCCGTCAAGACTAGCTCATGCACTAAAGTCGCGATCGTTTAACAAAGGCCGCAAGCAACCCTCTGACACGTTCGCATTCGCATCTTCGTGGCAGTGCTCCCTATGCTTGATGTTCGCGATTGACAAACTGCGGAGCAACGTGTCACAGAAGGACACGATAGCTCGATCGTCAGTCGTGCTGTTTCTTTTTCTACAGATTGTGTAGTGCTCACAAAAACGTACTGCGCACTAAGAGACGAGGACACAAGGAAGTGAGACACATATGGGACACACGAGGATGAAATGACCCGCTCTTACTTGCCGTTAGTCCACAAAATCGGAGCTTTCGCACTCGGACCTACTCACCACACCTGCCTATAGTGTCGTGCGACGGCCGGTATCACAGTCGGCTGGTCAAGGGCCATTTCCCCAGGAGATCGTTTAAGTTTCAGAGGCCGGCTACGGGGAACCCACCACGAGGTCTCGGTTTCCCTGCCGCTGCGTCGCTAGCTGGACGGCACACCCTCATTTGCAGGAGGCAGATCGCAATCTACCTAAAAACATTTTGAATGTTTATACGGCGACTTCAGAGCAGGATTTCATGGATTCAACCTGAGTACGAACCCAGGCCCACGGTGGAAGAAACATATATTCTTCCACCGTGCCCAGGCCTGCCTCAGCCAGGCATCGGACATCATGAGCGCAACTGGCCCTCAGAGTTGCATGAAAAATCGCTGCTGCCTCTCATATGGGTCCCAGCCATATCCATCCCCACCACCTGCGTCGGACGCCCGGCAGCCCAAACCCTCCATTAGCCCGTCCAGCTGCCGGGGCGGACGTCATGCCTGTGCCAAATCGGATTCTCCCCCCATAGCAGTAAAGAAACGCGCGCTAAATAGAAAAAAGAAAGAGACAACAAAAAATCAGGATGAACGCGACATGAGCCACGATAGAAAGAAGTTGACCACGTCAGTTGAAGAACAGGAGGAAGAATGGATCTGAAGGGTCGAAAATAGGCCAGTGGGGCATTTTCGCACGTTTCCACCATGCTTGCCAATGGGGCCCCGGAATAGGGGCTCCACTTAGTATTGTTAGGGGAAAGGGCTAATATGGCCTACCCCAGTCACCTCTCTGTAGAAATTTATTGCACGATAAATGTTTTTCACCACCACTCCAGCCGAGCCACCACCGCTGCCACGTGCAGATAGAGAAGAGTTAAATGATCAGAGGAAAAAGTTGGCTGAGGCTTAGCTAAGGTTAAAGGGCCACTGACCAGGGTCCGGACATTTTTGAAAAACAAGCCCACTGCATAGATGAGACATCGAAGATAACCTCTGCAAAATACTAGAGCCATGCGCGCCCCGAAAAGCTGCGAAAATTCAAATCAAAGCCCGCTCGTTCTTTCCTTCAACAAAAACGGCCCGCCCCACTACTCTGAACCCCGTTGACGCCATGGAGGGTTACTTTTGCTAAAGGCACTCCATTGGTGCATCGTTCTGACTGACGGGAGAAGGTTGGGCGTAGCCTTGGCGTCGCGTCGTCTGCACAACGCTTTCCGCAGCGCCTTCTGTTCTGGTTCATGCCTACAAACCCGCATGAAGGAACAAAAAAAAAACTGCGGAGGGAGCGTGCGGCGACAGCCTTGAACCCTAGTCATAAAAAGTAAAAAATAGTAAAACTGAGGGAGTTGGTTGGAGGAGCGAGAGTCAGGTGGTGGCTGCGGCCACGCGCGACCGCGCGAGTTGGGGCCCAGCTTTTCCTCCATGACGTCACGCGCCGGCGCAGCGCCCCTAGCGGGAGGAGCGGGAGTCAGGTGGTGGCTGCGGCCGCGCGCGACCGCGCGAGTTGGGGCCCAGCTTTTCCTCCGGCTGTCGTGACGTCACGTGACGTGGTGCACTCAAGGTCAATGGTGGCTGCCCGGTCGCACCCAAGGGCTGAACTGAGTGATTGCAATATGCAACGCATAAAAACAGATAAGCGGCCGAAGCCGCGATCTCCGCGCCTGTTCTATGGGAAAGCGCACCTTATATACCCCTCCTTTCAAATGCGCAGTGCGCACGGCTGCGGCGAAAGGTAAAACGGTGGCGAGGAGGAGAAGCGGCGGCGCACATGCGCAGTAGCCTGCGCCGTGCGTGACGTCAGTCCGGGGGATACGGCTGACGCGAAGCGTAGTGTTGACGAGCCTAGTGAAGCATTTCGCTTGAAAACAAATGTGCCTAAACCAACGTACCTCGACGACGTTGCCAACGGAAACGCAGGAATGAAATAGAAGGCTGCGAAAGCTGCAACCATGAATTCAACGCAGCCTCCTTTGCTGCGCCTTAACACAGCACAGCGAACGCTCAGACACACGCATTACATCCTCGTAACGATGCTGTGATTTGTATTTTGTTGTGACTAAGTGTGCGGATAGGACTTCTTGGAACTAGACCTGCCCGGGGGGGACGTCTCGAGGTAGGAGCCGCGGCACGACGCACCCACGGTGCAGCAGACTGTGGTTGCGGCACAGTCCGGCGTGGGAGGCGAGATCGACGCGCAAATAATCCGTTGAGGGGAGGAGTCACAAGCGACGCGAACACAACACAGAACCGCTGCGACAGGAAGGCTAGGCGACGGCGAAGTAGGTAGAGCAGGCTAAGTTTATTTATTTATTTATTTATTATTAGTGCCTCAAGTGCCCCTTGGTGTGGAGGATTACATGAGGGATGGGCATAATGTTCAAGTGAAGAGTGTGGTTCAATGCCAGTCTTGAAGGAATGTGGGTCGGAGTGGTGCACAGCGTCGACAGGCAGTTTGTTCCAGTCCCGAGCGGTCTGAACAAAAAACGAACGAAGATGGGCTATGGTCTGTGCTGGGGGCGGATAGACGGCTTTAGGATGGCTGCTGCGACTTGATTGTCGATGAACTGGTAAGATTGCTGAAACATTGAGTGGTGTATGGTAGAACTTGTGAAAAAGGCACAGCCTGAAGATGCACGTCGCTTTTCAAGATTAGTAAGATTAGCCCGTGATTTGAGTGCAGTGACACTGGAATGATAGGAGTAGTCTGAGAAAAAAAAATGGCTGAGGCTTAGCTTAGGTTAAGCCTAGTCAGATGCGAAGCATATTGTCGCCGAGTTGCATATCGAGCACGCCGCTTGGCTAGGCGTTCTTCACGCTCTTCATCAGTCTCTGTAGCACGCCGCAACTTTTGCTTCTCATTCCAACGAGCAGCCCTGTCTCCAGGAGGCATCTCTATCCCGTGTACGCCTAGCAGAGGCAGGCGCTCCTGCATCACGTGTTCACTACAGCGCACCTAGCGGATAAAGCATGAAACACATTGGTCGCGACGCCTCGCGCGACGGCGCGAGCTGGGGCCCCGTTTCTCATCTGCTGTGACGTCACGCACCACGTGGTCATCCTTGGTCACGACGCCTCGCACGACGGCGCGAGTTGGGCCCCCGTTTTTCATCTGCTGTGACGTCACGCATCACGTGGTATGACATGGAGGTCACGAAAGGTCAATGGTAACGACACCGCCGCGCTCGAGGAGCTGGGTTGGGCTATTTTAGTATGCTTCGCATAATAAACCTGGCAGCGCGATTTTGTGGAGCTTTGAGGGTGTTAGATTAGCTTGATGGGGATCCCAGACTGAGCATGCGTATTCTATTTTAGGTCTGATAAATGCAAGATAAGTAAGTGTTTTCACGGATGCAGCGTCTAGGCGCAAATTTCGACGGAGGCAACCAAGAGTGCGATTGGCTTCGTTCCATCACCACTCGCAGCAAGAGGGTGGGGGATCTCCGACGGTCCTTCCCGCCTACGACCGCAGTGGACGGCCACGCTCCAGTCGTCGGAGGCGCTGAGGGATGCAGGGTGCGTGCTCGGAGTCGCCCATTGCCACGAACTCCGCCGCCGCGTACACCGCCTCGAACAGCGGCATCTGTATAGGGCCGTGAAGCTGAGCAAAAGATTTGCGATGCGCCGCCGCTGCATCAGTTCCAAAAGGAATGGTGTAGGCACGCCGAGGCGCGCGGGAAAGCTGCTGCCTTGAATCCGTAGCTACTATAAGTCCACGACAGCACAGTGATGAGAGCAAATGCTGCCGTTCGGTGGGGCTTGCGCCCGCAACGACTGGAGCTGCGCGATAAAGGTTGCCCAAGATGACTTGCATCCAGCGAGGCGAGCAACGGGAGGTCATTAGTGCACCTCTGCTAGACAGCGGCCGCAGCAAGGACTGCCGACAGTCGTCTCATGCCATCAGGGTCTCCCGCACCATGTTGACGTTGGGCGGCAGCAGAGGAACCAACGGAAGACGGGCTCGACTCCGCTTCCGGCGGCGTGGTGAAAAGGCAGACCGCCGTCGTCCGCCTGCGGCTGGGAGCTGACGGACCACGCACTCTGTGGCCTACGTACGAGAAACGCATGCGCCGAGAGAGATGCGGGGTTCACCGTTTCCTTCGGCTGTTCGAACGAAACTGCTGCTTCATCTCTCAAAAGGACGAGTGGAAGAGCAAAACCTTCTCTCCCCTCAGCCTAATTGTGGCGCGAGGGAGTGAGAAAAGTGTGCGAGCAGGCGATTTTTATTTCTTGTTGAAAATCATCCGTGCCTAAACGTTATAACCAGTTACCTCTCTGGGACCAAAATGATGGGATTAATTTTTGTTGGTGCTTAACACACCCCACAAAGCGTTTCTAGAACCTCAGTGGGAGCCATGCTTTTTGCTTGTGTTTCTATGTCCTGCCCATACGCTCTAGAAACGTTTGATACATGTTGCATTGGGAGTGGGATATTCCATCCATTTTGGGCGCACATAGGGAGGTACGGTGCTTGCCGGAACGTTGGCGGTGGTGAGCCAAGGAAGTTTCTCGCGTCTGATGCTGCGGGAGCAAGTGATGCGCAGACCAGGCAGAAGAGAAGCAAGAGCCAAGTACCTACCCAAACGCTGGGATAATATATGCAGCACACAAAAAATTCAGGGGGAACTTTTTCTAAAGTGCGTAGAGGCGAAAGCGTTTTCTACACCACTTTGGCTGCCTCTTTGGCACTGGTGAAGGCAACACTGGATGATGTCGCATATAATGATGACTGATTACTAATGAATAGATAATTACTGATTAATGACTTAATTCGAAATAACTGCTAATTAATGACGCTTAAGCTTCGCCTTTAGGAGTGGAACGTGACAGCGTGTTGTAGCGCTGTCACGGAGTGCACGGAGTTCAGCGCTCCTGTCCGTAGTGTTCCGCCTTTTTCTTGTCCGTTGTGTTTTTTGCGCTGGTTCGTTCAGAAGCATGTCCTACCAACTAGCCCAACAACAAATGTTGTCCACGGAACGCCACCACCCGTTTGGCGCGATGCCTTCCGATTTTCTCGAAACACAGCACACTTTCGCGGACACCATATTCGGTTTTCGGCCTCACAAGTCAGCACAGCATATACTTTTGCATCTTCACCACGACATCTTAGATCCTGTCGAATGTCCCCACAACGACAAGGTGGTCCTGGCCTTGGATCTTAAAGGTTATGGGGGTTATTCCTGTAGTAACGCTCAAAGGGCTAGAAGCAGTTGTCGCTCTCTAGCACCAGCGTGCCAGCCCTAGCAGTCAGAGCTGTGACCCCCAACCCGCGGTGCGGTGAGTCGCAACCACGGCGGGTTCGGGCCAGAGCGGACAAACACGAGTATGCTACTCGGAGGAGCGTTTATTGCTCCCGAGCAATACAGTGCGGCAGCAACAATACAACCGCCGTAACGAGGGAGAGGGTTCCGCTCGCGTACGGGGGTGAATAACACAAAGGAAAGAACGCACGCAAAAATGTGGGGGAAGAATGTTCCGCTCACCTCGCGTGGTTCCTCGCTCACGGCCCGCGGCGGTCAAGTCACACACGGTGGCCGGGCGATAAGGGCAGCGGTCTCCGTGGCAGATCTCTGATCTATACGTGTGCACGGCTCCCGCCAGAAGACCAGCGAGCCTCGGGAGAAACGCGTCTCCTCCCGGGGTGTGGAGAGGAGGTCTCTCCGTTGTAAGAGGGGAAAGAGGGAAAGTCTCCGCGGCGGCGTCGCGGCGGGGAGCGAAAGGAAGCGGGGGTGGCGTGAGTGCCCTCCCTCGCAAAACCTCCCGAACGGCGCGCGCATAGCATCGCGTGATAATTACGCGCGGCCGTTACAATGGGGCAGGGGAGTCATGTGTATCCCCACAAAGTGCATTCGACGACGTCAAACACGAAGTAATCCTGGACCACCTCAGTAACACCGACTGTGGCCACAAAACATTCAACTACATAAAACAATTTCTTACAGACCGTCAAGCCTACATACGCATACAAGATGCGGAACACGGGCCATACACCATCGGCTCGAGGGGAACACTAAAAGGTGCGGTCCTATCTCCCCTCCTCTTCAATTTGGCAATGCTTCATCTTCCCTCCAAATTGTCTTCTTTGCCCGGGATACATCACGCTCTTTATGCGGATGACATTACAATCTGGGACGCAAGGTCACCTGGGCCACATGGAATCCTGCCTGCAAGCAGCGGCGACCCTAGTCGACGACTACGCGGCCTACTGCGGACTCCAGTGCGCCCCATCTAAATCAGAATTTGTGCACATATATACGTCCCTCCCCTCGGGACACAACCCCGCTTTGCATCAGTCTCCCCCCGGGACCGATCCGGGAGTCCAAGGAGACCCGCGTCCTTGGCCTCTTCATACACCATCAACGCAGGGTCGACACTACCCTAGCCAAACTTCGCAAGGTGGGAGACCAGGTGGGTCGCATGGTCCGCCGGGTCTCCAACAAGCGGGGCGGATTACGAAGCAAGGATGCACTGCGGCTTGCCCATGCTTTCGTAACTACTCAACCCCCTACTTGCACCTGCGCAAACATGATGATGACCAACTGGAGGTCATCCACCGGAAAGTCATCAAGCGCGCTCTCGACCTCCCGGTCACCACGTCCAACCAGCGACTTCTGGCCTTGGGCGTGGTAAACACATTCCGGGAGCTTCGAGAAGCCCACTTAGTCAACCAATACACGCGTCTTGCACAGACCGTGTCTGGTCGCCGCCTCTTGGACCGGCTACACATCAAACATGACTACCATATTGAGGAAAGAGAGAGAGTGCCAGAACCCTGGAGACGCGCCCTCCGGGTCCGACCCCTTCCCCGCAACATGTCTAGACAAGACCATAACGGTCGTCGCCAGGCGCGCGCGGAAGCGTTGGCGCGATACCATGGTAACCAACATGTTTATTACGTGACGTTGCCGGCCCACAGCACGGGGGGTGGTACACGGTCGCAGTCGTACACAACACAAACACAGTTAACGGGCTCACTTTCAAAGCCTACAGCGCAACACACGCGGAGGAGACTGCCATTGTTCTGGCTCTCACGAATCCCAAGTCAAAACATATCATCACCGACTCGCGAGGGGCCTGTCGGAACAATGAGTTGGGCTGGGCTCCCCCGCTTGCCTGGCGCATACTAGAATATAGCTGCCGATGCGAAGATCCAACTCCACGTAACCTGATTTGGGCCCCCCGGTCACCAGGGACTCCAAGGAAACGATCAGGCCGATCAGGCCGCCCGCGCACTCTCTCCCCGGGCTATCTCCCTGTCCTTGGAAGCCTACACCCAATCAGACAATCTGGCCCTTACTTTCAAACACATCACCGATTACTACAGGGAGCACCGGCGCTACCGGCCCCTTGTAAGGGACTGGATCGCGCTGACGAGCGCCTCCTCATCAAAATTCATACTAACACTGTACTGTGCCCGGCGGTACTTAAACATTTCAACACATCCTTTGATGGCACGTGCCAGTTCTGTGGGGAGGTGGCTGACACCTTCCACATGGTTTGGGCGTGTCAATCAAACCCATCTATGCCCCCCCCACCCCAACCCCAACCCCACCAGAGAGGACCGGGAGGCGGCCCTGCTCGGCTGTCAGGACCTAAAGACCCAAAAGGCATTGGTTCACCGGACGCGGGCGGCGTTGCTTGCCAATGGGGCCCCGGAATAGGGGCTCCACCTAGTATTGTTAGGGGAAAGGGCCAATAGGGCCTACTCCAATCACCTCTCTGTAAAAAATTTATTCCACAATAAACGTTTTTCACCACCACCACCACCCGTTGCCCCCCGCCGCGGTGGCTCAGTGGTTACGGCGCTCGATCCCTGCTGCGGCGGCTGAATTTCGATGAAGGTGAAATTCTAGAGGCCCGTGTACTGTGCGATGTCAGTGCACGTTAAAGAACCCCAGGTGGTCGAAATTTCCGGAGCCCTTCACTACGGCGTCCCTCATAGCCTCAGTCGCTTTGGGACGTTAAACCCCAATAAACCAAACCAAACCACCCTTTGAACGCAACGCTTTTTGAGGACAGGAAATGGCGCAGTAATTCTATTTCATCTCGGTGGACACCCGAACCGCACCGTACAGGAAGGGAGGAAGTGGGAGTGAAAGAAGAAAGAGAAAGAGGGGCCGTATTGAAGAAACTGAAAATTGCATTTGAGGAAAGGAAATTACGCAGTAACTGTCGCTCATATCTCGTTGGACCCCCAATCCGTTTGATGACGTCACCTTCTGGCAGATGCACTTGTCGATGAGTCACCCCAGGCGCTGGATGTAACGCCCGACGGACAGGATAATGAGCCTTTAATATACATAGATGCAGCACGCCTCGTAAACTTGGTAGCCGCAATATAGATGACATTTGAAGGGGAGGAAGAAGGGATCAGAAGGGTCGAAAATAGGTCAGTGGGGCAATCCCGCACGGCTCCACGAACTGATCGCCTTCGAAGCGACAGCTGAACCATCATCGCTAGCAGTTGACAAGCGCAAAGAAGCGACAAACATCTTATAGAACACTGTCACCGGCATTTAGTCTAGACAAGTTATTGCGACGCCCATGGACACTCAAGCCTCGGAGTAATCTTAGCCGGAGAATGTGGTTTCGTTTGAAGTTGACGTTGGCCACTGGTTGCCGTCTTGGTCGACGGAACAGAAAAATTACCGACGATTACGTTACTTCCTAATGCGAAATTTGAGCGCAGCAAAAAGCTGTTTCACCTTTTCGATAGATTGAGGCAAAGAAATCGAGCAACACATGTATGCGCTATCACAGAGTTTTTTTTTTATTTTTCACACGTATTCCTTTAACAAAGATTCCACTAACAGTTTTTGACAGTCATGAAGGAAGCTTTGTGGTCGGAGAAATAGACTGATATATGTTCGACTTGGTACACCAATGCTTGATTCTCAAAGACGAGATCTATACAAGTGCCTCGCGAGGTTGTCACAGCCGTGGGACGCGTTACGAGCGAGAGGAACGGGATGTTCTCCCGCATAAGTGTTAGGAAATTGCTGTTTGTCTTTATGTCAACATTAAAGTCCCCCACTACTAACATCGGTGTGGATCGATGGACGGTTAATGCGAGTTGCAGGAAGTGCACGACGTCTTTCGTGAGTGCGGTAGGGGCGAAGTAGGCAGCTACTACCAGCAAGCCGTTGGGCAACTTTGCGGCGCACAGTTTGCCAACTTCATGTGACGTGCCAAACATTTCGACTGGTATTGCAGAGAGACCTGTGCGCAAGTAGATAGCGACTCCCGCCGCTCTGTTGTGGTTTCTGCGAGCACCACAGCAGTATAGGAAATCTATGATTTCGAGAGGCTCTTCGGGATCCATCCAGGTTTCAGCAAAGCAAAGTACAGAGGAATGGCGCAGAATGTGATCGTGGTGTACGTCCTTGGCATGTGCGGCAAGGGAGCGTACGTTAAGAATGTGGTTGTGAATGATGAATCAAGTGCTGCCAGCGAATGACGCGTCCATTGGCTGTCTGCGTGTGTTACTGATGTGTGGTTAACATGTTAAGCTTCGCCTGTAAGAGTGGAACGCGACAGCGTCTTGCAACGCTGCCAGGGAGTCCACAGAACGCCATCGCCAATTCGGCTGTACGCCTTGCTGGACGGTAAATTTATTTTTTGAGGAAAGGAAATGTATCTCTCTCGCATATCTGGGTGGACACCTGCACCTCGCCGTAAGGGAAAGGGGGAAGATGGGAGTGAACGAAGACGCCGTATTAGCTAGACGCGCCTTTGTTCATTCCAAACCATTCAGCTGGCATTACGGAGTGGCTAGCGTGCTCGTATCGCACTCCGGAGACCCTGGTTCGATTCCCCAACTCGACCAATTTCGTTCTCGGTTTTATAGATTTATGCGGTCTAACTAGAAAGGTTAATTAGGCTATTTCATATTTACATTATTGCAATTCTATCCATCGTGTTCTGTCATTAACCTGTCCATTGTTGGAACTGTCTAGGATGTTCGACACAACGTATATGAAACGAGCAACGTCTTACTGAGTGGGAAAGTGCGTGGTGGTGGAGGGAACGCGGCTTCGTACTTATCTGTTTTTTTTTTCAGCAGCGTCTCCTTCCGCGGACGCTGTTGTCGCTGCGGCGCGCGTCTTTCTTTCTTTTCTTTTCTTCTGACCTCTTCATTCTCCTCTATATTAATTAGGCTAATTGATTAATTAAGCAATTAACTAAACCCAGTCCAACTTAGTTGCAGCATCACTATACGATCCCTTTGATTGGTTGCATGGTTACTAGCCAAAGTACAATTGGCCCCATTTGAAATTCGCGCACTGTGACGTCACGAGCATTTCGACCAATTGAAAAGCGTGACATTGGGGGCGGAGCTGGTTACGAGGCCGACGCCGACGCCGACGCCGACGCCGACGACGACGCGAAACCCAGGAACGGACGCCAAAGAGCTGCGCTCTAAAAAAAGTTAGCGAAACAAGTGCATAAATGTATTTAATGTCAACAACATGCACACAAAAGACACATACACACGCACAACAAACAAGACAACAGTGGTCAATGTCCCTGCAATCGGTCATCAAACCACATCACTCAGTTTCAGGTACTGCGCTATGGAGCGCCAGCAGTCAACATTGAGTTCATCGAACTGCGTGCTGCCATCGCCAGCCTCGCAGAGAACCGCCGCGCGCACAACACCAGCATAGATCATGTAGTTGTCGTGCAGATGGCACCTTGCCTTCTTCACGTACAGCGACACCTGGAGCTCGGATTTTCCAGACAGCGTCACTAGGTGTTCCAGCAACGATGCGGTGCCGCACAGTTCGTCGAAGGCAGTTGCCCAGGGATCTTTGGCCGAATCTGCAGGCCTTGCGTCAATGCTCATCACGAATTTCGCAGCCTTGTTGAGCAGGCCCCGGTTCTGCTCTTTAGCATCGTCGATGCGTGCACAATCCCACACTACGTCCTTGCAGGCAGAGTAACTTAAAGAAACCTTCGACAGGAATGCATTCTTGGTGATCATCTCTTGAAGCACAGGAACCGCGTCAGACATGCTGCCGGAGCTCCCGATGCGCAGCTCAACCAGGCTTCTCCTTAATTGGCCAACCAGGACCGACAGCAGCTCAGCAGTTTTCAAGGTCAGTCGTGAGGTTACCAACGTAAATTTCCTTAGGCGTTGGTTGCATATAAGGGCATCAAAGATCTTGGCCATTTGTGGGGCCGTCTCCTCACTCCCATTGTAAGCCCCGTGCACGTCTAAATGAAAGCTCCGTAGGCAACCACATGCCTTGAGTGTCGCACAGAGCGGAGTGGTGAGAGCTCCTTCTGGTGTGCCAGTGCCGCCCTGGTAGTCGACGTGTAGTGAGCGCAGTGAATGATTCAAGGCCAGCGAGGCATACACGGAGCACAGGACGCTGCTGTCAAACCCCAGGGGGCATATCTTCACCTTTGCAGCGCATCCAAGGGCTTGTGCCAGGGTTTTAGACACCAACGTAGGCTGCTCTACAAGCAGGCAAAGTTGGACGCGGCCAGGACTCGCCATTCTGAGAAGTTCAAGAGTGGAATTTTTCTCCTGTAGAATTGGCGATGAGCAGCTGATCTCCGGCAGAACGAGGCTTCTCAAGTTAGTGTTGAAAGGAAGTGCCGCGCACAACTTGCTGACAGTTCCTGCTTCAAAGGAACAGTTGCGCAAATTAAGGTGCTCCAAAGCGCAGTTCGCAGATAATGCCTCCGCAATGCATGTAGCACCTCTGCTGTCAAAGCTGCAATTTAGTAGCGACAGAGTTTGAAGTGAGTGATGGAAAATCAAGAACGTTGCCAATGCCTCTCCCACTGTGTCACTAATATATGTCTTTTCCAGAGCTAGGTGCTGAAGTGATGGAATTCCTTCTAACGCACCAAAAAGACTTGTCACACAGTAAAAACAATCTCGCCCTCCACTTAAATGCTCGCAGCTCATTTCTGCTTCGCAGAGACCCACCAAGGAAAGCTTCTGCAGAAACCTGCTGCTCCTGAAGACCCCAGCAATGGCGTCGCAGGCGGAAGACTCTGTGCTGTCCTGGAAGGCCAATTCCTCTAGCCGTTCACACGCGACTAGGGCGAGGAGCAGGGTGCTTGCAGATTCCCGAGACAGAAGGTTGCCGATCAGCTTGACGCTGCAGAGAGTCTGCCAGTTTCCCCTCAGCACATCAGCCACCTCGGGCGCCAGGGCGTCGCTGACGTGAATGTTGGTGAGGCCAAGCTCACGGAGGCACTTCGGAGGGCCAAAGGCTTGGAGAAATCCGCAATCAGGAAAAAGGCTACAGGTGGTATGAAGCTCAACGCTTTGCAGGTTATTCGCCGGTCCAGCGATGGCAGACGAGATGAAGGAGAGCCGGTGAATGTGAGCTTGGTCGTGCACACGGACCTTGCGGATGCAGGGGTGTTGTCTAGGAAGCCAGGCGATGAGGAAGGCGCCATCGTTTTCTTTGCCGGAACTATCGTACCTCAGCCACTTGTCAAATCGGTCGTCGTAAGAGCGCAGGCAGAGCTTGCCCGGTTCAAGCTCTGTCAACGCAAGCCTCGTCGGCCGCAACGCCTTGTTCCACGAGGCTATATCTTCAATTAACCAGCATCCTCTGGGGTCGTCGGCGCCGCAGGAACGCTCGCTCCGAAGCCCGCGTAGCAAGTGTTGGATCCTCCAACGCCAAGGGTAGCGGGTACCTGCACCGTCCATGCTAGCAGCACCGCTTCAACAAAAGTTCCGTCAGTGCCGTAATTTCCAAATGAAGTAGGCGTAATTCTTCCACAGCGGCCTAAGCTGCGCTTGGACCAAGCGTTGGTATTCACTCTCCGATGCGCAAAGCGTGCCAGGTCATTTTCGGAACACGAGTTGTTGCTCGCTGCCAGGATCTCCGGATCTTCAGATGCAGCTGTGTGGTTTTCACCGGTAGCTCACTACGTGATCGATCCTGGGGGCGTGCTCCGAGGCCACAGTATTTGGGATTCAGCCAAGAGAACGAAGCCGAGCACGGCTTCGAACACGAGGGCGCACGAGAATCTCCAACTCCCACGCGCTACGGCTTCGTCTTGTTGATGATGATGATGATGATGATGTAGCAAAAATGCAAATGGCGCCATCTATTGTCACTCCTGATCCCGGATGCCACGCTTGGATGCCATGGGGGCTGCAGCTGCAATAAGATTGAAAAATGCTCTTTGGCATTGTTGCGTGTGGGGGATCTCGACAAAGAGCTAAGGAGCGTTAGCGTATAAGCTGGTTACGTGACATTTAGAGTTACCTCCTTAGTGGTGGCGGTGAAACATTATTACCAGCGGATATAGAGGAGCGACCCGAAGTCGCCTCCCGCTTAAACGGCGGCCGCTATCCTTGGGCAGCGGCGGCGTCTTCAGCCAGCTGAAGGAGCTTGATCTGTGTGCCCGGGCCGGGGCTGAGCTTTAGAGTCTCCCAGTGATCGGAGTCGGTAATGAAGTGACTCGCGGGTAGGGACTGCGGGCAGTTCCAGATCATATTGTCACGTTGTAGTGACGGCAGTCCAGTGGTCAGGAAGACACCAGCCAGTCTTGGAAACGAAGCTCTTTATTTGGGCTGACTTGCGCCCGCAAAATAACTGAATCACTCGGCGGCGGCGTAAGCAACAAACGTGCTCGTCGGTCGTCGAACTACGAATGCCCGCTGCTCGTGGCATCGTTCAATTTAAAGCCGGCTAGGAAACTTCGAGATAACAGGTCGAGATCATCTAGAGTAATCTAGAAACACGTAGGCGAAGCTGTTCATGGCTGTGAACAATCGAGATTAGTCCGGTCGCTTCTCGCGTCAGGAACAAAAATGATAACAGCCCTTTCCTGCAGCCTTGAGCGTGAACGAACAAACACTACAATGATACGTGGCAATATGATTTAGATCGGGTTTCATATCACAATTTTTGCATTTGTCTGAGTAGAGTCTTCCCGAATAGAAGTTACATAAACTTTGATCCCACAGTGTATTTAGAGGTTTGTATAGCTCACTACCCTTAATTAATCATCTGAGAGACATGGTAGAGGTCTTTGCCTGGCATTGGGTGTAGTCAGGCTGGTAATAATGACGATAGCTCGCTGTCAGTCATAGCCATATCGTAGTCTAGATTTTCGAGGAGGTGATTCACGTAGGCGCTGCAACGCAACGAATTCTAGCACTCCAGAAGCGCCACGTAAAAATGGCGGGTCTGAGTAGCGCACGCAAGGCACCCTGCGTCCGCCAGGCGCCTCCACCGTCGGCGCTGCGTTCAGCGCCCCTAGTGGCGAGCTTTGCGTCTCGAGGGGGTCAGTATCCCCTGTAGGAATATATTGTCAAAAAATTGGCTGTGGCTCAACTCAGTTGAGCTACAATATACGGAACGAAAGGTTAGACACGGCTTAGCTTTGGTTCACCTTTATTGCTTAAAGACCTCACCGAGAGTTGATTGTTTCAGCGAGAGCAATTCACGTGGTGCATCACGTGCCACAAGTGCAAGAGCGAGCGTCCAGAGTGTTGCAGCCGACTGGCAAGCGCGCAGTTATGGCGTCGATGAAGAAGAGTGTAGAGGCACCTGCCACGCGCGATTTTGCCACATGTGGCGTGCCTCCCGTTCAAGGTCAAATTTATAGATTTATATACTCAAGTGTACAGTGAAGCTGCGCCCACACTGAGCCTTCGCGCATGGAATTCCTGCGCGTAGAAAAAGTAGTCCGCCGCTTCAACATTTCTTGTTACCTAAGCAAGAACCTTATCACAAGAAATTATGAGCTCTAGAATATTGATACGCGGATTGCTTGATGTTGTCAAACATTAAACAGCTGATTTCGTTTACTGTTGCGATCCGCGGCGCGCCGCACCCACGGTGCAGCAGACCGCGCGTGCGGCACAGCCCGGCGTGGGAGGCGAGATCAACGCGCAAGTAATCCGTTGGGGGGGAGCAGCCACTAGCGACGCGAACACAACACAGACTATACCGCTGCAACAGGATGGCCGGGCGAGTGCGAAATAGGTAGAGCACGCTAACCCATGGCCACTCGCAACAAGAGGGTGGTGGATCTCCGAAGGTCCATCCCGCCTCAGACTGCAGTGACGGCCACGCTCCAGTCGTCGGAGGTGCTGAGGGATCTCTGGCGACAGGGCAGAGTGGTCTTGGCCATCAGCTGCCCAGTTCCAGCCTCGCACCGATTCTGAAAAACGTGGTCGCGTCCACAATTCTAATGCAATGGCTCTCAAGAGAGCGTCAACGTAGGAGGGGGTTGGAGAGAGTGAGGTAGGGCTACGAGAACAGGGAGTCTTCCGAGACACGTGGTCACATCTGGTACCGGACAGGAGTAATCGGAGAGAATTGGTAGTTGCCTTTGTCCTTCGTTCGGAAGATGATGCATTGTTCGCCTGTCATCATGTCCAGCGTGGCGGCAAACTTCCAGAGGTGGCTCCCGCGCTTATCGTTTACTCCATGAGGTGCGGCCACGTCTCTAAAAGGAACTGTTTTGACAACCGATGATGGAGCCGAGAAGAGTAGGTCTTTGCCAAAAGTAACCAGGCTGGCTGGTTTGCATCTCCGTCGTGTATTGAAGCTGTTATGCCAGCCGTCAAACTCTGAACGTCTGTATTGTAAGGAGAACCCCTGTCCTCACCTTCCAAAAACATTTTTACTTTTAGGGAAGCCGTAATGGCTCTACTATACGGATTAGAAGCAAACCATGCAGCCTGGTTACTTTTGACAAAGGCGTACGTACACTTTGCGAAAACCGCTACGCTCTTCTGCTCGTAAAAATGGTGGCGCAAGCCTCGTTTGCTTTTTTCACGCCGCTTTGTGATCGCAGTCGATGTAGGAGTCACGCAGAGAGGGATGGCACCTTTGACATGGCGGAGGATGACTTTCGGTGTCACTTTAGGTCGATGAAGGCGCTGGCACGGAGGCTGTCCGCCAATCTTGAAAAGGAGGTCGGGACGGTCAATGGGGCTGCCAGACTGTTCCACGTGCATCGCTTCTTTGCGATCGGGAGCTTCCGAATTCCTGCCGGTGGCCATTCGGCTCCCGCAATCCTCGGCGGGCCGGAAAAGGAAAAAGGGAAGGCCTCCGCAGCAGCGTGGCGAAAGGCAGCGGGTAGCGTGTGAACCCTTTCCTGGAAAACGTCCCTAACAGGGCGCGTTTTCCGTCGCATGATAATTACGCGCTGGCGTTTCAACAGGAAAAGGCGTACGCGTGTATTCGCAAAACATTTAAGGGAATCCTCTAGCGAAATTTGGCCAGGGTGTCTTATTCTTTTTTTCACTTTCGTTCTTTAAGCTGCACTTGTTCCAATATTCTAAAAAGTAGAAGAAAAAGACGTAAGGTCGTCATGCGCGCTTGTTGTTCTATTTCCCGCCTTTGTAGCTGCGCATTGCTGTTACTGTTCTAATGTTATACCAACTAACCAACAGTGGCATACCTTTGTACGTTTCTTCGCCGCAGTCGTAGGGATGTGGAGAAAGAATAGCGCGAGCAAAATCTGAAAGGAAGAAGGAGAAGAAGACGACCCCACCAAGCGCTTCACCCGGGAGGGATCTCGCTCAGCGATCTGCTTGGCAAGTACGGAGCGTGCAATTTTCGTTCTAGATTTAACTCCTGCGGTGTTTTCGAACACGCCTTGTTCTCGGCGGCGTGCGCGGCGCTAGTGCAGAGCGCAGTTTTCAGAGGATACGCAGGGAGAAAACATTGAGGGGCACTTCGCTGGCACAGATACAATTATTTTTCACCCCCCATATCGCTCAACCTACTCGTAAGAGTACAATGTGTTAGCACTCTAGAGATTCCTCCCGAGCAAGTACTTTCACTGATGCCAAGATTCTGCCTACGTGCCCATATATGTGGAATTGGTCTCTCTCTACTTTACATCCATAGATCGCGGGCAGTCCTCATACCCCTCCTGGCGCACTGGTGTAGCGGTTAAGCGATGCGCCACTGCCCCGGTTGGTCGCTGTTTCTAACATAGCCACCTTAAGGTACATCTTGTGAAAAACAGCGCTTGCAGACAAAGCACCAGAACGAGAAGGAAACACAACTGCGCTGACTCCCTTCCGAAATAAAGTTGTTAGTCAGCGCTGTTGTGTTTCCTTCTCGTTCTGGTGCTTTGTCTGCAAGCGCTGTTTTTCACAAGATGTACCTTAACCAACTCGCCCAGCAACACACCTCACCTGTAGGGCTTTGTCAGACCTAGGTTGCTCTTGCCGAGCAACCTCTAGTGACTCTGTCTAAAAACCTTTATTACAGGTACAGTCTTTGAAAAAAGATTACAGCCCAGGGGGTTTGCTTCTAAGCCTCGGAGCGGGACTCCTTTAACATTCGTGGTAGTCCTATCCATTGGAGGAAGCAGGACCAGAAATCTTCTTACCTTCAGCAAATTTGGAGCGCTGCAGATGCATTACGAACCAGACAGTGTGCTTCAGAAGCAATCCCCCTGGGCTCCAAACTTTTGACCAAGGCTGTACATTACAGGGGGGAGGCCCCTCACAATCACTAGGATGGCTCTTCATTACAGGAGCCCATTGGCGACCGCTTGGGTTTGGGCGACCGCTGAGTTAGGACTTCGGTTTTGGGGCGAGGTTCGGGGTTGACTGACATGCCCACACCATGTGGGAGGTGTTCGAAGACTTCTCCGCACCTTGCGGACAGTTTCCCATACATGCAGATCCAAGTGCTTCAAAACTGCCGGGCACAGCAGTGTTTTGGTGTAAAGACGGAGGAGTGACTATATGTCCACCTCTCGCAACCAATCAATAATTTAACTGCTATCTCTCACGGTGGGCAGTTTGCTCGTGCACAGTCCGGTGGGTAGTTTGTGATTATGTCACAAGGTCACGTGACTATGCGGCAGGTGGTGCACTTTAATTCTCTGGGGATTTTTCACTCACGCCGCCGCCGCCAAACACGATGACACCCCGTCTTGCGCTGAACGGGACTCTTAACGTACAATTAACGCACGCCTTGGTAAGAGGTCCGGCTTCCAGGATCTTAATGATCACTCTGCGTCCTAACATTTGCTTTTCTTTCGGTCGCTTCACTTAAGTGAGAATATTATCTGCGCTGCTAGGACCTCTGCTGCGATATTTATACTGGCTGAATGAGTGTCATTTCTTTTAAATGGAAAGCGAGACGACACGATATAAAAATACACACAACCTGCTCTGAGTGTAGAGAGCTCTTAAATTTTGGCCAATGTTGATCGATGAGGATTGCATAATCATTATCGAGGACCGTGGTTAATACAATGAGGGAGGCAGGTTACTAAAGAGATCAGTTTTTTAAGGCATAGGCAAGTTGAATGTAAAAGAGCGTTTCGAGGGAACTAATCGAGTTATGCAAGGCCGAGTAGTTTGGTTGTGGCTGTCGTAGCAATTTTTGAGCACCTGTAAGCTGTAAGTGGAGCAGAGCGTGCAGCAGAAGCGTAACACTTTAGGAACGCACGCAACAGAGCAACAGCTATACTCCTTGCTGATATCTACCCCAATCGTACAGAGTTTCGAGTGATTGATTAAACGTTTATTTAGGAAACTGAGGACTTCTCTGGGTGGGATCCAGGGCAGATGGCGCAGGCCGCCCTGTCGACCAGCCATTGTGTTGTGTAAGGGCGAACTGACCGCCCACTCTTAGAGTCTTGGGTGGGGTGAGGGATGGGTGCGACAGTAAGAATGGCGTAGAATTGCTGCTCTGTATGTAAGAGGGAAGGGAGGTACCCACAGAAAGACAAGAAGGAGGACTAAGGTATGAGTTTGCAGGATCCTCATGGAGAGACTACTGTGATATGAGTGAAAACAGCCCGAAAGAAGAAGCCCGAAGGCGAAATGAAGAAGGGACAGGAAAGAGCGCTCTTTCCGCGCTCAGCGTTCTTTCCTGTCCCTTCTTCATTTCGCCTTCGGGCTTCTTTCGCGCTGTTTTCACTCATGTCAAAATGAACCAACTAGCCCAGCAAAAAGTTCTGCTAGACTACTGTGAGGCAGTACAAACGCATATTCACCACAGAAAAGTGACTGGAACGCACCCATGGCTCAAAATACACGTTTTCCTCTCCTCGATGCCCGCCACGAAACACAGCCAACCTGCTCATTAACATGTCTTGTTTAATACATCCGGAACAGGGCGCAGCTTGTGTTCACCTAAGCTACAGCTGCGTCACCTCGATGAGCTGCCTCATCGGCTTCCTGGGCATCGCTTTATCTCTGGGTGCCTGCGATGGCTCCGCGACAGGGCTGATGGCAACCCAGCCTCACCGGACCAAACGTGAGTGCCGTCGCATCCGGCATTAGATGTTCACACCAAGTCGCATTCTAGGGCACAGTGTGTGCCCATGCGGTTCATGTGGGCCTTGGTATCTTTGCATGAGGTACTGTTATTGTGGCCACCTACTATTCCACTATTGTGGCCACTTTTCGCCAGAAAAGGGCGAGAAATTATAGAAGTTTTTACACCGATAACTTTATTAGGAAACTGCGCATGTAAACGACGTCGGCGTCGGTGTCCCGTAGTGTGGCGTAGCCAGAAATTTGGAACGCCATCTGGCGTCCAGACAGGTGTCCAGTATGTGAGCCTGAAGCGCAATGGTGCCACAAAATTCTGCTCGCATTTAATAGGCCGTCGCGGGGCGAACGAAAACTCACTGATGCAGGCCGCTGAACATGCAAGGGCAGCGGAGAAAAATACACTGCTGAGCGACGCAGAGTGCCTAGACTGGCCTATATTGAGTCACGCCCTGAAGCCTTCGCTCGAAAGCGCCGGCGCCCAGCCGGAGAGGAAACGACTCGAACAGTCTGGGCAACACCTCGCTGCGTATCCAATGGTGACGCACGCCCAGGCGATAGAGCGCTTGTACCGTACATAACACGCGCGCGCGCGCGCGCGTGTGTGATGTGGTGTGTGTGTGTTTGTGGTGTGTGTGTGTGTGTGTGTGTTTGCGGTGTGTGTGTGTGTGTGTTTGTGGTGTGGTGTGTGTGTTTGTGGTGTGGTGGTGTGTGTGTGTGTGTGTGTGTGTGTGTGTGTGTGTGTGTGTGTGTGTGTGTGTGTGTGTGTGTGTGTGTGTGTGTGTGCGCGCGCGCGTGTGCGTGCGCGCGCGCCTTTGGACGAAGTAACTAAAAGAGGCTGTACACTATAAACTTTATCGCCCGCGGCTAGCTCGCGCCGTGGTTTAACCTAAAGAAGCGCTGCCCTACAACTCCGTGGGATCTCTGCTGTCACCCAGCGTCGGTTCTGCGAGGAAGCGCGTGCCAATTTTTAGCACGGCCGCATCGTGATACTCCGGTATAACGTGTGTCCCGGTAGTCGTGATACTCCGGTATACTGTTGCGGTTGCTGGTGAAAAATTTGTGCTTCTTTGATTAGGATACCAATGCTGCAAGCATTCTTTTCTGTATTGTAGCCTCGGTAAAGTATTGCTTTGCTTAGGTTGCCTTGTTCTGTAAAACACTATGAAACTATAAAACTCCTCTATGTTGCCAGATATATCCTGATTGATGAGGAATCCTACACCTAGTTCTCGTCTGTCTGCTAATCCACGATATCACAATGTACATGCCCGACCTTTAGTACTCACTAAGCCCTATACATCCCATTCAATAGCTGTTAGTTCCTCGAACAGCGCAGCTAAGTAAGCCTCACTAGATAAGGTTCTAGCATTAAACGTTGCACGGTTAGTTTCCAACGGAGGCCTGTCCCGGAGCCAGAGATTCTTAACACCCTCCGCTAGGTCTGACCACAGCCTTGGCCAGTTGCTTCGCAGCCGCTGAGGACTGAAGGCCTAGGGTTAATGGGTTTGTTCATAGAAGGTAAAACGCTAGCATGTGGTCTTATGAGTTTCTTATTCAGTTAACATTTGACTCCGACCAATTCTTTGACCAGCGAAAGCTGAGCACCAAACAACCAATCCCTTTGTCACTTTGTTGTTGGATTCCGGCTGACCTTTTCCCACTAACTCGGGGGCATCTCCTGGTAGGAACAGCTATAGCCACACACTGTAAGCGTGTCTAGGAGGTATATACACCACTAGTGCTTATGTTAAATATGGACCGAGGTCGTAGGTCGGGAAAGAGAGGTCTTGACAGTGTCCTGAACATGGCATTGCGGTTTACATAGGCCTCGCGACTGATGCATTCACGATAGCCGGTAGTTCTGCACTCTACAGCACTCTACGCCACTACGGTACTCTACATCATTGTTCGCCCCGAAGGAGGACGAAGAGTCTGCTGGGATTTTTTTGCCGAAATATTATGCAGCAAGAGGCAAACCGTAGTTGGCACAGTGAACACGCAGTGCATTTTGTTAGAAATCACCAAAAGTACCTTCGAGGAAGTCCGCAGTGATGTTACCAGGCATGAACGCATCTGTTCCAGACGAAAGCGGCTGCGACGTGGTCCTCTTCACGCGCCAACGACAGTTCTGCGACGCCGCTTTCAGATACGATGCTCTCAACGCCAGTGGGGACGCCAGGACTGCTTGCTCGTGAGTGACGGAAGGAGGTCTTAGTCATCTGCGTTGGCTGAAAGCCCCATCATAATGATCATCATCATCAGTTCAACCAGGCTCACTGCAGGACAAACCTCCTTCCCATAGACTTCCAATTAACTCTGCCCTGGGCCAGTTTCAGTCAACCTGTCCCCGCAAACATGATTTAATCCGCAACACCTGAATCTCGTCGACGACTTCAATATAAGTGATAACACAGAGCTGAGATAAAAAGGAAATGGACATGGGCGTCACATGCGATGGGCATAACAGATGACCAGTGGAGGACGCAGAGATAACGGAGTGGATTCCAGGGGAAGGCGAACTCAGCTGGTGAGGTACAAGACCGGTTAGACAGGTAATATGAATTGATCCCCTGAGACATCGTGGTCGTGGCTCACTTAGGCGAGTGTTAATCGTAGGTTAGTGGGAGGGGCCGTAGTCCTGCAGGAAAGGCAACAGGGCTTATGATGGTAATGATGATGAACCGTGCTTTGAGGAGTTCTGAAAGCCGCAAATGGCCCGAGAGTCAGCTAACCTCAGAGTCTTTAATTAAACTGGTCAGAGCGCCAAATTTAAAACGCGGGCATGAGGATGCTTCGCAAACCATGTAATCAAAGACCTACGTGTCACTGTTGCCAGCGAATGCTGATTAACAAGCTGGAGATAAGAGCGTCTGCACGTTCCTTCTTTGTACCAGATCACAATGTGAGGCGATTTTGCAGCGAAGAAAGTCGAAAACCGCACAAAAGCTAGGTGAAGAAATATCGCGATAACATTTGGAAGCTCTTACCTCTCACGAGTACCATTTACATATCTGTTATCCTGACGAAAACGCGAAACGATTTGGCTTTTCAAGTTACTCAGTTCACTGGTGCGAACGGCAACCAGCTATACTGCTGTCGGCACCGCTTAGCAACCAAATGACGAAAGCAAGAGTTTAGATCCTTTACGTGTATCACAAACTACAGGAACAAAACTTGTCGGCTCACGCGTCCAAGAGAAGGCAAACGTAGCAGGGGACGGCAGAAAGTTAGGTGGGCGGATGAGATTAAGAAGTTTGCGGGGATACAGTGGCCGCAACTGGCAAAGAACAGGGTTAATTGGAGAGACATGGGAGAGGCCTTTGCTCTGCAGTGGGCGCAGTCAGGGTGATGATGATGATGTTTTTAATTGCGAGCATGCGTCAACAACATGCAGTAGTAGTACTTATGAAACCGTCACTTCGGTGCCCAGAGTTTATTACCTGTGTTAAACTGACTTCATTTTTTCAGTGGGCCCCGGCCCATTGACGCGCATTACATTCCCTCAACAACCATGCAGGATTATCCGCAAGTACCAAATGTGCCTGGAAAACCTGGCACAAGGAACAGCGTGCGGCAGGAAGGAGTTCCTCTCGGAACATTTGAAAGCGATGCAGCGTCACATCCGGGAGAGCCGCGTCCGATGCATTCAACAGCAGACAGGTATGCTGTGCTAACGCATTCGAACAACACGGCGCTTGCTGAGATAGAGCACCAAAATGCCAACTTCACGGGGACTTCATTTTGTAATGCTCAATATTCTTATTAATTTTTTCATCTCATATCAGTTCTGTGTTTAGTACTGGAGGCTAGATCGGCCCTTGCGTCACAAGCGTCACCTGCCAAGAGTAGAGGAGGAGTTTAGATGACTGTGTACAAGTGCAAAATGAAGCATGCGCAAAATCTCAGCAAAAAATTCTCGCGATCTAATTAACAAATAATAAGTTCGTGCCAATTTAGAGCACATTTGCATAATTTGCGCTTTCCAATGCATGTCTCAATTAAAATAAACACCCAGATATTTATAGCAGTGAGAATGGTCTAGTCTGGTACCACTTAGAAAAGTGTCCAATTCATCAAGATTTATTACCTTATTCCTCGAGCCAAAGACGGTATATCTTATTCTAGTAAGGTTCAAAGTTAGTTGATTAGCAATGAACCATGTAGTAAAACTCGTAAGTTCTTCATTAATGCTAGCCGTTATTTCTCTTATATAGAGTCCGACAAAGACTAGGACCGTGTCATCGGTATATATACATGAAACCATTAGAACGCTTTAGCAGAGAAGGAAAATAACTTATGTAAAGGGTGAATAAGATTGGCCCGAGGACTCAGCCCCACGGTACACCTGTTAAAAGCTATTTGTGAACTAGACAGAAAATCATTCAGCGTCGTCGGCTGCTTCCGGTCTGAAAGTAACTTTTGAGCAGCTTATACCGGGTGTCCCAGCTAACTTGAACCAAGGGTTTAAAAATGAAATATTGGGGTCAGGAGAGTGAAACTACCTGCATATTGGTGACAGGCATTTGGCGCACCACAGGAAATTTTTTGTATTGCAATTACTTAACTAGTAATTAAAATAATTTTTTTTAAATTTTTAATATTGACTTTAGACACTAAGTGTGATTCGCAAAGTTGGAGAGCACTTTCAGAAACCCCCATTCCATTATTCGCCATAAAGAAAACCTTACGTGTACCTCTTTTTTCGAGCTCGAAAGAAAGCCCGCGAAATACAAAAAAAACCACGTGACGAGCGCATTCGCGCGCCGCGATCGTGCTGCTCTCAACCGTGCTTTCAGTGAACGAAATCAGCTCCGGTATTCATTCGGCGGCCCCGTTTCAGAGGCAGGCCGATATCTTGGTGGTGGTTTCTTCGGCCGTGTCAGCCAGTTCGCGCGTGACGGTGTAAATTGCAGCGAGTGCGCTGCGCTTTGCAGTCGCGATAAAGACTGCCAAGCTCGAAGTTTTCAAATGAGAGGAGTTTTATTTGCCAGTTGCAAAGAAAATAAAAGTGGCGGTTTATGGCTTGGCTGTGCGGCGATGACAGCCGTGGCATGCGGTTGTCCTGACTCCATTTCATTTCGGTTTCTTACCAATTATAAAAAGTGCTCAAATAGGTCACCTTGTGCGACGATACAGCTATGGCATCTTGTAACCAAATCAGCCGTTGCATTTCGTATGACAGCCTCAGGCATGTTTAAACAGACTTCCGTTATTTTGTCTTTAAGGTCTTGCGGTGTGGAAGTTGGTGTGCCGTACACCTTGTCCTTGATATGACCCCACAAAAAGTAGTCCAGAGGTGTCATATCAGGAGACCTGGCTGGCCAGTTCACGGGACCTAGTCGTCCTATCCATTTCTGCGGGAACGCTGCGTCGAGCCAGGTCCGAGCCTTGGCGCTGCTGTGCGCGGGGGCGCCATCGTGTTGAAACCACACATTTGTGGCCCTGGCGAGCGGTAGATCCGAAAGGAAGTCGTCAACGGGTCCTCTGAGGATATCATTGGTGTAGCGATCTGCTGTCAGCGTCTGGTCGAAAAACACAGGCCCGATCAAACTACCGTCGAAAAGTCCACACCAAACACTAAATGACCACTGGTACTGGTGCTGCGTCTGTAAAACCCAGTAGGGATTTGAATCGCTCCAGTAATGAGCATTGTGCAGGTTCACCTGTGAATTGCGCGAAAAACTAGCTTCGTCACTCCATATCACTTTGTTCAAAAAATCCGGGTCGTCCTGCATCTTTATCAGAATCCAATTAGCAAAATCGGTCCTGTTTTGGAAGTCCCGTGGCAACAGATTTTGATGAAGCTGTACGTGGTACGGATGCAGGCGGTGTTTGCGCAGTATTCGCCAAACTGATGACCTGGAGACTCCGGTATCCTCGCTCACGCTGCGCACGCTTGCTTGGGGTTCCAGAGCGAACAGCGATAAAATATGCGTCTCGAAGTCCTCGTCAAAAACAGGTGCTCTGTGTCGTGTGGACGTAAAACTGCCCATCCGTCGCAGCGTCTCGAAGGCACGCAGGATCGTTACTGAACTTGGCCGCCTGCCTGGGTGCCATTGTTGCATAAGGTCTGCAGCGCGCCTTCTGTTCCCATGACATGCACCTAGAGCCAGAACCATGTCTGCTTTCTCTTCATTTGTAAACGGCATGTCTGCAGTGCTAGTAATCACTACACCAAAGATTCAGTCTCGCATGAGAGTGGCATAAGAAGAGCACACGACAAACTGTGCTTCACCGCTGCTTCCAGCTTTCAAAATCCTCATTAGGAAACTGCAACACACAGCCGCCAACACCTCGCGGCGAAACATTATTCCCTGTATTTCTCTTTTGCTTCTGAGTGACAAAGCAGACTCGCCATCTCAGTATCTTATCAGATTGGGACTAAGTCGTCGTCGCCGGGTGCCAACTAGCTGACGCGGACGAAAAACCCCCGCCAAGATATCGGCCTGCCGCTGCAACGGGGCCGTCGAATAAAGGCCGGAGCTGATTTCGTTCACTGAAAGCACGGTTGAGAGCAGCACGATCGCGACGCGCAAATGTGCTCGTCACGTGATTTTTTTTGTATTTCGCGGGCTTTCTTTCGAGCTCGGAAAAAGAGGTACACGTAAGGTTTTCTTTATGGCGAATAATGGAATGCGGGTTTCTGAAAGTGCTCTCCAACTTTGCGAATCACATTTAGTGTCTAAAGTCAATATTAAAAAATTTAAAAAAATTATCTTAATTACTAGTTAAGTAATTGCGATACAAAAAATTTCCCGTGGTGCGCCAAATGCCTATCACCAATATGCAGGTAGTTTCACTCTCCTGACTCCAATATTTCATTTTTAAACCCTTGGTTCAAGTTAGCTGG
This sequence comes from Amblyomma mixtum, assembly GCF_055824585.1. Taxonomy (NCBI): domain Eukaryota; kingdom Metazoa; phylum Arthropoda; class Arachnida; order Ixodida; family Ixodidae; genus Amblyomma; species Amblyomma mixtum. The sequence continues at coordinate 85,780,601 of NC_143012.1, forward strand.
GACACCCGGTATATTTGACCTCTGAAACCATATCTTTAGTAATTATCAAGTAGCAGTGCATGACTGACAGCATGAAAGGCTTTTTTGATGTCTAAGTATAGCACTATGGCAATATAATTTTCATGAAGAGCTGTATTGTGGACTTGCGCGATAGGCTAAGAACTGCGGACGATGTTGATCGGTTATTTCTGAAACCATGTTGGTTAGGGCACAGAAGATTGTACCTAGATATAAATTTATTAATACGTGAAGAGAGGACGTTTTCAAAAATCGTGTTCAGTGCACTTAGAATAGATATATGCTTGTAACTACTCGGACTGAATGGGTCACCTTTCTTGTATGTACTATTTTAGCTTTTTTTCAGTTCGTCAGGATAAGTTTCACATATTAATGAATTATTGAAAAGATGCAAAAGATGAACGCCGGCCCATTCGATGGCCTTGGACTGAATGTCGGGGTCATTGCTGGACCTTATCTTATCCCAAGCTTTTTCAGAAGTATCAGGCAACATCTTGAGCGAGGCTTACGGACTTTGCACGCCCGGATTACATGGTCGAGGTTATCTTTCTCACCACAAGATCAGCAGGAGGGATTGATAGCCTTATTTATGAATTTAGATACATGGTTTGGGAAAGGAGAAACCGCCGACGTAGCAACTGTTACACCCTCTCCTGGTCACGTGGTATCACAGCGGCGGAGCCGGCGAGCGCGCGCAGGTGCGCCTGTGCTCGGCCAGTCACGTGGTTTTCCTACGCTCCGGACCCTCAAGGTCAAACGCGCATCAAGATTGACCTTGAGAGACGTGCTGTAATAGAGCTTTCGCTCTAAAACGACTTATCAGCGGTTATATTGGAGTTTTTGTTAGCATCGCGTATCCTAAACAGTCGTTACGCGTCACGGATATCGTTTGGTTGATGAAACCAAGACTGAAAGAGCTTGCGAGAAGAAATTTCGTTATAAACTATTTATCAGCCGTAGGCAAATACCACGCGGTGGTCCATGTATTCTTATGTTTGATGCATAATTACAGAGAAGAAAACAATGAACTAAAAAAAATTGCGAGGACACTTTGGCAACTAAAGTGTTGAGAGGCGAAAGCCGGGGACACTATGCCGTGGCGACTTCCAGTGGATGTGACCCTCGTACCGTTCCCGTGGCTATATCAATACCCAAATTGTACATCTTTCGGGAATCTTAAGTGTTAATTACGCATAATTACACATTTCTTCACCTAATTTGACACAAATCCGACGTTTTTCCGACGATTCTGTGACAATTTTCACTATGCCGCGACGACTTCCGGTGGATGTGACGTCACATTGTTCCCGTGGTTATATCTACGTCCGCGCTATTTCGACGCAATTTCGACATTTTTGCCTATAATTATTTAACTAATTAATCTGCAGTCATCAAACTTGCCTTCTAAGTTCATTTTTTCCTCCTCTTTCTGAAGCAATCATTGGTTTTCCTCCATCTTTTTTAGTTCCCTAGTGAAACGCGTGTGACACGTTTTGTTAACGGACGACAGTGTGAGCCATTAAAGGCCTTAAAATGAGGTGGCTGCAGTCCTTTAACGCAACCGATCTTCCTGCCCGCTTCAGCAGAGCCGGACGCATCCAACAGATTTCGAGCAACGTTGGGAGCGGAGGCCTGGCAGGCGCAGTTCCTGTGTGCCAAGGAACTACTAACTCATCCCAAAATACGGCAGAATAGCGACGGCAGCGTCGCCGAGGCACGACAGGCCTGCAGGTGAGGATGATGACGTAACTCTGGGGCATCTGTTATTTTTATTTATTGACTCATTGAAGCCTAGAGGCCCCAAAGAGTATTGCGTAAGGGATGCTACAACCTCCGAGTGAATATAAATAAACAAAGGGCAAAACCCTAGTTCATGCGTGATTTAAAAAAAGAACAATCCCTACGAACTAAAACTATACATAGCCATTACGGAATAGAGCACATGCAGGTGCATACAAAATACAAAAGAAGCCGCAAAAAAAGAAATGGTAACAAAAATTAGTATAGCTAGCTAAGCTTACCACTCGGCCGGTGTCGTCGCAACCAGCGGCTGTGGTTCCCGGCTTGTGTCCAACCCAGAAACTTCCGACGAGATACACTTCGTGCGGCCGTTTTGTTGCGAATGCAACACTATGCGAGTCGCCGAGCCATTTCGCGGAGCTGACGAAAGGCCGAACTGCGCATGCGCGAGGAGCAGTGACGTCACACGGCGCACTGCTGGCGCGCGGCCGCCAGTTGCGCATACGCAGTAGCGGCGCATAGCTAGCGTGCCGCCGCCGCTGCCGCGCGCTCTCCATCGCCTCTCTCTCTCTCCTCGTTGCTTTCGCAATCCTCCAGGTTTAACCAGAGCTAAACCACTGCCAATTTTTTATTCGGGAAAATCGAAAGGCCGCAGAGCTTACAAAAAGCTACGTGACAGCGCGCTTCGCGCGCCCGAATGTTACGCGATTACAGCGCTCTCATCCGTGCTTGGTAAAAAACATCGCTCACTTCACACTTGTCGTACTAAGACAGAGCTTCGCATTGTGCTTGGTTCCAAAATAAGCGCCAGTGCGTTCGGGTGGCAGTTGAAAGAAAGCGCGGCCCCCGTTTTTCAGCGTAATTCACACGACGTTATCAAGCTTGTTATATGCGTCTTTGCTTGTTGGGATCTTGCTTTCAAATTCGAACTCATGAGATTGTCATTGTTCCTCCGCATGCATTGTGCTAACGTGGGAGCGCAATTATCGCCGCAGAAACGGGAGCCGTGCTTTCTTTCATCTGCCGCCCCATTGTGAACTGATTATTCCAATTTTCTTTGGTGTAATTAATTTATTTGCATCATTATATACCACAACGACGTCTCAGTCATGCTACAATCTCAGAGTTGCAATTTAACTCGAGTTTTAATCGTCTTCATTCCCCAGCTAAACGTGTGATATCACAGCCGTCTCGACCAATTCTGAATTACAGCAGCAACGCGCACGGCTTTTCCTACGAACGTCCGCTCTAATACTGTCGTGTTAATATTATCGAACATTTGCATAATAATGTTTTCCTTTCCCGAGCCGAAAGTAGTCATCGTTGCGTTAATAACATGGTCGCGCTACATTTGGGTGAATACATACAGGGTGTTTCGTATAAAACTTGACACTATTTTTAAAAAGGTTTTGAGTTAGAAGAGCGATTTTTTTTAACAATTTACCTTTTTAACTATTATGAATAGACTTCTTAATTATTAGAGGCGTGTAGCCCACCGTAAGTAATATTCATATCAGTTTTTAGTATTTTCGAAACCGCATTTACCCTCGGAGCTGTGGCCCAACAAATTATGGCTATATTGATAAGTTAGACGCACTGGAGAGGTTGCTTTGCATGCAAGCTTCTTGGAAGGGCATGATACATTTTGGCGCGATGTAGGCAGAATTTAGTGGGCAACTGCGCCGAGGGTAACCGCGTTTTCGAAATTCCAAAAACTGATATGGATATTACATACGGTGGGCTACACACCCCTCAATAATTAAAGAACCTGACGGCAATAATTATAAAGTTAACTGCAAAAAATTAGTTAACCATCCAGCTAATTAGCATGCCTTAGCTGTATTACGATGTACAGGGTCAATCACACTTAGAGGGAACACGGCTCCGCGTCGCTGCGCACACACGGAGCACCATTGCGACCAAGCCGCTAGCAAACCCGTGCAAAGAAGCAGATGACACGAAGCACCATGTTGAGGTCCCTCTTCTCATGGGCCGCTCTGCACTGATTCATCAACGAGTTAGACACAATGGCAATCTGCAGGTACGTGGCCACGCGGTGCCCTGTTCCCTCTAAGTGGGATCGGCCCTGTACTTCACTGCTGACAATGCTGTGCTGAAAAATTGCTCTTCTAACTCAAAAAGCCTTTCTTTTAAAATTGCGTAAAGTCTCAGGTGAAACACTGCGTATACTGGCGCTGCCTTCTGCATTCTGGACAACGAATTCTTTTACCGTTTATAAAAATAAAAGGGGGGTACTGCTCACAAAAAAGACACGGACAAGAAGGTAACACAACAAGCGCAGACTCGCGCCCAACAACGTACAGTCTTTGTCAAAAGTAACCAGGCTGCACGTTTTTCTTCTCAGTCGTATATTAAAGCTGTTATGCCAGCCCTCAAGCTCTAAATCTCTGTATGGTAGGAAGAACCCCTGTTCTCACTTTCAAAGTACTTTTTGTTCTTTAAATAAAGCCGTGAGGGCTCTGTTATACGAATGAGAAGCAAGCCATGGAGCCTGGTTACTTTTGACAAAGACTGTACGCTCTTAAACATTTTCCGTGTCATGCGACTTTGTGTGTGAGGCTCCAAATCAATTAGTTGTTACCGTGATCTTCACGCTCCGGGGATGTGCTTAGCGTCGTGCCGCCGTTGTCTTATCGTTGCAGGCATCTTAGGAAATATGAAAGCTGCGCAAACACGGGACTTCGCCGCCAGGCCCGCAGAGAATCCGCAGAACTTGTCGGCCACGTGGAGTACTTTGCCAGAGTGCTGACGCGGAAGCACCGATCGAAGTGCTTCGCTGCGTTGGAGGCCCCTGCTGCCAAATTAGGCAAACGGCCGCAGAGTAAGTGGTCTTGCTGATTTGTCGGTGTAAGCGAACCGAACGTCTTACTATGCGCTGGCTGGTGGGAAGTTGGGTCATTTGGTTTCGATACATCATGTTATGTCATTTCTCCCCGGATCTTTATCAACACCATTTGCTAAACGTCTAGTTAGGTGCACTGACTTAGTCAGGTCCAAGACGAGCACTGCGAATATAGGTTCCTCGGAGCCCCGATAGAGTGCGCTGTGAGTACACGAGTCCACGAGCTTCCTTGTTCCCGCTAACCATGTTCGAGATAGTGCGCTTTGAATTCCGGAATAGTTATCGCGCCAAAGTTTGGACGCCTGCGAATCGTCCCTTCATCGGGGCCGGTGAAACGAACAAACCCCTCGCGGCAACTCAGCACTCATACGGTGACTTACGTGGCTTACGTGGTCTAGCTTCCGAGAATTCACAATAGTGTGAAGAGGGAATTTCAAAGTTTCATTTTAAAAAGACAGCGTTCTAAAGAACGATATTTAAAGTCAAGCTTGCCGTTGGAACATTTGGTTTAAAACTGATACGGAGATACCTGCACATAGAAGAAGAAACAGGTCACAGTTGTTAGCCAGCGCTTCGTCGTTCAGCCAGAGTTAGCGTTAAGGCAAGCCAGCTCTGGTTGACACCGAAGCAATACATTTCAGCGCGAAAGCCAACACAGTGCTTATCCGCTTGATTAACTGATAACTGGTCAAACAACAGCGATGCAACAGCGATGGCGTAGAGTTAGAGCATCCGTATCGCGTGTAAGAGGACCAAGGTTCGAATCTCGGTACCATGGAAATCTCCATCGTATTAAAAAAAACCTCCGCGTGTGGATGTAATTGGGTAACCAATGCTTGGGATGCGGCCTGACCTGAGTGACGGGAACCGACAACGCACTTCCTCACCAGAACACGATTTGGCCACCCTGGTGTAGTACTTCGCCGCAACCACATGCAAACCAATTAACCCTCAGCCCGCAGCCACCAGTGGCTGCGGGGCAACTGACCAAGGCTACTGTCAGACCGGTGACTTAGCGGAGGGTACTAAGAATCTCTGGCTCCGGACAGGCCGCCATTTTAAACTAGAGTAATGAGTAGAGTTCGCATAGAGGAAAAATTTGCGGACCATGAATTACTTCCGCAAAGAAGAAAGCAGGAAATGACGTGGAAGAGCCCCAATGGTAAGATTAAAACGAAATATACTTCATGCTATGAGCTCACCCTGGCACCGTGCAGGATGTGGAGGTCCTCGGAAAGGTGCGTTGTAGCTACCACAGGATGGAAAGGTTTCGAATTAGCCTCGACTTAAAGAGGGAACGGAAGAGAACAGTCAAACGGAAGCCCATTGAATAGTTAGCTGTAAGCGGGAAACTAGAGGAATTCAGGATATCGCTTCCGAACAGATATTTGGCTTCACCCGAGGACTACAACATTAGTACTCAATCAGCTATCATTACGGAGTACGCAGCAGCGGTAGGTGATAGGATGGTTCGGCAAGATACCGGAAAGCGCTCTCAGGAGACGAAAGATCTGATTAAGAAACGCCAAAGTTCGGATGTATGCCTTAAGAGACAACGAGGGCAGTGTGATTAGCAAAACGAATAAGATAGTTAAAATAGACAAAGAGTTCTACACAACCCTACACCGTAGCCAATGAAATCATAACGTTAACAATAGAGACAGTAGCGTACAGCAATGGGACATCCCGCCAGTAACGAAGGAGGAAGTAAAGAAAGCCTTAGGAGCAATGCAAAGGGGGAAAGCAGCTGGTGAGGGTCAGGTAACAGCAGATTTGTTGAAGGACGGAGGAGAGATTGTGCTAGAAAAACTAGCCACCCTGTATTCGCAAAGCCTTGTGACGAGTGCTAGCATTATCTTAATTCATAATAAAGGAGACGTCAAGAACTTGAAAAATTGCGCAACTATCAGCTTACAGTCCGTTGCCTACAAGGTATTTACTGAGGTAATCGCTAATAGAGTCCGGACAACCTTAGACTACAATCAACCAAATGATCTGGCAAGCTTTCGTAAAGGATACTCGACAATAGACCACATTCACACTATCAGTCAGGTGATAGAGAAATGCGGAAAATATAACCAGCCCTTATATACAGCCTTCATTGATTACGAGAAAGTATTCGACTCAGTGGAAACCTCAGCAGTCATGCAGACACTGCGGAATCAGGGTATGGAAGAGCCTTATGTGAAAATACTGGAAGATATTTATAACGACTGCACAGCTATCGTAGTCCTTCACAAAGTCAGCAATAAAATTCCAGTAAGAAAGGATGACAGGCAGGGAGACACGATCTCGCCAATGCTATTCACCTCCTATTTACATGAGGTATTCAGATGTAGAGCAGAACGTTGGGCCAGTTGATGTAGCGACGTATTCAGGAAAACTTTGCGCAGAATAACACAAGACGGAAGGGAGAAACACGCACACACACACGAGCGCAAAGTTGCAACTGTATTCTCAGAAACAAGGCCTGGGGCCCTTTTTAGAGGCCTTGTTTGGGACAGTTGCTTCGTCGCCCTCTCACACTCTGTCTTCTGTTCAGTTCAGTTTATTTTCCTTAAAGACCTCATTGGTATTGCACAAGGGGTGGGGCTACGGATATCTGTGCATTCTTCATCGTTTGCAAAAGAAAGCTTTGCGCTACATTGGCAATCTCCCACGACTACATGCAACCGGCCAGTTATTTACAGATTTTGGCATTATCAATGTGATGACTGTCTTTGAATTCCGCTTAGTCTACTCGTTGTTCCTTTCAAGTGAAGATTTTAAAGCATTTTTAACCGCTTCTTCTTGCTTAACGAGTCAAAGAAGTGATCCCCGAACCCGTGCTTCAGACATGTGGTTTCTACCGCATCGTCGCACGGGATACTTACTGCAATCACTTACATACCAGGTTCCCTTTGTGCTGAATAAACATGAAAAACTGCGTGCTGATTTCACTACTTTTACTCGGAGACAAGTTCGCGAATATTTCGTGAAACGATGACACAATCCTTTTTATGCTTTGATTGTATCCCTCTGGTAATACCATGAGATTGCACTGTTATTTCGGTAACCACATATCTATTCTTTATACCTGTGTTTATACCTGTGTTTATACCGTGTTTATATTGCGTTTCTACCTGTGTTTATCCCTGTGTTTATCCCTGTGTTTATGCCTGTGTTTATGCCTGTAATATGTTCCATGTAAAGCAGCTTCCTGCTAAAACTGTCGCCTGGTGATGTATGCGAGGGCCCTCGGCCCTCTCAAGCAGTGAGAAACTGCTTTTTCGCTGAGGTGCCCCCCAACCTAAAGTTGGAAAATAAACATTGAATTGAATTTATATAACATAGGTTCAATCTAACATCAGCTGCATTATTTCTTGGTAAAATCTTGATGGACAGGTGATGGTTGTGACTTTGTGAGGAAGGCCGTTCCAGTCAGATGCTGCTCGACGTTTCTCTCTCTCCAAGAGGCTGGTTTGAGAGTAGGCTGCTCCCGTCGGACAAGGCGGATTCAGTGACGTCACCTCAGTCGGCGCTCTGTCCGCGGACGGAATTCGCGGTTTCGTCCTTCGTGTAATTGGGTCTTAAGTGATTGTATCGACGTTTTTTCAGCAGCTAATACGTATTTACTGCTGACAAAATTCGATTTAAGGGTGGCGCATTTATTTTACTCCGCACTCGATTCAAACTTGTGTCATCGGGACTAAAAAGGACTCCGTAATTACTGCTTAGAAGAGACACGATGACACAGCGGATCCTCGGGGTCCCACACAAAGAAAAAACTGTCATGACATCACCTCTGTTTGAGAAAACGGCTGGTGGGGGGCGATGGATGTACCTAATCTATTTAACTATTTTAGCTAATAGAACATGGCTTTAGTGGAACTCAGGTGGCACAAAGTATTGGAATAATGTCATAAAGTTCTTACATAAATTGAATTAATGCTAGAAATTGTATTGAAATGTTACGTTAATGTTCAAAAGTAAAAAAAAACGTTATATGTGTTATCATAACGTCAGTCTTACATTCAAAGTAAACATTGCGATAATGCTTATTTATAGAGGTCATAGTGAGGTTAAAAATTCACAAATAACATTATATTTGTATCATAACGTTATTTATTTAATTTATTATTTAATTTAGTCTTACATTCAAAATATACATTGTGATAATGTCTATTTATAAAGGTCATAGTAAGGCTAGAAATTCACAATCAACGTTAGGTGCCTTGCCATAGACATTGTTTTAAAGTCCTAAATGAACTTCATTCAATGATTGTGTTCGAAATGTTCTTAACATGCCTAAATCATAACTATAAAAATATTAGAATATATATTTCGAGCACTCTGTTCTAAATCTTTCTGCATTGTTCTTACAGCAAAGATTTTTTTTGAACTAACAATACTTTGCAATGAATCTCTCAGAGTGTGCAAGCCATACATCTCGTGCGCAACTCTATTATGTTTGTTCGATGACTACATTCGGCACTGTTACTTGCGACACACCCCTCAATTATGGCTATATAAGCTTGACTCCGCGATATCCGCTCGGAGGCGAGCGTACAAGTTCCATGTAGTTCTGTATTATCGAACTAAAGCGTCGCCCTCGTTGTTGATCCTTGGAAGGTGCCGATGAAGGATGTCGAATTGTCCTTGGTTTAAAATCAAAGTACGAATTTGATTGAAAATATTTGCGGAGTTGCAAAAGAAATTGTTGCATTCCTACTGAAAACGCTGAGCTAGGTTCGGGAACTGCCATGTTGTATCCATATCTCTTCCACTAGCCGAGCAAAGGTGCTTGTTGCATTAATTTTTCCAGTATCTCAAACATCTAATGGCAGGCCCACATGCTTTTTCAGGGTTACTTTACAATTTTCAAGAATCATAGTTCAAAATTTGTCTGTAATATTTTAGTAGACTTAGAAAGAAGGGACATTAAGAACAGTGAATTAATGATTGACCGAAACAAAAAGTATCATTGTTGTAATGTTTCGGTCCTATGTTAGAAGTAGCCTTCTCTTTGACACTCTATAACGAATGAATCTGTCGGTGCAGGCCAGCTTGAGTTTTTCTTCCAGGTTTTTTAACGCCGCAGCCGTCTTGTGGATCTAAGCGAATCTAATAGACACCTTTAGCATCACGTGTACAGTATTACCGCGTTAGCGTTACGGGAGTACCAGTTGCCCGCCCACCACCAGAGCGGACGCGCTTATTGGCCCCGATGCGGCTGGCGTACGCGCGGCTGCCTGGTACGTGGCGCCACCTGGTGCCCTGAAAATGATCTTCGCATGCGCACTGATGGCACGCCGGCTCCTCTGGTAACGACAATGGTAACACGGTATGCTAAAGGTGTCTACTAAAGCGCAGAAATGCGCCATTCTGTCCCTAGACGCGACGTCCGTGAGCGTGCTGCCCTCTACCGGTGGTCATTGACATGGCTGTGCCCTTCACAGTTCTCCGCGCAGTCATCTCCGGCTTCCAAGCCAACGGCAGCGCTGGGAACCAGGAGTGTGACGTGTACAACAGCACGGCCGAGTTCTTCGCCTGCGGCCTACGGTTCACCGAAATCGTCAGCTACAACCCGCCCAAGGAGAAGATGTGCACGTGAGTGCCCCCCCAGCTCCCTTCGCTGCGTCTCTGTCCCTCACCGAGGAAGACGCCGTCACATACAAAGGACAAAGAGGCGAACGTATTTATTTATTTATTTATTCAAATACCCTAAAGACCCGAGCAGGCATTACATAGGGGGGAACAACAGTAAAACAAAGCAAGAAAAATTTCCGATGAGTACAAAATTCGTTGGCCGGGAACACATTGTTGAAAAGCCTCAAACACTCAAAATATAAAGGCACATGACAAAGAACACTCAGGTTTCCTTCAAAAGCAGTGCTTCAACAAGAATGCAAAAAGTATGGAGGTTACAGCTCGAAGTGACGCTTTAGAGCGGTTACAAACGCTTCGTAATCATTGGCAGACGCAATGGTGCCAGGGAGTAGATTCCATTGACGGATGGCGATGAGGAGAGGCGAATGAAAGAAGAGATTAGTTCTAGCAAAAATGGGTCCTACTTTCAGTTGGTGATCAATGCGTGGGAATATCCGATGAGCCGGCTTGATAGGGTACGAAGCAAAGGAAGAATGACTGTGATATAATTTGTAGAAAAATGACAGTATGGAAACCATTCTCCGTTTTTCGAGAAGAGGTAAATATACAGCTTTTTTTTTATTTCAGTTACACTCGCTGATCGCGAGTAGTTCTTCGATATGAACAGGGCGGCTTTATTTTGCAGGGACTCCAATTTTCTATGCTTGATGGGGGTTCCAGATCAAAGAGGCGTAATCCAATTTCGAGCGAACTAATGTAGTGTATGCTAATAGCTTTGTGTCTGGATTAGCTAAACGCAGCTAAACGTAGCAGGAAGAACCGCACAATCTTCCCTCAACCGCACCTGTCACTCAACGCTGAACAGGCACACGATGTTCTGCAGAATCGGATAGCATGACACGGCTCTCTGTCCCAACCGTCCGAAGATGGGGGCAGATACAGAACACATTCTATATTCATGTAACGCTGCCATTACCTCCTCCTATTTCCCTTACCCTCCCCGTTCCTCCTATAGAATGTTTGGCTTCACACGGCCTCGGTGGATGGCCAACGAGGCTTAGCGAAACAAGCGCTCCTTTCCACTGGGCTTTAGTGCAGGCACCGACTAAAGTTTTTCCTCCTCCTCCTCTTCCCTCGGGGCACACTGAACTTTGCATGTTTGTTTTGTCGGGAGCCGATTGGGCAGGCCGAACGTTTTACGTGTGGATGCAGCTACTGTTATGCGTCCTCTTCCATGTCGACAGCGTTTGTTTGAGGGCTAGTTGGTTCACGCTTTCAAGGCGGAATACTCTTTAGCTCAACACAAAGGGGACAGGACAGGCGTCTTTATGTGTTGCGCTTAAAAGTGTTCCGCCTTGACTGCATGTCGACATGGTGCAAACTAAAACAAGCATTTGAGATTGCATCAGAACGGTTAGGTTTGGTTTATGGGGTTTAACGTTGCAAAGCGACTCAGGCTATGAGAGACGCCGTTGTGAAGGGCTCCGGAAATTTCCACCACCTGGGGTTCTTTAACGTGCGCTGACACCGCACAGTACACGGGCCTCTAGAATTATGCCTCTATTGAAATTCGACAACCGCGGCCGGGATCAAACCCGCGTCTTTTGGGTCAGCAGCCGAGCACCATAACCACTGAGCCACCGCGGCGGCCCGCATAGGAACGATGGATGACACACAGGCGTTGTAATAATTTCCTCTGCTTTTGTTGCCCTGGTGCTTATATTCTGCCACAACGGGCTATGTTCTGAACAAGAACAAGTTTTGTGCTTGAGTGGGCTGTGTAACTTAAAGCACTGACCCTGACGGGTAAGGGAAAGCCGGGCAAGCTGCGAGTCGCGATGGAGACTGAGAAGAGAACGAAGAGAATGGAAGAGGCCTGTGGCAAAGAGCTTAGTGGTAGAGGTAGTGATAGGGAGGTTGAGAGCTGCCTTGTAGAGGCCCACAAGGGCAGTCTCGAGAGCGTTAAGTTGAGTCTGAGTGAAGGAACGTAGGGTGCAAAGTACAAGACCTTGTTGAGGGCCAGCGCGTGGGCAACTCGGCACGCGTGAGCCTCGTGGAGACCTAAGCGTCGAGTGAGCACGCGCCGCAGGAGGTGAGTTACAGAGTGGCAGGTGGTGACAGCGCGGTGAAGGGATTGCACATTCTTAGCCGCATGCAAAGGGAAGCCAAGAACTTTGCACTGTGTGACGACAGGAATGGGAGAGCCAGAAAGGTGGAGAGAGACGAAGTGGTTGTGTGAGCGCTGGTAGGAGGAATGGTTGAGAAGGAGAAGCTCGGATTTCTCAGGAGCAGGAGAGAGGCCAGCGGTGGTGAGAAAGGAGTCGATGAGATCTAGGCCATGTTGCAGGGTGTCCTGTACGTGACCGGGAGAGCCAGATGAACACCAGAGAGTGATGTCATCGGCGTAAAATATATGATGCAGGTCGGGAATTTCAGCTAGCTGGGAGGCGAGAGGGGCCATAGCGAGATTGAAAAGGGTAGGAGAGAGAACAGCACCTTGAGGAGTGCCACGGGTGAGGTGGTGTGGGTTAGACAAGTGGGTATCTACTCGAAAGCGAGCCACACGTTTAGAGAGGAATGAGCGGATATAGGAGTACATGCGGGAGCCACAATCCAAAGAGGCGAGTTGAGAAAGGATGTGATCCATCACTCACGGTGCCGGAGTCTCGCCTTCTTCGGCACATTCAGATGAATGCAGTTATCACCCCGTCCCGCCTCTTCCTCTATCGCTATCGATCGGACCCTTCCTGTCCCAACTGCCCCTGTATCTATGCGGACCTGGCCCATTGCCTCTTCTATTGCCCGGCTGCTCAGCAGTCGGGCTCCTTCCCCCCACCCTCTCTATCCATCACCACCTCGCTCGACTGGCTTGGCGCTGAAGGGGAAGAAGAACAGCGGCTTCTGGTCGCCCAGGCGGTCGAAATGCTAGGCCTGTAAATTATGGTCGATTAAAAGTCTTTTACTACTACTACTTAAAGCAAACAATGTGCAAATACTTGATAGCAGGCAAATGTATATTTCAACAATAAATACCCTAATGAACAAAAAAACACGGTTAAAAAGTGTGCATTTACGTTTTACTGCATGACCAACCCGATAAACATGCTCTCTAGAAACTGGCTTGATGGCCCCCTTTCGCCATTACCACACCAAATCCGAAGACTACTGAAGCCACTGCCTATTTACAATAGTGCAAACCTGGACCCAAATCATATTTTACGGGATGGCTAGATGGCATAGTATTGCGGGCTATTTACGGGAGCCGGGGGTACAGGTCCCATCGGTTTCACGCAGTTGTGTTCTCTTCGGCTTTCTGCAGTGTTCTACTAGATAATATTAATACAATTCGATTACGGAACAAATACGCACATCCTGTGATTACGCAACTAATTTCCCACTGCAACCAACATTACCATAAAAAATTTCAGCTACGGTTTGGTTTTGGTTTTATTGGGGTTTAACGTCCCAAAGCAACTCAGGCTATGAGGGATGCCGTAGTGAAGGGCTCCGGAAATTTCGTCCACCAGGGGTTCTTTAACGTGCACTGACATCGCACAGTGCACGGGCCTCTAGAATTTCACCTGCATCGAAATTCGACCGCCGCGGCCGGGATCGAACCCGCGTCTTTCGGGTCAGCAGTCGAGCGCCATAACCGCTGAGCCACCGCAGCGGCTGTTCAGAAATAATAAAAGACGTACCAAAAAATGAACCATGTTCAATCATGCTCATGTAAATTCCGCTACCTAAAAGTCGGTTTGGCAGAGTTGAACCGCTGCCTAACTTTTGTCTTCATATCCTTCTCTCGTTCTTGGAGCCCACAATCCGTTACTTTTTGCCTCTGTCAGGACCTTTATCAATGCCCCGCCCACCACGTGGCTACGTCACACCGCGCGAAATTCCTAGCGTACTGCCTCGTCGTAGACGACGGCGTCGTTCACCCTCTTCGTCCTTTCCTTGCAGGGCGTACTTGAACTTCGAAGCCTGCGCCACTGCCACGCAGTGCCGCGCGTCCCTTTCCGAGTTCAACACGCACTCAATGCACGTGCTGAGCGTGGTACTGAGCCCGTACGAGCCCTACTGCCGCGGATTCGTGCCATCCGAGGTGAACGAAAACATCGAGGTCATCACATTCGGGACCCGAGAACCAGGCACGGGGCCCCCTGGACCACCGCCACCCGTCACGGTGCCCCCCTGGACCCCGGTACCACCAGGGCCACCGGGGCCACCGGGGCCACCGGTACCACCAGGGCCAACGGTACCACCGGGGCCACCGGGGCCAACGATGCCACCGGGACCGACGGTGCCGCCAAGCTGCAACCAGGACATGTACCTGGAGAAGTACTTCGGGTGCGGCGTCAAGTTCGTCATCAATGTGGACGCCGTCATGACGGAACGCAAAAAGAACAACGAGTGCAACCTTTGCAGGTGAGGGTAGTGAAAACTTTTATTTGGTGAAATACACTGCAGTTTGGGAGCCACAGAGTGGCCCCGCTACATGGTCGGCGTCCCTAGTCCGGGACACCGCATGACGAGGCCCCGTCTCTCGCCCGTTTCCACAGAGCCTTTTGGGACTCAAGCGAGGAGCAATCGAGGAGGGCAGTCTCCCATGCCTTTCTGGAAGGGGTAGGGGAAGGGGGGAGGTGGGGGTTTTGAGTACATGCCCACACCATGTGGAAGATACCACAGGTCTCCCCACAGTGCGGGACTCGCCCATCCGTGTTAGGATCGTAACGTTTGATGATTGCAGGACAGAGTAGAGTGAGGGCGCGTCACTGCGTGGCACCCACCCCTCCACCTCTACTACCGCCCCTTTAACGCGTCTATCTGCGGCCGCTAATAGGGGATGACGTTGCTAACGAGTGCCACTTTCTCGTGCTGTGCTCATTATGCTCTTCAAATAGGACGTAAAAGAGGAGGAGGGCGAAATACCATTTGAAGCCAGCACTAAGGCCCAGTGAATAAGAGTGCTTGCTCCGCCAAGGCCCGCTGATGATCTGCCGAGCCGATTGGAGCCAAGCCCTCCAGAAAGGGGGGGGGGGGGGGGTAAGGGAAATAAGGAGAGGTAATGGCAGTGTTACACGAGTAGAGAATGTGTTCTGTGTATGCCTTGATCTTTGGAAAGTTGGGACAGTGAGCTCTGTCACGCCATCTGAAGTTGTAGAGCATTCGTGGAGTGTGGAGAGTGTTAGTCTGAACTTTTCGAAGGATGTGTCCGTCTGTTCAGTGACGAGTGTTCAGTGTTCAGGGTGTTCAGTTGCTCCGTGTTCAGTGACGGGTGAGCTTAGGGTAAAATTCTACGATCTTCCCTGGTTTTCTGGTAGTGTTCAGTTATGTGGTCTTAGTATATTGCGGCATCTTTAACTGGCGTTGGATTCGGCCAAGGGATCGAAGGTGCACGGATGTTGATTTCGCGGGGTCGTTGACGAACCCAGCATGACCAGGTATGCAACACACGGTGATTTTAATGTTCGGATTGCTCTTGTAGGGTTTTGCTAGAATGTCGTGAAGGTGGGTTTCAGGTACACGAAACGCGCAGTCTGACAAAACAGCGTGTGGGGCACCACGAATCAGGTTCCTTTCGGCGGCCTTGTACTACACCTGCACATGCCTTGTGTCCACCATCATCAGGAGCAGCCAGTCTGCGGCCAGTGCGTCGAAAAGGCCTCTCGCTGATATCCAGTAATCCCTGTCCTGCAGTAGCAGCGGCCACCCTATCCCCCACAAATTTCCGTTCACATCGGCTTACTTCAGAGCCTGACGCCCCATTCTACGTTTAGCTTCTCATTGAAGCCACTTAATTACCATCCTCAGGTAACCTTTACCTTTCCCCTCATAACGGTGCCATGCACATGTCCACTTTCCTTGCTATATCGACGTCCGCACTATTCCGACGCAATTTCGACATTTTTGCCTAATTTATTTTTCTGCAGTCATCAAACTTGGCTTGTAGACTCATTTTTTCCTCATCTACCTGAAGCAACCATTGGTTTCCTACCTTTTTTAGTTCCCGAGTTAAGCGCGTGTGACACGCTTTGTTAACGGACGGACGACGGTATGAGCCATTAAAGGCTTTCGCCTTTTAATCTTAGGTGAAACACCCTGTATTTGTGGAGCGAGGCACACTCACTCAGCTTTGGCGATTAACACACACATACACTGGATTTTCGCAGGACGCCTAAAAGAGCCATGTCCCAGCGGAACGGCAACAGTACTTTCGTTGCACGCAACACTGGAGCTGTGTCACACAAGGGCCCAAGCACAATCTCCAGGGAGCACTCATGCAGTAGCGCCATGGATGTGGTCAAGGGCGTAGCCAGTGGGAGCGGGTTCCGGTGTCAGAACACAGAACCCCCCCCCCCCCCCCCCCCCCCCCCGAAATTTTATGAGCGCTCAATCCTCCCTTCCTTTAGGTCTTTTTTTCGCCCAAGCTATTCACACATCGCATCAATATATTAAAATGTGAAAACAAAAGCAAGAAGTGTTGGTTTGTTGACAAATATGGTTCCTGTTCTAATAAAATGGCAGTGGTTTAGCTCAGCTAGGCCAGGATATACGTAGCGAGAGTACGGTTTAACTCGATTACACCTTGTCGCTTTGCTTGGTTTCTCTCCGGCTACGTCTAATGTTTAGCTTTGGTTGTCATCTCCCCGTTGCGTCTAACTGCGGCTGCTACATTAAAGGGATACTGAGGCGGTTTTCGAATCAGCAAATTTTTTAGGGTTTTGAAGTAGTGTCATTGCTGATCACGTCTGTGAAATTATTTTTTCGATTTTGGCTAAAACAGTGGCGCAATCACTAATTAAAAACGCGATGTTCAAATCTCCCGCGCCCCGCGCGAGCGTAGGAGAGGAGAACAGTGGAGAGGGAAACCTCGTCCATGTCGGCCAATGTGACGTCACGTTGAGGAGCCGGGGATACTTCGGCGCACCCGAGCGAGCACTCAGCGCGCGTTGTTTCTCGTGCTGCGTGCGTTGTGACGTACAAAGCGTGTCAGCCGACCTTGAGAATGAGATTCAACACGAGGTACTACTCTTCGTTCGTGTCCATGAACAAATACGGCCGGGACTGTGTCGTCTTCCACTGTTTTTAGCAAGATCAAAAGCTCGCAGCGCAAGCGCTCGCTGTTGTGACGAAGAATTCAAGCTGACCAAAGCAAGCCTACTCTGCTCGAAGCACTTTCGTAAGAGCGGCTACATGCCGAGCTTGTCCCTAATGTGACCTCTGGAGATTTCTGTCGAAAAGGCGCGGCTGAACCATGACACAGGTCCTTCGATTTTCTCGCGCATGAGAGGCGTGTCACCATTCCGAAGAAGCTCCTCTTTTAAAAGTAGAAACATGCTCACTTAGCCCCTGAAGAAACCTTATAGAGGCTTAAGCACGTGTCGCTCTCCTCAGCTTAGGTCCGGCCAGACCACCTGAGACGTGCTCAGCAAGGCTCGGTTAGTGATTTTATACTCGGTTCGACGTGTCCAAGCAAGCAAGCAAGCAAGCAAGCAAGCAAGCAAGCAAGCAGAGCAAAACACAATAAAGCAAAGGAAGCAAGCATCGAAGCTCTTCATATGCGGCATTTCGTTTAATCGTAGCTAAGCGATTAAAATGAAAGCGTTCGACGTTGATTTCGGATGCAAATTTATGAGAGAAATTAATGCCAACCGAGTTTTTGCAAAAAAACACAGCAACCTTACTCGGTTTCTTCATCAAGTTGTTGCAGTGGGCGAGTTGCAGCTAGCTTGGCTTTTAAACACACATACAGTTGGCAACTACTTCACTGAACCTAAACTGCAAAACTAGGAAGGGTGAACGTTTCCGAGGTAGCGATTAATATTTTCTGGCATCTGCTAAACGCGCCACGAGTGAAGCAGCAGCCTTGTGCGCGTATTTGGCTTGGTTTCCAGCGCACAATGATTGCATCACTATCTTGTGGTCACATGCCTCGCAGTGCTTGGCCACTGCCTTCGCTAATTTTGACATCAACTTTGTGCTCCTTCATCGTTTCCTTGAAATACTTTCTTGCCCCAACCTGCAACGCCGGGTACTGAGAACAGGATTTTTTGTACACAGTGCTTTGGGCCTTTTCTTTAGGATGACGCTCTTCCGGGCGAGCCAGGAGGCGTCCGGTGGTGGTAATTGACTTTAGTATTGTTCGCACCCCTTCCTTTCCGAGAATACGAGCCGAGGTTGTGCTGGCACCTTTTACGCTGCATCGTGTCTTTGACGCTGCCGTATGCTTGTGCTAGGCATAGAATTTTTTGCTTGTGTCTTTTTTGGTTTCAGGCCACCGTGTTTCAGGCGATACGTGGAATGAGCAAACTGTAGTATCCTTTTCTTCGGAGGTCAGTAAAAAAAAAAACAGTCGCCGTATTCGCTTTTACAACGACACGGAAAGCTGCGATCTGCACTCAACGCAGCGCCGGATCCGCATCGGCAGCTTCTCAAGTGACGTCACGACCTCTCTTGACCAATCACGGGCGGCGGCGCGCCGCGCGGCGTGCTCCGCGGCACAGGCCGCATATTTCGGCTAAAAAAGGCAATTCGCGCTTGTTTTTGCCTAATTTGGATGCGATATTCCAGTATCCAGCATCAAAAACTATAGGATGCCGCTGCCAGCCCGATTTTCAAAAAAAGTGCTTCAGTCTCCCTTTAAAGACGGGACATTTGTTATGCAGCAAAGTGTGACGCATTTATTTTATTTCCGGTTCTTCGTCTTGTAGTTGAAACCTGGCTTCTTTCAGACCTCCCGAATCACTATCCCTATCTACCGACAGCTCCACCGAGCAGCCTTCTATATATATATACAGCTGCACCAACCCCCCTTCTTCTCCTACGGCGCATACGCGCAGCTGTTGCAACTCGGTTTCGCCGGCACGCCGCGGCATCGGCTCCTCCTGTGACGTCACGCCAGGTGGCGCGGCGAACGACGGTTGCTAGACAACGGCTCAAGGGGACGGTGCGGCCACGGCGAAACTTGAGCGTAATGTAGCTCTCGCTACAAAACCAGATGGCGCCACTAAGCTCTTTATTTGAGCGTAATGTAGCTCTCGCTACAAAACCAGACGGCGCCACTAAGCTCTTTATTTTTGTCTTACCGGTGGCGCACAACACCCCCTGAAGGAAGGAAGGAAGGAAGGAAAAACTTTATTTTACTCTAGTCCTTTTTCCTGCGGTTTGGGAGCATCTTCAGAGATGTTTTCTCCTTGATTTTACCCCCAGGAGTCTTCTCTGTCGAAGTCGTCCGCCTCTAATCAGTGGTCGGTTGCCCTCAGTCCAGGGCTCCGCTGGCCACTGCCGCCCGTTGAGCTCGCTGTACCAGACCTTCTTGGTCTTCACAGCGGTCGCTGGACAGCAGAGTCTCCCACTGCTCCGCACTCGGGTTTTGTATTTTGGGGACCACGTCTATCTTTTGGCAGGCCCATGTGATGTGATAGAGAGTAGGTGTTCCGTCGCACCAGGGACATTTGTCCGCGTATATGGTAGGGTGCATTTTGTTTAGTATATGTAGGTTTGGGAAAGAGCCTGTTTGTAATTGTCTCCAAGTGACAGCTTCCTCTCTGCTGAGAGATTTGTGCGGTGGGGGATACCGCAATCTTCTGCCTCTGTAGTTTTGTAGTATGGCCGAGTAATCCCTGGGTGCTGGCGCGAGTTCCGCGGGCTCATCGGATGCTCGGAAAGTAATGTATCCTCGAGCTATCCTGTCGGCCTCTTGGTTCCCTGCCACCCCCGTGTGCCCCGGTACCCACACAATTTTGTGTGGGATCTTGTCGCTTTGTTCTTCCTGGTTTTTAATTCTGTCGCTCGCTGCGAGGAGTATACGGAGCGCGTGACGACCTATCCTGCCATTCATGTAATTTCGGCAGGCTGTTTGAGAGTCGGTGAGTATTGTTAGCGACCGCCCGGTTCTATAGCCCTCCGCCACCGCTAGAGCAACGGCTACTTCCTCGGACTCTGCAGCTGTGCAGCCTCGGAGAGAGGCGCTGGTCATTTCGCGTAAAGACGAATCGACCACCGCCGCCACAGCGATTTTGGTGTCTCCTCCTCTCCAAGACGCGTCTGCATACACGGTCGTGGCTTGAGGAGCGTATGTTCTTTCGATGAAGTCGGCCCTCGCTTCTCTTCTGCCTCGATGGAGGTTGGGATCCATGTTTTTTGGTATTGGCGCTACCTTGAGGGTCTTGCGAAGCTCGTCGGGGATCGTTGCCGTCCTCGTCATTTCTCGCATCTGCTCGCGGTATCCGAGCCTCTGCAGGAGCGCTCTTCCAGTCGTTGTCTGCAACAGCCTGAGTTTTTGCGACTCAAGCTGCGCCTCTCGTAGCTCCTCAAAGGTGTTATGTAATCCCAGGGCCATGAGTTTTTCGGTTGACGTGTTGCGCGGAAGTCGGAGCGCTGTCTTATACGCTTTGCTTAGCAGGGCATCCGCTTGTTGTATTTCGTTTTTAATGAGGCACTGGTAGGGTAGGCTGTACGTGATTCTACTAACTACAAGGCTTCTGACTAGTTTGAGTGTGTCCTCTTCACGCATGCCATGTCGCCTGTTGGTGATGCGGGTGATCATGCGTGAGACTTGTAGTGTTGTTGCTTTGAGCAGGGTAAAAGTGTGAGTACTGCGCTGGTTGGATTGAACCCACATGCCTAAAATTCTTATTGTTGTCTTTTCGGGTATGGGTGTCCCGTCAAGGTAGACGTTGAGTTTTAGGTCCTCGTTGGTTGGGACGGTCCGGTTTTGCTTGCCTCTCCAGACTCTTAGCAGTTCCGATTTCTCGGTCGAGCATGCGAGTCCTCTTTCTGCGAGGTATTGCTCTACACAAGAGGCCGCTTGCTGTAGCCTTTCTTCCTTCTCTCCGAGACAACCCGTGTTTGTCCAGACTGTTATATCGTCAGCATACATTGCATGCCTGATGCCTTCGATGTTCTCTAGTTTTCGAGCTAGGCCTATCATAGCTATGTTGAAAAGTAAGGGGGAGATAACTCCTGAAAAATATTTCTGGCTACGCCACTGGACGTGGTGGCATCCGGAGGCACAGTTCTTGTGCGCATTGCTCTCTTTTCGCCCGCCACTTGCAGCGTCGTCGCCGACCACAAGGCTTGCGTAGGTGCGATCAGCAAGGACACACGCTGCTCGGACGAGGAAATCGGCATCAAGAAAGACCTCAACTACATCGACAACGAAACGTGGTCTGCTGTCGGAGTCAAGTGCCCCAGGGACAACTGCCACCGGCGAGCAGGTAAAATCGATGCCACTGTATTCCCAAGAGAATGGCTTTGTTATTTATTTTATTTACAGAAGACTGCTGGCTTTACTGCAAAACCTTAAGCAGGAGTGGGTTTTAAAAATTCAGGGGGCACTTTGACTGTCTAAAGTGCGTAGAGGCGAAAGCGTTTTCCGCACCACTTTCAGTGCTTCTGTGGCACTGGTGGCGTCACATGTAATTGAGTACTAATTACTAAGTGATGACAAATCACTAATCAATGGTTAATTACTGATTAATGCCTGAATACTAATTAACTGCTAATTAAGCTTAAGATTAAGCTTCGCCTTTAGGAGTGGAACGCGACAGCGTGTTGTAGCGCTGCCAGGGAGTCCACGGAACGCCACCACCCGTTCGGCGCGATGCCTTGCCGTTTCAACGCAACGGTTTTTGAGGAAAGGAAATGGCGCAGTAAATCTCTGTCATCTCGGTGGACACCTGAACCGCACCGTAGAGGAACGGAGGAAGTGGGAGTGAAAGAAGAAAGACGAAGATGGCCCATAATGAAGAAAATGAAAATTGTATTTGAGGAAAGAAAATTACGCAGTAACTGTCTCACATATCTCGGTGGACACCCGTCAAAATTCAGGGGGGGGGGGTGAACTTTTTTGACCTAAAGTGTGGTCACTGATGTGTGGTTAAGATGTTAAGCTTCGCCTCTAAGAGTGGAATGCGAGAGCGTCTTGCAACGCTGCCAGGGAGTCCATAGAACGCCATCGCCCATTCGGTTCTACGCCTCGCTCGTCGGTAAATTGGTTTTTGAGGAAAGGAAATGTATTTCTCTCTCATATCTCGGTGGACACCTAAACCTCGCGGGAAGGGAAGGGAGGAGGATGGCAGTGAGCGAAGACACCGTATTCACTAGACGTGCCTTTGTTCATTCCAAACCATCAAGCTGGCATGGCGGAGTGGATAGCATGTTCGTCTCGCACTCCGAAGACCGGGGTTCGATTCCCTAGCTCGACCAATTTCTTACTAGGTTTTATTTATTTATATCGCCTGTCTAGAGAAGTTAATTAGGCTAATTGGGTAATTAAGCAATTAACTAAGCTCAGTCCCACTTACTTGGAGCATCACTATATGGTCCCTTCAATTGGTTGCATGGTTACTAGCCAAAGTACAATTGGCCCCGTTTGAAATTGGCGCACTGTGACGTCACGACCGTTTCGACCAACTGAAAAGCGTGACATTCTCTGTCGACAACTGCTGCTTACAACGATGAGACATTAAAGGCTTTCGCCTTAAAATACACTTCGTCAAAAAGAAAACCTCCTTGTAGTGCACGCAACTCAGCACACCATACCGAAGCAATGAGCAAGGAAAAGAAACATTATTCAATATTAGACGACACCTCGCGTCAAACTGAGCACTGGGGGAAAGGAAGAGAAAAAGAAAATGTTGAATGCTCCAAATTGTTATGAATTCCTAAGTGACGCCGTAAACGACTCCACAGTAGAGGAGGAGGAGGAGAAAAGCATTTATTTTGTAATGTACAGAGAGGTGCTCGGGGAGAGGCCCCTAATGGGTCTCACCCCTTACAATACTAGTCGGAGTCCCTCATTCCGGGATCCCGTTGGTCGAGACCGCTACACAAGTCCGCCGAACCAGGGCCTGTTGGGCCGATAGTTCCTGGCAGCTGAGCAGGGCCGCCTCCCAGTCCTCTCGGGTAGGGGAAGGGGTGATTGGGGGGAGAGAAGGATTTCTTCTGCATGCCCAAACCATGTGGAAGGTGTCGGCCACCTCCCCACAGAATGAGCAGCGGCCGTCAAAAGAAGGATTAAAGTGCTTGAGAACCGCCGGGCACAGCAGGGTGTTTGTAAAGAGCCTGAGGAGAATTCGTTCGCCAGCTTTACCCAGTCCTTTCATAGGAATTGGGTATCGCCGGTGTTCGGCACGATAGTGCTCAGTAATTTCTTTAAAAGAAAGGAGAGGACTGTGGTCTGGGTTAAGCTCCTCCCAAGGGACGCCTGGTGCCCGGTGAGTGAGTGCGCGGGCCGCCTCATGGGCGGCTTCGTTACCTGGCATGCCTTGGTGGCCGGGGACCCATATGATTGAGCGATGAGTTGGATCGCCGTCGCGAGTACTGCGGTATAAAATTTGGTGAGCGAGTGGAGTGATCCAACCGAACTCAAAGTTACGACAGGCTCCGCGAGAGTCTGTGAGGATAAATTTAGAGTCGGGATGGGAGGCTGCGAGGGCGATCGCCACCTCCTCCGCATGCGTTGAGTTGGGCGCTCTGAACGAGAGGCCGTCCACCTGTTTTCCCTCGTGTATGACTGCAGCCGTGTACCATTCCCCCCTGGAGCGGTAGGGGCCCGCAATGTCGACGTAGAAGACGTGTTTCTTTGAGGCATAGTGGCGGTGCAGGGCATTCGCCCGCGCCTGGCGCCGGCCATTATGGTCCTCCTTGTTCATCTTAGTCGGAAGGGGTCGAACGTAGAGGGCGCTTCTCCACAGTTCTGGCACTCGAACCCGTTCCATGGTATGGTGATCATGTCTGATATGTAACCGATCCAAGAGGCGGCGACCGGACACGGTCTGGGCGAGACGCGTGTATTGGTTAACGAGATGCGCCTCGCGGAGTTCTCGATAGGTGTTCACCACCCCCAACAAGAGGAGTCGCGCGTTGGAAGTGGATATCGGGAGGTCGAGGGCTCTCTTGAAAATTTTGCGGAGTACTATCTCCAAGTTATCTTCGTCATGTTTCCGTAAGCGGAGGTAAGGAGTCGAGTACAGTACTCGACTTGTTACGAAGGCATGCGCGAGCCGCATCGCATCCTTACTTCGCAACCCTCCTCGCTTGTTGGAAACGCGGCGAACCATTCGGCCCACCTGGTCGCCGACTTTGCGGAGTTTGGCAAGAGTTGTGTCTGCCTTACGATGTTGATTAACGAAGAGACCGAGTATTCGTAGCTCCTTCGCTTCACGGATGGGGCCGCTTGCGAGAGAAAGCTGAACGGAGATTTTGCATTTCGGAGAAGATCGAATATGCACAAATTCGGACTTGGACGGGGAGCACTGGAGGCCGCAGTACGTGGCATAGTGGTCAACTATGCTCGCCGCTGCTTGCAGGCATTCCTCCATCTCTCCTATATTTCCCGTAGTGGCCCAGATGGAGATGTCATCGGCGTACAGCGCATGCTGAACACCGCCGACAGCCGCCAGCTGTGCCGGGAGACACATCATAGCAATGTTAAAGAGAAGCGGGGACAACACAGCGCCTTGTGGTGTGCCCCGCGTTCCCATCTCAAACGGGCCGTACTCGGTCTCTTGTATACGTATATAGGCCAAGCGGTCTGTTAAGAAATCTTTGATGTAATTGAATGTACGAGGACCACAGTTGATCTCGCTAAGGTGCTTTAGTATGACGCCGTGTTTTACATTGTCAAACGCACCCTTGAGATCGAGTGCTAGGACTATTTTGTCGTTGTGTGGGTGTTCTATGGGTTCGAGAACCTCGTGATGAAGCTGTAAAAGGATGTCTTGTGCGGACTTACTGGCTCGGAAACCGAACATGGTGTCAGCAAAGGAGTTCTTTCTCTCGAGATATTCTGAGAGGCGGTCACGGACCATCGTTTCCATCAGTTTTCCTACGCATGAAGTGAGGGAGATGGGCCGGAGGTTGTCTGTGTTTACCGGTTTCCCCGCCTTTGGGATAAAGGTTACCAATGATGTCTTCCAATCCGGTGGCAACGAAGTGTCCCCGGTCCAAATGGCGTTAATATATTCGAGTAGGGTTTCGTATGCCCGATCAGGAAGGTTCGCCAATAACTTGACTGTGACCTTATCCCTCCCGGGCGCCGTCCCCCTGCGCATTTTGGCAAGAGCCGCGCGAAGGTCGTGAAGCTGGAAAAGTTGATCCAGTTCCGGATTATCGCAGCCTGCATACGAATAATCCTGCCCGCGCGGGTCTTGATCCTGATTGAGGTATTGTGAGCGCAAGGTGTTCGCTAGCTGCTTCGTGTTTCCTTGAAAGTTGTGTATCGCGCGATTGATGTGTTTCTGTGTTTCCGAGCGTGTTTGTGTGGGGTCTATGAGAGTCCTGAAGAGCCGCCAAGTGTTGCGGCTGGACATATGTCTTGCTGCGCTGTTACATCGATCTACCCAGTTAGTGTCTGCGAGCTGGGCAGCATACTCGGCAGCTTGCTGGGTGAGGTCAGAGATGCGAGCGCGGAGTTTACGGTTGTGTTTCTGCCGCCGCCATCGCTTAGTGAGGCTGCGGCGAGCTTCCCAAAGGTGCATCAGGTGGTTATCCACGTCAGGTGCACGCTCCGTAAGCTGGATATGCTTTTCGTGCGAACGGAGTGTTTGCATGAGTCCGTGTGCCCAAGTGGAGTAGTCCTGCTCCATGAGAGAAGTTACTGGGAGGGCTTGGCGGAAAGCGTTCCAGTCGGGAAGTTTGGCTTGCGCAAGGGGGCGACGTAAGGGCCGAGTGTAAATGACAGTGTTCAGTATGCAGTGGTCGCTACCGAGAGTCTCCTCGGTGTTGATCCACTCTGCGTGTTGGATGTGTTTCACGAGGGTAAGGTCGGGGCAAGTGTCCCGAGTGACGGAGTTCCCTACACGTGTTGGGTGGACCGGGTCGGTTAGAAGAGTGATGCCCAGCGTAGATATAAGTTCCGCCAACTTACGACCACGCGTCTCTTCCTTGCAATAACCCCACATGAGACAGGGCGCGTTAAAATCGCCCACTATCATGAGGGGGTCGCGACCCGCGATCCTTAGCGCTGCGCTAAAGATGTTAGAAAAAGTGATGTTTTTGAGTTTCGGGGGGCAGTAGATATTAAGTATGTGTGCGGGGCTATCTGTTCGCCGCAGGGGGAGGAGAGAGACCATCACGTACGAATATTCCAAATTTAGGTCGAGATCAACCTCCTGCGCTGTGTAACCCTTATGGACTAGGATACAGGTGAACGGGTCTCGTTGAAAAGTGTTATAGCCCGTGAGCTTAACCGCATCTCCGGTTTCTTGCAACGCAAGGACTGCGGCGGGGTGTTCGAGGTTGTCAATGTACGCCCTTAAGTGGGCGCGTTTGGTCCTGTTTTTGAAACCCCGACAATTCCATTGCACAAGGGAAAAAACTTGCTGTCTTTGCGGGGGGCGGCGCCCTTTAGGGTGTTGGTTGGGAGGGGACGCAGCCATGTTGATTTGAAGGGAGATTGCCTTGGAGAGCCGGCACAGGTTCCGTCACCTGCGGCTGGATCGGTTCCGGCTCTTCCTTGAGTTCGGTTAGATCGATGGGGCGGTTGAATATTGATGGGCGGTTTGCGTCTTTGAGGGGCCCCATTCGGCGTAGAAGCCTGGGGTTTGACTCCAGCCACGTCTTAATATTGGCCGTCACGGTGGCCGTAACCGTGGCCGTGACTGACTTGAACAGGTTTTCTTGAATTTGGCCGAAATTTGACATCTGAGTCGCTAATGCGGCAAGGGCGTTTTCGAGGGCGGTGAAACGCGCGTCAGAGCTAGATGATGTCGTGTCCACCGGCACTTGTTGCATCGGTTCCGGAGCTACCTGGGCAATAGGCGGGGAGGACCGAACCGTTTCTAGCGCATGAATTTTGGCCTGGAGTTGAGCATTTTGAGCTCGGAGAGTCTCGAGCTCACGGCGGAGGTCCGCAACCTCAGAGTTAAGGGGGGGTGGGAGGAGGAGGAAGGGTTGGTGGGGAAGAAGGCAGGGGAGTGCGGGGGGACGGAGGTGGCCCCTCTCGGCTGCCTACCTTTGGCTGTGATGTCTTCTTTGGTGTGCCAAGCTGACGGCCCTCGAGAGGCGGAAAATCTCCGTTCTGGAATACGGGTGCGCCTGGATCACGTGACGACTTTTGGCTTGTTGATGGAGGGGACTTGGAGACACGCCCGGGCAACGCGCCCGCCGGTGGCGCTGGTCCGGATGTGCCTTGCACCATCTTGTTGCCAGGCACTTTTGGAGTGGTGTCAGCTCCCGGCGGCACTGCACACTGACGTTGCTTTCGTTGACCGGTTGGGTTTCCCGGTCGTTGCAGCCGCCGGAATTTTGCTTTGCAGTCTTGTGAGCCCGTAAGGTGGCCGCCACCGCAGACGATGCAGGAAGGGGTGCACTCGTGGGTCTCCAAGTTGCCGTCTTCGAGGACTGCGACCGTTTGGCCGCAGTGTCCGCAGCGATTGCGTTGAGGATCCGGGCATAAGTCCACACGGTGGCCGATGGTGCCGCATCGGAAACACGCGGGAATAGTCCGCTTGTATTCGCGTACCAAGGTCACCACACTGTTATAGTGCACGTAACGTGGCACTTTATGCCCCACGAAGGTGAGCAGGGCAATCGTCGACTTCCCCAGCTTGCGGATGAAGGCTATCTCTCCTCCGCGCCACTGGACTTTCGATTTCAGGGTGGTAGAAGTTTCCTGGTCATGGACGGTAATGATCCCCCTGCAGACTTCACCGTTGACTTTGGCGTGACCGACCATCGGGATGGAGCCTTTGGAAGCTTTCAGAGTAAATTCACGAGCGAGCGCGTTCGCCGCATTCACGTCTTGAGTGGTGGCGATAACGATATTCTGGTCCCAGATGGGCCAGATACTAAGAGTATCCACCGAGGAGGCATTAACATAGGCGGAGAGCAAAGCACCAAGCTCACCGTTCTGCAGAACCGTCTTCAGGGAGACCGTCATTCTGGGCTTGATGACGATCGTGAAGTCTTCTTTGCGGAGTCGAGGCATAGCGGCAGGCCGCCATTTCGTCGATCCCGCTGTTTGCGAGAGCTGATGGTTTGAACTTGAAGTATTTGGATGCACAGAAGCAGGGGCACTCACGGAGGGTCCGTTCACTGCCGAGGTGTTCAGGCGCTGCTGGCGTTTGCGAAGTGCCACCAACGAGAAGAGGCCTTCATCCACGATCTCCTGCGTCGGAGTGGAGGTTTCAGGAGAAGACGGTGCTTCTGCGACGACTTCAGTCCATGTCATCGTCTCGGGATCGTACCCGCGGCGAGCGGAGGCCGCCATGGCGTGCGCGGAGAACGCTGGAGACCGGCTGCTTGGCTTTAGGCCTGGCTAGGGCTCCCACGGGATGAAGACATAAATGGGCCTAAAAGGCCCAAAAATTGGCCCACCCGGTCGAGAGTGATGTCTTCGGGTGCCGGGTGATGTTAACCGTCGAGTACAAGCAAAATTTTCGCGGTCGTAGGGAATTTTTCTGTAATCCGGACGAAAATTGTCAGAGCCGAAATGAGGCGCGTCCGCTCGAGACGCGGCCGGCGGGCGGATCCCTCCACAGTAGAAGCCCCTGCAATATTTGCTTTCAGGACATTCCATTCCCGCACAGTACGGGGGAAGAAAGAATTAGCGCTGATTAGTCGGTGCCAATTCCCTTCTTGTACGAGGAGAAGCGTGCTGTCACAACCACGTCGTAAGAAAATTTCCCGAGGTTCAACCTAGCTGAGCCTAGCAGAGGAGCGAAAGCAGATCCGGCGGTATTTATAGCCAATAATGTTATGACGTCAGTGCTGCGTCATCCCATGACGTCGCGTCAGGCGATTGAATCACAGCTAAAAAAGTCAAGGTCAAAGATCAAAGGCCACATGACCACTGGTCACGTTAGTTGGGCATTAGATATACCTCCGTGCCACACTTTGTATATCATGGCTATGCAGTATGACTGAGTCCTAGTTTGACCTTGCTAGGTTTTGAAGGTCAAAGCGACGAGACGTTATCGTTGATTTTGATAGAAAGATAGATACTTATATAACAATATCTTACAATTTTGCAATTTTCGAAATTTTTGTCCGAGGATGTTGGACATGGGACGGTCACTCCTGGCGTTACCATGTTCAGACCGCTGAGCGTGGCGTCGTGCGCGACACCAGTCAGCGAGCTACATTGCTGTGACGTCGTTCGTGATGCCACTGCATACTGACCAATCAGCGTGGTGCGTTGTTAAGCCGGGAAACTAACTGGGAAGATGTGAAGAAAATTGTGCAATTTTCGAAATTTTTGTCCGAGAATGTTGGACATGGGACGGTCACTCTTGGCGTTACAATGTTCAGACCGCTGAGCGTGGCGTCGTGCGCGACACCGGTCAGCGAGCCGCATTGCTTTGACGTCGTCCGCGACGCCACTGCATACTGACCAATCAGCGTGGTGCATTGTTATTAAGCCGGGAAACAAACTGGGAAGATATGAAGTCAGCGCGAAAACTAGACACTAGGGTCAGAAGACATATAAGACAAACGGGAAACATGTCCTCAACAGCCGTCGGGTTCTTTGACAGTTATCGCTGTAAAAGAAACCACATGTTGTCGGTCCGAGCGTCGGGAGAATTGCGCTTAATGGGCCGAGTATGCCTTTGCAACTTTTGGCTACAGCAGCATCGGGAAAATAGGGGGACACTTAAGCCCTGGTGACAACTTTAATAATTACTTACTAATTTCTTTGTAGTTAGTACTGATTTCTAATTAAACACTCATTAGCATACATCAGTAGGCGTACTGGATCATATGCGTGGCTTTTTGGGCTTGTTGGTACATAGTTTCAATGCACTGTAGCGCGCCAAAAGACGGCACAAGAGACGAGAGACGAACACCACGAGCGCTATACCTTATGTGTGTTGTGGTGTATCATATGATACACCACAAGACATATAAGGTATCTTTCTAACCAAACTCAATCAAAGTGTCCCAACTAACTATCCGAATTTTCTTTTCATGCCGTCGACAAGCAATAATGACATTTCAGCTATGCTACGACCTCATCATCAAAATTTAACAAAAGACTTAATCATATTCATCACTCACATCAACGTGCGAGGTCCCGACCCTCTCGACCAATCGGATTTCTCTCGACATGCTAACGCCATCATCCGCTGAACAGCAGCCTAACGATGTCGCGTAAAAATACAGCCTCAAAGAAGAAATTACATGTTTGGTACGGGCGTAAGGTTAATGGAATTCGAGGAATCGAACACTGACTGGTATCTATTGCATGACAAGGGTGTCTGGTGCCAATGACACTTGTTTTGTTTGCGTATTTATCTCCGTAGCGGTAGCTGCAACCACAGCACCTACATCCCACTTAACCGAGCATGCATTTGGAGCGCCACCTAACTGAACGTAACGTTAAAAGTAGCCAATCCTGAATTAACGTAAGGTTGTTGCATGACGAAAAATGCAAGGCGTTGCCAATATGCCAGCACATGTCTTAAATGAGGCATGTCTGATTTATCATATCACTCAATCGAACGACTGACCTAATCTGAAATGTGATTAATGCTAACCTAACGGTGATGGTGTGATATTAAGCAAAGCACCGGCACTGACAGATTAATTTCTTTCTCGTGCTTGTCTCGTTCGCGCTGCTTCTGTGAGACGCATCTCACCTAAGCAAATTTAGTTTAGTTCATTGTGGCTTAACTTCCAAAAGCGACTCAGGCTATGAGGGACGCCGTAGTGAAGGGCTCAGGACATTTCGACCATCTGTGGTTCTTTAACGTGCACTGACATCGCACAGTACACGGGCCTCTAGAATTACGCCTCCATCGAAAGCAAGTGTCGTCGTCCCGTAACAGCGATGGACATGTTCTTTCTTTTTGCAGGGAGGATACGGTTCCACTCCGCGTCCGAACAGTGCCAGGTTCGCGAGTACGCCGGGATGTACTTCGAGTGCGGGACGATTTTTCTGAAGGGCACGTCTCACAGTCACCTGTCCGATGAGGAACGTTGCAGGTGATGCACACTGGGTGTGAAACGATAAGAAAAAACTTGCAAACTCCTAACCAACCTTTAAGAAGCAGAACGCGAGAGCTTTAGAAGTCTCTTAGCCCTCCTTCGAAATTCCATGAGCCCCATTACGGTACGCACCCACCCGTCTTGGAGCCGTTCTCTGGGTTTCTGCTCGTACTCCCTAACAAAGCGAATGGCGGAGGCAGTATTGTGTGCCCTAGAATGGCAGCCATACGTTAGGATTTTCTCTGAAACCTGAGAGCACATAGAGGGCATTCATCGGATCCTGCGGTTCTAGGCGTGTTTTTAGAACAAGAACTCTAGTCCTCGCGGTACATGTTCCGATTTCGATGTGAATGAGACAATGACCTTCAATGCCTCACAAGGTCAGTCCGAACTTGAGTGGGTTGTGTCATGACCCAAGCTAGGTAGTATGACCGCGTGATTATATGACAATGTCCATTGGGTGCCTGACCTTTACCGTGACATTTGATTTGAGAGAGTGGGCACCACATTGACAATGACCTTCAATGCGTCACAATGTCGAACCGAACTTGACTGCGTGGTGGTACGGCCCAAGCTACGGTACTGTGGCCGCGTGATCATATGACTACCGTCACTGGGTACCTGACCTTCACCTTTGACCTTGAAATTTGATTTGACACATTGGAGATCATGCTTAACAGAGCTTTCGCTCGTATAACTAGGTTCAAGCCACGTTAAATCCCAGCCAGTTTTATACACTCCAGTGAAGCAGAGTTCGGAGCTTCCTGCTAATATCGGCTGTACTGCCTTCGCGTGAAACTAGAGTTTGTTTTGTGGCTGTCGCAATATATCACAACCATCCATTCAATCCGTTCAACTGATGAAACAAAACCCTGGGCTTTGAACTGCTATAAATGACGAAAATTGATGCGTGCTCTCGGCGTGTGTTCTCACGGCGGTGTTGTCTTTGCCCACAGGCTATACAAGAATTTCCTAGCGTGCATCGACGTCCTGTGCAGTTCCCGGAGCGACATCGGAGCGAGCCTGAACCACTTCACGGTAGTACTCACGGAAGGGTACGAAGACACATGCAAGAACGGCCCCAACGTGACCGGTAAACGGCGCCACGTATTCGGCTACCGGGAACGAGGTTGCAGAATTGAATGCCCTGCCGTGGCGGCCATGTTTCGATGGAGGCGGCATACCAGTCACACCCGTATAGTGTCCTATGTCACCGTCGTCAGCCTAAATACGTCTACTGTAGGATAAATGCCTCCCTTATATCCCTCCAATCAACCCCCTGCTATGCTAGCTGCAGCCATATTATCCCCATAAACCCCAAAGGCCAATCAGCAATCTTGCCTTCGCATTACATGCTCTGGCCACGCCCATTTCCTCTTCATGATTTCGACTAGGATATCATTAACCCTTGTACCCATGTTAGTTCTTTGAGCCACTCTGCCGCCTTCCTGTCCATTAACGTTACACCTATCATTTTACTTTCCATAGCTCGCTGCGTGGTCTTAAAGTTAACTTCAGTCCTTTTCGTTAGCCATTCACTCTTCTGACCCATAGGTCAGTACCGGTAAGGTACAGCTGCTATATAATTAAAATAAATAAATTAACATGCAGAAAACCAAAGTAATGTTCAACGGTCTCGCAAGGGAACAGCAGTTCACAATTGGTAGCGAGGTGCTGGAAGTGGCAAGGGAATACGTCTACTTAGAGCAGGCCGCTGATCCGGATCATGAGAGGGAAATAACTAGAAGAATGAGAATGGGGTCGAGCGCACTTGGCAGGTTCTCTCAGATCATGAATGGCAGTTTACCAGTATCCCTCAAGAGAAAAGTATACAACAGCTGTATCTTACTGGTGCTCACCTATGGGGGCCGAAACGTGGAGGCTAACAAAGAGGGTTCAGCTTAATTAAGGACAGCATAGTGAGCTATGGAAATAAAAATGACAGGAGTAACGTTAAGAGATCGGAAGCGGGCGGAGTGAGAGAGGGAACAAAGGCGGGTTAATGACATCTTAGTTGAAATCAAGAGAAAGAAATGGGCTTGGGCAGGGCATGTAATGCGAACGCAAGATAACCGCTAGTCCTTAAGGGTAACGGAGTGGATTCCAAGAGAAGGCAAGCGTAGCAGGGGGCGGCAGAAAGTTAGGTGGACGGATGAGATAAAAAAAAAAATTACCGACGATTACGTTACTTCCTGATGCGAAATTTGAGCGCAGCAAATAAGCTGTTTCACCTTTTCGATAGTGAGTCAACCCCAGCTGCGGAGTTGGTTTCAGGGACAACGCCGCCGATGCCGACACAAACAATATGATACCCTCGCTTCCGCAGCGCTAAGAACCAGGTCTAGCCGTGGGAAGGTGGTCACGTATTCGTCGACGTGCCGGGGCCTACGTGAAATAACCGGCGCGTCGGCAACTGAAGAGCACCCTATCCGCCACACAAGAACAGGGGGGGGGGACCCTTTCCTCCTCTTTCTGCATGGCGGCGACGGTGTTCTATGCAGTCACGTTATCTTAACCCTCTAGCGGCGTCAGCGGCATCCAGCGGTATCAGTCGGTCGCTGCTAGCGCTGGGGGGATGAAAGGGGGGCGGAGCTGGTTACGAGGCCGACGACAACGCCGACGACGACGCGAAACCCAGGAACGGACGCCAAAGAGCTGCGCTCTAATAAATTTGCGGGAATACGGTGGCCGCAACTGGCGAACGACAGGGTTAATTGGAGAGACATGGGAGCGGCCTTTGCCCTGCAGTGGGCATAGTCAGGCTGATGATGATGATTATGATACTTCAACGGGATATGTTGTTGGTCAAGTTGGTTCATGACGATGGAAAGACAGAGTGCGCAGAAAAAAGGCATTCATACGTGAGGACTAGATGGAACGAGCGCGAGTTTACAATTCATCGTTATTCGGAGAACAAACGAGTTTACACAGTTTTGCCAGCACAGCACAGGGTTTTAGTAGAGGCTTGCAGTTGTGTGCAAAGCAATGTTCCGGTAGGTGACTTTGCTCCTGGTCTTCAATTGACCTCTCATGTTCCTCAGTGCGAAAAAATACAGCGGCCTGTCTGCACTACGTAGATTTTGCCACATGTCAGAGAAGTCTGACAAACTAAGCCCACTTGGCAGTCCACATAGGGGTGCCCCATCAAGGATAGAACTAAAGGTTTTATTAGTGGCACATTGATCAGACTTTATAATAGCGAAGGCGTTTCTTCGAAGGCACGGGGTCGGGAATCGCTCTTTTTCTCAAATCTGCTTTTGCTACCGCTCTGATCCTGTGCTGGCAAAAACTACGTAAACTTGTTCCGCGAATAAACCTCAGTTGAAATCTGGCGCTTGACCCGTCTAGTGCTCATAAAATGTAACACGGTCTATTGAAATTAAAAATTTAATTTAAAAAGTTAAAGCTTGTTAAGGGTTATTTCAGTGCATATTAAAAAGGTTGGAATATTTGCTGTCTTATTGCCGAACAAAATCATGCTGCCGGAAGCTGCCGGACCCGGTTACATGCAACGCGTAAACCTGTTTCACATACAAGCGAAAACGCTATCAATTCCTGCCGCCGCGGCGTAAAAAAGGCTGCCACCTTCTGGAAGATATTGAAGTAACGCCCGTTAGATGTTTGGTTTGCTAGAATTCATATGAATGAGATGCAAGATGTGTTGTTTTCAAATTGCTGCCACAGATGGCGCTTTGATATCAGGGTGGTAGCAGACCCCACGAAATCTTGAAACGTGATGAGTAGTTGCTGCCACAGATGGCGCTGTGACCTCAGGGTGGTAGCAGAGCCCACGAAATCTAGAAACGTGATGAGTAGTTGCTGCCACAGATGGCGCTGTGATCTCAGGGTGGTAGCAGACCCCACGAAATCTAGAAACGGGATGAGTAGTTGTTGCCACAGATGGCGCTTTGATATCAGGGTGGTAGCAGACCCCACGAAATCTCGACACGTGATGAGTTAGAGCTAACACGCTTAAAACCTGCTTCAAGTCGCCGCGCGGCTAGAGCGGCCAGAGCGACGAGGTTCTGACAAGTTTGAAAGTTTTCGCTGGGACGCACCGCTCAATCGCTCAACTAGCTTGGTCGCCTGCATGTGAACCAGCCTTTATGTACTGCACTGGTTTGGATAAACTGTCACTACGGGTGATGGATGAGCAAATGCGTGAAACAGCTCTTGTTCTAAAGGATTACGGGATTTTGGAAGACGGAATGACGTTGCCAAACGGAGGGCTTACAACCTACATGTTAAGTGCATTCTTGATTTTAAAAAAAACCATCAAGAAAAATGCGAAGGACCACCAATGTACCAATGTTACGGCAGTTGTACGAGGGAGGGTATATTAGGGAGCAAGTGGAATGAAGAGAAGTGAAAGGGCATTGACCTGGATACAGTTTAAAGGAGGCGGCTCCGTAGTTGGAGCAGCTGCATGAAAAAAAAAATAGGGCGATCAATTGGACTGACGCAGAGGAACTGCGATAGAATTTTTCTTTCCCTCGCCAGTTTAATTATTCCCATTCTGATTCGGTTATCTTTCCCTCACTAAGCTATTTCACTTTTTATTATATCCAAATTGTGATTTCACTATTATTCCATTTGTATTCGTAATAGCGCCTTTTATGAGCTTTGGCTTGGCCATTCTTAGAATAGTTGTTTTCACTTTTGCTGAGTCATCCCTACTCCGGCCTCTCCCTCCTCTCCCCTAAAAGTTGAGAGGGGGATTTGCTTCTCTCCACCTGCCAGGGTTGGCAGCTGGCCCTCCTAATGAAATTGGATCGGACACTTAAACTCCGCTGTAGGATATGACGCAATAGCTTTAGTGGGTTAACGCTCAAGAATTTAACTGCCATCTGCCATTGCGGTCAGTTTTCTCACTTTCCGGTGGCAGGTTGTGATGCAGCCACAAGATCACGTGACCTAGGTGGCCTAACTTGGTTGCTTCTCCGGGGATTTTTTGTTCACAACGCCGACTACGACGCCGGATTTTCTGCAGAACGGGACTCCTAACGCTTTCGCGTTACAACTGCTGGGAGGGTCACGGCCAAGGGTAGGAAACTTCCATATGCACCACCGTCCAGCAAATAGCGACGTCAGCTCCAATTCCTTCCATGGCGGCCGGAGGGAAGCCAACTAGAGCGTCGTATCGTCGTCATGGAAACAGTACCCAGCAGGCAAAAAAACCCATCCCCGAACCGGATTCGAACCACCGCCGTCGAAAAAAAAAGGACAGCTTCGTATCCCGGTCATCAGACAATTCGTGTCACGAAGATGTGCGTGGGAAGGAATCATTCAGTTGTGAGGGTCAGTTCATCTTCCAGTCGCTAGGTGCGCTGAAGTAGTTGACACCGAAACGGTGTTGTGTTGGGTTTAATGGCGCATAAGCGGCTAAGGCTGTCATGCGCCAAGCTCAAGGTGGAGGAAAATTGGTGTATATAGTGTGTTATACAAAAATGTAAATAAACGGTGGTGAAAAGGGCCTAAAAAGTTCATTCGTGCAACGTAGTAAAAAAATAAGACAAAATTTTAGAACTCACTCACGGTAAAAGCTTTCAAAAGGGTCAGGTAACCTCAGCAGCCATCCTTGGCTGGGAAAGGATCTCGAGGTTCCCACCCCATGAAATAGGGACCTCAGCCGTCTTCTCAGGAATGAGAGAGTGGATGAGGTATTTCAAAAACAGGTGGGGCAATGGGTTAAAATTTATAGTTTATCGAGAAAACCAGCTTCTCTTAAAAAGCTAAAAACAGAACCTATCTCAACAATTGTATTATCACCCAAGAGTACTCCGAGTTTCCTACCACTGGCTCGGCCTGCTAGCTCTGCATGATACGAGGCAGGGTGGCACAAATATTGCTGTCCGTGCCAAATCGGCACTGAGTCCATCAGCGCCCTTTCTGTGATATGGCCACAGCGGAGTTGCTTTTCTTAGCTTCAGTCAGCTCTAAAATATCACATCAGCTTCGATATTGAAACTGGGTGGTTCGTTTACTTAAGCTGGACATTCGCGAAGTACATATGACAGCATTTGCAGTAAGCCATCTTTCACACTGAAGTCGCAGCGCCGTTGTATGCGCACCCCTCTTTCCAGGGCCCTGCACCAAGCTGCGTCTGCTCAGGGACTTCTTCTATTGCGGCATGCACTTCTACAAGTCGTACAGCCAGGTCAGCCTGTGGTTCCGCTTCGCACAGGCCGGCGCCTGCGAGTACGTATACTGCGCGCTGTGTTTCACTGCTCGAACCATGTCGTCACTGCTGTTCTCTACAGTTGTGCATTCAGTTCCGCGGCGTATTCTTGCTCCGATAGAACAGTCCAACCTGGATATATCGAACTCTGAGGTTTGGCTTGGTTTGTGGGGGTTTAGCGTCCCAAAGCGACTCAGGCTATGAGGGACGCCGTAGTGAAGGGCTCCGGAAATTTCGACCACGTGCACTGACATTCTCTCACGTGCACTGACATCGCACAGTGCACGGGCTTCTAGCATTTGGCCTCCATCGAAATTCAGCCGCCGCGGCCGGGTTCGAACCCGCGTCTTTCGGACCAGCAGCCGAGCGCCGTAACCACTGAGCCACAGCGGCGGGTCGTCGGGGATATTCGAGCCGCACCTAGGGAAAGGCTTAGCTACCAATACTACTATTAGCCTGATGTGGCTTCGTCGTTTCGTGTGCGTACGCTCTCTTATTCAGTGCTTTTTTTTAATTACGGGAAAGGTTGTCCCCCGAAACTGCTCTCAAGTGAATTTTTATGGGCCACATGTTTGGATATATTTGGGTGCACTTCCTCAGAGGAAGCGATGAAGTGATTAGGCTTTAGGCCTATTTCACGCGAGAGAAGACAGCGGTGGGTTGTGCTCCAGTTTGTGGGTTAGTGCATGCTGTAAAGCAGGACTGATAGATCCTGTGCTGGTCCCTTAAAACCTTCCTCCTTCTCTTTGAATGCCGTCATAGGTCTGATAGTTCATAGCCTGTGATGTAAGCGTTGTTATTTCTGTCAGTAATGTGCCATGTCCCTGGATTGTTGTCTTTATTAAGTTCCGAGTTTCTAGTAAGGGGCTCTGATAGGCAGAGTTCTTGAGCGCAGATGATTGGACGGGTCGGCACGAGGGAAATTCATAACACAGACGACGCACACAGTTAAGTGGGTGGTTGCGTTAACAAGCGGCACGAATACCTACTACAGCTGTTTGGTGAGAGCAGTAGCTTGGTATTACTGGAAACGTTCGCTGTAAAAACTACAGAGCCTTCCATTAGTGTCTTCTTATGTTTTATTGTATTACACCCCTGTCTAGCACGCAAGTTAAGCGCACTTACCGGGAGTGCGCTTCGGAATCTCGAGTGGCACTTTAGGCTACGCGGTGCTTAAAAGGACGGCAAAGTGCGCTCGCAGTGAAAAAAAAAATGGAGACAGAAAACGCGCGAAATTTCTGAAGAGATCAATGGAAAACAAAAAGGACTCATATAACTAATTGCTTAACGTGATAGCGCAAATAAAACGAGGTTCAACAGTTCTTAAGGATGAAAAAAATAGAAATAGAAGAAAAGCCAAGACTATCCAGAATTGCGACAACAAACAAGATGGCGGCGAGCAGCGATGGATGTTGCATCTGATCTCGTTCCTTTGACAGGGGTACCCCTGCCAAGCGCGCAAAATAAAGTGCACTTACGAAGAGTGCCACTTTCTAAAAGAGCACTCCAGCACAGCTAAACGGCGTAATGAAAGTGCACTCGCCATAGTGCGCACTCAGGTCGGAGTGCGTTCACAGAACACACTTTGAGGGCTGAGTGCGTAGCCCCGCCAGCGGCGACTTCGAAGGCACATTATCTATAACTCATAAAGAGTACTTGCAACTTTTTTTTTACATGCTATTAGACTGATTTTAGAAAAAAATTCCTTCGTTACAGCTACAAGCGAAGCAACAAATATGCAACATCGCTGCCCGCCTCCATCTTGTTTGTTGTCGCAATTCTGGATAGCCTTGGCTTTTCTTCTATTTCTATTTTTGGTCATCGTTAAGAACTGTTGAACGTCGTATTATTTGCGCTATCATGTTAAGCAATCAATTATTATAAGTCCTTTTTCTTATCCATCGACCGCTTCAGAAATTTCGCGCATTTTCTGTCGCCATTTTTTTTTTCACTGTGAGGGCACTTTGCCGTCCTTTTAGCAACGCGCAGACTAAAGTGTCTCTCGACATTCCGAAGCGCACTCCCGGTAAGTGCGCTTAACTTGCGTGCTAGACAGGGGCATAAGTCAAATGTAGCAAGAGGTGGCAGAAAGTCAGCTGTACGGATGGGATTAAGAAGTTTGCGGGGATACAGTGGCTGCAGCTGCCAAAGGACAGGGTCAATTGGAGAGACATGGGAGAGGCCTTCGCCCAGCAGTGGACGTAGTCAGGCTGATGATGATGATCGTAGAGGACTTTGCGGTTTAGATGTTACATAAATATGCGACATTCAGGGAAATTTTTGTGTACAGTGGGCAGCGTAAGTTTGCAGGATGCAGGTAAGCGAAAGAAATTCTGCGGCCGCAGTCACGCCAGTTAATAGAGAATAGTATGACTAGAATGCTGGCATGAATAGCATGACAGGACCTGTATTTTCTGCTTTTTGGTATCAATACCAGGAATATCGGTCTCGAGTGGCTCTACAAACACGTCCCGTTTACTTCTGCTGCCGACTACACGCACGTAAACATCAGGTAGCTTATATCATTATTAAGAGTATAATTAGGAAAACTACAACTAGTGCGCTTAACAATGACGATTGGCATTTGTTTATGGTAAGTTCCTTGCGTGCAGCCTTGCTTTCAACGCAGGAAGCTTTCATGAGGCGAAGCCGCAGATGTCATTGACCACACGGTGTTGAGTACATTCTCCAAGTTGAAAGACCGTACTTTGAGGGTATAGTACTCGTAAACCATTCTTGCTGGGAGGAAACCGCAGTGAGCGAGCAGGGACGGTTCCCTGTTTGGCCACCATGTGTCTGCAGCGTGCAAGTTGCTGTGAGCTGCCGGTGAGATGAACTTCTGGGCCGCGACAAAGCGCGTAGCTCTCATTCTTTAAAAACGGAGTAATTACTTATTGACATCCATTCGAGCGCAGCTTTCTCCGAAACTTCGTAGTTAAAGAAAAATTCGGCCTGATCCGGGGTTCGGACCCGGGACCACCGCTTCACCGGAGCATTCGCTCTACCAACTGAGCTAACCGGGACGGCAAGGGCGAGAGCGAATTGATCAAAAACTCGAAGTGAGAACTGTGTTGGTCAAATGTTTTGGGGAATCCCCAAGGTGGAGTAGATTTGTAATAAGGGAGTAATTACTCATTAACATCCACCCGAGCGCAGCCATACGGATACAAAGGAAAGCTGTACAGCTTTCTCCCTACCATGAGCTTGGTGTAATCCTTCACAAATTGTCTGATATGCAGTACTGGTTCCAGTAATGCGGGTGCAATGCTAGTGATGCAGCGCTGATTACTTTTGGTGATATGCTGGTATGTTTCAGCACAGTAGGGATTGTGGGTGGCGCTGCAGTCACCAAGTCCACAACGTCGCGTGGCGAGCTGTGAGACCTCGCTTAAGGCCTTTGGGGCTAAATTATATTTCGTCGCCAGTGTTTGTCTTCATCTCTTACTGCAGGCTTATGGAGAACTTCCGCGGCTGCCTCAAGAACGCCACCAACGGATGCGAGGAGTTTTCCCAGCTGATCGCTAAGATGGAAGTGGTTCAGAAGTACATGGCCACCAAGTACAGTTCCGCTTGTACCTCCTCACAAGGCCCAACAGGTGAAACATCTCGCCGTCTTATACGTTAATTCTAAGCTGCGTCAGTTCTTTACGTAATGTTAGTAGGTGAAGCAACACGTAGCAACCATTATGTCTTGTCAGAACCTGAATCAGAATCAGTCTTTATTTGCTGATACATTTTGAGAGTACAGCATATTGTGCAGAAGGAGTTCCCAAAGTCAGAGACTGTAATGGGACCTCCTGATTAAATACATCTAGTAAAACATTTAACAGCATACGACAGATCAGATAAATATAAAAAACTGAATATGCACTTATGGGATACAGTTAAAGCAGACACATGGGAGAGAAATAAAAGCTATTAAAAAGGACCACCGAAACATATACAGTTGTACATAACTATACAAGCTGATGTCATACTGAATTATAACGAAGATCATGAGGCAATGCAAAATGCATGTAGGAAGAAATGGGAACAAATTAATCACAATTAGGGCTCTTTGCTAAGAATTGATCGTTTAAAGTGTTGTTTAAAGTTGAAAATTGAATGAGCATTTTTTTTTATTTCTATCGGTTTAGTGTTCCAGACAGCAACTGATGAGAAATTAATCACCTGTTTCCCGATCGACCTTTGTCTTGTCGATCGTGTTGTTCAATACTCCAGCTAACCGCCGCTCCTTGAGGGCAACGTTCAAGCCCCCGGTGAGGCAGATCACCGCTCTCTCGCGCTGACGGGGTCCGTATTGTAATGCTCTTGGCGTCCTCATGTCTGCAGATGAGGGTACTTGGATTAGTCATGTGCTCCAAGAGTATTCAAAATGACAAACGGAATGCTACCTAAGCAGAATTCAGCACTTAGGATTGCTCGCAAAAAATGTCCAGCACGTTGGATGGATGATATGGATGCGCAGATGGTTTGGTTTATTGGTTTATTCGTGTTTAACGTCCCAAAGCGACTCGGCCTATGAGGGACGCCGTAGTGAAGGGCTCCGGAAATTTCGACCACCTGGGGTTCGTGCACTGACACCGCACAGTACACGGGCCTCTAGAATTTCGCCTCCAAAGAAATTCAGCCACCGCGGCCGGGATTGAACCCACGTCTTTCGGGTCAGCAGCCGAGCGGCGTAACCAGATGGGCGGATTTTTGAATGGATTGAGTTCGTATACGGCCTCTGTAGTGAGATTATTAGTAGTAGTTCAAGCTGCACGGAAGTGACTTTTTTCTTTGCTATAATACCTTTGGCTCACAATTGGATGAACAACGTAAAAAAAAAACTCATCCATTTGTTTCAGTGAACGTAGTGACAAAAGCGAGGGCAGGGCGAGTGGCACTGCCGTTCCAGGGCATAGCTTTTCTACGAGAGCTGGGAGCGTGGTCCGGAATAGCGACCGTTACAAACACAGCTCCATCGCCCATGCTCAGTCCTGTAGGCGCAAGCATTTTTCAAGGGTGTTGCTTTCGTCTGTGCGCAATAGGTACCGCTTAGAAATCAGGTAACACGCCTGTCTTAACTGTACTTTCTGCGCTGGTGGACCTCGCAGTGAAAAATTGATTTGAAATATTTTGAACAGGTTCGACATGTTCTGAATTGATTGGAATACTGGGCCATTTTGTTTTAAATTAAGCAGTAACTGTCTCACATATCTCGGGTGACACCGTCGCACTTTTGTAGAGGAAGGGAGGAAGTGGGAGTGCAAGAAGAAAGAGAAAGAGGGGCCGTACTGAAGAAAATTGTATTTGAGGAAAGGAAATTACGCAGTAACTGTTTCACATATCTCGGTGGACACCCGTCATCAGTTTGATGACGTCAGAAATTAGCCGAGTAAATCATCAGTAGCATTACATCACTTCACTGGAGCCTAAGCGTAGTCATGGCCTCCAGCTCTCGCTACCTACTAGGTTTAACCAGAGCTAAACCACAGCAATTTTTTCAGATGCTCCTCAGCCGCTGGGCACTGAGGGCCACTGGTAATTGATAGATATTCATGTAGAGATTGCATTTCACGCCTCGTTAATGGTTTTGCTCATTAATCAAGCCAGGTGCTCGTTGATCTTTGGACTGATTTGTCGTCTGCTTTGCCTAGGAGTGAAGGACCAGCGCGGTTTCCTGCGGCTCGACTGGCAGACCCTGTGCGACCAGAAGCGGGCTGTGAAGGACCTTGTTCTCTGCGGTGCCGCCTTCGACCGAATGCTGCGCTTCGCCCAGAACGGCTCAGCGCATGCGCCGGCCAGCAGGCTTGAAGCCGTGTGTCCGTAAGTTCAGCCGCCATCTCGCAGCTTGGAGATCTGGTGCAGTCTTCGGAGGTACGGTCCTGCGATGGCTGTGCCATCGTTCGGATGATGACACCCACTGTTCAATCATGAGGTGTTAGTTTTGGTCAGAATTACTGAGGTCGACAAGAAGCTTCTAAGATAGATTTAGATGCTTGGCAGCAGTGGCTGAAGGCCTTGAGACCCAAAGAACCGGAGATCGCTTATAAAAATAAGGAATAATAAGGGATAAATAAGTCAATACACAGTCTATAGACTTCTTATTGACTCTATTGACTTCCTATAGATATTGCTTTTGATCTATCCATAGTCTACAGACTGTCTATACACAAAAGTCTACTATAAGCGTATGACCATAAATCTGTACATCGTCTATAGACTGTCTATGGCATTTTTATTGCCTATAGACTGTTCTCTAGCATTTGTCTATAGACAATCTATAGGCTTTGTAGACAGAAGTCTATAGACACTCTATAGACTTTCTAGAACTTTTTTTAAGGGACATTGCTGTCTTTCGGGATTATAATGTGGTACGTAAAGTTCAGTCTTTCCCTACAGTGGCGTTGGGGGCACTACATTGAACAGCATCAGGACATTGGACACCTTATTCAGCATCGTGGTTTCTAGATGCCAGCACCGCCATCTCCATTAAAAATAGGACATCTGCGCCATTCCTGTGTTCAGGCGGTATTTGGCGCCTCCGCGTTGTGTTTGCAAAATGGATCAATTTGGGCTTCCTGAACAAGGACGACAAACCAGGGGCGGTCACCCCTGTCCAAGCGAGGAATTTCGCCCAGAAAGATATAAATAACTCGAAGGAATACCGGGTTGTAAACTTTAAAAATAGGCTTTTTGAGTTAGAAGATCGCTTTTTTCGACATAGCATTGCCAGCGGTGAAGTACCGTCTTGGTGCAGCTGCAGCGAAATGAATGTCCCTAGAATGCTCCGTGTAGTGGATCATTCAACACACAAGTCAAGCAGGGACCTTCTTCTAGTACTTCAGGGTCATTCGGTCTTTAATAATGCCATAATAGCTCCATTATGCGGCTTAAGCGAACAGCCTTTGGTCTTGAGACTTGTGACCAAGACAGCACGTCAGAATACAGCTAAGGCGTGCTAACTATAAGGCTGATTTAACTAATATTGAATAGTTAACTGTTTAACTATTACCGTTAGGCTCCCTAATTACTGAGAGGCGTGTAGCCCACCGTAAGTAATGTTC
The DNA here is from genome assembly GCF_055824585.1 of Amblyomma mixtum. Classification (NCBI taxonomy): domain Eukaryota; kingdom Metazoa; phylum Arthropoda; class Arachnida; order Ixodida; family Ixodidae; genus Amblyomma; species Amblyomma mixtum. The sequence goes on from NC_143012.1 coordinate 85,824,975, forward strand.
ATATGAGTTTTTGGAATTTCAAACACTCGGTTACCATCAGCGCTGTAGCCCAACAAATTTTGGCTATACGAGGTCTGTTAGAAAAGTATCCGACCTTTGGCCGAAGAAAAAAAACTGGCATAACTGGAGCGTTAGAAACCTAATCACGTTCAAAGTAGTCTCCTTGGGACTCCATATACATCTCCCAGCGGTGCTGCTATTGTTGGAAGTATTCCGAAAAGGCCCTTTTCGGAATGGAATTTAGCTCTGCTGTCGTTGCAGCCATAATGTCCTTTCTTTTCTGAAATCGCGCTCCTTTCAATGGCCTCTTGATTTTAGGAAACAGCCAGAAGTCTTAAAGGGACATATCAGGAGAGTAAGGAGCCTGTTCAACTACAGTAGTCTGGTTTTTCGCCAGAAAAGTCTGAATCAAATGCGAGGAATGTGCAGGAGCAGTGCCGCGAAGGATGCGCCAATTTCTTGTTGACCTCAATTCCGGTCTCTTGCGCCGCACAGCACCACGTAGGCGATGGAGGACATCCCTGTAGTACTCTTTAGTCATTCTTTGATCCTGTGGGGTGCGTACTCGCGGTGTGCCACACAGAGGGAGTCAAAAAAGCAGTCAGCATCACTTTGACATTGCTGCGCACTTGGCGGGCCTTCTTTGGTCTTGGTGACGTGGAATGCGTCCTCTGTGACGACTGGGATTTGGTTTCCGGGTCGTACCCGTACACCCAAGACTAGTCACTAGTGATTATGATGTTGATGAAGTCGGGGTCACTGTTTGCGGAATCCAGCATGTCCTGTGAGACTTCAACACGAAGCTGCTTTTGCTCCACCGTGAGCAGCTTCGGCACGAATTTCGCCGCAACTCTCTCCATGGCCAAATCTTCGGTGATAATGGAATGTGCAGAAAAATTGCTGATGTCCACCTCTTCCGCAATTTCTCGGATAGTCACACAGCAGTCCCGCATCACCACAGCGTTCACTTCGGCAATTACCTGGTCATTTCGGCATGTTGATGGCCGACCGGAGCGTGGCTCTCTCTCCACAGATGTGCGGCCGTCTTTAAACCAGTTGCACCACTGCTTAATCTGTGTGCTGCTCACAGTATCATCACCGAAAGCCGTGTGAACATTTCGAATGGTTTCCACTTGGCTATCGCCAAGTTTCTGGCAAAATTTGAGGTAGTAACGCTGCTCCTCTCGCTCCGCCATTTTTCTTGCAATAAAAAACCGACGAGAGCACTGCACACTGCCTCACTCAAACGCTGCTTCCCAGCGACTGACGCTATCGGCAGGCGGGAAAAAATTCGTGCATGCGCACGAGGGTTCAAGGTCTGCTGCTGTAAGCGCGCTTGTTTCATATCCAACAGGTGTTCGCAAAAAAAAAAAATAAAGTCGGATACTTTTCTAACAGACCTCGTATCGCGCCAAAATGCAAGTGCTTTCGAGAAGCTTGCAAGCAAAGGAATTTCTTCAGAGCATGTAACTCGTAAAAAGAGCCAAAATTTGTTGGGCTGCAGCGCCACGTGTAATTGCGTTTTCGAAATTCTAAAACTGGTATAGATATTACTCACGGTGGTCAGCACGCCTCTCAATAATTAAGCAGCCTATAACAGTAATCGTTAAAGAGTTAACTATTCAATATTAGTTAACCAGCGTGTTAGTTAGCACGTCTTAGCCGTATTCTGATGTAATACACCGCTGACAATGCTATGCAGAAAAAAAACGCTCTCCTAACTCACAAAGCCTATTTTTAAAAATTGTGTAAAGTCTTCGGTGAAACACCCTGTATATGCCTCAGATATGACTGGTCCTGCCTCTTCCCGAACGCCCCCTCTAAGAGTGACTCATAAATTCGGCGCTGCGCTGAACCGCATGATGCGAGACAGATGGCTTTTCGTCCACTGCTGGGCAAGTTTTGTTTCCCTTGTGCTACACTCTAAACAGAAAAGAGTAAAACAGGAGCTTCGTCTAGCGCACATTACTTTTATAACAAGAGTGCGCTGGAGGACAACTTGCTCCTTTTTGTTGCGAAAGCAACACTACGCAAGCCAGCTCGGCTCGTCGCGTGGTCGCACTACAGCCGTATGCCGTGGCCCACGAACGACCTTGAGCCGCCGTTGCCTAGCAACGCCGCAGCCGCGCTCCAGCAGATGGCGCCGCCGTCGACGCCGCTACCGTCGCCACTCGCTCCACTAGATGTGCTCCGCACAGCTAGATGAGCCTGTGCTGGATTCTAGCCGTTATGCAGAGCGCGAAAGAGAGGCAAGAACGAAGGAAAGAAGCGAGGAACAGGAGGCAACGCGCTCAATTACTTTCGCCGTTCAACTAGGGTTAACCAGCTAAACCGTAACCAATTTTTTCGACTCCCATACAGGCGCATTCGTGTTTGGAGTCTACGTATCATAATCTGTTATCGCTTCTTCGTCTTCCTTTCTTCTTAGACTCGTGCAGGAAATGTCCCTGTGCATGCGTTCGTCTGCTCAAGGCACGGGCTGCGCGGACTCCCCTTTCATCAGCTCCCAAATATCGGTGCTGAAGAAGACTCTGCTCACGGAATTTCAAAGTCCGTGCAGCGCATCATCGAATAATACACAGTCTGGCTTGTATTCAAAAGGTGTGCATGCACGTTCGGATGCATAATAAGGTTCCCGGTAAAGCAATGCTATCTTGTGCTGCAGGAGTGTACATAGTAACCTTTGTGAACTGTTATGTTACCGTCTGCTCTTGATACATTACATCTGCCCCGCCGCGGTGGCTCAGTGGTTACGGCACTCGGCTGCTGGCCCGAAATACGCGGGTTCGATCCCGGCCACGGCGGTCGAATTTCGATGGAGGTGAAATTCTAGAGGCCCGTGTACTGAGCGATGTCAGTGCACGTTAAAGAACCCCAGGTGGTCGGAATTTCCGAAGCCCTTCACTACGGCGTCCCTCATAGCCTGAGTCGCTTTGGGACGTTAAACCCTAATAAACTAAAATTGATACATTACATTTTGTAAGGGCGTATCAACGGTATTTTCGCAGCGACAGCTGAGCCTTTTTCGGGCTAAGAGGTGTCAGGTAGAGCAAGGCGTAGGCAAAGTGAATTATCGTGAAAGTGACTGGTGTTATGGAATATGTATAGAAATTCTACATGAGGTCACTATAAACTATATATTAATAACACGATTTGTTTATGTTATAGATTGTTGTGACTGATCGTACGTTTGGTTTTATTGAGGTTATTGTCAAATGGGTTTACTTTAAGCGCTGTTTTATTTGCCAAAACTCACACCATTTTTGTGCGGACTCGCGTGGTTAATTGAAGGTTGCATGACCATTTTTTAAAAGATATTTCATCGCATAATTGTCGCAGCTTTATCGCGTCATTGCGATCGCCTGCAAAAAGGCTTTTATTTTCTGTAGATGCTCCAGAGCGCATCAATAATATAAGTCAAGTATTGAACAGAAGCCAGGATGCCTTCCTGTAATGCGCCTGATCTGATGGCTGCCGACCATGAAGTTTCTTAAAGTAAGAATTGTGGATTGTCAGTTAAATGTGCTGAGCATATCTGTTCGTTTGCATCGGACTGTTTATTATAGCTTCTTTCATAAGACATATAGTCAAAGGTTCAGAAATGTTTAAATATTTCCTGCGTATAAACAATACAGTTAGAACTCCTTTCTGGTCCACTCTTTTCCAGCGTGCAAGCTTAGGGAATTCACCCAGGAATGGGAAAAGTGTGACGCGGAAATGAGCGACCACGCAGTTCCCTTCTACCGGGGTGGCTCCTTGCTTGCGACCAGCACGATCGAGAGGCCTGCGCAGCACAAACTATGTGTGTGAGTACCATTCGCAAAGGAACCCAAACGCCTTTTCCCTATTATTATTATTGCACCAGTTAGGGGCTTTTTGCTTTGAAAATGTTCTGCCATTGTATATCGCCACCACAAACGCACGCGCTTAACGGCTGGGCAACGAGAATTTTATCCAGAGGGGTCTGTGCCTTTAGAGTCACGTGTTGTGGACGGTTCGCGTTTTTGACAATGCTGCACCGCGTTCGCGTGATCCTGGTTATAATGAAGGCAGGTGAGCTTAGGGCGGTTATCGCTGACACTTAGTTGCAGCAGAGAGAAGCGCAAATTGTTTTGTGTGTTGCGTTTACACTCACAAATATTGTTGTTTCTTTAGGTTCCTTTCATTACCGGCAAAAGTGGTCTTTGAGGAGAACCAAGTGGTCTTTCCCCGAATACACACTGTAGAAGGGAAGCACGAATAGTACTTCTTCGAAACCGAATTGAAGACAGTTAGTGTAGCCTTGCTACCGAATCGAATGCAAGTAGTGTTGTCAAGAATCGCAAGAAATAGGTATCGAATATTTTTAGGAATTACTAATATTCGACATCACTGGAGTCGGAGATGTCGGTTCACATGACAGATACCTAAAAACCCGTATTCGTTAGCAAGATTTCGTGCGAAGTTTATTTGGGAAACGTCGAAACTCTCAACCATTTACACGAGGAGTCGGCTAAGCGGTCTTCCAGTAATGCTTGCAGTAACCTGCATTCACGGAGCAGAACCCCATCATACGCTACACCTCCGAATCGCTGCAATAGTGCTTAGTTTCTGTGTCCGGTGAATTTGCTGCCCGCCCTTGCATTGTCTAATACCCCCATATGCCAAAAAATTCAGGGGGCACTTTGGCTCTATAAAGTGCTGCAAGGCGAAAGCCTTTCCTGGCGCACCGTTTGGCATTGACTGCGAGAGTGTTTGTGCTGTACTAGTGCTTTATTTGACTACACATTACAACTCCACACTCTTTGACTGCTTCTTTAGCACGACTCTCTCTCTGCTTCGATGAGTTCGGTTGTATCCATGGCTCTGTTCGCGGTAATAAGGTATGTAATGGGGCCACCCACGGACGCCTTGCGTCCCCTGTCGTAGTGGATGACAACTATTTTTTTATTAGTTGTCGTCTGCTCCAAAAGGGGGCGTCAGGCATCCGTGGGTGGCCTCAGTACTGCGAATCCGTGCACTCGGACGTCATAACCATTTCGACCAACCGAAAAGCGTGACACCTCTGCTGGCAACCTTCTGTCGACAATGGTGAGGCACTAAAGGCTTTCGTCTTAATAAGCCTAAGGTAATCGTTGTCGTTTTCTGCAGTGAACTGGCCGATCACCGAAGGTGCCTCAACGACTCGGCGGACAGGCGCCACTGTTCGCAGCTGGCGCCCCAAGCGGTGAAAATAAGCGGCGGCATTTTCGACCGGCTGCGGCTCGCCTACTGCTCGGGCTGTGGCCGTGGCCGTCGAAATCTGCTCGTCGTCGTCCTGGCGGCCAGCGTACTGCTCATAAGGCAGTCCGCGGACCTATCCGTCCTGAGAATCGGCGCGCAGTGCTAAGGAAGATAGGAGCCAAGAGGGGACGTTAGCAGCACTCTCGCGACAACGTTCTTCTTACGAGAGTGCGACGTATCGCAAAGTGCGCGTGTAGTAACGTTGCGCACTTCTATAATCACGCACATAAGAAATGAACACGTAATTCGTAAAACTTTTGCCAAAGTCATTACACTTCATGTTGATGAGAATCGCGAGAGTGCGACGTATTGCAGAATTTGCGCATAGTCTATAGACTTCTGATTGACTCTATTGACTTCCTATGGATATTGCTTTTTGTCTATTAATGGTCTATAGACAAAAGTCTACTAAACCTGTATGGCCATAAATCTATAGATTGTCTATGGAATTTGTATTGCCTATAGACTGTTCCCTAGGACTTGCCTATAGACAGTCTATAGACTTTATAGACAGAAGTCTATAGACACTCTATATACCGTCTAAAACATTTTTGTAAGGGTAAAGTTGCGCGCTTTTATAATCACGCACATAAGAAATGAATACGTAATTCGTACACCTCTGGCTAAAGTTATTAGAGTTCACGCTAAGAAGCACGTAAGCTAAAGCTTACGAACACCAAAAATTGCGTGGACATCGTATTCTATAGTATTGTTTTCAAGCCGTCACTCTTAAGCTAAAATGCACAGTGACGTCACAGATAAACTCACCTACGTATTTGGAGATGTATTCCTTTTTTTTTTTTTATTGTCACATACTTTGAAGTTCGTCATGACAACCCTCCCAGTTTTTAACGCTGAAGAGGAATCTGAACTCGTATTTTTACCGCTGGAACTCGATCTACACGTTCCGAGCGTGCTTTGAAATGCTGAATTATTGCCCTGTGCGGCCGATTTCCCTAATTTAAATCTAATTAAACGTCCGGCTCCCCCTTTTATTTTTATTTTTTGAATTCTCCGCAGAGGGTGGGAGGAATCGACCAGCCTTTCTCCAGTCCCGTGGCGGCTTGCCGCTCTGCCATCGGCAGAGTGATACGTAGTGATCGACGAAAGCAACGAGTCCACGCATATTTTTATTTCCGTGGGCCTAATTTGCAGCTTAGTCTCTGACTAGATCTATTTATTCACGGAAACCTAAAAAAAGGCAAAATAAACGCGAAAGCAAAGCCGCCGCGCGACTGCCTGAAAGGCACTCCATGCGTTGGTCGACTCTTTCCATCGTCTGCGGGGAATTTAAAAAAAAAAAAAAGGCGGGAGCCGGACGTTGATTCGATTTAAATTGGGGAAATCTGCCGCACAGGGCAGTAATTCGAAGTTTCTAAGAATGCTCGGAACGTGTAGATCGAGCTCCCGCGGCAAAAAGACGAGTTCAGATTCCTCTTCAGTGTACCTTTAGTGGTTGAAAATGATTATAGATGAAGATCTCTACAGCAAAATACTAAACTTCAATGGAGTACGAGCCAGCCATGGAAGCTGCATTAGCTAGGCCGATCACGGTGCTTCTGTCAACCTTAGTACGTTGACAAGAACACGCCCCGTGAAGACGGCATTGCAACAAAACCACTTATATAGCTTACAAATAGTAACAGCTGACGTCATCGGGGAAGCGAATCAGGAGGCGCTAAAAAAGTTTGCTATTTTTCAAATATCCTTCATTTGGAAGCTCTTGCAACACAAATTTTAACCGAATGTTTTTAGTCTATCAATGGACATCCTAGAGGTATTGTAAAGTTGTAGAGACGCGCGGTGGCCCGCGTGTTTGTCTTATTCAAGGTTTGCATTGTCGGATGCCAGTTCGTGATTTCATGGCTCTGGTATGGGTCCTGTCTTACTGTACCACTTAGCTGGCGAGGACAAGGCAAGGGAATTTGTGTTACATGAACACTCGTGAGTAATATTAGACGGAACAAACTTTTTGCATAAATTTGCGCACTGTCTCGTTATTCATCCACTAAGCTTCCGGTTTGGTTTGGTTTATGGGGGCTCAACGTCCCAAAGCGACTCAGGCTATGATAGGACTGATGCTTGGGCGAATTGGTATGCCATTTTCAAGAGGAACAGCGCGAAGTAGAACAGCGCTGTTCAGGCTATGAGGGACGCCGTAGGGAAGGGCTCCGGAAATTTTTACCACCTGGGGTTCTTTAACATGCACAGACATCGCACAGCACACGGGCCTCTAGAATTTCGCCTCCATCGAAATTCAGCCGCCGCGGCCTGGATCGAACCCGCGTCTTTGGGGTCAGCAGCCGGGCACCCTAACCACTGAGCCACCATGGCGACACTAAGCTTCTGAATGACTATTGGATAGCATACGACAATATGAAAAACTGTGCGATGTCAGTGCACGTTAAAGAACCCCAGATGGTCGAAATTTCCGGAGCCCTCCACTACGGCGTCTCTCATAGCCTGAGTCGCTTTGGGACGTTAAACCCCATAAACCAAACCGAACCTATAAAAGTAAGAAAAATGTGCTTGTAGCCATATTTACGGAGAAATAAATCTATGAATGCTCAAACTTGTTTCCTCTCATACTGCGCACGACTGTACCTTTAAGCATTGTTTTCATGGGAATATGACACCTTTCACCGTAGACGCCCGGAATTCAATTGATATGCTATAGCATTTCCTTGACGTACAATCTGCCTGCCTTGAAACTCGTTTGAAACGATGTGGTGGCTGATAAGGCGAAGAATGGTGTTTGGGCGCGCTAACGTTAACGTGGAGCTGCGCATGCCCAGACTGTACATGAGGGAGGCACCGGCGACATCCTTGTATTATATTAATGCGAAAGCTTGTGCTCATACTGTCGTCCGTTAGCAGAGGGTGTCACACCTTTGGCAGCGTGTTAGCTCGGGAACTAAAAAAGATAGGAGAAAACGAATGGTTGCTTCAGACAGAGCAGGAAAAGATGAACCTAGAAGCCAAGTTTGATGACTGCAAAGTAATTAGTTAATTCATTACAGTCAAAAATGTAAAAATTGCGTCGAAATAGCGCGGACGTCGATATATCTACGGGAAGCGTATTCGCCAACTGCAGCCTGTACAGCCACAAGGCTTGAAACCACGGTGAATTGATCACGGTGACTGAAGATTGTCACAACGGCTTACCTAAAAGGGATAATTATTCCCTTAATAATGCTTAAACGGCGTTATATGCCACTAAGCATCACGATTTGCGACCTAAAAGGGAAAAAATTTAGAAATGAAATTAAACAATAAAATTACAGTACAGAGAGCGGAGTCGAACGGCCGACCTTCCATACGCAACACGTGCCTCTAATCCACTGCGCCATAGCGGCGATGTCAAGCCGTCGTTCTGAATGAATATTTATAACGAGCCTTAATGGTGGCTGCTACCTGCCGGTGGGCGGCGCTGCCATCGCTGGCTGTACCGGCTGCATTTGGCGAACACGCCTACGGGAACGGTGTGACGTCACATCCACCGGAAGTGACGTCACACCGAATGGTTGCTTCAAACTAAAGTCCCTAGATCAGCTTTGCTAAGTAGCGACAAGTCCCTCCTCTCCTACCGCCCTTTCCCCTGCGGCTCGCGTCGTCCGCCATGTTCTACCTGACGCGCTCCGATGGCGCGGTTGTATGCACTGGAACGGCGGACCTTGCAGAGTCGCGGCTTTGCTGTAAGGGGCAGTGAAAAATGTAGTAAATGAGCTTGGTATGAGAAGAAGGGAAACGTGCCAGTAATGCGCTCCGAATGTGATTTGCGTTCAGTTTTGTCGGAGACAGCGAGTGCGGCAAAACTGCAGTTGTGGTGCGGCGGCCAGTTCGCGAGAGAACACGGACACGCGTGCAACTTTATATATAGCATATTATTGCAAAGACTACCAACGGCGGTTTGTGGCGGTTTGCGGGGCAGTTTTGCTGGCCGGTGAGAGAATATTGACGGGACAGCAGTGCATTTGTTTCTTTATGCTAAGCTTCCTCAGAATTATGGGCTCGAATTGATCTTCAGTAAAATGGAGCTTTAAAGAAGGGTAGTCGTATTAGGAATATATATGAAGATGAAAAATACAAAAACCTAGCTGTGCAGGTGAACACACTGAAGTCCCTTCATGAATTTCTAGGACAGACGGAAGCCGATGTCTGCGGGGTGCCGGTATGCACGAAATAATTACGGTGCTGCCTCGCGGATTACTTGTATGGTGGGAATAGAATGAAAGGAATATTATGGGCACTGGATGCTGAGACTGACCGTTGGTTTCGCACAGCAATAAAATTCCTTTGCGCCCGCGTCACAAACTTTTGGCACGTAGAGCACTTGTGCAGCAGACACTCCAATAAATCAGACATGCTATGCGCGAGTGTGAACACATGTAAATTCATCTAATTGGAGCGCGAGTTATGTACACACCGCCAATCTTTAATAGTACCGCGCGAGCGTCGACTGGACACCGCCTTATCATGGCGCGGAGCGCGAATCAAGCGAGAATAAGCGCATTTGTTTCAGATGCACTGGTTCTCGCTCGTTTTGCCGCTCAGCGCTGTCATCAGGCGCTGACAAGCCGGCTGGTCGACGGTCGCGCGGTACTATTAAAGAATTGGCAGGGCGTACCGCAGAACACTTCGCAAGAGGTTACGGTTTCAGGGCGCATTACTGAGCGAAAAGGTTTTGGCTACTTGATCTCAATGGACCAGCTGCAGTAGGTGCCGGAGTGGGGCCGTAGGCTGAAATACGCGCGCATACTTGCACTGACATGCATGTTTACGAAATGACAAAGGCGGACAGCAGCGCGTAATCAAACAATCGTCAAGCATAGTGCGAGCTGGTAGCTTTAGCAATTCTGACTCGCCAGCCAAAGTTTGCTACTAGAGCATCGAATCTCAACGATGGAAAACAGGAATTGAGCTTACATCGTATACGATGTAAGCTTGAAATTTTTTCTCCCAATCCTGTGGAGCCACGCTTTCTGTCGCACAATATCGTTCTTCGCCAGCGGCACTGAAAACAACGCCAGACCTTTTCCTGACTGGGTTGAGTACCCGAAGGTGCAACAGCCCGGAATTTCGGCTGCTGCTGCGGACACAAAAAAAGAGCCCGATAAACTAAAGTGACTTCCAGCAAACAGCGACAAATATAAAGTCACCTCCACTGAATGTCCGTGGCCCGCACAACTATACTGTCACGTTGTAGTGACGGCAGTCCAGCGGTCAGGAAGACAGCAACAAAACTTGCAAACGAAGCTCTTTATTTGTGCTGACTTGGGCCCGCACAACAACTGAATCACTCGGCGGCGCCGTAAGCAACAGACGTGCTCGTCAGTAGCCGAACTACGAAATGCCGGCCGCTCGCGGCATCGCTCAATTTAAAGCCGGCAAGGAAACTTCGAGACAACCAGGTCAGGATCATCTACAGTGATCTGGAAAAACGTAGATGCAGCTCTGCACGACTGCGATCAGTGGAGGTTAGTCCGGGCGCTTCTCGCGTCACGAAGAAACGTAGCGTGCCAGCGCCGTCAAACTATGCAGCCGGACGACTTAGGAAGAACATGGCGGAACGGAACTAGTTCCCAACCGGAAGTGGGCGCTGTCCAATAGTGTGCGTCGGCGGCGCCGCAAACGTTTTCGGTACTTAGCTTTTTTTAGAAAAGCTCATAAAGGGACTTTACTTCAAACAGAGGAGGAAAAGAATGAACCTAGAAGCCAAATTTGACGACTGTAAAGTAATTGATTAATTACAGTCAAAAATGTAAAAATTGCGTCGAAATAGCGCGGACGTCGATATATCTACGGGACCGGTGTGACGTCACTTCCAGTGGATGTGACGTCACACCGAATGGTTGCTTCAAACAGAGGAGGAAAAGAATGAACCTAGAAGCCAAATTTGACGACTGTAAAGTAATTGATTAATTGCAGTCAAAAATGTAAAAATTGCGTCGAAATACCGCAGACGTCGATATATCTACGGGAACGGTATGACGTCACATCCACCGGAAGTCGTCCCGGCATAGTGAAAGTTGCCACAGAATGGTCGGAAAAACGATGAATTTGTGTCAAATTAGATGGAAAAATGTGTAATTAAGCGTAATTGACACTTAGGATCCCCGAAAGGTGTATAATTTGGGTATCGATATAGCCTCGCGAACGATGTGACGTCACATCCACCGGAAGTGGTCACGGCATAGTGTCCGCGGCTTTCGCCTCTCAACACTTTAGTTGCCGAAGTGTCCTCGCAATTTTTTAAATTCTTGTTCAGTCGTTCCACCACAGTATTTATCACTTTCATGCACCTGGAGTGGCCCATCGTCCGATAAGGCTGGTACATGGCGCACTGTTTTGATAGATTGATTGAAAAAATGTGTTGTAGTCACTTCAGTTCGAAAGCTTTATGTGCAGGAGATACATATTAGCCGGCTTTTTTTTTGTGATACTGGCATTACTAAGTTTCGTTGTCATATACACAAGATTTCATCAGGTTTACAATTTTTCTAGTGGAATAAAATTCCGCATTTACTCTTTTAATGCCTATCATTCAGGAGAACATTGGTGTTGGTAGATGTGCTTGTATTTTCCAGTATTTTCCCGATCAAAATTTTTTGGAGTAGAAATGGCTTGTGTGGCAGCTCCACATACTAGCTGCTTTCTACGACCGAGGCAGCAAACACCTTTTTGTAGTGCGAGGTATTTGTTCGTCAAAGCATTGAAACTTTCAGGCACTTTATGCAATAAAAAAGAAAACGTTTTGTATACTTTAAAGTTCTGAAATATTTTTAATTTTTTCCGTTAGGAGCCTAACATTAAAAATTTTTACTGTCTCTGCTTGACTGCTCACAAAGGTCAAGTAGCTTGATCGGGGGTTGGGTCAGGGCCGGAGACCACATGGTGGCGGGCAGCTTCTGTGAGCGACTTTCCTGTGCCGCTTAAACCCAGTGGGCACTGAAACTCTCTTAGAAGTCCTGTGGACGTCCAGGACGTCCATGGGACGTCCAAGGGACTTTCAGTGTCCATTGGGAAGATTCCATTCTGGTGCCGAGGTATCGACTGGTAGCGATGGTTTGGAAAGACCGTGGTCGCCCACTTGTGACCATGAGGTTTTCGCGTTCACACAAAATGACTTAGGAACGCAGGCCCGCAATAAAAATTGCGAGGACACTTTGGCAACTAAAGTGTTGAGAGGCGAAAGACGAGGACACTATGCCGTGGCGACTTCCGGTGGATGTGACGTCACACCGTTCGCGTGGCTATAGCGATACCCAAATTATACATCTTTCGGGGATTTTAAGAGTTAATTGCGCTTAATTACATATGTTCCATCTAATCTGACAGAAATCCGACGTTTTACCGGCCATTCTGTGACAATTTTCACTCTGCCGTGAAGACTTCCGGTGATTGTGACGTCACACCATTCCCGTGGCTATATCAACGTGCGTGCTATTCCGACGCAATTTCGACCTTTTTGCCTATAATTAATTGACTAATTAACCTACTGTCATCAAACGTGGCTTCTAGGTTCATTTTGTCCTCCTCTATGTGAAGCAACCATTGGTTTTCTTCCATCTTTTTTCAGTTCCCGAGTTAAACGCGTGTAATACGCTTTGTTAACGGACGACCGTATGAGCTATTAAAGACTTTCACCTTAAAAAGCACAGGGAGCTGGGTCAGGGCCGCGGAGACCACACGGTGGCTGGCAACTTCCGTTAGCGGCTCGCCTGCTGCCGCCGCTTAAAGATTCCATTCTGGTGCCGAGGTATCGACTGGCAGCCGTGGTTCGGATGGACCGTGGTCGCCAACTTGTGGTCATGAGGTTTTCGCGTTCACGCAAAATGACTCAGGAACGCAGGCCCGCAAATAAAAAGGTTTATATTGACTGAGAAAGGTAGCGAGACGACAATAGCCGACATCGCCTGAATCGAACTCTGTCACCAGAACCGGATTGCAGCAGGCAGTTGCTGAGCCACGACGGCGAGAAAGAGAGAGAAAAAAACGTTCAATGCGTAGAATAGTTGGGTGGGCCCTCATTACAGGAGCCCATTGGCTTTTGTTGTTGTTGCTGTCCTTAAGGGAGAATTGGCCAAGATACAGGCGGCGGCTGACAGGTGCCCAAATTGTTTAAAAATGAAATAAAATGAAATGAGCAATTAAAAAGCCGCCGCTCCTGCCCAGTTTCACGACGCTTCGCCAACTTTTAGCTGCGCGGGTGACGCTGGCGATTGTGCTGCTACAGACTCTTTTTCACGGAAGCTAAGTTTTAGCTTTAGGTCCATATTAGCGTTCGCTTCGGTATTATAGAATCCATTCATAAAGAAAAACATATACAAGATAGAGATGGTGCAAAGGAAAGCGGTTAGGTTTATTTATATCGAATACAGGAGGTTAGACTCACTTCTAACACTTGTCGCGCCGAACACACCATTCACGAATTCATTTGCTCGAACCCATTTTTGCAAAGACTGACTCTCAAGAACAGTCTGTTTCCAACTGGAACTTTCTTCCCGAGGCCATTTTGCAGTCCTCCAATTTCTGTAAAGCTCTTCAGAAACATTTTCTTGAGTTAATGAGCGTTGTATTTCGTTATTCTGCTCATTGATTGCTACCCCATGTAAATCCTTTGGTATTTGTCATTTTAAATTCCTTGTATAGCCCCTCCTGCATGGCCAACATATTTGCCTGCATTATTTTGAAATAAAAAATAAAAATAAAATAAACAAGATGGCTATTTTACCCGATCTGAGTGAACGCGCGGAGAAAAAAAATGCCTTAAAAACCCTGATGGCTTGAGACTTCTTTTCAAGGTTGCGAGCGGGACGAAAAAAAATTATAAATGCGACATGAAGCGTTGCCGTATTACAAGGAAAATTACCACGAAACGCTAGCGTTGGGCCTTGCGGGAAAGACCAGGTCGATATAACTGGCATGTTTTCTTCGCGTGCTTTCGTCGAAATTAAAAAAAGAAGGTAGGCAGCGGTTCAACTCTGTCGAACTGGGTTTCTCTTGGCGAAAGCTAGAAGCGGCTTGCCGCAATGTTCGAAGATGTAACTCTCTACGTACGCTCCTCAGCGCTCTCTCATTCCTCGACAGCGTCTAAGCCAAGCGCACAGCTCCCATACCTGACGTCACAGCTGTCGTTTGAATCACGTTACACAACGTGATTACCACGTGGCCTTCTTACTACCTCTGCCGACAGCTTGCCAGGTCAAAATTCAATGTCGAAGTTCAAGATCAAATGTCAAGGTCAAAGGTCAGCACTCCAAGTCAAGGTTCAAGGTCAAATTTCATTTCTTATTTCATTTATTTTCTCCTTAAAGGCCCGAGGGCATTACATAAGGGGAGGCGAATTAACATGATATATATTTCTTGAGCGTGGAAAAAGGTGAAGAGAAATATATAAAAAACAACGAAGGCAAGCAAAAACAAAAGCAAGAAAGAAAAGATACAATAAAAAATGCAGAAATACATCTAAGTGAAATAACAGCAAGCAAGCAAAAGAAACAAAAATTACACTAAGGCGCAGAAATGCAACTAAACGTAGTAACAAAAGAATATTAAGCGGACAGTCTATTCAGGATGGCTGAAGTTTTAGCTTACTACGGAATTGATTTGCGGCATTCGGCTATGGTTTCGGGTAAGGAATTCCATAAGACTATTGCATGATGATGAAATGAGCTACTCATTGCAAGGGTGCGGGTGGAAATTCGTGCTAGACACTGGCTGTGGCTTAAACGGGATGATCTTCTTGGTCAAATGTTTAGGGGAATCCCCCAAGGTGGAGTAAATTTGTAATAAGGGAGTAATTACTCACTGGCATCCACCCATGTTTCTGAGAAAGCTGTATAGCTTTCCTTTCTAGCCGTATGGCTGCGCTTGGGTGGATGCCAATGAGTAATTACTCCCTTATTACAAGATCTTCTTAGTGGTGTTGTTAGTAGCTCATGTCTGGACCGAGGGTCCACTAAGTCGATCGCACATGGTTGGGTATATACCCATAGCAACACTAGCCATGACTTATCTCAAGGTCATTTCAAGGTCATTTGGAGGCTCATGGCAAAATGCATAGTGTAGCTGTCGCTACAAAATAAGTGTGCGACTTCTGCTATTGGCTGGGAGTTCGCGGTGGCGCCAACACACCGACACCAACGGCGGCTAACCGAAGTGCTCCTGCGAGATGCCTTTCCACTCAACACCGAAACGGACCGAATTCAGCTCGGATAACCACGGTGTCGCAACTCACCGTACAGCCGTGGCGTGCCACTCTGCTGCTCCTGTGGGTGCGCGCCCACAGCCTGAGCCCCGAGGGGCCCAGGGGCGGCGGCGCCCTGGCGGCCCAGGCACCGACGTATAGAAGCGGGTACTGTTTCGCGAATGCCATGCCATCGCAGTCCGCGAAACACCCCTGGTTTGGCTGGATTCCCCCACGGTGGCGCCACTCACCGGCATCCGCTGCATACAGCTACCATGCTCCTGTAGGGTGGGCCCCCCGGGGCTCAGGCTGGAGACGCGCAGGCGCACGGGCCAAGTTTGCCGGGCCAACGAAGCTCAGGCGCCGCTTCGGAGTCCGCGGTGTCGCCACACACCGACACCCAAGGGCCATCTAAGGTGCTCCTGCGGGATCCTGGTTCGACGTTCGAAACGGAGGGCATTCGGCTCGGAAACCCACAGTGTCGCCACTCACCGACACGCCGCATAAAGAGGCGTGCTCCTGTGGGAGGATGAAAGGCAGGAAATCAGGTTCGGCCCACCTGGGCTACCTCTCTCTCCTGGCCGGCGTCAACCTCACAACTCCTCCAGTGTCTTCGCCACTGACGAGCCATGTCATCCGGACCATAGAAGGCTAGTTCCCTCTCTTATGTCTGAATGGTTCACACGTTCAGTGATGCCAAGGTGCGCAACCCACCGTGTCGCCCTGAGAGCCACACGTAATGGAATGCTGGAACTTCTGGCGTCAACATACCCAGCCATTCTGGACAAAATCGCTTTTGAGCGGAAAACCCTTTATGCACGCAATTTTTTCATATAAGGTATCCGCAGATCACCCGACCGCAGTTCTGTATTTTTTTTCTATTAACTTTCTTGCTATCGTCAAAAGCGGTGATTGATTTTTTATCGCACCCTTAACTGTTCGATGCGATCGATGGAAACAATTTGAAAGAACGATTTTGCTACATCTGAGAATAATGTACCTATATCTTCTATATTTCTATAACAATGTCTTACAATTTTCCAATTACAAAATTTTTTTCCCGAGAAAACTGCACATGGCTGTGGCAAATAGGAGATGGCCCTGAGGGCGGGTGAAGTGCTCTAAAGGGTGGTGGTGGTGGAAAACGTTTATTTGATCTATTTCACAGTATTTTTTTTGCGGCTTCAGGTGGAGTCTTCCATCTTCTTTTCACGGTCGGTTTCCCTAGTCCAGGGCTCCGCTGAGGGTAGCTGCCCTGCGTGCACGCCTTACTAGTCCTTGTTGGACTTTCAGGATGTCGCTGGATAGCATCCTCTCCAACTGTTCCGCACTCGGGTTTTCTATTATGGCTAGCTGGTCTATTTTCTGGCAAGCCATGTGGTATTGTATAGGGTTGGTTTGTCTCCGCACCACGGGCACTCGCTCTTGTACTGCGTGGGGTAGATTTTACTTAGCATGCTTAGGCACGGGAATGTTCCCGTTTGTAACTGTCGCCATGCTGCGGCGTCTTCTCTATTGAGTTCTTTGTGTGGGGGCCCGTATTTTCGTCTGATCCCTCTGTAGTAGTTAAGAATCTCTGTATAGCTTTGGGCTACCGGCTCGGGTTCCTCAGCGGGGTCGGGATTGTTGGATGCTCGGTTTGTTGCGTACCCTCGAGCTATCCTATCCGCCTCCTGATTTCCCGTAATGACGGTATGTCCCGGCACCCAAACTGTCACGTGTTTGGCCTGGTTGTTTTCGGTTTTGCCACTTGAGCGGAAAATGCGGAGCGCGCTGTGGCTGATTCTGCCGCTTAGGTAGTTGCGGCATGCAGCTTGTCAGTCTGTGAGTATGGTTAAGTACCTGTTGGATCGGTAGCCCTCCGCTGCCGCTAGAGCCACGGCTGCCTCTTCAGCCTCGACTAGCATACAGTTCCGGATTGATGCGCTGGCGATTTCTTTTAGGACCGAGTTGATCACCGTTGCCACTTTGCTTTTATTGTGGTTTCTGTCCTCAGTGTATGTAGCGGCGTCTACACTGTGTCGTTTCAAGTTGCCAGTGTTCTTTGTACATACTCTGCTCTTGCTTCTCTTCGCACCATGTGTAGGTTCGGGTCCATATTCCTTGGTATCGGAGCTACTTTGATGGTGTTTCAGTATTCGTCTGGTATCGTCTCCGTGCTTTGTGTCTCCTTTATCGTAGCTTCAGCGCCGTAGCTGCTCAGGAGGCTTCTGCCCATTGCCCATAGTTTTAGTCTTTCAATTTGTGCCATTATTTGCGCTTCTTGAAGTTCTTCGAGACTGTTGTGTAGCCTCAGAGCCAGTAGTTTCTCGGTTGATGTTGTTTGTGGTAGGTGAAGCGCCGTCTTGAGGACTTTCCTCAGGATTGCGTCCGCTTGTTGCATTTCGTATTTTGTGCAGTGGTAGTTGGTAGGCTGTATATTACTCTGCTTACCACCAGGCTTCTGACCAGTTTTAGCGTGTCTTCCTCTTTCATGCCGTGTCTTTTCCTCAAGATCCTTGTTATCATGCGGGATACTTGGTTGGTTGCTGTTTTAAGTATTGTTAGGGTGTGGGTGCACCTTTGGTTTGATTGTATCCACATTCCTAATATCCTGACGAGTGTTTTTTCCGTGATTAGTTGTCCCTCGAGTCGGATGTTTAGCCTCAGGTTTTTTTTCCTCGGGGACAGTGCGGTTCTTCTTGCCTCGCCATACTCTTAGGAGCTCGGACTTCTCTGTCGAGCAGGCTATTCCTTGCCTTGACATAGTCTTCTACGCATGTCGCGGCCTCTTGTAGTCTTCTTCCTTTTCCCCGGTGAGCCTTTGGTTACCCATACGGTGATGTCGTTGGCGTACATGGCGTGTCGTACGTTTTCGATTTGCTGTAGTTGTTGGGCTAGCCCGATCATGGTAACGTTGAAAAGGATGGGTGAAATAACCGATCCTTGTGGCGTGCCTTTGTTCGGGGTGTTGAATTTTTCTGATCTTAGCTCTCCCAGGCCGATTGTTGCTGTAATGTTCGACAAAAATGCCTTGACGTAGCTGTGTATTTTCGCGCCGCACTTCAAGTTGTCTAGTCCTGCCATGATGCTATCGTGGCTTACTTTATCAAAGGCGCCTTTGATGTCCAGTGCCATGATGATGTGTTCTCCGTTGAGCGGGGTGTTGCTCAGTACTTCTTCTCTGATTTGTAGGAGCACGTCTTGGGTTGAAAGCCTGGTTCTAAAGCCGAACATACTGTGGGGGTAAAGCTCGTTTTCTTCCATATATTTTTGTAGCCTTCTCGTGACCACTCTCTCGTAGATTTTGCCTAGGCACGATGTAAGGGAGATTGGTTTTCTACTTGAAGTTTCTTGCCTGGTTTCGGGATCATGATGACTTCCGCGTGTTTCCATTCTTCTGGTACGGTTCCCGCTTGCCAGTGCCCATTGAGGTATTCGGTTAGCTTTTCGATTTGTTCGTCGCTGAGGTTGCGAATGAGCGCGTTGTTGATCTTGTCCGCGCCCGCGGCTGTGTTCTTTGTTGCGCTTCTTATTGCTGCGTACACCTCTTCCCGGGTAATGGGTCTGTTTAGCTTCTCGTTTTCTTCTCCTTTGTAGCGCTCCGCGTAGGCTGCTGGGTTGCCTTCGCCGTAGCACTTTTTGCGGACTGCCTCCCAGGCCGTAGATATTGTTACGCCGCGCTGCGACGCTGCCGCACTGCAGTGCAGTGGAAAGAAGATGAACTCGATGTGCGGGAGACTGTGGTATCACCAACTCCTCTCTGTAATTCTTCGGCCCTGAGAGTAAATAAATAAAATAAATAAATCAATAAAAACAAGGTTTTACTCCATTATTCAGTCTTTCGGTGCTCTTTTCTTGAAGATACAGCAACAAAGGCGGCCACTACGCCTGTCTTAACGAAGCGGTGAGATATAACTTACGTCATTAAAGTAATGTAATAATGTTCGCCAGCTGCAGAAAGCCCGTTGTCTCTTGAACTTTGAGAGTGACGTACATTATTCAGGAGACGCACGTTACTCTTGAGACTGTTCTTATACGCACACTCATGCCATTGCCAAGTTTATAATTTATATTCAAATACTCACGTCCTATTTTGCATAGTTTAGGAATTCATTAGCCTTAAATGAGCAGGAACTGCAAAGTAATTTTTTCAGGAACGAAATCCCAGTCGTGCATTATGGTGATGAACTGACAATGAATTCGAGACCATAGAGACGCGGCCGTAAGGTTCTGACATTTAGACAGTTGCTTTTGCCCACGCGAACCTCTCGTTTGCTAATGTAATTTAGCAGCTGTCACAAGAGTCGCTATGACGGAGCTCTGTGCACTCGCGGGGTATATATGATTGAGTGGATCTTTGCTGAGCGCATCCTGACAAGCATATACAAGAGCTCAATTAAATGGCGTTTTGTATTTCATACAGAACAGCCATTTTTTTCTCAAGTGATAGTGTATAGGCAGGTTTAAACAGTGCCACGAACGCTGATACTGATGCACAGACACATCAAAATAACTGTAGTATTATTGGGGAAGCGCGAAACGACGCTGCCACCAGATATTCATAAAATATGATAACAAATAACTAGGGGTGTGCGAATATCAAATTTCTCGAATACGAATCGAATACGAATACTTGGTTCCGAATATCGAATCGAATATCGAATAATCCAGGACAGACGCATTTAGCCACTACAAAACATTTATTTGAGCTCCCAAGAACAACACAGTTCAACTGTCAGTGATGAAATGAGCACAAAAGGTGATTGTGGCTGCATAAAAAGTATCAAAGTCTCGAACATTGTTTTTAGAAGACTGGAAATATCAGAGAAGATGGCTAGTTTACAGCATTGATCAAGGCTAGCTTGCCATAAGCACAAAAGCGCGTTGCTGGGATGAACATAAAAGATTGTCGTGAAGGAAAACCGGCTGCTCCACATGGTCAGGCAGAAGTAGTTCCCTTCTAGCTGAAACGACTTCTCCAGCCACAGAAAATGCCCTCTCATTTGGCACTGAACTGGCTCGTATTGCGAGGTATTTCGTGCACAGCTCTGACTATACCAGCTTCGCAGGTATAGCCACAAAGAAGCTCACCAGTGCAGTCAGCTACTGCATGGCCCAACGTTACGCATTGCTCTGGGCGCCATGTTGTTATGTCTCTGGCGATAGGACTGCGGACCGAAATGAACGCCTGTGCTCGCAATAGAATATTCGGCTAGATGCGAATATTCGCGTCGTGTCGAATATTCGAAACAACACGAATACTTGGACTTCGAATCGAATACAAACACCAAAAATATATTATTCGAATTATATTCGAAAATTTCGAATATTCGCACACCCCTACAAATAACCAAATAAGCATATGGAGCGTAAGTCATTTTGAAGCAGACATTCTAGGGACAAGAGAAAAACAAACCAGAAACAACGCAATAAATCGCATGATTAACCCTACTAAACCTTGCAAGTTTCATTGAAATTTTCTTTACTGATGGTTGGCAGGTGGCGGCTTTACACAGACTCCAAAGCCGACTCCGGACAGCTTTCGCCTCCATAGCCCTCCTAATGCTCTGCATTAAAAAAGCCCATCGCTAATCGAACGCATATATGAAGTGTTTTTCTTCTGAGAATTCCCCATTCACGGCTCCATGCTTTCATGTCGTTTCTTCATGGTCGCTGAAAAAGCGCAGCAATCCAGCTCTCACTGCATAGTAGAATAACAGTGCTGAAATGGCCGAGAGCGTTTTGCCACTCACGGTGGCGCGACGCAACACAAGCCGCAATCCTTAACCCCAAGTTTCTGTTGGGGGTCTAGAATGTTATGGCGATGACCCCAGGTGCGCTACTTGATTTCTTGTTAGCCCTAAATGGCTCCGTTCAGTGTACATAATGATGAATTATCTCTAAATAACGAGCTGCTGAGGTAGGAAAAGCAGGCAAGCCGTTGCCAAATGTTGCCACTCGAGAAAATATCAAACCCGTGTGTGTCCTTAGGTAAACATTTATGACCACTGCCTGTAAATATTATAGATATGCATTCCTTGCAACATTGTGTCAATGACAGCGGTAATTTGGAGGTAAAGTTAATTTCATTGCATGTTAGCGAGGTGCAGGTTGCTTAATACTCGTGTACAAAAGGAGGTGCCAAAGCCGAGGACAGGGGGGGGGGGGGAACCTCCTGTAAAATCTATGCTAGAAATATTCAGCCAGCCGTTCCGAGCAATTATTCAATAAATAAAAGAAGTAGGATGCGGTGAGTGTTACGTGTAAGAAAACCAGAGAGAGTGGGCTTTGTCAACCGAGTCGGTGGGTCATCCGTATCCATGGATTACTCCGAGGACGGGCTGGCATCTTTACACGATATCACAAGCCATTACAAATTGGAAACGAAACGAACAAATTTGCACCACCTGACAAAACGTTGGATAAGGCTCAAGAGACCACCTGGAGGAGACTCCAAACGAGGCCCGCTCTTAGCCCCTATCTATTGGCAAATTTGTACCCGGATGACTTTAACCTCGAGTGCAGGTTCTGTGGCGAGACAACCACGTATGATCACATATTATGGGAATGTAAAGAACCTCCACCGTAGGATCTAGTACAAATTCCTTCTCATGAGCAATGGGAGGCAGTTCTGGTCAGCTCAGACACGGGCATTGAAGCCTTGGCCATCGAGTGGGCCGCTAAGGTCGCCGCTAGCCGTGGGCTGGAGGCCATCTAATGCGGACAGCCTGCATCTGCATCTTGACGAGATAAACGATTTCCAATCCAATCTGCACGTTCCAAGCAGTGCGAAAGCAGAGATTTTTGCTACGTAGAAAACGACAAGTGGGAAGTGCCGGGAAACGGAGCGCTCGCGTTAGGCTAGCTACGGACACGCAAGAGAGAATTTTGCTCGGGCCATAACCACCGGATTAGTGCCACGAAGAAGACGACGAAGAGCAGGCAGTGGCGCGGAACGGTGCGCTCGCGCCATGTGATCAGGCAACGGACGATTTTTCTCGGGGTTGGTTCCCATCGAATTTGTGCTCACGCAAAAGTATACAAGCTTTTAATTTGATATAAAACACTGAAACACATCTACTCCCAGAATCACCAATATATAAATATTAAGGATATATTTAATAATACTGAACGAATTTAACCTGCAAATGAATGATTACGGTAATTGTAAAAATGTAAAAAAGTGATAGAGCGCGGAATTAAAGCTGTTACTGTTTAGTGATTATTCGTAACTGGTAATAAACTTTAATGAGTAGTAGCAGAGAAATCCAGTGCTTCTTTGCCGTAATTTGGGTTTTGTTTAGGCAGTAAAAATTTTTATTAATAGCAAAGTGGGCGCTGTTTTGGTGAGTTATTTGGTCACTGATGGCAAGCGAGAATGGTAGTTCCTGAACAGATTTAAATATATGGGTACAAAGAGCGTACTGAATTAATTTGGCAACGGGTTGCATATTGAGTGACCGGGGCAGAAAGAAGGCATTTTATGAACATGGACTATGGGTTATTATGCCAGGCACTTGGTATTGAATGATTTCCATGAATTGAAAATACGAAGGAAATGTATTTATCGAATATAAAATACAGTACTGAACGTGGCTGCAAATAAACACGTAAAATAGAGAAATGAGAGCCGGAACATTAAAATACTGGTGAATTTTAATTAATAATCTAATACCATAAGCCACGTTTTGGGAAATAAAAGCGGTATTATAGCGAAGTTTTATGTGTCTGTAAAGTTCCACACCAAGAAATGATGATCAGAATCAATGAGCCTGCGTTCCGTAATTAGTACATGGTCTTTCTGCAAGCAGCAATACTCTACGTAAAGATTAGCTAGAAACAGTGAAAATCTTTCTTCTGGTTACCTGTCAACAATCTTGAAGACCTTACAATGACAAATAAGGCACTGAAACCGACAAAAAAAACTCATGTTTATGCTCTATACACACTGAGTCTACATGGTTTTGCGAAATAGAAAAAATGAAAAAGGAATTGATGGAGCTGCAACTATTATCCAAACGAGAGATCAGCGGATAAACCGGGAAGCGTAGAATCCTTTCTTTGAAAGAAAATACTACAGAACGAAATTTTTTGGTCCTACAATCTATAAATGATGGTGGCTTCTGAAAGCTACAGACATGACGTCACAACACCCTCGCTGCTCCCGCGCCAGTCAAGTTGGTACACTCAGATGATCGACAAGATAGGACGGGAGCTGGTGTGGCGCTCTTCCGTACTCACGCAGAACCAAGTAGGAACAGGTAGTCTGCGCATGGGCTTTGAATAACGCTTATTAGAGTAAATAAATACGATTAGTTGTGGCCAAATTTCACTCTATGCACTTAGGGGAGTTATTAGCAGCATCATGTAAATTTTCTGCCATTCATACCCTCCTATCCGCCTCACATATCAAGGCTACTAAGCTTGACGAATAAACATAGTTGCCCGAAAGCGAGGATAGGTTATTCGTATCTAGGCTTATTTATCATTAGCGCCGGAAACCGTATTGCTTATGTGAAGCAATGTTCACTTGAATGCAACGTTAAGACATGTACTTTCCCGCTCTAATTTGCGTGAAGTGCGTAGTTAAGCATACTGCAGTGATGTGAACATTCACCGGTCTGCTCGAGTTTTCGTGCGTTCACGTTTGTCTGCCGAATGCGTTTCAAGTATTGACAATCACGAAGCTGCAGTTTTTTTGGTGTAACGTATGTAGCGAGCGAGTGAAAACAAAAAAAAATAACCTTGAATCGCGTGCGATGAGACGAACGAACGCACCATTTACGAATACTTTAACAGAACTGAAAATGACTAGTTCTCTGTCTCAGTTATGCACCTGAAGGCGCCTCTGTTACGCCCGAAGTAACTGTTGCTGCCATTCCACTTTGAGCAAGCGAGATAAAATTTCAAGCCTTACTTACCCTCGACTGCTTGGCCGGTACGCCAGCTTCTTTGAAAAAAAATTAGAGAATGTCCACTACCTTCTAATTAGTGCGAAAGCACGGATTTTTGGTTGGTTGGTAGGCCCCAAATAAAATGGCACATACCCACTATGGGGGAGTGGCCAAGACTCAGGCAGTGAACTGCTGGAAAGAGGAGCGTTTATAGGGGAAAAGGAGCAGTAATAGGGTGTAGGATTTTTGCTACGTAGGAGACGACGAAGAGTGGGCAGTGCTGTGGGGCAGAGCGCTAGCGCTAAGTGAAGAGACACCGCGAACAGGCCACGGATGGTTTTGCTCGGGGCTTGTGCTCATCGAATTAATGCTTGCGCTGAAATACAAACTTTGATAACACACGCTTTACCTGCAACATATCATGTACACACCCCATGCATTAATTAAGGTCTTATGTCTATGAAGTGCACGTTACCATTGTTACTAGATAATTAAAGCACAACAGCCCTTTGTGATCTGTATTATCGTTTTATGCTTTATTCATTCAATTTGTTATCCACTCTGTGAGCCCTCTATCTGCCAGATCGCACTCACTACCATCTCAAACCAACATCCGCACCAGAAGTTGTCTCTTAGTTTACATTGTGTGTACCAGCTTTGTACGACCTTACAATGTGACGTGTGTTAACGTGGCAACTGTTTGTGTAGTTGGCACTTGCTGACGGCTCTGCAAACTTGGAGCTCGGACCTGGTCACACGCACCTTTAGTCACCCATCTCATTTTTCGTAAAGAAACTAAATGCCACTCAGTTCCCCGTTAGGATTTGTGGAGTGTATCACATGGAGCGTATGTTTCAAATTCAGCAATTAACTCCGCTTTTAACTACGGCGCAGCGACGTTTTCTTATTTTTTAAATATTCATAGCTTTGACATGGAAGGCTTTTTTAAGCCAAAGAAGAAATTAATTTGGAGCATAACCTACGCCACTGCGCTCCATATACTAAGATCAGTGTTAGACAACCGTATTTATTTGTTGTCTGTTAACTTCTGACTCATGCAGGAGCTATTGTGACCTGTAAGAGTATTAAAAAGAAGGTTTGGTTTAGTTTGGTTTATTGGGGTTTAACGTCCCAAAGCGACTCAGGCCATGGGGGACGCCGTAGTGGAGGGCTCCGGAAATTTCGACCACCTGGGGCTCTTTAAGAAGGACCTCAACTTTTGCGCTCCTCGATAGAAATATGCTTGATAATATTTTTCAGATGATTCTGTCGTGCAGAGCTGCTGGGCCTTGTTGAACTTAAGGCGCTGAGTATCTTTTGCTCTAGAATAAAGCGTAAAGTACACTATCTTCCAGGAATTGCTATGCTTGTGGTATTTGTATTATCATTCTGAGCAAGTGTAAGGGTCGTCTTGTTTCAAATTCGGTGGACATCTTGTCAACGAAGGGGCGTAAGCAGACGCGATGTGTAGCAGTCGTTTCAGTAAGATGGTAACTATACGGCAGTAGAAGCCTATTCTTGAAAACCTCTGATGAGTTGGCACATATATCGTCCACGCTGAAACTGCGCGCTAAAAATGCTGGCTGCTCTTTTCATCGCCAACAATAAATCATGTGCGATGGTTTCGTTGTGTCAGCTGAAATCACAGATTATGGGTGGAGGATATTCATGAAGCGGCGTGTTTTAACATCCCAGGCATACCGAAACTTTATTGAGATTCCCTGTCATAGCCCGCGTAAAAGATTGAAAAGATTGAGCATTGTACCAGATATCACCCACACGTGAAGCTGGTTTTATCAAAGAACTAATGTTTGGTTTATTAGGGTTTAACGTGCCAAAGCAACTCAGGCTATGAGGGACGCCGTAGTGGAGGGCTCCAGAAGTTTCGACCACCTGGGGTTCTTTAACGTGCACTGACATCGCACAGTACACGGGCCTCTAGAATTTCGCCTCAATCGAAATTCGGCAGCCGCAGCCGGGATCGAACCCGCGTCTTTCGGGTCAGCAGCCGAGCGCCGTAACCGCTGAGCCACCACGGCGGCCAAAGAACTGAAGTGCTATTTTAAAAAAAATTGACTTGTGCAACTTTTGCTTTCCGGCTAGTTTTACTGGATGATGCTCTTTGCCGTTCATGAAGCTGGCCGGCTACAATCGTACCGGTGGAGAAGGGTTGGCCTTACTCCTAGCCATATTTTATGTGCTTGTCCTATTGTTGAACATGGAACGCCATAGAAATGTGAAAAAGCGCAAATGACTGAGTGAAGGGCCATTTATGCCGTTCTTTCATGCTTTGTGGTGCAAAGTTGCCCAGTCGACGCACCTAACCGTTTTCCGAATTGCATAAATTCCGGTGAAGAAACTCTCCGCAGCTTATTCCATGTAGAACGCCGCATTCACTAGCTGTCAACCGGCGAGTGCTTATTTGTAGAAGTGGTTAGTGGAACATGACCAGTCGTAGTAGAAGTCAGGTTATTTAACCATGGGATGCCATCAAGCGCATCATAAACCACTAGGCTCGTCAAGCTGCACCACATTATTTCAATAATAATAGTGGCCAGGACATAGGGCTTGTAAAACCCAAAATTATGTGTATTTAAGCTATATTAGCCGCCGCTACTCAAAGAAGCAGATGCTAATCATAAAATTCTGTATTTCTGAACCTGTTTTTCCTTCGCGATTGGTTACTACGGACGACTCGCTGTATGGAGAATTTTTGCTCGGGAACCAAAGCGTCCATATCAATGAGGTACAACTCTACACCCTTTTTCGAAAGTTTGTTTTCGTATACTCTATGATGATTGTGGAATGCATTACAATAATAATATTTATTATCCACTAATTTTAACAGTTTGAAATATCACTGGTAAACGGACATAATTCGTGCCTTATCACAGCCAATGTTTTTTTTTCTTTTTCTACCCTGAAGGCCCATGTGGGTATTATATAGGGGCGGAACATCACGTAATGAATGCAATAAACAAAATGCATTAGTAATATAACGGCACTTAAAGAGCATGTAGGAACACATCATAACAAAGGTTTAAGCGGTCAACAATAAGAAATACAATATGCCTGAATTAAAGCATGAAAGCATGGAATACAACTTAATGACTTGAAGAAAAAAACACAAAAGCTCCAAGAATGTAAAACAAGCCGCTCAAAAGATAAATCTTGCACACCTATTCATCCAGATATTTTTTATTAGCGAGAGAAACTGATAACAATCATTAGTGATAGCTGCAGAATGAGGGAGCGCACTCCACTCTCTTATCGCCAGGTGAAAAAACGAAAATCTGGCTGCGTCTGTTCGCGCAAATAGAGGTTGTTTTTTTTTTATTGGGGACCAATCGATTAAATGTGCGCATGACAGGCCTAATATTCGAGCTTCTGTCTGACCAACGTGCATCTTTGTTAGCTTAACAAAGTGACCGGAGAATAAAGCCTAAAGTTTTATGTGTTAGTCAGAACGTGACTGATAGAATGTAAACTTGGGTCACTGATCACGTCAAAAAGGGGGTTAGTTGACGTTTCGATACCGCTATGGGTTCCTTGTTCACAATCTTGTGATTGGGAACAAGGAACCCATAGCGGTTCCGAAACGTCAACTAACCCCCTTTTTGACGTGGTCAGTGACCAAAGTTTTACATTCTCCTATGCCACTACCTGACCAGACGGGATTCCGTCAAACCCTGGATTACAACGTGACTGATATGAGTGATCCACGACATATTAGGAGTTAAATG
Organism: Amblyomma mixtum; assembly: GCF_055824585.1. NCBI lineage: Eukaryota > Metazoa > Arthropoda > Arachnida > Ixodida > Ixodidae > Amblyomma > Amblyomma mixtum. The sequence goes on from NC_143012.1 coordinate 85,853,045, forward strand.
CACTCCTAAGTATTTGAATGATTCAACAGACTCTATTTAAGTACTGCTGATGGTGTAGGTGTTTGACAAAATGTGACAGCGGGTACTGAAACGTATTAACTTAACTTTTTTAGTTTGAATGGTCATTTTCCATTCAGAATACCATCTAATTGAGTCAGATCGCTCTCTAATAAAACACAGTCAGTGAGATTAGAGAATTTACGGTAAATTACACAATTATCGACAAATAATCTGATTGATGATGTAATGATGGAAGCAATACCATTTATGTATGTTAAAATAATGTTTGTTCAAGCATAGATCCTTTGGGGACACGAGATATTACAGTCTGAGGAGAGGATTTAACGTCGTTAGCAATGGCTGGTTGAAATCTGCTGTGGAGGTACTCTTGTACCCATCTAATAACGTTATTATTTATGTTAACGCTGTTCATTTTATATACCAGGTGATATTAAACGCCTTTGCAAAATCGATGAAAATGGCATCAGTTTGCATCCTGTTCTAAATAGCGGTGAAAGTATGTAGTCAGTTCGAACGCTGGCATTCAAAAGAACGCGCGCGCTGAAATTTATGCTGGTTCGGAAAAAGGATATGATTCGCAGTGATATATTTCATTATACAGTTCAGAAGAGCGTGTTGTAGGGCTAGTTGGTTCTGCATACTATATAAGTGAATTGCGCAACAACTTAGACAGGACACAGAAAGAAAGAAACACGAGCGCAACTACCAAGTGTTTATTTTGGTGAAACAACAACAGCTTATATAAGAAAAGCAGAGCATGCGTGAAGGTAGAGCAGGCACACACATCACAAAGACCGCAATTTTATACAAACGAATCAAGATATGAACTTCAGCATCATAGATCGAAGCGTAAGTGATGCTTCGTTGCAGATCTATGATGCTGAAGTTTCATGTCTTCATTCGTTTGTATAAAATTGCGGTCTTTGTGATGTGTGTGCCTGCTCTACCTTTACGCATGATCTGCTTTTCTTATATATGCTGTGGTTGTTTCACCCCATTAAACAGTTGGTAGTTGCGCTCGTGAACTGTTGTATGTGTTTCTTTCTGTGTCCTGTCTAAGTTGTTGCGCAATTCACTTATATACTATATATTTCATTATGTGCGATTATATATGACTTAATAATTTACAGACAACTGACGTCAAAGATGTGGGCCAACAGCTACGTTGTCTATATCCGTTCCTAATGGCATAAGCAATGGAAAATAGTTATTGATTTAGCGAATTAAGAAATCTAGCCATTGTGTGTTTCACTGCCAGTAAATTTAGTACAAAACTACCTGTTCTGGAACATTGGATTAGGCAGTAGAAAAATTCGAAGTCAGTTCGTATTTCGAATCCTACAGCTTATAGTCCTGCGCATTTGGCAGCTGGCGTAAACGCTGTCGCAATATGTCCATCATATATGTGGGCACAGATTTGCGGATTTTATCGGGCAGCTCGTTTGTGAGCAGCGTCCTGTGCTCGTGCTCCGTATGTTGGACCCGTCGTATGTCTTTGGTCTCACCTCCCGGCTGCGCAAGTAGTGGAGAGGCGTTTCCAAGCGTTTAGGGCGTCTGACGACCCCGAGTCCCGCAAGATGACGACAATGTGTGTACGAATAAACGAGAGGCAGGGTACATGCAGGTTGTAATCACGCATTATTCCTCCAACCCCAAGCCCACACCCCTCCGTATACGAGCGTGAGGCACGAGCAGAGGGTTTTCAGCTGATCACGGAATGAAGCCACCCGTCGGCAGTAGTGGGACGTGATTACCTTAGCTATGCTCTAAATCAGTTGCCAAGGGTTTATTTTCTGCCCACACGGCTCTGAAGCGATTAATGCAATACAGCTCGCACGGTGAAAGTAAACATTAATCAAGCAGAGTTGTTTTCTCTTAATCTGCTCTCTATAACTTGCGAAGACATTGTAGGAAGCTATATCCTTGTCTCCAGATGGAAAGAAGAAAAAATTTGCAATGTACGGCCCCTACAAGCTATTTCAGACGACATTAGCATTTTGTATATGCGTAAGGCCAATGTCCTAACAGTATAACATGGAAAAGAAAAACATGCTTAGTTATTGTTGGTTGGTTCGTTTATTGGGGTTTAACGTCCCAAAGCAACTCAGGCTATGAGGGACGCCGCGTAGTGAAGGGCTCCGGAAATTTCGACCACCTGGGGTTCTTTAACGTGCACTGACATCGCACAGTACACGGGCCTCTGGAATTTCGCCTCCATCGAAATTCAGTTATTGTATATCGGGCTCAATTCTTGCATGGTTATTTTAGAAAGCATATGTGAATTTTGAAGTGTAATGCTCGCTTTTGAAATATTATTTCATCGGGCGGAGTTTAGAAGGACAATAAAATGCAAGTTCGTTTGGTGGGAATTTGCTGAGCAACTATGTTCTGCCCTTTTTGCTGAGCGGAATCAATTAGCGGTTTGAGCGGTTTTAATGTTTCTCATCATGCAATGAAGACGATGCTTAAGCAGTGCCGATGTCTATAGAAATTTTGTTCTGGGAAATGGGCTTTTCAAAATTTTCTCTATTGCAAGTATTGGTTTGGTTTGGTTTATGGGGTTTAACGTCCCAAAGCGACTAAGGCTATGAGAGACGCCGTAGTGGAGGGCTCCGGAAATTTCGACCACCTGGGGTTCTTTAACGTGCACTGACATCGCACAGTACACGGGCCTCTAGAATTTCTCCTCCAAAGAAATTCCAGCCGCCGCGGCCGGGATCGAACCCGCGTCCTTTGGGTCAGCAGCCGAGCACCATAGCCACTGAGCCACCGCGGCGGCTATTGCAAGTATTAGTGAAGCCAGTTTGATGCATTTATTTAGAGCATTCGTGGCGCTCCAGTTACGACCCGAGAAAGTCGTGTCAAAATTATCATATTCATCCGTTTAATAAGCAGTCGGCGAGTCAATTATTAAGCTGCAGCGGACATCGCAAGTATGTGATTAGCGTCGCATTGTCGTGTAAATCTGCCGCAGTGCCTCCCGCCAATTTGATTTGCTAATAAGCGGTTCAGATTCATATAAAGCTGCAGCTTGATACAGCCTCGTACATGTCTTCGTGAGCTACAAGATACTGCAGGTATCTTACTTCGGAAGCCATGAAACCTCGTCCATTTCAAACGATTCAACTGGCACTTTTCAGCGTCGCTTTCTTGTAAGTATATGGCCGACAGACGGACATGAATGCTTCTTTTCTGAATGAATTCTCCTAGTGATATTTATATGTCGAGCTTGGCGACATGCAGAAACAGCAACCTATGGCTTCAGCGCCGCGTTTCTGGCAGAATGTCGTCAATGCCTGCAGCCCACATCCCTCTCTCATCACCCCCCGTACCTATAAGCGAAGCGCGATTCAGGCGTCCGCTGATCCAGGGAGCCATTATGCGCACTTCCTTTCATTAAAATGACACAACGTTGTCAATGCCAACTCATGCAGCGCACACCTAGCTGTCACTACCGCCACTTAGCTTAAAGCGCGACTGAGGTGTCCACTGTTCCAAGAGAGAAATTGAGCGCCTTTCCTTTGGTTTCCAAGCTCCCGGTCCATTGGCTTCACAGCTTAAAGCGCCACTAAGGTGCCCACTGCTGGTTACAACGGATAACGGCGACGGCGACGGCAACGTCGACGCCGCGAAACGCAGAAACAGGCGCAAAATGAACTGCGCTCTAAAATAAAACAAAAATGCAGTGGCATTTTAGATGCTGACAATTTGGGAAATACTGTACGCACGTTTAAAGTCCCTGGTTCAAAACTTCCTTCGTACCGACTCGGAGACCGCACAATACTGTAATTTCTTGATAAGGCGGGAAAATCGGAACCAGCTGCATTTTCATTGATATCAAAATGCACGACCTGAAGGATGAAGCAGTCGTAGCCCACTTTAACTGAGCTGATATTTGTTAACATAGTCGGTTTAACGTTCAATGTATAAGCGCTGACACGCTAAGAACGGTGCGCCCACATGCAGTGAGGCATGGTTCGGAAATTGGAGTTGGGGAGGGGGGGGGGGGTTCTACCTGTCAGGTATGTGAGCAGAATCCATAGCAGTCCCCGAAAACCAAAAGTGACCTGCCGCCAACCTTGGTGAAGGAGGGTTTTGCATCATACAGGCCAAAAGAGATTCGATATGCAAGAAACCAAATTTGAAATTACTTGTGCCAGATTGCAGCGTCTTTTCTGAATGAGCGACAAATGAAAGGAAATGCGACCGTTTCGCAGAGCAGCTCCTTACTCCATCTAAATTTTCTAGCAAGTCAAAAGCTGTCTTCAGTAGACAACAGTACTTCCTGCGACACAAGGTGCAGAGAGTAAGGAAGTTGGGGGTGCTGCTAGGTTCTTTTCTTTAAACGATGATTGCCTCAGTGCACAAAACGGTACGTAATAATAGATGAGGATGCCTAAATAAATGAAAAAAGTTTCGCTTATCTAATGAAATCGAGAAGTGAACGATGATGAGGTCCTTGTGTCCAAGCGGTGTATGAAGCACTGTTGTCGGGCGAAAAGACCCGCTGCCGCCAGGTGGCGAATTCTTGCCGGCTTCAGCGCCGCGGGAAAACCCACAGCAGGTGGTGAATGTCGGCCTCAAGATTTCGGTTCTTGCAGACTGGACACGGGGCGGGGCAGCAGATCTGCACGCAGTCACCTAAAACCATTACCACCCTTAAAGGTGCAGTGAAGAGGAATCTGAACTCGTCTTTTTGCCGCGGGAACTCGATCTACACGTTCCCAGCATTCTTAGAAACTTCGATTTATTGCCCTGTGTGGCCGATTTACCTAATTAAATTGAATTAACGTCCGGCTCCCGCCTATTTTTTTTTTGAATTCTCCCCGTACGGTGGGCGGAGTCGACCAACGCGTGGAGTGCCTTTCACCCAGTCCCGTGGCGGCTTACCGCTCTGCCATCGGCGGAGTAATACGTAGTAATCCGTAGCAGCAAATAGTCCGCGCGTATTTTTAGTTCTGCGGGCTTATTCTGCAGCTATATTATCTGCGAATGAAACTATTTATTCACGGAAACCTAAAAAACAAAATAAATCGAAAGCAAGGCCTCCGTGTAGCTGGCTGAAAGTCACTCCACGCGTTGGTCGACTCCGCCCACCGTACGGGGAGAATTCAAAAAAAAAAAGGCGGTAGCCGGACGTTAATTCGATTTAATTAGGGAAATCGGCCACACAAGGCAATAAGTCGACGTTTCTGCTCGGAATGTGTAGATCGAGTTCCCGCGGCAAAAAGGGAAATTCAGATTCCTCTTCACTGCACCTTTAAAATACTCCCGTCGCTGATTACGCTCAGTGCAAATGACGAGATTGCTTTCTAAGAGCCATTGAACAGACTGATCAAACTCAGCAAAAGCTTTCAGTAAGTACCATTCAGGGAAGGCACGCTCTTCATTGCATACGACTGAACATAGAGTCTCTCAACTGGCAGTTTTTGCGTAATAGTAAAGCTCCAGCGCCCAGCGTCCAGCGCACGGACGGACACCGCGAGCATGAGCCATCAAAGGCTTTCGCCCTCTCTGAGGCGTTTTAAAAAGGCATCGTCTTTGAAATGACGTTCCATACTTTCAAGTTCAACTCCAGGATATACGTACCTGTCTTTTCTTCACAGAGAGATGACATCATACGTGCAGTGTGATAGAAAAAATTCTCCGCCAACACTGCCTCGGTGTTCGACTTAAGAGCGTTAGCTACGGGATCTTCAAGTGTTTACATTGGTGTGCTTCAGCAAACGTGGAGAAGACCAAATCCAAATATCCGCGGAAGCTTCCTTTCCGAAAACATGCCTTCTAAGACACAAGAAGCACTATCTACATCATGGATTTTGCACTACTATTGCGATCTACAGCTACATTCGCTATATCCGGTATAACCGGTATATCAGTTGATAGATTTTTAAAAGTGTGCATCACAACACGATGAATCGATAGTTTTACACCATCAGGAACCCCCTGCGAGGAACGGTTAGGCAGTAATGGCTGTTTGAAGGTCCTCGGAGTGCACGCTTTGGGAGCAGAAAGGTCGTGGTTGCGAACCCCACAAATAATTTGGGCTTCATCGCAATTAGTCACTTTATCCTCAGGAACATGCCAAATCATCTGACACCATTTGGAACATGCTGCGTGAAACGGGTGGCCACCATACGTTATGCAAATGGTGGTCCCGGAGAGGTCAAACTTCGATGGTCGCTATATTGGCACTTGTACTGTAATGGATTGAAATTACAGGTATTAATTAAGACCCGGATTCGAACCCGACCGCGACAGCCACGTTTCGATGGAGGCGAAACGCAGAAGGCGCCCGTATGCTGTGCGATCTCACTGCACGTTAAATATCCCCAGGTGGACCAAATTATTTTGGATGCCTCCACTATGGCATCTATTTCTTCCTTTCTTCTCTCATTCCCTCCTTCATCCCTTCCCTTACGGTGCGGTTCAGGTGTCCACCAAGATATGTGAGACAGAACCTGCGCCATTTCCTTTCCCCCTCTCCTCTTCCTCCCCTCCCCCTTAAAAAAAACAACCAGAAATGAATTTAGGCGTTAGTTTTATAGCCAGTGTCAGGACTGCAACAGAAGAAGACCAGCAAATAGAAGCACATCTTGCTCGCTGGCAGCTGCCGTTTTATTCAGCAAGCGCGTCCCGTTCCCATCCACTCACTCACTCATGGGTAAGCGGGCAGCGCATGCTCAGTGGTGTTCCCGCTGGTCGGCTCAGCGAGCGGGGTCGCGGATCCCGTCAACTAAATCTGCCTAATGCTGCTATGATGAATGAAGAGAAAGTAAGGCTCTCAACACCCTATGTAGTTGCACGCACGAGCAATCGTCAGTGTGCCGCGTAAGTGCCGAGTGAACTTTGATTGCGAAAGCAATACTACTCGCGCTTTCAAGCCTTCGCGTGACCCGGCCGCAGTTACGTTTGACCTTTAGCGGAGTGAATATGGGCGACCAACTCGCTCCTTCAGATCGCCCGGCAGCAGTTACGCCGCGCCGCGCACCTGTGGCGCTACTGCCGCTGTGACGTCATACCAGCTGTAGATATATGTTTTCTTTCTCTCAGTCGCAACAACATCATAAACAAAACATAAAAAAATTTCCGACGACGCTTTGAGTCGTCGCGCAGCGGTGGCCGGTAGCCACGCGTGACCTGTGGACGCGGCGCACTGCATTCCTTCAGTTGGAGGCGCTGCGCTTTTGCTTTCGCAACCTACCAGGCTTAACCAAAGCTAAGCCCCCGCCAATTTTTTGCCTGCCACTCCAAGGCGAGTGCAAGGTGAAGAACGTCGTCTATTGCAGCCGCGCTGAACGGCCATGCAGCTGACGATAGCTGTCGGACAAGTAACGCAATTTCAAGCAGTCGGTCCAAGGGCTAGCCAATCACTGCTTGAAATTGCGTTACTTGTCCGACAGCTATCGTCAGCTGCATGGCCGTGACCATCCCGTCTGCTCCCTGGCGTGGTCGCAGACGTCGGTCCAAGGGCTAGCCACTGTGGTTTGATGGGAGAAAAGGGTTGGTTACAAGTAAGAAAAATCATGTAGAGTACCTTTAGACCAGCCTTCACTTTCGGACGCCTGGAGAGTGAAAATTTCACGTTCAGTGCTATTTCAGAAAATCGAGTAAATGATGTCTCTTACTGAAGGCCGGCTGGAAATCCTCCAATAAAGTTTTAACTCGAGCCGTTAAATATAAACTTGCCCATTTTCATTCACCTACGCGATAACATGTTGCATTCATTTTCCTAGATCCGGCTGTAAGATCCACTCAAAAAGACAAGCAGCAGTGCCTTGCGTAGCTGTAATCTCTTGACAGTTTAGGTTATTCACAAAAAAGTCTTCAAGCTGCATTTTCCCTTTGGTAGTCGCGGTAACATAGTCCGTGTTTTTTTTTTTACTTGCAGAGCAACCTGGACCGAACTTGCTTCCGCAGGATGGGCAGGCTTGCCAAGTGAAGGTGAATATGTTTGGTTTGATTTATTGGGGTTTAACGTCCCAAAGCGACTCAGGCTATGAGGGACGCCGTAGTGGAGGGCTCCGGAAATTTCGACCACCTGGGGTTCTTTAACATGCACTGACATCGCACGGTATACATATGTAATGTCATATGTTAATATATATAAGTTTACATATGTTAATGTCTCTTGCACCTAATCTGTTTTGAATGAGATGGTTCGTTTGTCTTTTCAACAGCTTCCATTATCCACAGTCAGCATCTCAAGCTACACGCAGAAATTCATTCTTTTCGCGCGGCTCTACTCTGAAGTCGATGCGCAAAAATTCTTTCCCGACACCATGTTCGGGCTGAGATATAATTTATCCACGCAAGAAGTCATGCTATAGATAAAGGAAGAAGTCATGATCATCCCAGTACTGTTCAAACAAGAGAAAGCATCGCCCTTGACCTCAGGGCGCCTTTGACAACTTCGCACACGTTGTCCTCTGCAATCTAGCCTCGAACGGTGCACATACAAGTACAGTCTTTGTCAAAAGTAACCAGGCTGCATGGTTTGCTTCTCATTCGTATAACAGAGCCCTCACGGCTTCCCTAAAGATCAATAAGTTCTTTGAAGGTAAGAACAGGGGTTCTGCTTACCATACAGGGATTCAGAGCTTGAGGGCTGGCATAATAGCTTTAATATAGGACTGAGAAGAAAAACGTGCAGCCTGGTTACTTTTGACAAAGACTGTACATATGAGCTTTCCTGGTGGGCCACGCGGCCACTATAGACCTCAATGAGCACCGCTCGGAAATGATGAAACGCACGGGCGGCACACAGCAAAGGTTGGTGCTCTCCCCGACGATTTCCAATGTGCCGATGGAGAGACTGCCCTCACCCCTCGAGCACATCCCTAGGATCCGACGCGCCCTAACGCTCACGATGTGACTATATGGGTCATGCAAAGATTGGACGGGAACCTGCAGGATGCGCTTCAAGAAGCGGTCGACGTGTTTCAAACCTATGCAACGACCGACGAACTAGCCTATGCGGCTGAGAAGGCAGAACTGTTAATCGCAAAAAAAGGGAGATTACAGAAAGCCGAATCGCCGCCTAATCTCTGCCTACACCTAGAAAGGACGCCAATACTGCAAGTTCATAGGCTGAGTCTTTGGTCTCCACTTGCTGATAGGGTGCAACGCCTCTAGAAGCAAAGGAGTAAAATCACGCACATCATTAAGCGTGTCTTCAACCGTTTCAGTGGTCTCCAAGAAAATGATACACTACGCATTGTCCAAGCGCTCATCATGTGTCGCACCGTATATCATGCTCCGTGCCACAGCTTTAACTGGTTTGGTTTGGTTTATGGGGTTTAACGTCCCAAAGCGACTGAACAGAGCTAAGACTGCTGAACATCCTGCTACGCGCGACCGTCAAGACGGAGCTGGGACTCCCTCAGCATGCGTCCACGAAACGCCTTCTTCAGCTAGACGTTCACAACACTGTGGAAGAATTAAAGTCCAACGTGCAGGTCAACTAATCAGGCTCCAAAACTCCAATAGGCAGTGCCCTCCCTGAAAAACTGGGGAACCAACCAACAACCTCTTACCATCAGAACTAGTAGCCATGGACCCTTCAATCCGAGCGAAAATCCAGGTGTCGCCAACACCAGGACGCGTGCACTCCCAACGCCCAACACAATGCGGGAAGAGAAAACCCCCAACTGAGATTGTTGAGTGAAATTTTAGGGATTCGCATGTCCTTATACGCACGCCGCAAGCTATGACAACCCGGCAGACATGAGCGTACCGAACTGGACCATGAGTCTACCATGAGCCACGAACCGGACCGCGGACAGACAAATATTAGGCGCAGGGCAGCAGAAGAGGCAGCAATTGCTATTTCCATCCACTACATCTCTGTCGAAAGGGTGAATGAGAATCTGAAAATACGGACTGTCATAACCGACTCATAAGCGATATGTCAGGCGCATGCTTTTGGCCTAATACCAAAACAAGTGTGACGCATCCTCCATCCGCATTCCATGGACACACTTCCCCTCATTCGAATCTTCTTGACACAAGGCCACGCTTTCTTTCGTGACCACGAGCGCGCCCGAGACCTGACCCTCCGGGCACCAGGAGGAGAGGCAAGGACATCTGGCCGTCCATTTACATACGAAGAGAACAACTAAATAACGCCATCACACACAGAGCCTATAATGCACAATTTCATTCTTGAACACTACCGACACCATAGCAGTACACTCCCCCCCCTCCCCCCCCCCTCACGCACGAACACCTCAACAGAGCGGACACCACAGCCTGCTGCCAGCTTCAGACACACTTTCCCAACCGTCTACCACGACCACCGCTTCTTCCCCGCACATTATCCTTTATGCTGCCTATCATATAGCACCCTTGCACCCACACTCTTTCACTCCTCGTGGAATGCCCAGACTCACCGGGGCACCGAAAACCCATCCTACACCCCAGTTTCTCCTCTTCGGATCCTGCTCTTTAAACCACAGACCCACAACATCAGCAACGGCTAACTGAGCGGCCGTGCAGGCGTTACAGCCAATGAGTCCTGTGACCGTATTCTATAAGCTGTTCATTTTCCGTTGTCCATTCCGCGTCTAATAGGCCCTAGGTCATTGGTCACTCAGATATACCCACGGCTTTCAAGCGTCTGGGACAAGCGACCCGATCACTCGGCGGTTGGTGTCCGGACCGCGCCATGGTCTTCATATGGCAGCCAATGGCAGCCAGAGGTCAGGTTCGGTCGCCTGCTGTTGACACTGCGCTGCGAGGCACCTCACCGTCGGCTGCATATTGCATCCAATTTCAGCCGATGGTGAGGCCCTGTCGCCAACCACCCAATGGTTGGGTCGCTTGTCCCAGACGCTTGAATGCCGTGGGTAGATCTGAGTGACCAATGACCGAGGGCCAACTGGACGCGTAATGGACAATGGAAAATGGACAGCTTGTGTAGAATACGGCCGTGGGCTAAGGACACAACCCGAAGACAATGCCAACCAATTGCATTCGGTTAAGTAAAAGGTTTTTCTCCTCCTCCTCCTCCTTTTCAATTTTTGGAACACAAACTCTCCGTAGACGTTTTTATAGCGCCGAGAAGGAAAGTTACCACTCTCACCCAAGAAGACGGACTCCGATACTCTATGAATATGCGCAGCGTGACCTTGTTGCCTCTTCGTGCCCGCCATGGCACCAACGGGGTCATAGCTTGCTGCTGCTGAGCGCGAGGACGCAAGGCATAGAGCGCAGCTCTTTGGCGCCCGTTCCTGCGTTTCGCGGCGTCGCCGTCGCAGTTGTCCGTTGTAATCAGCAGTGGACACCTTAGTCGCTCTTTAAGCTGCGAAACCAATGGAGCGGGAGCTTGGAAACCAGAGGGAAGGCGCATAACTGCCCTCTTGGAACAGTGGGCACTTCAATCGTGCTTCAAGCTAAGTGGCGGTAGTGACAGATGTGCGCTGTATCCCTTAGCGAAAAGAGGATGTGCTAAAAATGCATTTCAAACGTATTGTATTAATTTCATATTTATTTCGCATTTTTTTGTCCCTATGCTTAAACTGCAATACGAATGCTTTCTAAGTATACTAGGAATAATATTTTAAACGTTCTTAAAAATACGTGAAAAGTACATTTTTGCCGCTTAGCATATTTATAATGCATTAAAAATATAATAAAAATATACATTAGAAATATACTAAAAATATACATTTAATACATTAAAAATGTGTTTACTCGGGCTTAAAAAAAAGTCTACTGGGCGGCTCCATGGAATGACACGGGTTAATTCATCAACTGGAGAACAAATCGTACACGGGTATTTATCATTAATCAACAGGAGTCTGATATTATAAGGTCACGTGATTGAATGGGAACGGCAGATACCTACATACAGCATACCAAGACGACAGCGACACAGCAAACAACAAATCCTACGACAAGCGCTATACTTGGCTTGCCGTATATATACCCAGCGAAAGCGACGCACTATTTTGCACGGTGATACCTTTTTTTCCGCAAATACTGTGGGCTTCCAAATTATCGCAGAAGTACCCTACTGGTCGCGTTCGAATCTGGGATTAATTGAGAACGGAATTGCTAGTTGAAACTTGCGTCAGGCACAGGTCAGGAGTCGAACTGTCAACCAACAGATACATGGGCGTGTAAGGGAGCCGGTCTGCCCTGCCACACGGGGTCCTTTCCGCTGGCTTATTCGGACCCAGAAGTACCCAAGGCGCTTTTGCTGGTATAATGCTATCACGTTCTCACACGGAAATGTTCGAATGACATTGAGTGTAATGGCATTCGAGAATAGGAAAGACATTCGGACTCGATGGACTGCCGCGGTGCTGCACGACACTTTCGAAACGCATTCGAAAGCCTCAGCTCGTTTTCAGTGTACAGCGACGACGACGACGGCGGTCACACTAGTCCGACAACGACAGTATATATCACGCTGAACAACAGCATGTAATTATAGTGAAATATCTAGTTTACTATAATATGATTCTAGAGGGACACGTTTTTCAGGCCAACGACACCGACGAATCCGGTCGGCGGACGGTCAGCCTTGTCGGCGGCTGAGCGAGAGCACGGTGATGAGGCGGCGGTGTGTGCATGCTCGCGCTTCTAAATGAGCGAAACGAACGGCTATATTTCACGTGTGCATACCTGAACACTCACCAGCGATAAGCGCTTGCCAAATCAGTTTCAATCGACGACGGCTCTGTTCCCTTCCGCGACGACTAGGCCCAGCGAGTTCGCAGGGTTGGATCTGTGATTTCGGCGGTTGTGAAGAGCGAATCACAAGCTTTAGCGACTGCAAATGGTCACCAGGTGTAGTTTTGGCAACAGTGACCTGAAATCAACTATTGCTTACATCGCAGGGCACGCGTACGATGAACGGGAATCGCCGGTGTGACCCAGACTGCCGAGCCGTGCTTTACGGCCAGCAGCAGTCGTCGCCGTCGCTAGCTTGTGGATAACAAGTTAGGCCGTTTCAGTTAAAGCGAACAGTCGCCATACATACTTCCGGATAAAGTAGTTTAAAAAAAAGTACTGGTCACGTCGGAGAAAGCCGGGACAAGAAGCGAGAAGCGCCAGTCCTGCGCGATGCCAACAACCCGGCTTTCTCAGGCGTGCGATCGCATCATCGCTTCCCACACGTTGTAGCACTGCGTAAACAATCACGAGTACAACCAGTAAAAAATAAAACAGATTGTTTATTAGAACCAAAGCGCAGATTGCGTTTTATGTTATGTAAACAAACGATGTAAACAACAGTATGAGTGCAGTCGTCCTCATCGGCGCACTCCCGGGGAAATTTCATGCTGACGCGGTTAATATTCATTGGCGTAATATTATCTTCAAGCACTCCCTTAGACAGAACACATGTAGCATCGTTAGATGACATTCGGCTGGAAGGCATTCGAAGCGCCCGTGTAGCAGGGGTATAAGTGGTGATCACCTTCCTGCTAGAAGTTACCATAAACGAAAGGATGACAAGAAAGGGAAAGTTTTCACTCTTCGCTGAAACGTCATTTCGAGCCCTAGATTGTTCCACGGTAGCTTGAAGTGTAATGCAAATATGTTTACGCGGACAACCCATTTGTTAGAATTTAAATATACTTCAGACGGATTAATTGCGTATTTACGAAAGTACACTTTAAATAGATGGCCAGCACCAAAATGCGATGTCCCGAAACTCGATTTTCAGCATTAGATTGTTCAACGACAGCTTGTAGTGCGCTGCAAATATGCTAATGCGGACTGCCAATTTGCTAGAATTTCAGTGTTCTTTGGACGAATTAATTACGTATTTACGGAAGTACACTTCAAATATATTGACGACACGCAAATGCCATTTCCCGAAACACGATTTCGAGCACTCGACTGTTCATGGCAGCTAGAAGTGTGCAAAGACGTTTAAAAGGACTGCCCGTTTGTTAGGATTGAAATATATTTCGGATGAATTAATTTCATATTTACGAAAGTTTACTTTTAATACATTGACAAGATGCTAAAACTGCATACATATACGTTTACAAGGGCTGCCCGTTTTCTAGAATTGAAGTATACTTTCGATGAATTAATTTCATATTTCCGAAAATACACTTTTAATACACTGACAAGATGCTAAAACTGCATGCATATTTTTTCATGTATTTGAAAAGTGCTCGAAGTATGCTTTAAGTGAGGTATTTTTGGCACATTTTAAAAATATATTTCGAATACCAAGCATGAAATTTCAGAAACGTATTTCCTACATATTTTTAGTGCATTCATGAATACAAAATATGTTTAAAATACATTTTAAATAGACCTCCGTATATTCCAAACGTATTAGTTTTTGCTAAGGGATGCTCTGTCATTGACAACGTTGTGCCAGAAACGCTGCCACCTGCCAGGGTGGGTGGGGACTTTAATGTGGATATAAAGACAAGAGGGAATTCCTTACCACTTAGACGGGAGAGCATCCCGTTCTTCTCGCTCGTAACGCTTCCCACGGTTGGGACAACCTCGCGAAATGCTTGCGCAGGCCTCGTATTTGAGAACCAGGCATTGGTGCTGCAAGTCGAGCATATATCCATCTATTTCTTCGACCCCAAAACTTCCTTCATGGCAGTCGAGAACTGTTAGAGGAGTGTTTCTTGAAGAAGGACTATGTGTGAAAAATATCAAGTTGTCTGTAATTGTACGTACATATTTTGCTCGAATTCGTTGTCTCAATCTATGATGAGCTGATGAGCTGCGCTCAAATTTCGCATTAGGACGTAACCTAATCGTCGGAAAGTCGGAAATTTTTTCGAGCTCCGGGGCTCCATTTCGGTTGAAGAACTTGCGAAAGGCTACCGTTTACTGTACGCTGCCAATATATGTTATGCAATCGCGCTTTCCAGTCCTTCTTCCACTGCTCTCTTTCATCACTTGCCGCATGGCTCAGTTCGGCTATGGTGTTTTGGGATCTTTTTTTCATCAACACCAACCACTGACATCATCAATATTGTGAGCAGTGTAGGCGGAATCGTCATTTTCGACTTATTTCTTCTCACATGTGTATACTGATCATCATCGCTTGGGCATTCTCTCGGGGCGCGTCCTTGGCTGGGGACTGGAATGAAAATGATCGGTGGAGTCATGTCTTACAATATGTTTGTATTTGTGATTTTTTAAGGCGAAAGCCTTTAATGTCTCATCGTTGTAAGCACCAGGTGTCGACAGAAATGTCACGCTTTTCAATTGGTCGAAACGGTCGTGACGTCAAAGTGCGCGAATTTCAAACGGGGCCAATTGTACTTTGGCTACTAACCATGCAACCAATTGAAGGGATCGTATAGTGATGCTCCAAGCAAGTGGGACTGAGCTTAGTTAATTGCCTAATTACCCAATTATCCTAATGAACTTTCCTAGTCAGGCCATATAAATAAATAAAACCGAGTAGGAAATTCGTCGAGCTCGGGAATCGAACCCCGGTCTTCGGCGTGCGAGACAAGCATGCTATCCACTCCGCCATGCCAGCTCGAAGGTTTTGAATGAACAAAGGGGCGTCTAGTGAATACGGTGTCTTCGCTCACTCCCATCCTCCTCTCTTCCCTTCCGGCGAGGTTTAGGTGTCCACCGAGATATGAGAGACAGATACATTCCTTTCCTCAAAAACCAATTTACCGACGAGCGAGGCGTAGAACCGAATGGGCGATGGCGTTCTATGGACTCCGTGGCGGCGCCGCAAGACGCTGTCGCGTTCCACTCTTAGAGGCAAAGCTTAACATCTTAACCACACATCAGTGACCACACTTTAGGTCAAAAAAGTGCCCCCCTGAATTTTGACGGGTGTCCACCGAGATATGTGAGACAGTTACTGCGTAATTTCCTTTCCTCAAATACAATTTTCATTTTCTTCATTACGGGCCCTCTTTGTCTTCTTTCACTCCCACTTCCTCCCTTCCTCTACGGTGCGGTTCAGGTGTCCACCGAGATGACAGAGGATTACTGCGCCATTTCCTTTCCTCAAAAAGCGTTGCGTTCAAAGGGAAAGGCATCGCGCCGAACGGGTGGTGGCGTTCCGTGGACTCCCTGGCAGCGCTACAACACGCTGTCGCGTTCCACTCCTGAAGGCGAAGCTTAAGCGTCATTAATTAGCAGTTAATTAGTGTTCAGGCGTTAATCAGTAATTAACCATTAATTAGTGATTTGTCATCACTTAGGAATTAGTGCTCAATTATATGTGACGCCACCAGTGCCACAGAAGCAGCGAAAGTGGTGCGGAGAACGCTTTCGCCTTTACGCACTTTAGACAGTCAAAGTGCCCCCTGAATTTTTTTTGCCGTGTATTGATCAATTCCATGATTATTGGTATAGCTTACCAACCCTAGGCAACGAATGTAGTTTGTTCACCAATGCTATGGCTTCACAAATTTTATAGTAGTTGCTGTGAGTGGTTGTAGTCCCGGCTTATGTCCACTGCGTTGGATACACCCGCACTTCGCGACCGGAATGAGGTGACCCCTAGCGTAAACGTATACACTGCACGCGGACGCGACGATCTCCGAAAGATCGAAGGCCAATAGGAAGATAGCCTGCCCTTGGAGACACCTCTAAAACAAGTGCGCCAGCTAGTAGAGCGGATGAGCCTACCATGGTCTGCTGCAGACTAGGCCGGAATGTAGAATTCTGAGAACGTTACCGTGAGCGTGCTTGCGATCACACGCGCACAAAGCGCGAAGAGCGTAGGGTATGCACCAGTGAAGAAGATCAGAAGTTGTCGTAAAGAAAACGTACATTAAATGCGATTCCTTTCAAAGAGCCAGAACAGACAACAGCGACAACGCCCTCATGACGTGCCCGTAAGAATGAAGCTCCAAATGAAGCTCCAGTTTTTCTGTTGCGCTAGCCACGCGACACCAGCGACGCCCTCGTGCTTCATCTCTGTGCGTAAGCATAGACGAGATCGTGCGCGCTTTTCCCGCGTCTTCTCGCTGTTCTCCCGTCGCCACGGCCGGGGGCAGGTCAGTGACCTAATGCGACTGTCGTCTCCCATTCACTGATCTTTTCTGCAGAACAGGAAAGATAGCTCCTGGACCAATCTTTCTGCGGAATGGCAAACCGGCCTGTGGGAGAAAAACCGGTTTGCGGCTGAAGTAGCGCACGGATTGCGCTCTACATTGCGCTCTCTCCCGTTAATGTGAGCGGGCTTTAAGAGAGACACTGCGCAGAGTTCGACGGCGTCTTACGATCTCGTGTATCATTTGACTTCGACCAAGGTTGCACAACGTGCTAGCGCCACGGGTGCGAATGGAGTGGACACATGAGCGATCATGAGCGCTTGCCCACTCCGAACACGACCAACATAAACGCGAGGCATGTGAGAGTGGCGTGGTACTCCTTCCTTACCAGTACTTCCCCCTGTCCGATGTTACCCCTAACCTAACATCCTACCTATGCACCTCGCCACATCCCTTGCTAACCTTAGCGGACGTTGTCCTGTGTTCTTCTCCTAGCGTCTCGTACTTCCGCTGGTGAAGTTATGTCTAACGTAACTCTCCCTTCCTAACTCGCAGTGTTTGCCCTTCCTCGCCCACGTGCGACACACGCCATTTGAATAAGGTGTCACCTGCCTCCATGCATTTTATGCGAGGGTCCCGGATAGAGCTACGCCTGTAATAATTACTGGTTTGGTTTCATCATCATCATCATCGTCGTCGTCAGCCAGACTACACCCACTGCAGGGCAAAGGCCTCTCCCATGTCTCTCCAATTAACCCTGTCCTTTGTCAGTTGCCGCCACTGTATCCCCGCAAACTTCTTAATCTCATCCGCCCACCTAACTTTCTGCCGTCCCCTGCTACGTTTGCTTTCTCTTGGAATCCACTCTGTTACCCTTAAGGACCAGCGGTTGTCTTGCCTTCGCATTACATGTCCTGCCCAAGCCCACTTGTTCCTCTTGATTTCAACTAGGATGTCATTAACCCGCGTTTGTTCCCTCACCCACTCCGCCCTCTTCCGATCTCTTAACGTTACACCTATCATTTTCCTTTCCATAGCTCGCGGCGTTGTTCTTAAGCTGAACCCTCTTTGTTAGCCTCCACGTTTCTGCCCCACGTTTCTGGTTTGGTTTATGGTTTAGTTTATCGGGTGTAGCGTCCCAAAGCGACTCAGGCTATGAGAGACGGCGTAGTGGAAGGCTCAGGAAATTTCGACCACCTGGGGTTCTTCAACGTGCACTGACATCGCACACTACACGGGCCTCTAGAATTTCGCCTCCTTCGAAATGCGACCGCCGCGGCCGGGATCAAACCCGCGTCTTTTGGGTCAGCAGCCGAGCACATAACCACTGAGCCACCGCGGTGGCTTGTAAGAATTACTGCAGCTGCAATAGCGACAGGTGCACTCAGAATTCGTCGTGTTCATGAACACCCGAGGCCGCGGCGCCAGGAGCGAGCGCTTCTGGGCGTGCGACGTGTCGAGGAGCGCATCGCGAATGGTCAAGCCAGCACAAATTTAATATCCACAAGGACTGGGGAAACAGAAGACACGGATGCACACTCTTCCACCCTCAACAAGGAAGCATCCGGATATATGTAGCTCACTGTTCGCCACGCCTGGTCGACCCTTTTGTAAATATATCTAATGAATACACAGGCGGGTACTGTCTATGGCATGAGCAAGGCGAGTACGCTCGTACCTAGAATTGAGAAATGTGAAGCAGAGAGGGCGCGGTTATACCGTACTTACACAAGATTTCCCATAACCTTAAGAAAGTAGGTCCACAAGCTAATGCGAGTGTTGTTTTTTCAGCGCAGCTAACCTCTCGATGCTTTGTCGCATTGTAAACGCAAGCAACAATAGCAAGGTGTGCTGGGCAAAAGAAGCACCAAAAGAGATTCGTTCCGTGTACTGGCGATGTTGTCTACAGGTTTCCGCTAACATGTGGCAAGCACCACACGGGACAGGCCTGCGGATGCCCCAATGACCGGCTACGTGAACACAACAACAATGTGAGCAACACTACGTCCGGTCATCTGGGCACTCACTGCAGAGACTGCACTGAAAGAAGGAAAAGAAAAAAAAGACATGTCAGTCCATGTTCAGCTAGTGCGAAATCGTGACTGGCAGTCGCATCAAAATCATCAGGGGAATCATTGAAGCGCACGAGATCCACGAACACCAAAGCCACTGCGTGAGCACCGCTTCAATAGCGCAGTCCAATAAGGAACTTGGGTTTTTAAGAGACAGGTAAAAAAGAAAGTTGCTCAGCCGGTCATGTGCTCTGTTGCCATGCGAAGGGTTGTTGTTTTCATATGCCGTTCGTGTGTTTTTTAGACTTGTTTCTTTCTTTTAGAAATCATTTGCTACGTTATTGCAGCCGTGGCACACCCTCAATAAACCGTCAGTTGTAATTTCCGTGTGCTCGCCTTGTCCTCGTGTTTCGTGCTGCGTCCGTAAAACCCAAAACACAACGTAAAATTTAATAGCCACTGCCATTTTTGTCCAGGCCACGGTAACCCTAGGAAACAAAGGAGGCATAGCGTCGATTATCCAGCACTTCCAGGAAAGAGTTACGTACCTGTCTGTGACCTTCGGAGCATCAATCATGGCTAACATCGCGTGCACTTCCGCTAGTATGCACACTTGCAGTCGTATGCAACGCCGCCGGGGATTACGGTGTATGCGCCAGGTTCTGAGCCATATTGAACGAGGCATTTACGTACTGGGTGTTCATTAGTACCTGAAAAAACACCAAATTCACACCTTGTGCCCTCGTCCTCTGCAGGATCAACGGTTGTGGTCTCAGCTCGAGGAATCTCTCCGCCTAGTTCACCAGGGCGTCCACCGAGGGCATCATCTCCTCATCACCCACACCCTCAAGGGGCCCCGCCTCCGTTGCCATCACGGGAAACCAAGTACTTTCCTGTGTTTTCGCCTCCTCCATCGCCAACTGCATCTCAACCGCGTCTAAATTTGCCGCGTCAGCCTGGAAGCCCTACTGCTCCGGCCCCTCCGCCTGCAATGGAGCGGCGTCCACAGCGACATCGGCTTCTAAGCTCCCGTCCTGGAAGTCCGGCTGGCTCGGTCCAGCATCCTACAAATCAGGGGTTTCCTAGCCAACCAAGTATTCCGGCCGAGCTGGTTCAAAAGCCATATCAATACAGGAACGCGAAATAAAACCACTCTGACTTCGATTGGGCCGCTCAGGATTGGCTTTTTTGACTTTCATAAAGGATACTCGACAATGGACCATATTCACGCAATCAATCAGGTGATAGAGAAATGCACAGAATATAACCAGCCCTTACATATAGCGTTCATTGATTACGAGAAAGCATTCGACTCAGTAGAAACCTCAGCAGTCATGCAGGCATTGCGGAATCATGGTGTGGAAGAGTGCTATGTGAAAATATTGGAAGATATTTATAACGATTGCACAGCTCCCATAGTTCTCCATAAAGTCAGCAATAAAATTACAATAAGGAAAGGTCACAAAAATGAACAAGGGAGGGGAAAACGTCAGGTTGCTAGAGCCAACGTTTCGACAAGGGGACTTGTCTTCGTCTGGGCAAAGCGTTCATCATTGGCAGGGATTAAATAGGGCCTTCGCTCCGAGGAGGAAGGCCCCGGGGGTGGGGAGGGAAAGTGGTGTGAGAGGGGATGCATGTCAGGAAGGGGAGGGAGGTGAATCTTGATTCGTTAAGCTGCAATAGAGGAAAAACTTATATCCAGGGGGTGTGTAATGAACAAAGGCTTTGAAGGGGCTGCGACGGGGGGTTGGCACTGGATGGACCTGAAAAACTCAGATAAGAGGATTAGTCAGCGTGGTACAGGGAAATGAGAACAAGGCAAACAAAATAGGCTGACCCTGGAAGGAGAAAGAAATGGGGGGGGGGGGGGGGGGGGCATTTCCAAGGAAGGAAAAGGCAGGAAGGGGGGGGGGGGGAATGGCCCGAGTTCAGAGAAAGCCAAAAGGTGGGGGCGGAGGGGGTAACAGGAATGTCATGGTTTCCGAGAACTGGTAGTAGGGGATTAGGAGAAAGAAAAAAAAAGTGAACAAAGGGAGAGGGTGAGAAGGCCGGAAATGTGGTGGAAGATATGACGTGGGAAGGGTGCAAAGAGCGATAGTATACTCAGAAGTACTTGTATTTGGGCGTGTTGGTTCATAACTTTTCAGGAGGAAACGGGGGCGCAACAAAAGACCCGGACATAGAAGCAGACAGGGACAAGCCCTTGTCCCTGTCTACTTCCACGCCCGTGCCCCCCATCCCGCCCCTGTGTCCTCCTGAAAATATAATATACTTATGCGAGGTTCTAGGAAATGGTCTGAGCACGTGCAAGACATTTGTTAATTTAAAATTATGCTAACCCTGGAATGTACCTGAGAGATTCCAGGTTTCCTCTGGACATGTTAATCCCTGTTGGTTGCAGTGTTTTAAATTTGTGGATTAGGAATGCTTCTCTGTATTTTCTGTCCCTAGTCGATTTGAAGCCTGACTGAAGAATGAACAATTTGAGTTCGTCGAATTTGTGATGGCGTTGATTAAAATGGGTCGACACTGCCTTCTGTTCATTCCGTGTTGTGTCAGCCCGGTGCCCGTTTAATCTGGCACTCATTGTTTGCCCGGTTTCCCCGATATATTGTTTCTGGCAGAAGGAGCACTGGAGCATGTAGATAATATTGGACGATGTGCAGTCAAAACTAGTCTTTATATCGAAACTGAAATCGTTTGCCGTACTTTTAACCGCAGTGTCCCTTTGTAAATGTTTGCATGTCTTGCATCTAGGTCGAGAGCATGAAGTTACTGTCGGTGGTGGTTTCTTACCGAGCCTAGCATGCACCAGGATGTCCTTCAGGTTTGTGTTTCTTCTGTATGTTACCCTTGGTGCGTCGGGAAATATTTTCCTGAGACGGTCGTTACCAGTTAAAATGGGGTGGTATTTCCGCAGGATATTTTCACGTTGTAGTGACGGCAGTCCAGCGGTCAGGAAGACACCAGAAAGACTTGTAAACGAAGCTCTTTATTTGGGCTGACTTGCGCCCTCAAAAGAACTGAATCGCTCGGCGGCGTAAGCAACAGGCGTGCTCGGCGGTCGTCGAACTACGAATGCCCACTGCTCGCGGCATCGTTCAATTTAAAGCCGGCAAGGAAACTTCGAGATAACAGGCCGAGATCATCTAGAGTAATCTAGAAACACGTAGATGCAGCTGTTCATGGCTGTGAACAATCGAGATTAGTCCGGTCGCTTCTCGCGTCACGAACAAAAATGATAACAGCCCTTTCCTGCAGCCTTGAGCGTGAACCAACAAACACTACAATGATACGTGGCATTACCCCCCTTCCAAAGAAGCATCGTCTCGATGCTTTAAAATGAAAATAAACACGGAGAATGAAAACTTCGAGTCCTTTAGCGTTCATAATATGGCTTCAGGCGTACGACATGTACGACTTCCGGGCGTGGGTGGCGTCGCTGAGATGCTGTCATGCCGTCGGGGATGACTTCATAGTCGAGGTCACCGATGCGGCGGAGAACCCTGTACGGGCCGCATCGCAGCGTCGCAGCAACTTTTCGCTCAATCCACGGCGGCGAACTGGCGTCCATATCCAAACCCGATCACCTGGCTTGTAATGCGTGTCTCGTCGGCGCAGATTGTAGCGTCGGGCGTCGGTGTGCTGCTGGTCTTGAATGCGAAGCCTCGCAAGTCTTCGGGCTTCCTCGGCGCGATGAAGGTAGGCAGCGACGTCGAGGTTGTCTTCGTCGGAAACGTGCGGGAGCATTGCGTCGAGTGTTGTCGTGGGCTTCCTGCCGTATACCAGCTGGAATGGAGTAAACCTGGTTGTCTCCTGGGCGGCAGTATTATAGGCGAAGATCACGTAGGGCAGAATAGAGTCCCACGTCTTGTGTTCGGCGTCGATGTACATGGAGAGCATGTCTGCGATGGTCTTGTTCAGACGCTCTGTCAGTCCGTTGGTTTGCGGATGATAGGCAGTTGTCCTCCGATGGCTTGTCTGGCTGTACTTTAAAATGGCTTGCGTCAGCTCTGCTGTAAATGCCGTCCCTATGTCTGTGATGAGCACTTCGGGGGCGCCGTGTCGCAGGAGAATTTGTTCGACAAAAAATTTTGCGACTTCCGTTGCGGTACCATTAGGCAACGCTTTTGCTTCGGCGTATCGGGTCATGTAGTCGGTGGCCACGATGATCCATTTGTTACCTGATGATGAAGTCGGAAAGGGGCCGAGGAGGTCCATTCCTATTTGCTGAAAGGGCTTAGTTGGAGGTGGTATGGGGTTCAGGAGTCCGGCTGGTCTAATCGGAGGCGTTTTGCGTCGCTGACACTCACGGCACGTTTTCACATAATGGGAAACGTCGGTAGCTAGCCGCGGCCAATAGTACTTCTCCTGGATGCGGTGCAACGTGCGAGCAATCCCGAGATGCCCCGCAGTCGGCTCATCATGACATGCCTGCATAATTTCTTGCCTAAGATTCTTGGGCACGACAAGAAGATGTACTGTCCTGTTGGACGCGAAGTTCTTCTTCAGGAGGACATTATTGTGAACGACGAAGCACGACAGTTGGCGCTTGAACCCTCGGGGAGGCGATGCGGTCTTGCCTTTCAGGTAATCAACTAGGCTTTGCAGTTCAGGATCCGAGCGCTGCTGCTCCGCGAAACTGCTGGCGCTTACCGGTCCTAAGAAAGCGTCGTCGTCTTCTTCTTCGCTTGCTGCGTCGACGGGGGCTCGCGACAAGCTGTCTGCGTCGGAATGCTTGCGGCCAGATTTGTAGACTACAGTTATGTCGAATTCTTGAAGACGCAGGCTCCAACGGGCAAGAACGCCGGAGGGATCTTTCAAATTGGCTAGCCAGCACAGAGCATGGTGATCGCTCACAACCTTGAATGGTCGTCCGTACAGGTAGGGGCGAAATTTCGACGTGGCCCAAATAATGGCGAGACATTCTTTCTCGGTCGTCGAATAGTTGGCTTCGGCTTTCGACAGTGAACGGCTAGCGTACGCAATAACTTTTTCCTCTCCACCATTTTTCTGAACGAGCACCGCTCCTAAGCCCACACTGCTTGCATCGGTATGGATTTCGGTTTCGGCGTTTTCATCAAAGTGCCCGAGCACAGGAGGGGACTGTAATCGGCACTTTAGCTCTTTGAAAGCCTCCTCTTGCGGCGTTTCCCATTTAAAAGGCACGTCCGCCTTGGTAAGTTGGGTCAAAGGCTCAGCGAAGCGCGAAAAGTTCTTGACGAATCGCCGGTAATAAGCGCACAATCCAAGAAATCTGCGTATAGCTTTCTTGGCATTAGGCTGTGGAAACTGTGCGATCGCAGCCGTCTTCTGAGGGTCTGGGCGAACTCCATCCTTGCTTACGACGTGACCAAGGAACAGCAGCTCCTCGTAGGCGAAGTGGCACTTCTCTGGTTTCAGTGTTAGGCCCGAAGACTTGATTGTTTCCAGCACTGTCCGAAGCCTTCTGAGGTGGTCTTCAAAGCTTGTGGAGAAGACAACAACGTCATCTAAGTAGACTAGACAAATTTGCCACTTCAAGCCTGCGAGCACTGTATCCATTACTCGCTGGAACGTCGCTGGGGCAGAGCAGAGGCCGAATGGCATCACCTTGAACTCGAAGAGTCCGTCTGGCGTGAGGAACGCAGTCTTCCCGCGATCTCTTTCGTCGACTTCAATTTGCCAGTAGCCGCTCTTCAGGTCCATCGATAAGAAGTACTTAGCGTTGCATAGCCGATCCAGTGTGTCGTCGATGCGGGGGAAGGGGTAGACATCCTTCTTCGTAATGCTGTTCAGGCGGCGGTAATCGACGCAGAAGCGAAGGGTGCCGTCTTTCTTTTTCACTAGGACAACTGGTGCTGCCCAGGGGCTCCTTGATGGCTGGATGACGTCGTCACGTAGGATTTCCTCTACTTGCTTGCGGATAGCTTGGCGTTCTATCGGCGATACGCGGTAGGGGCTCTGCCACAGTGGTCGGGCGTGTTCGTCTGTGACAATGCGGTGCTTGGCAAGCCGGGTTCGTCGCACATTCGATGCTGATGAGAAACAATCGCTGTACCTTTGAAGAAGACTGCGTATTTGGTCTTGTCTGCTCCGGGGTAATGCCGGGTTGATGTCGAACGTGGGTTGACGGCCTTGGTCTGATGGTTCTGCGGGTTGGTCGGGTAGGGCAAATACGTCTCTGATGTCTGCCAGCTCGTCGAGGAAAGCGATCGTCGTGCCTTTGTTTAGATGCCGGTATTCTTCGGTGAAGTTGGTTAGCAACACCTGGCCTTGGCCATTTCGGATTTGGGCGACTCCCCTTGCGACGGCCAGTCCTCGATCCAGGAGTAGCTGGGTGTTCCCCTCGATGACGCCTTCGGCAGTTTCGACGTCTCCAGTACCTATGCATGCGAGGACACTCGATCGGGGCGGCACGCTCAATGCTTCGTCGAGGACGTTTAAGGCAACGTGATGAGTTGCGTTCGTCGCAGCAGGTATGGCATTCTCCGTGGAAAGCTTGATCGACTTAGATCGAAGGTCGATGATCGCCCGATGTTCATTCAGGAAGTCCATTCCCAAAATCACGTCTCGCGAGCATTGCTGTAGGACCAGGAAGGTTGTAGCATAGGTTTTCCCATTTACAGTAACTCTCGCGGTGCAGCGTCCTGACGGCGTAATCAGGTTACCACCTGCGGTGCGGATCAACGGGCCATCCCTAATTGTTGTCACTTTCCTGAGTCGAACAGCGAATGGCCCGCTCATGACTGAGTAGTCAGCTCCCGTGTCGACCAAGGCAGTAACCGCGTGACCGTCGACCGTAACTTCAAGGTCACTTGTTCGCGTTTTCGTGCTACACGTGGTCTTCGGTGTACGATCTCGGCTTCGTCGGGTAGTGAGGCTGCGGTGGGCGTACTCCGACGTTACTTCTATGGGCAGCGGTAAAGGCGTCAAGTCTGGTCGCGTCGTCGTCGTCGTCGGTGTTGTCATCGAAGTTGTCGTCGAAGTTGTCGTCGAAGTTGTCGTCGGAGGTGTCGTCGGAGGCGTGGTCGGAGGTGTCGTCGGAGGCGTGGTCGGAGGTGTCGTCGGAGGTGTCGTCGGAGGTGTCGTAGGAGGTGTCGTCGGTGGAGGATAACTTATCGTCGGTGGAGGATCTTTGTCCTTGCGCTTAGAAGCAACCTCACCTCCAGAGGCTGCTTTATTCAGTTTAACCTTCGGGGGCTGGGGGAGCGTCCACGCACAGCGTAGCCTCGGCTCGGAGATACGAAGCGCGGAGACGAAGGCGACGGGGAACGTGATAGGTGGCTGGGTGGTGAGCATTCTTCCCGACGCAAAAATTCCTCAATTTCGGCTGGTCGCTGGCCGGGTCGGGGTCGTGGAGCGTCGTAAGAGAACCCTCGGATGCCCAGTCTTCTGTACGGGCAGTGCCGGAGGACGTGACCGGCTTCGCCACAGTGGAAGCATAGTGGGCGGCGCTGGTCGGGAGTTCTCCACTTGTCGCATTTCCTCGGCTGCGCGCGTCGCTCGTAGGACGGGCGGGTTGGGGCGAGTGGGCGGCGGTCCACCGCAGCTGGCTGAGGGCGATAGGGGCTTGGGTCCCGTCGTCGAGGGGCAGGACGGCGCACAGCTGCGGCGTAAGTCATGGCTGGGGGCTGCAGAGGCTGCGTGGGTGTCGGCGTCACACCCAAGGCCTGTTGAACCTCGTCCCGGATGACGTCAGTGAGCGATGAAATTTGCGGCTGCGTTCCCGTTGGCAGCAATCGTCGGAGCTCCTCTCGCACAACTTGAGGTATAACATCCCGCAGGTCATTGCTGTTAGCGGTGTCCAGGCAGCTTGCTGAGAAAATGCGCTGCTGGCGGTCATACTGGCGGGCTCGGGCATCCAGAGTTTTTTCCATCGTGGATGCCTCTTCTACAAATTCCGCGACAGTTTTCGGTTGGTTCCGGACGAGGCCGGCAAAGAGTTGCTCTTTAACTCCTCGCATGAGCAACCTTACTTTTTCTTCTTCCTTCATGTTTGCGTCGGCACGCCGGAGGAGACGCTTCATTTCCTCAGTGTACACATCAACGGTCTCGTTTGGGTGTTGTATGCGAGACTGTAGCAGCTGCTGGGCTCTCTCCTTTCGCACAACGTTCGTGAAGGTCTTTAGAAGCTGCTCCTTGAAGGTTTCCCAGTTCGTGAGGTTAGCTTCCTCATTCTCAAACCAGACTTTTGCTGGTCCCTCCAAGGCAAAGAAGACGTACCTAAGCTTCGTAGCATCATCCCAGTTGTTGAAGGCAGCCACACGGTCGAACTGTTCCAGCCATTCTTCGGGGTCGGCGCCAGGCGAAGCGTCGAAGGTTGGTGGCACCCGGGGCTGGTGAAGAATGATTGGAGCCGTCGGCTGGGGCAAGCTCATGGTGGACGTTCCTGCTGGCTTTCGTTTCCGGGTAGGGTCAGGCAGAATCCCGAACTCAGGTGCGTCTCCTAGCAGACGTCGGCTTGCGCGGTGGACTGGACTCAGGTCCTGCGGTGAATGACTCGAAGGGCTGGCGTCGCGACTTGCTGGGGGTGTCCGGTACATGGAAGGCTACCCAGCACCTCCACCAGATGTCACGTTGTAGTGACGGCAGTCCAGCGGTCAGGAAGACACCAGAAAGACTTGTAAACGAAGCTCTTTATTTGGGCTGACTTGCGCCCTCAAAAGAACTGAATCACTCGGCGGCGTAAGCAACAGGCGTGCTCGGCGGTCGTCGAACTACGAATGCCCACTGCTCGCGGCATCGTTCAATTTAAAGCCGGCAAGGAAACTTCGAGATAACAGGCCGAGATCATCTAGAGTAATCTAGAAACACGTAGATGCAGCTGTTCATGGCTGTGAACAATCGAGATTAGTCCGGTCGCTTCTCGCGTCACGAACAAAAATGATAATAGCCCTTTCCTGCAGCCTTGAGCGTGAACGAACAAACACTACAATGATACGTGGCAATATTGTTTATGTTTGGAAGCGCGTTTGAGTATTTCGTTATAAGTGCAGGAGGTCGTTGACTGTTAGCTTTTGTTCGTTTTTTAAGAACTACATCTCGTTTCAAAGTGGTTGCTCGTTGGAACGCATTATTGAGGGTTGTCTGGGGATGGTTTCTGGGGATTAGTGTGTTTTTTAGCGAGTGTAGGTGTTTCAGGTAGTCGTCGTCGTCGCTACATATTCTTCTTAGTAGGAAAGGTGTTAGGCAGGGAGACGCGATCTCGCCTATGCTATTCACTGCCTGTTTACAGGAGGTATTCCGGGGCCTGAAATGGGAACACATGGGGGTAAGAGTTAATGGAGAATACCTAAGTAATTTGCGATTCGCTGATGACGTTGCCTTGCGAAGTCACTCAGGATATGAACTGCAAAGCATGATCAATGAATTAGACAGGCAGAGCAGAACGGTGGGACTAAAAATTAACATGCGAAAAACCAAAGTAATGTTCAACAGCCTAGCAAGGGAACTGCAGTTCGCAATTGGTAGCCAGGTGCTGGAAGTAGTAAGAGAATATGTCTATTTAGGGCAGGTAGTGACAGCTGATCCAGATCATGAGAGGGAAATAACTAGAAGAATAAAAATGGGGTGGAGCGCATATGGCAGGTTATCTCAGATCACGAATGCCAGTTTGCCAAAATCTCTCAAGAGAAAAGTAGACAACAGCTGTATCCTACCGGTACTCACCTATGGCGCAGAAACGTGGAGGCTAACAACGAGAGTTCAGCTTAAGTTAAGGAGAACGCAGCGAGCTATGGAAAGTAAAATGATTGGCGTAACTTTAATAAACACACGAAAAACAAAGGCGATATTTTTTAGAGCTAAAAATGTCAAATGAGCTGTACATACAGATTTAGTATTGGGTGGTAATATAATAGAAATAACTAATGTTGTAAAAACACTTGGCGTTCACTTCAATGAATTTATGTTATGGGACTACCACATCGAGCAAATGGAGAGTAAACTAGCTCGCGTTGTCGGCATACTCAGAAGGTTAAAGTGCATGATACCTACTAGGACAAAACTTGTTATTTACCATGCCCTCTTTGACTCTCATGTTAAATATTGTCATTTGGTTTGGGGTACAACGACGCAAACTAATATTCACAAGGTTTTGACATTACAAAAAAATGCAGTCAGAGCAATTGCGGGTGCCACATACTTAGCACATACGAGTGCTCTATTTGCAAAATACCGCATTATGGATGCAAGGGTTATTCATCAGTACCGTGTAATTCAGCAGTACAAATCTCAGGTACATAGTGACACCACATTTTTTGCTGACCTTGCGAATCTACGGGAAAATACCACTGTTCACAACACAAGACACTACGAATATTGGTATGTACCTTGTCCACGCACAAATTAC
This sequence comes from Amblyomma mixtum, assembly GCF_055824585.1. Taxonomy (NCBI): domain Eukaryota; kingdom Metazoa; phylum Arthropoda; class Arachnida; order Ixodida; family Ixodidae; genus Amblyomma; species Amblyomma mixtum. The sequence goes on from NC_143012.1 coordinate 85,882,372, forward strand.
GGTTTTCAAACTCTCAGGTATGTGTTGTCATCTTTCCTTAATAGAAATGCTTTCACTAATCAATCCATTCTTTCCGTTTCATATAACGCTGTCAGAAATATGTTCTTACAAAACAATGAATCATATCCAACTGTAAAATAAACTAAGTATCTATGTGCTGTGATTAAACTATCATTTGCGTGTGTGTAACAGTACCGAGACTATTCTGGTGATCTGTTATGAAGATATTGTACATATTTGTTATTTCATGCATTCTCTTGTTATTGTTTTACTGCTGCCTGTCATCGCCGTGCTAAGCCGCTACGGGAGATGGGAGCTTTGTCAAGCCGCGTGCGCGGCTTTTTTTCCTTTCTCCTCAGCCATTGTACATGACTGAAATAAATGCACTGAACTGAACTGAACTGAGATCGGAAGCGGGCGGAGTGGGTGAGAGAACAAACGCGCGTTAATGATATCCTAGTTGAAATCAAGAGGAAGAAGTGGGCTTGGGCAGGGCAAGATAACCGCTGGTCCTTAAGGGTAAAGGAGTGGATTTCAAGAGAAGGCAAGCTGAACAGGGGGCGGCAGAAAGTTAGGTGGGCGGATGAGATTAAGAAATTTGCGGGAATATGGTGGCCGCGGCTGGCGAAGGACAGGGTTAATTGGAGAGACATGGGAGAGGCCTTTCCCCTGCAGTGGGCGTAGTCAGGCTGATGATGATGATGATAAGAAAAATTTAACTGGTAAGATATACGAGGCTCATTGAGTATATCCATCAGGATACTCTGTGGCTTTCCGCGGACACTGCGGAAAAAAAGTGCAAATAATAACCCAGCTGCAGCCTTTCACACAGGAATAAAGGGACCAAGCTGAATTATATCACTACAGTGGGATTTACACTCGATGTGCTTATTGTCGACGTTCATATTGGGTAGGCAAGCAATAGAAAACGCCGAGGGAGCGTTGGCCTTTTTCGACAGAAGGAAAGTAGCCAGTGTCTACGTATAAAACTAGTAACGGCTTAAAATAAAGGATTAAACACGACGGGGTGGTATCCAGAAGCTGGAATGGTATGAGTTCCTTGGTAAGGCAGCATGTTTGATACAGACTTACTCGCAATACCACTGCCAGATGGTTGGAACGGACGGCAACATCTCAGAATTGCAGCAGGTTAGCTGTTGCACAAACGTTGCACATTGGGGCCGTTAATGTTCTGCGCATAAATCATTGCCATGATCATTTCGCCTTCAACCTAAATTATTTATTACTCATATGATGCAGTTCCCGGAAATGTTCTGAGGAAGTATATGGCATTGTAAATTACACGTTCGATGCGGTCCTGGAATGTACCAACAATAGGTATCTTTAGAATTAGTTCACCGCAAACTGTACTGAGGTTTAACCCTCTAGTGCTACACATTACCTAATAAGGAAGCAACATTGGTTAACTCGTCTGCTAATTTACATGCATTATGATTTGTTAGTTCGTGAGAATAGTGGCATGGAAGCTCGCAGACAGTGTAGCAACACCTTGATGGGATCTTAGCACACATTACCTCTGATTTCTGTGTACAAGCTTCAAGCGGTTATTTGTTTGCTTATTTATTTATTTTCGGTACCCTCAAGCGCCGTGGGGTTACAAGAAAAAGTGGAGAATTAAACAACAAAAACAGATAAAAATCGGCAAAACTACATAGTTAAAAGCACAGTGTTAGAAATTCAAAATAATTGCAACATGTATAAGGGAAGACAATAATCCCAAGAGAGAAAAAATAATGCAACTGAAATAAGTAAAAAATTGAAATGCAACACAGGAAACTACAATAGCACCATATAGAAAACGAATAAAATAACGAAACAAAAATACCTAACTCGTGGTTTCGCATAAAATTATTGCGGGTGGTACAAAGCAAAACAGACGAAAGACGAAGTAGAAGACCTCACAGACGAGAACACATGAACACGGACTTATTACACTCTGACTTCATCAATTATTCTTTTTTTTTTCTCTCTCGCTCTCTTTTCTATCCAAACTCATCTTTTTTCAGTCCCTTTTCAGTCTTTTTTCAATCCACCGGTATTGCTCTCCCGCGTGATTTTTTTTTTGCCTTTAGTATGTACAGGTGAAGAGCAACCTCTGCCTCTCGATGCTTGGCTGATCCCTCAGTGTGGGTATGTGCTATCTCTTGAAAGGCTAACAACAACAACAATGACCCAATTCCAGAGTGTGCTTTCAAAGCACGGGTAGCATATTTGCATGCTAGACCCGCAGTTTGTACGGTCGAGGTTCAGGTGTTGCGCAAGGGCCTGCTTCCGTCGAAAGCCCACAATCGCAGGATGTGCCGGATATTTCATCGTGGTGTCGACAGCACAGTTTCAACAAGGACTGCCTGTGGGTAGCATGCGGTAAGTACAGGCAGCACGTGTGGTGCTTTAGTTAGTTCCTGTGGCATTCCTCACACCCTTGGTTACCTGCAAAAAGGAAGTCTCCATGTTCTCAAGCGAAGCTACTGGTTTTGAGCGACCAGCTTGTGCCGGAAAGGCTCCCGAAGGTTTTCAAGCTAGGTCCGAAATTCTGTATCCAGCCAACCCTGCAAAAAGAAGAGAAGCGGTCTCTTGGAAGGATCATTCCCGTCAAGCCCGAAATGAAGAGCAACGTAGATGCGTTGTGGAATGTGTTGATGCCCTGACTGAGGGTGGGTCTGCTAAACGGTGGGGTTTTGAACCTTTAATTAACTTCTTGACTTCAGAGAAACATGGTGTGGTTGTTACAGATAGAGAAGGGTGTTTTTGCCACTTTGCCGAGAAAACTCTTCCTCGAAAAGGCTAGGAATGCGATCGCAAAAAAACTTTGAGCTTGCGGACACCAGTGTGACTGGTCAAAAGCGCGAAGCGTTGCGAGGGAATTGAATTTGGAACTCCTTCATGCATTTGTTAAGAGAGCGGAGAAAAACTCTCTGGAAGTATTTTTTTTTTCGCCAAAACCAATAACCCGATATTCCTTTCCGTTGTATCGTCACTCAACGTGCCACATAGCAACATGTAGTTTAAACTTCTCTGCAAAGAAACTTATGTGGCTGTGCACCAAGGAACAAAGCTGATTCCTATTCCCGCAACTTTAGGGCGTTATCTCTGGCACTTTCTGATGAGTTTATAGCTTTTTTTCCGCTGCTGGTCTGGCTGCGCATTGAAAAGTACGCAGTCTTCCATCTCCATCTCAAAGCATGCTATCGGTGCTTGAGTCAGCATTTATGCCACCTTGCACTCATGACGACCTACGTTGCATTCTTTCTGGCTTTAGCAGGCGAAAGTCTCTAGGGTGGGATGGTATCTCAGTTGATACACTTATTAGAAACTTTGAACGAATAAGGCATGTTCTGTTCGCGATTATCAATGGCATCATTTCCACTAAATAGTACCTGAGGGCTTGAAGAAGACGACGGTTATGAATATTTATAAGAATAGAGTAAAAAATAAAGTTGAAAATTATCGTGGTATTTCGATCCTGTCATGCATTGCGCTTGTTTTAGAAAAACACATGACGGTGATGATAAGTTTTCTTGAAGCTTATGACGTGTTCTCTGGTAATCAGTTCGGGTTTATTAAGGGTCGCGGTACGCAGAACGCGCTTGATAAACTATGTGATCTTCTAAACAGCTGTACTGAAGAGAATGAATTTGTGCTTTATTTTTAAAGTGTCCAAGGTGTTTTGACTCTGTTAATCATGACGTGTTGTCAGATAAACTCCAAAATTATGGATTTAGAGGTCCTTTTCTGTCTCAAGGATCTATACTTGCACCTATTTTGTTTAATTTATATTTCAATGATTTGGGCTCTGTCTGCAAACTGTGCCGTGTTTTTCAATACGCTGATAATGCGCTCTTAGTTTCCAGACACGAGCACTATAAGATAGCATTATCTTTTATTCAACACGACAGCGAGTTAGTTACGGAATGGTTCAGGAATAACTTAATGTTAACAATAAAAAGACAAAATTAGTATTTTGTAACAATTATTTAAAGAAAATTCCTAATGATATGTCAATTCGTTTGCACAGACCAAATTGTGCTCATTGCAAATGTCCATCAATCATGCCTGTGTCAACGGTCAAATACTTGGGAGTATTCTTCGATTCCGACATGTCTTGAAATACCGATTTGTCTTTTGTCAGTTCTCAGCTCCGGAAAGTTGCGTGTTTGCTGCACTCTGTTAAGACCTGTTGTCCTATGTATGTACGCAAGCAAATAGTATAAGCCTTAGCCTACAGTATGTTACGCTATGGTATTTGCTGCTTTTATTTCTGCTCTGCCTTTTGGCGAAAGAAGGTCAACAGCACACTGAAATCCACCCTTAGACCAGTATTACATGGTAGGTCACGAGATGAAGATAGCAGGGTTTTTGAACTTTTACATATGCCTGACTTTTCTCATCTATTTTCTCAAACAGTAGTTTTTAAACACATCTGGACAAAGATTTTTGTACACCATATGTTCCTGTTAAAGATCTGCGAAGTCGCGATCGTTTTCTCGTGCCTAGAGTGTGAACCCGCTATGGCGAACGTCTTCTAAAACATTGTTCCTTCTGCTCTTTACCGGTTACCCAAAGAAATATTTTATGTTAATTCCAAAAAGATAGTGAAAGCTTGTCTTGTGAAATTACGTTGTCAGTTCCAGCATTTTGTTTTGGTGCTATGTTTTCATATGTTTTTGTTTTCTTTCCTTTTGTGTGTATTTTTACGTTCGCTCTCTTCGAATCCATTTTTTCTTCTCACATCCTTTCTTTTTCTTTTCCTCCCACCTTTTTTTTCCAACTTGTCTGCTCAGTGCATGACATATATGCTGTCTGCTGCCGGGCACTGCCACTCAAGCCTTCTGAGGGAACTTTCTCAGAATCTAAAAACGTTGTTCTGAGGCTTTGGCATGCCCGCATTTGTACTGAAAAGAAGGCATAAAAATTTGATATTATTATTGTAACAAGGGGGTTTACTTGGAGGACCTGGTGAACGTGGTCACTGAGCGCAGCCGTCCAGACGCTGCTCCGCTGACTCTGCCTCGACCTCCTCGTCTTCAACTAGTCGCAGAGGTCTGCTGCGGGTCATCTTCTTCATCACAATCACCCCTCGAGCAAAGAGGGAGCCATCCTGGCGACTTAAGGGGCAGACAAGATGGCCGGATTGTAGTACGGCTTCAGTCGCTGCGCGTGAACATTCTCACGCCCACGGCAGCGGAGGTCGGCAGGAGGTGTGAAGGCTCGACGACATAGTTCACTGGAGATGTCTGTTTAATTACACGGTAAGGGCCTTGGTACTTTGCGAGCAGCTTTTGGGACAGGTGCGGAGCAGTGGGAGGAACCCACAGCCAAACAAGAGAGCCAGGTGGAAGGTGTTGACCGGCTGGAGGCTTTCGCTGCGAGATTGTTGACAGAACTGGTGTTCCGACGTAAGCGATCGCGCAAGGCGCCTGCAGTCTTCAGCGTGCTTCGCTGCTTGCGACACGGTAGTAGATTCGGAGGGATCAGGGATGTACGGGAGGATAGTGTCAGTCGTTGAAGAGGGCTCACGTCCATGGAGAAGAGAGAACGGCGAGAATCCGGTGGAGGTCTGCGTGGCCGTATTGTAGGCGAAGGTAACGAAAAGGAGGACGTCGTCCCAATTAGAGTGGTCTGAAGCAATATACATTGATATCATGTATCCAAGAGTGCGGTTGAAGCGCTCAGTGAGACCGTTAGTTTGCGGATGGTAGGCACTGGTGGTACGGTGTACAGTCCGACAGTGTCGTAGGAGCGCTTCGACAACTTCGGACAGGAAAACGCGGCCCCGGTCGCACAAAAACTCGCGGGGCGCACCGTGACGTAAGACCAGGTGATGCAGAATAAAAGTGGCTACATCACCGGCAGTAGCGGTTGGCAACGCTGCTGTTTCTGCATAGCGGGTCAGGTGGTCGACGGCCACAATTATCCAACGACTGCCGGTGGCGGTATAAGGAAGTGGTCCGTAGAAATCGATGCCCACGCGGTCAAAAGGTCGGCTTGGACATGGTATTGGCTGCAGCGGAGAAGATGAACGGCTGGGAGGCGGATTTGCGGCGTTGGCATTCGTAACAGGAGTGGACGTATTTCTGAACGTAGGAATACATGCCTCGCCAGTAGAAACGGAGGCGAAGTCGTTCGTACGTCTTGAATACACCGGCATGAGTGCAGTGAGGGCTGGAGTGATAGAATGCACAGACTTCAGATTGCACATTGGCGTGGAACCACAAGCAACCACTTTCGCCCGTCGGGGAGGTAGTTGCGACGATATAGCAGTTGATCTCGAACGGCAAAGTGGGGCGCTTGGCGACGGAGAGCTCGAGGCGCTGAATGCCGCGAAGGTTGAGACAAATAAGCCTGAAGAGAGCTGATCCAGGGATATTTTTGTTGCTCAGAGATCATGTCGCTGAAGCATAGAGAAGACAACAGAGCCTCGGATGATGAAGGCGTTGAAGAGAGGTTGGGTAGCGGGATAGGAGAGCGGGACAAAGCATCCGCGTCAGCATGTTTCCGGCCAGACCGGTAGACAACACGGATGTCAAATTCGAGGAGCCGTAGAGCCCATCGAGCAAGGCGGCCTGTGGGATCCTTGAGTGATGATAACCAACACAGCGCATGGTGGTCCGTGACGACGTTGAATGGGTGGCCATACAAGTAAGGGCGAAATTTGTGTAGTGCCCAGACAACGGCTAGACACTTTTTCCGTGACTGTGTAGTTGACCTCCGCCTTCGTTAAAGTCCGGCTGGCATACGCGACAACGTATTCATCGAATCCGTCTTTGCGTTGAGCGAGCACAGCACCGAGACCAGCACCGCTGGCATCAGTGTGCACCTCAGTGGGTGCGGCGGGGTCAACATGTCGCAGTATGGGCGGAGAGGGGAGAAGAGCCCGCAGTGTGTGGAAGGCTTGGTCGCAGTCCGATGACCAGTGAGACATCTCAGACTTAGTGGTCAGAAGGCGGGTTAAGGGCGCGGCGATTGAAGCGAAGTTGCGTATAAAGCGGCGGGAATAAGAACAGAGGCCAATGCAACTGCGGAGTTGTTTCGCAGTCGTCGGCTTCGGGAAATCGGCAACAGCACGCAATTTCGACGGGTCAGGAAGCACGCCATCTTTGCAGACTAAGTGACCCAAAATAGTCAATTGGCGATCGGCAAAGCAGCACTTCTTCAAGTAAAGTTGAAGTCCAGCGTCAGAGAGGCACCGCAAAATTGTTTCGAGGCGGGTAAGAGGTGTTTCGAAGTCAGGCGAGAAGACAACAATGTCATCCAGGTAACAGAGGCAGGTTTTCCATTTCAAGTCGCGCAAAATGGTGTCCACCATGTGTTCAAATGTCGCTGGGGCGTTGCACAACCCGAACGGCATGACATTGAATTCATATAATCCGTCGGGAGTCACAAAGACCGTCTTGAAAGAATGTCGTACGCCAAAAAAGGACGAAACAGGAAGGAAAAACACAGAACAGGAAAGAGGCGCCTCTTTCCTGTTCTGTGTTTTTCCTTCCTGTTTCGTCCTTTTTTGGCGTACGACATTCTTTCAAGACAATGTACCAACTAGCCCGTCAAAAAGTTCTACCAAAGACCGTCTTCGGGCGGTCACATGCAGCCATGGGAACCTGCCAGTATCCTGAACGTAAATCGAAAGAAGAAAAGAATGCGGCGCCGTGGAGACAGTCGAGTGCATCGTCAATCCTAGGGAGGGAGTAAACATAATTTCGGGCGATCTTGTTTAACCTTCGGTAATCGACACAGAAGCGAATAGAGCCGTCTTTTTTCTTAACGAGGACGACAGGTGAAGCCCGAGGGCTGGTGGACGGCTGAATGACGTGGCGCTGCAGTATGTCGTTGGCTTGTTCTTGTATGACTCGGCGCTCGGTGGGAGAGACGCGGTAAGGGCGTTGCCGCAACGGTGCGTTAGCACCAGTGTAGATTTCATGGGCAACAGTATCGGTGCGGCCTGGACGTCGAAGGAGCGACGAAACCGGTTCAGCAGCGCCAGAAGTTGGTCACGTTGAGCAGGCTGCAGGCGAGCATCGATAGCAGTGGCGAAGACGGATGAAGGAAAAGAATCTGGGGCCGAGCAAGGAGGGCTGAGGGCATTCAGCTGTAGTTCATTTGACGGAGACGGGACAGGTGTTATATGAGCAGAGTCGAGTGGTTCAGCGTGTCCTAGGCAGGTACCAGGAAGCAAAGTCAAACTAAAGGGAGGCGGATTTGAAATAGGCAGACAGTTTCACGGTGAGCACAGCAAAGGGCAGCAGATGGGAATGGCGGGAAGCAAAAACGTCGGATGGGGTGAACAGGACGCCAGAATCCGGCAGCGAGCCACAAGAGACGGTGGCGACGACGGGGCGCAAAGGACTTGCGATGCGCCGCCGTTGCATCAGTTCCAAAAGAAATGGTGTAGGCACGACGAGGTGCGCGGGAAAGCTGCTGCCTTGAATCCGTAGCTACGAAGTCCACGACAGCACAGTAATGAGAGCTAGAGCTGCCGTGCGGTGGGGCTTGCGCGCGCAACAACTGGAGCTGCCTGAAAAAGGGGTCGACGTCCAGCGAGGCGAGCGACGGGAGGCCATTATTAAGGCGGAAGCCTTTAATGTCTCATCGTTGTAAGCAGCAGTTGTCGACAGAAAATGTCACGCTTTTCAATTGGTGGAACCGGTCGTGACGTCACAGTGCGCGAATTTCAAACGGGGCCAATTGCACTTTGGCTAGTAACCATACAACCAATTGAAGGGATCGTATAGTGGATGCTCCAAGTAAGTGGGACTGAGCTTAGTTAATTGCTTAATCACCCAATTAGCCTAACTAGCTTTACTAGTCAGGCCATATAAATAAATAAAAGCGATTAAGAAATTCGTCGAGCTCAGGAATCGAACCCCGGTCTTCGGCGTGAGAGACGAGCACGCTATCCACTCCGCCATGCCACCTTTTTTTTTTTTTCTTTATTGCCTGGCTTTTGCACAGAAAATTAAACAAGACAAACAATCAACAAAACACTACATACGCTATGTACATACGATTCGTGCTCAGCCAGTATGAACCTGGCTTCGTCAACTTAAAATTCAGGCAGAGTACAGAGCGGCTCTAGTCTTGAGAGCCACTCCGGAGGCTCCGCAGCGGCTTTCTGAATGGCCAGAAACATGTCCATACATTCACGGAAGTAGATTCTGGCAGGTCTTGCGTCTCTGTCGCAATGACAGCCTGCCGTTCGAGAGCGCCATATACAGTGGAGGCCTGTAAGCATTATTAAGTCAAAAGGCACCCCATCCTCATTTTCAACACATAAGTACCGGATGCCGTACGGGTCAAGTGGAAATTCTTTCTTTAGCGTTCGCTGCAATACATCCCAAAAATAAACCCCTTCCCAACAGTGTAAAAATACATGGTCTATTGTTTCAGGCTTCCTGCAAATCAAACAATGGGATCCCCAGGGTAAAAATAATTCCTTTCCCTCTAAAAATTTTTTAACCGGTAAGGTTCCGGTGTGCAGCTTAAAAAAGAAGGTTTTTGTGCCTGGGGGAACCTGCATTTTTTTCACACTCTTTAAAACATCTCTGCCTGGGTCTCCACTGTACAAGGCCCTGTACAAGGGCACCGGGAAAACTACATCACACAAAGCACGGTACAGTTTCTTTCGTTTCACAGTGGACAGAAAGTCATTTGAAAACCGCGCGGAAAGAAACCTTACACTGGCAACGATTTCCCAGTAAAAACCAGTGACCCTACTATACACCTCAGCAGTTCCGACTATGTACTCTGGAAGTAGATGCCGCAGCCTAACTTGGCATACGGTACGCAAAAACGGGTCTCTTGTGTCCCGAAAAAACAAAAAACGATTGACCAGCTGTCTCAAAAACAAATGGCCCAGTCCCAGTCCGCCGTCTTGTACCCGTCGGAACAGGTTGGTCCGGCTGCAGCGCTCCCATTCAGACGACCAGATGAAGACGGCGAAAATTCTGTGTAGCTTTTGAATACTTAACCCTGAACAGTGCAACACCTGCATTACGTACCAGAGCCTGCTGATAAAGAACAAGTTGCAAACAGTGGCTCTGGCGAAAATCGACAAGGTCGTTCCTTTCCACTTATCCGCTCTCTCCCGTATCTCCTTGACCTGTCCTGTCCAATACTTTGCACTGTCACGGTAGGCATCCAGCGGAACGCCCAAGTATTTAACTGGTGTCGTCGTCCAAGGCACGCTGGCAAACCGTTCAGGCGTAAATGCCCACCGACCATGCCAAAGCCCGAGGCACTTCGACCAGTTAACCCCGCTGCCTGTAGCTTGGCTGAAATCGCGTACACATTGAACAGCCTCGCTTATGCCTCTCTTGTCAACAGCAAACACAGCAATGTCATCAGCGTACGCCAAAAGCTTTACTTCGGCTGCTTGTAATCTGAATCCGGTAATACTCATGTTTTTCAGTATCTTTAAACAAAGGGTCTCCACATAAATACAAAATAAAAGGGGGCTGAGGGGACAGCCCTGGCGCACCGAACGCTGCACGCTAATGGGGGCCCCCAGACTCTTATTAACGATCAATCTCGTCGTGCAGTTCCGGTACGCCAGGGCCACACCCTCGCGAATAACAGAACCAACGTTAACATGTCCTAATACTGCAAACAAAAGTTCATGGGCAACGCAGTCAAAAGCCTTTTCTAAATCGATCTGGAGAATAGCCACCTGTCCATTAGTGTCATCACATGTTTCTAAGACACTGCGCGCAACGTGAATATTTGTAAAAATAGACCGCCCTTTAATGCCGCAGGTCTGATGCGGACCAACTAATAAATGAATCACGGTCTGCAGCCTTCGTGCCAGAACCTTCATGTAAATTTTGTACTCGACGTTAGTGAGTGCTATGGGTCGGTATGCTGTTACCAGTCGTAACCTGTCTATGTCGTCCGTTTTCGGAATCAGCACAGTATGGGACGAGCCATAGGACGGAGGCAGTGCTTTTACTTTATAGGCTTCATTAAAGATTACCTGCAAGACCGGGGAAATTACGTTTTTAAATGCTTTGTAGAATGCCGCGCTGAACCCGTCCGGTCCAGGCGATTTACCTGGGTTTAAACTGTCTATTGCTTGCTCAACTTCTCCTTGACTGATCTCCTGCTCTAATCTGTGTTTAGTTTCGTCGTCCAGACGCGGCATCTCGGCTAGAAACGCCTCCTTAAATGTGATACCATCTACCGGATGCGCTGCGAAGAGCGCCTGGTAATGCTCGAAAAAGGCTGCTTTGATGTGGTCGATGTCAGTGCTTGAAACACCTTCCCATTCTATTTCATGAATGTGATTTCTTTCGGCGTGGGCTTTTTCCAAACCAAGCGCACGTTTCGTTGGCGCTTCCCCTGCTGCCACGTCTTCTGCCCTTGCCCTCACCAGCGCTCCCCGATAACGTTCTTCTTCGATAAGCTCTAGCTTTTGTTTGGTTTTTCTTATGTCCTCTATCCATTTACCAGGCGCCGCCGCGGTGGCTCAGCGGTTATAGTGCTCGGCTGCTGTCCCGAAAGACGCGGGTTCGATCCCGGCCGCGGCGGCTAGAATTTCTTTGGAGGAGAAATTCTAGAGGCCCGTGTGTTGTGCGATGTCAGTGCACGTTAAAGAACCCCAGGTGGTCGAAATTTCCGGAGCCCTCCACTACGGCGTCTCTCATAGCCTCAGTCGCTTTGGGACGTTAAACCCCATAAACCAAACCAAACCATTTACCAGGCGCTCGGCATTCCTGTTTTATCATCTTCTGAAGCAGTGCCTTTAGCTCCATTTCCTGTTTTTTTTTTCCTCATGACGTATACAGGTGGCTCTTTCTATGGCTTTTAGTTTTAAAGTTTCTTTGGTGAGCTCCCACTGCTGCCAAATCCTCATGTTGCTACTTGGTTCTATTTTTGCTATTTCTTCAATTACAGCTCGGTTATAAAATTCGTCCTGAAGTAGCTTGTCGTTTAACTTCCACATTTCCCACGTAAAACCATTCCCCTTCTTAATGATTCCTATGCAGCACTGAACCAAACAGTGGTCAGAAAATGAAACCGGCAGAACTACATAACTATTGCATTTAGATACTGTATCTGCGGATGCATAAATGCGGTCGAGCCTTGCGTGACTAGAGCCCTCGAATCGTGTGTACCTTACCGCACGCGCTCCTTCAACACACTCTGCCACATCCTCGAGGTTGCAGTTCACAATCATTCGCAACAACACTTCAGTGCTTTTATCCCTGAAACCTCGGACGCTTGTCTTGTCGCGCGCACTAAGGACGCAGTTGTAATCGCCCATAACAATCAGCTGTCTGTCCGTGCGAAGCCGTTATTCGACGCTTTCAAAAAACGCGGCTCGGCCATCAACAACATTAGGTGCATACAGACAAACAATGCGCCAGTCGATGTTACAGAGTGAAAAATCGATGGACACGTATCGACCCGACAGGCACGAATGATGACCGTGTACTTCTATCCCGGGCAACTTCTTAACAAAAAGAATACAGCCAGCCGATGTGCCTAATGCATGGCTAACGACGGCAAAATACCTAGACGTGAAACGTCGCACCATGCTCCCGGTCTCCTCCTCCCCGTCGACTTTGGTCTCCTGCACTGCCAGTATATCAATATCTTGCTCCGTTATAAGTCGGTACAGCTGGCTTTGTTTTCTTTTACCTGCCAGGCCTCTGACATTTAGGGTGGCGACTTTAAACGTAGTTGCAGAAGCCATTTTAACTTAGGAAGAAGAGACCGAAAGCATGGTGCTTACCTCCCGCGTCCAGCATGTCGCTAGACGATGCCGTCCCCGCCGGTGTCATCCGGCGCGAGCACGTGCTCCTGGTCAGGCGGCGCCTTGTCGCCGCCACGCTTGTCAGCCGGAACCTTTGGGCGCGGTCGCAGACTGGGCCGTCGTGCTTGCGGGGTCTTTGCCGGCGGTTCCTCCACGCTGTGCTCGGCTGTCTTCTCCCCGTCGGCCTTGGTCTCGGCGTGCGGACGCTTTGCAGGGGTGGTCACGCCGGTGTTCATGCGGGCGTCGGCCTTGTCGTCGCGGTTCTCGCTGGCCGCCTTTGTTTCCGCTTCCACGTGCTCTGGGAGGCTCGGGTTATCTTTGGGCGTCTCCAGAGGCGTCAAAAGTTGGCCACAGATCGGCGACCCGCTTTCCTTTGCGCCAGCCGCGTCGGTGTTGCTGGTCGAACCAGTAGGCTCAACCCCCTCCGATTTGCCCGTGTCGTCGATGCCGCTCGCTGCTTCCTCCGCTTCGACGACGTCCATAAGCTCTGCGGAGTCACTCGCCGCTACACGCCCGGTAGCCGACGCGTAGGTGCGCACGCAGTCAGCCTCGGAGTGTCCGTAGCGTCGGCACTTCGAGCACCTGGGCACCTTGCAATCACGGCGCACGTGCCCTGCGCCGCCGCAGCGCAGACACTGCATCGGCCGCCCGGGCACCACCACGAGAGCCAACTCGCCCGCAACTCGAACCTGGTGGGGCAGGTCGTCCACCTTAATGCCTGGCTTCATCTTTAGGAGCACGGTCCTCGTGGTGGACCCCTTCTCCTTCATGCCAGCGACGCGCCAACGCTCCCGGGTGACCTCGGTCACGATGAAGGAGCTCGAGGTTAAGGGACGACGCTGCATCGTCTTCGACCCAGAAGACCACCAGGTGAAGCTGCGCCTCCACTGGATGCTTCACGGCGTCGCCGACGAGGACATCCGGACTGCATTCGCGGCGTTCCGCCATGCCACCTCGATGGTTTGGAATGAACAAAGGCGCGTCTAGTGAATACGGTGTCTTCACTCACTCTCATCCTCCTCCATTCTCTTCCGGCGAGGTTTAGGTGTCCACCGACAAATGAGAGACAGATACATTTCCTGTCCTCAAAAACCAATGTACCGACGAGCGAGGCGTAGAACCGAATGGGCGAAGGCGTTCTATGGACTCCTTGGCAGCGTTGCAAGACGCTGTCGCGTTCCACTCTTAGGGGCGAAGCTTAACATCTTAACCACACATCAGTGACCACACTTTAGGTCAAAAAAGTGCCCCCCTGAATTTTGACGGGTGTCCACCGAGATATGTGAGACAGTTACTGCGTAATTTCCTTTCCTCAAATACAATTTTCATTTTCTTCATTACGGCTCCTCTTTATCTATCTTCTTTCACTCCCACCTCCCTTCCTCTACGGTGCGGTTCAGGTGTCCACCGAGATGACAGAGAATTACTGCGCCATTTCCTTTCCTCAAAAAGCGTTGCGTTCAAAGGGCAAGGCATCGCGCCGAACGGGTGGTGGCGTTCCCTGGCAGCGCTACAACGCGCTGTCGCGTTCCACTCCTAAAGGCGAAGCTTAAGCGTCATTAATTAGCAGTTAATTAGCATGCATGCATTAACCAGTAATTAACAATTAATTAGTGATTTGCCATCACTTAGTAATTAGTACTCAAATATATGTGACGCCACCAGTGCCACAGAAACAGCGAAGGTGGTGCGGAAAACGCTTCCGCCTCTACCCACTTTAGACAGTCAAAGTGCCCCCTAATTTTTTACACCTTTGCTAGACAGCGGCACAGCAAGGACTGCCGATAGTCGGCTCATGCCATCAGGGACCGCAGAACCATGTTAACGTTGGGGGCAGCAGGGGAACCGCTGGAAGACGGGCTCGACTCCGCTTCCGGCGGCGCGATAAAAAAGGCACACCGCCGTCATCTGCCTGTGGCTGGAAGCTGACGGCCCACGCACTCTATGGCCCACGTGCGCGAAACGCATGCGCCGAGAGAGATGAGGGGGTAACCGCTTCCTTTGGCTGTTCGAACGAAACTGCTGCTTCACCTCTCAAAAGGACGAGTAGAAGAGCAAAACCTTCTCTCCCCTCAGCCTAATTGTGGCGCGAAAGAGTGAGAAAAGAGAGCGAGCAGTCGATTTTTATTTTTATGACTGATTACTAATGAATAGATAATTACTGATTAATGACTTAATTCGAAATAACTGCTAATTAAGGACGCTTAAGCTTCGCCTTTAGGAGTGGAACGTGACAGCGTGTTGTAGTGCTGTCACGGAGTGCACGGAGTTCAGCGCTCCTGTCCGTCGTGTTCCGCCTTTTTCTTGTCCGTTGTGTTTTTTGCGCTGGTTCGTTCAGAAGCATGTCCTACCAACTAGCCCAACAACAAAT
Organism: Amblyomma mixtum; assembly: GCF_055824585.1. Classification (NCBI taxonomy): domain Eukaryota; kingdom Metazoa; phylum Arthropoda; class Arachnida; order Ixodida; family Ixodidae; genus Amblyomma; species Amblyomma mixtum. The sequence goes on from NC_143012.1 coordinate 85,897,512, forward strand.
GTTGTCCACGGAACGCCACCACCCGTTCGGCGTGATGCCTTCCAATTTTCTCGAAACACAGCACACTTTCGCGGACACCATGTTCGGTTTTCGCCCTCACAAGTCAGCACAGGATATACTTCTGCAGCTTCACCACGACATCTTAGATTCTGTCGAATGTCCCCACAACGACAAGGTGGTCCTGGCCTTGGATCTTAAAGGTGCATTCGACAACGTCAAACACGAAGTAATCCTGGACCACCTCAGTAACACCAACTGTGGCCACAAAACATTAAACTACATAAAACAATTTCTTACAGACCGTCAAGCCTACATACGCGAACAAGATGAGGAGGAGGAGGAGGATAAACTTTATTTTCGTCGACAGATGTATCTGACGGTGTGGGGTTATAGCCCCATCAAGTGGCCATGAGCCCGTGGCGTTCGGCGACTTCTAGGGCTCTTGCCACAACCCGGATCTGTGTGTCCGAGTCGGAGCTGAGCAATGCGGCCTCCCACTGGTCTGGATTCGAGAGCTGCAAGCCTCTAGGGGGGGAGTCCCGAGGGCAAGGCCAGAGGATGTGGGATAGAGTGGCATGTTGGCCACACATTTGACAGGAAGGGGAGTAGACCCCAGGGTATATGCGGGCATATATCGCGGGGTTGGGGAAGGTGTTCGTTTGGAGTTGCCTCCACGCAACTTTTTGGGCTTTGGTGAGAGAACTATGTGCGGGGGGATATAGAAGCCTACCTAAGCGGTAGTGCATGGTTATGTCATGAAATGTAATCATACGATCTCTCGCCGTCCGCAGGACGGGCGACACCACAGCCCGGTCGACGAATCCTCGGGCATAATTGTGGGCCGCCTCGTTGCCTGGATGCGACGAGTGCGCAGGGACCCAGATCAATTGGATCGGGCGGAGTTGAAGTTTGGTGGAGTGGAGGAGAGAGAGGGTGACAGGGGAGACCCGGCCTTTGGCGAAACTACGAATCGCCGATTTAGAGTCGCTGAAGATGGTTTCTGCAGAGGTGGAGACCATCGCCAAGGCTATGGCCGCCTCCTGGGCCTCTTCAGGCGATCTGACGGGAATGGAGCACGCAACTAGCGGCCGTCCACAGTAGTTTACAACCGCGAGCGAAAAAGCTTCGCGGTCGGGGTATTCAGCGGCGTCGACATAGACTGCTGTCTGATCTGTTAAATATTTTTAGAGCGCAGCTCTTTGGCGTCCGTTCCTGGGTTTCGCGTCGTCGTCGGCGTTGTCGTCGGCGTCGGCCTCGTAACCAGCTCCGCCCCCCTTTCATCCGCAGCTGGGGTTGACTCACTATCGGCGTCAGCGGCATCAGTCAGTCGCTGCTATCTCTTCCCTCCTCCCTTTATCGTGTTGTCCGCTTGCTGCGCGCGCTTCTGCCCCCATCGTTTGCCGCTGGGTGTACACGCCGCCCCCCTCCCCCCTCTTCCTGCGAGTCTCCGGTTGTCAAAGCGCCGGCTCGAACTTAATTCCTTTCTTCGCTCCTCCTCCAATGCAACCCCTGTGCGGTGGCAATCAGAGAGCCAGATCGGTGGCGGCGGATCTGTATATGTGCACCGCCCGAGCCGAAATTGCCGCTGCCGTTCGCCCTGTGCGGTGGCAATCAGAGAGCCAGATCGGTGGCGGCGGATGTGTATGTGTGCACCGCCCGAGCCGAAATTGCCGCTGCCGTTCGCCACTGCGAAATTATCTGCCATTTCTTTCTGAGCCATGAGCGAGACGACCGATGGAAGTCCTCCGTCTGCTAAAAAAAAAATTCTGTGATAGCGCATACATGTGTTGCTCGATTTCTTTGCCTCAATCTATCGAAAAGGTGAAACCGCTTATTTGCTGCGCTCAAATTTCGCATTAGGAAGTAACGTAATCGTCGGTAATTTTTTTGTGCAGAGACTTAGCCCTGTGCTTGCGGCGAGCGACATGATACTCTGGGTGCATATTTTTAGGAAGAGGGGTAACGATAAGGTTACTGTGGATATGGTGTGGAAGCTGGACCCTGTCGGGTGCGGTTGTTTCGAAGCGTATTCCAAGCTTGTCGAGTATGTGACGTCCCGTGGAGGTGCGAGTGAGACGCTCGTACTGAGAAGTGAGATGAGCTTCCGAGAGCTCTGTCACAGTGTTGTAGACCCCTAATGCCAGTAGTTTATACGTGGGGGTCCGGTGGGGGAGATGAAGAGCCGCCTTGTAAGCCTGTCGAATAAGGCAGTCAACGCGGTCCTGTTCCTGGCAGCTAAGGTAGAGGTAAGGGAGGGTATATGTGAGGCGACTGATAACAAACGCCTGAACAAGACGTCGGAGGTCAGCCTCTCGCATGTCTCTATGTTTATTAGCAATGCGACGAATTAGACGAATGGTCTGCGATACAGAGACTGTAAGTTTAGCTAGAGTGTCGGTGTTTTTCCGATTGCTCTGGATGAGGAGCCCCAATACCCTAATGGTGGATACTTCGCGTATGGGCTGGCCACTAGCAGTAATGCAGATGGGAGGATGGCCGTGGAGGCCGGGTTGACCTCGGATGAGCAGCAGCTCGGATTTCTGAGGGGAGCACGAGAGGTTGGCTGCGGCTACATGGCGCTCAATGACATCGACCGCTTGTTGAAGTGCGGATTCGACCTCAGCATCGTTGCCTGTTGAAACCCAGAGGGTAATGTCGTCTGCTTATAAGGTATGGGATAGCTGGGGGATAGCGTCTAATTTAGAAGGTAGCGTGAGCAAGGCGACATTGAAAAGAAATGGGGAGAGAACGGATCCCTGGGGGGTGCCATTGCTACCGAGGTTTATAGGGTCTGAGAGGAGAGAGCCAAAGCTAAGTTCAGCTGTACGACCAGAGAGGAAAGTACGTATATACTCGTAGGTACGGTGACCAGGATTTAACAGGGAGAGGTTAGTGAGAATAGCTCGTTGCGAGACGCTGTCAAATGCTTTAGTTAAATCAAGCCCTAGAATAGCCTTTGTGCCCGCTCTGGTAGAGGGGCACAGTATCTCTCGTGAGAGTTGGATCATAATGTCTTGCGTAGAGAGATTTGAGCGGAAGCCAAACATGGTGCGAGGTAGGAGATGGTTATCTTCAACGTAATTATTGAGACGGTTGAGAATGACGTGCTCCATCAGTTTCCCAGCACAGGAAGTGAGGGAGATGGGGCGGAGGTTTTCGAGAGCTAGTTGTTTGCCTGGCTTCGGTATGAAAGTCACGCGTGCATGTTTCCATGCTGCGGGGATTTTACCCTCTCTCCAGCAATCATTCATAAAGGCAGTGAGGGCCTCAATGGACGGGTCATCTAAATTACGGAGAGTTTTGTTGGAAATGCCGTCCGGTCCCGGGGCAGAGTTAGGACGGAGCTGAGTGAGAGCGAATCTTACCTCAGCTTCCGAAATCTCCTGATCGAGGGCAGGGCTGGCACCGCCCATGTAGGGGGGGAGAGGGTCCGGGGAAGTAGTATTTAGATACTCCCAGTCCTACTCCCAATCAGACAATCTGGCCCTTACTTTCAAACACATCACCGATTACTACAAGGATGAGCACCGGCGCTACCCGGCCCCTTGTAAGAGACTGAATCGCGCTGACGAGCGCCTCCTCATTAAAATTCTTACTAACACTGTACTGTGCCCGGCGGTACTTAAACATTTCAACACATCCTTTGATGGCACGTGCCAGTTCTGTGGGGAGGTGGCTGACTCCTTCCACATGGTTTGGGCGTGTCAATCAAACCCATCTATCCCCCCCCCCAACCCCAACCCCACTAGAGAGGACTCGGAGGCGGCCCTGCTCGGCTGTCAGGACCTAAAGACCCAAAAGCCCTTGATTCACCGGACGCGGGCGGCGTTGCTTGCCAATAGGGCCCCGGAATAGGGGCTCCACCTAGTATTGTTAGGGGAAAGGGCCGATAGGGCCTACCCCAATCGCCTCTCCGTAAAAAAATTATTGCGCAATAAACGTTTTTCACCACCACCACCACCATTAGAACACAACGCTTTTTGAGGACAGGAAATGACGCAGTAATTCTCTTTCATCTCGGTGGACACTCGAACCGCACCGTACAGCTAGGAAGGGAGGAAGTGGGATGGAAAGAAGAAAGAGAAAGAGGGGCCGTAATGAAGAAACTGAAAATTGCATTTGAGGAAAGTAAATTACGCAGTAACTGTCTCACATGTCTCGTTGGACCCCCAATCCGTTTGATGACGTCACCTTCTGGCAGATGCACTTGTCGATGAGTCACCCCTGGCGCTGGATGTAACGCCCGACGGACAGGATAAGAAGCCTTTAATATACATAGATGCAGCAGGCCTCGTAAACTTGGTAGCCGCAATATAAATGACAGTTGAAGAGGAGGAAGAAGGGATCAGAAGGGTCGAAAATAGGCCTGGATTCCACAAAATTGAAAAACAGCAAAAATTATTTTACTGCTGAAAGAGCAGGGGAAGGGTTTTGATCTCGACAATATTCGGCCGATTGCTCTCACATCAAATTTGGTTAAGCTTGTAGAGCGGGTAGTCTTCAGCCGCCTCACGAGTCATATTCTGAGTCTTCAAGGTTTTAGCGAGGCTCAGATTGGCTTTCGCAGGGGGTGTTCGATTTGGACCGCGCACATAGACTTGGAGAGCCGTATTAAGGTTGCTATGAGGCAAAATGAGGTATCAGCTCTGGTTACTTTAGATATTGCAAAGGCTTACGACAGCGTTGAACACAGCATTTTGCTTCATAAACTGGCTAATGTACAACCTCCTTTGTACCTATTTGCGTGGATAGGAGAGTTCTTAAAGAATAGAGCGTTCTTTTGTTCTAAGGGTACGTTAACTTCTACAACATACGCCCAGTCTAGAGGTGTCCCACAAGGCTCCGTTCTTTCACCGTTATTGTTTAACATACTAATGAGTGATATCCCTATTCACCCTGCCGTCAAAGTTTATGTGTATGCGGATGATATTGCTTTTTTCGCTTCTGCCAAAGACATTCATATCCTGTACCAATTACTGCAAGAGTATTTAAATGCTCTGGAAGTTTGGCTAGACAGCATAAAGTTAACTTTAAATGTGAACAAGTGTGCCGTCCTTGTTTTCCCACAAGCAACCCCTCTTTACATCTCTCTGTCGTATCACTCTATCCTCATCCCGCAAGTTGATTCAACAAAATACTTGGGTATAATATATGACCCGCATTTAGACTGGCGGCCACACATTAGAAGCATTGCGCTTAAGGGTGAGCGTGCCCTCGGCCGGTTGGTGAGGATCAGCAACAAAAAATTCGGTATGCAACGAGACACTCTACTACTTCTTTATAAGACCTATGTACGGCCAATCCTTGAATTCGGCTCCGTTCTCTTTTCTGGGTGCCCAAAGTACAAGCGTGAACCCCTGTTTGTTATGGAGCGACGCGCTCTGCGCCTTTGCTTAGGTCTGCCTAAATCAGTAGCTAATGCTGTGTTGTACTTGGAGGCGCGGATACCTGATCTCAATTCCCGGTTTGAGCTTATCACTGTGCGGACATTTTTAAGGTCTTTGGAGCCTGTTCCTGGATTGGCTAACCCTATATTTACAACGAACCCAACTCTCTTCTTTGGTACTCCCTGGCCTCGGTATAAGCTCCCTCAGGTGGTGTTCACTAACTCCCTGCTGTCAAATATTTCTGTATCAGTGAGATCTTTAGTACTGGTCAACCACAGGCGGGCTGACACGGCGGTCTTCTTTGACAACACCCTCCCAAGGAATGCTAAGAACCTGCCCGCCAATATGTTAAATGGGCTCATAGAGGAGTACCTAGACAATTTTCCTAACCATATTGCCGTCTATACAGATGCCTCCCAGCAAAATGAAAAGGCCGCTATTGGTATTTACTCAAGGGCTCTTGATTGGAGCTACTCATTTCGGGCCCCTGACTATACCCCTATTTTTGTAGCTGAGTTTCTGGCCATTGAGTTGGCCTTAATAAGGATTCCCTGCAGTATCACTCGGGTTATTATACTCTCAGACAACCTTTCTGTTTTGGCAGCGCTCGAAACCTCGAGTGATACTCCTATGAGCCGTTCCCTTCAATTTTTTATTCCTCCACATGTTTCAGAAGTTCGCTTTCACTGGGTCCCTGGGCACTGTGGCATTGTTTCTAATGAGAGGGCTGATTTTTTAGCAAAGTCTGCCCTTGATGGTCCTATTGTCCCTTTCGTCCCAAATACTATTTACTTAACTCTAGCACGCTTTCAGCGATTCCAGCGTTTCCACACCTTGATCCATGAGCCTCTCCTCGCTGCAGCGGATTTTCAACACCTGGCATTTCCTTGGAGTGTGCGGATGTGCAGTTCGAGGCAATGTGAGGTGTCCATGACCCTTTTGCGCTGCAGGATACCGCGGCTAAATCTTTATTTATGCCGATCGGGGCTTTCGATATCCAACCTTTGTGAGTCTTGTGGCGAAATTGAGTCTATAGAACATTTTTTCCTCTCCTGCCGGCGGCTCGCTGCTCTCCGTAGAATTTGCTTGGAGATCCCCCTCACTCGGCTTGGGCTTCCTCTATCTATTCCGATTCTCTTATCCTTCGGGGCAAGCGCCAAGGAATATGCCCTGAAACCAGTGTTCGATTCTATTCACAATTATATAATTTCATCTGGTAGATTCCTCTGCTAGAATGTAAATTCACAACTTTTCTTTCTCCGTATTTTTTGTATTGTACAAATTCTAGCTCTGTGTCCCAAATTTTAGATTTAATTATACTCCATTCCCTGTACATGAGTGCGTTTGTATCCGCCATGCACCCTGGCCAATCCCCCGCCGTGGGTATGTGCCATTCAGCCCGAGGACATCATCATCATCATCAAATAGGTCAGTGGGGCAATCCCGCACGGCTCCACGAACTGATCGTCTTCGAAGCGACAGCTGAACCATCATCGCTAGCAGTTGACAAGCGCAAAGAAGCGACAAACATCTTATAGAACACTGTCACCGGCATGTAGTCTAGACAAGTTATTACGACGCCCATGGACACTCAAGCCTCGGAGTAATCTTAGCCGCAGAATGTGGTTTCGTTTGAAGTTGACGGAACAGAAAAAAGTTAGCGAAATGCATAAATGTATTTAATGTCAACAACATGCACGCAAAAGACACATACACACGCACAACAAACAAGACCACAGTGGTCCTCCAATGTCCTTGCAATCGGTCATCAAACCACATCACTCAGTTTCAGGTACTGCGCTATGGAGCGCCAGCAGTCAACATTGAGTGCATCAAACTGCGTGCTGCCATCGCCAGCCTCGCAGAGAACCGTCGCGCGCACAACTCCAGCATAGATCATGTAGTTGTCGCGCAGATGGCACCTTGCCTTCTTCACGTCCAGCGACACCTGGAGCTCGGATTTTCCAGACAGCGTCAATAGGTGTTCCAGCAGCGATGCGGTGCCGCACAGTTCGTCGAAGGCAGTTGCCCAGGGATCTTTGGCCGAATCTGCAGGCCTTGCGTCAATGCTCATCACGAATTTCGCAGCCTTGTTGAGCAGGCCCCGGTTCTGCTCTTTAGCATCGTCGATGCGTGCACAATCCCACACTACGTCATTGCAGGCAGAGTAACTTAAAGTGACCTCCGACAGGAATGCATTCTTGGTGATCATCTCTTGAAGCACAGGAACCGCGTCAGACATGTTGCCAGAGCTCCCGATGCGCAGCTCAACCAGGCTTCTCCTTAATTGGCCAACCAGGACCGACAGCAACTGAGCAGTCTTCAAAGTCAGTCGTGAGGTTACCAACGTAAATTTCCTTAGGCGTTGGTTGCATATAAGGGCATCAAAGATCTTGGCCATTTGTGGGGCCGTCTCCTCACTCCCATTGTAAGCCCCGTGCACGTCTAATTGAAAGCTCCGTAGGCAACCACATGCCTTGAGTGTCGCACTGAGCGGAGTGGTGAGAGCTCCTTCTGGTGTGCCAGTGCCGCCCTGGTAGTCGACGTGTAGTGAGCGCAGTGAGTGATTCAAGGCCAACGAGGCATACACGGAGCACAGGACGCTGCTGTCAAACCCCAGGGGGCATATCTTCACCTTTGCGGCGCATCCAAGGGCCTGTGCTAGAGTTTTAGACACCAACGAAGGCTGCTCTACAAGCAGGCAAAGTTGGACGCGGCCAGGACTCTGCATTCTGAGAAGCTCAAGAGTGGAATTTTTCTCCTGTAAAATTGGCGATGATCAGCTGATCTCCGGCAGAACGAGGCTTCTTGTTCCACAAGGGCTTGCCCGGTTCAAACACTGTCAACGCAAGCCTCGTCGGCCGTAACGCCTTGTTCCACAAGGCTATATCTTCAATTAACCAGCATCCTATGGGGTCTTCAGCGCCGCAGGAGCGTTCGCTGCGAAGCCCGTACAGCAAGTGTTGGATCCTCCAACGCCAAGGGCACTGGCTACCTGCACCGTCCATGCTAGTAGCACCGCTTCAACAAAAAATCCGTCAGTGCCGTAATGCGAAGTAAAGCGGGTGTAATTCTTCCACAGTGGCCTAAGCTGCGCATGGACGAAGCGTTGATACTCACGCTGCCATGCGCAAAGCGTGCGAGGTCGTTCTTGGAACACGAGTTCTTGCTCTCTGAGAGGATCTCTGGATCTTCAGACGCTGCTGTGGGGATTTCACCGGTAGCACACTACGTGACCAATCCTGGGGGCGTGCTCCGAGGCCACAGCATTTGGGATTCAGCCGAGAGAACGAAGCCAAGCACGTATTCGAACACGAGAGCGCACGAGAATCTCCAACGCCCACGCGCTACGGCTTCGTCTTCTTCTGAGCAAATGGCGCCATCTATTGTCACTCCTGACACCGGATGCCACGCCTGGATGCCATGGGGGCTGCAGCAGCTACAATATTGAAAAATGCTCTTTGGCATTATTGCGTGTGGGGGATATCGACAAAGAGCTAAGGAGCGTTAGCGTGTAAACTGGGTACGTGACATTTAGAGTTACCTCCTGAATGGTGATGGTGAAACTTTATTACCAGCGGATGTAGAGAGTGTGGGGTTTATATGGGGGAGATAAATGCGTATTCCCCGTTTAAGCGCGGCTGACACAGTTCAAAGCCGCGCGGACCCCACCCCGTGGTCGCGTACGCTACTGAGCGCACGCCGACCACGGCGGGCCATGCTCTGCGGGAACAAAGGAACGACACACTGGCTGGCACAAACAAGGCATTTATTGCTATAGCAACAATAACGCCAGCTAGCAACAAAATACACTGAGGAATCTAGGATGTCCGACTCACCAGCACGGCTACGAGCGAACGTCCGCCCACGGTAGGGCAAAGGGATAAACTCCGAGGTCGAGCGGAACGGGCTCGGCGGGAGTAAGTTCCGGCCGAGAGGCGCCCGTCGACGAAGAGCGAAGCTGCGAGCGAAACGTCCGTTCGCTTCCCGTTGCCGAGGGAGAAGAGGCCCCGTAGCTCCCCGCGAGCGCGCAGCAAAACGCCATCCGTGGCGCTGGTGTCGCTGCGACGCGAGCGCCCTCCCCTGTTAGTGGAAAGTCACCGAACCGAGAGGAGTGCTTTGCGGAGGAGCTAACCACAGGGAACTAGCGCGTTGAGGGAAAGCGAACGCAGGGGACGAAAGCGTCCCCACATCCCCCCAACCTTAAATAGACCCACGCGCCTGCAAGTTACATGCTATGGAGGAGTCTCCTGGTCTTCATGCACTTGAGGCAGGTCGTGCAGCGGAGGTCACGCCGACAGGGTGCACGCAGTCTTCCGCGGTATTCCGAAGGCGGCGTGAAGGTCTCCGCTGGGGCGACTCGCATGGCCCGCGGGCTATGTGCCCGCAGGCCCGCGAAGAGGAGGGCCGGTTGACCACTGCAGTCCAAGATTCCGCAGTAGTCGCCAGGGCAACAGCAGCCAGACGTGGCTGCTGTCTGGTCTCGCCACGGCTGCCCCGGATGGATGCGGCGAACAGGATACAGGCCGCTCCGTCGCAGCAGGCGGCAGCGAGACGATGTGCACAGGACAGCAAGCCGCAGTGGCTCCAGATCTGTAAAATTTACGAAACACACTCCGCATGCCTTTAACGTAGGTCACGGGAGGGGAAACGGTGTACACAAGGGCCTGGTGGCTCAATGCTCAACTCGCTAGCAAAATGTGTCGGGCGGCTGTGCAACGCAAAGTTCGAGTGAACAAAGCCCTTTCTTGAGTTGAACGAGAATGCTCGGTTCATGCGAGGTTAAAAAAAACAGGCGGCCAGCAAAGTGCGCCCCCTCTCAACACCACGGTCCGGTGGTCGTGTCACTTTTGACATGGCGCAGGCAGCTATGAATAGCCTTAGGCCTCACTACCATAGTGGCGGTCGATGACCCCCAACAAAAGAAAGACCCGAAACGGGTTTCGTGCGCGCAGCCGCGAGGAGACATCAGCGTTGTGGGGTGGTCCTCCCCGCTCACTGCACAAAGCAGCTTGAGCGATCGGCGCCCACCGTATCGGACGGTGTCGGAACGCCCGGTGCCGAGCTGCAATACCAGCGAGCTCGTTACGGCACCCGTGGCCCCAGGCCACCCGGCTCCCAGAGTCGAAAAAGAGACAGCGAGAAAATATATACAGAAAACTCGGACCACCCACGCGGCTTCCGTACTCACTCGCTTCGGGCTCGGCAACTCCGCGGGCGCTAGGCCTCGCGCTCCCTCGATGCGGACCAAGTGGTTCTTGAAGAAACTCCAGGAAGAAAACTTCACAAAAAAAACATGCTGAGCATGTCGAAAAGTTCAAACATGCTGCAGCGCAATACACCTCGCACTCAAGAAAGCATGCCGCAGGTCCTAGCGATCAAAATTCACTTTAGGCCTAGCACTTGTCAAGTCCGAACAAAGAGCGTTCCTCGAACCGAACAGACTGTCGTCCAATGTTCCAAGAGCAGGCCCCACGTTGGGCGCCAGATGTGGGGTTTATATGGGGGAGATAAATGCGTATTCCCCGTTTAAGCGCGGCTGACACAGTTCAAAGCCGCGCGGACCCCACCCCGTGGTCGCGTACGCTACTGAGCGCACGCCGACCACGGCGGGCCATGCTCTGCGGGAACAAAGGAACGACACACTGGCTGACACAAACAAGGCATTTATTGCTATAGCAACAATAACGCCAGCTAGCAACAAAATACACTGAGGAATCTAGGATGTCCGACTCACCAGCACGGCTACGAGCGAACGTCCGCCCACGGTAGGGCAAAGGGATAAACTCCGAGGTCGAGCGGAACGGGCTCGGCGGGAGTAAGTTCCGGCCGAGAGGCGCCCGTCGACGAAGAGCGAAGCTGCGAGCGAAACGTCCGTTCGCTTCCCGTTGCCGAGGGAGAAGAGGCCCCGTAGCTCCCCGCGAGCGCGCAGCAAAACGCCATCCGTGGCGCTGGTGTCGCTGCGACGCGAGCGCCCTCCCCTGTTAGTGGAAAGTCACCGAACCGAGAGGAGTGCTTTGCGGAGGAGCTAACCACAGGGAACTAGCGCGTTGAGGGAAAGCGAACGCAGGGGACGAAAGCGTCCCCACATCGCCCCACGTTGGGCGCCAGATGTGGGGTTTATATGGGGGAGATAAATGCGTATTCCCCGTTTAAGCGCGGCTGACACAGTTCAAAGCCGCGCGGACCCCACCCCGTGGTCGCGTACGCTACTGAGCGCACGCCGACCACGGCGGGCCATGCTCTGCGGGAACAAAGGAACGACACACTGGCTGACACAAACAAGGCATTTATTGCTATAGCAACAATAACGCCAGCTAGCAACAAAATACACTGAGGAATCTAGGATGTCCGACTCACCAGCACGGCTACGAGCGAACGTCCGCCCACGGTAGGGCAAAGGGATAAACTCCGAGGTCGAGCGGAACGGGCTCGGCGGGAGTAAGTTCCGGCCGAGAGGCGCCCGTCGACGAAGAGCGAAGCTGCGAGCGAAACGTCCGTTCGCTTCCCGTTGCCGAGGGAGAAGAGGCCCCGTAGCTCCCCGCGAGCGCGCAGCAAAACGCCATCCGTGGCGCTGGTGTCGCTGCGACGCGAGCGCCCTCCCCTGTTAGTGGAAAGTCACCGAACCGAGAGGAGTGCTTTGCGGAGGAGCTAACCACAGGGAACTAGCGCGTTGAGGGAAAGCGAACGCAGGGGACGAAAGCGTCCCCACAAGAGAGAAAGGAATTTTAATGAGGAAAAGGTGGAGAGGTCGGCCGGTGGTAACATGGCCCTGGCCTGCTACTCCACACAGGGGAAAGGGAAGGGGAGGAAAAGGAAAGTGCGAATGAAGGTTGATGATGGCATAATACAATGAGTTTCATGGGTGATGTCTACACACACACACACACACACACACACACACACACACACACACACACACACACACACACACACACGCGCGCATGCACACGCACACGCACACACACACACAACACTGGCTGGCACTCGCATCGCGTTGAGTAGATTCATATAAAACTGGTGTCTGCAACACAAACACCGACAATGTCATTAACCATGTAGGTAGTGCACAGGCGGTCACAGACGAGTATCCAGGCCTGTTTCACACAAAAAGTTGAGCACGGCCTTTATCACACGCCACCAATCAGAACGTGTCGTCCTGGCGCCCAGAAGAGTTTCCTCAGATAGAGGGCGAGAGTCCAGTTGTTTCACGGTCGCCTCGAATGTTCTTCTTTCAGCAGTATAGTTCGGGCACTCGCAAAGAAGGTGTTCAATAGTCTCTGGAGTGTGGCACTGTACGCAATTTGGGTTACTTTCGATGCCGATCTTGTGAAGATAGTGTTTGGTGTAGGCAACGCCAAGCCGTAACCGGTGGCAGCGAATGTAGAGGAGCGACACGAAGTTGCCCCCTGCTTAATTAAACGGCGGCTGCTATCCCTTGGGCAGCGGTGGCGTCTTCAGCCAGCTGGAGGAGCTTGATCTGTGTCCCCGGGTCGGGGCTGAGCATTAGAGTCTCCCAATGCTCAGAGTCGGTAATAAAGTGACTCGCAGGTAGGGACTGCGGGCAGTTCCAGATCATATGATTTAGATCGAGTTTAATATCACAATTTTTGCATCTGTCTGAGCAGAGTCTTTCCGAATAGAAGTTACATAAACTTTGATCCCACAGTGTATTTAGAGGTTTGTATAGCTCACTACCCTTAATTAATCATCTGAGAGACATGGTAGAGGACTTTGCCCGGCATTGGGTGCAGTCAGGCTGGTAATAATGATGATAGCGCGCTGTCAGTCATAGCCATATCGTAGTCTAGATTTTCGAGGAGGTGATTCACGTAGGCGCTGCAACGCAACGAATTCTAGCACTCCAGAAGCGCCACGTAAAAATGGCGGGTCTGAGTAGCGCACGCAAGGCACCCTGCATCCGCCAGGCGCCTCCACCGTCGGCGCTGCGTTCGGCGCCCCTAGTGGCGAGCTTTGCATCTCGAGGGGGTCAGCATCCCCTGTAAAAATAAATTGTCAAAAAATTGGGTGTGGCTCAACTCAGCTGGGCTACAATATACGAAACGAAAGCTCCGTTGAGCATGGTTAGACACGCCTTAGCTTTGGTTCATCTTTATTACTTAAAGACCTCAGCGAGAGCAAATCACGTGGTGCATCACGTGCGGCAAGTGCAAGAGCGAGCGTCCAGAGTAGTGCAGCCGACTGCAAGCGCGCAGTTATGGCGTCGATGAAGAAGATTATAGAGGCACCTGCCACGCGCGATTTTGCCACATGCGGCTTGCCTCCCGTTCAAGGCCAAATCTATAGTTGGATGCAGCTTAAGTGTGCAGTGAAGCTGCGCCCACATTGTGCCTTCGCGCATAGAATTCTTCCTCGATGAAAAAGTAGTCCCCGCCTTAAACGTTTCTTCTTACCTAAATAAGAAGTTTATCACAAGAAAGAAATTATGAGCTCTAGAATTTTGATACTTGGATTGTTTGATAAAGTCAAACATTAAACAGCTGATTTCGTTTACTGTTGCGATTGGCCAGCGGAGTAATACAGGACGCCGCGGACCGCGCCCAGTGTTAGCAACTGCTGTGTTTTTAAGTTGTATCCTACTTATTAAAGGAGCCGTTTGACCTTCAGGCTCAGCGTGGTAGAAGTAGAGCTTCTCGCACCACAATCATTTTAGTTCTACTAAGTGTAAACAAAAAAGGAATGTGCCTAAACCGACATACCTTGACGACATTGCCAACGGAAACCCAGGGATAGAAGGCTCCGAAAGCTGCAACCATGAATTCAACGCAGCCTTCTTTGCTGTGCCTTAGCAAAGCCCAGCGAATTCTCAAACATACGCGTTACATCCTCGTAATGATCCTGTGATTTTTGTTTTATTGTGACTAAGTGTGCGGATAAGACTGCATGGAGCCAAACGGGCTCGGGGGGGGGGGGGGGGGGGGTCTCGAGGTAGGAGCCGCGGCACGACGCACCCACGGGGAAGCAGACCACGGTTTCGGCACAGTCCGGCGTGGGAGGCGAGATTAAGGCACGATTAATTCGGTGGGGGGAGGTGCCACTAGCGACGCGAACACAACACAGACTATACCGCTGCGACAGGATGGCTGGGCGACGGCGAAGTAGGTAGAGCAGGCTAATTCACGGCCACTTGCAGCAAGAGGGTAGTGGATCTCCGAAGGTCCCTCTAGCCTACGACAGCAGACCACGCTCCAGTCGTCGGAGGCGCTGAGGAATCTTTGGCTACAGGGTGGAGTGGTCTTGGCCATCAGCTGCCCAGTTCCAGCCCCGCACCGATTCCGAAAAACGAGGTCGCGGCCACAGTTATATTGCAGTGGCTCTCAAGAGAACGCAAAAGTAGGAGGGGGTGGCAGAGAGAGGTGGACCGATGAGAACCGTAAGTCTGCGGAGATAAGGTAGCCGCAGCTGGTACTGCTGGACAGGAGTAATAGGAGAGATATGGCAGATGTCTTTGTCCTTCGTTGGGAAGATGATAATGTGTTGGCCGACTGTCATCATGTCCAGCGTGGCGGTAAACTTCCAGATGGGGCTCCGCGCTTATCGTTTACACCATGGGGTGTGGCGACGTCTCTAAAAGGAACTGTTTTGACGACCGATGATGGAACCGAGAAGAGTTTTGCCAAAAGTAACCAGGCTTGCATCTCCGTCGTGTATTGAAGCTGTTATGCTAACCCTCAAACTCTGAACCTCCGTATGGTAAGGAGAACCCCTGTCCTCACCTTCCAAAAACAGTTTTACTTTTAGGGAAGCGGTAAGGGCTCTACTATACGAATGAGAAGCAAACCATGCAGCCTGGTTACTTTTGGCAAAGGCGTACACTTTGCGAAAACAGCTACGCTCTTCTGTTCGTAAAAATGGTGGCGCAAGCCTCGTTTGCTTTTTTTCGCGCCGCTTTGTGGTCGCAGTCGATGTAGGTGTCACGCAGAGAGGGATGACGCCTTTTACATGGCGGAGGATGATTTTCGGTATCACTTTAGGCCGGTGAAGGCGCTGGCATGCAGGCTGTCCGCCAATCTTGAAAAGGAGGTCGGGACGGTCAATGGGGCTGCCAGACTCTTCCACGCGCATCGCTTCTTTGCGAACGGGAGCTTCCGAATCCCTGCCGGTGGCCATTAGGCTCCCGCAATCCTCGGCGGGCCGGAAAAGGAAAAAGGGAAGGCCTCCGCGGCAGCGTGGCGAAAGGAAACGGGCAGGCCTGTGAAGCCTTTCCTGTGGAACGTCCCTAATAGGGCACGTTTTCCGTCGCGTGATAATTACGCGCTGCCGTTTCTACGGGAAAAGGCATACGCCTGTATTCTTATATAAAATTTAGGGGAACACTCCACCGAAAATTGGTCAGAGTGCCTTATTCATTTTTCCACCTTCGTTCTTTAAGCTGCACTTGTTCCAATATTCGAAAAAGCAGAAAAAAAAAGACGTAAAGTCGTCATGCGCGCTTGTGGTTCTATTCCCCCGCCTTTGTAGCTGCGCATTGCTGCTACTGTTCTAAAGTTATACCAACTAACCAACGGTGGCACACCTCTGTACGTTTCTTCGCCGCAGTCGTCGTGGTGTGGAGAAAGAATAGCGCGAGCAAAATCTGAAAGCAAGGAAGATGGAGAAGAAGACGACCCCACCAGTGCGAAATTTTCAGTACACTACCGGTAAAAGCATTCATTCCCGAGCAGCTTGCATGCGTCAAGGGCATTGTACGCGGTGTGGACCCAGCATCTTCCCCGCAAGAAATTCTAGAAGAATTTCAGGATGCAGGTGTTGGAGTCCTTTCGGTATATAGGTGCAGTAGAGAAGTAAACGGCTCGCGTGTTGCTACTGAATCGGTAATAACAACTTTTGCTGGCTCTTCCTGCCCTACTGAACTAAAAATCTGGCTAATTGTATACCGTGTAGACACTCTGCAACCGCGCCCACTTCAATGCACCAACTGGTGGCGGTTTGGGCATAGCGGCAAAGCATGCAAGTCAGAGACCCGCTGCCGTTTGTGTGGTGAAGGCCATGCTGCGGATAACTGCACCTCAGAGCAGCCTCATTGTTGCCTCTGCAACAATAACCACCCAGCAGATGATGCCGACTGCGCAAAACGCAGTGAGGAGCGCAGCTTGTTAGACATTATCGAAGAGAAGCGGTGCTCCAGAGCCGATGCTTACGCTCTTCTTAACAGGAAAAAGGATTCATACGCTAGTCGTGTGCGCGCTTCTGTTCGGGATATTGAGTCCAACTTGACTGTCTCCATTGTCTCCACTGTAGAAAAAGCCCTTAACAATGTTGTTGAGCGAATGCTAAACACATTTTCTGAGGCGTTGGCTCAGTTTATTGCAGTTCAATCTGTGTCACCATCTCCATCCGTTCTGGCAGCGAAGCCTGCATCTGTTTCAGCTTGTGCCGCTACTGCTAGCAGCTCAGCATCACCTCCTGATGCTTCCCAGGTCCCACCTAACATCTCTCTTCCTAGCAATGCATGTTGTTCCGATATCTGCACAACAGATGTTGAAATGTCGTGTCCTACGCAGAAGCGTCGTGCTTCCTCGTCACCATCTAAATCTAGTTCTCATCAGATGAAAGCTAGAAAAGGACCACCAAAACTTCTTCCCAATGTTGATATCCTCAAAGAGGCGGTGTCTGCCTCTTCAATTGGCCAGTAATCATGGCAGGTATCAAAGTGTTACAATGGAATTGCCGCTCGGTATTCTCTTCTCTTCCAGATCTAGAACTACTTATTCGGAAACACAACCCTGATATCGTGCTTTTACAAGAAACGTGGTTATCACCTTATAAATCATTTTCAATGAAAAACTTTCGAATTTTCAGATTAGATCGAAATGCTGGTAGGGGAGGCGGATTGGTAATCATGCTTTCTAAACACATATGTCATCAGGCATCTATCTCTAAGAAAATTCTTCTCCCTGACTGTGAGCTTTTAGCGCTCAAAATTTCATTTCCGCACTGTGATGATATTACAATTGCTAATACCTACTTTCCTTTAGCTGTACAGAGGACAGACTGCTTAGACAGCTTGGTGGCTGGCGCAAGCACTGTAGTTATTGCGGGAGATTTTAATTCCCACCACAGTGAATGGGGAAGTCGCACTGATTCCTGCGGCCAGCTTCTCTGGTCGTGAATGTCTGCAAATGCTGTACGCTGCTGTAATTCAAGAGATATAACATTTATGCGAGGCGGTGCTCGCTCAGCCATTGACTTAACATTATCAGCAGGTAGGCTAGAGGGGACTGATTGGTTGACAGAAGATTCGGGTACATCTAGTGACCACTTTCCTATAACTTTCACTATCCGGGTATCTCCGCACAAAAATAGTTGTGTAAAACATAAATTTGTCAACCACAATATTTATAAAAGTTTGATGTCCGCCTCACTTGCCTCTATAGTCAGTACTAGCCGGGCTGACAGAGCTCAGCAGGCGGTTTCATTTTTGCAAAGTGCAGTAGACCATGCAATATTCTCTGTGCCCGCAGCAGTCTCTAATAAACAGCCGTCTCCCTGGTGGACACAAGAATGTGAGAAGGCCTATCGTTGCAGAAAAGCGGCCTGGAAGAGGCTATCCTGCAACCAGAGTCCAGCAAATTGGTTAAATTACAAATTTTTCTCTGCATCTTTCAAAAGAACAATTGCAAAAGCCAAGGAGGACTATAACCAAAATTTGAACACTTATCTTTCAAATCCTCGTAATCGGAAGGCCCTGTATAGATTTATGGAACGTAACAAGAGTTCTCCAGTCCCTCACATTACTTTTTCAACAGTGTTATCACCACAACAGGCTCAGGAAACCCTGGATAGTATTGCTCAGGGACTAGCGGTACGTTTCCAGACTCAAAGAAATGTCCCTCTGCGCGCAATCACACCCTCTTCAGATTATACCGAGGTTGATGCGTCAGAGCTCCTCACAGTCCTGGCAATGATGCACCCTGCAGCTCCCGGACAAGATGGTGTCACTGTTGGTATGATTACAATTTTAGCCCAGGATTTCACAAGCAACCTCTTAGATATTGTCAATACTTCATTGAACAATGCATGATTTCCAAGCATTTGGAAGATAGCGAAAATTATTTTATTGAGGAAAGATGCAGGTAAAGGGTACGTTTTAGATAATATTCGGCAATTGCGCTAACTTCAAATTTAGTCAAATTAATTGAAAGGGTAGTGCCCCGTCGTCTCACAAAACATGTTCAGGATGTTAATGGCCTTAGCCCAGCACATATTGGCTTTCGTCGCGGATGCTCTATATGGACCGCGCATGTGGATCTAGAGCAGGGGTTCTCAAACTTTTTTGCTTGGAGGAACCCCAAAAGCCTTCAATAAGTTCCAAGGAACCCCCCCCCCCCCCCCCCCCCCGCTTCACTTACCAGCAATGTTGTCGAGTGCATTTTTGCAAAGAGAGAGTTGCAAAAGTTAAATGTTTATTGCACCGATTAATACAAATACTAATGTGATGGGTGGTACTGCTTCCCTTTTGAGAGAAAATCAAAGCGTGGCTCAGCAGCACTCAGAGCCAGTCTCATATCAGCTGCCGGGTCAGGGCCAGTGAGGGTTCTCGCGGAACACAAGAAGACAGCCCGCGGAACCCCTGTGTTCCGCGGAACCCAGTTTGAGAACCCCTGATCTAGAGAGTAGAATCCGGCTCTCGATACGCAGAAGAGAAGTTTCAGCTTTGGTGACTCTTGATGTAGCAAAGGCCTATGATAGTGTAGAACACACTATTTTACTTGACAGACTTGCGCAGTTACATCCTCCAACCTACATTTATGCATGGATATCTGAATTTCTAAAGGACAGATACTTTTACTGCGCAGAGGGTACCCTATGTTCTAATACCTACCATCAATCAAGAGGAGTGCCGCAAGGTTCGGTACTATCACCGCTGCTTTTTAATATTTTGGTCAGTGACATCCCCATCCGTCCTGATGTAACAGTTTTTGTGTATGCAGATGACATAGCTTTTTTCGCCTCGGCCACGGATATCCATTCCCTTTACCAGATTCTGCAGGGCTATTTGGATGCTCTTGGAGTTTGGTTGCTCCGTATTAATTTATCCCTGAATGTTACCAAATGTGGCACTCTGGTATTTCCTCCAGACACGCCTTTGTACATTTCATTAGCCCATCACTCTAATCTGATTCCACAAGTGGAATCTGTTACATATCTAGGTGTTACTTACCATCCAACCTTAGATTGGAGCCTTCATATCAAGAACAACGTGCGTAAAGGAGAACGCGCTCTAGGCCGGCTGACACGAATCGCCAATAAAAGGTTTGGGATGCGCCGCGACACATTATTGTTACTATATAAAGCTTATGTAAGACCTATACTTGATTTTGGTTGCATTTTGTTCTCTGGTAGCGCAGACTACAAGGTTCAACCTGTGGGTTTCTAAGTGGACACAGGCCACCACCCACCGCGGGTTCGAGCTTCGCGCGAGCCAAGGGCCCCGATCAGCCGTCACCACACACACACACTGGGACACCGATGCGGTGCACTCAACCTCCGCTGGGAGGAGAGCGATTCGCCACAAAGAAATAGGCCTCCAAGTTCACCAAGGAGACGTTTATTCACGTCGTCCTTCAGCAGGTACACACGCACTCAATAGTCACCCCGTCCCGGGGGCGCGCGAGGAGCAAGGCTCCGCTGCGCGCACGAAGCGACTCGAGCAATGCGCGCCGCTAGCACGCCGCTGCAGGAGAATGTCCCCGCGGCAGTGCTGTGATCTCTCTCTCGTGTCGACCGTTGGGCCGGTTGCGAGAGAGAGTGGGCAATAAACGCAAGGTACGCCTGTCGTAGGTCGCTGGACCCCGCTGGACAGGCTCGAGCCGCTGCAGGTCAGAGGACACGTGCGGGCGAGCTCGAGTATATGCACTGGTCCGAGCGGCAAAGGCCGGCAGGGACAAACAGTAACGTACGCACCTTTCGCTGTCTCGGAGGGATCTCTCTCTCTGGGCCCCGCTCGAACGGTCGCGCGGTACGCGGCCGCCCAAAGCGGGTCCCGAATTCCCGCCAAAAGGCGCCAATGGCAAAGGCCCTTGGGGAGCCGGGGCGGAGCTGTGGCTAAATGACAGTGATTAGTCACCCAGCCGCCTCTCCACCGCCTGAGGCGGGAGCAAGGGAAAGAGGAGAAACAACGCGGGAGGCCGGCACAGCCGCGCAAAGGCGACGGCGGAAAGCCAGGATTCCCACATCCCCCTCTCCTTAAATGCCCTCCTACCCATCGGCAAAGCACGCGGCCAAAATAAAGAAATCAATACACAAAAAATAAGCTACACTTCAGTTCCAAAATAAAGAAATGAATACAAAAAAAAAACTAGCTACACTTCAGTTCCAGCCAGAACAACGTAAGAAAACAAAGGAAAAACAAGGTAAACAAACAAACACTGGCATACGCTTGTAAATAAAAACAGCTTGAAGATTATATACATGGTATACCAGTCGATGTGAATAAACTGTACAGCTATGTGACAGGTGGATGTCAGCCTCAAAGTTCGATGGCACGGCCCAGTGGGCTGGTCGGCGACTCACCGCTCGCAGACTTCAAGTTGATCGGGTTGGGAGGGCCGACGACTGATGGCGGTCTTCTTTCCGTTGATGACGACGGGGCCGCGGCAGAGCACTGACCTCGCGCCCTTGGGCACGACATCACGTTCGGGCACAAGACAGTTAGTGCACCCCTTTCACGCCGGCTGAAACGGGCGAGGACGTTCGGCGGCGACTTATGTGTAACCTTGGCCACAGCGAGGGGTCCTTCTCATCCTCGCGCTCACGCAGAAGCACAACGGCACAGCTCACAGGCGTCGCCTTGGCTCATGGTTGCGCGCGCACACAGTCACAGCCACAAACACGCATACACCGGCACGTGCGCGGACGCTGGTCGGCGACAACGCTCCCCTCATCAGAAGCGTCCAGACGCGCCGCGGCGAGGGTCAAAGGGTGCACTTTCCGCCCCCCATCGCCCCAAACGCCCCGCCAACTTCCCCTCCATGCGGGCCGCACAAAACTCGCACCGCGACACACGGCTCCTTAACGAGCCCACCACCCACAGTCGGGCCGGAAATGAGAAAAGGCTCGCTGTACAAACGACACCTAATCCAATCTATTCCTTCTAGAAGATAAGAGCAAGCACGAGCGGGCTGAAGTTTGCCTATGTACATCTTGGTACGTTATAACGAAAACAGACGAACAAGCGGGAAACTAAAGTGGCTAGAAACTGACTAAAACAAAAGAAATAAATAAATATATAAACACGCAAGGCTGGAACTGAGCATGATGCAAAAACAAAAAAAAAAATAACACACCGTGCTTCGCCTGGGTAGGGCCTGACGAGAAAGCTCGCCAGCTAGCTGAGGCTGCGTGCCTTCGGTTGCGGAAAAGTCCGCCGTCCGGCATCAATCACACCGGTGACCGTCGCCTCAGATTGTACCGGTGCTCCGTACGCTTGCGTTCCGCAGCACCAGTTGTGCCTTTGCGCTTGCCTTTGATACCAATGGGTACCGGCGCAAGCTCGCCAGACCGTGACGCGTAGGCCTTCAGGTCTATGAACCCCTGCTTGCTCCTGGGGAAAGGCCCCATCAAATCGCAGGTGGCCATCTGCCACGGACGCACACTGTCAATCGGTTTCATCATTCCAGGCGGCTTGCCGCCCCGTGACTTCACCGCTTTACAGACATGGCAGGAACGGCAATAGCGGAAAATGTCACGCTTCATGCCGGGCCACGTCACCGAATTACTCAGTTTTGCAAAAACTTTGGAGCCACTCAGATGACCGGCCAGTGGTTCGTCATGAGAGAATCGCAAAAGTGCGCCTCTCAGACTTTTGGGGATAACCACCTTAAACGGGTCGATGGACTCGTTATCGGTGGCTATGTACTTCAGCACGAGCCCGTCATTGTCCAGCAAATATGAATCCCCGGGGTTCGCCGCGACACACGCTGGCTTCTGCCCCCCTGCGGCTGCTACAATACCAGTAGCGTCACGGCGCTCCGTCTCCCTGAGACCGTCGCTCACCTCGCGACAAAAGGGGTCATTTTGCTGGGCTTTCAGTAGCTCTTTACGGCTGAAAACGATTCCAGTCATCCCAGAGGGGAGCGTGGTCTCGTCCCCACTCAGGTTTGCAGTCAAAATTCCGTTCGCGTCGGCAACTCCGAGGCGCTCACGAAGAGCTTTGCCTCTCGTCCGCTTTGCGAAGCGCTGCTTGCCTGGTTAGCGGAATGGGTTAACCCGTTTGCGGGTTCCCCCTCCTTGCCGCCCGGCGGCTCGTCCGCTGTTTCGCCCCCTCCGCCTACAGGCGTCAAGGCGCCGCTGGCGAGTGGGGCACGGGATAGCGCGTCAGCTACCACGTTTGTGCTCCCCTTTCGATACTGCACCGAAGAGTCGTAATGCTGTATCAGGAGAGCCCAGCGCGCCAGCCGACCCGCAGGCTCGCGGAGCCGCATCAGCCAGCTGAGCGCACTGTGGTCTGTCTGCACCACGAATTGCGTTCCATCAAGGTAGACGTCAAATTTGCGCAGTGCAAACACGATGGCGAGGCACTCCTTTTCGGTCACGGAATAATTCCTCTCCGAGGGCAGCAAGGAGCGGCTGGCAAAGGCCAGCGGTTGCAGCACGCCATCGAATTCCTGTAGGAGAACTGCTCCTAAACCCAGATCGCTCGCGTCAGTCTGGACTACGAACTGTCTGGTCAGGTCGGGTAGCCTGAGCTGCGCTGTCTCGGCAATGGCACTAGACAGGAGGCGAAAGGATCGCTCTTGCTCGGGCTCCCATCGCCACGCGGCAGTCTTTCCCAAGAGCTAGGTCAAGGGTGCCTGCACGCGGGCACAGGACGATAAAAGTTGGCCATTCCCACACAACGGCGCAGGCCGCGTACGTCCTTGGGCGCGGGAAATTCGAGTATGACTCGAAGTTTCTCCGCATCTGGCTCAATGGAGCCCCGGCCTCAGCGACTGCACCCCTGCCTCAGTGGAGGCTTGGGCGGGCTGCACGAACGAGGGAGGCAAGGCTCCTAGTTCAATTCAATTTCAATTCAATTCAATTCTTTTTATTATCATTTCTTCAGCACAGTACATAACATCACTGTCTGGATCCTTAGCCAAAGGCTAGTTATGGATCCATGCAATAAAAGCAAAGATATTAGTGAGGACAAATGCTTTCTACATGCATGCCAAAATAATACACATAAGAATGGTGGAAAAATGAAAAGCGTACAAGCAAGAGGGTTCAAATTACAGAAATACAAGAGGGCTCACTACAAAAAAATAGAAGAGTGTGCAAAAAAACACGAAGGCAGGAACAGCATTCTTTATACAAAATAAACGCAGTTGCCTTAGAAGTGATTATTCAATGACATATAAATGGCAAACCCAACATAGACACTACAGAGAATAATAAGAAACAATCGCAAAGCGATTTGCATTGTAAATCAGGTAATTATTTGTGACAGAAAAAAAGTCTTCAGTGAAATATAAGGATTAGACGTTGCAAAGACTGCACAGGGGATTTTATTCCAAGTTTTTACCCCTTGATACTCGAAGCGGCGCTGGCCATAGTCATTGCGAGATGTAGGAACCAGAAATCTTCCCTGTGCTGCTGAACGGCTGTTAGTTGGGGCTCTATGGAATGTGTTCAAAGGAAAGGGGGAGGTGCCGGAGAGGACTCTTAGTACGAGTAGTGCAACGCGAAAATCTCGAAGCTGCAATGCCGGCATTATTTGGAGTCTAAAAAACAAAGGGAAAGAAGGCGTATACGGTGTTGTGCAAGTCATTATTCTCAGTGCCCGCTTCTGCAGGCGTAAAACAGGTTCAATGTAAGTGATGTAAGTGAACCCCCATGATTCTATACAGTAAGTTAATTGGGACTGGAAAAAGCTAAAGTATATTGTTTTTAGTGTGTGTATTTCGAAATGTCGCCGAGCTTTGGCCAGAACGAAACATGCATAAGATAGTTTGCTGCGCAATTTTTCGATATGCGGTTTCCAGTTTAATGCAGCGTCTAAGGTTACACCCAAGTACTGAATAGTTTTAACTTCTTCAATTTCTTTATCTCCTATCGATATTGCGGAGCAGGTATTCTGGTATTTTTTATAAAGGGATGCAAATATAACATATTTAGTCTTGCCTATGTTCAAAGTGAGTCTATTTGTTAAAAACCATTTATTGACTCTCTGAAGTTCTGAGTTTAAAATATGCTTGGCTGTTTCAACGGAGTTAGCGGTCACCAACAATGAGGTATCGTCGGCGTACATAATGGCACGGGTATTTATTAGGCAATCGGGTAAGTTGTTTATGTAGAGTGTAAAAAGTATAGGCCCCAGTACTGAGCCCTGCGGAACACCTACGGAAATAGAACGCGAACTTGACGCGTGTTCGTCAATAATAACACACTGCCGTCGCCCAGTTAAATAGCTTCTAAAGAAATCGAGTGATACACCTCTGAACCCATATCGTTCTAGTTTCTTGCATAAAATATCGAGATCCACAGTGTCGAATGCCTTCTTAATATCCAGGAATACACCAACAGAAATATTGTTATTATTGAGTGCTTCATTGATTGAGTCAGTTATAGAAAGCACAGCCGTGGTGGTCGATCTAAATTTCTGAAAACCATGTTGGGACGTTGACAGAATTGCATTTTTAGTCAGGAATTGCGTAATTCTTTTAGCCAATAGTTTTTCGAAGAGAGTGTTGATACAGCTAAGGATTGAGATCGGCCTATAGTTTCCGAGTTCATTAGGATTCCCACTTTTGTAGATAGGGACTACCTTGGCGAGCTTCAAAATATCAGGATAGATGCCGGACAGAAACGCTTTATTAAATAAAGAGGCTAAGGTGGCAGCTAAGACGCCACTGTTGTTTTTAATTATGGAAACCGGAATACCATCGAGACCCGTGGCCTTAGTGGCATCCATTGAATTAAGTGCACTCATTACTTCGTCACTGCTTATTTCTATAAAACCGAAGTTCTTTTCAAGATACTCAGGCAGAGAAGGTTCGTCTGTGAGACCCATACTTAAACGTAAATCAGCACCCACTGAGCAGAAATGATCGTTAAACTGATCTGATAGCAGGTGTTTATCTGCGGAAAGGGCCAGGTCAGGAAGTATTCGGTTTGATGAAGTAGGCTCAATTATCGAGTTCACTGTAGCCCAGAGTTTCTTAGAATTGCCGGCGCATGCGTTTATTTGGTTACTAAAATATATCTTCTTCTGTATACGCATGGTAGCAACAGCTTTATTTCTATGAATCTTATACTGAGCACTATAATATGCGTTCCCTCTGTTTTGTTTCATTCTGGTGTGCCAGTGATCGCGCGTTTTTATCATGTTTAGCACAGCTGCTGTCATCCAAGGGCACACTGGATGTGTATAGTACGTTTTTTTCTGCGTAAAACTACAATCATTTATCACAGCTTTAATTCTATCGACAAGGCTGCAGCAGTGTTCATTGGCATTCATATCGGCGAGGTCTGCAAAGCTCATTTCAGAGAGCCTGAGTGCGCATTTTTGATAGTCAATTTTCTTCCTATGTTCGCACGTGCTGTCAGAAGTTCTACGGCTATCTCTATCGTCTACGCGGTATAAGAAGGCAATCGCGAAGTGATCTGCCACTGCCGTATCATATGCCCCAGCCAAATAATTAGGTGGCACGAAATTGCATAGAACATGGTCGAGGCATGTCGAGCTGGAACCTGCGATTCGGGTCGGAGTAGAGATAAGATTCGTAAATCCATATGAAAATAACAGGTCAGTGTATTCACTGTGGTTGGCACCTAAAGTATCAATATTAGTATCGCCGACGATGATTGCTTTTTTGTTCATATCGGTTACGTGTATAAAAACAGATTCAAGATCATTCACAAACTTACTGCGATCTGCGTGGGGGGCTCTATAAACAACACCAACCATGACACCTTCAAGTTCAACAAATAGAAATTCCGAACTGCTACTGACGGATGCGTTAAGAAACGGACATTCGCAGTGTACAAGGGTCTTTTTAATGTACAAACCTACCCCGCCTCCTCGATTGTTCGAAATGCGGGGACGGGATAGAAATACATAATTGGGAATGTTATAGCTTTCACCGGGCATCAGCCAGGTTTCTGTAATGGCTATAACATCGTAAAGAAAGCTGTGCTCTGCTAGAAACGTACAAAGGCCGTCAAAATTTCTAGCTATGCTCCTTACATTGCAATGCAGTATGGTGCGTGATTCATTTGACGTGAAAAATTTATGAGTGGTTCGTACAGTCAGCATTTTGAGTTAACTAGACTATAAGGCCGAGGTCGGCCTCTGTAGAAATTCGGATCACGTCCGAGTTGTCTGCTTTTCGCGCCAAGATCCGGCCACGAGATACCCATGCATACTTCCAGTTGTGAAGTTTCTTCGCCGCTATAGCCCTAGCAAGCAACACTTTATACTCTGGGCAAAGATGTTCGTTTACGAACACGGATGTTGATCCAGAAATGCCAAGGTCCGATGTGATTAAGCGAGTTTTTTTTTTGCCGACTCGAGCAGTTTATCACGGGCATCACTTGACCTGAACTTAACGATGATATTCGATTTGTTCCTGTCTTTTGTTGGCACTCGATGCACGAGGTCAATATCGTTCACCGTTATTTCTGCTCCAACTTTCGTGGCAAGAGCGGAGACAATGCCTGTCAGTGACTCGCTGTCAGTAGTAGGGATGCCTTTTAACTCAAGGTTATTTCTGCGACTGTACTGCTGAAGTTCAGTTAGCTCTGCTCTAGTACGCTGCAGCTGTTTCGAAAGTTCACTGTTTTCATGCTTTAGATAATTCTGCTCTTCCTTAAGCTCGCTTATCTCCCGACGAGACTCGGCCAGTTCTTTCTTAAATTCTTCAAAACTTTCATTCATAAATTCGACTGATCCCCGCAGGGTGCCAAGCTCATGGTTCAGGTTCTTTCCCAAGGCTTCCAACTTGCTATTAAGCTTCACAAGAAAACTTCCAACTTCTTTCACAGTAGTTGGAGCCTTGTCGAATAGCTTTTCACTCTTTTCTTTCGTGTTAGACGGGGTACCGGACCCTTCATCATCACTCATTGCTTTAGGACGACCCAGGCACAAACTACAAAATGTGTGTACAAGTAAAGAGTATTACAGACCTGTAATACGAAAAGTAGGATGAGCGTCGGGCCGATGCGTTCGTGCCTGAATCGTCCTCAGCAATGGTTCGTCCAGGGCCAGGAGTTCAGCTTTTATACGCCCCGCTGCATCAGTGCGCCACAGTCGGAGAGCTGGAGTATGCGCACATGCGCCGACGCAGTAACCACTGGGCCCGGTGTGACGAAGTTAGTAGAAGCCAGCAAGTTGCGTTGGCAATCGTTGGCACGTGTTGGCGAACCGGGAAGCCGCGACGGTGATCCAGACAGCCGGGCCAACTGTAATACGAAAAGTAGGATGAGCGTCGGGCCGATGCGTTCGTGCCTGAATCGTCCTCAGCATCGATGAGCGTTCGATGAGCGGCGCGGTTTCCGCAGGGAACCGGGCCAGCGCCTCGCCGTTCCCAGAGCAGAATTGACTGCTCGCGGGGCACGGCTGCTGCTGTTCGAAACTGCCGGTTGCGGCAGAGTGACACGAACTGCTCTCGCACTGGGCGGAAAGCTTGCACAGCTGAGGCATGCGACCAGCGGATGCACCGCAGGGTGCTCCCGGTACAGCTCCAATGGGAGCCGCGTGGTCGACATTTTGGGTTGTGTCGCCGTAAACCCCAATGGGGGCCGCGGCCAACCACGGTGTCTAGCTATTCGTAGGAACAGCAGCCAGCGGATAAAACGACGCTACAACTCCGTAGGGAGCCGACATGTAGCTGCCGAGTGCCCCGCTGGGGGTGTTAGACATGGTGCGCAAGCGTGATCGTCAAGGCGACCTGCTCGGCTAATGTGCCATCAAAGTCGTAAGCGCCAATGGCTTAGCACGTTGGACGCCAGTTGTGGGTTTCTAAGTGGACACAGGCCACCACCCACCGCGGGTTCGAGCTTCGCGCGAGCCAAGGGCCCCGATCAGCCGTCACCACACACACACACTGGGACACCGATGCGGTGCACTCAACCTCCACTGGGAGGAGAGCGATTCGCCGCAAAGAAATAGGCCTCCAAGTTCACCAAGGAGACGTTTATTCACGTCGTCCTTCAGCAGGTACACACGCACTCAATAGTCACCCCGTCCCGGGGGCGCGCGAGGAGCAAGGCTCCGCTGCGCGCACGAAGCGACTCGAGCAATGCGCGCCGCTAGCACGCCGCTGCAGGAGAATGTCCCCGCGGCAGTGCTGTGATCTCTCTCTCGTGTCGACCGTTGGGCCGGTTGCGAGAGAGAGTGGGCAATAAACGCAAGATACGCCTGTCGGAGGTCGCTGGACCCCGCTGGACAGGCTCGAGCCGCTGCAGGTCAGAGGACACATGCGGGCGTGATCGAGTATATGCACTGGTCCGAGCGGCAAAGGCCGGCAGGGACAAACAGTAACGTACGCACCTTTCGCTGTCTCGGAGGGATCTCTCTCTCTGGGCCCCGCTCGGACGGTCGCGCGGTACGCGGCCGCCCAAAGCGGGTCCCGAATTCCCGCCAAAAGGCGCCAATGGCAAAGGCCCTTGGGGAGCCGGGGCGGAGCTGTGGCTAAATGACAGTGATTAGTCACCCAGCCGCCTCTCCACCGCCTGAGGCGGGAGCAAGGGAAAGAGGAGAAACAACGCGGGAGGCCGGCAGAGCCGCGCAAAGGCGACGGCGGAAAGCCAGGATTCCCACAAACCCTTAATCTTACTGGAAAGGCGTGCTCTACATCTCTGCCTTGGTCTCCCAAAATCAGTTTCAAACGCTCTGCTTTATCTCGAAGCCAGTATGCCCGATTTAATTTCCCGCTTTCAAATACTCACAGTGCGAACTTTCCTCAGGTCGTTGGACCCGATGACTAATGTCAGTACTCCTATTTTTGTTTCTCAGCAGGCCTTATTTTTTTACCATCATTGGCCACGATATCAAATGCCACAAATTTCCTTAACGCAGAAACTTTTAACACCGATTGGTGTTGATCTCAGTTCTTTGCAGTGGGTTGACGACACGCCGGCAGCAGTGGAATTCCATTTTGACCACATCTTCCCATCTCATGCGAAACACATGCCCACAAACATTTTAAACGGCATTCTTTCTGGTCATATAGCGGAATTCCCCCATCATGTGGTGCTTTCTACTGACGCCTCCGTCAGCGGCCAAAAAGCTGCAGTTGGCATCTTTTCGCAGGATTTGGCATGGAGCTATTCTGTCCGCATCCCAGATTATATCCCCCTATTCTTTGCGGAATTTTTGGCTCTTGGAATGGCCCTGCACGAAATTCCGTATCATGTATCTCACGTTATCATCCTGGCTGATTGTTTGTCAGTTTTAGTCTCCCTTGAAACTTCCCAAAAAGATTTTTTTGCCGCTTTCTGCGAATTTTTGTCCCGTCCACTTTAAAGGAGGTCCGTTTTGTCTGGGTTCCTGGTCATGCAGGCATTCATTCCAACGAGGTGGCTGATTATTTAGCAAGGTCAGCTCTTGACGGGCCAGTAACGCATCCCGTCCCGAATTTCAGTCTGCTGGCGATCTCCAGGTTTCAGCGGTTCCAACAATAATCAGCCAGGTTACGCGATCCCTTACTAAATACTACTGATTATCAGCACTTAGCGTATAAATGGAACGTCCGTTCGTGTAAAACCAGGCAGTGTGAGGTATCAATGACGCGACTGCGGTGCAGGATTCCTAGTTTAAATTTATACCTATGCAGATGTGGGTGGTCTCCGACAGACCTATGTGACTCATGCGGGGACGTGGATTCTGTGGATCATTTCCTTCTCTACTTTCCAAAGTTCGCACTTCAGAGAAAGATTTACCTGGAGGTCCCTCTCTCCAGGTTAGGGCTCCCGTTATCTCTGCCAGTGTTATTATCGTTCGGTGCGAGCGCCAAAGGATTTGCATTGGGTTCAATTTGTGGGAATCTCCATGATTACATAACTGCAACTGGTAGGTTGATTTGCTAACTCCTTTAAAAGTCTTGGAGTTTTCTTTTTTTTTTTCAGCAAAATGTTATTCGTTATTTCACTTCAAATATTCTTCTGTCGTTTTTCATGAATACATTTTTCAAAATTCACGTTTGGCTCCGATATTTTCTCGTAATCCTATGAAAATTTCCTTATGTATACCACTATACCTTGGCCAATCCCCCCTCGTGGATATGTGCCATTATAAAGAGGTGAAGAAGAAGAAGAAGAAGCGTTCACCCTTGAGGGACCTCGCTATGCACCCTGGCCAATCCCCCGCCGTGGGTATGTGCCATTCAGCCCGAGGACATCATCATCATCATCACCTCGCTCAACAATCTGCTTGGCAAGTACGGAGCGTGCAATTTTCGTTCTAGATTTTACTCCTGCCGTGTTTTTGTGCTCCCCTAATGTATATGGAGGTGCTTCTGGGAGGCGTGCGCGAGTTTAGTCCGGCGCACATATTGCAGAGGACACGCAGGAAAACAATATTGAGGGGACAGTGCAGCTCTGCCTTAAGGGTGTGACGTGACAGTTTAATGGGTCCATTCAGGCACCCGGGCTCTTCTTTGAAAAAATACTTCACAGACACGAATACTGTTATTTATTTCATCATCACATAACGTTTAACCTAACCTTGAGAGTACAATGCGATAACATTAGAGAGCCCTCCCGAGACAGTACTGTTTCCCTGTCGCTTAGGTTCTGGTTACACGCCCATTTATGTGGAATCGGTGATTCTTTAATCTAGTTTCACAGATCGCGGACAGTCCTCATACCACTCCTGGCGCAGTGGTGCAGCGGTGGGGTTTGTGGGAGGGGGGGGGGGGGGGGGGGAAGCGAAAAACATGTATCATCCATTAAATATTTACAGCGCAGTGATTGGAGTAGGGCCCTATTGGCCCCTTCCCCTCACAATACTAGACGGAGTCCCTATTCCGGGGCCCCATTTGCAAGGAACGCCACCCCGCGTCGGTTGAACCAAGGCCTTTTCGGCCTTGAGGTCTCAATAGCCGAGCAGGGCCGCCTCCCAGACCTCTTTGGTGAGGTTCGGGTTTGGGAGGGATATATGGGTTTTATTGGCACGCCCAAACCATGCCACCGCCACCGGCGATGACGACTCCGGGTCCGCTGAACGCTTTCGCATTGAAATTAGCGCACGTCTGACAAATAGGCCCGGGTTCCAAGGTCTGTATGATGACAGAATTGGGGTGCATGATCAGTATCTCTCCTTGTCCTTACCCCTGCTCTGCTTTCGGCCGCATCACTTACGCCAGAACAATAAATGCCAGACCCTAGCACTCTGCAGTGGTATGTTGATTAGCTGAATAAGTGTCATTTTTTTTTTAACGGCGAGGGAAAAAACACATATAGAACGACACAGGACCAGCTCTGTGTAAAGAGTTAAATTTTGGCCAGTTTTGATCGGTGAGGATGGGCGAATCATTATCGAGGTCAGTGTTTATTTTGGATGAGGGAAGCAGTCTACTGAAGAGATCACTTTTTAACGCATAGGCAAGGAGACTAGAAGAGCGCGTCGAGGGCACTAGCCAAGTTATTCAAGCCAAGCAGTTTGGTTGTCGTGGTGATAGCGATTTTTGAGCAACTATAGTGTACTGAGCTGAGCCGACAGCATATAAAAGTGTTTTAGAGGAGACAGCTCTACTCCGTGCTGGTTTCTACCCCAGTCGTAGTCAGTTTCAAGTGATTATTCAGGAATAAACATTTATTTAGGAAACTGAGGACTTCTTTGGGTGGAGTCCAGTGCCGATGACGGAGGCCGCCCGGTCGACCGGGTGTTGCTGGTGTGAAAGGGTAAACTGTCCACCCATTCTTACAGGCTTGGGTGGAGTGAGAGATGGGTAGCATAGTTGGAATGGCCTCGCATTGGGGCTCCATATGTAAGAGGGAAGGGCGGTACGCAAAGAAAGACAAGAAGGAGGAATAAGGGATGAGTGTTGCAGGAGCCTCATGAAGAGACTGGGGTGGAGAACAACGGGGTGGAGCGCATATGGCAGGTTCTCTCAGATCATGCATGTCAGTTTGCCAATATCCCTCAGGAGAAAAATCTACAACAGCTGTATCTTACCGGTACTCACCTATGGGGAAGAAACGTGGAGGCTAACAAAGGGGTTCAGCTTAAGCTAAGGACAACGCAGCGAGCTATGGAGAGAAAAATGATAGGTGTATCCTTAAGAGATCGGAAGCAGGCGGAGCGGGTGAGGGAACAAACGCGGGTTAATGACATCTAGTCGAATCAAGAGGAAGAAGTGGGCCTAGGCAGGGTATGTAATGCGAAGGCAAGATAACCGTTTGTCCTTAATGGCAATGGAGTGGATTCCAAGAGAGGGCAAACGTAGCAGGGGGTGGCAGAAAGTTAGGTGGGCGGATGAGATTAAGAAGTTCGAGAGAAGTTGGCCGCAACTGGCAAAGGACAGGGTTCATTCGAGAGACATGGGAGAGGCCTCTGGCCTGCAGTGGGAGTGGTCAGGCTGGTGATGGTGATGATGGAGAGACTACTGTGAGGCAGTATAAACGCATATTCACCCCATGAAAGTGACTGGAACGCATCCATGGCTCAAAATGCACCTACCTCTCCACGATGCCCGCCACGAACCACAGCCAA
This sequence comes from Amblyomma mixtum, assembly GCF_055824585.1. Classification (NCBI taxonomy): domain Eukaryota; kingdom Metazoa; phylum Arthropoda; class Arachnida; order Ixodida; family Ixodidae; genus Amblyomma; species Amblyomma mixtum. Next base: position 85,930,557 of record NC_143012.1, read on the forward strand.
CCTGCTCATCAGCATGTATTGTTTAATATATCCGGAACAGGACGAAACCTGTGCTCGCCTAAGCTACAGCCGCGTCACCTCGATGAGCGGCCTCATCGGATTCCTGGGCTTCGCTTTATCTCTGGGTGCCTGTGATGGCTCCGCGACAGCGCTGATGGCAACCCAACCTCACCGGACCAAACGTGAGTGCCGTCGTATCCGACATTAGATGTTCACCCCAAGTCGCATTCTTGCACGCAGTGTGTGCCCATGTCGTCCATCGGTTCAAGTGGGCCTTGGTGTCTTTGAATGGGGTACTGTTACTGTGGCCACCGGCTATTCCACAATTGCGGCCACTTTTCGCCAGAAAACGGCGAGAAAGTATGGAAGTTTTTACGCCAATAACTTTATTAGGAACCTTCGTGCGTAAATGACGTCGACGTCGGTTTCCTGTAGTATGGCGTAGCCAGAAATCTGGAACTCCATCTGGCGTCCAGACAAATGTCCGGTATGTGGGCCTGAGGTACAATGGTGCGACAAAATTCGGCTCGCATCTAATAGGCCAGCGTGGACCGAACGAAAACTCACTCATGCATGTCGTTGAACAAGCAAGGGCAGCGGAGAAAAATGCACTACTGAGCTAGCACAGTGCCTAGACTGGCCTATATTGTGTCACGCTCTGTAGCCTTCGTTTGAAAGCGCTGGCGCCCAGCCGTAGAGAAAACGATTCTAACAGTCCGGGGAACACCTCGCTGCGTAACCAATGGCGACGCGCCCAGGCGATAGAGCGCTTGTACTGTAGGTAATGCGCGCGCTTGTGCGTGTGTGCGTGTGTGTGTGTGCGTGTGTGTGTTGTTGTGTATGTTGTGTTGTGTTGTGTGTGTGTTGTTGTGTTGTGTCCGATGGCGCGATATGAGGCCCCATCCGCCCCATCTGCAGCCGGTGTGACGTCATCACGTGACGTCACATCATGTGATCTCACTTCAAGGTCAATGGTGGCCACCGCCGGGAGGCGACCGACGGCGCGATATGAGGCCCCATCTGCAGCCGGTGTGACGTCATCACGTGGCGTCATGTCACGTGACCTACTTGAAGGTCACTTGAAGGTCAATGGTGGCCACCGCCGGGCGTCGCGCGAAGGCCCGAAACCTACATTAATATGCTTCGCATAATAAATAAATCTTTCGGGGATCTTAAGTGTTAGTTACGCTTAATTACACATTTTTGCATCTAATTTCACACAAATTCGACGTTTTTCCGACCATTCTGTGACAATTTTCACGATGCCGTGACGACTTCCAGTGGACGTGACGTCATACCGTTCCCGTGGCTATATCGCCTTCCGCGCTATTTCGACGCAATTTCGACATTTTTGCCTACAATTAATTCACTAATTGATCTGCAGTCTTTAGACTTGGCTTCTATGTTCATTTTTTCCTCCTCTATCTGAAGCAACCATTGGTTTTCTTTTATGTTTTTTAGTTCCCGAGTTAAGACACGCTTTCTTAACGGACGGCAGTATGAGCCATAGGCTTTCTCCTTAAAAGGTTTATATTGACTGGGAAAGGTTGCGAGGCGACAACAGCCGACATTGCTTGAATCAAACTCTGTCAGTACGACCGGCGCAGAAGAGGTAGTAGCTGAGCCACGACGGAGAGAAAGAGGGGTAAAAACGTTCAGTGCGTAGAATAGCTGGATGCGGGCCCTGACTCCAGGAGCTAATTGGCTTTTGCCGCCGCACTTGATGTTCTTATCCTCGTACAATGGCACATGCCCACCCAGGGGGTTATCGACCAAGAATTGGGGTGCACAGAGAGTTCTTAAGATGAATTTTTTCCTGGCTAAATTAATAAAAAATGTAAAATGATTGTTGGGGAAGAGAAAAGTAAACAAAAAGTAGAAACACTGAAATAAAACTGTAAATACAGAACGCCCGCCGCAAATGGGCACTGTGGGATTTGCCCGGTTTCACGACGCTTTTAGCTGCGCGGGTGACGGTGGCGATTGTGCTGCTACAGAGTCCTTTTTCCGAAAGCTAAGTTTTAAACAGGGTTAGACGGCTATTTTATCCGATCTGAGTGAACGCAAGGAGGAGAAAAAATGCCATGAGAACCCTGAGGGCTTGAGACTTGTTTTCAAGGTTGCGCGCGGGACGAAAAAAATTGGCTGAAGGCTTACCTTGGTTAAGCCTGGCTGATTGCGAAAGCAATAACACCTGGCTGCGCTTGGTTCTGCTGGTAGTTTCGTTTCTCGAATTCACGCGTAGCAGACTCGAACTCGCCACCTCTTATCTCTTGTTCTTCACGTCGCTGCGCCACGATGCATGTCACCGTCTCGAATCACCACAATGCTCAGCTCTTTCTTCTTGGCTGTATACTGCACTCTTCTTTTAGCAAGCCGCTCTTCTTTCTGTTCCGGCGTTTCTTCCACACGGCGTTTTCTTCTCTTGTGATTATATCGCTCCGCACTACTCCTAGATTCTTCTTCGGCATTAAGAGCGTCCATGAAACTACCCTCGTTTAAACTTCACTCTGAACTTGTAGATGTACCCGCAGCAAGCCGGCGTGCTCGCCATTCTGCAGCATATGCCCGTTGCTTCGCCAACCGTTGTTCCCTTTCTTCGTCTGTTTCTTCGGCACGGCGCCGTCGCTTGGCCGCGACACACCGTTCCAGCCTCGCCTTGTACGCATCCTCCGACATGTTACGTCCTTTATTGCTGGTGGCAGGGTACAGACTGGCGGGGAAGCCGCCAACACGTGACACATGGTAGCTCAGGGTTGCTTGGCCCTAAAGATTGTCCCGCTATAACACTCCTCCCCCCTACGTCACGAAGTCCTTCAGATACGCAGGGCGGCTGCGTTGGCGCTGTGGTCGCTGGACTTGAAGGGAAGCACTCGCTTCACGGTCCTCACCACAGGAAGCAGATTCGGTACTGGGCGCTGCAGCCTCCTCCAGTCTTTCTCCTTGGTCCCGTCTTCCAGGGTCCTCTAGGCTTGAAGGAATGCCAAGCCCGGAACACCCTGCCGGGGAAGCAACCAGCGGTTCCTCCTCTTCACACATCCCAGAAGCGAAACTGTCCAATGCGTAGCTGGCAGAACGACTTCTGAGTTGGTCAACATGACGTCTCCATCGACGACCGTCCTTGGTGACGACCAAGTACGACACTGGTCCTGTGACAGCATCCACAATGCCCGGCAACCACTTGGGCCCATAGAGATAGTTGCGCACAAACACTCGATCCCCCACATCAAACAGTCGCACTGCCTGGCTACGGCGCTGCATCACCTGCTCTTGTTTCTGCTGCACACTGGACTGCAGGTCAGGATGCAGACGCTCTAACACAGTTGAAAGTTTCCTGCCCATTAGCAATTCGGCCGGGCTCTTGCCTGTTGTAGCATGAGGCAGGATATTCTGGGTCATTAAAAACCTAGCCAGACGTGTGTCGATATCGCCTCCAACCATTCGCTTGAGTACTCCCTTGGTTTCGCGCACCATGCGTTCTGCTTGACCATTCGAAGAAGGGTGATATGGGGCAACGGTCACATGTCGGATTTGATTCCGGCACATGAAGTCTCTGAACTCCTCCGAACAAAAGGCAGTGCCATTATCAGAAACAACAGTTTCTGGAATGCCATGGGTAGCAAAAAGGAAACGAAGCTTCGCACAAACTGTAGCTGTCGACATGGAATTCATCCGGCACACTTCCAACCACTTTGAGTGAGAGTCCACCACAATGAGGAAAACTTTGCCTTGGAAGGGCCCAGCAAAATCGATGTGTAGTCTTGTCCAAGGACGCTTGGTGAATTCCCAAGGGTGAATCTTTGCAGCTGCTGGCGCAGACCTGGATTCCTGACAACGTGCACAGTCTCTCGCCTTCTGCTCAACATCTCTGTCGATTCCTGGCCACCACACGGCTCCTCTGGCAAGCCCCTTCATCTTGACAATTCCTGGATGAGCTGTGTGAAGAATGTCCATGACATACGGTCGAGCTGGCTCTGGAATGACCACACGACTGCCCCACAGCAAACAACCTTGGTACACCGACAGTTCATGCTTGCGGCTCACAAACGCTGCAAACTCTTCTGGCAGCTTACCCTCTGGCCACCCATGCTGCACCCAATTGCAGACTCTAGCCAACAGCTTATCCCTTGACGTGAATCTTGCCACCTTCCTAGAGTTCCATGCTACTTCCGGCGCCATTTCCAGCATCCCTACTTCCCAAAGACGCTGCTCCTCTTCCTCTGCCCTACTGGCTCTCAGTGGTAAACGACTGAATGCATCAGCATTGGAAAGCTTCTCCGCTGGTCGATACTCAATTTCATAGTCATAAGCCGATAACATGAGGGTCCAACGCAGCATCCGTGGTGATAGCACCTGGGGAATGGGCTTGGCATGGTGCAACAGTCCTAAGAGGGGTTTGTGGTCTGTCACAATTTTGAAATGTCTCCCATATAGAAACTGATGATACTTCTTTATGCCAAAGCCGATGGCGAGCGCTTCTCGGTCTGTCTGGGCATAATTCCGTTCTGCCGCACTCATAGTTCTCGACGCATATGCAACCGGTCTCTCGCTGCCATCTTCGCACACATGACTCAACACAGCACCCAGTCCGTACGGGGATGCGTCACAGGCCAGCACTAGGGGTTTGTTGACATCATAGTGCACCAGAACATGTGATGACTGCAGCAGATCTTTCGCCTGGCGAAATGCTTCTGCCTCAGCTTCCATCCAACGCCACTCGCGACCCTTGTCCAACAGCCGGTACAGTGGCTCCAAGGCATGAGCTGCTCCTTTAAGAAACTTGTTGTAAAAGTTCAGAGCTCCTAAAAAGGCTTGAAGTTCCTTTTTGCATGTCGGCTCTGGGGCCTTGTGAATAGCACGCACCTTGTCTTCTGTCGGCTGCACACCTGCAGAGTTCACACGGAATCCCAAGTAACACACTTCCTCAACACCAAATTGACATTTGTCAAACTTTAGTCGCAGACCGTCTTCATGAATTCTTTTGAGCACTTCTTGTAAACGAGCATTGTGCTGCACCTCATCCTTTCCACCGATCAAGATGTCATCCAAGAACACAAGAACACCATCAATTCCATGCAACAGTTCTTCCATGTACCTCTGAAAGATAGCCACTGCCACTGCCACGCCAAATTGAAGACGGGTTACGCGGAACAGTCCCCGATGTGTTGTAACCGTCAACAAGTCAGCTGTTTCTTCATCAACGGTCTTCTGTTGATACGCCTGTCCGAGGTCTAGCCTTGAAAACTCCGAGCAACCTGCCAGCCTGGCAAACAGCTGCTCCGGTGTCGGCAGGGGATACGTCTCCCACTGCACTACACGATTGACTGTGCTCTTGTAGTCCCCACAGATCCTTATCGATCCATCTTTTTTGACAACTGGAACGACAGGTGTTGCCCACTTCGAGTGCCGCACAGGCTGGAAAATGCCTTGGCTCACCAACTTGTCCAGTGCTTCGTCCACCTTCGGTCTCAATGCAAACGGTACTTGTCGTGGCTTCAGAAATCGCGGCGGAGCTGCCGGGTTCACCTCTATGCGTACAGGAGGCCCTTTACTTGTCCCAAGTCCAGGCTCAAAGACTGAAGAATACTTCTTGAGCAAGGCTGTTGTTCCCCTACTGCCAGTTCGACTCGGCTCGTACACACTGTGAACACCACTCAGACTTATTCCCAAAGACTTGAACCAGTCCCGACCGAGAAGTCCGATACTAGCACCCTTAACCACCACCAATCGCAGGCGATGTTCCTGCCCCTTGAATTCCACCTTCACGGTCAGTTCACCCAACACTCGTAGTTCCTTGTTATTGTAAGCTCGGAGATGAAGAGTACTTGGGCGCAACGCCCTTTTCGATATTCGCAGCTTCTGCATAGTCCGGTCGTTGATGACTGAACACACTGCACCAGAGTCCACCTCCATCTCTAGGGGACTTCCGTTGACGCGCACTTCCACTCTCACGGCTGGCTCTTCACCAGACAGCACGAACACGTCGTAAACGTCCGACGCAGCATTCTTGTGACGGCCTCCACTGGCCCGTTTTTTGTTCTGAGAGTTGGGTTCAGCCGAAGCGCGAGCTGCCGCCTTCCTCCTGCATGCTCTCACTATGTGCCCTCGTTGCTTGCAGAAGTGGCACTGCATATTCATGAATGGGCAACTGCTTGGCGAATGCGCACCCTTGCAGCGGAAACATACGCTTGTGCTCCCAGGCGAACCAGCCTGCTTATGGGTACCCTCCTTGGCTGTCACTGGCGCAGAGACCTTCGCAACACACGGGTCGAAACGCTGCCCGCTCACGCTGCCAACTTCACACGATGCGGCACTGCCGCGAATTTGCTCGGTCTGTCGCTGCGCAGATTCCATTGCAATGGCTTTCTCCCGAGCTGTAGCAAACGTAAGCTCCGGCTCCGCCAGCAACCGACGCTGAAGGGTCTCGCTTCGCACCCCGCACACTAGCCGGTCGCGCAACATGTCATCGAGCGACGCACCGAAATCGCAGTGTTCCGAGAGACGTCGCAATTCTGCGATGTAGTCGGCAATTGACTCACCGGGCTGCTGTTGACGTGTGCCAAACTTGAAACGCTGTACTGTCACCGACGGTCGCGGCGAGAAGTGGTTTGAGAGACGCCTGACGATCTCATCGTAGGCCACGGCCGACGGCGCATCCGGAGAACAAAGGGAGCGAACGATGGCATACGTTGCTGGGCCGCAAACGCTGCAGAGCGTTGCTCGCTTCTTCTCGTTACCGTCGATGTCGTTTGCTTGAAAGAAAAATTCGAGGCGCTCCAAATACAAGGGCCAAGACGTCGCCTCTGTTGGAACGAATTCCCCAATCGTGCCCAGCGCAGTTGCCATTTTTACCTCGTCGCCAATTATATGTTACGTCCTTTATTGCTGGTGGCAGGGTACAGACTGGCGGGGAAGCCGCCAACACGTGACACATGGTAGCTCAGGGTTGCTTGGCCCTAAAGATTGTCCCGCTATAACACGACAGCACTTCGAGGAGCACAGCCGCAGCCCCGTTTTATCCCAGTCTAGCGAGCGCCCTCACTCGGCAGCTGCGCCGGAGCGAAGGATGAGCCTCCATCGATGAGACGAGTTGGGCCCCAGCTCTCCTCTTGTCGTGACGTCACGCGGTCACGTGGTAGCGCGCCGCAGCTCCGCCGGAGCGAAGGATGAGCCTCCATCGATGGCAGAAAAGTGCAAGCAGTATTGCTTTCGCAATAAAAATTACAAATGCGACATAGAACGTTGCATTATTGCAAGAAGAATTACAACGAAACGCTAGCGTTGGGCCTTGCAGGAAAGATCAGGTCATATAGGTCATGTTTTCTCAGGTCATGTTTCAAGGTCAAGATCAGGTCATGTTTTCTTCATATACTTTCGTCGAAATTGAAAAAAAGGCAGCGGTTCAGCTCTGCCGAACCGAGCTTCATGTAGCGAAAGCTAGAAGCGGCTCGTCGCAATGTTCGAAGGCCCTCCTCAGCGCTCTCTCCTTCCTCCATGTCGTCTAAGTCAAACGCCCAGCCCTGGTTATATAAACCCCATACCTGACGTCACAACTCTGAACTGAATCACGTGACACAACGGGATTGCCACGTGGCTTTCTTACTGCTTCTGCTCACAGCTTGCAAGGTCAAAATTCAGTGCCAAAATTCAAGGTCAGATTTGAAGGTCAAAGGTCAAAACTCCAGGTCAAGATTCAAGGTGAAATGTAGTCCACTAAGTCGATCGCACATGGTTGGATATTTGCCCATAGCAACTCTAGCCATGACTTATCTCAAGGTCGTTTCAAGGTCATTCGGAGGCTCACGGCAAAATGCGTAGTGTAGCTCTCGCTACAAAAGAAGCACCCGACTTCTGCTATTGGCTGGGAGTTCGCGGTGGCGCCAACACACCGACACCAACGGTGGCTAACCGAAGTGCTCCTGCGAGATGCCTTTCCACTCAACACCGAAACGGACCGAATTCAGCTCGGATAACCACGGTGTCGCAACTCACCGTACAGCCGTGGCGTGCCACTCTGCTGCTCCTGTGGGTGCGCGTCCACAGCCTGAGCCCCGAGGGGCCCAGGGGCGGCGGCGCCCTGGCGGCCCAGGCACCGACGTATAGAAGCGGGTACTGTTTCGCGAATGCCATGCCATCGCAGTCCACGAAACACCCCTGGTTTGGCTGGATTCCCCCACGGTGGCGCCACTCACCGGCATCCGCTGCATACAGCTACCATGCTCCTGTAGGGTGGGCCCCCCGGGGCTCAGGCTGGAGACGCGCAAGCGCACGGGCCAAGTTTGCCGGGCCAACGAAGCTCAGGCGCCGCTTCGGAGTCCGCGGTGTCGCCACACACCGACACCCAAGGGCCTTCTAAGGTGCTCCTGCGGTATCCTGGTTCGACGTTTGAAATGGAGGGCATTCGGCTCGGAAACCCACAGTGTCGCCACTCACCGACACGCCGCATAAAGAGGCGTGCTCCTGTGGGAGGATGAAGGGCAGGAAATCAGGTTCGGCCCACCTGGGCTACCTCTCTCTCCTGGCCGGCGTCAACCTCACAACTCCTCCAGTGTCTTCGCCACTGACGAGCCATGTCATCCGGACCACAGAAGGCTAGTTCCATCTCTTATGTCTGAAGGGTCCACACGTTGCGTGGTGCCGAGGTGCTCACCCCACCGTGTCGCCCTGACAGCCACACGCAATGCAAGGCTGGAACTTCCGACGTTAAAACTGTAGCAAATAGGAGAGGCCCTGAGGGGAGACAGAGGAAGACGGCTGAAGCGTACGAAACAGCCTCCGAAGTCGTAAAGACGGATGCGACAACAACGCCTTGTCGGTCTAGGATGTTCTCAACCGGCCGGGCTAAGGTCAAGGTGGAAATTTGGACAAGTCGGTACTGATCCATAACATAACATAAAGGTCAAGGGTTGCGCTGTTTGCAACTCTATCTCTCTCTCTCTCTCAGGACGCACTCCCCGCTTCCCTTCCTCTTTAACCCCATTCCTTGTTTGTGTTTATCATTCCTCTTCTTCGAAGCTTTGTAAAGAAACTAGTCTTCAAGCAGAATCGGACGTGTACGCATAGCTCCTTCGTATCTCGCAGTCCAGTTGTCAATACGAGTGCCTCGGCCGTTGCATGCCCTAGCCGCCTTAAAGAAAAGACGAGCAGTTACGAGCATTTCACTACAACGACAATGGGGTTTCGCATGGATTTCTCTCATCTGTGCAGGTAGGGGGATTATAGCCGTCCTTCGTCCCTCTAGAAATCCCTCACTGCACCTTTAGTGCAGATCTCAGGCGCCCGTTCTGCGTCGTCGTCGGCGCCGTCGGCGTAACAGCCCTTTTGACAGAGTTAAACTTTCAAGCGTCGGATGGCCCGTTTGGGCTGGTCGGATGCTCTTAGATTGCTTTCTACGAAAGATTGCTTTCGTTTCTTACATTGGTTGGTTGGTATAGCGGGGTGTAACGTCCCAAAGCGACTCAGGCTTTGAGGGACGCCGTAGTGGAGGGCTCCGGAAATTTCGACCACCTGGGGTTCTTTAACGTGCACTGCTTTTCGTGAAGCCTAATTCTCCAAAGGTTGCGCGGCGGACGCATATCAATTCACCGTTTTCTGGCCCTACATAACTGCCGAGGAAGTGCAAGCAGAGGTCGCGTGTAAAAAAAAAAGCCATTTGTGCTTTAATAGGGTTCATCTTTGTTGTCTTACCGCTGAGCTCTTCCTCGCAACTGTCTTCCAAGAGAAGCAGAGCATAGCCGAGGGCGGCAGAACATCAGTTCGATGACTTCGATAAGAAAATTTTTGGGAATAGCGTGGCCGCAACAGGCACAGGACAGGGTTCACTGCAGGGATTTAGGAGAGTTGCTTGTTCCGCACTGAACTTCATTGCTCCGTGATTGTGATGACGATTTCTTTTGTTTTTGTTTGCTTTCGTTTCACGCGAGATCAAAATAATAAAAAAAGAGGAAAACCTTTGGAGTCTCTGCTTGTTTGGGAGGTCAGTGCTTAGAAAAGGACTTTCTGTGTGAAATTATACACTAAGCGAAACGCTAGATGTGCGGATGCTAGTGCAAAAAAAAAAAAACAGTTTGAGACCCGGTATTTAACGGCCCTTTTAACCCACGGCATGGAATTTTACATCATGTCACTTTCGAACAGTAGCATGATTCTACATATTCACAGAGATCAGCTGGCTGGAGATGTAATGAAAGCATCCCCGATTGCGCTTATTGAGGTGAAAGCCTTTAATGGCTCATACTGTCGTCAGTTCGCAAAGCTTGTCACACGTGTTTAACTCGGGAACTAAAAAGATAGAAGAAAACCAATGATTGCTTCAGATAGAGGAGCAAAAAATGAACCTAGAAGCCTAGTTTGATGACTGTGGAGTAATTAGTTAAGTAATTAGTTAATTAATTATAGGCAACAATGTCGAAATTGCGTCGAAATAGCGCGGACATCGATATAGCCACGGGAAAGTGTGACGTCGCATCCACCGGAAGTCGTCACGGTATAGTGAAAATTGTCACAGAATGGTCGGAGAAACGTTGGATTTGTGGAAAAATGTGTAACTAAGCGTAATTAACACTTTAGCTCCCCGAAAGATGTATAATTTGGGTATCGATATAGCCACGGGAACGGTGTGACGTCACATCCAGCGGAAGTCGCCCCGGCATAGTGTCCTCGGCTTTCGCCTCTCAACACTTCAGTTGCCTAAGCGTCCTCGCATTTTTTTTCTTTTATGCGCACCTCTGCGTGGTTTGACATATGCATTGTCTCGTGCTATTTTGCGGTGTTTGCTCACCTTCCTTTCGATGGGGATCTCTTATAAGCATATATACGCGTCCTGTCTTGAAACAGGTGCGCATTCGAAGTGCGCATTCGTCCGGTGTCCACTGGTATTTACGGACCTTAATTTTATTGCGCGTTTTATTTTCTTTCTATCTCGGATCACCACGTCGTTCAGTCTTTTTTGAATTATATGAATATGACTTCTTGTTCATAGAACGACAACTGGCTACTTTAGCTCAGTAAAGATGCAGAATGAGGTTCTACTTCATTATTCAGTCTTTAAGTGCTCTCTTGCGGGTAGAGACAGCAGCAAAGGCGGCCATGACGCCTTCGTCAAAGAAGTGTTGAAACGACACATATGTCATAAGTAGAGACCGGATTTTAGGCAAACGCGTATTTTTTTCAACGCTTCGTAGGCGCACCATTTTTACATATGAGGACGAATTAGGTGTTGACAATATGTTTAATACTCGTTTTATAGTGCCTATAAATGCCTATTTTGGGTGTCAGTGCCTATAAATGCCTATTTCCGACGTCGGTGCCTAAAAATGTCCCATTTTACAGAAAAGGGGCCAGAAATACGCTGTGGTTTTGCTTTCAGATTCTGTTTGCTTTCGAATCCATTTCGGTTCTGAGTAGAACACATCGTGGCATCATTAGATGACCTAGTCAGTTGGCTGTGGTGAACACTGCTCCTACGCCGGCTGTGTACACAATACCAACCACGTCAGCCGAAAATATCGAAGCAACCTTTTTCCTATTTTCTGCCACTTCATCGTGGCAGTTTGTTGATGAGTTTGGTTGTTAAAATGGTAGTTGACCAGATGGCACCACATTTGGGAAAGTATACGGAGTAAGTTATAGGTTCGTCCAAATAATTTCCAGTTGGGTGCAATTGACACCAACTGTAAAATGTTACATAAACCTGCTGGAAACAGTTTAACTGATTAAAATTTCCACCTGGGTAACCTGCCTTATTTTCGTTCCTTGTGCCCCAGCCGCATGCCATCTTCATCAAATGGCATTTGGGGGTAATCTTGTTTCTGACCTGAAGACCGTCATAAACAGTTACTCAGGTGATGAGGGTGATCTAGTCAGGAGGGCTCAAGCTGCCCTCTCTCAGGACAACCTCCAAGGAGACCTCGCGTACTTGTGCGCTAACTTCGCTTTTCTTCCGAGCATTATAAAAAAAATGGAATGTGGTGGTGTAATATGCTCACTACCAACACTGGACTAATTGAGAATGGGCAGGAACGAATCGCTGCTCTTCCTCACGGAGAAGTTGCCAAATGTTGCTGTCCGTCTTGGACAAAAACGAGGGGTTCTCAGTCCTCAAGCAAATTTCAGGAATACTTACCGGGGAACATTCTATGATATCGAACAGTGTAAAGCCATCAAATGTTCCTAAGTAGAAGCACGCTCCTGTAACATCCGTTGATGCTGAGCGTTCCTTTTCAGCATACAAGCTTGTTCTTACTGATAAGAGGCATAAATTTGAGTCCATCAACCTGGAGATGGCGCTTGTCGGCTACTGCTTCCATAGCTTTAACAGTGATTTCTAGATGGATGATGTTTATTTTACCATGGATCTTCGTGGATATACGTAGGCCCGTGCAGAACTATGATTCTTTTCAGCATATTCCGCATCAAGCAGCACTATGTGTAAAATTTTCTAGCATCCCGTATTTATGGTTGCCAGACCCCTTCTAATGGCAAGCACCATTTGATAGTCGCGTGGCTCCAGACACGTGAAGCCACAAACTATAAAACACTGTTTACACAAATGACAACAGATTTATTAATGTTGAAGCATCGTGTATGCCTGCAATAAATAAGTTCAATTCCTGTGTGAGCGAAGACTGAACTCATTTGTCAGATGCTTTGAATTGAAAATGTTTATATCAATTTCTAAATACATGGCCTGCTGTTAAAGGGACACTGAGGAGAGCACTATTAATATTTTTTTATAGTAAAATCCGATAGTTCGGCATGTCATGGCTTTGTTGCCACTTGGCCGGCAGCGAAAGATGCATTTATTTCTTAGAAATTTGGATTCGAAGTTGAAAAACTTTTTCCCGCCGCTCTGATTCAAACTTGGGATTCTCCTATGACGACACAGGACTAAGAGACGTGAAACATGACGTGCGCATGACGTAGCGCAGACTCCGTGATTTCTGGCGGCCAGCAGTGCGGCCTAGCAGCAGCCGAAAAGAAAGCTACCGCCGGCCGCACGTTGAAGGCATCTATCGGCTATTGCGGCCGTCGCTACAGTCGCTTCGATTACGTTTGCACTGGCGTTTTGCCAGCGTTACGATGGATCTCGTTCTCGAAGTCGTCAACGAAGTTCTCGCAAATAGACACCTTTAGCATACCGTGTACCTTGTTACCGCTAGCGGAATACCGGGAGCCCGCCTACCGCCGGAAAACAGGCGCTGATTTGTTCCGATGCTTCAGGAGCGCGCGTAGCTACCGGGCACGTGGCGCCATCTGGCGACGGCAAGGAGATTTGCGCATGCATTGGCTGCGCCTCAGTGATTCATGGCTTCTTGGTTCCTGGTGTTGCTAGAACCATTCATTCTAGCAAGACTGTTTGGCCTATGATCTCATCACGCTTGTACTTACAAGTTTGGCCTGTGGCGGCGGTACCTGTATTTTGGTTCTTGCTCTTTTCTACGTTACAAGAGCTTTGTTGTCAGCATGAGTGGTGTTTTTGTAATCAGGAGCTGGTATTCTGTCAATACAAGCCAACTTCAATTTCTACTCAGTGTCCCTTTAAGGTGTTCATTGTTTCTACTTTTGTACACGACAAGCGAATTGTTTGTTTCGAGGTATACCACAGTGTTTTAAAGGGGTTGGTAACCGTCCCTTTTGCTCTGCTGAAGCATGTGTATTGTACGAAAAGTTGCGCGACAGCCTTAAAAAAAATGGCTTCTAATGTTCGCCCCTTGCTTAAGGTCCCAAATTATTCCTGCTGTGTTTTTGTTTTGTTTTACGGCAGATATCGCGCGCTGAAGTTCGGAACTGTACGTGGGCACTTTTGATAGTTTATAGTGCCTATTCTTCTCAGTTAGGTGCCTAAAATGCGATTTTAGCCGCCTATTTATGGCGCCTAAAACGTGCTTTTTAGGGCCTACAAATCCGGCCTCTAGTCATAAGATAATCTCCTAATGGCCGCTAGCTGCAGAAAGCCTGTTGGGTCTTCAACATGGGATGCAACGTACATTATTCAGCAGATGTACGCTATCTTTGAGACTTCTTTTATATACATATGCATTCTATTGCCAAGTTTATAACTGAAATTCAAATGTTCATGTCCTATTTCGCATAGTTTAGGAACGCAGTGGCCTTAAGCAAGCAGGAACTGCAAACAATTTTTTTTTTAGAAACAAACTCTCAGCATTGCATTATGGGGATGAACTACGACATTAACTCGAGACCGTAAGACACGGTCGTAATGCTCTGACATTTAGAGTTCCTCTAGCCCAGGCTGGTTTTTAACACGCTTAAAGCAGCTGTCACAAGAGTCGCTTTTGCGAAGTTCTGTGCACCCGATGATATATACGCTGAGCCGAGTGACCTCTAAACATTTACACGAGTATCTACAGGAACGCAGTTAAAGGGGCCGGGTGTTATATATCATACAGGACAGCCATTTTTTTTTTTCAGAAGACAGTGTACGCATGTTTAAGCAGTGCCTTCAAAGCTTAGACTAAGGGACAAAGAAATTAAAATAACTCCGATAATATTAGGGAAGCGCGAAGAGACGCTGCCACCAAATATTCGCCATCATCATTATCATCACCACGCCGCGGTGGCTCAGTGGTTACGGCGCTCCGCTGCTGACCCAAAAGACTCGGGTTCGATCCCGGCCGCGGCGGCCAAATTTCGATGGAGGCGAAATTCTAGAGGCCCGTGTGCTGTGCGATGTCAGTGCACGTGAAAGAACCCCAGGTGGTCGAAATTTCCGGAGCCCTGCACTACGGCCTCCCTCATAGCCTGAGTTGCTTCGGGACGTTAAACCTTAGAAAACCAATATAAATGTTTTTACATCTTGATCCCCCTAAAACGCCAGGTCCAACGTGATTTCAACTTTATTTCTCAAAACCTACACTGAAGCTTTATCACCTTTTTTAGTAATAATATTCGAGTGGTTCTTAGAGTCTGGCGTAATACCCCTAGACTGAAAAATTTCACAGGTCGTAATAAACCTACACCTATTGCAAGACAAAAGGCCTTCCCGTTGCCTCGCCAATTAACCCTCTCCTGTGGCAGCTACTACAGTTTTATCCTCGCCATCTACAGAACCTATCCAACCCACCACACTTCCTGGCGTCCTTGCTCCGCTTCCCTGATATTGGAACCCAGTCCGTTACACCAAACGACAATTGGTCATCTTGGCTTCGCATTATACGCCCTGCCTATTTCTACTTGACTGAATAACAAGGACTGGGTTGCAGCCTGATCCCAGTGGCAAGAGCTAACAACGCACCCTCGCACCTAGTGCCCTACTTGGCTAGAACTTCCAATATGAATACACCAGATAAGCAAATAATCATATGGAGCGCAAATCATTTAAAGTAGGCATTCCAGAGACAAGAGAAAAACAAACCAGCAAAAATGCAATAAATTTCATGAATAACCCTGCAATAAACCTTGTAGTTGTCATTAATTTTTTCTTTTGCAACTCAGCGTTGATGAAAAGAAGCCGAGTAACCTCGAAGGTGCACGAAAGAGGAATATAAACTCGTCTTTTTACCGCGGGAACTCGATCTACAAGTTCCGAGCATTCTTATAAACTGCGAGTTTTTGTCTTGTGCAGCGGATTTCCATAATTTAAATCGGATTAAACGTCCTGGCTTTCGTACATTTTTGAACTCGCCGCAGATGGTAGGAGGAGTCAACCAACCTTTCAGCCAGTCCCGTGGCGGCTTGCCGCTCGCCGTCGGCGGAGTGGTACGTAGCGATCGGCGGAAGCAAAGAGTCCATGCGTATTTTTCTTTCCGTGGGCCTAATTTGCAGCTACGTAGTCTCTCACTAGATCTATTTATTCACGTAAACCTAAAAAACAAAATAAAAGCGAAGGCGAAGCCGTCACGCAACTGCCTGACAGGCACTCCACGTGTTCGTTGACCCCTCCTGCCGTCAGTGGTGAGTTCAAGAGAAGGTCGGAGCCGGGACATTTAATCGGATTGAAATTAGGGAATTCGGCCGCACAGGGCAATAAAGCGAAGTTTCTGAGAATGCTCGGAACGTGTAGATCGAGTTCCCGCGGAAGAAAGACGAGTTCAGATTCCTATTTAGTGCACCTTTAAAAGACGAGATGTAGTAGTGTAAGTAGTAGTGTGAGTGATGTCATGGGATGCCGCCACCGTCCGCACTGATGGGACAAACCCATAAACTCGTGAACATCGCAAGATCTTGCTCGGGATTTACAAATCGGAATGGTTATTTCACTCTAAGAATGAATCGCTGAAGAAGGAACAACAGGGAAGCCGTTGGAAGGAGCTGCCAGTCGAGAAAATATGGACTAGAGCAACAGATATGCGTGTCATTTAAGAGGCTATTATGACCACTGCCTGTGTATATTTTACATGTGCATTCCTCGCAACATCGTGCCAAGGACAGCGGTAGTTTAAACTAGAAGTTAGATTAACTGAATGTTAGCGAAATACAGGTTACATAATGTACCTATACAGAAGAAGGTCCCAAAGTCAAGGACTGTGGGGCGGATCTCCTACAGAGACTATGCTAAAGAAATAAACATTTAGCAGTCGCGAAAAATTATACGTTAATTAGCATCAATATAGGGTGCGGTGAGTATTACATGTCGAAAAGATACACACACTTTAATTCCAATTTGTACAATCAAACCGACCTCAATTTGAAGCTATAAATGTATGATGCTTGTTTTATAGTAACTGGCGAAACATTCCAATGAATGGTAGGAGAGGAATGAACTGCTTGTTTGCCTGAAGTTGTGTTTTGCTTAGGCAGTAAGAATTTATTAATGTGAGCAAAGCGAGTTATCAGAGAAAATTGGTGGAGTTTTTGAACAGTTTATACATATAGGTACAAAAAACGTATTCAGTTATTTGGGGAAACGGTAGTATATTGAGTATTCGGAGCAGAGAAAATGATTTCGAGGAAATGTAAACGCGAAGGTTATGTATTTCTTCACCACATTTTGCATGCCATGGTAACCACTCCGCTATCAGTGATGTATCCATATCAGAACAAGGCGTCTTATCGCTTTTACTGAACATCGATACAAAAAAGGCACACGGAACTGACGGGATCCCAAACGCCTTCCTGTACAGGTACGCAGAGTGGTGCTCCAAATACTTATCTGTTATTTTTATAATATCCCTATCTCAAGCAGCGCTTCCAGTTGACTGGAAGTATGCGAAAATTACGCCCATACCGAAAGCGGAAAACAAATCACTTCTAGCATCCCACAGACCAAGTTCTCTATTGAGCACAAGCGCCAAAATAATGGAACATATTATTTTCAAACACATATCTTCTTTCCTGGAGGAGCACAACTTAATCGATTCCCGACAGCACGGCTTCCGCAGGGGCGTATCTACGGTCACGCAACTTATAGAGGCAGTGCATGATTTTGCAGCATCACTCGATAAACAAAGGCAGATCGATATTGTTTTTTTAGATTTTGAAAAAGCTTTCGACTGCGTGTCCCACCCAAAGCTGCTATTAAAATTGCGAACCATACTCAAGAACGACACATTGCTTGCATGGAGCAGCTTATCTCTCCTGTAGAGGCCAACGTGTGGGAATTGATGGAGTGTGCTCGAGCTATATGTCTTTCTAGTCGGGTGTTCCACAGGGATCTGTTCTTGGGCCCCTTTTCTTCCTAGTTTTTATTAATGATATTGTTAGTGTAGTACCCGTGAAAATAAAACTTTTTGCTGATGATTGTATCATATATCAAGAAATCAAAAACTCGAATGACCAATCTCAACTAATATGAAAGAAGCCAACAGCCACAGAAACCAAGGGGCACAGGGGATTTTTAATTTATTTATTTATTTTCTGGTGTTGATCAATTTAGAATATTACTGAACATGTTATCGCTTAAAGGTAATTGATTAGAAAAGCAGAAGAAAAAACAACCACTGCCGCCGGTGGGATCCGAACCCACGACCTCCGAATTACGCGTCCGGTGCTCTACCTCTGAGCTACGGCGACGGCTGTCAAATCTTCTGCTTTCGGGGGTATTTATGTTTTACAAGTAACCTAACTTTGAGAGAGTTCATCAGCGCCACCCACGTTCATAAGCGGCGGACGTAGAACGTCCTGAGTTACCGCAGGTGTGACGTAGAACGTCATCGAACGGTGAGGGTGGAAGCTGCGTGAGAACCCTCTTATGCTTCCTATGGCGTCAAGGCTGCCAGAACCGAGGCCCTCGCTAAGCAATTAAGCAAACAAGCGAAGGGGAATGAGGGGCTCGTTATAAATATGAAAGAAGCCAACAGCCACAGAAACCAAGGGGCACAGGGGATTTTTAATTTATTTATTTATTTTGTGGTGTTGATCAATTTAGAATATTACTGAACATGTTATCGCTTAAAGGTAATTGATTAGAAAAGCAGAAGAAAAAACAACCACTGCCGCCGGTGGGATCCGAACCCACGACCTCCGAATTACGCGTCCGGTGCTCTACCTCTGAGCTACGGCGACGGCTGTCAAATCTTCTGCTTTCAGGGGTATTTATGTTGTTTTTCTTCTGCTTTTCTAATCAATTACCTTTAAGCGATAACATGTTCAGTAATATTCTAAATTGATCAACACCACAAAATAAATAAATAAATTAAAAATCCCCTGTGCCCCTTGGTTTCTGTGGCTGTTGGCTTCTTTCATATTTATAACGAGCCCCTCATTCCCCTTCGCTTGTTTGCTTAATTGCTTAGCGAGGGCCTCGATTCTGGCAGCCTTGACGCCTTAGGAAGCATAAGAGGGTTCTCACG